>NW_028327175.1:126464605-127714605 GCF_987537825.1 Furipterus horrens
CACATTATCATATCAATAGATGCAGAAAAAGCATTTGATAAAGTACAACACCCATTTATGATGAAAACGCTCAGCAAAATGGAAATAGAGTGAGCATACCTCAACATAATGAAGGCCATATAAGAGAAACCTGAAGCCAGCATCATACTCAATGGACAAAAACAGGGATGTCTACTCTCTCCACTCCTATTCAAAATAGTCTTGGAAGTTCTAGCCACACCAATAAGACATGAAAAAGAAATAAAAGGCATCCAAATTGGAAAAGAAGTAAAATTGTCATTATTTGGAGATGACATGATAGTGTACATAGAATACCCTATAGACTCCACTAAAAAACTACTTGACATAAGTGAATTTGGCAAAATAGCAGGGTACAAAATCAATATGCAGGAATCAAAGGCATTTCTGTACACCAACGATAAAATATCAGAGATGGAAACTAGAAAAAAAAATCCCATTTACTATAGCAACAAGAAAAATGAAATATGATCTTTCCAATGTGTTGCTGGATTCGGTTTGCAATATTTTGTTGAGGATTTAAGCATCTATGTTCATCAGCGATATTGGCCTGTAGTTTTCTTTCTTTGTTGTGTCTTGACCTGGTTTTAAAATTAGGGTAATATTGGCTTCATAGAATGAGTTTGGGAGTCTTCCCTCTTCTTGGATCTTTTGGAATAGTCTGAGGAGGATAGGAGTTAGTTCTTCCCTAAATGTTTTGTAAAATTTGCCGGGGAAGCCATCCGGTCCAGGGCTTTTGTGTGCCGGGAGATTTTTGATTACTATTTCAATTTCATTCTTTGTTATTGGTCTGTTCAGGCTTTCTGCTTCTTAGTTCAGTTTTGGAAGATTATATGTTTCTAGAAATTTGTCCATTTCATCTAGGTTGTCAAATTCTTTGTGATACAGCTGTTCGTAAAAATTTCTTATAATCCTTTTTATTTCTGTGGTATCAGTTGTGATTTCCCCTCTTTCATTTCTGATTTTATTTATTTGAGTCCTCTCCCTTTTTTTCTTGATCAGCCTGGCTAAAGACTTGTCGATTTTTTTTTTCAAAGAACCAGCTCCTAATTTTGTTGATCTTTTGATTTGTTTTTTTAGTCTCTATGTCATTTAATTCTTCTCTGATCTTGATGATTTCCTTCCTTCTACTCGCCCTGGGCTTTGTTTTTTGTTGTTGTTCTAGTTCTTGTAGCTTTAGGGTTACATTTTTTATCTGAGATTCTTCTGTCCTTTTCAGGTAGGCCTGTATTGCTATGAACTTTCCTCTCAGGACTGCTTTCGCTGTGTCCCATAGGTTTTGGGTTGTTGTGTGTTCATTATCATTAGTTTCCAGAAACTTCTTGATTTCTTCCTTGTTGTCATTGTTAACCCATTCATTATTTAATAGCATGTTATCCATTCTGCCCCTGGCTGGTTTGGCTCAGTGGATTGAGCGTCAGCCTGCGAGCTAAGTGTCGCTGGTTCGATCTTCCAGTCAGGGCACATCAGAGAAGGAAAACTCTGACTCCAAAAAACCTCCGCTGCCTTGCAGCATACCTCTTCAGGGGAAAGGCTAAGGGAGTAAGCCCCGACAGAAAATCCGGAGCCGGAGTCCCTAAGGCGGTTTGACGTTGTAGTCAACACCGGCAACTCCTGCGGCGCACCTGAAACCAAGCTGTATTGACTCCGTCTTTCCCTTGGACCCTTCAGCTGCGAAGAGAGGGGGGGTCTGCTGCATGGGCAACAGCAGACCCTCCATATCACCCTGCCCAGGCTCTGTAGCTTCAGCTTCACTGGAGAGGACACTCCAGCATCATCGTAAGATGTCAATTTAACACGGGAGGAGACAGATACCGTGTCACTCCCGAGTCGGACTGCACAGCCATTTTCGGCGGTGCAGATAGACTCTTAAGAAGCTACACCATCGTCTCTCGAGACGGACGGCTGCCGACGACGATATCCATTCTACATGAGTTTTGATGTCCTTGATTTTTTCCTTGAGGCTGATTTCTAGTTTCAAGGCATTGTGGTCTGAGAAGATGCTTGACATAATTTCAATGTTCTTGAACTTGTTGAGGCTTGTTTTATGTCCTACCATGTGATCTATCTTTGAAAATGTTCCATGTGCACTTGAAAAGAATGTATATTTTGCTTCTTTGGGGTGAAAATTTCAATATATATATTGACTAAGTCCATTTGATCTAGAGTGTTGTTCAGTGCCTCTATATCTTTGGTATTTCTTTGCTTCGAAGATCTGTCCATTGTTGACAACAGGGTGTTAAAGTCCCCTACTATAAATATGTTGCTGTCTATATCTTTCTTGGAGACTTTGAAAATTTTCCTTACATATTTGGGTGATCCTAAGTTGGGTGCATATATGTTTATAAGGGTTATAACTTCTTGATAGATTTTTCCCTTAAGTATTATGAAATGTCCTTATTTGTCTCTTTTTATGGCCTTTGCTGTGAAATCTGTTTTGTCTGATATAAGTATTGCTACCCCGGCTTTTTTTTCATGTCCATTTGCTTGAAATACTTTTTTCCATCTCTTCACTTTCAGTCTGTGTAGATCTTTTGTTCTAAGGTAGGTCTCTTGTAGACAGCATATATGTGGGTCATGCTTTCTAATGCATTCAGCAACCTATATCTTTTGATTGGAGCACTTAATCCATTTACGTTTAAGGTTATTATCAAGAGATACTTATTGATTGCTATTTTCCCCCCTTGTACATGTGCTCCTTTCTGTCTCTCTCTGTTTCTTCATCTTCTTAAAGCAGACCCTCAGAATCTCTTGCAATGTTGGTTTGGTGGAAAGGTATTCATTTAGCCTTCTTTTGTCTTGGAAACTCTTTATTTCACCTTCCATTTTGAAGGAGAGCCTTGCAGGATAGAGCATTCTTGGTTGTAGGCCTTTGTTTTTCATTGCTTGGAATATTTTTTGGCATTCCCTTCTGGCTTGTAGTGTTTCTGCTGAGTAATCTGATGATAGCCTTATTGGAGCTCCCTTGTATGTCATTAGCTGTTTCTCCCTTGCTGATGTTAGGGTTCTCTCTTTGTCTTTGAATGTTGCCATTTTAATTATGATGCGTCTTGAAGTGGGTCTGTTGGTGTTCATCTTCATTGGGAACCTCTGTGCTTCCTGGATTTGTGTGACTCTTTCTCCTCATGTCATGCTTAAAGGAGACATGTTTGGGCTCTGGTTGTTACCAAAAAGCCATGAGGAATTGGGAATGACTTTTGAAGGTAATAAAAGCCCACGAGATAAAAGGCCTGGTACTGTGGTTGGTTGTGCGGTCCATGGCAATCTTTCCAGGGAAAAAATGAAGGTTGTTTTCCTGAAAGATGGCTAGAGGGGACCTTAAGGCACAATAGAAAACCATAAGGACTTGGAAAAGACAGGTGTGTACAGGCAAGGCTGAATGCCAGGTTTGTGGCTCAGCTTCTGTGCCCTGAAGGGCAGACTGAAGGTCACCCTAAATGTTCTTTGCATAAGTTCCAGCAAAGCAGAACTAAGGATCATAAGTGATCATTTGCTGCTCTTGTTGTGTTTATGCAAATGAACAGGATAAATTAAAAATGGACTTAATGCAGTCCCTTTAATGACAAGGAGCGTAATCCTAGGGAGAAAAATTGTTATTCAAGGAAAATCACAATGATCAGTGGCAGACTATAAAGTAGTGCGGCTAACTGTCTTAAAGTTTCTTTTCATTTAAAATTTGTTTTCATTTGAAAATTAAACTATGGCTGTGGTATCATCAAAGATGTTTAATTTACAGGCAAGAAGAATGTCAAATGCCTTGCAACTGGATGTCTTTCCCATAAGACAGTCTTACAGATATTTAGAGACTTGTTTGTGGGTTATGTTACATAAATTAACATGTGTTTTCTGTTTTCAAAGGGCATAAGCCTATGATCTCATTATCTGAGTGACTGTACATATAGATCTCACTTAATCCTGTCTGCATTGCTGCCTCCTGAGACTCAACGGTTTGGCTGAACTAAGTGGTTGGGTTGGGGAAGTATGGGGTGGTCTGTGGGCTTCACTTTACAAAACTGGTTTCTCTTTTCCATCCTAATGGCTTAGACAGAAAGGGCCCAGAGGTCTGAGAGGGGGGAAACCTAAAATATTTCCCTCAGCCCAAACTAAGTATAATGGGCAAAAGGGTTTTGGACAGGTGAGATGTACCTGGCACGCCTTCCTCCAAAGAAGCCCTTTTTTTCCCCTAATGTGGGACATTGAAAAATTAATCCATGCCTTCCGTTATCTAGTGGTTATGAATTGAATGAAGTCTTTTAAACCTGTTTCCAAATCTGTTGCCCCCAGAATACAGCAAGGATGCCAGCCTGTTAAACCAAGCATGCCGTTGTCCGGGGACAGCCAACTGACCTGGAGTCTGTAAGATCCTTCCCCATGTGGGAAGGCCACCCTCCCCTCCACATACCCACTCTTATTAGGGATTTCTGGACCCAAGGGTAGGTAGGACGATGACCATGTCCAGGTTGAAGCAGCTAGAGGAGCTCGAGACCTTCGCCCATTGTCCTTTATAAGATTATAAAGAGTCTTAAGTCTGAGAGGGAGAGATTGTTATTTTTTATTGTTAGAATAATTAATTAATCATTTATTTATTAAAAAGAAGAAGAAGAATATATGAAAGGGTGAAGTGGGAGAGCTTCTATGTATGACCCATGGGCATGGACTTAGGGGGAGATTGTTGGGGGAGGGGGGTGCTGGGTGGAGGGGAGCAAAGGGAAAAAAATTGGAACTATTGTAACAATATAATGAATAAAATATACTTTAAAAAATATGACCAAAAAAGAAAAAGAGAAATAAAGTACCTAGGAATAAACTTAACCAAAGAGATAAAAGACCTGTACTCAGAGAACTACACAACACTGAAGAAAGAAATTAAGGAAGATACAAATAAATGGAAGCAAATACCATGTTCATGGATGGGAAGAATCAACATCATTAAAATGTCCATACTACCCAAAGCAATTTATAGATCCAACGCAATCTATTAAAATACTAGTGACATATTTCACAGACCTAGAACAAATACTTCAAATATTTAAATGGAGCCAAAAAAGACCCCTAATAGGCACAGCAATTTGAGACAGAAGAACGCAGTAGGAGGAATCACAATATCTGACATCAAACTATACTACAAAGCCACTGTAATCAAAACAGCTTGGTACTGGCATAAGAACAGACATATAGATCAATGGAACAGAATAAAAAGCCCAGAAATAAACTCTAGTGTATATGGTCGACTAATATTTGACAAAGGGGGAAGGAACATAAAATGGAGTGAGAAGAGCCTCTTCAACAAATGGTGCTGGAAGAACTGAACAGGGACGTGCAAAAAAATGAAACTAGACCACCAACTTACACCACACACCATAATAAACTCAAGATGGACCAAAGACTTAAATGTAAGACGTGACACCATAAAAGTCCTAGAGGGAAACATAGGCAGAAAAACTTCAGATATCCCACATAATAATATGTTCACTGATACATCTTCTAAGACAAGAGAGAAAAAGGAAAAAATAAACAAATGGGACTACATCAAACTAAAGAGTTTCTGCTCAGCAAAAGAAAACTTCAGCAAGATGAAAAGGGAACCAACCATATGGGAAAACATATTTTCCAATGATACCTCAGACAAGGGATGGATCTCCAAAATATATAAAGAATTTACATGTCTGAACACCAAGAAAACTGACAGTCCAATTAAAAAATGGGCAAAGGACCTGAAAAAACACTTCTTCAAGGAGGATATACAGAGGTTCCATAGGCATATGAAAGAATGCTCACCATCACTAGCCATCAGAGAGATGCAAATAAAAACCACAATGAGATACCACTTTACACCAGTCACAATGGCCATCATTAACAAATCAATAAACAACGAGTGCTGGTGAGGATGTGGAGAAACAGGAACACTGGTGCACTGTGGGTAGGAATGCAGACTGGTGTAACCACTATGGAAAACAGTATGGAGTTTTATCAAAAAACTAAAAATGGAACTGCCTTTTGAACCAGTGATTCCACTGCTAGGATTAAATCTGAAGAATCCTGAAACACCAGTTCAAAAGAACCTATGCACCCCTCTGTTCATAGCAGTGCTATTTACAATAGCCAAATACTGGAAACAGCCTAAGTGCCCATGTGTAGATGAGTGGATTGAAAAACTGTGGTACATTTACATGATAGAATACTATGCAGCAGAAAGAAAGAAGGAACTCTTGCCATTTGTGACAACATTGATGGAACTAGAGAGAATTATGCTTAATGAAATAAGTCAGGCAACAAAAGAAAAATACTATATGATATCACCTAATACAGGAGACTAAGGAACAACACAAACAAATGAACAAAATTAAACAAGGAACAGAGTAACAGTTATCAGGGGGAAGATGGGGAGGGAGAGAAGAGAGGTAGGTAGGGGAAGGGTTTAGTAAAGGAACTAGTGTAAATAACCCATGGATATGGACGATGGGGTGGGGATTGATTGTGGGAGAAGGGGTGGGCTGGGTGGGGGGGAGCAATGAGGAAAAAAGTGGGACAAGTGTAATAGAAAAACAATAAAAATGAAATTTTTAAAAAAGAGAATAAAAGCTCCAATAAACACTGTCATTTTGCACTTAGAGGACTTTGGAAAAAACAGTAAAACCCATAGTGAGTAGAAGAAAGGTTACAATAAAGGTCAGAGAAGAAATAAATGAAATAGAGCTTTAAAAATTTTAAAAGATTGATTAAACTGATAACTCATTCTTTGAAAAGATAAACACAATTGACAAATTTTTAACCATACTCATCAAGAGTAAAAAGAGAGAGAATCCAAATTTAAAAAATCAGAAATAAAAAAGTAAAAACTTACACCAAAGAAATACAAAAGATTGTAAGAAAATATTACAAACAACTATATGCCAACACATTGGACAACCCAAAAGAAATGGACACGTTTCTAGAAACATACAATCTTCCACACTGAATCAGGAAGAATCAGAAAGTCTGAATATACTGATTACAACTAATGAAATTGAAGCAGTAATAATAAAAGAAAAAAAAACCCAGCAAACAAAAGTGCTGAACCTTATGCTTTCACAGATGAATTTTAGTAAACATTCAAAGAAAAACTAACACCTATCCTTCTCAAACTATTCCAAAAAATTAAAAGGAGGGACAACTCCCAAGCTTACTTTATGAGACCTGCATTGTGCTAATTCCAAAACCAAATAAAGACTTCAAAAAAAAAAAAAAAAAAAAAGAAAAGAAAAGAAAATTATGGGCCTATATCCCTGATGAACATAGATGCTAAAATCCTCAACAAAATATCAGCAAACTGAATCCAGCAATACAGTAAAAAGATCATATATCATGATCAAGTGGGATTTATTTCAGTGATGCAATATTAGTACAACATCTGCAAATCAATTAATGTGATAAACCACATAAACAAAATGAAGAATAAAATCCACATAATCAAGGGAGAAGAATGGGGGGATAATTAGGACAACCAAAGTAGAATAATAAAAAAGAGCAACAAAAGAAAAAAAACAACATAATCATCAAGAGATGCAGAAAAAACATTTGATAAAATTCAGCACTTATTTATGTTAAAAATTTTCAGCATAGTGGGAAAAGAAGGAACATACCTTAACATAATAAAAACCATATATGACATACCTACAGTCAACATCATATTCAATGAGCAAAAATTAAGTGTTTCCTTTAAGACCAGGAACAAGACAAGGATGTCTGCTTTCACCACTCTTATTCAGCATAGTCCTGGAAATTTTAGTTATAGCAATCAGACAAGGTAAAAGACAACCAAATAGTAAAAGAAGAAGTAAAACTGTCATTGTTAGCAGATAACATGATAATGTACAAATAGACCCTGGAAGATTCCAACAGAAAACTACTAAAAATGATAAAAGAATTCAGTAAAGTAGCAGGATACAAAATAAATATCCAGAAATCAGTTGCATTTTATACACCCATAATGAACCAAAAGAAAAGGAAGCTTAGAAGAGAGAGGAAGATGGCCGCAGAGTAGGGACAGTGTTCTCAGCTCGCTCCTGTTAAGGAGACAATCCAGGAGGAACAAATGCGGAGAGGAGTGAGTGACTGAGTGAGTGTGGATATCTGATAACGTAAACGGGGAGGAGATCGTGGGAGCAGCGTGGAGGGGGGTGGAGGGGTTTATCACAAACTGCAGGCTGAGTCATTCCGAGACTCCGTGCGTTTGCAGTATCAAGCCGGAGAGCTCACTAGCCGGGAGTGAATTCTTGTAGGGAGTTAGGGAGAGGATTTGGCTGAAAAAGCCAGAGGAGGGAGAGAACAGTGAACAACCAGGACTGGGAGAAACTGTGATCTGAGTCTAGAGAGAAACATCCTCAGCTGCAACCTCCGACCGAAAGCTCGGCACTCCGGGCGAGCCCAGCACTAGCGCTAGGGCCCCACAGAACAAAGGAGCAGTTTTGGAGCAAGGAGAACGGCAGCACAGAAAAGCTGCTGTGGAACTCCAGACTGGAGGAGAACTGCGTTCTTGAAATCAATGTTTGTTCTTTAGTCGCCCTAGAATCCCACAGAACAAAAGGCCGGTCTGGGGCTAGGAGGGAAATAGGACGTGCAGGGTGTGTAAGTAGGGAAGAGCGGAGGCGGAGGTTCTGGAGGGGAGACGGTTTTAGGGCAAGGAGAAGGGGCCGCAGGGAAGGGCTGCTGCGGAGCTCCAGACTGGCAGAGAGCTCCGGGGTAGGAGAGTGCTGCGCTGACCGACCACACTAGAATCCTACAGAACAAGGGACGGTGCTGTGGCGGGAAGAAAGATAGAGTGCGCAGGCCGATAGACAGGGAAGCCAGCGGAAACTGTAGCTCGGAATAGAGAAAGTTTTGGGGCAAGGAGAAGAGCACACGCAGGAAAGCCACTGCAAAGCTCCAGACTAGGGGAGAGGCCCTGGGCAGGAAAGGGCCACTGGGCCCGGTACTTTGACCGACTGTGCCAGAGTCCTGCAGAACAAAAGGACGATCTTGAGACAGGGAGAGAGATAGGGTGCGCAGGCATATAGACAGGGAAGAGAGCAGAAGCTGTAGCCTGGGAATAGAGACAGGACTGGAGGCAGGGCGGGGATTGCTGGCAGACACAGGCTGGACCAACAGAGGGAAGGAGTAGTTGGACAAGCCTGAGGAGGGCTGAGGCTGCCTCAGGAGGGGACAACTAAATGCAGCTCACAGCAGAGCGGTGGTAGGCCCACGAAAAGAAGACTAGCAATCCCAGAATCAAGCAGAACCCTCCCACAGCCAGCCAACCAACCAGAAAAGATTTGAAACTCATGGAATTTTGAATAGGAGTGGACTCAGGAAGGAAGGAAAAACCAAAAAACAAACAAACCAAAATTACCCAGAGACTGTGCATAAAAGTTGAATTGAGTTAAAATCCTCATTCTTTTATCTCTCACCCTCTCTCTAACTATCCCTACCGTCAGTCCCTTCTTATTCTCTCTCCTTTTCTCCCCTCCTCTTCCCTCCCTTCTCTCCCCTTAGCATGTCTCCCCTTCATCCTATTCTCAGTTAATTTTATAATTTTAAGTTCTCTCCCTTTCTCACCCTCTCCTTTCTCTGTGCTACGCACCTTCAACATTATTAAATTTCTTTCTTTATTTTGTCCCCCTTCAGTCTACATTCGTTTTTCTTTCATCTCTTGTCCTTATTTTCCTTCTCTCCCTATACATATTCTCTCTCTCTCCCTATTCCACTTTATATTCTAATCTCTTAATATTCAAATTACAATTCTAATCTATCCCCCTCTCCCTTTACTCTCCCATTCTTACCCCTCCTCTTTTTCTATCCCATCCCCTCATTTCTTTCTCTACCTCTTGTATTTCTCTCCTTCATCCTATCTTTTGTCAACTCTTCAATTTCAATCCTCCCCTCCCTAATATCTCCTCTTCCTCCTGATTTCCTTCCCTCCTCTGAGCTCTTTTCCTCCCAAGTCCTGTTGCTTTCCTATCTCCTATTCCTCTCTCTATATATTCACCTTTTCTCTCTATCTTGCAACTTTATATCATGCTTTAATCTCTTAATCTTTTTTATAATATATAATTTAAAAAAGAATTTTAATCCAGTCCCCTCTCTTCTACCTCCCCTTCTTCTTTCATTCTTTCTCCTACCCTTCTCTTCTCTACTTTCTCTCTCTCTTTCCTCTCTCCCTTCCTGTCTTACTATTTTCTACTCTGTATTTTTATTCTTAAAAAATTCTCTCTCAATCTATTTCCTACCTTCTAACCTCCCCAGCCCTCTCTTTCAATTTCTGGCTGTCTGTCTACCTGGATGTCTGTTGTGTCTACTCTACCTCCCACGCTAATCATATAGTATATACCAATTATATAATCTTAATACTATACACTTCCACTTTCTCACTCCACACTGTAACCCTCCCCTCTTTTTCAAACATTCAGTGTAAGTGTTAATTGCTCTCTTACCTAACCTTGATCCCAATTGCTAATATTAATACTCTATCAACTTCCAGCTCAAAAATTACCCTTCCTTCATTTAAAACAACTCCTTTCTGTTTCTCCTACGAAATAAGAGTCCCAGTATCTCCACAAGTATATTAACACGGGCTCATTTGCAGCCTATAGTGGTATTGTATTTGGGGGAGACATTGGAGGGTGTGGGTTTCTTGCCTGGGTTGTATATTTATGTTTTAGCAGCACCTTCACAAAAGAACTCAAGACAAGGTGGGCAGAGTGACTCTCAATCAACTAACCAGAGAAAAAGATCCACCAAAAAGTAGCTGAAATACAACCAGACAGATTAAAGAAATATCATCAAGGACAACACAGACGGAAATCCAGGAGGACGGAGGAGTAAGTGGAAGCTACACTAACCCCCTCCCAGGACCAGCCAGTGCTGACTCAGCCCCAGTACAGCAGACAGACCATTCCCCTCCAAGTGGCATCATACTAAGGGGAAATAAAAGCCCTGTATACAGGAATTAAGTTGCCACACCCACGGTCCTTAAGACTGACAGCCAACCACAGATTGAGTATAGTAACAACTAAAGAAGAGAGACAAAGGCAGTAGATCACTGGAAGTCTCCAATAGGCTGCCTAGGGCCAGTCGGGTACATGATCTGATGCTACCAGAGGCAGATCCAGGAAGAACTGATCATTCTAAGAAGCACCAACAAACAAAAGGAATCACAAAAATGGGGAGACAGAGAAACAACCCCCCCATCAAAAGGAAAGGTAGAATCCCCAGAAAGAGTGCTAAATGAAATAGAAGGGAACAAAATATCAGATACAGAATTTAAAACATGGATTATGGAGAAGCTAAATGAGATCAGCGGAAACTACAAAGAACTCCAGAAAAACTACAGTGAACTCCAGAAGAACTATAAGGAACTTACTGAGAATTATACCAGCATCAAAAAGGACATGGAAGCTATCAATAAGAGCCAGGAGGAAATGAAGAATACGATCTCTGAATTGAAGAACACAGTAGAAGGAATTAAAAGCAGGCTAGAGGAAGCAGAAGATAGGATCAGCGAGCTGGAGGACAACATACACAAATACTCCCAGACAATGCAACAAAATGAAAGAAGACTGAACAAGACTGAAGAGGTTCTAAGACAGCTGCAGGACAACATGAAATGTAACAATATCCGTATCATTGGAATTCCAGAAGGAGAAGAAGAAGAGCAAGGGATAGAAAACCTCTTCGAAAAATTAATGACAGAAAACTTCCCTCACATGAGGAGAGAAAGAGTCACACAAATCCAGGAGGCACAGAGGGTACCAATGAAGATGAACACCAACAGGCCCACCTCAAGACACATCATAATTAAAATGGCAACATTCAAAGACAAAGAGAGGATCCTAAAAGCAGCAAGAGAAAAACAACTAATAACATACAAGGGAGCTCCAATAAGGCTATCCTCAGATTTCTCAGCAGAAACACTACAAGCCAGAAGGGAATGGCAAAAAATATTCCAAGCAATGAAAAACAAAGGCCTACAACCAAGAATACTCTACCCAGCAAGGCTCTCATTCAAAATGGAAGGCGAAATAAGGAGTTTCTCAGACAAAGGAAGACTAAAAGAATACATCTCCACCAAACCAGCAATGCAAGAGATGCTAAAGGGTCTGCTCTAAGAAGATAAAGAAACAGAGAGAGACAGAGAAGAACACGAGTCGTCGTCGTCGTCGTCGTCGTCGGCAGCCGTCCGTCTCGAGAGACGATGGCGTAGCTTCTTGAGAGTCTATCTGCACCGCCGAGAATGGCTGTGCAGTCCGATTCGGGAGTGACAATCCCTGCCGCACTTGGTACAGGTGAAGGCAGATGGCTGTTGTTGCTGCTGCTGACGCTGCTTCCGCCTCGATCTTTTCTGGACCGCCTCCTCGTTGCGCGCAGCCTCCGCGCGTGACGTACCTTGCCTGACCACGAGCCTCCAGGCTAGGCGGTCGTCTGCTTGAACTTCCCATGTGTTGAGATTGATGGAGCATTGTGTCATGTCCTTTTTGCAGATGTCTTTGAACCGCAGTTTTGGGCGCCCTGTCATCCTCTTGCCTTCTGCTAGCTCGCCGTAGAGGAGGTCTTTGGGGATACGGCCTGCATCCATTCTTTTGACATGGCCGAGCCACCTGAGGCGTCTCTCGCTAAGAACTGCATGCAAAGTGCACATATTGGCTCGCTTCAGCACCTCGGTGTTGGGGACCTTATCCTGCCAGGCGACATGCAGGACGCGTCGCAGGCACCTCATGTGGAAGCTGTTGAGTTTCCTTTCGTGCCTTGCGTAGGTGGTCCACGTCTCGCTGCCATAGAGGAGAGTGCTGAGTACGCAGGCTTGGTAGATGCGCAGTCTGGTTTTCTCAGTGAGGCTGGAATTGTTCCACGCTCGTGAGATGCTCTTCGCCGACGACGCAGCTTTGACATCACACTCCGAAGAGGGACTCCAGCAGCTAGTCACTTGCCTTTCCCACGCATGCAAGGAGTTCGGACTAGCCATCAGCCTGACGAAGACGAATGTTATGGTTCAAGGCACGGGGACTCCCCCATGCATCACCATCGACGGATACACCCTGGAGGTTGTCAACGACTTCACTTACCTCGGGTCCACCATCTCGAGCTCTCTGTCAGTCGACTTGGAGGTCAACCGGAGAATCGCCAGGGCAGCCACAGTTATGGCCAGACTGAACCGGCGAGCGTGGAACAATTCCAGCCTCACTGAGAACACGAGTACAAAGGGGAAAAATGACAATGAATAAGTACTTATCAGTAATAACCTTAAACATAAATGGATTAAATGCTCCAATTAAAAGACATAGGGTAGCTGAATGGATTAGAAAGAATGACCCACATGTATGCTGTCTACAAGAGACACACTTTAGAACAAAAGATCTACACAGACTGAAAGTAAAGGGATGGAAAAAAGTATTCCAAGCAAATGGACATGAAAAAAAAAGCCGGGGTAGCAATACTTATATCAGACAAAACAGACTTCACAGCAAAGTCCATAAAAAGATACAAAGAAGGGCATTTCATAATACTTAAGGGAAAAATCCATCAAGAATATATAACCCTTATAAATATATATGCACCCAACTTAGGAGCACCCAAATATATACGGGAAATTTTGAAAGACTCCAAGAAAGATATAGACAGCAACACACTCATCGTAGGGGACTTTAACACCCCATTGTCAACAATGGACAGATCTTCAAAGCAAAGAAACACCAAAGAATTGAGGCACTAAATAACACTTTAGATCAAATGGACTTAGTCGATATATATAGAAGTTTTCACCCCAAAGAAGCAAAATATACATATTTCTCAAGTACACATGGAACATTTTCAAAGATAGACCACATGGTAGGACACAAAACAAGCCTCAATAAATTCAAGAAAATGGAAATTATATCAAGCATCTTCTCAGATCACAATGGCTTAAAATTGGAAATCAACCTCAAGGAAAAAACTCAAAAACATTCAAACTCATGGAGAATGAATAACATGCTATTAAATAATGAATGGGTTAACAATGACATCAAGGAAGAAATCAAAAAGTTCCTGGAAACCAATGATAATGAACACACAACAACCCCAAACCTATGGGATACAGCGAAAGCAGTCTTAAGAGGAAAGTTCATAGCAATACAAGCCTACCTAAAAAAGCTAGAAGAATCTCTAATAAAAAATTTAACCCTACAGCTACAAGAACTAGAGGAAGAACAAGTAAAACCCAGATCAAGTAGAAGGAAGGAAATCATCAAGATCAGAGCAGAATTAAATGACATAGAGTCTAAAGTAACAATTCAAAAGATCAAAAAAAGTAGGAGTTGGTTCTTTGAAAAGATAAACAAAATTGACAAGCCTTTAGCCAGGCTCATCAAGAAAAAAATAGAGAGGACCCAAATAAATAAAATCAGAAACGAAAGAGGAGAAATCACAACTGATACAACAGAAATACAAAGAACTATAAGAAATTATTACGAACAACTGTATGGCAAGAAATTTGACAACCTAGAGGAAATGGACAGATTCCTGGAAAACTATAGTCTTCTCAAACTGAATCAAGAAGAAGCAGAAAGTCTGAATAGACCAATAACAGCTAGTGAAATTGAAGCAGTAATCAAAAAACTCCCAGCACACAAAAGCCCAGGACCGGATGGCTTCACAAGTGAATTCTACAAAACATTTAGGAAAGAACTAACTCCTATCCTCCTCAGACTATTCCAAAAGATACAAGAAGAGGGAAGACTCCCAAACTCGTTCTATGAAGCCAGTATAACCTTAATTCCAAAACCAGGTCAAGACACAACAAAGAAAGAAAACTAAAGACCAATATCGCTGATGAACATAGATGCTAAAATCCTCAACAAAATATTGGCAAACCGGATCCAGCAACACATTAGAAAGATCATACACCACGATCAAGTAGGATTCATCCCAGGGATGCAAGGATGGTTTAATATTCGCAAATCAATAAACGTGATACACTACATAAACAAAATGAAAGACAAAAACCACATGATCATATCAATAGATTCGGAAAAAGCATTTGATAAAGTACAACACCCATTTATGATAAAAACTCTCAGCAAAATGGGAATAGAGGGAGCATACCTCAACATAATAAAGGCCATATATGAGAAACCTGAAGCCAACATCATACTCAATGGGCAAAAACGGAGAGCATTCCCCCTGAGATCAGGAACAAGACAAGGATGTCCGCTCTCTCCACTCCTATTCAACATAGTCTTGGAAGTTCTAGCCACAGCAATCAGACAAGAAAGAGAAATAAAAGGCATCCAAATTGGAAAAGAGGAAGTAAAACTGTCATTATTTGCAGATGACATGATAGTGTTCATAGAAAATCCTTTAGACTCCACAAAAAAACTACTCAATCTAATAAGTGAATTCGGCAAAATAGCAGGATACAAAGTCAATATTAAGAAATTGAAGGCATTTTTATACACCAACAATAATAACTCAGAGATAGAAACTGAAAGAATAATCCCATTTACCATAGCAACAAGAAAAATAAAATACCTAGGAATCGTCGTCGTCGGCAGCCGTCCGTCTCGAGAGACGATGGTGTAGCTTCTTAAGAGTCTATCTGCACCACCGAGAATGGCTGTGCAGTCCGACTCGGGAGTGACATGGTATCTGTCTCCTCCCGTGTTGAATCGACATCTTGCGATGACGCTGAAGCTACAGAGCCTGGGCAGGGTAATATGGAGGGTCTGCTGTTGCCCATGCAGCAGACCCCCCCTCTCTTCGCAGCTGAAGGGTCCAAGGGAAAGACGGAGTCGATACAGCTTGGGTTCAGGTGCGCCGCAGGAGTTGCCGGTGTTGACTACAACATCAAACTGCCTTAGGGACTCCGGCTCCGGATTTTCTGTCGGGGTTTACTCCCTTAGCCTTTCCCCTGAAGAGGTATGCCGCAAGGCAGCGGAGGTTTTTTGGAGTCAGAGTTTACCTAGGAATAAACTTAACCAAAGAGGTAAAAGACCTGTACACAGAAAACTACATAACACTGAAGAAAGAAATTAAAGAAGATACAAATAAATGGAAGCATATACCATGCTCATGGATAGGAAGAATCAACATCATTAAAATGTCCATACTACCCAAAGCAATTTATAGATTCAATGCAATCCCTATTAAAATACCTGCAACATATTTCACAGACCTAGAACAAATACTTCAAAAATTTATATGGAACCAAAAAAGAGCCCGAATAGCCACAGCAATTTTGAGGAAGAACACAGTAGGAGGAATCACAATACCTGATATCAAACTATACTACAAGGCCACGGTAATCAAAACAGTCTGGTACTGGCATAAAAACAGACATATAGATCAATGGAACAGAATAGAGAGCCCAGAAATAAGCCCAGGTTCATATGGTCAACTAATATTTGACAAAGGGGGAAAGAACATCAAATGGAGTGAAAAGAGCCTCTTCAACAAATGGTGCTGGGAGAACTGGACAGGGACATGCAAAAAAATGAAACTAGACCACCAGCTCACACCATACACCAGAATAAACTCAAAATGGATCAAAGACTTAAATGTAAGCTGTGATACCATAAAAGTCCTAGAGGAAAAAATAGGCAGGAAAATTTCAGATATCCCACGTAGCAACATTTTCACTGATATATCTTCTAAGGCAAGGGAAATAAAGGAAAGAATAAACAAATGGGACTACATCAAACTAAAAAGTTTCTGCTCAGCTAAAGAAAACATCAGCAAGATGCAAAGGAAACCAACCATATGGGAAAATATATTCACCAATGACAGCTCAGACAAGGGATTGATCTCCAAAATACATAATGAACTCATACGACTCAACACCAAGAAGACAGACAACCCAATTAAAAAATGGGCAAAGGACCTGAACAAACACTTCTCCAAAGAAGACATACAGAGGGCCCATAGACATATGAAAGTATGCTCAACATCACTAGCCATCAGAGAGATGCAAATTAAAACCACAATGAGATACCACCTCACACCAGTCAGAATGGCCATCATCAACAAATCAACAAACAACTTGTGCTGGAGAGGATGTGGAGAAACGGGAACCCTGGTGCATTGCTGGTGGGAATGTAGACTGGTGCAGCCACTGTGGAAAACAGTTTGGAATTTCCTAAAAAAACTAAAAATGGAACTGCCTTTTGAACCAGCAATTCCACTGCTAGGATTATATCCAAAAAATCCCGAAACACCAGTTCAAAAGAACCTATGCACTCCAATGATCATAGCAGCACTATTTACAATAGCCAAGTGCTGGAAACAACCTAAGTGCCCATCTGTAGATGAGTGGATCAAAAAACGGTGGTACATTTACACAATGGAATTCTATGTAGCAGAAAGAAAGAAGGAACTTCTACCATTTGCAACAACATGGATGGAACTAGAGAAAATTATGCTTAGTGAAATAAGCCAGGCAACAAAAGAAAAATACCTTATGCTGTCACCTATTACAGGAAACTAATGAACAACACAAACAAATGAGCAAAATTGAACCAGAGGTATGTAAACAAGAAGTAGACTAACAGTAACAAGGGGGTAGGGGGGAGGTAAAGAAGGGTGTAAGGGGAAGGGTCAAGTAAAAAAATATATATATATATATGAATGACCCACAGACAGGGGCAACTGAGTGGAGACTAAATGTGGGGGAAGGGAGGGACAGGGTGCAGGGAAGCAAGAGGGCTAAAAAAATGAGACAACTGTAATGGAAAAACAAAAAAAAAAATTTTTTTAGTGGGGGAAAAATGAAAATATGAAGAATGGAAATGCCAGTTCAGTGAATATTAGGACAAAGATTTTCCTTCACGTTGTATATTTTTCTCCCTATTTGATCCCTCCAGAGTTTGGCATTCTAAACAAGTAAGTAATGACATAGGTTTCTTTGCATAGAACTAATAAGACCAGTTGTCAATAGAGGTTCCTTTTTTTTTTTTTTTGACCAAGTCTTTGACTGGAATATCAAGCCTAAAGGAAACATGCTTGGGCACAGATTGTTACCAGAAAATCCTGAGGAACTGGGAATGACTTTCAAAGGTAATAAAAGCCCGTGAGATAAAAGGCCTGGTACCATGGTTGGTTGTGCGGTCCACAGCAATCTTTCCAGGGAAGGAACGAAGGTTGTTTTCCTGAAAGATGGCTAGAAGGGACCTTAAGGCGCAATGAAAAACCAGAAAGACTTGGAAAAAACAGGTGTGTACAGGCAAGGATGAATGCCAGATATGTGGCTCAGCTTCTGTGCCCTGAAGAACAGACTGAGGGTCCCCCCAAATATTCCTTGGGTAAGTTCCAGCAAAGCAGAACTAAAGATCAAAAGTGACCATTTGCTGCTCTTGTTATGTTTATGCAAATGAACAGGATAAATTAAAAATGGACTTAATGTAGTCCCTTTAAAGACAAGGAGGGTAACCTTAGGGAGAAGAATTATTATTCAAGGAAAATCACAATGATCAGTAGTAGAGTATAAAATAGGTCAACTAACCGTCTTAAAAGTTTCTTCTCATTTAAAATATGGTTTCACTTGAAAATTAAACCATGTCTGTGATATCATCAAAGATATTCAAGTTGCAGGCAAATAGAATTTCAAGTGCCTTGCAACTGGATGTCTTCCCAATAAGACAGTCTTACAGATTTAGAGACTTGTTTGTGGGTTATGTTACATAAATTAACACGTGTTTTCTGTTTTCAAAGGACATAAGCCTATGATCGCATTACCTGAGTGATTGTCTGTACGCATAAGCCTCACTTAATACTCTCTGCAGCGCTGCCTCCTGAGACTCAACGGCTTGACTGAACTCAATGGCTGGGTTGGGGAAGAATGGGGTGGTCTGTGGGCCTCACTTTAAAACGGGTTTCTCTTTTCTATCCTAATGGCTTGGACAGAAAAGGCCCAGAGGTCTGAGAGGGGGAAAACCTAAACTATTTACCTCAGCCCAAACTAAGTATAATGGGCAAAAGGGTTTTGGACAGGTGAGATGTGCCTAGCACACCTTCTTACAAAGAAGCCCCCCCCTTTTTTTTTCCTAATATGGAACATTGAAAAATTAATCCCTGCCTTTTGTCATCTAGTAGTTATGGATTGAATGATGTCTTTTAACACTTTTCGCCAAATCTGTTGCCCCCAGAACACAACAAGGACACCAGTCTGTTAAACCAAGCACGCCGTTGACCGGAGACAGCCAACTGACCTGGAGTCTGCACGATCCTTCCCCATGTGGGAAGGCCACCCTCCCCTCCACACCCCCACTCTTATTAGGGTTTCCTGGACCCAAGGGTAGGTAGGACGATGACCATGTCCAGCTTGAAGCAGCTAGAGGAGCACGAGACCTTCGCCCATTGTCCTTTACAAGATTACAAAGGGTCCTAATATTTGAGAGGGGGGGGATAGTTAATTTTTACGAACCAGGGGTATGGACTTGGGGGGGATTGCTGGGGGAGGGGGGTGCTGGGTGGAGAGGAGCAAGGGGGAGAAAATTGGAACTGTTGTAACAATATAATCAATAAAAAACATTAAAAAAAAAAGAAAAGGAAGCTTAGGAAACAATACCATTTACAATTGCATAAAAAATACGAAGGAATAAATTTAACCAAGGATATAAAAGACCTGTACTGAGAGAATTATAAATACACTGAAGAAAGAAATTGAAGAAGATAAAAATAACTGGACGCATATAATGTGTTCATGAATTGGAAGAATTAACATCATTAAAATGTCCATACTACCAAAAGCAATCTAAGCAATATAGATTTAATGCAATTCTTATCAAGATACCAATGGCATATTTCAAAGGACTAGAAAAAATATCCCCAAAATTTATGTGGAATCACAAAAGACCCTGAATAGTCATAACAATCTTGAGAAATAAGAACAAAGTTGGAGTAATCATGCTACCTGATATCAAACCATATTATAACATAGTAATCATAAAGGCATGGTACTGGCATAGAAACAGACATGTAGATCAAAGGAACAGAATAGAGAGCCCAAAATAAACATATTCTCATATATGGTCAATTAATATTTGACAAAGGTAGCAAGAACATACAATAGGGTAAAGATAGGCTATTCAATAAATGATATTCTAAAAAGTGGACAGATATATGCAAAAAATGAAACCAGACCATCTTCTTACACCACACACAAAAATAAACTCAAAATGTATGAAATAATTAAATGTTAGTCTTGAAACAATAACTCTCCTAGAAGAAAACATAAGCAGTAAAATCTCGGACATTTCTCATAGCAATATTTTTCTGAAATATCTCTCTGGGCCAAGGAAACAAAAGAAAAAATAAACAAATGGTACTACATAAAAAAAAAAAAGGTGTTGCACAGCAAGGAAACCATAACAAAATGAAGAGACAACCCACTGAATGGAAGAACATATTTGCCAATGATACATCTGATAAGGGGTTAATATCCAAAATTGATACAAAACTTATACAACTCGACACAAAAAAAACCCCCAAACAATCCAATCTTAAAAAATGAGCAAAAGCCCTGGCCTGGTGGCTCAGTTGGTTGGAGCATCATCTCATACCTTAAAAACTTGTGGGTGGGTTTGATCCCCAGTCAGGGCACATACCTAGGTTATGGGTTCAGTCCCTAGTTGGGATATGTATGAGAGGCAACCATTCTATGTTTCCCTCTCACATCAATGTTTCTCTCTCTCTCTCTCTCTCTCTCTCTCTCTCTCTGCCTCTCTTTCATCAATAAACATATCCTTGGATGAAGATATTTAAAAAATGGGCAAAGGACCTGAATGGACACTTCTCCAAACAGAACATACAGATGGCCAATAGACATATAAAAAATGATCAACGTCACTAATAATCAGAGAAATGCAAATTAAAACCACAACGAGATATCACCCTACACCTGCCTATCATCAACAAACAACAAGTACTAGTGATGATGTGGACTAAATAGAACCCTCATGCATTGGGAATGCAGATTTGTGCAGTCACAGTGGAAAACAGTATGAAGGGTCCTCTAAAAATAAAAATGGAACTGCATTATAACCCAGTGGCTCCACTTCTGGGTATATATCTGAAGAAGCCTGAAATACTAATTCAAAAGAATATATGAGGGAGGGCAAAAAAAAAAAAAAAAAAAAACACAAAACACCTGGAATATATTTATAAAAAATTGTGTGTTTATTCTATGTTTATACTTCAGTCATCTTCAAAGTATACTCTCCATTTGTTGCAATAACCTATTGAGACATTTTTCCATTGCTCAAAATGGTTTTTGAACTTGTTGAATTTGATGCTTTTTAGTGTTTCTGCCATTTTTTGTTTCACTCCTTCACCATCGGCAAAATGTTTCCCTTTGTGGACTCTTTCATCTGAGTGAATAGGGAGGGTAGGGCACAGGGCCATCCCTTTTTTGGTCAAAAACAGCTGAGCACTCAGTATGTTGTGAGCAGGTGCATTCTCGTAAATCACCCATTATGAAATGGGCAAATGCATTGAAAGAGTTCTCAAAAAAATTTCACTGAAGCTGAATGCAGCCTCTCACAACAATGCCAGTTGGAACACTGATACAGATGGGTTCCTAGAACACTCACCTAGCAGTGGAAGCCTATACTTATAAGGGACCCACCCTTCAGAAGATAATTCTCTTTTCGGGGGCTCCCCATCATATGCATCCTTATGTTTTTTTTGTTGTTGTTGGTTTTTTTTTTGTTTTTTTTTGTTTTTTTGCAGTTTTTTTAACCAAGCTCTGGACAGTTTTATTAAAAAAAATTTTTGCTTAATTTACTTTTCACCAGTCTGTTCTGGCATGCTTCTAATGATATCAGAATCACCTGGATCAACGATAGCTGTGTGCATACTCCTGTAGTATTTTCCACACGCTGTGCCCAATTCAATATTATTGCTACAGTAGTGATGGACACCAGTCTTGGCCAACATGGCATAGTACTCAATTTCAGATTTCCCCAAGGCTGGACAGTTGTTGGCGAGGATGACCAGTTTGGCTTTGCCTTGTCTGATCATCTTCTGAGTCTGCTTGTACCCAAGCATGTACTTCCCACTTTTCATAACAAGTTGGAGCCTAGAGTTGATCGACTCCAGCGACTTTTTCATCTTCTTTGTGGCCACGATCTTCTTGCCTGAGATGCGAGACAGACCCCTACCAAGTGCAGCTGCCAAGATGGTCGGGGTGTCTGCACCCCTATGTTTATTGCAGCATTATTAACGATAGCCATAATTTGGAAGCAGCCCAAGTGCCCATCAGTAGACAAGTTAATAAAAAAGCTGTGGTACATTTACACAATGGAATACTACTCAGTCATAAAAAAGAAGCCACGGCATGGATGGACCTGGATAGTATTATGCTAAGTGAAGCAAACCAGTCAGAGAAAGACAAATACCATATGATTTCACTTATATGTGGAATGTAATGAACAAAATAAACTAACAAACAAAATAGAAACAGATTCATAGAGACAGAAAAAACTGACAGCGGTCAGAGGTAAGGGAGTTTGCAGAGCTGGGTGAAAAAGTGAAGGGATTAAGCAAAAAAAGAAGAAGTTATAAACACAGAAAACAGTGTGGTGATTACCAGAGGGAAAGGGGGGAATGTGGGGAGGTAGAAAAAGGTAAAGGGAGATAAATGGTGATGAAAGGAGACTTGACTTGAGGTGGTAAACACACAATTCAATATACAGATGATATATTATAGAATTGTACATCTGAAACCTATATAATTTTATTAAGTAATGTTACCCCAATAAATTCAATTAAAAAAATTACTCCTCTGTTTTAAACCTTTGGTGGTTTCCCATTATCTTTCAACCAGGGCTCTCAACTTTGGCTCTTTTGACATTTGGGGCTGAATGACTCCTTGTCTGGGGGCTGTTCTGTGCATGGCAGAATGTTTAAGAACCACCCTACTCTCACCTACTAGATATCAGTACACTCCCCCATACCCTGACCCAACTGTAACAACCAAAAATGTCACCAGACATTGCCAAATGTCCCCTGGGGGAGGGGTGCAAAATCATCATGAAATTTTGGTGAGTTATGGTAATCTTCAAGGTCATTCTTGGGTCACATGCTCATCCAGAGAGCCAGGCTGGAGTCAGTTACACTTAGGATGGAGCAAGACTCTTTATATGTCATTTCATCATGCTACTCAGAAAGGCACAATTTCAAATTTATAAATTGTTTATTTCTGGAAATTTCCATTTAATATTTTCAGTCTATAGTTGATGACAGGTAACTGAAGATATGGAAAGTGAAACCCCAGATGAGAGGTGACTACAGTACTGTTACCAGGTGAAGAAAATGGATGTGAAGCTAACAAAACAATAAACAGACAGGAATGGAGATTCTTAATAGCATCCCCAAAATTCCTCTCTATTTCCCATTTCTCTGCTACCCAGTGACTGGCACTGGGATTGGTCAGGAGAAGTGTTTCTTCAGTGACTATTCAATAGTCTCTTCCATTCACAAAACTCTCCATCTGGACAGTCTGTTTTAATACAGGTAGAAGACAGACAATTTATAAATTTAAACCTGAGAGTTCCAGTCAAGATGGCAGCATAGGCAGACATGGCTCACCTCTTCACACAACCACATCAAAATTACAACTAAAATATAGAACAACCACCAGCCAGAACAATCAGGAAGAGTTGAATGGAAGTCTGACAACTACGGAATTAAAGAAACCACATCCATCAAGACAGGTAGGAGGGGCACAAATGTGAAATGGGCTGGTCTCTCACCCCCATGTGGTGGGTAAAATTTGGGAGAAATATATCAGGAGTGAGGAGCCCCAGCTCCACACCAGGCTCCTCAGCTCAGGGTTCCAGTGCCAGGAAGATAAGTCCCCACAACTTCTGGCTGGGAAAAACAATGGAAGCTGAATTTGTGGAAGAAACTGCTGGAGCCCCAAGCAGTTTCTCTTAAAGAACCCACACACAGACTCACCTACTCAGACTCACTCCCTCCAAGCTCCAGCACCAGAGTAGCAGCTTAAAAGGCACCAGTGGATTACAGGGAGGAACTGAAGGCTTTGGCATCAAGACCAGCAGAGGCATTTGGCTCTTTTCTAAAACCTCTCCCAGCAAGCTGGGGCCATATGTGAGACTCCAACAAACTGGCTAACACTGTTTGCCCTGCCTTGGAGATCCCCAGAGACTCTGCCACACCCAAGGCCACTCAAGCTGCTTTACCATGTGAATAACTGGTCTTGGCTCATGCTTCACAACTTCTAAATCTTATCAAACAAGCAACAACTGGCTCAACTGGCCTCAGTGAGCTCCTAGTCTGGCACTAGCAGCACCCAGCTTAGATTCACCACTTGGCTGAGACTGGGAATCTTCAATTCCAGCACAAGTAGCAGCCATCATAGCTTGCTTTATAGCTTAGGCAGGGGGCCCTGGGAAAAACACAGGCCTGCACCACCAGGGAAACCCCAGAGCCAATGCACCCAATGGACAGCTACAGACCATGTAAGAGCATCACCCTGTCCCTGCACAGCTGATGCTCCACAGAGGGCAGATATTGGTGGTCAGTGGTCACAGCCAGTCCTTGCAGCTGACAGGCCATGGGTAAATCCCTACTATTGATCTGCCAACAGCAACAAAAGCTCAACCACAAGAGGAGGGTGTACTCAACCCACATGAAGGACACACCTCAAGTACCCAGCTTGGGTGATAGGGGAGGCTGTGCTGCTGGATCCTATAGGACACTTGCTGTATTAGGCCATGCCACCAAGAGAGGGAGTCATAGCAGCTCTACCTAATACACAGAAACAAACACAGGAGGCTACCAAATTGAAGAGGCAAAGAAATATGGCCCAAATGAAGAAAGAAAGAAAAAAAAAAAAAGAACAAAACCTCAGAAAAAGAACTAAACAAAATGGAGATAACCAACTTGACACTGGTTATCAGGATGCTCAGAGAAATTATTGAGTATGGTCACAAAATAAAGGAAGAAGTGAAAGTTCTACAAAGTGAAATAAAGAAAAATATGCAGAGAACCAACAGTGATGGGGAGGAAGCCAGGATTCAAATCAATGATCTGGAGTAAAAGAAGAAATAAGCATTCACCTAGAACAAAAAAAAAAAAAAAAAGAAGAAGAATTGAAAAAAAAATGAGAAGAGGATTAGGAACCTTTGGGACAACTTTGAATGTACCAACACCTGAATCATAAGTAGTGCCAGAAGAAGAGGAAAAGGAAGAAATTGAAAACTTATTTGAAAAAAATTAAAAAAAGAAAACTTCCCTAATTTGGTAAAGAAAATAGACATAGAAGTCCAGGAAGCACAGAGAGTCCCAAACAAGTTGGACTCAAAGAGGATCACACCAAGACACATCATAATTAAAATGTCAAAGGTTAAAGATAAAGAGAGAATTTTAAAAGCAGCAAGAGAAAAGAGAGTTACCTACAAAGGAGTTCCCATAACACTGTCAGTTGATTTCTCAAAAGATACTTTGCATATGATATTTTTCTTTCTTTGCCTGGCTTATTTCACTAAACATAATTCTCTCTAGTTCCATCTATGTTGTTGCAAATGGCAGGAGTTCCTTCTTTCTTTCTGCTACATAGTATTCCATTGTGTAAATGTACCACAGTTTTTGGATCCACTCATCTTCAGATGGGCACTTAGGTTGTTTCCAGTACTTAGCTATTGTAAACAGGGCTGCTATGAACATAGGGGTGCATAAATTTTTTTGAATTAGGGTTTTAGGATTTTTCGGGTATAATCCTAGCAGTGGAATCACTGGTTCAAAAGGTAGTTCCATTTTTAGTTTTTTGAGGTAATTCCATACTGTTTTCCATAGTGGCTGCACTAGTCTGCATTCCCACCAACAGTGCAGTAGGGTTCCCGTTTCTCCACATCCTCGCCAGCATTTGTTGTTTGTTGATTTGTTGATGATGGCCATTGTGACTGGTGTAAAGTGGTATGTCATTGTGGTTTTTATTTGCATCTCTCTGATGGCCAATGATGTTGAGCATTTTCTCATGTGCCTATGGACCTTCTGTATGTCCTCTTCAGAGAAGTGTTTGTTCAGGTCCTTTGCCCATTTTTTAATTGGGTTGTTTGTTTTCTTGATGTTGAGTCATATAAGCTCTTTATCTATTTTGGAGATCAGTCCCCTGTCTGTGATATCATTGGCAAATATGTTTTCCCATATGGTTGGTTTCCTTTTCATCTTGCTGATGTTTTGTTTTGCTAAGCAGAAACTCTTTAGTTTGATGTAGTCCCATTTGTTTATTTTTTCCTTTATTTCTCTTGCCTTAGGAGATGTATCTGTGAAGATATTGTTACGTGGGATATCTGAAATTTTCCTGCCTATGTTTTCCTCTAGGACTTTTATGGTGTCACGGCTTACATTTAAGTCTTGGTTCACTGAGTTATACAGGTCTTTCAAATACAGCACATTTCATTACCCAATATATTTTTAAAATCATACTTGCTCACAGGAGCAGGTAAAGGCAAAATTCTAATTTTCACTTGAAACCTTTGACAACAAAAACTGTCAGTTGCTTTTCTTGAAGTGACAGGCTCATTTAGCTCATTTCTGAGAAAATGTCTGCCAGATCCCCAACCCTGAAGAACCATAATTTGCCTGTCAATTGATGTTTAAGTAAATATGGTGTACCATGGGGGAAAAGCAGCTATTTAGTTCAATGCACAGCTTATTCACACAAGTGTCTTTGCTGGAAACCAACAGTGCATTTTGGCATAAAGCCTATGTGCTTTATATGTTCTTACCATTTTGTAATATACAATGTTCAAGAGTTACTAAAATGTAATAAAATTGATACTTTTCTACCGCTTCACCAAGGGCTTTTCCAACTGAAACTAGCATTTTCTTGACTATAAGAGAGTAGTTCATGCTCAGGATCCAGCATTGTCACCCACAGTTGTTTTTGTCTCATCAGTGCAAATGTCAACACAGTAAAAAAGGAAAAAATACATCTTATTATTGCTATTAAGTAGTTTTGATGTTGCAGACCCCCATGGCATGGCCTTCGGTAGGGGCTCCTCTTACTCCCCAGGGGTTAACAACACCCTTTGAGAATACTGGGCTATAACATCATCATTAAGGACTTCAGCTTTTAGGTTTAAAAGACCTAGGATTGAATCCTACCTCTAGTCTTCACTAGCTTTGAAAATTTGGGACAGTTACTTCTCTGAGTTCTATTTGCTCATTAGTAAATTGGGTATAATAGCCACCCCATCAGGCTGCTGAGAGGACTAAGTGGGCTAACGCATGTAAGCACTCAGTATACATTTCCTGTTGTTATTTACTAAGTGCTCATGTTTCCCAGTGTGGCTCATACAGATTGCCTAAGGTTTTCATCACCTCATCAATGAGTATAAAAAGAATCAAGCCCAAGACATATCACCATATCACTACAAAAGACTTTGAGTCTGGATTCCTGGCAGGGTCTCCATCAGCTGTATTACTCTGGGAAACAAAGACTTGTGAAGATTCTTGAGGCCTAACAGAGCAGCAGAACAATGGCCTGGATGATTCTTTGCTGTTGGCAGAAAATGCAGATGGGCAGGTCCTTTCCAACCTGTTCATCACAGGAAGATGGTAACAACCAATGCCAAATTAGTGCTTGTACGTGCCAGGCACTATTCTAAGTGCTGTACAAATATTAACTTATTAAATATAAATGAGGAAAGTGAGACACAGAGAGGTTAAGTAACATGCCCAAAGTTGCACAACTTTATGTGGTTGGCTCGAGATGTGAAACCAAGCAATCTGACTCAAAAGGCTGAGTTCTTAACTATTACACTGTACCAAAGAAGCAGAAAAAAGGAGGGATTTTTTTCCAGAATGTTCTTTACTTCACCACAAAGCTTATATTTAAAAAACCCAATTTTGTTTTAAAACACCCTGTTAAAAGAACAGTTGGAGTTCATCAGAAACTCCAGGAAAAATGAAAAATGTACCCAAAAGCCATGGCAGGATTTTGAACAACTGGTTAGGTGTTAGAAAGGAGACTTCATTTGGATATTTTTCTTTGAATGACTGAAAGATTGTGACATTGAATCAGCAAAGAGGAAAACGTAATCCTAGAAAATAGTTTGGTTTTGCAATAAACATTGTGTACATAATCAAACTATGATCAGTTGTTTTCAGACTTCAGAATTGATCTATAGTCCCAATGTGGAAGACGTTAGCATAGTTCTAGAGCAGAATCCAAATGCAACGAATTTTGACAATGAAAAGTAAAAATGCAACTCACAGACATAGGTAGGTAAAGGGGATAATGTGAATATCCTAATTCTATAAGGTGGGAAGTTAGACATTCTACCCAAGGTAGATGGCAAAAGAAAGAAAGATTTATATTATTTTTTTAGACATTAGAAAGGTAATCAATACAGAAGGTGGAGTGAGCTAGCTAAATCCTCACCTATTATGGCAGAAAGTCAATAGATTATAAATCAAGAAATAGAGGGTGAACATATATGTAGAGATTTCGATGGAACCATGAGAAGAATAGAGTCAGAAATGGATAAAAAAAAAAAAGCTTGCTATGAGGAGTAGGAGTTGGGGTAGGGAGGGGTGAGCACTCCTGAGGAGAATGCTTGTCATTAAAACCTCTTTTTGTTATTTGATATTTTAAATTGTGTGCATAACTAAATGTCTTAATAAATTGTAAGATAATCTTTAAAAGTTTTTAAGTGAAGTATAAAGAGTTTAAACTTGAAGAGAAAAATATAACCTATCTAATCCCTTTGACTTAGTAGAGCAGAAAAATAGGGAAATGACATTCATTAGATATTTACTAAACTGGAAGTAGCAATCATATAAGGGGCAAGGGAATGAGTTATAGTGAGGGTAGAGGGGAAACTTTGCTTTGTCTGTTTTTGCTTTAAAAATTTATATTGAAAATGTGTTTTTGTATTATTTTTATATTAAAAGTATTTTAAGTAAGAAACATAGTAGAAAAATATGCTACTCAAAAGAACATGACAAAAATTAAATAGCCAGGATTTTTTTTTAAAGAGAGAAATGTGTAGTCATTTAGTTTGTCTCCATAGATTCCTAGAGGTAGTTATCATCTCATTTTCTTCCCGCTCTGCTTAGGGATCAGAAACCAGGAGGCTGAATTCATTTTTACTACTGCCCCAGCACTTTGTAGAAGCCAGTTTTTCTCTGTTGACCCTACAGAAGCTTTTGGTGCATTTGGCAAGTGGTGCATTTTGCTGTAGGTCAGGCAACTTGGGGACACTCAAGTCCTAAGAGAACATTTCTGTGACAAGGCCCCCCCCTAACTAATCCAGGACCCCTGCTCCAAGCTCCAGGAGCATCCTGCACTGTTCATCTGGGTGCACTTCTCAGCCTCTTCCCTACACATTTATGAACTTACCAAAGACAAGAACTTGTCTACTTTATTCTCTGTTGAATCCTCAGTGCACAATGCAGTGTCTAGCATTTTTAGGGCAGGTGACACAGGCTGGAGGACCCCCAAATGCAAACCACTCATTTCACACCTCCTAAGGATCTCCAAGCTGGGAAGGGGGCCCTGCATGAGAGAGAATATACTAGCTGGAGCAGAGAAGGGTGGGAATCTGTGATTAGGGAGGGCCTGCCTGATAGGACAATGACTCTAAGATTAAGTAAGCATTAGAAACCTCCATGCTGTTGTCTTTTTTTTTTTTTTACCCCATTTCCCCACAATGATAAATATAATGCTGAGACCAATATGAGCTTGTCTTTAGTGAAAGAAGAACAACAATGCTGAAGAGATGCTATTCCACCATGTCCAGTTTTAGAGAAGTGCAAGGCTGAGGTGAGGCAAAAGCGTTAAAGACTGGAGCTGACAGTTTAGCTGTGAGGAGCAAAGGAAGTCACAGGACAAAGTGCTCCTTCTGTCAAGCAGCAAATAATGCAGTTAAGGAGAAGACTCAGACATGGCAAACTCAAGAACATGTTATTCCTGGGTTCAAAGTCAAAGTCCTTACAACTTCCTTCAAGACCCTGACCTACCTGCCTCTAGTACCCTTGGTTGATCTTCTATGCCTCTCCACCTCGCTCCTCCTCTTCAAATACACTATTTTTTTTTTTTTTTTGCTCCTGAACATCCTGGGAACATCCCCACCTCCAGGCCTTTGCATTCACTATTCCTTCTGCCTGGAGTGATCATCCACCGAGAGCCACCTGGCTAGGTTCCCCATCTCCTTCATATTTTAGATTAAAGATCATCTTCTCAGGGTACTCTTCCTTGATCACACCATTTATCATTTCATCCTTCTTCCCACCCAGCCCAACCTCCTGCTTTAGAACAGTTTGGAGAAAGTCCAGGGTGCTGGGCTAGGACTCTCCATTCCCTAAGCCAACAAGACATGACTGCAACTGAGCCCCAGGGACTCTAACTGCATAATTATCTTTGTGGGGTAGCCCAGAATAAATTTTCCTGGGTTCATCCCTGAATATCACTTGGAACCCAGCCCCTGCCATCTTCTTGCTGCTTGGAAGCTAAGCTATCACTCACCAAAGTGAAAGAGCCATAAGGAGCAATTGCTATGCTGTGCAGCAGAACTTGGGCTCAGATTTGCAACATTGCCTCTTGATACTGTCTTTTCATTTTTCTCTATATGCTTAAGAGTCCTTTGATTGTGAGCCAGATTCACCTTTGCTGAAAAATAACATTTCAAAAAACAAGGACTTATTTGCTAGTATGTATTTTAAGGCATTTTAAAGCAGATAAATAGTTAATTGGTTCTGCCATCCTGTAATTGGCAAAGGGTGAAAATGATTTGCTGTAAATGTGCAACTATATTAACTGCTCTATGCCAAAACCAATGTCCACAGAAGATATTAGAATTTTATAACAGATGAGGAGATGGAAGACACCCATGATCTTTGAATCAGTTTAATTTAACAGGTAGGTATTATTGCATTTCAAGGCAGCTATACATGATGCTGAACAGCATATATTGCAGAATACAGAATGATGGAAATTCAATTTCCTAAGCATGCAGATAACTAAATATACATAGAACCTTATGCCCAAGGAATAGAAACAGTATCTGCTGGATGGGTACACAATGTGTCCACACAGCATGTTTTATATCTATACTTTATTTTTTCTTCCCTCAAGTTTGCACCAGAGTATTGAGGGAATTTTTAAAAGAGACTGTGAACTATTCCAGGTAATCTTCAAGGAAAATATGGAAAGTAAGGGATGAAGAAATAACGTTGTCTAGTCAAACTGCCTCAAACTACAGGCTCCTGCATTACTAACACTTGCGGCAGGGATGACAGGATATTATTTAAAAGGTGTTTGTAAGCACTTCAGAGCAGCAGAGTAATTGCTAGAGATTAGTATGGTTTCCTAAGAGAAGCTCAAGGTAACTGAATTACCTCATGCAACAAATTCAGTGTATATCCATTGAGCATCTAGTATAAGCTGGGCTCTGGGTCTAGACTGGTGGTTCAGGGAAATATGGTAGATAGAGTATTTCAATGATAACAAGGTATTTGATAATGTTTCTCTATCACTGAGAACGAGGTCTTGTGGTACATTTGTCTATTTCAGATCTGGTGGGTGTTTGGTGGTTTTCAGAGATAGCTTTGGCCTCTGAGTGCTGCATAAGGATTGGGCTGCAGAACTTCCAGGCAAGATGGAGGCTTAGAAAGACACGCTGCGTCTCCCTCCACAACTAAGAAGGAAAACAACTACCTCAAAAGTAGAGACAACCAGAAGTTCCAGAAAATTGAGCTACATAAAAGTTCAAAAAACGAAGATATAAAGAAGAAATACTCATTCAGACAGGTAAGAGGGGTGGAGCCAGGGCAGAGAGGACACTGTGTCATGGTGGCAACAGTGGTGGAAGTGGCAGGCCGGTGGAAAGTGCAGTCACACATTTTAAAAAGCTGGGAGGGACACCAGGGGAGCGCTCCCAGCACCAGACCAGATCGCACAGCTCACAATCCCAGTGCCAGGGACAATCAAGCCTCATCGCTTTTGACTGTGCAAACCAGTACGGGTTGCGGTAAAGGAAGAAATAGCCAATCTTTCAGCAGAGTCTGCTACTTTAAAGGGCCCCATGGTCCTAGAACTTTTGCAGACCCACCTACTTCGGGAACAATGGTCAGGGCAACAGCTAGTGAGGCATCAATCCCATACAAAGTGGGAGAAGGGCCTGGAAAAGAAGCGAGTGCTGAGCAAGCAGCATTGTTCCCTCTCATATCCCTCCCCCACAAACAGCACAACAGTGTGGCGAAACAGGTCGCTCTGTACTGATGAATACCTAAGGCTCCGCCCCTTACAACATAAAAGATGCAACAGCTCTACTTAAGACCAGAGGCAAGCAAACACAGGAGCCTGCCAAGAGGAGGAGACAGAGAAGTATGGACCAAAAGGGGGGACGAATCAAGGTGCCAATGGGAGAACTAAGCGACAAGGAGATAGCAAACCTAACATACATAGAGTTCAAAACACTGGTGATAAACATGCTCACAGGATTGACAGATATGCTTAAGTACAGCAAACACATAAGATAAGAAGTGAAGGCTATGCTAAATGAAATGAAAGAAAATCCACACAAAACCAATGGTGAAGGAAAGAAAACCAAGGTTCAAATCAATGATTTGGAACATCAGGAAGAAAAAAACTCCCAACCAGTACAGAATGAGGAAACAAAAATTGAAAAAAATGAGGAGAGGGTTAGGAACATCTGGGACAACTTTAAACATGCCAACATCCGAACCATAGGGGTGCCAGAAGTAGAAGAGTAAGAGCAAGAAATTGAACACTTATGTGAGAAAATAATAAAGGAAAACTCCCCGAATTTGGGGAAGTAAACAGGCATACAAGTCCAGGAAGCACAGAGAGTCCCAAATAAGCTAGACCCAAAGAGGACCACACCAAGACATATAATAATTAAAATGACAAAGGTTCAAAATAAAGAGAGAATTTTAAAAGCAGCAAGAGAAAAGCAGAGAGTTACCTACGAAGGGGTGCCTCTAAGACTATCAGCTGATTTCTAAAAAGATACTTTGCAGGCAAAAAGGAACTGGCAAGAAGTATTCAAGGTGAAAAGCAAGGACTTAAACCAAGACTACTCTATCCAGCAAAGCTATCATTTAGAATGGAAGGGCAGATAAAGTGCTTCCCAGACAAGGTAAAGCTAAAGGATCTCATCATCACCAAGCTATTATTATATGAAATGTCAAAGGGACCTACTTAAGAAAAAGGAGATCAAAATTGTGAACATTAAAATGACAACAAACTCACAACTATCAACAACTGAATCTAAAAAATAAAAACAAAATCCAACTAAGCAAACCAGAATAGGAACAGAATCATAGGTATGGGGATTATTTGAAGGGTTATTAGCTAGGCGGGGGAAGGGGGAAAATGGGGAAATGGTACAGGGACTAAGAAGCATAATTGGTTGGTACAAAATAGACAAGAGAAGTTAATAATACAAGAAAGGGTGAAGCAGAAGAACTTATATGCACAACCCATGGACATAAACTAGGGGGGTGGAATTGCTGGAGGGAAGGGGAATACTGTGCAGAGGGGATCAAAGGGAAAAAATTGGGACTACTGTAACAACGTAATCAACAAAATATACTTTAAAAAAAATTGGGCTGCAGATCCCTAAGTCACAGAGTTATCTAGCCAGAAATCTTGATTTCTGCCTGACATAGACTCTAAAACTTAAATAAGTCAAATAAATGGTGTGGCCAAGGCTCAGGTGGGACTACCACAAACTTCATGGCATTCCTGAGTTTGCAAATTCTCCATCTTCAGTGTGGAAGTTGTCAGAACCTGCTGATAGTTCACTCAACTGCACCATCAGACTCTTTGGGAAAGAAACTGTTCTCAATTCTAATAGCTGGTGTGGCTTTTTAAAAAACTGTTAAATGCCTTTTAAAAAAAATTGTTGTTCTATTAACAGTGGTCCCAATTTTCCCCCCATTGCTCTGCCCTGCCCCTCTAACCGCAGTCAATCCCCACCCTGTTGTCCATGTCCATGGCTCATTTATACATGTTCTTTGACTAGACCCTTCCCCTTCTTTCCACCTTGTCCCCCTCCCCACAGCCCTCTGGTCCCTGTCAGTCAGTTCCTTGTTTCCATGCCTCTGGTTCTATTTTGCTTATTTGTTTGTTTTGTTCATTAAGTTCCTGTTATAGGTGAGATCATATGGTATTTGTCTTCTGCCACCTGGCTTATTTCACTTAGCATAATACTCTCCAGTTTCATTCATGCTCTCACAAATGGTAGAAGTTTCTTCTTTCTTTTTGCTGTGTAGTACTCCATTGTATAAATGTATCACAGCTTTTTGATCCACTCATCTACTGAAGGGCACTTAGGCTGTTTCTATCACTTGACTATTGTAAATAATGCTGCTATGAACATAGGGGTGCATAGGTTCTTCTGAACTGGTGTTTCAGGATTCTTGGGGTATAATCCCAGCAGTGGGATCACTGTATCAAAACGCAGTTCGATTTTTAGTTTTCTGAGGACGTCACATACTGTTTTCCACAGTGGCTGCACCAGTCTGCATTCCCACAAACAATGCACTAGAGTTCCCTTTTCTCCACATCCTTGTCAGCACTTTTAAAAAAATTCATGTTTGATTTTCAGAGGTGGTGTTATTTTTTGTTTGTTTGTTTGTTTGTTTTTGCAGCCTACATCTAAATCTCTTTAGTTTTACCATTTCTTTTCCATGACCGTGCTTTCTGGATTTGGAATAAAAATTGGCAAAGTTTGAGTTTATTATTTTTCACAATATTTCTAGTCATTGAGAGATTCAGAGCCAGGGACTAAGATGGAACTGCCTTTGACATAGTAATGGGCAGGTTGGAGAAGACCTACCCCACCAGGCCTGGGCCCTTGAATTAAAGGAGTCAGTGTGGTGATTATGGTGAGGCTTCTAGTTGAAGTCCCAGCCCTGCCACCACCTAGCAGGTGATGTGTGAGCTACTTTACTTCTCTGAGCTTCAGTCTCCTTATTGGTGAAACAGGCCTACAAGTAGCTCACAGGGCTATTAAGAGATGCAGTTGCATCTGTTTATCCAGAAGTGCATGGAGTAGCATTGGAGTTCCAGCTCTGCCTCTTACTAACCATGTGTCTCTCTGGGTGTCTCTGTAAAATGGGAGCAATAGACTTATCTACCTCTTGAGAAGTCACAGTATTGAATACTATTTGTCAAGTGCTTACTTAGAACAGTCCCATGTTATATACCTGTTAAATACATAAATAAGTAGTCAGAATTTAGCTTAGAAATGAATGCTTCATCTGTCCCAATAATCATAGTTTGGCACAAAGAACGTGCTCATTAAGTGTTAGATATTAATTATTTGTACTACTTGCTTGTCATCTCTTTCTGGGATTCTCATGAACCATCCTCTCCTTCAGCTTCTTTGGAAGTATAACTGAGGATCCATATTGGTATCTTGCCTGCTTACTGATTCTAGGAGGAAGGGCAGACCTACCCGGTAAGTGGGTTGGTCGTACAAACTCAGGAAGCAGCCCCCAGGTGAGTCTGCTGCCTTGCTAGGAGCTCTCTTAGACTGGAGAGCTTCTAGACTAGACTTTGCTGTTTATCTGCATCACTTGGGAGTAAACCTCAGTAGATCCTCAAAATGCTAGCCAAATCCTGAATTCTCCTTCTCCTTCTTTATTTCTGCTTTTTCTCAATTTTAACCAGCTCCTCTGTTTCTTGCCCCATAAGTGACAGTACTCCTTTGGGTTTTGTCACTTTCCCTCCTTATACTCACTGGGTTTTCTCTAGCACTTCTTCTGTACTTTAGTGTCTTCAATTATCACCTATGTTTAGATAATTCCTAGTACCATTTCAGGCTTGGCCTTCATTCTAAACAATGTATTAGTGATTCTTAACATTTTTGGAGTATGAAACTCTCTATAGAAGTGCATATTCACATATTTCTTTCTAGGCTTCATCAGCATACCAAACCTTATCCATGGAGCTACATGGAGGGGGTACCTCTATATAGATTCCCAATACCAACTGTCTTTCATGGTCCCCAAACTCTTGACCTTCACCCACCCAGAAGCTGTGTGTCACTGCTTTTTATTGCCATCAGAATATTGACTTGCAAATCTTTCTTTTCTTGCCAGCCCCAACAATATTTCCTGTGCACGTGGTGAGGGGCTGCTTTTCCTGGAGAGCATTAGAGAAAAGAGGATCTCATCGACTTTCTTTCAACCTCCCCATGTCTCCAAAAGAGGCCAAGACATAAAGGAACAAAGAACTAAGTGAGAATTCTCCAGGAAACAAAAGATGACTCAACAGAATAACTGATCAGGTGAAGAGTCTATGATAAAGGCAAATAGTGCTAGAAAAAGAAAAGCAATTCAGAACTCTTGGAAAAACAAAGAGTACTTCCAGAAATAAATGCTATCATGGATTTCTATATATTTATTCAGTGAAATATACCAGGGGTTGTCAAACTTTACTTTTTCTGTAAAGGGCCACGCAGTAAATATTTTAGGCTTTGCAAGCTAGGCAGCAAAATTGAAGATACTATGTAGGTATATACATAACAAGAGGAAAAAGAAGTTTCCATGAATTTTTATTGGCAACATTCAAAATTATAGATGCTGAAATATAAATTTATTATTTTTGTGTTGTGAAATATTATTGGATATTATTTATTTTTTCAACCATTTATAAATGTACAAAGTATTCTCAACCTGTACAAAAATAGGCAATGAACTGATTTGGGTTCATGGACTGTAGTTTGCCAACCCTTGAGATATATGTCTCATGTTCTATACAACTTTGTCTTAAACTTTTAGAATTTTAGAGACAAAGCATAATGATGTTTATCATGTTTATTCGATGAGTCTCAAATCAGTGGAGTATAAACATGTAACTTTTATTTTTCAACTGTGTTATATCCAATACCTCTTTTCTTTCATGACATTTTGGGAAGCTTTCATAACTTTCCAGTCATATTTGGTTGTTAAAATTTTCAATTGTATATCTGATTGAAAAGTCGTATCTTTGATTCAACCTCTTTTAGATTCTAGCACCTTCAGTATGTTGTGGAAGGGAGCAGAAAGAAAAAAGAAGGCCAAAGTATCACTTGGCTGGGTGAAGGTGCAAACCTCTATTGTTCTTTTGTTACTGCTTCTCCAATTAACACTGATGGGCTGGACTATCTGCATGGCAGGGTGCTACCTGGTGACTGTCTTGGAGAGGAACATGCACTGGTTATTGGAGGGCCCTGGGGGACTTTCCACTGCCACTTCCTTCTCTGATGTGGGCTATTTGAGTCTGGTTCAGCTTTTTTCATCCCATGCTGGCTCTCACCATTGACAACTCATGGCCCCATGCTGCTGAACCTGTGGTACCTTGTGAACATTTTTTAAAGGCCCTGTTCCCTTTAGATAAACTCAGTTCTGGGCCATGGTGCATGGTTTGGGGAGTGAAGCATGGGCTGACTCTCAGCCCCTGCCTGACCCTTAAACCAAGCCATCCTGGGCAGGGCAACATCTTCTTAAACATCATGCAACCCTGGCTAGGGCCTTGTTGCCTGAGAGGCTGCTCTGTTGGGTGGGATACTGGCAAAATGGCTCAAACTCAGCTATCCACTATTGGATCCATTAAACTCATAGGACCTCCCCATTCCTAACAGGGTGCCCCATTGCCAGTCCCTCTCTCAGTCCTGGTGTTTAACTCAACTTTCTTGCTGAAGTAGACACAAGAGCAGATAAACAGTTGTGTTGACTAATAAGTACCCAATCCAGGACTGACATCTTAGTCTCTTTTTTTCCAGACACCCTCAATTTTGATGAACAATTCTTCTTGGAGCCATTGAGGAACTAAAAGTATTAAGAGGAAGGATAGTGGTATAGGAAAGCTAACATGATTTGTCTTAGCAAATAAATATTGTCTAAAATGGATTAATAAAGAACTACTGGTCAACATATTATTTAGAGGTATGAAGGAATGAAGAAACCAGAAGAAGAATTGACACAGAAACAGTGGAAAGCACTTGCTACTTTTGTTTTCTTATCTTACAGATGAAGGTACTTATGCTCAGAGGTTAAGATAAGAATGCATGGCTGCCTGACTTCAAAGCTCCTATTGTCTAATGTTCTCTGTTGTCTCTCATAAATTATTAAAGGCCCATTTGCTCCTACACTGAAAAAGTGGGGTTGTGGGAATGGGGGAAAAGAAAAACAGCACTGGAGTTTTATAGGTTTCTCTTTAACCTCAAAAACATGTCAGAGTATAATTTTCAAATTGTTATAAACACAATTCTCTTAAAATATATATATATATATGGAATTTATGTGAAGTTTTATTCAATGCATCAGTGAGGGAACCAGCTGAATGACAAAACTGCTTCAAAAGGGGATTTTTTTTTTCAGTGAAAGTATTCTGAGATGAGATTGTTAAGTTAGGCGTAATACTGATTAATGTCCTAGAAGGTAGGCAACAAATCCACAATGTCTCCTCTAATAAATAGAAATCATTTGCATCTCTACTGAACAAAAATTTTACGTGGGTCTTCTGAGGCTTTCAACAAGTAAACATATAACTATGCAGCTGGGCTTGAATTCATAATGAAACCTAAGTCAGACAAACTTACACTTCCTGAGAGAATCAGAGGACCCCTTACGTAAGCTTGTTAGACACTGCTCCATGAGATCATTAAAAGGACACAGTCATCTTTTTGCCAGATTCCTTGTTTTATTTTATCCTGATCCGGGTAACCCATGCTGGCCACCCAACCACTGACTGCAAATCACTTGCCTTTATTCTAATCCAGAAGATAAAATTTCAAATATGAACCAAACAGAAGTATCTTCAAGGCATCTAATTCCTAAGATGGGTAGAGTCCTAGAGTCAGAAGATAGAGGGGCTGGATTTAAGATAGAAAGAAGAGGAGTAGGGCTTTTCCACCAATGATGACACATATAGGAGTAATAGTCAAAATATTTAAACACCAGTAGGACCCAAGAAGTGCCAATCAGAACAAATGTTTTCTTAGGGCTGGAGCAGGATCATGATGGCCTTGTTGGGTCAGGTATTAACCCTTTATTTGATGGACCTCACAGATGTCTGGGAGATTCCAGGAAGGCTAGGGTGGCTAGATGGTGCAGGTTGAGGTGCAGGGAGTGGGGGGACTTGGGCCAGGAACTGTTTACCAACAGGTAGGGAAATATGTCAACATTCTACTAATTCATATGGCTACACAGATGTGTTCTGACTGAATGTTAGTCAGGCTCACACCCTTACTAATCCTGCCACCACCCCAATTCTGACACCCCCCCCCCAAATACAGTCATGGTCACTCTTCCCCATCCTGCCTGAAGCCTCTAGCTCACTTCTTTCTTGGGCTTTAGGAAAAAGGAGGAACAGTGCAGGGAAAGGAACAGGAAGGAGGTCAGGAGTAAGAAATAGGGTAAGAGTCCTGATATATTCCACACCCATGTCTAAAGGAAGGCACAGCATTAAATCTAGGACAGGAGGCACAGAAATGACTACTTGATATTATTTGTAAGCTTTAGGGATATAGCAGTGCCACCAACAGGCAATAATCTCTGTCTTTATCAAGTTTATATTCTACTGGGGGAAGATAAGAGATAGGAAAAGTATGAGTTCATGTGTTTGAAAGTACCTGGCATTGGGCTTGGCACACAGGAAATATTCAGCTACTGTTATGTCCTTCTCTCACTCTGTCCTCACCCATGCCTTTGCTGCTTCTCTGATGGCTTCCAAACACATCAGTAAAGCTGGAACCCCATCTGGTTGAAAAAGCTAACCATCTGGAGATTTGGAAATATAAGGGAACTTCTAATAACTGGCTAATTTTTTATAGTTTTTCAGCCAGATGTTTGATGTCATCTAGGCCCATCTGTAGCAGAAATAGCAGTTTATTGAAACTCTTTTCTGTAATTTTAACTTCCTTGTCCTAAAATCTTAAATGAGCTTTCCTTTCTTAGTAGGCACTTTAAAAATTAATTTAAAAAAGTGATTATTGACTAATGAAGAGCAATCCAGTAATCAAATGTGAAAATATGAGACATTTGAATTAAAGGGGTATCTTAGATCATTTTCAGGATTCAAAACTGGCAGCCCAAGGGTCAAATTCAGCTACAAAGTAAGTTTGGTTTGACTGACACCATCTTTTAAAAAAGTTGAATTACTTGCCCACGTTTTAAAAATCAAGAGGTTTTACATCTGGCTTTTTAAATTTTGAAATATTGGGCCAAATTGGTACGTATTTCCCCAGGGTAAAAATCAACTTAAGCTAAGTAGTAATTGTCCCTTAGACTGGGTTTGTGCTCTCCAATTTGCCACAGCCCCCACCACTCTCTATTGCCCCCACCTTGAGACAAAGTTTCAGTTACATCTTCCTAAATGCACTACTATCCTCCCTGCCCCCCACAGAACTGAGTTAAAAGGACTGTGAAATGCTTTTGTCACACTTTACATCACCTACCTAGTCCACATGGAAGTTAGGGCTTGGTACTCCCTAATCTTACTGAAACTCTCATTTTAAAGACTGACTGACTGATTGATTGATTGACTTTAGAGAGAGGGGATAGGAGGGAGAAAAAGAAGTAAAGACACATGTATGTGAAAGAACATCAATTGTTCACCTCTCATACACACCCCAATTGGGAACCAAACCTGCAATCCAGTCACATGCCCTGACTGGAATCTAATTGGTTACCTTTTGTTTTGCAACCAGCTGAGCCACATTGGTCAGGGCTGAAGCTCTCATTTTAGATTTGGGTAAACCGAGGTCCAAATGAGTAAAATAACACACACAATTCAAGTAAATGTTAGTGACAAAAATATGATTTACTGCCAGGATTCCTTACTCCCAGGCCAGTGCAGTGGTCTTTCCATTGTCTAAATACATCATTTTGATTACATCTAGGACTTCAGGAAAGAGGTTTTCCTAACGAGAGCATCACACATCGAACATGTTCTCATTCAAATTCATATGCTGCTCTTGAAAACACGAAGCAGGTTGGGGCACCACTGTGTGAATGCCTTGCATGCTTTCCAGATAACGGGTCAGGCATTCGTTTTGGTTTCTCAGTGTGAGTGTCTCTATATAGGTCGATTGTTTTTACATTTGAAGCATGTCCTTTGTTGCCTCTAAGTTTGTGCCTGTTTGGTGGCTCCTGTGACCCTGTAGACACCACACAGGCATGCTGAGTGTTCTGGGAGGTGGAACATCTGAATTGAAAGACCCATGTGTCTGGGCATTCTCATAAGCTAATGTCTGTACCAGTAGCAACCTATATCCATCAGAGCATGAGTTAATGTTCTCTAGCAAATGTTCTGAGGAGAAACATGGCTTAGGTGGAGTAAGCGACTGCTGAGTTGAAGTATGTGACCTTGGAAAAGTTACATAACTTTTCCAGCTTCAGTTTCCTCATTTGTAAAATAAGGGTAATAATACCTAATATATATATATCACCAAGCTCCTTTGAAGATGAAAGTTAATTTTTCAAAATTCTTAGAACTGTCCTACCTCCTAGTAAATGCTAATATGAATGCCATTAGGGTGAGTTGTAGAGATGAAAACTGGAAACATCCCTTCTCTTCCTTCAGCAATGTGATTCTTTCTAACACGTGTAGTCATCCCTAGGCCCATTGTAAATATTCAGTACTTGTTGGATTTAATATCATAATAGCTTGTAGGACTTTTAGAAAATTCATACTCCAGTGATCCACTGCAGAGCTATGTAAACAGAGAATCTAGTTGGGCGGCCTGATAATTTATTTTTTAAGCCCCTTATGTGACTCTGATAACTAGCTAAGTTTGAAAGCATTTGATGTACTTGAATATATTTCTTATACTTGAATATCCTTGGTGGTGGGGAACTCATTACCTTTTAAAGCTTCCTATTCTACACTGGATACATTTTTATTTTGAGGTAAAACCTGTTTACCTCTAGTCCCCACTTCTACCCACTTGAGCCACACAGAACATTTCAAATCACTTTCATGACAGCTATGCAAATATTTGCAGACAATTTATCTTTTTTTGGATAAAATGGCTACATTCTCTCATGATTCTTAAAAAAGTGTGGATGTATTGACTCTTCTAATTTTATATCTTTAAAAAAAATGAGCTACAAAAGCCCCACTTTCACCCTGTAGTTATCCTTTGACACTTAAAGTACCAGACAAAATGAAGATGTTGAGGTTCTGGGAGACAGAAGATACCAAACAGGAGGTGGTTGCGCACCTTCAGTCCATCAGAGCATAAGTCTGTCTACTGCATGTGTTTGCCAGCGCAGAAACTGGAGGCTCCTGCAAATTTCTTGAATGCTTGATGTAGTCAGTACATGAAGAAAAAAAAATTTTAAGCAGTTGTAGCATTTATTTATTTGTTTGTTTGTTTACTCTTTTTGTTCTTTCTTTTTTCTTTTTATTTTACTAATTGGAGTGAACTGGTTAACAAAATCATATAGGTTCCAGGTGCACAATTCCACAGCACATCATCTGTACACTTCATTGTGTGTTCACCACCTCAAGTCAAGTCTCCTATCACCATTTATTCCTCCTATACCCTCCTCCATCTCCACCCACTCTCTAAAAAAAATCTTGGCTTCAGTTTCAGCCAGGCCCATCTAGTTTTTGGTTACATGGGTGTACACATAGCTAAAATTTTATTGTGATTCATTAAAGTTTATACATCTTACTGTATTTAATACTTCAAAATGTAAACAAAAAAGTAGCTGGGCCAAATTGTGTTGAGTCTGCAACAAATTTTCTCAAAATAATTAATCTGACCAAGAACATACCTTAGATTGAGCCAATTCCTACATGATTCAAATTCTTACTTTTCACAGAATGCCTAGGTTGGGGCTCCAATTCCCTGTGCAGATGGTGGGCGTAGGATGTGATGTTGGAGAAAAGAGAAAACTTCAGTTGAGAAATGTTAAGGGTTCAGGAATCATAGGTCCTAAAGGGGAAGCTAGAACTGGTGTTTAATTGTGCATTCCGAGGTTTAGTTCCAAAGAGTCAGAAAATCAGAAATAACTGAAACATAGTTTACATGTGTTGACATTGGTAGGAGTCTCAGATTTTTTATGCCATCCCTAGAACCATGTAGGCATCAAAACATTCACAGAATTACAGATTTACAGAAAATAATTCAATAGGAAAGCAAATTATGGAGTTTCCCTAAGGTAAATGACTTCATCATACCCAGTCACAAATAATCATAAATGTTAGATTTTTGTCAGTGTTTAGGAAACAATTATTCTTTAATTTCAATCAGTACACTAGATAAAATATGAGGTTTGGATAGTGCTAATTTAAGACCACCTATCCCAAATTAATCATTTCCCAGATTAATAAACTGAGGGTTGAAGATGGCAAATGTCCTAGCCAAGGTCATGCAAATAGTTTGCAGCATTACCCAGGTATTCTAACTTCACATACAGTGATCCTTCTTGCATTTAAAGTAGTCCTTTTCCACCTGGAATTCCCACCAGTTGCAAATTTGCATTGGAAACAGACTTAATTCTTGTAAGACTTGCAGTCAGGAGCGCAATTGTTCAGAGTGTCAGAACATGGGAAGAAGGCCAGGGAATGAAGCAATATTACACCAGCAAGTGATGTCATAGCATGATTTCCTAAGCAATTGACGTAAGTGCAAGTTCTCAAGAAGCCTTGATAAGTGCCAGCCAGTGAGAATGCAGCCACGGAGGACCAACGATGAGCAGAGGAGGACAGCATATAGAAAACCCAGATTTTCTTACCCATCATTACAACAAGCTTCACAGATTCCTCAGAAGCCCAAGAAAACTCCCTTCTAACCCTGTAAGACGGGGCCTTCTCCCAGGCACATAGGCTCCAATAGCTGTGATTTTCTTCTCTTTCTGTTTTCTACCACTGACATCCAGCCATTGTCTAGCGATGCTGAGAGTGACTCCTGGGGTAGTGAAGGTGAGTTTAATAGTGAGACAGGCTAACCAAGAGCTTGACATTCTAAAATTGATCTGTCCTCTTCATTATAATTCAGAGCTAATTCTCAATTTTAAAAATTAGAAATGATAAGCTGCCATTCTTGGAGAATCAATCTTATGCAAATATAATGGAAATGTATTTGTTGGGTTTTGGTATGATTTAGGAAAGAAGACATGTGGATACCAAATACCAAAACTTCAGTTTTGTTTTGATCCAATAATAATAAAATGTGCATTAATAGGGAAATTTTCTTAAAATGTGTGTATATGTATGTGTGAAGGAGTTCACATATGTTAGTGTGAAATTCACTAGCAATGGAAGTTCATGGAAATACCTGGTTAGACCAAGCTCAGAAGAAACTGATAAGACTATTGATAAACAAGGAAATAGCTTAGAGTCTATCAGACTAGGTCAGGGAGCCTTTCTCTCTCTGTCTGTCTCCTCCTCCTCTTCCTCCTCCTCCTCCTTTCCTTCTCCTTCTTCCTCACTCCCCTCTCCCACTGAAATACAACTTAAGCAGAACTAAAGACCCCATCTCAAGCCAGAGATCAAAGCAGTTCATAATATGTCTAGGGATTTTGTATTTGAGGACTTTTTTCAATTGCAGAAGCTGCCTAGAGTTCCATAAAACCTCATATCATGAAGCTTATACCAAAAACAATAAGATCCAACACTTCATCCCACACAACACAGCATTAGTCTTGCTGGGAACAGTCTGGATGCCTGCACCTTTTCAGCAATAATTTGAACCATTCTGCCCCCTCCCCCATTAACTGCCTCTACCTTCCCCAACCCCCCAGTAGAATATCAGAATATCAGAAACTAAATTATCCAGGGCAATTGAGAAGAATTTGTAAATACCTTCTAGGCAGCAGGTCCTCCACAGCCCTGAGTGGGTCATCACTTCTTCATTCTTTCTGCTGGTTTCATTATCACTTGTAGATTTAGTCCTGCACACACCTCTGGAATATAACCAGTAGTCCGTGCCCACTGCAATGGTCATTAAACTAAAAGCTGCGAAGGCTCCTACAGTGGTGACCAGCATCTGGACGCCTCTGTCACACATCCTCATAATTCCTCATGGCATTCTAAATGGCTGGGGGTTGGAGGGGAATTTCAAAGCCAGAGGAAAAAACCACTCGCAGCTGGGTACCCTAGGACAGGCTCTTCCAAAAATTCGAATCTCCTTTTGTCAGCATCCACAGGGACTTTGGGAAAGCTGGAATTTCCTGTCTGAAGCTCTTTCCAGTTCCCTCGTCTGCCTATAGCCCTCGGAAGGGTGCAGGCTCCAGGGGTTTAGTCCACATCACTGCTGCCTTCTGAGAGTCCCTTGGGTTTCTTTCATTCCTCAGGAGCTTGGTAAGGATGAGAGTCCCTGCAGGGCATGGCTCCAGAGAATGAAGCTGTCTGCTCTGTTTGAAATGCGCCTGGCTCCTCACAGCCCCGGGAGACTCAAGACGAAGAAATCCAGAGAGGTGCCTGTGATTATGTGTGCGCGCGCACGCGCGCGCATTCGTGTGTGTGTGTGTGTGTGTGTGTGTGTGTGTGCGTGTGTGTGCCTGTGTGTGTGCCTGTGTGTGCGCGAACGTGTGTGCTGGGGGTGAGGGCGGATGGCAAAAAATAGCACTGCTGGGAGGCGGGTCGCTGAGAAGAGTGTTCAGTGCTTCCCAGCCTCCTAGGAAAGCTCTTCTACTGCTCCCGACACCCCCGCTCAACCTGGAGAAAAGACAGTTCTGGGCTGGGGCCGGCTGTTTCAGGGGAGGGCAAAGGTCCGTGGTGCTGAACGGACAGCTCCCTTTCCGTTGTCCCGCCTCCGCCTCCCTAACACCGGAGCTTCATTCAGGTCTGTGGAGCTGAACTAACAGCTGCTATCCTGGCATTATTGCTTCTACACCCCAGCCTTTCTAGTACCTGTGCTAAGGACCTTGGCTGCAGAAGGGTCTCCCTCCCTACGCCCTTTCCCTCTCGTCTCTGTCTAGTCAAGACCACGCTCCGCTCAAAGTTTGGGGATCTCAGGGCAGTCCAAGCCCCGGCTCCTTGTGCTGCACCACGATCCTGTTCCTTAGCTCCTGCAACGGTTAAGGAAAGTGGCAGGGGAGAAAAGCCCGCAGCGCACTGTATAGCTCTCTCACAGCTTTCACCTAAAGCGGCGCACCCCCCCGCCCCTCGCGCCCCACAACCGCTACCACCAATGAACCAGGCAAGTTTGCCTTTCACTGCGGGAGCTACTGGGGCCCATTGGGAAAGACCGAGTCTTCTTAAAGGGACCTGCGACTCTGGACGACGGTTCTATGCAAAAAGTGTTGTCTCAGGCATATCTGTGTATAGTTTGTCTCACTTTGGTTCTCCACAAAAGAAGCCAATATGTCTACCCTCCTTTTTCTGGAGCTCTGGTTTACACTAGACACAACGTGCTCAGATCAGATCTGAAAGTGTTCATATACAGATGATCATGTACTCCTAAAAGACAGAAGGAGCTAATTGTATATAGACTCTGTTGTACATATATCAGGAAGGGATGTGGGGAAAGAGGTGTGAAATATTGTTCTCTGAATATACCTCATATATTTTAACATTTCTACATGGGGACGGGGGTGATGGATTCAAGAGGGAAAAGTCACAAAAATGTCAGATTCCTTCCAAAGGTCCCTGGGTTGTTTATTAACATCTTTGTGTAAGTTAGAACAGAAGGCCAGTAAAGTTAAGTCTGATTTCCTTGTTAGTCCAAAGTACAAATGCCACTGCACACCCAAAAGTTAGTGAAACTCTCCCTGGTTAAATAACCATCTTTTCATTAGTATGTATTCTGGCATGTACATGAACACTCACTGAGTTAACTAAAAACAGTCCATGGAATGCCTTTATTTTTTTTTCCTATGGCCTGATGGAATGGATACTGAAGCCAGTGTTTGCAATTGAGGCTGCTTGGGTTATTTCTGCAGTCCCTGAGATGTGTCCAAAACCAACTGCCATATTTGAATACTATTTGACTGGACAAAAGTACAATGGGAGGTAATCACAGACACATATATTCTACTGGTGCCATTTCTGGCTGTTTGAGAGATTCCACACAGATGATCGAGTAGCAGCAATTCTACTCAGAGTTCTAAATGCAGCGCACAGCTTATTAGTAACTGCTACTTTTTCTTTTGCGCTAAGGTCACTTGAAGACTGGGTTCTTGATGTTAGAAACACATGCAGATGCATGCATAGGTTCAAATATATAGTCATGGCACAATTATGTTTGAATGTTTACCTGTGCTATGTTCAATTTAATTAAGAGTTCTGAGTTTGTTGTAGAGTAAAGCAGGCATGTAAATACAAGTCTCTGCCTGCATGCAGTGTTATGAGCCATGTGAATGCATTTGCTGTAAATGCATAGCTGTTTGAACATGTGGGTGTACATGTCTGGGTATAGATATACTGTGGATTTGTGCATTTAATTACATATGCATGTGTTGTGGTTCACAAACACTGATTTGTGGACAGGAGACATTATTGAAAATTTGCCACATAACCAAAATGAATGATATGAGATAGGAGGGAGATGCACAGGGACTTCTTTAGGGATTTCTTTTCCTAAAAAGAAAACCTGCCTCTCAATTAAAAAAAAAAAAAAGCCACATGTAACATGGAGGCAAAAATTGGTCTTTCCTGGGATGGGTTATGAAATATGTGAGATTTTCCCTCTCTCAGAAACATAATTAATAATGACTGAAAACAACCATTCCAGGAGCTGTCTGTTTCTTTCCTCACTTCAGTAGGAATGAGAAAGGTCTTTCCTCAAAGCATGACCATGTAGATGAAGGGTCAGTGGGCTTTGGGCTTAAGGAGAGTGTGCTCCAATCACTCCACTCACCAGGCCCACAGTAAAATAAGAGCATCTCCATCTCAACCTCCTCAGCTCTGTCATTAAACCCAGACAGACAAGGTGCAGTGCCCAGAAAGTTCAGCAGAATGAATCAAGTATCCAGGTAGGGACAGTGTTGGGTTGGGGAGAAGGGTCAAGAGCTCAGGCACATGAAGATGACAATCATGGGTGAGGATATGCACACTTTTTCTTTTTCTTTTTCTTTTTTTATCATTTTCCATTGTTAGACTATTACAGTTGTTCCAATTTTCCCCTTTGCCCTCTCCTGCCCATCCCACCCCTCCGCTCCCACAGTTAATTCCCACACTGTTGTCCATGTCGGTGGGTCATTCATACATCTTCTTTGTCTTGTCTTTTCCCTCCTTTCCCCCCTTCTCCCCTACCCTTCTGGTCACTTTCAATCTGTTCCATGTTTCCACGCTGTGGTTCTATTTTGTTCATTCATTTACTTTTTTCATTAGATTCTTCTTATATGTGAGATCATATGGTATTTGTCTTTCTGGCTTACATCACTTAGCATAATATTTTCCAGTTCCATCCAAAGGGACACGTGAAAAGAATGGAGCTTTGTACTAAGCTTTTCATCACAGTGTGGAAGTCCTGAACCTGCATTTGCAGCAAGTCAGAACAACTGACTGGAGTGGGAGTGAGGAGGCAGGGATGCTGTCAGTTAGTTCCTGATGATGTCCCCCCACTTACTAGGGGGTGACCTCATCATTTCATTCAGTTGATGTGTAGGTGTGTGTACATGGGTGCTTGGAATAAGCTTCTAAGCCTAGATATAATTGCTATTTAACCACTAGAGGGCTCTTTCACCAGATCAATCAGCCACCCAGGAGATTGAAAGCACTCCTTATAGTGATGGAGCCAGGCTCTTTTTCTATTTGCTGGTGACCTTCTCTGATCATACTTATGTGGGAGGAGACTGGGAGGCATTTAGACAGCTTGACATTGACATTTGATTCTCTTATTAAGGTTTCTCCCCCACCCCACCCCCTACTATTGGATTCTTAGCTAGGAGAGTAGCTGGCACAGGGCCTCTGTCTTTTTTCCCCACTTGTCCTCTCAGAGATACCCTCATCTCAAGAGGGGTAGGTGCCACCTGAAAGTGGTTTAGGGAGGAGTGCTGACAGCTGATTCAATTCAATAAATGCTTCTGAAGTGCCCACTATGTATAGGGCATTCTGTTTAGCCCATTGTGGAATACAAAGACAAGGTTCCTACCCCCGAAGGAGTCCAGTCTATAGCAGAGGATTTTGTGTTAGTTCATTTTGGCTGTAAATAGCAGAAACTCAATGGAGTTTGTTTAAGAAATTGGGGTGTTTGGTATAAAGATGTGGAGATGTTTTAAGAATCATTGGGGCAAAGCCACAATCGGGCCTTAGCAAGGAACTGAAGCTAGGAAGTCAAAGCCAATGGGAATCTTGACAGTCACTCCCTTTTTGATCTCTGCCTATTTTTAGTTGACAAAAATTGTTTGTTTTTTTTTTCCTGCTCTTCAGTGCCCAAGATGTAAGCTTGGTTTTGAGATTTTATGTCATCTCTATTCAAGAGACCCACAGGCTAAACTGGACAATTTTAGTCCCAAGTAAACATTCCCAGGAGAAAAAAACTGACTGACCTAGCTTGTGCCATGTGCCACTTCTCAGCCCAACCAGCTGTGTTCACTGAGCTATCAGGACCAGACTTGTGAGTTAGGGAAGAAAAGACGTTCTCAAATTAGGAGGAGTTTCTATGACACCTCCACTTGGATAGTGCCCATTGACTCAACAGTACAACCTGGTTGTGAATGATAAGATGACATGGCAAGATTTAGAAGCACTGGAGATTTTGGAAACCTCTACTAGAAGAAGAACTGTGCTGGGTGTCAGTGGAACCAAACCAGCCTTACCTTTGTCTGTGCCCTTTCTCCAAGTGGCATTGGTTAAAAGGGAAAAACTCTTCTAAGGTAAAATCATCCACATGGGTGTAAATTGAGGAGATGATGAAAGTTACCCAAGTACTTGCAAGTTCTGTTCCTGTTGCCTAGAACAGGGACAGAAGCTGAACAGTGAGGGGGTGGGAGAAACGGAAGGGATGCATCACCCTGATATTACAAAGAGAACATCCAAGATATACTGTGCATAGTTGATGAAAGAGTGAGAGGTTGAAGTATGTTATTGAAAGTTACAAAGATAACCGATAGGTGAACTAAAAATTACCTCAACTATATTTGGGGTGAAGTGAACTGAACTAAGACAGAAATGGGTAACTGTGGTTACCTTTGGGGAGAGGGACTGGAGTGGGACCAGTCCCTCTCAAGCCTGTTTGATACTATTTGATTTTTTAAAATCTTCTGCATGTATAATAGTGAAAACAGTAAGCAGCATGGGCCCTGTCCATCTCTCCCAGCCACCTCCTGCTTTATCAGTGCAGAAATGCCAGGTGTATCCTGGGATTTATCCATCTATATCTGTGCCTGGAATACTCTTTATTGAGATACACTTCTAAAAAATCACACATTTATTATTTTTTTCAAGTATGGTTTATTGGTTATGCTGTTACAGTTGTACCAATTTATTTTCCTCTTTTTCTTAAATAAGACCCTTTAACATTTCATAAAATAATGTCTTGGTGATGATGAACTCCTTTAGCTTTACCTTGTCTGGGAAGCACTTTAAATGACCTTCCATTTTAAATGAGAGCTTTTATGGATAGAGTAATCTAGGTTTTAGGTCCTTGCTTTCCATCACTGTGAATATTTCTTGCCAGTCACTTCTTGACTGCAAAATTTCTTTTGAGAGATCAGCTGATAGTCTTATAGGAACCCCTTTGTAGGTAACTCTCTGCTTTTCTCTTGCTGCTTTTAAGAGTCTCTCTTTCTCTTTAACCTTTGGCATTTTAATTATTATATGTCTTGGTGTGGTCCTCTTTGAATCTAGCTTGTTTGGGGCTCTCTATGTTTCCTGGACTTGCATCTTTCTTTCCTTCACCAAATTTGGAAAGTTTTCCTTGATTATTTTTTCACATAAGTTTTCAATTTCTTGCTCCTCCTCTTCTTCTGGCACCCCTATGATTCGAATGTTGGCACACTTATAGTTGTCCCAGAGGTTCCTAACCCTCTTCTCATTTTTTTTCAATTCTTGTTTCTTCATTCTGTACTGCTTATTTCTTCCTTATGTTCCAAATCATTGATTTGAACCCCAGCTTCCTTCCCTTCACCATTGGTTTCATGTGGATTTTTCTTCATTTCACTTAGCTTAGCCTTCTATTATTTCCTTCTGCATTTGCTGTACTCGATCATGTCTGTCAAGTCGATGAGTATCTTTATCACCAGTGTTTTGAACTCTGCACATGTTAGGTTGGCTATCTCCTCGTTGCTTAGTTTTCACACTGGAACCTTGATGTGCTACCTATTTTGGGCCACATTTCTCTGTCTTCTCAACTTGAGAGACTCCTGTTTGCCTCTGTGTCTTAGATGGACCTGTCGCACCTGTTTGTTACATTGTGAGGGATGGAGCCTTAGGTATTCATCAGTATGGGGCAACCTGTTTCACCACATTGTGGCACTGTATGGGGGGGGTCTGAGAGAAAACAATGCCACTTGTTCTGCACTTGCCCCTTTTCCAGGCACATCTCCCACTTCCCATATGGGACTGGCACCCCTCTGGCTGTTGCCTGGTGATGGTTCGCAGAGTGAATGGGTTTGAAGACATTCTAGGACCATGGGGACCCTCCAAACTAATGGACTCTGCTGAAAGATCATCAGTTTCTTCCACCATCCCAACCCCCACTGGTTTTCAGTCAGAAGTAATGAGGCTTTATTTTCTCCAGCACTGAAACTGTGAGCTGTGTGGTCTGGTCTGGTTCTGGGAGCACTTCCTAAGTGTCCCTCCCTACTTTTTAAAAATATATGACTGCACTTTCTGCTGGCCAGCCACCACTGCCTTCACACCACGTACTCTCTGCCCCAGCTCTACCTCTCCTACCTGTCTGGATGAGTATTTCTTCTTTATATCTTTGTTGGACTTCCATGCAGCTCAATTTTCTGGGACTTATGGATTTTTTAGTTTTGAGGTAGTTGTATTCCTTCTTAGCTGTGATGGGAGATTTATTTTGAAACAATTGTGAATTTCCATAAAAGTTGTCAGCATGGTTGTCAGGGTTCAACCTCTCACTTCATTCACATCTCAACTCAAATGTCATCTTCTTAGAGAATCTCCATCTTTAACTGCTCTATCTAAAATACTACCCTCTTGAGAGGTAAGATGGCAGAGGAGTGAGGAGAGGTTGCGGTTTTAGGCTCCGGAGACCCGTCTGCAGTTTGGGCTAATTGCAGACAGAACATCTCAGTGAGCAGCTGGACATTGGTGGGAGTTGAGCCAAGGCACTGCTGGATTAGAGAAAATGCATCTGGGAACAACCTGTTTAGTGAGGATAGCGGAGAAAAAGGGGACAAAACGGGATTCCTGACTGGGGCGGCTGCCCGAGCTGTGGCGGGAAGCACACAAAGGATTTTTGGCGACCACAGGCTGCCCGGAGAGGAGTCAGGTGGAGAGCAGATCTCTGCCCGCTGGCAGAGACGGGACTCGACCAAGTGGCATTGGCGCTGAAGGACAGGAGACAGCGTGCTGCCGGGCAAGTGAGAACATAATTCTCCTTTATATTTTTCTCTAGTGGACGGTGGAGAGGGGAGGAAAGTTTGGGGGTGGTACGCCGTTCTGGAGGAGCCCAGGCGCAGAGGCGCGCTCATCCACTCCCCAACCCTACCCTTGGGTAGCGGGGGCGCACATAGGGAAGTGCTCTCACTCACTGGCCCAGGTGCGCAGTGCCGTGAGTCCAGGCGTCCCTCGGACACTCCCCAATGGACATAAGATCAGTGCCCCTACGGGCACAGGGAGGGCCCACTGAACAGGCAGAGAACCGTGCACAGACACCCCTAGACAGCTCCCGTGGGCGCAGGGCCTCAGGCCGGAAAGCAGACCACTAGCGCAGGCTCTGTTTGTGCCCGCCCAGACGGGTGAGGGAAGGCGGGCGGCTGCAGCACGGGAACAGCAGGAGGAGGCGACCCACGGACGCTCGCTTCCACTGAGCACAAGTGTCCCCGGCCCTGCCCTAAGAGGCCAGAGACCAACTCCCAGAGCTCTGCTCAGCGGGACTGAGGGCACGGGGCGGCGCGCGAGCGCGAAAGCACCTCAGCCCGGGGTCAGTGGGAGCCAATCCCGGGGAAAGCTCTCGGGCCGCCCGCAAGTGCAGGGACGCGCAGGGATTCCTCGGCGCGAACGCGGAACTGCCGCAGCCCAGCGACAGCAGGAGCCAATCCCAGGGAAAGCGCTCGGGCCGCCCGCGCGGGCAGGGTCGCGCGCAGGGACACCTCAGCGCGAACGGGGAACCACCGCGGCCCGGCAGCAGTGGGCTCCAACCACGGGGCAAACTCTTGGCCCGCCTGAGCGCTCAGGGGCTCGCGCGCAAGGGCTCGAGCACAAGGGCACCTCAACTGGCTCCAGCGGGCAGCAAGGGAGCGCGCCATGCCGGCAACCGCGGGCGCGCACCATAGCGGCAACCGGGGACGCACACCAGTCCTGCAAATTTTCTCCCTTGTTCTTTCTTTCTTCTTAATTATTTCTTTTCTTTCCTTCTTTCTTTATTCTTTTCCTGGGGTTTTTTTGGGGGGGTTTTGGGGGGTATATATATTTTTTTTTCAATTTTTTTCTCTCTCTTTTTTCTTTCTTTCTTTCTTCTTTATTCTTTCTTTTCTATCTTTCTTTGTTCCTTTCTTTCTTACTTTTTGGGGTTTTTTTGGGGGGCTTTTGTGGTAAATTTTTCATTTTCTTCTCTTTCTCTCTTTCTTCTTTTCTTTCTTCTATTTTCTTGGGGATTTTTGGGGGGGGTGTTTTTCCTTCACCTCTTCCAATAATAACAAACTTTATCTCTAACGTGTTGCATATAACCTCTCCTTCTCATCCTTTCTCTTTAATCGTTGTTTATTCATTTGTGTGTCTAGCTTAGCCCCCCTATCACTCTAAATAATATAATATAATACTATATAAACCCAAATACAATACAATCCCACTTTCTTACTATATTATGTATTTTTCTATCCTTTTCTTCTATTTTTATTAACATACAATGTAAATATTACTAACTGGCTTGCACAGTCTCAAATATTATTAATCTATCACCCCCTCTATCAAAAATTATATTTTTCCTCCCCCAAAACAACTCTTATCTATTCTTCTTATAGTATAAAAGCTCAAATCTCTTTACATTTATATTAATACGGGCTAGTTGGCTAACGATAGCAGGATAGAGTGGGGGATATTTTTTGAGGGTGTGGGTCTCCTGCCTGGGCTGTGTGTTTATGTCTTTAACAGCATATCCACAAAAGAACTCAAGACAAGGCAGATAGAATGATTCTCAACCAACTAGCCAGAAGGAAGATCCTATCAAAGAACATCTGAAATATAACCGAACAGCATAAACAAACGACATAAAGGGTAACTCAAGAACATCAGGCTCAGGATATCAAAGAGACTGCACCACTGAAACTCCCAAACCTTTGATAAAGAATATTACACCACAAAGGAGGGAAGTCAAAGCAGACTACCCCCCCAAAAAATAAATAAATAAATAAATAAATAAAAACAAAAAGAATCCAACATGGTAAGATGCAAAAATAACCCCTCAATGAAAAGAAAAGAGGAATCCTCAGAAAGAGAGATAGATGAAATAGACATAGCCCAAATGTCAGACATGGAATTCAAAACAATGGTGGTAAAGAAGCTCAATATACTCGACATCCTTAAAATCAACTATGACAACCTTCAAGGAAGTTACCAACAGCTCCAAGAAAATTACAGGGAACTTGCAGAGAACTACACTAGCATAAAAAAAAGACATAGAAATTGTTAACAAGAACCAGGAAGAACTTAAGAATACAATCTCTGAACTGAAAAACACAGTAGAATCAGTCAAAAGCAGACTAAATGAAGCAGAGGATCGGATTAGTGAGTTAGAAGATAATGTAGAGAAAAACTCCCAGACAATACAGCAAAATGAAAAACGATTGAAAAAATATGAACAAGATGTAAGGGAATTACAGGATAGCATTAGGAAAAATAATTTAAGGATCATCGGAATATGAGAAGAAGAAGAAAAGGAACATGGAATTGAAAATCTGATAGGAGAAATAGTGACAGAAAATTTTCCGAACCTGATGAGAGAAAAAGCTATGCAAGTCAAAGAAGCAATGAGAGTTCCAATCAAGAGGAACCCCCAAAAACCCACTCCAAGGCACATCATAGTTAAAATGGCAACATTCCAAGACAAAGAGAGAATCCTAAAAGCAGCAAATAACATACAAGGGAGCTCCGATAAGGTTATCAACTGATTTCTCAACAGAAACATTACAAGCCAGAAGGGAATGGTCAAAAATATTTCAAGCAATGAAAAACAAAGGCCTACAACCAAGAATACTCTACCCAGCAAGACTCTCATTCAAAATAGAAGGTGAAATAAGGAGTTTCTCAGACAAAGGAAGACTGAAAGAATACATCTCCTCCAAACCAGCATTGCAAGAGATGCTAAAGGGAGTGTTCTAAGAAAAAAGAAGGAAAAAACAAGAGAGGAGAGGAACAGAGGTACAAAGGGAAATGAATGAATACATGTCAATAATAACCTTAAATGTAAATGGATTAAATGCTCCAATTAAAAGACATAGGGTAACGGAATGGATAAGAAAACAGGATCCACATATTTGCTCTCTACAAGAAACACACCTGAAAACAAAAGATTTACACAGACTGAAAGTAAAGGGATATAAAAAAATATTCCAAGCAAACGGACCAGAAAAAAAAGCCGGGGTAGCAGTTCTCATATCAGACAAAACGGATTTCAAAGCAAGGACAATAAAAAGAGACAAAGAAGGACATTTCATAATACTTAAAGGAACAATCCATCAAGAAGATATGACTTTGATAAACATATATGCACCCAACATAGGAGCACCCAAATACATAAAGCAAATACTAGAAGACCACAAAAAGGATATCAACAACAACACACTCATAGTAGGGGACTTCAACACTCCATTATCAACAATAGACAGATCATCAAAGCAAAGAAACACCAAGGATATACAGGCATTGAACAACACACTAAACCACATGGACTTAACTGATATATATAGAACTTTTCACCCCAAAGAAGCAAAATATACATTCTTTTCAAGTGCACATGGGACATTTTCAAAGATAGACCACATGACAGGTCACAAAACAAGCCTCAACAAATTCAAGAAAATTGAAATCATATCAAGCATCTTTTCAGATCACAATGCCTTGAAACTAGAAATCAACCTCAGAAAAAAAAATCAAAGACACCCAAACTCATGGAGATTGAATAACATGCTATTAAATAATGAATGGGTTAACAATGACATCAAAGAAGAAATCAAGAAATTTCTAGAAACTAATGATAATGAGCACACAACAACCCAAAACCTGTGGGACACAGCAAAAGCAGTCCTGAGAGGGAAGTTTATAGCAATACAGGCATATCTGAAAAGGCTAGAAGAATCTCAAATAAAAAACCTAACCACAATGCTACAAGAACTAGAACAACAACAACAAACAAAGCCTAGGGCAAGAAGAAGGAATGAAATCATTAAGATCAGAGCAGAACTAAATGACATAGAGACTAAACAAACAATCCAAAAGATCAACAAAACTAGGAGCTGGTTCTTCGAAAAAATCAACAAAATCGACAAGCCTCTAGCCAGTCTAATCAAGAAAAAAAGAGAGAAGACACAAATAAACAAAATCAGAAATGAAAGAGGAGAAATCACGACTGATACCTCAGAAATACAAATGATAGTTAGAAATTACTTCAGACAACTGTATGACAAGAAATTTGACAATCTAGAAGAAATGGACAAATTTCTAGAAACATACAACCTTCCAAAACTGAATCAAGAAGAAGTGGAAAATCTCAACAAACCAATAACAAAAAAGGAAATTGAAACAGTAATCCAAAATCTCCCGGCACACAAAAGCCCTGGCCTGGATGGCTTCACAGGCGAATTCTACAAAACATTCAGGGAAGAACTAACTCCTATCCTCCTCAAACTGTTCCAAAAAATCCAAGAAGAGGAGAAAATCCCAAACTCTTTCTATGAAGCCAGTATTATCCTAATCCCCAAACCAGGTCAAGACACAACAAAGAAAGAAAACTACAGGCCAATATCACTGATGAACATCGATGCTAAAATCCTCAATAAAATATTGGCAAACAGGATCCAGCAATACATCAAAAAGATCATACATCATGATCAAGTGGGCTTCATTCCAGGGATGCAAGGATGGTTTAATATTCGCAAATCAATAAATATAATACATCACCTAAACAGAATGAAAGACAAAAATCACATGATCATTTCAATACATGCAGAAAAAGCATTCGATAAAGTACAACACCCATTTATGATCAAAACACTCAACAAAATGGGAATAAAGGGAGCATATCTTAACATAATTAAGGCTATATATGAGAAGCCTGAGGCCAACATCATACTCAATGGACAAAAACTGAAAGCATTCCCCCTGAACTCAGGAACTAGACAAGGTCGTCCACTCTCTCCACTCCTTTTCAACATAGTGTTGGAAGTCCTAGCCACAGCAATCAGACAAGAAAAAGAAATAAAAGGCATCCAAATTGGGAAAGAGGAAGTAAAACTTTCATTATATGCAGATGACATGATAGTATACCTAGAAAATCCTATAAACTCCAGTAAAAGACTACTCAATATAATAAGTGAATTTGGCAAAATCGCAGGGTACAAAATAAATATACAGAAATCTAAGGCATTTCTGTATACCAACAGTAAAATAGCAGAGACAGAGACAAAAAAGAAAATACCATTTACTATAGCAACAAGAAAAATAAAGTACCTAGGAGTAAACTTAACCAAAGAGATAAAAGACCTGTATTCTGAAAATTACATAACATTGAAGAAAGAAATTAAGGAAGAAACAAATAAATGGAAGCAAATACCATGTTCTTGGATGGGAAGAATCAACATCATCAAAATGGCCATACTACCCAAAGCAATTTACAGATTCAATGCAATCCCTATTAAAATACCAATGACATATTACACAGACCTAGAACAAATACTCCATAAATTCATATGGAACCAAAAAAGACCCCGAATAGCAAAAGCAATCTTGAGACAGAAGAACACAGCAGGAGGAATCACAACACCAGATATCAAACAATACTACAAAGCCACTGTAATCAAAACAGTATGGTACTGGCATAAGAACAGACATATAGATCAGTGGAACAGAATAGAGAGTCCAGAAATAAACCCAGGCCTCTATGGTCAACTAATCTTTGATAAAGGAGGAAGGAACATAAAATGGAGTGAGAAGAGCCTCTTTAACAAATGGTGCTGGGAGAACTGGATAGGGACCTGCAAAAAAATGAAACTAGACCACCAACTTACACCACACACAAGAATAAACTCAAGATGGATCAAAGACTTAAATGTAAGCCGTGACACCATAAAAGTCCTAGAGGAAAACATAGGCAAGAAAATATCAGATATCTCACGTAACAATCTCTTCACGGATACATCTCCTAAAGCAAGAGAAATAAAGGAAAAAATAAATAAATGGGATTACATCAAACTGAAGAGTTTCTGCTCAGCAAAAGAAAACATCAGCAAGATGAAAAGGAAACCAACCATATGGGAAAACATATTTGCCAATGACATCACAGACAGGGGATTGATTTCCAAAATATATAAAGAGCTGATACGACTAAACATCAAGAAAACAAACAACCCAATTAAAAAATGGGCAAGGGACCTGAACAAACACTTCTCCGAAGAGGGCATACAGAAGGTCCATAGACACATGAAAAAATGCTCAACATCATTAGCCATCAGGGAGATGCAAATAAAAACCACAATGAGATACCATTTTACACCAGTCAGAATGGCCATCATCAACAAATCAACAAGCAACAAGTGCTGGCGAGGATGTGGAGAAACGGGAACCCTACTGCACTGTTGGTGGGAATGCAGACTAGTGCGGCCACTGTGGAGAACAGTATGGAATTACCTCAAAAGATTAAAAATGGAACTGCCTTTTGAACCAGCGAGTCCACTACTAGGATTATACCCGAAGAATCTTGAAACACCAATTCAAAAGAACTTATGCACTCCTATGTTCATTGCAGCACTGTTTACAATAGCTAAGTGCTGGAAACAACCTAAGTGCCCATCTGTAGATGAGTGGATCCAAAAACTGTGGTACATTTACACAATGGAATACTATGCAGCAGAAAGAAAGAAGGAACTCCTGCCATTTGCAACAACATGGATGGAACTAGAGAGAATTATGCTTAGTGAAATAAGCCAGGCAAAGAAAGAAAAATACCATATGATATCACCTAATACAGGAAACTAAAGAACAACACAAACAAAGGAACTAAATAGAACAAAGAGCAGAATAGCAGTCAATGGGGGGAGGGGAGAGGGAGAGAAGGGGGATAAGTAAGGGAAGGGATTAGTCAAAGAACCCGTATAAAAGACTCATGGACATGGACAACGGGGAGGGATATGATTGCGGGAGAGGGGGTGGGTTGGGTGGGGGAGAGAAATTGGGGGAAAAGGAGACAACTGTAATTGAAAAACCAAAATAAAATAAAAGAAAGAAAAGAAAATACTACCCTCTTATATCTCTCTGTCCTCTCACTTTGCTTTGGTTTTCTTCATAGAAGTTATCAATATCTGACATTATCTTAAGTACATGTGCTCATATGTAAATAGGAACACACACACACACACACACACACATTTGTGTGTTTATTTTCATATTCCCAACTAAAGCAAACAAGTTTCATGAGGACAGAAGGTTTGCGTTATTCACATCTAAATTACAAGACTGAAAGACCCTGGAACAGAGCCCAGGATATAGGAGACACTCAATTAGCATGCGTTTAACCAATTAATTGCATAAATAATTATTGTTTCACATACTGTGATAGGCACTGGTGAATCAATAAACAAAAAAGACATTGTTCTTGATTACCCAAAACTCAGTCTAATGGAGAGGACAGAGATAATTAGCAAATAAGAACAATTATAGTGGGTGCTGCTGATACCCCAGCTGTCCAGATCCCCATTACTGGGTTGGTTGCATTTCATTCCAAATCATGACCTTCCCACCTGCTTTGCTTGCCCTTAGCTGCCTTCTTCTTGGGAGAATTGTTCTCAGCTAATAGGAGCTGCCTTGCCAGCCTGAAGTCCATGAGTAGCTGATACAGGGGTGCTGCTCTCTCACCAGAGGCAGGGATAACTCTGTGCTGCAGTTTATGCTCTAGAGTCCTCCATAGATCAGGCTAAGGCTAGACTTTACCTGGAACTATGTCCTTGTTTGACTTTTTTGTCCTCGTTCCCTATGGTTCTTGAATGTTAGTGTGCATCAGGATCATTTAGAAATCTACTTTAACAATAGATTACTGGTTCTACCCCCAGAGTCTCTAGGGTGGTTCTTAACATTTTTTGTTCTTAGAAAATTCCCAGGTGATACTCATACTACTCCTCTGAGAATTCACACTACCCTTTTTTGTGCTGTTTCCCGTAATTTCTTATGGATGTTCCTAAAGATCACCTCTTCTATATGTCACATGCATCTGAATCTGCCTCAAGCTCTCCTTCGAGGAAACTACCTAAGACAACAAGAAGGGCTAGTAGGTGCTCTGCTCAGGAAGTATACAGGTCAGGGACAACCACCATCATCAATGGTCATGGAAGAAGCCTTCACAGAGAAAGTTTCATTTAAACTGACTGCTTAAAGATGAATAGCCAGTGAAGAGCAGGAAACTGTGTTCAAGCCAGCTGAACCAGCATATTAAAATCTCTAGTGCATGATGAGTTTGAGAAAATGAAAGAAGCATAGTATGGCAGACTCTTCATGCTTTAATATTATGTAGAGATAAGATGTTTGGCCATGAATACTCTTCCAGAAAATATTGGAAGCCTATTAGCTTTTTCAAAGAACTATATTGCCAAATAATTCCCAAGCTTGATATGTAGCAACTTGGGACTATTATCCCCCAAACAGGTAAACCCTTATAGAATCTTGATCCCAACAAGAAGCTTGTGTTCTCCATATCCACCTCAGATGAGTCCAGGGAGAGGGTTGGACAAAGGAGAACCCTCGAGATGGGCAGTAATTGGTAAGGGAGTTCCTCCTTGATAGTAGGAAACTTCTTCCATTCTCAGGAAAGAGAAATTTTGTTATTTCTACTCAGCTGGATTTGACAGTTTCTGTGAACCTGTGAATGCTGTATGTGCCTCAGTCTCTGCTTTTAAAAAGACTCTGGTTATCTTGTTCCATCTGTGCTATTGAATAATGGGTGTGCTGGCAGCAGGTAAGGTGCCTTTTTGTTTAGAACAAAAGAAGACACAGCCAGACCTGTTGAAGAGGACTGCACATTGCAGGTGGTTGTCTCCTTTGGAAAAAGGCAAATATGTTCTATGTATGGGAAGACATTTGCTGGCAACGGGTTGGACTGTTGTAAAGACTCTAGTTGCTTACCTAATAGCCTTCATTTCCTTTTAAGTAATAAAATGTTGAAATTCCACTTTGTCTACTTAAAAGAAAATTACATTTTTTATTGTTCCTTAAAGATAAAGGTGCCCTGTTAAAAAGCCAATAAAGTGTAGGCCAGGAACTCTTGGTTTTCATCCTACCAACCTTAAGAGAAAGGGGACATTTGTCCATCACCATGTACAGTAAATGCTTTGGGGCTGGTTTCTCATTGACCCCTTTGGTTCATACCCACCCGAATCAGTCATGGTGACCAGGAAGTGAGATTCACTGATTTTCAGGTCTGGGATAGCTTTCTGTTCCCAGACACACAAGAAGAAAGGTCAATCTCACTTTAATCCATGTGAACAGAGAATGGGTAAAGGGCTAATTCTTTACAAGCATTCAAGGGTGCTCTTACCAGAAAGGTATTGTGAATGTAATTAATACCACTAAATTGATGGTAAAAAGTAATAATAACAGAATTCCAGATTCAAGATGGTATAGGAGTAAGTGGTATCTACACTAACCTCCTCCCAGGACCAATCTGGAATTACAACCAAATTGTAGAGAAATAATCCAGAATAACCACCTGGAGAGAAGCCTCATAACCATGGACAGACAGAATAAACCAGTTCACCACAAAGAAACCAATTCACCACAATATGACTGGTACATGGTGGAGGAGAGGGCTGGCTGGACTCCCATAGGCAGCAGATGAATATCTGGAAGGAAATTCCAGGGGTCAGAATTCCCCTGATAAGTGTGGGGTCTAAACCCCAAGCTGGGCTCCCCAGCCTACAACATCAGAACTGGAAAGGAATACAGATAACATCCAGCTGTGAAAAGCAGCGGGGGTTTCTGAGTGTCAGAGAGAGATGGCTGGAGACACAGAGATCCTTTTAAAGGGCCAATGCACAAATTTCATTTGTAGCCTCTTACCTTGGGCTCTGGCAAAGAGGTGGGGGGAAGAGTGGACTACAGACACTTGAGGAGAGCTTGGGAATGGTGACTTTGAGTAGAGAACTGAAGGAGAAGCTTCCAGAATCCCCATGCTGAGTCATCCTCCCTACTGTAGGAGCCATCTTGCTCAGACAAACCACTCTCCTCCAAGTGGCATCAGCCTGAGAAGAACCAACAGCACCACCCACAAAAACTACTCTGCCCCACCCTGTGGTTTCAAAGCCTGACTACTGATTACAGATTGACTAGATTAACAATGGAAGGAGACAGGCACAGCCTCTGAAACTTGGTAGCCTTAAACAGGCTGCCTATGGCCAAACTGGGACATCATCTGACATCACCAGAGACAGATCCAGAAAGATAAAACAGTGGTAAATACTAGATTCTACTGAAATGAATTCCATTACGGTCTCCTTCGTGACTTGCATTATTTTCTCTCCTGCTTAGCTTTTTAACATTCATTTCTTGTCCTTCAAGTTTGTGCCTATTAGGTCACTAGTTGTTGTCCCCCCCCCCTCCCTCCCTAGCAATCTCCAGTTTTTATATTATAGTTTATTTCAAATCTCATATTTTGCTTCTCCCTCCTCTTACTCCATTTTACAGACTTATTACCTCTTATTTTTATTTAAAATTTTATTTTATCTCTTGCTATGACTTGTTTCTATTCTACATTCTTAGTAGTTCTCCCTCCTCCAGCTTCTCAAAACATCTTATCTTGTCATTAGTCATCTCATATTCTTTTTCCTGTTCTTAAAATACCATATTCTCACCCTGGCTGGTGTGGTTTAGTGAATTGAGTAATGGCCTATGAACTGAAAAGTCTCTAGTTTGATTCCAAGTCAGGGCACATCTCTGGGTTGTGGGTCAGGTCCCTAGTTGGGGGCATGCAAGATATAATGTATATCTTGCCCATCATTGTTTCTCTCCCTCTCTTTCTCCCCTCCTTCCCCTCTCTCTAAAAATAAATATATATGTATATATATACATATATATTTAAATGTCTTTATTCTGTCTTCATCTGTATCAATGTTCACTCATTAGTTGTGAATATGGTGGTTGTTGTTGCATTTCTTCAACTGTATTTTTAGATCTTCACTATTTTTGTATTTCAAACTTCAAATTTTACCATTCCCTCTCCACTACTCCATTTTGCATTTCTCCTGCCCTTTCTTTTTTCATTTTAAATTTTAATTTTCATGTCTTAGCCTGGTTTTTATTCCTCACTCTTAGTATGCCTTCTCCTCTATCCTCTCAAAATCACTTCTCTTTCCTCTAGGCATCTCTTAAGACATTTTTTCTTTTATTTTCCCTTTCATTCTCATCTCACCCATATTAAACTTTACTCACGTGTTGTTAATACTGCTGCGGTGTGCCTTTTCTCCGATTTGATTCTTATTTTTTCTTTTTCGCTATTTAAAAAAATTTCCGTTTAAACCTAATACTATACATTTCCCTTCTTTTACTATATTCTGCCTTGTTTCCTCCCTGCTTTATTTATTATGTAAATTATACTTTCTTTCTCTCTTCGCCTTGTCCCTCTTCCCTACTCTTATGATTGCTCCTCCATCTACCCTCTCAAAAATCATTTTTATTTCAGTCATCTCATATTCATTTTTTTCTTTCTTATAATTGCCTTAACCTCTTTACATGTTTATTAATATTGGTTTAATTGCTGTTGATAGTTTGATTGTAAGTGGAGTTATGTTTGCAGGTGTGGATTTGTTTCCTGGGCTATTTGGTTTTGTTCTAGCAGCACTTGTGCAACAGCGTACAAGATGTGGAGGGTGGAGTGACTCTCAGTCAGCCAGCCAAAAGAAGGACCCACCAAAGAACAACCCAACAACAATCTAAACCAAGTTACAACCAGAAACCTTGATAAATGTCAAGGGCATCCCAAGAGCATAAACTTCAGGAGACCAAGGAGACTGCACCACTGAATCCCACAGGTCTCCTACCACAGGTCACACCACAAAGACAGGGAGTCAAACCAAATCAATCTAAGAAGCAGAAACAAACTAGAACAGTCACCTAATATGAGGAGACAAAGAAAGAACCCCCAATCAAAACGAAAGGTGGAATCACCAGAAAGAGTGCTAAATTAAATAGAGGAAAGCAAACTCAGACATTGAGTTCAAAATAATGGTTGCAAAGATGCTCAATGAGCTCAGTGAGGACTACAAGACTCCAGGGAAGCTACAAGAAACTTACTACAAACTACACCAGCATGAAAAAAGACATAGAAACAATCAATAAGAGCCAGGAGGGAACAAGGACTATAATATTTGAAATAAAGAACACAGTAGAGACTTCCAGCCAAGACAGAGGCCTAGACAGACATGCTGCATCTCCCTCTACAACTAAGAAGGATTACAACTACCTCAAAATGAGAGAAAACCAGAAGTTCCAGAAAATCCAGCTGCATGGAAGACCAACAAACAAAGATATAAAGAAGAAATACTCATCCAGACAGGTAGGAGGGGTGCAGAACATGTGGTGTGGTGGCAGTGGCAACACCTGCAGGCTGGTGGAAAGCACAGGGACACCTGGGGAGTGTTACCAGCTCCTGACCAGACCGCACAGCTCACGGCCTCAGCACCAAGAAAATCAAGTCTTATTGCTTCTGACTGGGCAAACCAGTAGGGGTTGGGGGGGACGGAGAAACTGCCAGTCTCTCTGCAGAGTCCACTTGCTTAAAGGGACCCCACGGTCCTAGAACATCCGCAGACGCACCCACTCTGGGAACGAAGGCCAGGGCAATAGCTAGAGAGGCACCAGTCCCATAAGAAGGTGGGAGAATTGCCTGGAAAAGGGGCAAGTGCTTAGCAAGCAGTACTGTTCACTCTCTGATCCTTCCCCCACGTACAATGCCACAACGTGATGAAACAGGTCTCCCTGTACTGATGAATACCTAAGGTTCTGCCCCTTACAACATAACCAGAGTGACAGCACTACCTAAACACAGAGGCAAATAAACACAGTAGCCTGTCAAGATGAGGAGACAGAGAAGTATGGCCAAAAAGGGGGAACAGATCGAGGTTCCAGTGGGAGAACGAAGTGACAAGAACATAGCCAACCTAACAGATGAGGAAATAGCCAAACTAATAGATGCAGAATTCAAAACATTGGTGATAAAGATGCTCACAGGCTTGGCATATATGTTTAAGTATGGCAGACGCATAAGGGAAGAAGTGAAGGCTATGCAAAGTGAAGGCTCTGCTAAGTGAAATGAAGGAAAATCCACATGAAACCAATAGTGAAGGGAAAGAAACTGGGATTCAAATAAATGATCTGGAACATAAGGAAGAAAAAACAGTCAACCAGTACAGAATGAGGAAACAAATTGAAAAAAATGAGGAGAGGCTTTGGAACTTCTGGGACAACTTTAAATGTGCTAACACCTGAATCATGGTGGTGCCAGAAGGAGAAAAGAAAGAGCAAGGAATTGAAACCTTATGTGAAAAAATAATGAAGGAAAACTTACCAAATTTGGGAAAGGAAATAGACATACAAGTCCAGGAAGCACAGAGTCCCAAACAAGCTAGACACAAAAAGGACCACACCAAGACACATCATGATTAAAATGCCAAAGGTTACAGCTAAAGAGAATCTTTAAAACAGCAAGAGAAAAGAAGAGAGTTACCTACAAAGGGGTGCCTATAAGAATATCAGTTGATTTCTCAAAAGAAACTGCAAGCAGGAAGGGACTGACAAGAAGTATTTGAAGTGATAAAAAGCAAGGACTTACAACCAAGATTACTCTATCCAGCAAGGCTATCATTTAGAATGGAAGGGCAGATAAAGTGCTTCCCAGACAAGGTAAAGCTAGAAGAGTTCATTATCTCCAAGCCATTATTATATGAAATTTTAGAGGGACTTATTTAAGAAAAAGGTCAAAACTATGAACACTAAATTGAAAACAAACTCACAACTATCAACAATTGAATCTAAAAAATAAAAACAAATCTAACTAAGCAAACCAGAATAGGAACAGAATCATAGGTATAGGGATCATTTGGAGGATTATCAGCTGGGAAGGAGAAAGGGTGAAGCCAAAGACCTTATATGCATGACCCATGGACATGAACTAAGGGGAGTGGGATTGGTGGATGAAGGGGGGTACTGGGCAGAGGGGATCAAAGAGTAAAAAACTGGAACTAACGTAACAACATAATCAATAAAATGTACTTGAAAAAGGGGGGGGAGAACACAGTAGAAGGAATCAAAAGCAGACTAGATGAAGCAGATGATTGAATCAATGAATGGGAGAACAAGATACAAAAACAATTCCCAGAGTAACAAAACAAAAAAAAGACTCAAAAAGAACAAAGAGTGTTTAAGGGAGTTTCAGGACCACATAAAATGTAATAATATCCATATCATAGGAATATCAGAAGGAGGAAAGGAGCAACGGATAGAAAACCTGTTTGAAAAAGTAATGAGAAAAACCTTCCCTAACTTGATGAGAGAAAAATTTACTCAATCCAGGAAACACAGAAAGTCCCAGTAAAGATGAACCCAAGAGGCTCACTACAAGACACATCATAACTAACATGGCAAAATTTAAAGACAAAGAGAGAAACTTAAAGGCAGCAAGTAAGAAACAGCTCCAATAAGGCTATCAGTGATTAATCAACAGAAACACTACAAACCTGAAGGAAATGGAAAAAAATATTCCAAAGAATGAAAAGAAAAGGCCTGCATCCAAGATTACTCTACCCAGTAAGTCTCTTTAAAATGGAAGGAGAAATAGTTTCCCAGACCAAAAAAAAAAAAAAAAAAAAAAAAAAAAAAAAAAGCTTAAAAGAATACATCTCCACCAAACATTACAAGAGATGCTAGAGGGTCTGCTTTAAGAAGATGAAGAAACAGAGAGAGACAGAGAAGAACACGAGTACAAAGGGGAAAAATGACAATGAATAAGTACTTATCGGTAATAACCTTAAATGTAAATGGATTAAATGCACCAATCAAAAGACATAGGGTACCTGAATGGATTAAAAAGCATGACCCACATTTATGCTGTCTACAAGAGACCCACCATAGAACAAAAGATCTACACAGACTGAAAGTGAAGGGATGGAAAAAAGTATTTCAAACAAATAGACATGAAAAGAAAAGCTGGGGTAACAATACTTATATCAGACAAGCTGGAGAGGATGTGGTGCAAAGGGAACCCTGGTGCACTGCTGGTAGGATTGCAGACTGGGGAAGTCACTATGGAAAACAGCATGAAATTTTTTCAAAAAACAAAAAATGGAACTGTCTTTTGAACCAGCAATTCCATTGCTAGGATTATATCTGAGGAACCTGAAACACCAATTCAAAAGAACCTATGGACCCCTAGGTTCATAGCAGCAGTATTTACAATAGCCAAATGCTGGAAGCAACCTAAGTGCCCATCTGTAGATGAGTCGATCAAAAAACTGTGGTACATTTACATGATGGAGTACTATGTAGCAGAAAGGAAGAAGAAACTTTTATCATTTGCAATAACATGGATGGAACTAGAGAGAATTATGCTTAGCGAAATATGCCAGGCAATGAAAGAAAAATACCTTATGCTACCACCTATTACAGGAGACTAATGAACAACACAAAAAAATTAGCAAAATTGAACCAGAGCTATGTAAACAAGGAGTAGACTAACAGTGACAAGGGGGCGAGGTGTGAAAGGGGTATGAAGGGGAAGGGTCTAGTCAAAAAGCATGTATAAATGACCCGTGGACATAAACAACTGGGTGAGGACTGACTGTGGAGAAGGGGCAGGCAGGGTGCAGGGAAGCAGCGAAAAAGTGGGACAACTGTAATAGAAAAACAAACAAACAAAAATTTTAGTGGGGGGAAAATAATGAAAGCAAAATGAATTAATAAATGAGCCAGCAAAATCCCCCGAAAAGAAAAGCCTCACATGTAGGGCAGTGAACAAAAGAAAATGTAAAATATAAAAATACAATTTTAGTGAATATCAGAAGAATAAGGATTTTCCTTCACACTGTATATTTTTCTCCCTACCTGATCCCTCCAGAATTTGGCATCTGAAAAAGTAAGCAATGACATAAGGTTCTTTGCATAGAATTAATAAGACCAGTTGTTAATAGAGATTTTTGTTGACCATGACTTTGAATGGAGTGTTATGCCTAAGGGACACATGTTTGGGTTCTGGTTGTTACCAAAAATCCCCGAGGAACTGGGATTGACTTTCAAAGGCAATAAAAGCCCATGAGAAAAAAGGCCTGGTACCATGGTTGGTTGTGCAGTCCATGGCAATCTTTCCTGGGAAGCAAAGAAGGTTGCTTTCCTTAAAGATGGCTAGAAGGGACCTTAAAGCACAATTGGAAACCCAAAGGACTCGGAAAAGACAGGTGTTTACAGGCAAGGCTGAATGCCAGGTATGTGGCTCAGCGCCTGTGCCCTGAAGGGCAGACTGAAAGTCACCCTAAAGGTTCCTTGTATAAGTTCCAGCAAAGCAGACGTAAAGATCATATGTGATCATTTGCTGCTCTTGTTGTGTTTCTGCAAATGAACAGGAAAATTAAAACTGAACTTAATGCAAATGACAAGCAGGGTAATCTTAAGGAGAAAAATCGCAATTCAAGGAAAATCACAATGCTCAGTGGTAGACTATGAAGTAGTGCAGCTGACTGTCTTTAAAGTTTATTTTCATTTAAAGTTTGTTTTCACTTGAAAATTAAACTAGGTCTGTGACGTCATCAAAGATACTTAATTTACAGGCAATAAGAATGTCAAATGCCTTGCAACTGGATGTCTTTCCAATAGGAGAGTGTTACTGATATAGAGACTGCTTTGTGGGTTATGTTTTCATAGGGCATAAGCCTATGATCTCATTACCTAAGTGACTGTTCATACGTATAGGTCTCACTTAATCCTGTCTGCATTGCTGCCTCCTGAGACTCAATGATTTGGCTGACTCTGTGGCTGGGTTGGTGAAACATGGAGTGGTCTGTGGGCTTCATTTTAAAATTGGTTTCTCTTTTTATCCTAAAGGATTGGACAGAAAGGCCCAGAGGTCTGAGAGGGAGGGAAACATAAAATATTTCCCTCAGCCCAAACTAAGTCTAGTGTACAAAAGGGTTTTGGACAGGTGTGATGTGTCTTGCACACTTTCTTCCAAAGAGTCTTTTTTTCCCCCTAATATGGGACATTGAAAAATTAATCCTTGCCTTTTGTCACTGTGTGGTTATGGATTGAATGATGCCTTTTAACCCTATTGCCAAATCTGTTGCCCCCAGAATACAACAAGGATGCCAGCCTGTTAAACAAAGCGTGCCACGGTGCAGGGACAGTCAACTGACCTGGAGTCTGCAAGATCCTTTCCCATGTGGGAAGGCCACTCTCCCCTCCACACCCTCACTCTTATTAGGGATTTCTGGACCCAAAGGTATGTAGGACTACAACCATGTCCAGCTTGAAGCAGCTAGAGGAGCATGAGACCTTTGACCATTGTCCTTTATAAGATTATAAAGGGTCTTAAATCTGAGAGGGGAGAAATGTTATTTTTTACTGTTATAAAAAAATAATTAATTAATTAATTTTTAAAAAGAAGGGTATAGGAAAGTGTGAAGCCAAAGAACTTACATGCATGACCCATGGACATGAACTAGGGGGGGCAGAATTGCTGAAGGGAAGGGGGGGGTACTAGGCCGAGGGGAACAAAGGGGGAAAAAATGGGACTACAGTAACAACATAATCAATGAAATATACAAAAATAAAGTCCTAACAAGACATAAAGTAGGTTACTACACAATATTTAAGGGAGTTGTCCAACAAGAGGATATAACCCTTGTAAAAATATATGCACTAAACACAGGAGCACACCGATATATAAGGTAAATCTTGGAGGACTTTAAGAAAGATATCAAAGGCAACACACTCATAGTAGGGGACTTTAACACCCCATTGTCAACAATGCATAGATCTTCCAAGCAAAGAAACAACAAGGATAGTGTGGCACTGAACAAAATTCTAGGTCAAAAGAACTTAATTGATATATACAAAACCTTTCAACCTAACAAGCAAAATATACATTCTTTCCAAGTGCACATGGAACATTTTCAAAGACAGATGACATGGTAGGACACAAAAAAAGCCTCAAAAAATTCAAGAAAATTGAAGTTATACCAAGCATCTTTTCAGATCACAACGGCTTGAAACTAGAAACTAACCTCAAGGAAAAACCTCAAAAACATTCAACTTCATGAAGACTGTATAACATGCTATTAAATAATAAATGGGTTAACAATGACATCAAGGGAGAAATCAAAAAGTTTCTGGAAACAAATGAAAATGAATACACAACATCCCAAAACCTATGGGACACAGCAAAGGAAGACCTGAGAGGGGAGTTCATAACAATACAGACATACCTAAAAAAAGAAAAATTTCAAATACACAACCTAACTCTACATCTACAAGAACTAGAAGAACACCAACAAACGAAGCCCAGAGTGGGTAGAAGGAAGGAAATAATCAAGATCAGAGAAGAATTAAATGACATAGAGACTAACAGAACAATTCGAAAGATCAATGAATCCTAGACATGTTTCTTTGAAAAGATAAACAAAATCAACCTTTAACCAGACTCATCAGGACTTCCGGCCAAGATGGAGGCTTAGACGGACACGCTCGGTCTCCCTCTACAACTAGAGAGGAATACAACTACTTCAAAACAAAAGATAACTAGAAATTCCAGAAAATAAAACTACACGGAAGCCAAACGTATGAAGTTATAAACCAGCGGCACCCTTTGGGCAAGTAGGAAGAGTGAAAGTGGGCGGAGCTGTTTGCAGTCGCACCAGGGACAGTGGCACGGAGAGCAATCCCGGCGGCAGGGAGAGCAATCCTGGCGGCAGGGAGAACAATCCCAGCGGCAGGGAGGACAATCCCGGCTGCAGTCAAACCCCGCAGCTTGCAACCCCAACACTGGGGAAAGCAGCCACCACATCATCTTGAACAGTGAGGCCCAGAGGGCGGGAGGACGGATCCCGGTCTCCTAGCGGAATAACTGTGTGAATCCATCTTGGACCCCCGCCCCCACACAAAACACCACAGGACTGCGAAATAGGTTGCGGATTGCCACTGGTCACTGGGCAGTGATGACAAAGCACCACAGCGCAGCGAGAAAGGTTGCGGAATGGCGCCAGTCACTGGGTTGTGACCACAAAGCACCACAGTGTGGCGAAAAAGGTTGCTGGACCACCGTCGGTCGCTGGGTTGTGACGACAAAGGGCCACAGTGCGGTGAAAAAGGTTGCGGATTGCCGCCGGTCGCTGGGTCATGACGAGTATGCAGGCACAGCCCCCTATAGCCGGCCCAAGAAAACAAAACACATCTGTCAAAATGAGGCAGACAACTATAGAAATCCCGGTGGCGCAGCTCACCAGGCAACAGATGAAGAACCTGACAGATGAACAAATAAGAAACCTGTCAGAGGCTCAGTTCAGGGCCATTGTTATCAGGTGGCTTACAGAATTAACAAAAGATCTGGAAAAAGATGAGAAAGAATCGAAAAACACTCATACTGAAAGGAACAAAACCACATATGAGACAGATGGTGAGGAAATAAAATCCAGAGTTCAAATCAACAAACCAGAACACAGAGAAGGAACAAATGGTCAACCAGTGCAGAGAGAAAAAACGGGAAGCAAGGAAAATGATGAGAGGATCAGAAACCTCTGGGACAGCTATAAAAGGCCCAACATAAGAATCATTGGTTTGCCAGAGGGCGAAGAAGATGAACTAGAAATTGAAAAATTAAGTGAAAATATAATAAAGCAGAACTTCCCAAACTTGGGGAAGGAAATAGACTTACAGGTCCAGGAAGCACAGAGAGTTCCAAAAAAACTGGACCCAGGGAGAACCACTCCAAGACACATTATAATCAAAATGTCAAAAGTTAAAGATAAAGAGAGAATCTTTAAAGCAGAAAGAGAGAAGAAAAGAATCATGTACAAAGGGATCCCAATTAGACTATCAGCTGACTTCTCAAGGGAGACCCTGCAGGCAAGAAGGGACTGGCAAGGAATATTCAAAGTAATTAAAAGCAAAAACCTACAACCATGAATACTCTATCCAGCGAAAATGTCATTCAGAATAGAAGGGCAGAGAAAGTGTTTCCAGGACAAAACAAAACTGAAAGAGTTCATTAGATCCAAACCACTGTTATATGAGATGTTAAAGGGACTGGTTTAGAAAAAGGAGGATCAAAACTATGAAATCTAAAATGAAAACTGCATCACAAGAAACAACAACGGAAGCTAGAGAATTGAAACAAAGGCAAACTAAACAGGCAACGAGAGTGGAAAAAGAACTATAGGTATGGGGAACATATTGGGGGGAGATCAGCAGGGAGGGGGAAGAGCGAGAGGGAGGGAGATGATATAGGAATTAAGGATCATGGTAGGAGGGAATGGAATAGACAGAGAGAGGTTGAGAAGAACTACATGCACAACTAATGGACATGGTCTAAAAGGGGGGGACAACTGGAGGGAGGGGGGCCACTGGGTGGAGGGGAGAAGAGGGAGGGGAAATTGGGACAAATGTAACATTATAATTAATAAAACACATTAAAAAATAATAATAAAAAAAAAGAAAAAAAAAACCAGACTCATCAAGAAAAAAAGAGAGGACCCAAATAAATAAAATCAGAAATGAAAGAGGAGAAATTACAACCAAAAAAAATTTAAAACCACAGAAATACAAATAATTATAAGGAAGAGAGATTCCAGAAATAAACCCATGTCTCTATGGTCAATTAATATTTGACAAAGGGGGCAGGAGCATAAAATGGAATAAAAATAGCCTCAAAAATAAATAGTGTTGGGAGAACAGGACAGGGATATGCAAAAAAAAAAAAAAAAAAAGAAAGAAAAGAAACTAGACCACCAACTTACACCATACACCAAGATAAACTCAAGATGGATAAAAAACTTAAATATAAGCCATGACACCATAAAAGTTGTAATGAAAAACATTGGTATTAAGAGTTCAGATATTCCCACATAGCAATATTTTCGCCAATATATCCTCTATGGCAAGGGAAATAAAGAAAAAACAAAAAACAAATGGGACTACATGAAATTTAAAAGCTTCTGCGTGGCTAATAAAAATATCATCAAAATGAAAAGGGAACCAACTGTATGGGAAAAAAATATTTGCCTACCTTGGATAAGGGTTTGAGTCCAAAATATATAAAGAACTCATAGGACTCAACACCAGGACAAACAATCCAATTTAAAAATAGACAAAGGACCTGAACAGACACTTCTCCAAGGAGGACATACAGAGGGCCCATAGGCATATGAAAAAATGCTCAACATCACTAGCCATCAGAGAGGTGCAAACTAAAACCATATTGAGATACAACCTCATACTTGTCAGAATGGCTATTATTAACAAATCAACAGACAAAAAGTGCTGGCGAGGATGTGGAGAAAAGGGAACCCTAGTGCACTGCTGGTGGGAATGCAGACTGGTGCAGCCACTGTGGAAAACAGTATGGAATTTCCTCAAAAAACTAAAAATGGAACTGCCTTTTAATCCTGAAACACCAATTCAGAAGAACCTATGCACCCCAATGTTCATAGCACCATTATTTACAATAGCCAAGTGTTGGAAACAGCCTAAGTGCTTGTCAATAAATGAGTGGATCAAAAAACTGCAGTACATTTACACAATGGAACAGTACACAGCAGAAAGAAGGAATTCCTACCATTTGTGTCAGCATGAATGGAGCTGGAGAGTATTATGTTAAGTGAAATAATCCAGGCAGTGAAAGACAAATATCATATCATCCCACCTATAAGAGGAATCTAAGGAACAAAACCAGAGGCATGGAAGCAAGGAGGAGACTGGTAGGGACCAGAGGGGCAGGAGAGGGGGACAAGGTGGAAAGAAGGGGAAGGGTCTAGTCAAGGAACATGTATATAAATGACCCATGGACATGGACAAGAGGGGGGGACTGACTGTGGGAGTGGGGGGTGAGGGGGATGAGGCACGAGAGAGCAATGGGGGAAAACTGGAACTACTGAAAAATAAATAAACTATAGTGAGAGGAAAAAGCAAAAAATAAATAACAGATGTTCACAGTGCACTACAAATATGTAGCTGTCAGAGCAAGCAGGGCCTGTAGCTGTTAGATCATTCCACAAATACTTATCAGACTGAAGTGTTTACTGGGCTGAAGATACAGTGGGGAACAACACATATCTCTGCTTTTAAGAAACTTACATTCCAAGTGAGGAAGATAGGCAGTGTACATGCAACCAAATGAAAAACACTGGTAGTGTTAAATGCTGTGAAGAAAATGAAATCAGGTAATGAGATAGGATATGATGAGCAGTGTTGGTGGCACAAGGGTTGCTGTAGGTAGCATGTGACAGTGGGCATTCTGGGTAGGTGACTTTGAGTTGAGAAAATTCAGGGGTGGAGGAGTCCTCTGCCCTAAATGACCCAGGGAAGTGTTCCCAGCAGAAGGGTCATTGGGCACAGAAGCCCTGCCATGAAAATGAACATGTCTTGTTGAAGGACAGAAAGGATAGTGTGGTGGGAATTTTATGAATAAAAGGAAAGATCATAGCCAGTGATGTTGGGGGCTGAGCTGTGGTCAGAGTTTATTTATTTTATTTTTTAACATTGTAAAGCCATTGCACAATTTTAAGCAGGGGAGTAACATGATTTCATCTATACAGTACTTTGGAAATTTCACTCTAGCCACTGAGGAATAATGGACTCTATAAGGGCAAGAGTGAAGACTGGGAGACACATTTGGAGGCTGTCACATTAACTGGGTGAGAGATACTGATGTCTTGGATCAAGGTTGTTAGGAAATGCGGCTTTTTCCTGAGGGTGGTGAAAACACTGAGAGGTTTCAGCCTAGAGAGATGTGATCAGGTTTGTAATTTTTTGTTTTAATTTATTTTTTTTTTAGTGGTACTTCAGAGCCTTGGCCTGCTCCATGGAATAGAAATTATAACAGAGGCCAAGAAGATATCAAGGAAATTGCAGAGTTCTTCAGCCCAGGCTTTGCCAGAGCACCAGCTCTCCTTCCCAACTTCTAGGTGGAAGGATGTGGGAGTGGGCACTGGCCTTTCTCCAATACCTTACTAAGGGAATCGATCAGGATAGAGACCCCCCAAATGATGTTCTGGACAAACTTCCCCAGGAGAACCAGGAGAAAGAATCTTCAGTCTTCTCAAATCTAGAACAGGTTTTGTGACAGAAGCTTATATCTACAGAAGCACCAAATGCTATACTTGGCGCATGGTGGAAAGTATTGGTAGAGAGGATGTGGTTTGGAGTCAACGAAATCTGCATTCAAGTTTTAATTGCATCACTTGTGGTGTGACCTTGAGAGAATTACTTAACACTTCTCTGCCACCCTTTTCTCATAAATAAAATTTAGGATATCATAACAGGACCTACGTCTTTGGTCAATAGGGTCTTCTTATTGACTAATGAGGAATACATAGGATAATATACATAAGTGCTTAACACAGTGCCTGGCACATTTACAGAGCTCAATAAATGTCAGCTGCAGCTGTAAATAAAACAATGATGGTAAGTATGCAGGCTCTCTCAATGAGATTTGTTTTAATCTTCAACCTTCAGAATAACAAATGGCCAACTATAATATAGTTAATCACTTTTTATGAGACTTGTCCACTAGGAAAACACAGTGATCTAAGAGGAGAAAGTTAGAAATTCAAAAGGTGGCTGTTGAGAGATCATATAAACAACTAATAGACAACTAAGAGGCTTAAAACCACTTTGGAAGCCTTCCAAAAATCAAAAATCAGCAAAAGAGGATGTCATTTAGGGCTTTTCCTGTTGGCTTAAAATGTTGGCTCAAGCTCCAAGAATGATAACAATAAGCATGAAATATTTCCACAGCCAGAGCCAAAATGCTGCCAGGTGACTCCCCAGGGCTCATGAAGAGATGGCCATACAGGTTCTGCAGCCCTCCCTCTGGTGAGGTCCATCTGGGTCATATGGATTGAAGACTGAAGTTCAATGAGATGGGAAACATACCAAGTCCTGAGCCTGGGGAAAGAAGGTGCTTTGGCTCTTTTTGTCCCATCCCCATGGTGAAGGAGGGGGTGGCTCTTCCCCACCCAGCCAAATGAGAAGAGGTCTAATAAACTCACTGGAAGGAGTAGGAACCTGTGAGAGGGGAGATGACCATCCCTGGCTGGTGCTCATTGAGCTATGGACATGGGATAGAGCACAGGCCATAGCAGAGCACCAGCATGGAACATTTGAGGGAAACTGACAAGTGCTGACGGGTGTTTGATACACAGATGGACACATGAATGCAGAGAATGGTGCCCAGTTTCTCCTGGAAAACCATGAAGGGAAGAGGTTGGCTGGCATCACTGTCAACCACAGGGTAAGGAGAAAGGGCATCGGGAAGGCACCCTTGACTCCGAATACCATGTGGATACTGAGGAAATAACTGAGCTCCAACTCTCTTCAGGGACCATGCTCACAAGACAATGGCATTTGAATGCCAACAATGCAGAGAGAGAGCATGGGGCCAAAGAGAACCACTGATGGCATCACCTAAGCAAGAAGATTTTTACAATTTATCCTCTCCCATCACTTCCACCCTTTCCCTCAGGCCCAGATGAGCCATAAGAGGTCATCCATCTTCCTCCTGTTCCACTTGGAGGCCTCCACTTGTGTTCAGGTTGTGGCTGGAAAAAAGAGGAAAAACTTTTAATTGGATATGAGGTTGAATTTTGATTTCAACTGAATTGGACTTAAAAAAAAAACTTTTTATTATAAAGAAATTTCAGACATGTATGAAAGTGGGGAGGAAAGTTTAGTGAATTAATGCCCTGTACCACACATCACTGGCTATAACAGTTATTGACACATGGCCTGTCTTATTTCATCTCTATGTTCCATTAATTTCCCCTATCTACTGGATTATTCTGAAGTGAGTCCCAGATATTATATTGTTTTGGGTTTGGGCATTAATGCCTACAAGTGAGTTCTAATTGCAAAATTAAAGTTTTTAAGGTTGAAATTGACCAGAAAACCCTGGGTTCTGCTCATTGTTTATTTTTACAATCTCTGAAACAAAGTTCCATAAAGGCAGTAAATTTTTCTGTTTTATTTACTGCTCTACCTCCATACTTAAAACAGCACACAACACATAGTCAATGCATGATAAATATTTGTTGAGTAAATAATTTTCAAAATAGTTCAGTCTCCTTTACCATAACCTCTCAAGTGCTCTGACTGAGGTAGAAAATAAGATCTTATTTTATCTTTGTCATGGCTTACCTCTGTGCTGAAAGTTCTTCAGCAAAATGTCCCACCTGGAAGGACTGGATAGGGTAACTGTCTTTTCTGAGAAACAGTTTTCAAAATAATTCCAAGCAATGGCATGGCAGTGCCTCTCTTTAAATCCTGTATATTTTTAGCATCTCCAGGAGAACATGCAAAATGGTAGCTCATAGGTTCTCTCTAGTCTACTAATGTTTTGCTCTGCCCACCTCGTTTTAAAATTTGCATTGCACTCAAATGTTGGCCCCAGTGGCTGCCAGCAACTCATTGGTGGAGAGTAGCATTTCCCCCCTTCAACGATGCATGCCTGCGTCATTTTACCATAGTCCCCAGCCCTCCTGCGTCACTACTAAGTCTTTTGAATGGCTCCAGTGGGACCCCTGATTTAGAACAAAACAGAGACATGGAGGTATAGATCCCACCAATTCCCATCAGTTTGTCCAGACTCGTGATTAAAACCAACTGCTCCATTCCCACAGGCAATCTCCACACTGTTGTCCATATCCATGGGTCATATATATATGTTCTTTGGCTACTCTATTAACTATAGTGTATTTTATATCCCCGTGACTATTATGTAATTACTAATTTATATTTCTTAATCCCCTCACCATTTTTACCCTTCCCCTCAACCGCCCTTTCTTCTGGCAATCATCAAAATGTTCTTTGTACCTATGATTCTGTTTCTGTTCTGCTTCTTTGTTTATTTTTTTTTTTCAGATTCCAATGTTGATAGATATGTATTTTTTTGTCATTTTATTGTTCATATTTTTTAACTTATTCTTCCTCTTCTTAAAGAAGACCCGTTAAAATTTCATACAATACTGGTTTGTTGGTAATGAACTCCTTTAGTTTTTTCTTGTCTTTGAAGCTCTTTATCTGTCCTTTGATTCTAAATGATAGCTTTGCTGGGTAGAGTAATCTTGGTTGTAGGTCCTTGCTTTTTATGACCTTGAATATTTCTTGCCATTTCCTTCTATCCTGTAATGTTTCTTTTGAGAAATCAGCTGACAGTCTTATGAGAGCTCCCTTGTAGATAACTAACTGCTTTTCTCTTGCTGCTTTTAAGATTCTTTGTATTTAATCTTTTTCATTTTAATTATGATGTATCTTGGTGTGGGCCTCTTTAGGTTCATCTTATTTGGGACTCTCTGCAGTTCCTGGACTTGTATGTCTATTTCTTTCACCAAGTTAGGAAAATTATCTGCCATTAGTTTTTTTCAAATAGATTTCCAATTTCTTGCTCTTTTTCTTCTTCTTCCAGCACCCTCATGATGTGAGGGTTGGTATGCTTGAAGTTGTCCCAAAGGCTCCTTACACTATCTTCAGATTTGGGGTTCTTCTTTCTTGCTGGTATGATTGTTTTGTTTTTTTTTTCTTCCTATGTTCCAAATCGCTGATTTGATTCTCGACTTCACCCACTCTATTGTTGATTCCCTGTAAATTGTTTTTACTTTAATTAGCGTATCCTTCCTTTCTTGACTAGATCTTTTTTATGCTGTTGAGGCCCTCACTAAATTTCTGGAGCATCCTTGTAACCAGCGTTTTGAATTCTGCATCTAGTAGATTGCTTGCTTCCATTTTGTTTAGTTCTCTTTCTGGAGTTCTGTTCTGTTCTTTCAGTTGAGCCACATTTCTTTTTTGTTTCTTCATTTTGGAAGTGCCCCTGTGTTTGCATCTATGTATTAGGTAGAGCTGCTACATTTCTCAGGATTGATAGAATGGCCTAATGTAGTAGGTGTCCTGTGAGGTCCAGTGGTGCAGCCTCCCTTATTACCCAAGCTAGGCATTCAAGGTGCACCCACTGTGTGGCCTATGTACACTCTCTTGTTGTAGTTGAGCCTTGATTACTGTTGGAACATCCAAGGTCAGCCACCACCTGTGTTCTGTCTGGGGTCACACAGTGTAAGCTACAAAGCGATCTGCAGATGGCTGCTACCTGTACTGGGCTTGGAGGTGCTCAGAAGAGGCCAAGCTGTGTACCAAGGCCAGATGCTGCTAGTGCCAGGCCTGGGGCAACTTAGCAAGAAGTATGGGGCTTTCTGAAGCCAGGTGCTGTTTGTTTGAGAAAATTTAGGAAAATCTGAAGCATGGGCCAAGACATGGAAAAACCACTGGAAACTGCTTGAGTGGGCCTGAAAATTGGGTGCAGCAAGGTCTCAGGGAATCACCAGGGTGGGGCAAATAGTATGAACCAAGTTTATGGAGTCTCAGATATGGCACCTGCCTGCTGTCACTGTGCATGGGGGGTGGGTGGATGAGCTCAGAAAAAGAACAATGGACTCTGCCACCACTTCCGTTTGAGAGAAAGCTGCTTCTTAGCTCTTTCCCTGATGCCGGACAATTCAGTTTCTCCCTGTATGTCTCTGATGCCTTTCAATCTGCTGGCCCCATACTGGAACTCAGAGGAAGTCAGTCCAAGGAAGTCTGTGTGTGGGCCCTGTAAGAGGAACTGCCTGAGATTCCAGCCGTTTTTGTCTTGCACAGCCTCAGTCCTTGCTGGTTTTTACAGGCCGAAGTTATGGAGACTTATATTCTTGGCATTGAAACCCTGCGTTGGGGGGCCTGGCATGAGGCTGAGACACCTAGCTCCTGAGATATCCCTCTCAATTTTTTTTCTGCCACACATGGGTATGGGACCAACCTGTTCCACATCTCCACTCCCCTACCAATCATGATGTGGTTTCTTCTTTAATTCCATAGTTGTAAGACTTCCATTTAGCTCAATTTCTGTTGGTTCTGAATGGTGATTGTTCTATAATTTAGTTGTAATTTTGATGTGGTTGTGGGAGGAGGCAAGCTGTGTTTACCTATGCCACCATCTTGGCTGGAAGTCTTAAGTATAATTCTAATTTTTTTTATTCTTAATGATGCCTGTCTCTCTCCCTTTACTTGATGAGATTAACTAAAGATTTATTTCTTTTTAACCCAACCCCAATGCTACCAAAGATCCAGTTTTGAATTTTATCTCATCCATATCGTATTGAGTACATATCATATTGAGTATGAACATTTTAAAGCTACAAGTTACATGGGTGGGAGACTTCTATATTTGCCTGTACAAATACTGCTTTACTCCTAGTTTAAAAAATACTTATGTAAGTATATATATGTGTATGTGTGTGTACCTATATATGTGTATTATGTATGTGTGCATGTATATGTGCATACATATACAGGGATATGCAAAAGTAGATTTACAGTTGTTCATATGGAAAAAGACATGCAGATTATGATTATTACTATAGCATTATTAACTCAAAAAAAATCTTACAATGCCACTGTAAACCTACTTTTGCCCACCCCGTATAGATTTTTACAGGGAAACAAGGAAGAAAGGAGAACTTGTTAGACATTAGATGCCTGTAACTAAGTGATCAAATTGCTTTCTTCCCCAGAACTCTGCCTTGATTGTTTATTAGTTTAAATTAACTTTTAGATTACTTTATAATCTTTAATCAATCTGGAGTTTACATTGATGTATAATGTAAAATGAAGATTTAATTTTGCTTTATTTACCCCCCAAATGTTAATCATTTATCCCAGTGTTATTTAATAAATATTTCTTTGCCACTTTTATTATATAATAAAGCCAGGCCACACGACAGATTCTCTCAGAGCTGTCTGCTCTATTGATTTATATTTCAATACTAGGTACTGTGCTATTTTAATCTTTGAAACGTTATCACCCATTTTAAAATGGTCTGTTCAGCATGTCCTGTGATTATTCTTCACTTTCAAGTTCTTGGTTATTTTTCCCGTTCACACTTTCTGTTGAATTTTAGAGTCACTCTATCAAATTCTCCCCCTTTCCACCAAAAGAAAGCAAATACAACTAACATAAATTAATTGTATGGGGATGTTCATTAGAATTGTATCAAAACCATGTTTTTTAGGAAGAACTGGCATTATTAAATAATCATTTATTAATTACATTTATCTGATTTTGTTTTAAACTTCCTTAATGAATTTTTGTTATTTCTTCATATACACTCTGCACTATCCTTAGTTTAAAAGTGAATGAATTGAGTATTACCCATAGCTAGTAGGCAGTGGAGAGACTGCATTTGAATCTATACCCACCTGACAGTGAAGCCAATTTTTAATCCTTATGCTACTTTATTTAAGATGATGCTATAGTTTGAAAAAATTTGAGTAATTATTTTCCAGAACAGCATCAATTTCATGAAGATTTTCCTGTTTGTTAGCATAGAACTGTACTTTGGGCCTCCATTTCCTTTTTTAACTTCTTAAGTTGGATGCTTCATTTAATCTCCTTCTTCCATTTTTTTTTTTAAATAATGGAAACCATTATGGAAGCTTCTCATTTCCATGTCCCCTGCCCACTCTCTCTTCTCGAATTCAGAATCTCACCACTTGGGCTCCTCTGTGCACTGTCTTGTCATCCTCCTGTTGCTGGAGGAGAGAGATGTCGCTCTGGAGAGATGCACTCAGGCCAGGTCGAGCAGTTCAGATCCTGGATGCCAGTGGTTTAAGGTTCAGCTCAGTCCAGGGCTCCATAGTTTAGCTCACATTCCCAGCCAACACTGTGGAGCCACCCAGTTCCATGGTTGGGTCCATGGAACAGCCAGAAATAACACTTTTTGAAAGCTGATCAGATCATGTCATTATCCTATATTTTTAAAAACTCTTTCAAATTTCCCATTTTTCTTAAAACAGACCCATATTCTTCAGCCAAGCCAACAAGGCCTGTGTGGTCTAGCCTCACCTCCGTCTGCCCTCATTTCATACCTTGGCTTTCTTGTTCACTTCCAGGCTAGTCTCTTTTTTTGTTTTTGGTTGTTTCTTGAATGTGCCAAGTCCTTCCTTTAATAACCCCAGCCTTCTTCTTGGCATTTCCGCAACCTGGTGCTCTCTCTCCAGGGTCATGCGGCATAGATGTCATATCATATTCCTCAAAGACCACTGCCTCAGAGGGGATTGAAGGCAGCTCCCTAATTACTACCAACTTCATTACTGTTTTCCTCACAGAAATGATCATAATCAGCAAGGCTGGTATTTATTTACTTGTGGGCTTGTTTGTTTTCCTATCATCTGGCTGCCACACTGGAGTCTGGTGCAAGAACCTCAACTGTCCTTTTCTCCAGGGTCTGGCACAATGTGTGGCACATCATAGGAGCTCAATAAATAGATGTTAAATCAGCCCTGGCTGGGTACCTCAGTTTGGTTAGAGAGTCCTCCCAATACACCAAGGTTGTGGGTTCGATCTCTGGTCAGGGAACATACAACAAGCAACCAGCGAATGCATAAATAAGTGGAACAACAAAATGATGTTTCTCTTCCTCAAATCAATAAATTAAAAAAATTCAAATAGATGTTGAATCAGTAATTCAGTGAAAACCTGGCCTTGCTGCAGTCTAGCTGTGTGCCTCTGCACAACTGAACTCCTTGAGTTCAGTTCCAAACCTGAAAAAAAATGACAATATCATGGGGCTGTTTTGAGCAAAACAATGAAATAAGATAGGTAAAACCCTTAGCTCTCTATATGGTACCTATACAGCTCTCAGGAAGCAATAGCATGGATTTAAAAAGACTGTTAGAGAGACAGGTGTCAAGTTGCCAAGATGAGATTTTATAGGATTGGAGTCTATTCAATTTGGAGTCAAATCATACAAGTCAACAGCTGATTTTTATTTTTTATTTTATCTTTTTTTGCCAGGGCCCAGGATTGGTCTTTTTTTTTTTTTTTTTACAGGACCTAATCCACACTAACTATTCCTGATGGCAATCATTTCTTATTATCTCTCATGGTTCTGAGAATTGACTGGAATTTGTTATGTGGATTTTATTGAGGGCGTGTCCTGGTTGCAGTTGGATGGTGGCTAGGGCAGTAGTCATCTCAAAGGCTTCCCCACTTATACATCATTTGTGGTTGATGCTGGCTGTGGGCGGGGACCTCCACAGAGACTCTCAGAGTGGGCTCCTACATGTGACCTCTGTGTAGCCTGGGATTGCTCAGTGTGACCGCTGGTCCCACAAGTAACTGTGTCTCAAGACACGGGGTCAGGAGGAAGCCCTCTGGGTTTTTCTAACCTAGCTTTGGAAATCCACAAGGTATTACTTCTGTCACAATCTGTTTATTAGAAGCTGGGCCATATTCAAGTGGAGGTAGATTAATTTCTACCTCTTGATGAGACAGATGTCAAAAAAATTTGTGGACATACTTAAGATCACCAAGCTAATCACATTGAGAGAAGACTCATGATTCTTTAATAATTAGCAAAAATGAATACAGTTGTACAATGGCTCAGAATATTCATGTCAGCTCATCAATGCTTTCTCTCTCCTGCTAGTCATTATAGTGTGGTGATTAAGTTAGAGTACTGGATCTATAGCCATTGAGGCTCAGATTTGAGTTCTGTCACCTATTAGCATTATGACTTTAGGCAAGTTTGCTAACCTCTCTTGGTCCCTTCTCTGTAAAGTGGGTGTGGTGAAAGTATAATTCCCGGTTCGTGGGACATGGGGAGCAGTCACTATGTAGTGATGATCACTGTACGCCCCAACTCCTCCCCTAAGTCCTTTACTGTTACAGACGTTCCAACCAGACGTGAGAAATGCTCCTTTCCTAAGTGAGCAAGCATAGGGGACACTTTGCCCTCATCTTAGTCACCTTCAGAATTTGAGTTCCACTCTCCTCATAGTTTCTGCAGCTCTAAAGGCTGAATTCCAGGCTGCTGGGGTGGGAGGGCGTGGCAACAGCCTCACTGCAGCCGGCGCATGGCCTGCGATTCATATCTGTCGGTGTGGATGCAAACACTCTGTCCCTAGAAAAGCTGCTTAAAGGCATAGACTTGGGGAGGGGAAGGTTAAAAATAAAGAGTGGTCATGTGTAGTTTAAAAATGACGGAGAGTCAGGACTTAAAGGCCCTTTGATTCTTTTGCTTTGGAAGGGGCAGGGTGTTGAGGTGGAGCAATCAGGGATCTTGCTGTCCCTAGAACCCTAAATCATGGGAACACCCAGAATTGGGCAACCGTGTCTCCTGCCTCACAGCTGTGGTCTCATTATCTGAAGCATTCATGTTTCAATTGCTTGTTAGGGCTGGTGAACCAGCAGCCCTTGTCCTTGTTTTGTTTGCCCCAAATAGAGATTTTAAATTTTAAACTTTGAATGTTTTTGAATTGGGTATTTGCTTTCCAGGTATTCCCAAGGCACCCTATTATCTGTGACCAGCCGGCTCATCTATAATACATAAAATCTTTTCCTGACTCCAACAGACATTCAAGTTTGGTTTTCATCTACCACCTTTGGCTTTTCCTGCTCTTCCAATGCCAATAAAACTTACATGTATGATGCACAACATAGTGTTCCCAGAATTGCACTCATTGTTACTAATCAGCTACAACTTCAATTACTATCCTGGAAAGCCGGCAAGGGAGATATCTCTACTCTATAGAGAAGGCAACTAAGGATTAATGGGGTCAACCAATTTACCCAAAATGACATGGTTTGTGAAAATGAAAGAGCTGGTATTTGAATCCAGGCAGTAGCAGTTAGGTGGTTTTTAATTGCAAATGACAGAAAATCCATTTTAAATTGGTTTAATCCAAGAAAACAAGAGTGGTGATCGAATGGCTCCAATAGGGTATGTCTGGGTCCAGGAGCTCAAACTCCATTTCTCAGCTCTGGTTTCCTTTATATTTTCAGACCAGCTGTATCCTTGTGATGGCAAGATGGCTTCCAGCATCTCCTAGCCAACAACTTACCCTCTCACCAACCCCAGTGAAAAAGAGAGAACTTTTCTTTCTCAAGAGTTTTTTTTTTTAATGCTCAGGACATGATGACTCTGCTAAGAATGAAATCACATGATCATCTCAAAACCAATCATATGGCTACAGGTATTAGGTGATGGCTCATGCTGGGGTAGTACCACCAGAAGGGGAAACGTCCACTGTATATACTAGCAGAGAAGTTTATTGCCTTTCTCATTGGCTTCAGAGGTCTTGAGATTCTTCATTAAGAGTGACCATATGACCTAGGCTTGGTAAATCTGATATTGATCTCCATGTCTAAGATAATTAAGTTAGAGATGGATATTTAGGCCAAGCCAGTAAAACTTAATTCCATAACTTTTATTGGAATTACCGGAAAAAATACATTTTCATTTCACTGGTATTACTGAGCTCTGGTGATAGTGGTTGGTGCTTCTGGGGCCATCAAGACAGTGAAACCATGTAGAAAATTAGATGGAGGTAGAGAGGGACAGCTTTCTGGTAGTGTATGAGTCTCTGGATCCACTTGTACCTGAAGCCAGACAACCCAAGACCCTTTTTGTAGTGTTGGTTGTGGTTTCGGACGCTGAAATAAATCCGGCAGGCAGGATTATTGGCCAGTAACGAACGGAGGGCTGTGGCTCGCTCAGACCATCAGCAGAGAGCGGGAAGCCTCATCCTCTTTTTATTAGGGTTTCAAAAGTTACTAAAAATAGAATGGGGTGTGAGCTTTACAGCCAACAACAGGAGAATTTTACAAGTGAAAGAATTCTTACAGTGTCATTAATATGTAAAATACAGCCAGGGTAACTCCTGGTTTAGCTAGCACCTATCAAGGAAGCAAGGCAGACACACTAATCCTCAAGGCCAGCTCCATTTTAAGACTTCATTAACAAGGAAGCAGATGGAGTACACAACAGAACCTGTTTTACCCAGGATTCCACGACTCAGTGGCCTCGACAGCCTAAAGCTGAAGGCGGAGACGAGAGTTGCTCATCATCTCCTGAGTCATGGGATGCCACCTGGGTGGAGGGGCATGAGAATGCCCCTACCCAGAGATCTGTCTTCCTGCAACACTTTTAGTTACTGAAACAAATAAATCTTTTTTTTCTTTTAATTACTTCAGTTTGAGGAGGGTTTTGCCATTGTAAACTTAACAGGGTCCAACACCCACATTTAATACCAAAGCAGGTATTGGGTTCCAGAAGAGGACACGGCAGAAGGCTACTTCTTACATTTATCCATAGGGAAGAGGAGGGCACATGGTTCTCTTGTTTCAGGGAGTAAGGTTCTGTGGAATGTCAGAGGGACACCCCTAGTGATATTCCATTTCAAACTTCAACCCTTCAGGCACTGCCTGGGCATGTGGACTTTTTGCAGCTTCCTTAAAGTTATTCCATGGCCTATTAGCGATTAGTCTCTGTTCCCATTTATTCCACCTCCCTTAGTGGAAGACATTCTGGAAGAAACAAGCTCCTAAACATTTTAATATGGGTCTTAAACATGCAGGCTATAGGGTCCAATTAGACCTGCATTCAAGCCCTCACTCAACTACTTACCAGGTGTGTGACCTTATTCAATTAACTTAACATCTTGATGTCCCTGGAACTCAGCTTTCTCATCAGTAAAGTGGGTTTAATAATAATACCCAGCTCCACATCTTATGTGAGACTAACATGAACTTAACACTGATTGGAACCCATTCTTAACTCAGTAAAATCTAATTATTATTATTATAAAGCAGACTGCATTTCCCCCAAAAGGTTCAGTTTTGTCTGCAACTGAATGTGCAATCTCTTCCTTTGCTGTGTTCTTTCTTGCTCATGAGCATTTTATAGTGAATAGAACCATAGCTATTTGACATCATCAATCAGTTTATAAGTGAAGTGTAGACTTGGAAACTGGACTGCCTGGGTGAAAATCCTTTCTCTGTCCATGCCTATGTAGACTTGAACCAATGTCTCCATCTCTCTGTGACTCGGTTTCTACATAAAATGGGGAATGACAGAAATAGTACCAATCTCGGTAGGATTAAATAAATTAATATTTGTAGAGTGTTTAGAAGAGTGACTGGCACATGGTAAGGACTGATCTCAGGTGGACATAAGCAACTCTGTGCATGTCTGTGTATGTGATAAAGCTTTGCTGAGTTCTGATTGTTTGGGTCTTCACTCAGCAATGCACATCCTAATAAATATGCATTTTGGTGATACCTCTGGCCATGCCAATATTTTGAGTAGGTTCTTAAAAAAATTTATGTGATTCATAAAAAATTTACAAGGGCAGCCTACATTAAAACCTGGCTCTAATACCTGCTGTTTTGTCTTGGACAAATAATTTAACCTCTGCACTTCACTTTCCTCTGCTGTAAAGAGGCATAAATAATAGTGTCTACCTTTCAGGGCTGTTGTGAGGATTGAATTATTGATAGGGCTTGACACATTGTGTTAATTTAATATATTAGAAATAGTAATGTCCAGTTAATAAGTTCTAAAAATGAAAAGCCTCCCAAATACCCTTAGAATCCTCTTGAAAGAGCTGAAAATGTGTGCCCACTGATCATGTACATTAGAGTTTTCAAGCTTGCGGTCTGCCTAACATATATATCAAATGGGCATATTTTATTTGCATGGCCTAGAGTTTAAAAAAGTTAGAATTAGTAGCCCATATTTTAAAACCAGGACATTTCATATAAAAGTCTAGATTTCCAGCCTTTATTGGGGAATGGAGAATAAGGCATTGCTGGGTCACATTCTTACAGGTTGTCTCTTGGAGAAGATGCCACAGTGACTACTCACCTTATAAAGGTACTCTCTGAGTCAAGAACTCTTGGCTTAAAGCACTTTGTTTTTTCACTCCTAGAATATTTCATACATTTGCCTTACCTGTCTGGTTCTGCTAACAATGAAAATAATAGCCAACACATATACAAAACATACTGTATTCCAGACACTGTCTCATTCAATCTCCATAACAGTCCTAAGGGAGAAATGTTATTATTGTCCCCTCTCATCTTGAAGATGGGAAGACATGGCTAAGTAACTTTCCAAAGTTGTGCAGCTGGTATGTGGCAGAGCTGGGAGCTGAATACTCTGGGTCCAGAGTCTGGGTTCTCACCACTTTGCCATACTCTTGAGTAACCCCTTTATTCTTACCTACGTAAGATCTTCTGCAATTGTATCAATGAAATGGGAGCATGTTTCAGGGTGTCAGCACTCAGTTCTCATGGTCATGTTGGCCAAGAGGGCTTAGTTATGCATACCTAGGGCCATGATTTAAGTAATTAGGTTTCTAATTTCCCCATTGCCCTCAGCATCACCAGACTCACCTCTGATTCAAGGACAGTCCTAGTTAGAATATAAGGTCCTGCTTGGAGGCATTGAAATTGGAGTGAGAATTTCCTCTCACCCTCATACCTCCCAACTCAGCCCTTGAGTTGCAGGGCATGGAGGACAAAACTCATTCCCAGAAGTTGGTATGTTCTGCTTACCATGTGCAACCACAGAGAGTCTTCCCTAAATGGCTGTATTCACTTTCCAAACATTCTGAGAATGAAATCTGGTGTCATATGCCTACAATGGTGTTATATACCTTTCTTTTTTCAACCTGTGTCTCTTTTTGATAAACAGAAAAATCTCACCATGCCCAGGAGGTCTCAATAAGCCTCCATCTCAGAGCTTGTGATTATTGATTTGAAATTCCTCCATTTTCTAGGTAGCCCTTCTAGCAAGATTTGGTCCAACTTTCCTTCTTGAAGTCTGTGTTATAAAAACAAGACATTGTATTCCCTTTTTTTTAGCTATAAAGTCTTATAATATTTAAGGTATTATTTCAAAATACAACTCACCTTTTATTCCAAATCTGGAAGAATCACTAACCTGTGAGTGATGCTTATGGATTTTTAAGAGAATGTCTGTACCCAGATTGTAGCTTTTGAGATAATGCCTGACAACTGCTACCAAATGATTAACATTTGAAAATAAATTCACAAAACACAGATGAACAGATGTCTCTGAGTTTTGTCCATTCTCTGTAGCTTTCCACCACTCTGCAACAACAGACAGACAAGAGTTCAATACAACTCCAGATGGGCGTATTGTGAGGGGGAGGCTATCTGTCTCCAGGCCTGAACCATACAAAGTAACAGCTTTCTTCAGCAGCCCCACAGGAAGGCTGCACCCACAATGGGGGTCCTTTCTCTTAATTTCAGCTGGTAGGGATGACACCACTAGGTGAGGGGCTTAAAGGCACCAGAATCCATAGCTGTCAGAGTGGCCTTCTCATCTTGTTTTCTAGGATGATTGGGAGAGAGAGTCCATCCCTGACTGTACTTGCCTGGTGGCACCCCCACAAATGGGAGTCTTGGCTCCAGAATTACACTTTGGTCAATTTATGCATAGCTGGGTCAGACTCTATGCTATGATCTGGTCCATACTAGGTATATTAGTTTCTTGGGGATGTTATAAAAATGACCACAAACTGGAAGGCTTAAATGACAAAAACTTATCCCCTCAGTTCTGAAGGCAAGAGGTCCAAAATCAAGATGTCAGCAGGGCCAGGATCTCCCTGGAGGCTCTAGGGGAGAGTTCATTCTTTACCTCTTCCAGGTCCTGGCAGCTGTCAGCATTCCTTGCCTTGTGGTCTCATCCCTTTGGGTTCTGTCTTCATACCACTTTCTCCTGTGTGTGTGTTGTGTGTGTGTGTGTGTGTGTGTGTGTGTGTGTGTGTGTGTGTTACCTCTCTCTGTCTCTCTCTTATAAGGATAGGATACTTGTGATGGCATTTAGGCCCTGCCCTAGTACTCTAGGATCATCTCTTCATTTCAAGATCCTTAATTTAATTACATATGCAAAGACATTTTTTCCCAAAGGAGGTGACTTTTACAAATTCCAGGGTTAGGACTTGATGTCTGAGGTGGCCAGTCTTCCATTTACTCCACAAAGTTTTCCTCACCACTGCTGAAGCCCTCATCCTATCCTGCCTCTACTCACTTTCAGTCCAAGCCTCTTCCCTTCAAAAAAGGCACTTAGACCCAGGTGGTCTCCAAAGAGAGTGATGCTGAAATGGTTGTTCAGATCAGTCACCTTCTTTCTCTGCATCTTTCCTCTCATCTCTACAAAGATGAAGGTGGTCAAAGTCAATTGCACCTGTTTTCCCTTGCTCTGTTGCAATGGCCTCCACTGATCTTCCTGTTCTTCTTCTTACCTTACAAACCACATTCTCTAAGGTTAATCAGGTTACACCAATCCTTAATACCTAAAGTCTCTGTAGAGAGACAGACTAAAGATTTTCCAAATGTGTCCACATCCTAATCCCTGAAACCCGTGAATGTGAGTTACTTTTTGTGACAAATTGGGTCTTTGCAGTATGCTAAGGATAATGAGCTAGGGAGATTTTCCTGGATTATCTGGGTGGGCCCAGTGTAATCACAAAGGAAGCAGGAGTCATAGATAGAGAAGATGTGACTATATAAACAGAGGTCAGAGTAATGTGTTTTGAAGATGATCTGGTGAGCAGGCCATGAGCGAAGGAATGTAGCCCCTCTAGAAGCTGGAAAATGCAAGGAGGATCACCTAGAGCCCCCAGGAGGAATCAGTTCTGTAACCACATTGACTCTAGTCTGATGAAACTGATTTTGGACTTCTGGTCTCTAGAACTATAAAAAAATAAATCTGTGTTGTTTTAAGCCATACAGTTTGTAGTCATCTCTTACAGTAGCAATAGGAAACTAATAGTGTCCGATAAATTTTAGTTGAATTTAGGACAGAGTCAAACTCCTTACCAAGGTCTACAAATGCATGCAAGATCTGGCCCTGCCTTATTCTCTGGTCTTGCATTCATCACTTTTCCCAGTGCTTACCATTCTCTGGTAACATGGGCTCTTTTTTGGCATTCTGCAGGCCAGGCCTCATGCTCTGGCCCTCGATGTCCCATCTGGCTCATCACTGAGTTCAAATTATCACCTTCTCAAAGAGGCCTACCTTGAGAATTCAGGATAAATATCTGACAACCCAGGCATCCCTATGCCTGCCAGTTTCTATCCCACTAACTGCCTTGTTTTCTTCATGACACATGTTGCCATTTTTGTACAATCATGTAATTTACTATATTTAATATGGTTCTCTCCAGAATATCAGCTGCATGAGAACAAAGTTCAGGCTTTGTTCCCCATTATTGGAACCATCATTGGTCCTAAAGAAAGATCTGTTGAATGAACTAATGAAATATATTCATTCTTATTCAGGTCTAATGATTTCCCTCTGCAGTCATGGGCTTCCTGACATAGTTTCAGCCTCTGCAATGTAATAACAAGAAAATCACCCTCAAGCCCAAGTTTGAGACAGGAGATGATAGAGGATGGGTTCTGCTTGCTTCTCTTTTCAGAGTTTCCCCCTCCTTAACATAATTTAAAAATATTTTCCCCTTCTCAGCTACTGTTTCTGTAAGCCTTCCCCTGGGCTCTGTCCATTTACAACTAGAATTTCCTGAGGATGACCTTGGGGTCAAGTACTCTCAGGGGCTCCTCAACTAAGGTTTCCATGGGTCCTTTTGGCTTTTTGCTATTTCACTAGGAAAGAGATGTGAATCTGTTGCTGCTCATGTTTTAGGGGCTCAAGGAAACTCCTTTGTTTTGACACCAGAGGTCCTTAAATCTTATGGGTTTAATAAGTGATTATTTTTATTCTGTTCATGAGGAGTCTGAGTCTTTTGATCCAAGAAAAAAGTCATTTCCATTCACATAAAAAGCATCAGTCTGACCACCCACACCAGCTCAGAAACTCTGGGTCGGACAACAAGTGATAGTAGTATCTCTTCTTCACCTCCACTTCACTTGGTCCAGTAGGTCAATATTGGGCACATTCATTGGACACAGTGGTAAGACCTACCATCCTCTCCCATACCGCATCTCATTTTATGGAGAATGCTCTCTAACGTGTGTGGCAGATAGCTTCTGACAAGGTTCCCAATAATCTATGCCTTGCCCACTTATATCCTTGTGTAATCCCTTATCTCTTAGTGAGGGATAAATCTAGTGACTTACTTATAATAAACAAAATACAGTGAAAATGATATAATGTCACTCCTGTATTTTATTTACAAAAGAGTGGAACTTCCACCTTACTGGTACTCTCGCTGTATTGCCACCCTAGTTTGTACACTTGGATGAAGCAGGCTGTCATTTTGGAAAGGCCAACATGGTGAGGAGCTGAGGGGAGCCTCCAGCCAGAGCTGGTAAGGCTCTGAGTGGAATGGACGAAGTCCTGCCAACAACCATGTGAGCAAGCTTAGAAGTGAATTATTCCCTAGTTATACCTTTAGATGAGACCACAGCCCTAGCCAACACATCAACCACAGCTATGAGGGACCCTGAAGCAGAGGGCCCAGCTAAACTGTACCTAGATTCCCAACCTAAAGAAACTGTGAGCTAATAAGTGTATCTTGTTTGAGATAATTTGTTAACAGCACTCAATACCAATACAACTTACTCAATATCTAGGAGTTCTCTATGCAATCCAACCCACCTTAGGGATACACAGTCAAATCTTCAAATAGTAACCAACTCTTCATTTGCTAGGCATTGTCCTTTATGCATTTATTTCCCTCTTGGACCTTGTGAAAAAGAGTGGTTGGTTGAAAACAGAATTGAATGTTCTTGCATCTCTTATTCAAATACCGTTTTAATTTCACCCTGACGTCTGGCCTAATATGGACATGCTACACACCAGGGAGAAGAGCATTTATGGGACAAAATCCATAGTGGAGGGTGTGGTTCAGTCATTGAGCCAGGACTCTAGTGCTCATACCTCTAATGTTTTAGGAAATTAGAATTTGCTTTGGGAGTCAGCCTTGCTGGTCTGGGAAGTGATGAGCACCAGAATTCCATGTGGGTCAAAGCAATTTAACCTCAAAACCAGTAAAGATACAGGACCTGAGACATTTGACTTTAAGCTTTTAGATTTGGTTTCCGTTTATCTTGCTTTAAAATCCTCCTGTATTTCTCCAGCATGTCAGTTATATGAGGTTAGAAAAAGAACCATGGCAGGAACAACACTTGAAGATTTAAGAATCTTGTCTTCATTGGTTTGAAAAGCTCTCAAGGTGGCTCTGGTTATCCAACTTACAAGCCTGAACTCTGGCACTGGGTCTTTGTGTTGCAGTTGAAGAGATAAGAAAGAAAACTAACTTCTGGTGATTTATGTGGCCCGATCCTGGGGAAGCCCAGGAGGTGCCTGTCAATTTCTTTATCATCTGTGCTATTTCTTTGATGCTCACTAAGTTCATGAAAACTTCCATTGATGGACTGTGCTACAGATACAAAATTGACCACACATTTTCCTACACTTGTATCCTTTTGCCTTTGCAATGAGTTTCTACAGTGCCTCCCATTCAAAAGTGGAATCTATCCACCCCTTGAATTTGACTTATGGGAAAGTAGCAAACATGGCATAAGCAGAGGCTTGAAAAGTGCTTGTGCATTGGGCTTGCTTCTCATTACTGTTCTTCGGAGTCTTTAAAACTACCATAGGAAAAAGTCTATGTTGTAGCTGGAACATACTAGAGCATTTTGGGAAAAAAACAGTCTTCCCAACTGAACTTCCCCTAGACCAGTCAGTATGTCAAACACTACACATGTGAATGAGGCCATCCTAGACCATTTAGTCACCAGCTGAGCTTTCAGCTGACTAGAGACACATAGCAAGTCCATCAGAGATAAACTGGGATGGCCAGACTAGAAAAACCACCATTGCGAGTTAAATAAATTGTTATTTTAAAAGACACTGAGTGTTGGGGTGTTTTGTTACTCAGTATTAGATTATCTGATGTAGACTTGTATCATGTGTATGTTTCCACCCACTCATCTTCTTGATGGATTTTGAGTCCCTGAAGGCAAAGCATTATAACTCCTCAGTTCGAATTTAGGCCCTTGCCTTTGGTGATGAGCTTGGCAATGAAACGATGTGGACCAAGTGCAATGCCAAGTGAGTCAGTGCTTTAATTGATTCTCAGCATTGGTCTGTCTTTCTATATCACTAAGGAATCTTTTGGACAGCCCAAATTTCCCATCTGCAGAGAATCCACCATCGTGTTTTGCTTCCTGAGCATAGGTTTCCCCAGGTTCCAAGAATAGTTTCCAATTTTTATTCATAGAGGTGTCTCTTGCCCATTCTCTGTTCATGTTGTTTGGGTGGCACTCTACCCAGCGGTCCAGAGGTGCAGCTCAGGATGTATGTGGAATACAGTCTCTAAGCTCACAACCAGAGCGCTCACCCCTTCCTGGGAATTCTCACCTTGTGTAGTCCCCTCTCTTCAATGTGGATTTCTTGACTTGCTTCTAAAGAACAGAAAACAGTAACATCATGGGGTGTCACTTCTGAGATTGGGTCATTTCTGAGATTATTGGTTTCTGGATCAGGCATTCTCTCTTGAATCATTTGTACCCCATGGAGATGCCTATTTGTCAAGGAACTGAGGCTGCTAAAGACCATGGAAGCAAGCTTTGAAGGAAATCCCATCTCCCCCCCAGTTGACCTTTCATTTGTGACTGCATCCCTGGCCAACAGCTTAACTGCACCCTCAGGACAGGTGTTAAACTGCATCCAATTTCCTCCCCAGGCACTGAGAGGTAATAAATACTTGTTTCAAAATGTTGGAATAATTTGTAACACAGCATTAGATACCTAATACAACTTAGGTCTGGCCAGTCAAGGCCCCACCCCAACAAGGCAGAGCCAATCAGAGTAAAGTGCAGAACTTTTATAGGATGTAATCCCAAGAAGAGGAGAGGCTGGGTATCCCGCAGTCTTCTGTCCCTATGAATGGAAAGTCCTGCACTGTCTTATCGTCTCTATCTCCCCAGCACCCACAACTATGTCTGGCTCAGAGCATGTACTCAACAGTTAGGAAATGAAACACAGATTTATACCCAGCAGAGGAAGAAAATGTGAGGGGCTGGATGAATGGGGAAGAATCAGAAGCAGCATAGCAACCTCTTCTGTAATATTATCTTAAATGGAACATATCAGCAAACATAAATAGAAATCCATGTATTTTTCTTTTCTAAATGTGATGCATAAACACAGTTTCTTCTTTAAGTTGCTTTACTCAATTTTAACTGTCAGAGTTTCTAAAATTCTGCAGAGTACACAGGATCAATAGATCCACTGTCTCACCAGTGCCCATTTACAGGGAGTCTTCCAAGAGATGAATAAACTGTGTGGAGTCATAACATACTTGGTGTGTCAGGTTTGTTCTTTTCTGCTACCCACCAGCACTGGCAGCTCCAAAGGCACATGCTATAGGTTGGATTGCTATATCTTTCAAAAAGAAAACATAAGCATAATTTCATTCAGAGAAGAAGACAGCAGGTTGATGCCCAGTGATACGGTAATGTGCCACTTTGACCTCAAAGATCCTTATCATGCCAATAGCATTTAGAAGAGACCTCCCTTATTTTGCCCTTCTCTTCTGGCCTCCTTGGACAAAGAAAAGAGGACATATGCCCCCCTCCTTTTTTGCAGATGCTTAATTATGAGAAAGTTGTAAAAGGTAAGTAGTTTTACAAACAATGACATCCTCATAGATCACAGAAAAATGATGCTTCTGTACTGACACCAGCCTTCTTGCTGAGTTTTGTCATGGCTGGAGTTAAATTTTTGTTATCTACTTTGTGCTTGAAGATTTAATACACACAAACCACACTGACTGGATGACTGAGCAGATACTCTGATTATGGGCACAGGAAAATACTAAGGTCATGAAGCTTGTAACTCACAAATGTCTCAACCTCAGATGGTACAGCAGCCAAATAAGTGCATAGAAATTTTGGACCATAGAGCATGGCAGAGACTGTGGCAGAATGAGAGCAAACATTGCTCTTTTTTAAAAAAATCCTCACTAGAAGTTATGTTTATTGATTTCAGAGAGGAAGCAGGGGAGAGAAACAGTGATGTGAAAGAGAAACATTGATTGGTTTCCTCCAGTACGTGTCCTGACCAGGGATCGACCTGAGATCAATCAGGGATTGAATCCACAACCTAGGTATGTGCCCTGACTGGGGATTGAACCTGTAACCTTTCTGTTATATGCTCCAACCAACAGAGCCACCCAGCCAGGGCAAGCACACATTGCCTTAAAAGGAGACAGCCATGATTCAATTCTGTCAATTATCTACTGATTTTTTTCAAATGAATCTAAGAGCCCAGAAATTTAAATAAAATATTCCATTTTAAAAAATGTTGACAATGATTTCAATTAAATAAAATTTTGTGCACGTGAAACCAAGCTCATGTTCTGACTGCAGCAGCCTGTGTCTCTCCGTTTTGTAACCTCTGTAGCAGAGTCTATTAAAAGCAGACATGTTAACAGAAGAGTTTGCATATATTTACTCAGTTTAATCATGTCAATTCTTAAACAAAAAATTTCCTTCAGCAGACAATAGTTCACAGTAACTGCAAAGCTTATTCACAATTTTTAAAAATACCAGTCATGCTTAGCATTCAAAGAAGATATTGTAGAATAACTGTAAAAACTTTTACCAGGAACATCAGCTTATGACTTTAAAAATTACAAATACTAAAGCATTTTGGTATCAGACACAGTAGTTTTGACAGTGTCTGTTCATTCAGTGAGTTTCTGGAAGTTCGGGAAATTGTTCCTTTATACTTCGATAAAGCGCTTACTCTAAACTAAACATTTTTCAAATGTAGAAAACAAACCAGCAAGCTACACATACAAAGAAAAGCCCTCTCGGACAAGCTCTCCACATGTGGAATGCCAGCATGTGCACCATGAATCCTGGAAGACTAGAATCTATACATACACTTGGCCTGAAGTCTTTCCCTCCAGGCTCAACAATAGAGCGTGCATTTACCTACACATTAATGACAAACTCTGGGTTAGTATAGGAGAAGCCAGCAAATTCATTCTGGTCCAAGTTCATGATGAAGAGTTTGTCAGTAGGTGTGAGTTCCACAGGCTGTCTGGTGAACTCTTTGTCGAAGTTGGAGGTGTCTCGCTTGTCTCTCTGCCAAATGGAAAGCAAACATTAACATAGCATAAGAAAAAGGAAGCAGGACCAAGACACACCGGTCATTGGGAAGCTGACGAACTTGCATGAGCAGAGTCAGAAGTTGCCCCATGCTGATGGAGCAGCCGCATTGCAGGTGTTACCCCTAGCTGTCATTTCATATCCTGTACTGGCTTCAGGAGAGAAAAGTTGGTGGAAGTTTCCTAAGAAAGGAAATCAGACATTGAATTTCTTCAAGGATTGCCATAAAGTAGAGTGTGTGTTTTGTTTTCTCTGGCTTTGAGATGAAATGAGTTGGAAACTACTTCTTACCATGTGTAATGTCATAGAGTTAGTCGCTGAGTAAAGCATCCCAGAGAAAACCACCCAAAAGTGATCCCTCTGGCTCGGATGACCCTTTCTTTAAGAAGGGGAAGAGCTGTAAACTACTCAGCTCCCCACAAAGCAGAGTGGCATGTGGGGGTATAGGGTCACTGCTTAATGAAAGGAGCTGACTACAGTTCCCCCACATTCCCTGGTACAATCTAGGCTTTCACAGGATGCTCAGAAACCCACCCACAGACTAGGTGTGTGTCTTCATCAGCCCCAGGGTCTCTCCAGGGATGTCTATAGTATGTATCTAGTCAACAAACCATAGGGAACAAAACCCCAAACTTAAAGCCAGGTCTGTAAGGGCAGCCTTAGAACAAATAAAAAAATATGTTCTCCTAGTTATTCTGGCCTCCTTGCAGGTCTCTCCTGGTAACACTGACCCCATGCACACTTCCTGCACCCTTCTCTGCCTCTGGGTTTCCAGTAGAGGGTCCTTTCCCACCAGCCCCAGTTTTAAAAGCTCTTCCCATTTGTTGTGCTGGTGATGACTCACATTTCAAACAACCACATGGTCCAAACAGGACTTGCCATTGTGGACTCTATCCTGTGGGAAGATTCTCATAGAAAATACCCCAGAATTGTACCCTAGAAATTGAGAGAGAATGGGCCTCTCTGTTGGGACAATTCCTTTCTGAGTTGATAGTATCTGGAGCCACATAAGAACATTGGCACTCATCCAAGGAGGGTTATTAATTCCACTGACCTTCTATTAATTTCCCCAAGAGGTCATTATGATAATGGTCATATTTTTTTCTTAGAAGAGGAGCAGGTTAATAAGAAGTCTAAGAAATGAAAAGTGGTCTTGAATCCTGGTAGATAATTAGCCATGGCTAACATGGGCTATATTTAGGTTTTCTGGCTTTTTTTAGTTTTTTATTCTCCTGTAATTTTAATTCTTTTGGAAAATCTCAGGCTGTCTCATCTAGAAGTACCAGGCATGTCAAGCCAGGGGCAGTGTGCTGGAAAGAAAGTATCTCCCTGAGGGTTAGAAAGAGATCTGAATGATATCCCCCAAAAAGTGAGACTCAGAACTCAGAATTGAACTGTAAAACCAGGCCCCTCTCTCCATGCAGGTTCTCTCTCTCTGCTCAAGTCTTGGTGATTCTGTGTTCTGTTTAGGCATGGAGACAGTGCCTTTGGTTTTCTGGAATAAAACCCACCCCAGCTACCATCTTACCTCTCCCTTCCCACCCATCCCAGAAATCTGTGTCAACAGGATGCTGCTACATCTTCTCCTTCAGCTCAAACAGTGGCCTACAGAGAAAGCAGAGCCCTGAACACCTTGGAGGACTTTTTCTTTCTTACAAGAAGCCTTCCCTGACTAAACCAGAGACTAGTTATCTCTAAATCACACCAGGCTTTCAATGACTTGTTTAATGCCCTCCTAGACTGCATCTTTAAGGCTCCCTACTGTGTTCCTGGTACCCAGCATAGGCCTAGCACAGTCGGTGCTCAATAAGTGATGGCTGTGTCAATGAATGCAGGGTAGAATACATGCATAATGGCAAAAACAAATTGAAATGTTTCTTCCTGGACAAATTTGCAAAGTATTTCCCAGAGACTATCGATTTTGAAAGTTTTGTTTTTCCATTTCCCCTGCACTTGAAATGTTGATAGCAAAGGAAACTGCAGGAATTCTGATTAATGACCCCTTACTAGAAGGCTTCCCTGCCCAACTTCAGTGAGGTGAGTTAGGGGAACAATGACTTTGACTTGAGTTCTATTTCTGAAAACTATCAAGCTTTTGGAAAATAATGGCAGCAAGTTGGGAAATGTAGAGTAGTGTGTACAAGGCCTGTCTGGAAAGAAGTCTAGCCATTGTTAATCTAATGAGAACAGTTTGGGCAACATCAATGTAACCTGGCAGCCAAGGAGAGTGGACCGGAATGCACACGTGTGAACAATGACACCTTTACTACACTAGTCAGTGGGGGCAGCAGATGCCACTGAGTGAGTGTGTGTACTGTGTGGCCATCACATTCAAAATGACTGAGCAAGTACAGCAACAAATCTGCAGGAGATTTTGTGTTAAGCTTGAACACTCCTTTGTGGAAACTGTTCAGATGATTCAGAAGGCCACAGCTATGGACTTCTGGTGACTGGCAGCTCCATCACAAAAATGCACCTGCTCATGCATCACATCTTGGGCAGAGACTTTTTGTGAAACATCAAATCAACCAGGTGGCTCAGCCCCCACTACAGCCCAGATTTGGTGCCCTGTGACTTCTGGCTTTCCCCAACACTAAAATCACCTTTGAAAGGAAAGAGATTTCAGGTCATAGATGAGATTCAGGAAAATATAATGGGGCAGCCGATGGATATTGAGAGAACTGTGTGAGGTCCCAGGGTGCCTACTTTGAAGAGGTCTGAGATGTCATTGTCCTATGCACAATGTTTCTTGTATTTTCTTCAACAAATGTCTCTATTTTCCATATTATATGGCTGGATACCTTCTAGACAGACCTCGTATATACAGTATATTCTTCCAATCTATCATTTATCTATCTATCTACCTAATTATATTGGTCTCTAAAGTTGTCTCAGGTCATTTGTCAACCATCCAATGTTTTTTCATGGCTTTTACCTTCTTGAGAGCCTATCCCAGGAAAGGCCTGATAACCTAACAGCCAAATGAAGGACCTCAATTAACTTGCCTGTTGGTGGCATAGCTCAGAGATGCCAATTACAGGCAGAAAGAGTCTTGCAGCAAGTGTCAGGAAACCTAGGTTTGCATCACAGCTGCTGACCTTGGGCAAGTCACTTCCTCTCTCCAGATGCCAGTTTTCCCAGCAGTTAAATGAGGGGGTTCTGCCCCAACTTATCCCCTTTTCTAACTGCCTAAGCTTGTCATCTGGGAATTCAAGTTTGCTTTATCAGAGGTCTAGATTGCTACCACAAAGGCAGAGCATGGAGGGTCTTAAAGCCTGCAGCAGGAAGAAGCGAGAGGGCAGAAAGGGTTGAAAAGCAGGAAATCCAAATTGTGGTTTTCTTAAAGATGAGAGATTTTACTTCAAGGACACTTGTCAAATTTTTAAAGTTCCCTTACTGGTCTCTTAGAAGCCCTGGAGATTCTAGAAATCACTCAACTTGTGATAAGAATTCTCTTTAGGCCTGAGAATAGCAGGAGGCTAGAGACAAGGATGGGGAACCACTTGCTGTCCTCATCCGTTTAGATAGAAATGGGATTTATCCCACCCAAGGGCTCTTCTTGGGCTTCTGGGAGTTCATAAAGATGCATGCTAGAAAGAATATTTAGTCCAAGCTGGGAGGAGTAGTGATTTTGATAAGAAAATCAAGAACCCTGGCCAAGCTCCTAGCTGGCCCCCGAATGTGGGCTGTGGGCTCTGATATCATTGGTGGCCCCTAGTTAGCCCACTTCATCCTATTACAGGCCACCAGGAGTCCTTGAATGGTCCACAGCCTCCTCTTCTCTGACTGGCTGAGCATTGGGCCTAAGATTAAGCTCTGAGTTTGCCCCTGTCTGTCTCAAAGCCTCAGGAGGCCCCACTTTGTAATTTGGGTTGACATTTTTCAAAGAGAGCCATTTTGCCTGAAATAGTATTTCTTCTTCTGTTTTTGATATTGTATTTCAATGCTAGAAGAAAAATGGCACATAACACATATCCAGATGAAAATGAATATTTCCACAAACATCTTGCAAAAACCACATCAAAGAGAATACAAACTGTCTGTTTTGAAAAATGGTGCCTTTCTCAGAGCACTTAATTAGCTTTCCAAAGCCAACATAAACCGAGGCCAGTCCCAAACGCTCTGGCATGGCTCCTCTAGGCTCCAGAACAGTCTTCTTTATAAATCAGTTGGTCATTGTGATTAGTAACATTTGGACATATATTTCAGAGCATGTGAACAAAGTGAATATTTTCTTTTGCATTTGAACAACAGAAATAAAACCCCAAAGCAAATAATGTTTGAGATGTAATGTAAAATTATGGTCCTTTGGGACCTTGCTAGAGTGACCATGTTCTTTCAGGAAGTGGTGTCAAGTGCCCTTTCCAAGCAGTTTGGGGATGAAGGTGATCAGGGACACACAGGATCAGAAATGAAAGCATTGAGGCAGCACCCAACCTGGTTGCCTTTTGGCCTTCTGAGGTGCTTTGAGATAAAAACTGTCTAAAAGCACAGTTTTGGAATTTTAAAAGGGCTTAGATAACCTTCTTAACTTTGAGTTAAAAAAACAAGAAAAAAAATTTTATCTTTAGCACATTCTTTTCAAAGCGTATGGTGCCTCCAAACCAGGCAGAATGGAGGAATTCCCTCTAAGTCAAAGCAACCATATGCTTGGATAGCAGCCAAGCTCCAGGTCTGGAAGTGGAAGAGCACTGCTAGCATCTGATGATCCACTCATTGGGTAGGAAGAATCTAGATTGGATGGTTGGAGTTGAAAAATGTATAAAAAATGGCAGTGCAGAAACAAAGGAAAAGAAAGCAGGCATTTTCCATCCTCACTGGCTCTACTTAGCTGACATGCCAGAGGAAATTAACTGTAAAATTAACAATGGATAATGTGTTAATTATGCAGCAGCATTTTCAGCATGACATCTGCATAATCCTATCTCATAGAGATGCTCCAAACTACCTGAGGACATTGGGGTTCTGGAACATGGTCACTCTAGGTTCATCAGCAAATAAACATGGATGCAACTTTGTAATGAAAAAAAAAGTCACCACAGTAGGCGTTGAGCTTGAATGACAGAAATGAAGGACGGATATCTACACATCTACTTAGCTCTTGACTTCAGGTTTTAAAAATTCAGAGTTAACAAAGGAAAATCCTTCGAATTCTGACTGGTCAATATTCCTGATGACTTCCTGGTCAGGAGGTGTTAGGACTGGTGGATGACGGGTGAAAAATCGGTCGAAGTTTTCAGCATTTCGCCCACACTATGAGAGGGGAAGAAAAGAACTTGTGGTGGGTGGAAACAAAACACAACAGAACGAAACAAAATTGGGTGTGGTTTTCTCCATCCCTTCCTTTTCACTCCCTCAGAGAGGTTGTTTCAATGACCAGATATGAGAGCAACATAAAATGCAAAATCCTCATGACCTTTGGTACATGACCTTGGGTTCCCGACCTTCAGTTTCTGTAGCTCGTGAGCTGCCCCTGGTGTCCTCTGGGCAGTCAGAGCTGCGTGGCACAAGCATGAGATGGCGGGGTTGGTGGCATATGTCATGTCTCCTTCCCTAGCCTCCCACCCCTCAGGGAGTCAGCCAAGCTTTTCTTAATTCCTTTTCTGGAATTAAGGTATCTAAGATGTTTCACGTGGCAAAAGATGCAAAGTAATGGTCCTTATACATCACCCTGGAGATCTCAACATTTAGGAGCAGGCCCTCAAAATGCTGTCTGCTGGCTCTCAGTCAGGAACAATTGACATTTTCTAGCTTAGCAGATACAGGAGTTTACAAACTCTAGTCAGCAGAGAAAGACCCCTGGACGTGGGTTTTGTGCCTACAATGCCTGGGCACCCACAGAACCCTGGGTAGTTGGATAAGTTACTGGCCTTTAATTATAAGGTGCCAGGAGGTGAGCAGCCATTCTCTCTGCGAACGGGAAGGAAGGGAATGGAATGAAACACAAAGCAGAGCTTGGTAAGCCAGTCAGGCTCCAGAGGGAAAACCATTTCCACTTCTCACCATCCTGTGGTCCTGCTCTAGGAAAGGTCCTGGTCTGAGGCAGGGTTATAAGACATGCGTGTGTGCATGTATGCATGAGTGGACACACATGCACATAGCAGTTCCCACCTAATTAGAAGGGATAAGTCACAAATTTGATGCTCTTTGTTCTTCAGCAGCAAAGCCCGTTTACTTTCTAAATGTTTCCAATACAGTATCTACAGGAGGTAACCACAACCTAATAATAATACAGTAATAGAAGTATAATTATAACAGCTAACATTTATTATGCATTTGCTATATTCCAGGGACCCTAGAATTCTCTTCACATGCATTATCTTATATAATCCTTCCAATGACCCTAAGAAGTAGGTTTTATTATCATCCTATGGGACAGATGAAGAAACTGAGGCCAGGAAGATTACATCATCTGTTCAAGGTCACACCACTAACGAGTAGCAGAGCTGCACTGTGGGCCAGGTCAGCCTAGCATCAGAGCCCAAGCATCTGGCTCCATCATACAAGAATGATTGACAGGTTGGTAAGTTATTGAATAATGGGGTGGGGCAGACCTGGGAGGGGAGGGAGGAGAAGTAAAGGACGGAAATGATGAGGTCTCTGGTTTGAGTGAGACAAAGAAAGTGGGAGAATTCAGAAAGATGACTATTTCCGTTTGGACATGATGACTTTGAGGGAACAGTGAGATTCTAGGAGATGACCTGAAGGAGTTAGAAGTACAGGTTTTGGACCTCAAGAGGTATTAAAACAAATTTTTTAAGATAATATGGAATGTGCAAAAGAGATGAGGAAATGCTGGGCTGTGCCCACTTCACTGGGAAAGGGACGATAAGTTGAGAAATTGAAGGAATATAAGCTCCTCTTTCAAGCCTTACAGTCATGGGGAGCAGAGGTATTGGGTGTGTGTGCAGGGCACTTAGCTCTCAGATAGCCTCAGCCTTTGGCTCCATCTGGGTTTGGGAAGAAGGAAGCCCAAGCAGGCATGGGTTCTAATTTGGACATTAGCACCCACTAGCTGTGCAACTCTAGGTATGTTCTTTTAAGTCTCTCATGAACCAGAACAGTTCTCGTTGCTCTCACAGAGGGTTGTGATGAGGATAACATGAGACAATGCATATGACTAGTGCAGTGCCTGGCCCTCAGCAAGTGCTCAATGCACCCTAGCCATAAGCATTACTTGTTCTTGTTTTCTGTATCCACTAAAAATCTCTCCAGACAGCATATGCTTCCTACAATGGGGTGCTTTCAGGATTTTTGAGTTGTAAATATTGAGGAAACAGTCTTGCATTTTTTTTCTTTTTCTTTTCTTTTTTTTTTTTTTTTTTTAGTTTATATGCTTTTTCCTTTCTATTGAATTTATTGGGGTGGCACTGGTTAACAAAATTATACAGGTTTCAGGTGCCCAATTCTACAGCACATCATTTGTATTGTGTGTTTACCACTCCAAGTCAAGCCTCCATCCACTGGTTTTCAGGATGTTTAAATTGTAAATACTGAGGGGACAGTCTTGCATTTCAAAAAGGCTTACATCAGACTTAGAGAAATATATTTGTTATTCGAAACTAAATTGTTTCAGCTTTTTGATATCTTGGCTTCAGGTCTCAGAAAATGAGAAGTGACCCCTGCCCCCAGCCATACAGTCAAGACTTGGAGTCTAACAGATAGTCTGCTGGCCAATGGGGGAAAAGGCCCACAAAACGATGGAACCTTGGTGTCAAGGAGGTGTGGTCAGGACTACTGTCCAGATTCTTTCTTTCTTTCTTTTCTCAGTCAAGACATATTTATTATCTACTGTGTGCTGATCATAAATTATACAAAATCCATGCCCTATAGATCTTACCTTCTACTGCGGAAAATAGGCAATAAATAAAAATTTAAGTGTAAATGTAAAAATATATTTTAATGCTGGAGAGAAGTAAGTGATATTAAGAAAAATAAAGCCAGGTCAGAGATAAAGAGTGAAGAGAATGCCATTCCGACAAGGCAGTAAGCTCTGCGGGAGTGACTTGTGCACATGGTGTAGTCACCACACAGCAACGAGGCCAGTGTGGCCAGAGCAGCGACCCGGGGCAGAGGGCTGAGAGGGGGTGCCAGGAGCCGACCGTGGGCCTCGCCAGCAACGCGGAGATGGAGGATTGTCACACCACTGGGGAATTCTTTCTTTGTGTTCAGATAAAAGGAAAGTTATCTGTTTGTTTGTTTGTTTGTTTATATCATTGGCACTGTCACAGATGTCCCCCCTGCATGCTGTGCGGTCCGCACAGACTCATGTTTCAGCAGGATTTCGGGAGCTGCACACGGAACAGGCCGAAGGGCCGGCGGCAATGGTGGGAACAGAGACCGGTCAGGAGGCCGCTGTGACAATGCAGGCAGGAGACGAGGGTGGCTCAGGGGAGGTGACTGGGGCGCACGGGAAGGTGCACTGGGTGTGTAGACAGACTTTGAATTTGAAGTTCACAAGGTTTGCTGATGGGTAAGGTATGGGTTATGCGAGAGAGGACTGGTCAGTGACCACAAGACTTCCGGCCTGAGCTACATGGTGAGTGAGGCACGGGAGGGTAGAGCGTATTTGGGGGGTGGGGGGGGGGGGACTGAGCATCAGTTTCATTTATGGTAAAGTTGAGTGGCCAGTGGAGATGTGACAGATCGAGTGGGAGTTTCCTGGCTGCTGTGTGGGAACTGCAGAGGAGTGGGAGATAGAGTGATTGCAGAGGCGCTGGGTGGGCAGGAGATGGCTGCAATCACCCCTAGGAGAGAGAGGATGGGAATAGTGGTGGAGAAGGGGGTGAGCAGATGAGATGGAGATGCCCATGGCAGGGATGCAGGGCTGAGGTGGCAAGTTAAAAGGAGACCTGCAGGTGTTTCTCTCTGGCCTGGGGGTTGGGACCCAAACCAGCCAGTCTAGTAAGCATGTTAGCTGAGATACAGAGTCTTCAGGGGCATTTTTTTAAAACCATCCATTTCTTATACATAGCAGAAGGCTTTTGCTTTGCTGGGGCTTCCACAGAGGCTGTAATGGGAAACAGAAAAGGAGTTTATTTGAGCTGGGCAGCCTCCTCTCCATGACGCACCTCACTGCCTCAGTGAACAATCAGATCTTAACTGAGGTGGCAGGGAAGAAATGCAAGGACAAGGGTTGAGCAAGGGGGCACCATACAGGAGGAGTGTGATGTCCCTGCTAAGACACAATTGATGGGGCTGGCAGATCACGGCCTCCCTAAGTACTGCCATGTTTCTCAAATGGCGTTGTCACTGCCTGTCAGCTTCAGGAGGGCTCCCTAAGTAGAGACGTCAGCTCTCTGGGGGCACAGCCTGGGTCAGCTCTGTGCCTGCTGCATCCTTGGCGAATGGGCAGCTAAGTGTAGGGATCTAATGACAAATGCCGTGCAGACTATCTGCTTCTCTGGCTGTCTTGGGAGGATACGCCATCCGCACTTAGCTACTCAAAGAAAACCAAGCCTCCTTGTCATCGGAATACACCACTGGGGCTCCTGGAACAGGGATGGGGGCCAAGCCAACCAGGTTATTTAAATCAGGTGTCACCTCCTCCAGGGCTGGAGAAGGAAGTAAGGATTGTGACTGGTCCTTCAGTGGGTGCCCCTGAATTTAAGAACCTAGACAGTTTGAAACATTTATCTGTGAGCTGTTACACGTGAGCTATTTTTTCCTTCTTTTCTTCTTTCTAATTCTTGTTTCATTGTGTCAATAACAGCTCTGAGTGTAGCTGTCAAATGTGGAATTGGCTCAGACACAGCAGCCACAGGGATCTTTCAGAGACTCCAACTTGGATATCACTTCTCTGCTCTTATCGGCCATGGCTACCCTTTGCCCAAAGCCCACACTGCTTAGTGTGGCTGGCAGGACTGCTTAAGACTTAGCCCTGGTCATCTGCTAACGAGCCCCTCCAGGCCCACAACCTCCAGCCCAGCTCTCCCCACCCCAGCACACCCTCCAGTTCCTAGGAACGCTGTCTCTCCTCCAAGCCTTTCTTTACACAGGCTGTCTCCTCTGCCAGGAACACTTGCCTCCCACCCCTTCTCCGTCCCTTGGATATCTCCTATGTATCTTCTCTGTCTCCAGCCGAGGTCACCTCCTATAGGAGGCTTTTCATGAACCTCTCCTCTATACTCCTGGGTTTCCCCCATCAAGACACAGAGTGCTCATCAAAGAATTGTTAGAAGAGAAAAAAAATTCAAATCAACTATCAACCAAGAGGGAAAGGTTAAATCTATAATATATCTATTTAATGTATTCTCATGCAAAACACTTTTAAATATTAAAAAAAGATGAGGAAGAATATTAAGTGACATTGTTCCATATAATTAATAACAGTGTATACAGTCTGTTCCCATTCTATAAATTATATGCACAAATGTGTATTTGATATCTGCACACATTATATACAAGCTCACAGAGACTGGGAGACTTCCAGATTGTTTCATTTTCTCCTTTATCTTTTATGCTAGATTGTGTTTTTAAAATTTAAGTAACAATCAGCTGTTTTGTTTTGTTTGTTTGTTTGTAGTCAGGAAAAAAGCTATTTTAAATGAAGGTGCTACTGGCCTGGAAGAAAGAGGGAAAATAAAAATTAAAATAATGAGGATATTTAGTTAAATTGTTAAGGTCTGCCTGATGCTGTTTAATGGATTTCGTCTTAGTTAAAAACACTAAGGTCTCCCAAATGGCTGCTCCAGTGTGTATTCTGGGGCCAAGGGGGTGATGATGAAGGCTAACACTGAGGTCCTAAGCATCTTCTGCTATCACAGTGCTGGACACCAGAAATGCAATGATGTGTAAGAGGGTCCCAGTCCTTGTCATCATGGAGCTTATGGGCTAGCAGCAGAGTCAGGTGCACACGGAGGCCACTGCATGGTACCACGTGACAGTGCTGCCGTTAAGCCAAGAGGAAGGAACCTAAGGAGGGCCTGGGAGACTTGCTGGAGGAGGTGACATCTAAGCTGAATGGGACCAGGAGGAAGGGCACTGCTGCTTTGAAGGAGGGAAGGAAAGAGCCCAGGGAAGAAGTGGAGGTAAAAAGAGGGCAGGGACAGGTCGAGACACTGAGGAAGAGAATAAAAGCCAGTCCCATGCTGTTGGCTGCTCACCCGGGTTTGGTAACATGAGGCTACGGCACAGGAGAGCTTCCTGCCCTGCCTCCATCAAGCTAGGAACTGAAACTAAATGGTTCCATGAAAAGACGACTATGTCATGGAGCCTGAGTAAAGTTTCTCTTTTTCAAATGTGCAGGGTCCTCTGTATGCTTTAAAACAGTTCTCCACAGCACGACGACGAAGGAAGAATTCACCCAGTGAGAAGCAGCTGACAAAGCACAGAGCCACACTCACATTTGATCATTTTCAAAAGTCATTTATGGGCCAATGTTTTTCTGCTGAGCAGAGTCAGACAACATTCAGCATGGTCTGATCTTTCGCAAAGAAAAGAAAGATGAAAGCCCCCTTGGCTATATATAATGAAGATATCTTACAACCAGGGATATCTGACCTCTTGTGTCTAGAGGAAGTGGCAAGACAGGGGTTTTTTGTGCTTGATATAAGGTTTTATCTATTTTTTAAATTTTTCTTTTAAAAATAACGTGCAACGTTTTGTTTGCCTCCAGCTCTCAGTTTAAATGCCACCTCCTCAGAGAGGCTGTTCCAATCCCTCCACGTGCAGTAGGTCCCTCAGTCTCCCCTACTGTTATTCTCCATCAGAGCATCCTGTCGATTTCTTTCACATGAAATAAAAGTTCAAGTACACAAATCTATAATTGCATGTTTATTTATTTGCTTATCTGTTTATTGTCTGTAGTCCCATTTAGACTATACGCTCCATGAGAGTTGTAGCCCCATCTGTTTTGCCCACCACTGCATTCCTGGGACCTAGTACAGGCTTTGGCACTCAGCAGGAACTCAATTGTCAAATAGATAAATAGTAGTGTACATTGCGTGCTGATTATTAGCCATATACTGCATAATTGCTTTACAAGCTTATCTCAATCACTCAGCAGTCCTAGGACGACTGTGCTATATGAGGAGTAGTGGGTTTAGAAGAGAACTTAAGTATTATACCTGACTGTGATTAGACCCCAGATCTGACTACTGATCCAGACGCTTCCATCAGTCTTCTGCATTTATTGCCAAAACAAACAAGTTGTTCAAAAGCACCAAGAAAAATAGACAACATACCCTTTTGTAATTCTAACAGCCCAATATCTTCACCATGTTAACATTTTGTTCTATATCCTGGATGGCTGGATGGATGTTTTTCATTCTTTGAACCAATGTAGACTCATTACTTTTATTATTTAGCCTGCTTTAAAAAACCCAGATGAAACATATTCTAACCATTTATGTCAACAAAGTATCATTTTTCTTATCTATTCTTCACCATTCATCTGAAACCCAGGATGCTGGCTTCAAGTAAACTAGCTCACAAATAGTAATTATCCTTTTATTTGCCTATGTTTTTATAGCTTGGATTCTCACATATTTGTGAGATAAGTAGAACAAAAATTATCTCCACCTAACAGATAATTTGAAAAGTTAACAATTTGGTCAGGGTCATACAGGGGAAGAACCAAGATTCAGAGTGTTGGCTGTTTGATTCCAAAGACCACATCTCACTGCCTTATAAATTATATCCAGACATGTGGCATGGACTTAAGTTGACCTGGGTACCAATCTTGGCACCATCACTCCCCAGCTATACAACCTTTAATCAAGTTAGCTAAATTCCCTAAGCCAAGTTTTCTATGATGACAAATGGAGCTACTTGGTAGCATACAGTGAGGATGACTCGATAACATGCATATCAAGGAACCTAGCCAGGGGTTGGTGGGAGGTACTTAATTACACTGCATAGCTTTTGATGCTGCTTGAATATTTTATTCTTCTGTTCTTTTATTTTTTCAGGTTTTTTTTTATGGGAGGAAGATCAAAGTACCAAATAAAATAGTGAGATCAAGAAAGATAAGACAAGTCTATGAGAGGAGAACTTTGAAGTCATGGCTGACTCAATAAGAGAAATTTCAATAGAATGATGAGGGAAGAGGCCAGATTGCACCAAACCAATGAAATAATGGATTATAATTAAGTGGAGATACCAAGAACCAACAACTCTTTCAGAAGTGTGTATGACGAGATTGGGCAGTAGCCCTAGTAGTAGAAAGGAGGGACCCCATGTCTGAGGGAAGGGGTGTTTCAGATGAGAATGATGTAGCATATGTGTGTATTGAGGAGGGAGAGCCTGGAAAGAGTCAGAGGAGAGCCCGCTCAGCAGGCATTCCAAAGCATAATGAGTGCTTTCGAGATGGCCATCTGTCCCAATATCTTCCAGTAAGATTTAGTTCCAGGCTGCTGGGAATTTTAGGAAAAGAAAGTTCTTTTTTGGCAGAAGTTGCTCAGATAATGGGATGTAAGTCTGCAGTAGCTACATGCCCTAGAAAGCCTTTTGAGAATAAAGAATGAAGTCCACACAGAGGAAAGCAACTCAGGGGATATAGAGAAATGTATTCCTTTTGACATTATTGAATCTGGCCATAACTCAATACTTAAAACAATTTTTTGTTGTTTAAATGTAAGTTTGAACCAGGTTCTTATTTGCAACCATAGGAGCTTTGAGTAATATAGAGAAAAGCTGTAGGCACAGACTAGACAGAAGATATGTGCAAAGCAGATGGGAGGATGGGGGTTCAGAATAGGAGGGGCAGGAGAATCTTACAAGAGGAGGTACACCAGAGGGAAGGGGGTCAAAAAGGTCAAGAGACTATGCAGGTGTAGGAAATTGGGAGCCATCACCAACAGGTACACACTGGCCTTAATTTCTCCCATGACTTAGGAGACAGGGCTACCAGCTGAGACCAAGGGGACTGGACCTGTGATTGGAGCCTGCATTTGTGAGGAATTGAGGTACCTGTCTATCTTTACTCAGCTGCTGAACAGCAAAGCTGATATTTGAATCCTGGATTCGTTTGACTCTCAGTCCACATTCTGCTTGACCCTGTCTCCCTGGATCCATCTGTTTATCTCCTCAAGTTCTCCCACCATTTGGCCAATAGTTTTCTGGGACATTGTGATAAGAATTACAACCTGGGCAGGGCAGAGAACAGAATCCAGGAAGCTGACTTCATGAATCTTCATGCAACAGAACCCATTACGCTGGAAAGTATTTAAACTCAGAATTGGACCAAGAACTGTTCAAATCCCATGTCTGTGCAGCTGAGTTTGGGAGATGAGAGAAGAAATAGTGCAGAGGCCAATAGGGCTTTGGAAGTAAAGAAACAGGAGTTTAAATTAAATTGGCACTCAGAGTTAGTAGTTGTGTGACTATGGGCAAATTAAAATTACTTTAGCCTCTGAGCCTGTTTCCTTAGGCATAAAGAGGAGATAATAAGAGCATCTATTTCATGGGGCTGTAGTGAGATCAGTAAAATAGAATGCTCTGTTCTCTAATAAAATTGAATGATTTAATAGAACATGCAAGATCCACTTTATTACTTATATAAGTAATTATGTAAATAATTACTTATTTATATAAGTAATGTTATTAATAAAGTCTTGTAGCCATTAAATGGAGGGTCAATTTTCTTGCTCTGGTTCTGCTTAATTCCCTGTGCAGATCACATAGGCAAATCTCTGGGTCTCTGCTTCTCATCCATAGAATGGAGGAGTTGAATCCCAACTTCTCAAGTATCTTTCAATTCTTCCCTTCTATGATATTCCAGTGGTTATTGCCAGACATATCCTAAGGGTTTCATGTTCCCCCTACCAGTGTGACCTTTCCATCTACCAGTTCAAGTCAAACTGTTGGCTTCTGTGCCAGGGGACAGCTCAAAGTAAAGCACCTCGTAAGTGACTTAGGCACTTCACTGGCCTGGAAACCTGCCAATTCAAACTATCCCAAGGGATCCTGGTTTGAGCTGCAGTTTCAATAAGGGCTCCATGGATGAGGGGTGGATGGAGAAAGATAAGCAGGTAGATGTCAGGCTTTGTGTCCGAAATGACCCTTGGTTATTTGTTAGTCAGCATGCAAACGTAGTCTAATGCTTTAAGATCTCTGCCAACCTCACACTCTGGATCACCAAAGGAACAGAGTGTGGAGGTCTCCCCCTTGATAAGCCTGTCTTTTTTTTTTAAATAAAATTTATTTTCTGTAAATAAAATAATTACACAGAATTCACAGCAACTTTTGTACTTAAAAAGACTTTTAAAGAAAATAAAAGAAAACTTTGAGTTATATCAACCACTTATATTGGTATCATGCTTTCTAATGTAAAATCTCTGTACATCATCTCAGTTATCAGAATTTCTTTTTGTTCTTTCTTTTTTTTTTTTTTCAATTACAGTTGTCCCATTTTTTTCCCCATTGCTCCCCCCCACCCAGCCCACCCCTTCTCTCACAATCATATCCTGTCTTGAGATAACCCTGTCTTGAGTGCTTGGTTTTGGGTGCTGCCATGCCCTGCTTCCAGGAGTTAATCCATGTCTGCTGTCTTTGTCAGCTTCAAAATCAAAGCCTTAAGGAACCAGTGAGATTTGTATCTTTTAAAAGCCTGCCAGTGAATTAGAAAAAGCATGAACACGCTACTTGTGACAATATTTTTAAATAAATTTAAAATCATTTGAATAATAAGAATACTTAGCCTTTTTGTATTATGTAACAGAAACCATTAGATGGTGTTATCCTAACTTTCTTGCATTAGTGTAATCAAAACCTTAAAAAGAACTCCAAATGCTCCTAATAATCTTCCAAGGACATTGGGCAGAGTGGAGTCCATGATTCAAGTCCTGGCTCTGCCACCTGCTAGTCCTGAACCTTGCCTTTCCGAGCTGCATGCCTTCACCTGCAATGTGGGGACAGTGACACCTACCTCACGGAGTTGTGAGAATTAAATGAGGTAATGACTGGAAGGCACTTAAAAAGAGTGCCTGGCGCAGGCAAGAACTCAGCGTTTCTTCCAATGTATTGAATCGCACAAATTTTATGAGAATTATTTTAAATCCCACTTCCCCAAAAGGTATTGTTCTTTTGAGCATTTGGTACTCTGGGGGAGCCATTGTTCTTTTCTTATATCAATCATATGGAGTAAAAGTGAGATCCCTTTCTGAAGCCTTAAATTGGAGTTTTAATAGCAAACTTACAAAGGTGTAAATGTTGTAGTTTCAGTTCAGAAATGTAAGCACCTCAAACACACATTCAGACATGCACACAGAGATGCTCATATGGTGTCAAGTGTAGTTGGGTTTGGAGGAGAACGTTGCATGGACAGAAGTGCAGCTTAGTAAAGCAGTGCTTGATGCTTTTGATCTCAGCAGCATAAACAATGTTTTTGGAAGACAGAATTATCCAGAAACCAAGTCCTGTGAGCACGCTTCAGTTTCCAAAACAGCGCAGCATTTACACTCTCAGAGGTATGGGTGTGCTAGGCGATCAGATAGTGGCTACAGCATGTTGGAAAGATATTAGGTGAAAGGCTGGAAGCCAGTAGGGTGGGGAAAAGGGCTCTGCTTTTTTCAGTTGGTAAGATTTTGAGGCTTTCCTGATGTGCAGATGCCTCAAAATTCTCCAGGGCTTTATGTAAAGTGAAGATGAGAATTAGCCACAAGAGCAGGAATGATGGGATCAGTCTATAGCACTGGCATTTGGAGGGTGTGAGGCCTGACAGCTAGGCTGGAGCAGAAGAAAGGTAGGACGGGGAGCGCTGGTCAGGTAGAGATGCCATGGATGCTGCCCACAGCAACAAGGTGCTGGGATAAGGCTTTTCTTAATGCCTGCTTCTTCTCTAGCTGTGTGCCTCAGCCCTGCTCAGAGTGAATGATGGTCAGACTGATAGCATTTTAGAACACTGAGCCACATTTCCTCAGAGAGAAGTGGCTGACACACACCCTAGCATCTAAGGCTCCAAGAACTGTAATAACGCAGGGTGTTCTTGTTGCCCACTTACCTCTCTCTCATTTTTCAATTTGCTGCATCTCTGCTACCCACTGGCACCTTGAGCCTGAGGTATGTGTTACCACCTCATTTTCCCAGTGAGCCCTGAAGTTAAGTGTTATGCACACTACTCAACTTCACTAGGCAATTTATAATAATACATGAATGCCATCAAAATATCAGTCAGGCTTTCAATTTAAATATACTGCACCAGGTACTACACATTCTCCAATAAAATATGCTCACCTACAGTGTGGCCTCAATGGATCCTGGATTATGGTACAGCCAAAGTCCAGGAACATTTCAGTTACAGTCTTCAGCACCCAGAACCTTCCATAGTGCCATGTAATTTACACTGACAGGAGGAAGTACAACCCATTGCACAACTATGCCCTGCCCTGGACCCTCCCTGCAAGCTAGCACTCCAACTATGAAGCTTTCCCAACAACCTATTTCATTAGTTCATTCTGCTTTCCACCAGCACCCAGACTTAGAGGCCACACATTACACTCCAAGGGCATTAATGCAGACATTCTTTGTGCCCCACGGGGTAAGTACTGAGGACCTAAAAGGTGCCACGAATAAGAATTGGGCGAGGCTGTAGAGGCCAAAATGAATACACCTGGAGGCTCTCAGGCAGTTCTGGGTTACTGTAAGAGCCTCGTGGCCCATCTCCTGTTTCACCCTCGCATCTATGGAAGTCAGAGTGATCTTCAAAAGACTCAAAGTCAGCTTAAGCTCTTTCTCTGCTCACAGCCCTTCGACGGCCATTCATCTCACCTGGTGTAGAAGCCAAAGACCCTACAGCGGCCACTCTGATCCCATCTCCTTGCAGCCTCTCTGCTGGCACCTAGACTCTGGTGTGCCTGAGCGTGCCAGGAGAGCTTCTGCCTCCAGGCCTGTGCACCTGTTGCCACCACCTGAGTCATGACCCACCTCAGGTATACACTTGGCTCACTCGTTCCTTTCCCTTCTTCCCATCTTTGCTTACTTTTTCACTGAGGCTTTCCATCACCCTGTTTAAAACAGGCTTCTCCCTGACCCAGCTATCCCAGGCCCCATCCCTCCATAATGCTTATTGACTTCTAACATACTCACTGATTTCTGTGTTAATTACTTGCCCTCTTTCTATAATATATAAGTTCCATGAGGGCAGAGTTTTTCATTGTCTTTACTGCTATGTCCCCAGCACCTAAAACAGCACCTAGCCTCAATAAACACCTGCTGAATAAATGACCCAGAGTGTGTGACAACGTCACCACAGAGAACAGAAATAGAACATGTGCTTCTCAGCCCATCACCCCAGAATGCACTTGGCCACATACTCTGCACTTCAGCACACAGATTAGTGCCTCCTACCCACCACACTGATGCAAAACAGCCTGCCACACACCCACCTACATTCATCAGCACCAATGTCTGCACTAAAGCTTATCACCCTTTCAGTACAGTCCTCATCATGCAACATGGCGCACCAGCAGCAACAGGATCTGCCCACCAACTCACCAGCTGGCACCATCTTGCAGAACGATGTTCCAGCCCCTGCCACATAAAGCGTAGCCAACGGCCACCAGCATCTTTTCACCTGGGAGTGTGTTGGCAAATCGGAATTTCAGGCTAGGCCCCAGACCCACTGAATCAGAATCCACATTTTAATTAGATACCCAGGTGACACATGTGTGTACATTATGTTTAAGAAGCTCTGCTAGCCTACATCATGGCACCTTTGGCATTTGTCTAGGCGATGATAGATGGCAGAAATCAGCCCTCTCCATGCAGAGTGCAAGCACCAATGCATGCACCCTCAGATCCTTCACCAGCACCTCACAGGTGCACACTAAACAAGGTGGTGTCATGGCAGATACAAGTCAGCACCCATGTTACAGCTCTGCATGAGAAGGTCCCTACAGAATCCCTTACATTCCATAGGAGAACACATTGTGATATCTTATTCTAGAGCCATGCATTTGCTCAATAAAAATTAAGTATCTGTTATATACTAAGCCTTTTTGATGAGACTAAAGGGCAACTGTCACAATCCTTTAGTCATGTCAAAAAGGCACACATGATATTGAATGAGAAATTACAACAGAGTGTGATGAGTTTGTTGATAGGACACTAGCAGAGGATCTCCAAGCAGGACCAACAAGAGCCTCCCTGAGAGGCTGACGTTCTGCTTTTTCATGAGGGAAAGGAGCAAGGCACCAAGAGGGCAGCATGGCAGGAGGGGCTTGGGGCATCTAGAGGGAGGTTCCACATGGACAAAGCCAGAAAGGGAAGACAGATTCTTCAAGAAACTCAGAAATGCTGGTTCTCATCAGCATCTGAGGTTAAGAAGGGGCAGAGGCTGGACTTTGGAAGACCCAAAAAGCTGTATATGCAAAGAAACAATAGACATTATTCTGGGGGCAGCAGAGAGCCATTGGTGGGGGTGGGGCAATGACATGCACATGCAGAAAATTACTCAGTGCCCCAAACAATACACCAAAGCTAGTGTGTTCCACTAGTTTTGAGAGGATGCTGGGTGGTGGCGGCAGCAGCAGTGGCAGTGGCAGGCCAGTGGAAAGCCAATCACTTGTTTTAAAAAGTCGGGAGGAACACCTGGGGAGCACTCCCAGCACCAGACCAGACTGCTCAGCTCACAGTCCTAGCACCGGGGAAAATAAAACCTCATTGTTTTTGACTGTGCAAATTGGTGGGGGTTGGCGTGGAGGAAGAAAATGCCAGTCTCTCAGTAGAGTCCGCTTATTTAAAGGGCCCCCATGGTCCTAGAGTGTTCACAGACCGACTCACTCTGGGAATGACGGCCAGGGCAACAGCTAGGGAGGCGCCAGTCCTATATGGAAGTGGGAGAAATGCCTGGAACAGGGGCGTCATTGTTCCCTCTTAGACCCCTCCCCCACATACAGAGCCACAATGTGGTGAACGGGGTCACCCTGTACTGATGAATACCTAAGGCTCTGCCCCTTACAACATAACAGGAGAAACAGCTCTACCTAAGACAAAGAGGCAAACAAACACAGGAACCTGTCAAGATGAGGAGACAGAGAAGTATGGCCAAAAAGGGGGAATGGATCAAGGTTCCAGTGGGAGAACTAAGTAATGAGGAGATAGCTAACCTAACAGATGCAGAGTTCGAAACACTGGTGATAAAGATGCTCACAGGCTTGACAGATATGCTTAAGTATGGCAAACGCATAAGGGAAGAAGTGAAGGCTATGCTAAACGAAACAAAGGAAAATCCACACAAAACCAATGGTGAAGGGAAGAAGACTGGGGTTCAAATCAATGATTTGGAACATAAGGAAGGAAAAAACAGTCAACCAGTACAGAATGAAGAAAAAAATGAGGAGAGGCTTTGGAACCTCTGGGACAAGTTTAAACATGCCAATATCTGAACCATAAGGGTTCCAGAAGGAGAAGAGAAAGAGCAAGAAATTGAAAACTTATGTGAGAAAATAATGAAGGAAAACTCCCCATATCAGGTGAAGGAAATAGACATACAAGTCCAGGAAGCACAGAGAGTCCCAAAGAAACTAGACCCAAAGAGGACCACACCAAGACACATCATAATTAAAATGTCAAAGCTTCAAGATAAAGAGAGAATCTTAAAAGCAGCAAGAGAAAAGAAGAGTTACCTACAAAGGGTGCCTGTAAGACTATTAGCTGATTTCTCAAAAGAAACTTTGCAGGCAAGAGCGGACTGGTAAGAAGTATTCAAGGTGATGAAAAGCAAGGACTTACAGCCAAGATTACTCTATCCAGCAAAGCTATCATTTAGAATGGAAGGGCAGATAAAGTGCTTCCCAGACAAGGTAAAGCTAAAGGATCTCATCATCACCAAGCTATTATTATGTGAAATGTCAAAGGGACTTACTTAAGAAAAAGAAGATCAAAATTATGAACATCATAATGACAACAAACTCACAACTATCAACAACTGAATCTAAAAAATAAAAACAAAATCCAACTAAGCAAACCAGAATAGGAACAGAATCATAGGTATGGGGATCATTTGGAGGGTTATCAGCTGGGAGGGAGAAGGGGGAGAAATGGGGAAATGGTGCAGGGATTAAGAAGCATAATTGGTTGGTACAAAATAGACAGGGGGAAGTTAAGAATAATATAATAAAGGGTGAAGCCAAAGAACTTATATGCACAACCCATGGACATGAACTAGGTGGAGGGTTGGGATTGCTGGAGGGAAAGGGGGTACTGGGCAGAGGGGAGCAAAGGGGAAAAAATTGGGACTACTGTAACAACATAATCAATAAAATATACTAAAAAAAAACACATTTAAAATTATTTTAATGACCTACAATAATAGTACCCTTCACTGACGTTTGGATATAGTCCTGTGTTATTATCTATGTTTTGTTTCTTGCCATGTTCTATTTAATGACATATGTGAATCAGGAACAGTGACAGATTCATGCATGCATTTTAATATCCCACAAGGCACAAGTGACTCCAAAAGTACTGGCCCTGTGCCCTTCAGAAGGCGTGGGGAAAGGGACATGTGACATCCTTAGGTGGGGTGGCTCTCAGGTTGGCCTGTGTGATGTGAAAGGTATATGCTGAGGTTGTGTGAAATGAGCGGGTGGTGTATTCGTTATCATTCTTTCCCATTCATGCTGAGGACAGCAAGGGCAGCGCCTGCTCCCCCTTAGAGCTGGTGGGAGAACATCTTAAACTGTATAAGCCGAATGCAGTCACTGTGCTTTGAAAATCATTGTTTAAACACATGATAGGGATTTAAAGACACTGGCCAGTTGAAAACTGTATCAATTACACAACAGCTGAAAGATCTTGTTGACTGTTACTCATTACTGCAATCTTTTTTAATCTTCATAAGAACACCTACCTTTCCTAAGGACCTTTATAAAGCCAGACACTGGCTGGGCCTTTTATGGTCATTACTGCTTAGCGGGAATAGTCAAAATATTTGAGCAGTCAGAATGGACTCTGGTTGTAAATAACCAGGACTAATGGGAACGGGCTAAATGTCAACCTGCTGTTGAGTAATTACCACCCCAGAGGTTACAAACTGATAGTGTACAGCCATACATGGCTCATGAATGTGTTTTATTTGACTTGAATTATGTCTAATTTTTAAAAACGTGTTGCCACTATATAAAAAAATAGACTTCACATAGAAGTCTTGATGAGGACAGAGTGTGCAGCACCTGCCTCCCTGCTCAGCAAAGCTGGCCAGCTCTGGGTGCAGCCCCTGGAGGGCGCTCAGAGAAAGGCAGCTGTTATCCTCCTGGACAATGTAGAGAGGTTACAATAGTTACAATGGGCAACAGAGTCTGCCAGCAGTTCAGCTGGAAATGAAGGCCCACTGCACCTTTCAGACAGCCTGTCAGTTCTCCAGGTGACCTCTGTCCCCACTACTCCCTCATCCCTCATTTTTATTACCTGCCTTGTGTCTTAGGCACTTGAATCTGTGACCTATTCCTGGGAGCCACCACCCCTCACCCAGACTGGCAAGAACCAGGGTCTTCCTCCTAAAGAGATCTTTCTCAGGCCCACGCTCTTCTGGCTTCTGCCCAACTCTCCTGCCTCTGTATTTCACACTGAACTCCACAGCTGTGACTCTCAGCCTGGAGTGTGTGTCAGACTCCATGGAGGGCCCCATCCTCAGAGCTGCTGATCTTCCCAAGGATGCTGTTACTGCTGGGCAGGAGACCAAACTATGAAAACCACTGCCCTATCCCCAAAGCCTTAACCCCAATGTCACCTGGTTCAAAGCTGGTAGGGAGGAGAGCATCTGCATCTTTCCTTTGGCCAAAGGAGGAGGGGGATCCACACTCTGAGACCTCATGAAAGGCCCACCTCCAAGCTTCCTGAATGAACAACCCATTCTTCTCTCCAGGTTATCTTTCACTCTTTTTCCAAATGGGTCAATAAAAGTGATGGTATTGCCCCTGACTCGCAGGTCCCTCTCCAACCCCAAGAGCATACACTGACATTCTCTTAAGGAATAGCATCAGTAGGACAGATGCTGTGCCCTCAAAGACACTGCCCCCAAGACCTTGATAAACATGTGATGCCACTAACAAGTCACCACCAACTCTCCTGTACCAGGCACATGTGGAGTGCTTTATGCACGGAACGGTCCTCTCATGGAGAAACTATTACTATCACTGTATTACAGAGATGACGAAATAGCAGAGAGGGGGAATGACTCATCCAAGTTCACCATCTATAGAATGATCAACAGATTATTTGTTGAACCCACTATATTCACTAGGAATCAGACACTATTAGGAATATTGAGCTCAATCCTATGTCTATATTTTACATGAATGTTGATTACCTGGAGGCCAATAGACACATGGAGGTGATGATATATGGGACATGCTTGGAGGTATGTATGTGTGGGTGGGGGGAGTGGTGGTGTTAAGCCTGGAAATCGCAAGATTCAGGAGCATAAGACCAGCATCTGCAAATACCTACAGAGAAAAAGGCTCTGGGTGACAGAACAGGACCCAGGGATGGCAGTTCTGGGAGGCTGATATGATATCAATACACGAGTTTTCAACAATTAGAAGGACCACACACTGGAAATGGCTGCCTAAGGAACCTGCTTCCTAGCACCAGGGGGTGTCCAGAGAGAAAAAGGACTCACCAGAGCTGCTGTATTATAATCATTTGAGATGTGCAGGCCTGGAGAGGTGAGCAGATCACCCAGGAGGCTTTCTTAAACTCACTCCTTTGCCCTGGGCATTGTGGCATGCCTTTGATGGGGCCAGACTGTCTGAATCCTTGCTCCATCTCATACTGGTTGTGTGATTTGGCTGGAACACTCAAGGTCCCTGAGCTCCATTTCCTCTTCCATGATAAGGAATAACAGGATTTAATTAGATGCTACATATGAAGTGCTTACTACAATGTGTGGCCCATAGTGAGTGGCCAAGAAATTAATAACAGTAATAATTAATATAAGAATTTGTACCGCTATCATGGTCACTTTCTTCAAACCTGAGACCCTTACAACTTCAGGTTTCTATGACAATATTTATGTTTACTTTTCAGCCTCAGTCAGCAGTTTTACAACCCATAATAAAGTCACCAGGTCTCTATTCTACTTATCTAACAAAGAAATATCCTCCCAACAGATTCACTGATCTGATGAATTCAGATGCTGACAAGTATTCTGTTCCAAGTTTTGGGGGACAGAACCCCTTAGTGTGTGGGCAGTGGTGAGAATATGAGATTTTCATTCTCGGATTATAGAAGTTACCTTAGTGTTATAGCTATACCCAGAGCCTCCAGCAGATCTGTGAGCAGGCTGGCTTCTGCTTCATTTTTTTCCCTTTAGTAGAGAGCCGCTTATTTACTGACTGAGACATAGTGTGTATTTCAGAATTAAATTTAAATACTGTTGAGATAAACAACATGACCTTTTCAATGTTAGTATGAAGAAAAAATGAAACCATTGAGCCAAGAAAAGAAAGAGGGCAAAATTAGATTCTTTATCATAGTCTGAAAGTGGATCTGTGTGCTGCTCACCAAAGAACCACTCCCAAACAGCCACCAGCAAGGACAGTTACAGTAACTGAATTGATAAAGCAAACTCAATATTCATCATCTTTCCCACATGTATAGAAGCTAGGCTGCATGAATGGAAATCTCCATTTTTACCAGTGACTTTTTACAGAAATGTAAGCAATGCAAGTGGCCACATCTATGCCCGCCCCTCTGAGTACAGTGGGTGCGCTCACTGGGACAGGGGAAGAGTTGGCCACATGCTCTGTACATGTGCCCAATGGTGAAAGGGCACACAGCCTACTTACGGATTTCGGCTTATACGGGGGCTGGATCTCTTTGCGTTCAAGTTTCTCCCAATCAATGTACCGGAAGAATGCATGCTCTTTGATGTCACGTTCACCTTCAGGTCCACAGCCCAGACGTTTGCCCGGGTGTTTAGTCATCAGCTTTGAGAGACAGAGAAATGTTCAATGTAATGAACCTTCAGAAGAGGACACTTGAGAGACAGAAGTGATTCCTCCAATGAATTAGAAAGGAGACACATTACCGAGTTCCAACTAAAACTAATACAGAATAATATTGATGTAAGCTACAGTTGAAAAAAAGACTGAAAAAAAAAAGAGCCCCAACTAATTTTTATTTTTTGCTTTTCATCCCAGCAATAATTTTCTGGCCAGGGCCTTCTAATAAGAGGACTGACAATAGTGCCTGTAGCTACTTGTCCCAGAACAAGATCCCTATGGTTAATTGAACTCTAAACTTTAAGTTAAAAATGTCCCATAATGAATTTTGGTTTAAGAATATATCTCATGCAATTCCTGCTGCTTTCAATGAGAACAGTTTCAATGTCTTCAAATTCTCCTCCCACTACGAGAAAACTGGAGTTTAACCAAAGCAAAGGCCACATTTGTTCAGATATTTGCATTTCTCAGTAAAGCCCTTGTGAAAATGACATAACAGAAAAAAATATTAGTCAAATGGACCCAAGTTTCACATAATTACTTTCTGAAAACCCATTAAATAGTCAAAACCTAGTCCAGCTCATTCCCCTTGTATCACACATTATACTAGATTCTGCTGAGGTTTCTTTGGTGTTCTATTTAAATTACTTAATTATCAAAACTCTTCATCTTTAGCCAATGCTAAATAACAAAATGAATAGATGTTCCAACAGGAAACCAGACAGGCTTCCTATTGTAAATGAATCCAAAGCAGCCTGAAAATATTTCCATCTCATGACTTCAGCAAACGCACAGCATGAAAATGGAGAAGTGGTGATTTTTTTTTTTTTAATGTACCAATGAAAGGGCATTAAAAGACAAAACAAAAATGATTGGAACATACAAGTCCAAAAAGCTTCCTAGAATTGAGCAGACACCAAGCAGCCCATGGTGTCAGAAACCTTAGATTTTGTCCAGGATTTGCTGATTATGGAGAAGGGAGGAACCCAGCAAGTCACACCTACTCTGCTGGACATTCAGCTTAGCCTATTCCTGCTTATAAGACAATTCAGTATCAGAATCTCCTCTCCCTCACCTCCATACACACATACTTTCCATATGTGTTTTATCTTCGGGAAGAAAATTAACTGGGCACTTAACATTTTAAGCTAACTCTTTATTTACACACACAGTCTTACCTGATTTTGACAATAACCCCATGAGTTGCACATATCATTTTCCCCATTTAAATGACAAGGTAAATGACAGTCATACAGGTTGAGCAACTAGCAAGGACTCGGACAGTAAATGGCAGATATTGGATCCCACCATTGCTTAACTCCAAAACTTGGGATTTTTAAGAGAAATGGAATAATTCTTCATGAGCGGTTTCCCTGAGATATTTGTGGCTTGGCTTAGTCAGGAAGGGGCTATGGAGGGTGAGCAAATTGAGCCAAGACTTGACATATGGTAGGATTAGGATGGAGGAAAGAAAAGGCTATGTAATCGTGGCTACTAGTACTATTACTACTAATAATATCAGTAATGGTTCCATGCACTGAGAAGGCTCTGTGGCAAAGACTTCCCAGCCATCACCCATTATGCTTTCATCTTCATAACAACACTTTGAGGTCTCAGCAACTACCCTCACCTTCCAGACCAAAAAAAAAAAATTGATCTAGTAAAGTAGTCATTTGTCCAAGTCACACAGCTAAGTCACGGAGCCGTGATTTGAATCGCTCTGCCTGACCCAACACTTTGCAGCTCTGTCCCACATAGCCTCTGCTTGTTTTCATGCACACATGTGGCCAATTTGGACTTCTGTCTTCTTGAAGTTTCTTCAAAGTGGAAGTGCCAATCTGAGCAAAGATATACTGATTTTTTTCTTTAACAGAAAATAGGGTCTTTACTAGGATGGATATAGAAAAAGCATTTTCACTTGAATTGAGACTATTCAAAAGCCTTGCTTAATTTTCATGTAAGTAGGAGGATGCCAAGCACAGAAAAGCCACTGCAGAAATACCCAGCGCTAACAAGAGGCTCTGCCCAGTTCCTGTGCTCCTGCCATGTGCCTGAAGCTATGCAGACAGCTGGATTTAATCAGTTTTCCCATTTTCCATAGCCTCCCAGATGAATCCCCTGGGGCCTGCTGTTCAGGAGGAAGCATTTGGCTGTTGCTTGAGTGTTACCCCTTCTTTAGAGGCTCAGCCTTGAAGAAAGAACTCATACTGGACTCAGTGCATTCAACTCAGAAATGTCCCCAAACCTGGTAGTTGGAAAGTCACCAGTTAACCATGAAGGTTATGGGTCCTAAGTTAATAGAAATCTGCTCTACCAGGGAAACTGCTAATTGGAGCTGAAGCTGAATGCAGCTGACCTGGAAAATCCTCTCTCCTCCATGACCCACTTAGAACCCCCAGCTGTCCAGGCCAGACAGAGTTGTGTTGATGGGGAAGGTCTTGAGCATGTATTGAGCACCTAGTATGTGCCAACACCACTCAAGAAGCTTCCTCTTATGTTACATCATTTAACATGCTCAAAAACTCTGTTCAATGAATACTAAGAAATAAAATCCCAGAGATGCAAAGTTAACTTGATCAAGACCATGCTCCTAGGAAGCTGAAGGTTGAGATTTGCAAAGCGGCTCTTGATCTCCAAAAATCCCAATTAAGAAATTCCTATTGTAGGGGATGCAAAGCTTAAGTGCCAAGAGGAGTCTGACATGCAACATACAGCAGTGCCAGAATTAGTAACAGTAACAACAGCTCAAGGTTTTGGGGGAAGAGCACCAGGCTCTGTTCTAAGTGATTCCCATACACTAACTCCTTTAATCACGAGAACCCTGTGTAGTCCTATCATTATCCCTGATCTACAGATGAGGTCAAACCACTTTCCTGCATCAAAAGGCTAATAATGCCAGGATCAGGATTTGAAACCAGATGGAATTGGGTCAGATGGGGATTTTTGCAATTGGAGAGGGCATGCTCTATCTAAAGTGGGCACTGGCTCCCAATCCATCTGAGTGATGCTTTGCAGGAATGCCAGGATCACCATGGTGACATTGCATTTTTTAAGAGAAACTGGAAAGCTGAATGTTTATGGGAAATCCCTGATTTTTAAATGCTGGTAATCACTAAACAAACTGAAACCTCAGTGCATGGCCTTGTCCCTCTCCCTCCCAACCATGAAACCTACAGCGGTCTGCACCAGCCTCACTCTGTGATTTCTTCTTTCTGCAAGCCTTGCTTAAGCTCCTAATGAACCTGTAGGTCTCATACCCTCAAAGAAAATATTTTTAACCAACTCACTTCAAGATGTTAGAGATTGAAACTAATTCATATGTGGTTTCCCCAGGGATATTTGCATATTCACCTAGGCAGCTGAAACACCAAGCTTAGGTGACCCACTGAGAGTGGGAATTCTGCAGGTGTGACAAGGTGCATCTAGCCTGAGAGGCCAGCCCAAACTGCCCGAGCGTTCCGGCTTCCCATAGCCCAGAACAGCTCACAGGGCGCCTGATGGCTCAGCAGAAGCAGGCCTTGGGGGGGTGGGGGCAATGGGGAATCTGCAAACCCCGCAGGGCCGAGGGCTGGCGAGCCTGCTTTACTCAGCCGCATGGGCGGTTGTTCACTAGAAGGCACAGCCGTGCTCTGACCCTGAGAACATGCCTGAGCCACTGAGCACAGGGAGAAGAGGTACTGGAAAACAGCAGTGTTTCTGAGCCATGTGACCCAAGGACTCACAGTGTTGCTTTCACACTTGTCACAGTTGAAAAGTTATATTTGGATAACATTTAAAGGCATATGGTTCTCAAGCCACATGGGGACCTTTGCAAAATACAGAAGCATTGAAGTTGAGGCCCACTCATGTCCAGGGACTCGCCCAGGTCACTGTGAGCATGTGCTGGCCTAGCAGCAGATGCATAACAAGCAATCTCTACTTGAAAACAGATGCCTGCCTTCTTCCTAAGTGCGCTTTACTCAAGTCACGTATGTGTAAATGTGCATGCTTTCCACTGTTTGGGTGTTGAGTGGGGGGTGGGTCAGGGCTTAGGGTGACTGGATATGGGTCAGCTTACCTAAGGAATCCCTCAAAAGTATGTTTTCTTCAAGAAAAAGCCACATGCTCTTAGAATTAAGCATACATACGCAGCAGAGCTGGGCACGTCTGTGGATTACTGCCGCAGACCTCTCTCACCTTCCCATGTGGCCCAGCTCTTGGGCTGGGTCTCTGTGCTCCCTGTCTCATTCATTCCAGTCAGTGCTCCATTCCCAGTGTGGGGCCGGACTGCAGCCCAGCCAGCAGCAAGATGAGGTTCCAGGCAGGCAGCTACAGCACTTTTGTGCAAATGAGGAAAAGCACCGCTTCCTCTGGGAGGTTAGCAGATCTGAGCCAGGGCTTGGGGTTGCCAACTGGGCTGAGAGGTGGACTTCAGTCTCCATTGCTTCTCCCTGGGTGTGGCATCTCAGTGCAGGGCACAAGCTGCACCCCGGATGTGGAGGTCCTGGCCCCGACCTTTCGGGAGCTCACTTACCCCTTTGCAAATGGCCACAGCTTCCTTGGACATGGACTTTGGATAAGTCACATTGTGTTCCATGATGGACTGGAAGAGTTCATCCTCATCCTCCCCTTCAAAGGGTGCCTGTGGGACAGGAGACACGGTAGGAGAATGAGGGTTCCTGCCTGTGCCCCCCAAACCCCCCTAACCAGCAGGCCCTCCTCCCCAGGGCCCACAGGGAGACTACACTCCAGGGCTGCCGGCAGGAAGACGAGGAAACACAGCGAGCAGGCCCAGGTCACTGCAAGGCCATGGAGGTTCGAGAGGTTCACATTTATGAGCAGATACCAAGATGACACTGTCTTCTAAAGAAACCACACAGATGGGGTTGAGGGAGGACTTTTCCTGCAAATCACTTAAAATTCAATTACCTGTCCGGCCAGCATTTCATACAGCAGGACTCCAAATGCCCACCAGTCCACTGACTTCCCGTAGGGCTGGTAAGCAATGATCTGGAAGACAGAAGGCAGTCCATCAGGGAGGCGTGCAGGTTTCTGTCACAGCTGGAGACTGAGCATGCACCTTCACAGTGAGCTGAACCATCACTGGGGATAGCGGTGCAGGGAGAGCTTTCCCTCTGCCTGTCACCTGCCTTTTGTGAAAGGTTAAATTGATTGTCACAGTCCCAGATGGAGCCCCTGTCTCAGACAGTGGACAGGGAGCCCGGTGTCCACCCGAGCTGTTTCTTCACTCTTAGAAAGATGGATATCCCTTACAGAGGCACTTGCAGGTGGGGAAAACATCTGTGCGTGTCACATGGCCTTTGGATTCATTTAATATGGTGTGTTATTTTTAATTTTAATGCAGTCAGTGTGACCTTTTAACAAGAAAAATTGTCTTTGTTTCTCATTATAAAAGTAATAACATTTACACAACAATGTGAATCTTCTTATCATTACTGGACTATATATTTACAGATGGTTAAGGTGGAAAATTTTATGTTTTTATTTACCCAAATTAAAAAAATTTAAGTTAAAAAATGTAATAGTATTTATTAATATTTTACTATTTATTTTAAAATATAGATAAGAGAATACAATTAAAATAACACATAATCTTAATCAAGAGAAAATTTTTGATTGATATTTAATCTATTTCCTTCTAGATTCTTTCAAATTAATACATATTAAATTCTGTGTCTATGTATATGTTTTATATAAACAAACATTTTAATTAATTTTTAAAATTATTTTTCTATTACAGTTGCCCATTTTTCCCCCATTGCTCCCCCCCAGCCCACCCCTTCTCCCACAATCATTCCTCACCCCGTTGCCCATGTCCATGTGTCATTTATACATGTTCTTTAACTAGACCCTTCCCTTACTTATCCCCCTTCTCTACTCCCCCCTGATAACTGTTATTCTGTTCCTTGTTCAATGTTGTTCATTTGTTTGTGTTGTTCATTAGTCTCCAGTATCAGGTGATATCATATGGTATTTTTCTTTCATTGCCTGGCTTATTTCACTAAGCATAATTCTCTCTAGTTCCATCCATGTTGTCGCAAATGGCAGGAGTTCCTTCTTTCTTTCTGCTGCAAAGTATTCCGTTGTGTAAATGTACCACAGTTTTTTGATCCACTCATCTACAGATGGGCACTTAGGTTGTTTCCAGCACTTGGCTATTATAAATAGTGCTGTTATGAACATAGGGGTGCATAAGTTTTTTGAATTGGTGTTTCAGGATTCTTTGGGTATAATCCTAGCAGTGGAATCACTGGTTCAAAAGGCAGTTCCATTTTTAGTTTTTTGAGGTAATTCCATACTGTTTTCCATAGGGGCTGCACCAGTCTGCATTTTCACCAACAGTGCAGTAGGGTTCCCATTTCTCCACATCCTCGCCAGCACTTGTTGTTTGTTGATTTGTTGATGATGGCCATTCTGACTGGTGTGAGGTGGTATCTCATTGTGGTTTTTATTTGCATCTCTCTGATGGCTAGGGATGTTGAGCATTTCTTTTCTTTTTTTTTTTTTTTTTGCTGGCTAATTTATTAATTTATTTTGCTTTCATTTTTTACCCCCACTAAAAATTTTTGTTTGTTTTTCTATTATAGTTGTTCCACTTTTTCCCCTATTGCTTCCCTCACTTTGCCCACCCCTTCTCCCACAGTCAGTCCCCACCCAGTTGTCCACGTCCATGGGTCACTTATACATGTTCTTTAACTAGACTCTTCCCCTTCTTACCCTCTTCTATCCCTCCTCACTTCCCCTTTGCCAATGTTAGTCTACTGCTTGTTTACATACCTCTGGTTCAATTTTGCTCACTTCTTTGTGTTGTTAATTAGTCTCCTGCATTGGGTGATATCATATGGTATTTTTCTTACATTGCCTGGCTTACTTCACTAAGCATAATTCTTACTAGCTCCATCCATGTTGTTGCACGTGGTAGAAATTCCTTCTTTCTTTCTGCTACATAGTATTCCATTGTGTAGATGTACCACTGTTTCTTGATCCATTCATCTACAGATGGGCACTTAGGCTGTTTCCAGCACTTAGCTATTGTAAACAGGGCTGCTATGAACATAGGGGTGCATAAGTTTTTTTGAATTAGGGTTTTAGGATTTTTCAGGTATAATCCTAGCAGTGGAATCACTGGTTCAAATGGCAGTTCCATTTTTAGTTTTTTGAGGTAATTCCATACTCTTTTCCATAGTGGCTGCACCAGTCTGCATTTCCACCATAGTGCACTAGGGTTCCCTTTTCTTCACATCCTCGCCAACACTTGTTGTTTGTTGATTTGTTGATGATGGCCATTCTGACTGGTGTAAAATGGTATCTCATTGTGGTTTTTATTTGCATCTCCCTGATGGCTGATGATGTTGAGCGTTCTTTCATATGCCTGTGGACCCTCTGTATATCCTCCTTGAAGAAGAGCTTGTTCATGTCCTTTGCCCGTTTTTTAATTGGGCTGTCTGCCTTCTTGGTGTTGAGACATGTAAGTTATTCATATATTTTGAAGATCAATCCCTTGTCTGGGGTATCATTGGCAAATATGTTTTCCCATATGGTTGGTTCCCTCTTCATCTTGCTCAAGTTTTCTTTTGCTGAGCAAAAACTCTTTAGTATGATGTAGTCCCATTTGTTTATTCTTTCCTTTATTTCCCTTCCCTTAGGAGATATATCTGTGAAACTATCGCTACATGGGATATCTGAAATTTTCCTGCCTATGTTTTCCTCTAGAACTTTCATGGTGTCACGTCTTACATTTAAGTCTTTGACCTATTTTGATTTTATTCTGGTGTGTGGTGTAAGTGGTGGTCTAGTTTCATTTTTTTTTTTTTTTTTTTTTGCACATCCCTGTCCAGTTTCCCAGCACCATTTGTTGAAGAGGCTCTTCTCACTCCATTTTATGTTCCTTCCCCCTATGTCAAATATTAGTTGCCCATATAGACCGAGGTTTATTTCTGGGCTCTCTATTCTGCTCCATTGATCAATATGTCTGTTCTTATGCCAGCCCCAGGCTATTTTGATTACAGTGGCTTTGTAGTATAGTCTGATGTCTGGTATCGTGATTCCTCCTGCTGTGTTCTTCTGTTTCAAGATTGCTTTTGCTATTCGGGGTCTTTTTTGGTTCCATATGAATTTTTGGAGTATTTGTTCTAGGTCAGTGAAATATGTCATTGGTATTTTAATAGGGATTGCATTGAATCTGTAAATTGCTTTGGGTAGTATGGCCATTTTGATGATGTTGATTCTTCCCATCCAAGAACATACTATTTGCTTCCATTTATTTGTATCTTCCTTAATTTCTTTCTTCAGTGTTATATAGTTTTCTGAGTACAGGTATTTTATCTCTTTGGTTAAGTTTATTTCTGGTACTTTATTTTTCTTGTTGCTATGGTAAATGAGATTAATTTTCTAGTTTTTATCTCTGATATTTTATTGTTCGTATACAGAAATGGCTTCAATTTCTGAATACTGACTTTGTACTCTGTTATTTGCCAAATTCACTTATTATGTCGAGTAGTTTTTTAGTGGAGTCTATAGGGTTTTCTATGTACACTATCATGTCATCTGCAAATAATGACAGTTTTACTTCCTCTTTTCCAATTGCGATGCCTTTTATTTCTTTTTCTTCACTGATTGCGATGGCTAGAACTTCCAACACTATGTTGAATAGGAGTGGAGAGAGTGGACATCCTTGTCTTGTTCTTGATCTCAGGGGAAATGTTTTCAGTTTTGTCCATTGAGTACGATGTTGGCTTCAGGCTTCTCATATATAGCTTTAATGATGTTAAGGTATGCTCCCCCTATTCCCATTTTGCAGAGTGTTTTCATCATAAATGGGTGTCGTATTTTATCAAATGCTTTTTCTGCATCTATTGATATGATCATGTGATTTTGGTGTCTTTTAGTTTGTTTATGTGGTGTATTACATTTAATGATTTGTCAATATTAAACCATCCTTGCATCCCTGGGATGAATCCCACTTGATTGTGGTATATGATCTTTCTAATGTGCTGCTGAACCCAGTTTTGAAATATTTTGTTGAGGATTTTAGCATCTATGTTCATTGGTAATATTGGCCTGTAATTTACTTTTTTTGTTGTGTTTGACCTGGTTTTGGAATTAAGGTATAGTGACTTCATAGAACAAGTTTGGGAGTCTTCCCTCTTCTTGGATTTATAGGAATAGTTTGAGAAGGGTAGGCGTTAGTTCTTCCCTAAATGTTTTTTAAATTCACCTGTGAAGTCATCCAGTTCAGGGCTTTTTTGTGCTGGGAGTTTTTTTATTACTGCTTTAACTTCACTTTTGTTATCAGTCTGTTCAGACTTTCTGCTTCTTCTTGATTCAGTTCTGGAAGATTATATGTTTCTAGAAATTTGTCCATTCCATCTAGATTGTCAAGTTTCTTGCCATACAGTTGTTGGTAGTAATTTCTTACAATCCTTTGTATTTCTGTGATATTGGTTGTGATTTCTCCTTTTTCATTTCAGATTTTATATACTTGGGTCCTCTCTCTTTTTCTTGATGAGCCTGGCTAAAGGTTTGTCAATTTTGTTTATCTTAAAAAAAAAAACCCAGCTCCTACTTTTGTTGATCTTTTGAATTGTTTGTTTAGTCTCTATGTCATTTAATTCTACTGTGATCTTGATGAATTTCCTTCCTTCTACTCACTCTGGGCTTTGTTTCTTTGTTGTTGTTATAGTAGCTATAGGGTTAGATTTTTTAAAAAATTTATTTACTTATTTGTTTGTTTATTTATTTTATTTTTAGAGAGAGGGGAAAGGAAAAAAGAGAAGGAGAGAAACATCATTGTGTGGTTGCCTTTCACTCATGCTCCCAACTGGGGACCTGTCATGCAACCTAGTAATATGCCCTGACTGGGAATCGAACCAGTGACACTTGGCTCGCAGGCCGATGAGAGTTAGATTTTTTTATTTGAGATTCTTCTATCCTTTTTAGGTAGGCCTGTATTGCTATGAACTTTCCTCTCAGGACTGCTTTTGCTGTGGGCCATAGGTTTTGGGTTGTTGTGTGTTCATTATCATTTGTTTCCAGAAACTTCTTGATTTCTTCCTTGATGTCAATGCTAACCCATTTATTATTTAATGTCATGCTATTCATTCTCCATGAGTTTGAGTGTCTTTGAGTTTTTTCCCTGAGGTTTATTTCTAGTTTCAAGGCATTGTGGTCTAAGAAGATGCTTGATATAATTCCAATTTTCTTGAATTTGAGGCTTGTTTTACGTCCTACCATGTGGTCTAATTTGAAAATGTTCCATGTGCACTTGAAAAGAATGTATATTTTGTTTTTGGGGGGTGAAAAGTTCTATATATATCAACTAAGTCCATTCGATCTAGAGTGTTGTTCAATGCCTCAATATCTTCGGTGTTTCTTTGCTTTGAAGATCTGTCCATTGTTGACAATGGGGTGTTAAAGTCCCCTACTATGAGTGTGTTGCTGTTGACATCCTTCTTGTAGTCTTCCAAGATTTTCCTTATATATCAGGATGCTCCTATATTGGGTGCATATATGTTTACCAGGGTTATATCTTCTTGATGAATTTTCCCTTAAGTATTATGAAATGTCCTTCTTTGTCTCTTTTATGGCCTCTGTTGTGAAACCTGTTTTCTGTGATATAAGTATTGCTACCTCAGCTTTTTTTCATGTGCATTTGCTTGGAACACTTTTTTCCATCCCTTTACTTTTAGTCTGTATAAATGTTTTGTCTTGAGGTGTGTCTCTTGTAGATAGCATATATGTGGGTCATGTTTTCGTATCCATTCTGTTACCCTATGTCTTTTGATTGGAGCATTTAATCCATTTACATTTAATGTTATTATTGACAGGGATTTATTAATTTCATTTTGTACCTGTGTTCCTCTCCCTCTCTCTTTTTCTTCTCTTTCTTAAAGCATTCCCTTTAGCATCTCTCACAAAGCTGGTTTGCTGGAGATGTATTCTTTTAGTCTTCCTTCGTCTGGGAAACTCCTTATTTCACCTTCCATTTTGAATGAGAGCCTTGCTGGGTAGAGTAGTTCTGGTTGTAGGCCTTTGTTTTCCATTGTTTTAAATACTTTTTGCCATTCCCTTCTGGTTTATAGTGTTTCTGTTTAGAAATCAGCTGATAGTCTTATCAGAGCTCCCTTGCATGTTATTTGCTGTTTTTCTCTTGCTGCCTTTAGGATTCTCTCTTTGTCTTTGAATGTTGCTATTTTAATTATGATGTGCCTTGGAGTGGGCCTTTTTGGGTTCATCTTCATTGGGACCCTCTGTGCTGCCTGGACTTGTGTGACCTTTTCTCTCATAGAGTTAGGTAAATTTTCTGTCATTAATTTTTCAATCAGGTTATCTATCCCATGTTTCTCTTCTTCTTCTTCTCTTATCCCTATGATATGGATATTATTTCATTTCGTGTTGTCCTGCAGTTCTCATAAACCCTCTTCATTCTTTTTCAGTCTTTTTTCATTTTGTTGCATTGTCTGTGAATTTTTTTCTATGTTGTCCTCTAACGCACTGATTTGATCCTCTACTTCATTTAGCCTGCTTTTGATTGCTTCTACTGTGTTCTTCAGTTCAGAAATTGTATTCTTCATTTATTTCTGGTTTTTATTGATAGTTTCTATGTCCCTTTTTATGCTGCTTAGTTCTCACTAAGTTCCTTGTAGCTTCCTGGAGTTCTTTGTAGTTTCCCTGGAGTTCTTTGTAGTTCCCTTGGAGTTCGTTGTATTTTTTTTTGAGTTTGTTGAGTTCATTGAGCTTCCTCATTACATACTATTATTTTGAATTCCACGTCTGATAGTTTGCTTGCTTCTATTTACTCCTCTTTCTGAGAATTCCTCCTTTCCTTTTGGTGGGGTGTTTTTAATGTTTGGTGAGGTGTTATTCTGCCTCCCCATTTTGGGTGGTTGGTCTTGTTTCTGCTTCTTAGAGTTATCTGCTTTTATTTTCTGCCTTTGTGGTGTGACCTTCTTGTATACAGTTGTTGACATGCTGCCTCCTGCTGATGCCACTTGGAAGGCAGCAGTCTGCTTAAGTGGTTTCTCCTGTAGCTGTTGGGATGATTCTGTATTGGGACCTAGTCCGCTGCTCTCCCAGCTCTTTCTCCAAAGCCAGCACCCAAAACTTTTCACAAAGTGCCTCTAGTTCACTTCACCTTCCTTTGACCTCAGGCAAGGGCAAGTGCACTCCCTCATGCATTCCATCATGCAGGTCAGCAGCGGGTGGAACGGTTGCACATTTTGCGCAACGGGGCGGCCAGTCCAAGGCTCTTCTGCCCACTGGCAGGGGGTTGGCAGTGGGCAGACTGGTTGCGCATCTGTTCCAGTGGCTAGGGTGCGCCTCTGCGCATTGGCAGGTGGGTTGTTTGCATGTCTTTTGGTGCAGGCCACGGGCGCCTTGATGTGCCTGCAGGCAGGTTTGTTGCGCACCTGTTGGTCAGGCCGGGGGCACCTGGGTGTGCTGGCAGGCAGATTGGTTGAGCGCCTGGGTAGGCGTACCTGGGCACTTCCATGTGCACGCTTGCGTGACCCAGGGGGAGGGTTGGGGAGTGGGTGAGTGCGTTTCTGCACCTATGTTCATGAAGAATCTTGCCCCACCCCTAGCCTCTCCTCCCCTGTCCGCAAAAAACAATTAAAAGAGAAAAAAAGAAAAACACATTCACACACACACGCGTGCACACGCACAAACGTACTCTGTCCCTTGCCTCTCAGAGCCAGATGCCACCTGGCCCATTCTTGGCTCTGCCACAGGGCAGAGCCTCGCTCTCCTCCCAACTCCTTTCAGGGGAAACCTAGGGTCACTAAAAAATCTTTTCGCACTATCAGCCACAGCTGGGGAGCCAAGCCAGCCATAAATCCCATCTTGCCCCTTTCTCCTCTGCTATCCTCACAAGACAGGTCGCTCCCAGACAGTCTTCTCTGATCTAGTAGCGCAGAGGCTCAACTCCTACCATTATCCAGATGTTAACTGAGATGTTCTGTCCACAATTAGCCTAAACTACAGACAGGTCTTCGGTGCAAGCAAGCGCAGTCTCCCCTCACTCCTCTGCCATCTTCCAAATCATAAACAAATATTTTAATGTGTGGGATATTAATAAAATGTTTTATTCACTTTAAATTTCCATGTTAATATTTGTATATCAACATAATCAGGTTTACCTTAATATAGCATTCCACTGAATGGCTATATAAAATCTATTTTATCAATTCACAATTGATTAGATTTCTTCTGATGCTACAGTAGAGATGCTTGTATAGACATTTCCACATTTGTGTAGTAATTTTCTTAAGATCAATTCCTAAGCTGGAAGACAGTATGGAAGTTAACACCCTCCCTTATCATGGACAGTCCTTCCAGTTTTGCATAATTGTATTATAAGTTTCTATATACAGCTTTTTAAGTGTCCAAGTAAAGTGAAACATTTTTTCCAAAAAGAAAAATAATCAAATAAATTCCTAGAAGTAGAACTGGGGATCAATTGTTACATACAGTTTTCAGGTTTTTGATACTTATTACCAAATTGCTAAGGCACCTCAAAATCTAGAATAGCTGTGACCATCCATATTTTAGTATGTAGGGTGTAAAACTATCTATCAAAGGGGTTCAGAGGTGATAGAGCAAAGGTGAAAGGCCAAGATCTGAGGGAAAACAGTCCCAGCTTTGGATACTGACTGCTACTTCCCAGTTGTGTAACCTTAGAAGAAGTCACCTAACTTCTTCAAGTCTCAGTTTCCTTATCTACCAAACAAAGTTCATAATGATATCTATGATATCATAGGGTTTGTGAGGATGGAAGAGAAATATGTGCCTCTCACATACTACACCCTCAAAATGTTTGCTGTTACTAGAAAGTTTTCTAATTCAGTGATTGTTTTGCTGAGTAAATGTATCTGCGCAAAGTTGGTCCACCATTTATCAAATGCCACGTCCCACCTCAGCTTCCACTCAGATCAGGAATGCCCTCCAAGGAGAATGAGCCACCAGAGGGAAGGCCTTGTATGAGGACACTTCTCACTGACAGTGTCTTCACTTCATGTTGTATTGAGCCTCCTGAGAACCTAACAACTTAATCCTGTTACAAAGGAGAGCCTGAAGAAGTGAAAGAAGGTGCCAGAGGTGATGGTTGGCTGATGGTGAAGCCAGGGGAAGGCCAGATCTGCCCCCTACTCCCTCAGTGGGCTGCAGAGGGGGCCCCTTGGGCATGCTGATGCCACAACACCCCAGCAACTGTTAAAACCACAGACACTGGGCCCCACCCTGCAGAGAGTCTGATTCAGTCGATACATGACCATGCCTACATTTTAAAAGCTCCTCAGGTGACTGTCAAAGTACAATAAGAGTTGAGAGCCAGAGATGACTGAATTCAAGGCAGTTCAGGAAATGTGTCTGACAATAAATCAGGGTAGGCCACATAGGGAAAACTCCACAGAGTTCTAAAAAAGATTAATTCTTTTAAAGGATGACTTTTTTAATGACTCAAGTATTAAAATACAAAAATACATTTACATTGTGAAAATTTTAAACACTATACAGATTGAGTTAGATTTCCCTTTACCATTCCTTTAACCTCAAAGGTAGCCAGTGTTATAAAAGTTGTAATCTTCCAGATTTTCCATGCTCTTACAAACTCATGTACATACTCATAGGAAACATATAGCAGCGTTCTGTGTATTGTTTAATTTTCCACAAATGATATCATGTTGCATTCATCAGTCTGTACCTTGATTTTTTTCTCTTAACAATATGTCTTGAATATCTTTCCATATCTACATATATGTATAACTCACTCTTTTGAATCAATGCCCAGTAGTATTGCATACTACAGATAATTCAGTCTATTGTCCATTCCCTGACTGATAGCCATGGTTCAAGTTAGTACATAGAGATGTACTCTGAACTTCATAAAGGCTGCATAGCATTTCCTAATAGGAATGTTGTGTATTGTAGCTAGCCATTCCTTGAGGTTGTCTACCCAAAACAGTGCTTCGGTGAAGAAATGATTTTGCCTACTTATCTTTCCACTGTGTGTGTGTGTGTGTGTGTGTGTGAGCTAGGTTCCTGGAAGATGATCTGCTTTGGTAAAAGAGAATGCAGGCTTTAAATTTTGTGCCAAGTTATTTAGTTACATGGGGACTCCTGTCACCGTTGTTACATATCAAGTGAAAGACAATCAAGAAAAGAGGAATTTCAGAATGTCCATTTCCAAGAGCCTGTGACACACTCTCAGTTCCATTCCTTAAAAAAAAAAGAAGCTAATAACAGATGTACAGAAAGTAACCTTTCTGGGCACCAATTCAGAGAAAAAGGAAAACTATCCTCTGGCACAAATTTTTGTACGTGATGTGTCTGTCAGGGAAACTCATTCTGCAACTGATCATTTCCTTTGGAAGGTGGGGGCACTAGAGTTACATCTTTACCTTTTCATTTGTATCTGCATCATAGGTAGAAAAATTTTGAGTCTACCAGGGCTCAACATAACCATTGCATACCTGCTAGGACACATCCTGTATCATGTCAGCCCAAGGGAACCTCTCTCTCTCTTTTCCCTCCTCTTAATAAACACTTCAGTGTCATAGTTAGGAGGTATCATCTGGCCATCAGCCACAGCAGCTTGATGAAAAACTTTACTGGTATGTAATGGATGGTACTTTCTCCCAAACCTTGATGTACTTTGGACCTGAGCTTCTGGATGTGTGCTAAGTTAATCTATGTGCATATTCTCAAAGGGATGATTTGGAGTACAGGAGGACAGTCCGACAGTGCTCTGTCATGGCCACCTAGGGAACAGGGGACATCAGTGCAACGGACACAGTTGTTGGGGTCCTGTGGGCTCTCACCTCAGGGGCAATGTAGTCTGGAGTGCCGCAGAACGTCTTGGTGGTCACACCATCCCAGATGTTCTCCTTACACATGCCAAAATCAGCGATCTTGATGTGGCCCTCAGAATCTAGCATCACATTGTCAAGTTTTAGGTCACTGTTATAAACACAAGAATTTAGGGACTTAATAAATGTTACTTATTTTAAGTCAATCAATAGCCACTCATTTTGTGAAAAACACTGCTAGGTGTTGGGGGGAAACAGAAGTGAAAATAAGGCAGCCTTTGTCCCCCAATAGCTTATAACCTGGCAGAAAGATCAGGAAGGGGCAACCAACCTCTGTGTTTTTCCTTTTCTACAAAGCTAAGTGTGCCACGATTCTCATGAGGACACAGTGAGACACCAGATCTGAGAAGAGAGGCCCACAGAATGCTCAATGAAGGGCAGAGAGTCTGCAGAGGCTTCCTGTTGCCAGGAGCACTTCACAAACTGATGTGTGAAAGTTAAAGACCTCTTATATTTCATAGAAAGATATATTTTTCACAAAATTATTTTTTATACCTCAGAAAATAATGGAAGAAAGATAAACTAGTGGAGAGAACCCAAGCGCTCCAAGCTCTCCCATGCCAGAGCCTAGGACACACACCAGGTAAAACCACTCCTTCTCATCTGTGTCCCTCCATTATCAGGAGTAAAAGGGTGAGCGGGGACTCTGTATCCAGGACAAGATCATCCCTCACCAACCAGATTCATATCACCACTTTGAGGAGTGAAAAAAGCCTCAGGATTTGCAGGCTTCTGGCAAGGCCCCTACCTTCCATCCTTCCATCCCACCAGTACTCACAGACTCACCACCTTAACTGCCTTGAGACCACCAGGCCTGTTCACTTTATGCCTTTTAGTCCTACATCCTTCAATTGTTTTAAGAGGTCCAGGACTCTGAGGTCACCCTCATCCCATGCTGTCTGCAGAATGATGGGCAACCCAGCACCATGCAGCACACATCAGCCTCTCCACTGCTTGATGTTTCTCCACAGCTCTTATCACTACTTGACAGACTATACCTTAATTTACATATCTGTCTCCCACCACTACAAGTTCTACAAAGGTAGGTGGCTCTGCCTATTTTTCTAACAGCTGTATCCCCAGTACCTAGAACAGAGCTTAGCATGTAGTAAGCTTTTGATAAATGTTTGTCAAGTGAATGAATGAAATGGACGTCTATGACTCATCATGGCCTTTTAAATAGACCTCCACCCATGCCAAGTGCCCTTGGGAAGCCCCGTGCCCCTGCCAGCATCTCTTGTATAGCAAAGCAGCCCAGGCCAGCAGTGTCTATGTTATTTACATCCATGTGGTGTAAGAATTGCGCACCCCAGACTCACTGATAAATAGCAGCCTCAGGCTCAACAGTCTGCCTTGCATGAAACATAAAATGGTATGACTCATACAGCTATGATCATACACTTGCTTCTCCAAAACAGGCAAATGCCAAGTCCCAAACTTAATCCTGTCTTTCAGGGCAAGCTACATGGAAATCCATTTCTGATTGTCATTATATAGCAAAACAACACAATTCGTTTCATAATACTATGATCTGTCATATTCTGGCAGTCAAGATTCTTTGCTTGCTCCCCAGATGTGGGGTCTACAGGCAAGAACAAGAAGTGCTGGGCCCTACTGATGAGCCTCCTCCAGGTCTCAGGTTTGAGGCTCCAAACCATCACTGGTGGCAGAGTCCATGCAGATCTTTATCACCATATAGAGCACTGAACTCTGCCAGGACAGTGGGAGATGCTGCCTGGCAGAACACATGCCCAAGTTGCACTGGAGGATTCCTCCCCCACCACAGAGTCTAATTTTAAAAGCAGTTAAAGAAAGAGGCAGGGAAGGGAGGAGCAAATGGAGATGAGGAGATGAAAAGTACAGCAGTGCTCACATACCGGTAAATGATGCCCTTGCTCTGTAAGAAGAACAGGCCGATGGCAATTTCTGCAGCGTAAAATCTGAAATTAAAAAAAAAGCCATGGAGAAATGCAAGGACACCCTGTGCTTGGCAACTCTCAGAATTCACTATAATATTGAACTGGGTGTAGGGCATCAATATCCCACCATGGACGGTCAGCCACCCATCTCTTAAAACAAACTTGGGGAATGCAGATGGATGAGCAGGGTTTCGATAGGTATGAGGCTGCCTTAAGAACAAATTGGGGCAGGCAGACATTCAGCAATTACTTAGAGTGGAGGAGGCCACGGGATATGATGGACTAGATGGAGAATGATTGTTTCAGACTATACCAGGTTAAAATAGCTTAATAATAATGGCTACCATCTATTGAAGGCTGGCCAACTGCCTAGCATCACTTTGGGTTATTATCTAATTTAATCTCAATAACGATCCTATGAGGTGGGTCTTACTATTACATCCCTGCTCCTTCAATGAAAAAACTGAGGCTTAGTGACATGAAATAACTTGGCCAAGTTATACAGCTAATAAATGACCCAGCGAGGGTGGGAAAGCTCTTACTGAAAGCCCAGGAGGCAAGTGGCCTGCAGAGGACCAGAAATACCAATTATACCACAAGGACTGGACAGGGCTTTAGGCACTACATTAACGTGTCCTGATAATATACATTATGTGCACATGTGTGCCTCTGTGCGTGTGCAAGAATACAAACCCCACCAGAATACAGGGACCATAACCTTGGCTGGTGGGAGGACAGGACAAGGCTGCACTGAACAGAAGCCTCTGGAATGACAGGCTGGGACATTAGGTGAGCCCCAGGGGCTTGCTGAGGGACAATACAATCTTAGCAAATGCCCTAGGTGAGGTAATCATCACTCATCCTAGGACTTGCCATATTCCTGTTCACCAACAGCAGGGGAGAAATATGATGACACTGTGTTCTTGAAGAGGACAGAATGGACTTGGACACAGTCACCCCACACCAGGAGCCACAGAGTACAGCCACGAGGCAACTTGGTGGTGTAGGACAGAGAACTTGAGCAAAGATCTGGGTCAGAATTCTGGATCTGCCTTGCACTAGCCCTGTGACCTTGAGAAGTTTCAAAAAACTGTTTGGGCTGAGCACATAATGAGCTCTCAACAGATACTGACAAATGAAGGAGAAAAACTCAGAATGACATTTTCCAGGGAATCGATAGGCCTTTCCTTGGGAGTCAGAAGTAAGAATTAGAGAGGAAGAGACAGCTGTGGTTATCAGGCATCAGGCTCTTAGCTGGTGTCAGGAAGAAAGAAGCATCGCACAGCGAGCAGAGTGCCTTTCTCCCCTGGCCATACCTTTCTCATGAAGAAGAAGCCCCAAATGTTTAAAACCCCTATTCAGTTACAAATCAAAAGGAACTAACACCCAGCCATGTATCCCAAGGAAAAGACCCACAAAGTTCTCACTTACACAGCATGAGGCTCCTTAAACCGGCCAACCTGCTGGATGTGGTACATGAGGTCACCGCCATTCACATACTCCATCACAAAGTACAGGCGGTCCTGGAGGAAGACAACAAATGACAACATCAACGCTTGTTTCTCGAGTTCCAAACAGACAGCAGGGAATAGCCAGAACTTACAACCTAAAACCACCAAGTCTCTACAACAGGTCTCTAGCTGCTGGGCCCATTTTTTCCCCACATGCAGCATTTGTGCCACTAGAAGTACACAGGTGAGCACAGGTGGGACATGAATCTTCTTTGTAATTGATAACTCTGAGGTTATATTTATTTGTACTGAAAAGTATAATTAGCATGTGAGTCTTGGGACTTAATGGATATCATTTAGGATAAAGCTAATCTTAGTAAAAAGTAAAAATATTAAGTAAATCCTATTACAGTTTATAGGTGGGCCTACTGAAGCCCTCGTATGCCCCCCCCCCCACCACAAACACACACCCTGCCCATGTTTTTCACCTCCTGGTATTCACATCCTTGTGTAGTCTCTTCCCACAAGGAACAGGACTGACTTGGTAACCAATAGGGATACAGTAAAAGTGACAGTGCGTGACTTCCAGGACTGGGTGATAAAAGACATGACAGTGGTCACCTTGCGCTGTCTTAAACCACTTGCTCTGGAGGAAGGCAGTTCCATGCTGTGGGGACACTTGGACAGCATTGTGGGAAGGTACATGTGGCAGAGACCAGAGGCCTCTTGCCAAGCAACCAGCGCTAACTCCCATCCATGTGAGCGACCCACCCCGGAAACATCCTTCAGCTCCAACCAGACCTTAGATCACTGACACCTAAGTGGGAAACTGGACCACAATGTTTTAATTACATTTATTGAAGTGACATTGATTAATAACATTACATAAATTGCAATGTAAAATTCTGTAATAATCACCTGGATATTGCATTGCGTGCTCACCACCCATAGTCTAGTCTCCTTCCATCATAATGCATTTGACCTCCTTTACCTTCTTCATCCTCTCTCCACCCTCTTCTCCTCTGGTAACCACCACACTGTGTTTGTGTCTGTGAGTTCGTTTACTTTGTTTCTACATTTGTTGCTTACTTTTTTATATCCTACATTACTAAAATCATATGGTTCTTGTCCATTCCTGTCTACTTATTTCATTTAGTATGACAGAGGCCTAACTATAAGACCTAAAACAATAAAATACATGGAAGAAAACATAGGTACTAAACTTATCAACCTTGGTCTCAGAAAGAATTTTATGAATTTGACCTTAAAAGCAAGAAAAGTAAAAGCAAAAATAAATGAATGGGACTACATCAAACTAAAAAGCTTCTGCACATCAAACGATATCATCAACACAACAAAAAGACAACCAAGCGAATGGGAGAAGATATTTGTAAATAATACCTCCCATAAGGAGCTAATTTCCAAAATATATAAAGAACCCATATAACTCAACAACAACAAAAACCAACAGTCTAATTGAAAAATGGGCAGAGGACCTTAGAAGACACTTCTCTTAAGAAGACATACAACTTTCATTTGAGACCCCAAAGCCAGAGCCACCCAGGAATGCCACTCCTGAGCTCCCAGCCTACAGAAACTATGAGATAATAAATATTTAAGGCACTGAGTTTTCAGGTGCTTAGTAGTAAGTAACACAGTGACTATGGGGAAAAAAAAGAATGATTAAAGTTTGAAAAATAGTGGCATTAGGAGGGCATATCCAGAAGTAAAAGAATTTGGGCCAGATAAAGAAATCTACACCACATACAGGGGAATTTTTCAACACATCTTTCAAGGGAAATATGAAGTCCTTCAAGTCGCTGTGTCCAGCTCAGCTGTGTAAACCCCATTCCTGCTCCATGACCAGCGTGTAGTAGGGACCCTGAGAGTGGTGCAAGAACGACTTTATTTGGAACCCAGCTCTGCTCCCTGGGAGCTGGGTGTATGTGCAGAAGTTATCAAGCACCTGGGTCTGCTTATCCGGGAAACAGAGATAATAACTGAGCCCCAGTGTTGTTGCTGAGTCCAATGAGACAGACGTGTGTTACGGTCCCTGTGCAGCACCTGCATGAGATCTGCCTTCTCATTTTCCATCTAAGGGTGTTTGCTAAGGGAAGGAATGACTCCACCTCTTCTTTAACTTCCACTTGGGTTAAATCACTCCTTTATATTACGCAATCAACTTAATAAAAAATGAAAGAAAGAAATGGAAATGATCAGAGTGCCCTACGGAGTACACTATGCGTTATTTTGTGAAATGTATGTTCTGGTTATATTAACATGTCAGTATGGCTGGGTCGCAATCTAAAAGGTTTGCTGTCAGAAGTTGCAAAGCTATTGAGGGGTGGACTATAAGACCAGGAGCAGGGATGGTGGAGAAGTCAAGTGCAGGGCAGTGTCCACTTTAGAAATCAATATAGGATTTGAAGACTCCTTCCCCTCTTACTAGCTGGGTGACACTGTGTAGTCACTAACCTTTCAAATCTCCAGCTGCCTCTTCACCTGTAAGTGGACGTTACTTTCCTTCCCCGTAGAGTACTAGGATGACATATGGAAAGTGTCTAGCATGATATTGAACATATAACAAATGTTCAACCCACCATTTTAAAAAGCCCCCTTATAGTGCATCATCATATATATATATATATATATATATATATATATATATATATATATATATGTCATATGAGCATTTGTCAAATGTGTATTGAGTGTCTAATAATTAGAATGACAGAAATCATGAAGTAAAGCTACCATTGGGTGAGTACCTACTATGTGACTGAGCTAGGTGCTTTATATATTTGATCTCACTTATCTTTCTACACAATTCAACATGACCAGTATTACCATTCTCCTCCTTTTAAAGACAAGAATGTTGAAGCTCAGAAAGGGTAAGTAACCTCCCAATGGTCACTCAGTAGTTAAGTTGCAGATTTAGAATTTGAACCCAGGCAGATCGGTTCCAGAGTCCATACTTGCAACCTCTTAGTAGCTGCCTCCTGTATAAGGTTCTGGCTAGACACTCTATGCATGTGTGGGTGTGTCCTCACCTCTGAGGGTGTCCAGTCCAGTGGGGAGAGAAGGCACGTGGAGAAGATGGCATGTCACAGGGGAGGAATAGAGGGTAATCAATTATTTTTGAAATGTCAAAGGACTTTCTCAGACCAATATTACTCCACCCTCTCAACACTTCTAATGAGAGGCAGAGAGGGAGGTAGAATTATCTCTTTTGTTCCCAGAGTCCAATGCATACAAGATTTGCAAAATGGTCACATACGACTTAGTGGTGGAGTGGAAATACCAGCCAGAACTGCTGACACCTAGATTCTCATTCTTTAGGGGAGGGGGGTTGATAGAAAATAAGTCTAAAAATAGCACCTGCCTTTGCTGCATGTTGAAAAGAACCAAAACACTTTATTTTAAAAATTATTTTTACAACTAGCAGATGGCATCGGCCACAGAGAAAGAAGTGAGGGAGAGATTTTACTTGCTTTCTGCTTGGAAGAGCTCAACTGGCCCCCTAAACTCATTAGTCAGAACCCCAGCGTGGGGGGCTGAGCTCGACTGCGGCAAACGTCACGTTCTGTGGTCTTTCTCTGCCACCGAACGGCTGCAGCAGAAGCCTGAGACCCAGCATCTTCGGACTTCACCGAGTCTGGATCTGACGCACCAGGGCTCCAGCTATTAAACAGGTCACTGGCACCTTGTGTCCTTTCACTTTCTGAGAAAACACTTAGTGATGCCCGCTCTATGCCGGGAGGTATCCCACTGCCAGGGTGCTGCTGCAAATAACTGGGTATTTGCTGGGGAGGGTTCCCCAGACAAGTGGGGAGACCAGGCCCATTTTCCAGCAGCAGTGTTCCCCCAAATGGGGTGGAAAATAATTTTAGTTAGGCTATGGATGTACATGTCATTACCTTGATAGTTTTGTATTTATTTTAATGAATATTGTGAATAGTGAAACTGGATAAGGCCACCTACCCATACTTCCCTTGACTCCCATACTAGATTCAAGGTCTTTATCGTGCTTACCTGCTTCAAGGTCTCAAAAGCTCTCTCTCATAGTCACACACAGTAGTTTTTTATTAGGACTTATTTTTTGTGCCACATGAAAATCAAAAATTATTTATTGAGTATCAACTCAAGGCCCAACTTGGCTCTCTCCTACTTGCTCAGTTTTCCAAAGAGGACTTGTCATAGTTCAAAACTTCAGCTTTCATCTCTCTGAGCTGATGAATTTTGACTTAAATATCCATCCTTTCCCTTTCTTCTGAGCTCCAGTCTGCTCCAGCTGGCGACAGGACATTTCTACGTGGGTGTTCCACTGTCAACTGCAATTAAGCACTCAGAAAGTCAAGCTCACCATCTTTCTTTTCAAACTAGCCAGTCTGCTAAATCTCCAGTGTTTCTTTCCAATTGTAATTGTCATTCTTGTTATTCTTCAGTACACATTGCCTTCGTCTCCTAAGCATTAAATGACTTTGGTTAATTTTAAATTTCCTTTCTCCTTCATCTATCACATTCAATCAGTAAATTAATGATATTAAATGTCGGTCACTGCATCACACAAAAGGGTTGGATAGAATTTCCCAAATTTGGAGCGTGAGTATGAGGATAGTCTGATTTAAAACAATGACTGGATGGCATGTGCCGAATTCACCTGGGAGACCCAGGACAGGGCAGAAAATTCAAAGAGACAATCATTCTTCCTCCAAGAAAGCTGAAAGTGGGATTTTATATAATGCCCAAGTAACTGCCACATTTAATGAGATACCATGGACAGAGGAAATCAACACTGTGGGCAAGTCTAAGAGCAGGTACCATGCTCTCAGGTGGGCTGCAGTTAGTGTTTACCTACTTAATAATCTTTAATGATTTCCCATGCTTGTCAGTGAATTAATCCTGTATATAAGCTACTTCTCCTATCACTCAGATCTATCTGCTTCTCTCAAAAAGCTGTGCAGTGCTGTGGTTAACATGAGCTACTTCTGGTTCAAGTCCCAGTTATACTGCTTACTCCTTCTGAGAACTTGGCATTAGACACTTAAACTTCCCCTGCCTCCCTGAAGCAGGTACTACTAGCTTCTCCTTCATGGGGGCATTGCAAAGACACATCAAAAGCTCTGAGTTTGCACATAAAATCCATGCAAACTCAAAGAGCCTCACTAGGATGCGGGTCGCACACAGCTTTTCTTTCCTCTGTATTCTACAGCCTTAGGATCACTGCCAGAATCAAGTAACTAATGCTCCTCTAACAGTTTTCAGCTTCAAAGCCTTGCCCTTCCACATAGGGAGCAAAGTTCTCAAGGGCCAGGACCATCTCTCTTCTTTATAGAATTCTATGGACCTTTGATTATTGCATGAAGATGCAAAGGCCACTAACAAGAAAGCAGAGAGAACCAGGTTGTGTTTATTCCTACTCACCCCAGATTTATATGCCTTGGTTGCATTCTTGGGTCCTTTCTTGCACCTAAGATCCATGAATGGCTTTAGCTGCCCTAAAGCCCTGACACCGCAACACTCCTCCCAGCTTCTTCTCTCTCCTTCCATTCTTCACTGAGTGCCATGTTGGCACTGCTACACCAGGCTATGCCCTGCTCCAGCTCAGTTAGTTTCCTCAGACTCAAGATGATGTCTCTCACCTGATATGAGAACAAATGATTCCTTCTTAAATGTTCCTACTGAGTTAGTAGTAGCCAATTACCAGCTGATTGTGCCAGGGATAAGATATCTGACCTGCATTACACCAGTATGAATTGAAACCCAGGGAATTTGGTGGATAGGCAAACTGCAAGGGGCCAGGAAAGCATGTTACCATGACGAATGAGAAACACAGGCAAGAAGAAACAGAGACTTATTCCAGAAAGCTCTGAAGTTACAAATTCTAGTTCTTTGTGAGGTTCAGGTATAACTCTTCCTTTGGATTGGTTCCTACCAAAAAAATTCTCTAAAAAACAAAATGAAGAAAGTTTGGAACAGGGGTCGTTCTGTTTCTTAAAACCCAGCCTTCACTGACTGAGATTACTACACCATATCCTTGGAAACTGCTGCCAATGCAGAGCTGACCCCGAGTTACCAGGACTTCTTGGACACTCTTGGTGCTCAAAAGACATACCATCAGGGGCCACCTCTACAAGTGCAATCATCCTCATTCCCCTCCCTCTTCCCTACTGCATTCTGGGTTGATGTCTCTCCCAGCATCCCTTGCAACTGAGTTATTGCTGGGCCACCACAGCAAATTTGGGAAGTAACTTTTGTCCTTCAATGACTCATAAATCTAATTCAATTTTTTTTTAAAAAAGAAGTGCATATGTTCAATTGAAAAGAAAACATTTAAAATAGATGTTTTGCTAAGGAGACTTAACCGCCTATACCCACTGGCAGTTGGGAAATTGCATGAATGTGCCAGGCTGACAAATGCCCCTGGGAAAAACATGATCCTTCTGTGCCGACACAGCAAAGCGCCCTCCAGCCTAGCTCTGAACATGCAGGCAGGTAGCCTCCCTTTATTGTTTCTCATGCACTTTGTACATCACCTCTTTTAACCCTCATGTATTATGCCCACTTTAAAAATGAACCTACACAGCAAAGTGCTATTAGGTGACTTCCTGGAGGTCACACAGCCAGTAATCACAGGCCCAGTTATTAAGCTGAGATGCTCATGCTTATTTATCCCTTTGTTCTTCTAGAGCAATTACCCTAAACCCCATTCACCTAAGGCCAGTTCATCTAATGAGCAGTTCTCTAAAAATTCCAACCCCTTCCAATGGCTTTTGGATCTGTTTGAGTACTAACATTTACTGCTTTGTGGCACACTGAACACTTTGTAAACTATTTCGCTATAAACGTTTTTCAAAATTAAGACATTAACCCATGGTCCCCTCCCTAAATCAAATCAATATTTTAATTGGTCTATGTCTACCTCTGACTTTTTCTTTTTCATGTGCACATTCAATTTTAACACATTTAAAATAATCTCTTAAATAGGATTTAATATCTTATATTTTCTGTTAAAAGGATTCCATGCCTATTTTTCAAAGGCTTTTAAAATCCAGTTGTCTAAGAATACTTCTGATGTAACTGTGATGTTCTAATAAGTTTTTAGAAATTAAACTGGTATCATTTTAAGAACAACAAAAGTTGTTTTGTATATTGGTAGTTTCTTTTTTCCCTTTTATCTATTTTGACTACCTTAAATATTTTTTTTACCCTATTAAGGATCTTTTATCTTCGAAATTCCAAATCTCTGGCAAGACCAACATATCAAATTTGCAAAATGTTATATCAGATTTGTCACTTTTTAAAAGTAGCTGATTCATACGAAATTCTGGGTCACAACATACAAAGTGACAATCCACTCAGGCTGTCCAGCGGCTTCCTCACTGCTCCTCAAACACCTGAGTTTGTTCCTGACTGGGGTGCCTGCACCCCATCTTCCTGCTGTCAGAGCACTTCTCCCAGATACTCACATGCTTCACTCCTTGACTTGCTTTGGTCTCTGCTCAAATGTCATCCTCATCAGAAAGACCTTCCTTGGTCATCCTATGAAAAACAGTATCTTTCTATCCCAAACCATCTGTCTCTATCTGTTTTATTTTTTGTTGCCATTGTTGTTTATTATCTGTCTCCCTTTTAGAACAGGGACTTTCTCTCTTTTGTTCACTGATGGACCCCTCACAGTGATGCAGCTGGGTCCTGACACATTTATGTCAACAAATAAACATTTGTTGACAGAACTAATAAGGATTAGTACCCTCTGTGTACTGGCAGTAGTGATCTGACTTTTAGGGACACTGATTACAGACACTGCCTACTTTTATTCCAGGCTGCCTCCTCCTGGGCACCAATCTGCGGTGCAGAGAATTTGCAATTCTAGGAGGCGAGTGTGAGCCGGATGACCACCTTAACAGGCTTCCCTGAAAAGGAGTGTCATCTTCCCGCTTACTTGAGCTATGCTAACAATGGTTTACTCGTATATATGCAGTGCCCCCCACATTTTAAAATCACTCCCACATAGATCTTTCCAACATTGCAATATCCTTGTGGGGTAAGTAGGCGACGTCTTCATAGTAGAAGGAACACCTGAAGGGGCATTAGGACACCTGCCACCTAGCAACTGTGTAACCTAAGCCATTTCATCTGTCTGAGGGCCCATTTCCTTTGTGCAGAAATGTGAACAGTAGTAGTTGCTTATAGTCTTGTAAAAATTAGATGTGATCATGAAAGTGAAAATAATTTATAAACTAGGAAAAGGAATCTGGAGTTAAGGCAGCGGCAGGGTGGCCAGGTGTTTGAGTTTGGGGTCCTAGAGTCTTGTAGAACCAATCCCAGTGCCGCCGCCACCTATGTGACGTTGCAGGAGTTACTGAACTTCTCTGAATACCGGTGTCCTTACCTATAAACTGGGGATAGTAACAGCACTCTCTCCTCCCGGAGAGGTGAGAAACGACCTGTAGAGTTGAGCATGCGCCTGACACGTGCTAAAGCACTTGCAGTGCTAACTGGTGCTTGTGTTGCAGTTTTACCAACGCTGTTAAGGCCATGTTGGTGGCAATTCAACAAAATGTACTGGCAGAAACCTGGGCTCTGAGCTCAGGGGGCCTGTGACGCTATGCTGTTTTAGGGAAAAGTACCCGACATCCAGATCTTCAGTCCTTCCACCAGCAAAGTGGGATGACAGTCTCCTGTGTCACAGTACTTTAGGGGAATCTAGAAAGAAATAAAGTTTTCAAAGGCATATAGAATGGCAGACACTCAGATAGGATGTGAGTTCCACTCAGAGATGGAAAAGCTGAGGGACAGAGCACCACCTGCCTGCACTGAGCAGGTGGGGGATGGACAAGAGTCCTTAGAGCCCGGGCCCCCACTGAGCCCAGAGACAGGGTGGCACTGGGGATCCCACCCCAGGGGTGTCAGGGAGTGGAAACCAGGTGGTCCACATGCAACACACTCAAAAGACCCCATAGAAGAGGCTAATGTAAAGCCTTTTGGAGCCTGGCTGCTGGGGTTCAAATCCTGGCCTTGAAATACTAACTGTATGGCCTTAAGTCTCCTCATTTGTGAAATGGGGATGATGGCAGGATCCATTCAAGGGTTGTCATGTGGCTTATGATCATTAGCCCTGTGCCTCAAAAATAGTAGGCATTAGGATGTCTTTGAAATCAATTTAACTTATGTAAAATTAAAATATATGTGTTTAGCTGAAAAAAAATCCCAAATAAATTAAAAAAATTTTTAATCAGTGCTTTTCACTCAATGAACATGTGCCACTGAGTGAAGGTGACATGGGCGGGACTTCAGCTCTTCCCTCAGTGGCTTCGCCTTTGCAGGAAGTGCATCTCCTGAGCCAGGCACAACTCTAATATTTAAAGTCACATCTCTTCCCACACAGTATAGCTTCTAGAGACATGGTGAAGGTTTGATCTGATCCTCCCAATGGGAGAGCCGTCTGTTCGCTCCTGGCCTTGCCGCACCTGGAGACTGTGTCAGCCTCTAGCAGGTGCTCCAAGCCCACGCAGGACGAGCACTGCACATGCACAATGTCTGGACTCTCTCTGGACTTCTCACCTCTTCCCAGGCATGTGTCAGCTCCTTGGGGAGACCCAGCACATCACACCTTCCACATGCACCCAGGCCCTCCTCTCTCCTTCCAAAATGCATACTAAAATAGGAGTGAGTGAGGCAGCTCAGTAGTCAAGGAGTAATTTCAAACTTATCATTTTTAAAACAGTAAATTACAAATGAATATACTGAACTTCAACGACTATTCACCACAGATGACTAATTTATTCCAATCTCAACACATCAAACTGAAATTGAAAACCCTGCTCTTCTGAGACCAGCCTCTGCCTCGAGAACAAGATCTCCTTCCCAGTCTATTTACCAGACTGAGACTGTTCTTCATCTGCTGATGTCGGTAAGCCAATCTGGGGACCGCCGATGGAAACAAAAGGAGACTGGAAAAGAGGAAGTCTAGAGGTTTGAGAGTCTAGTCTAGTCCTATCTCAGCCCCCGCTTGAATACTTTGAGGTCTGAACTCCCCAGAGTTGGACTAGACAGAAGCACACCCTTCCCCATCTTGGCCACGTCCCCAGATGATGTGAATTATTGCTCGCTTCACATTTTTCTTTGCATTGACTCTTTTACTCAAAAACTCTTATTTTAAAAGCAAACTTTAGTCACATTTGAAGAATAATAATGAATCACTTTATGGAAATTTTTAAATAATGGGAATCAAGCATTTATCCTGCCTTTCCTATAAGAACTGTACCCTTGGGGCACCAGGAACTAGATGAGGAAATCTTATGCTTTTTTTATTAAAGGATTCCAACTAATAAATGAAAAGGGAATGTTAGAATTAGGGTATCAAATTCTTACAATCCTTAACGAATTATTGGACCTAGGCCAGGTATCAGTGGTTGCCAACAACAAAAAAAAAAGGAAGCCGGACATTATTTGCCTTCAGAGAAAAGAGTACCCACCACCTATGGTCTTGCCAAAGGGATCAAACCTGAGTCTGATCAAGGCTGGGTCCAGTCATCAACCTTCAGGAAACATGGAGGACAAAGGGAACACATAGAGATGCCCCATTACTATGTAGTCGGCAAAACCCAGACTGTGAAAACGCTATGAGGCCAATAGCCCAGGATCATCAGCAGATAAAAGAACAGATCAAAGGAAAGGACGGAAAGAATGGAGCGGAAAATCACTATATTAAAAGACTTATAAAGCACATCCAATTTCTAAAATTGGAAAGATTAAACTACAGAGATAAAACTATAAAGACATGCAAGGAAACCCTGACAGATGTGGCTCAGTGGGTAGGGAGTCATCCCATGAACTGAAAGGTTGCCTGTTCAACTCCTGGTAAGAGTACATCCCTCGGTTGCAGCCCAGTCCCTGGTTATGGGCCTATGAAAGACAACTGAGATGTTTCTCTTGCACATCGGTGTTTCTCTCCCTCTGTCCCTCCCTTCCCCTCTCTCTAAAAAATGAATCAAATCTTCAAAAAAATTAATAAAAGACATACAAGGAAGTCAAGCTCCCATTGGAAAAAATTGAAATCAGAATGCAGAGACACTTCTAGAATGGCTACAAAGTTCTCTTTCTTGACCTGGGTGGTGGCATAAGGAACTCAACCTTATAACTAATTACTAAACATCTATTTTGTGTGGTTTTCTCTATTTTTTTCTAATATTTCAAAATTAAAAGACTTTATAGTGCTCTCATAAATGGAAGAAATCTGTGAAAAAAACATATAACAAAAGCAAAAACAACAACCTAGAAATTGCTGTTTGCTAAAGCCAGAACCTGCAGCCTGGTACTCTCTCTTTGTTAAAAAGGCAAGTGTCAGGAAGATGCTGTGGGCAGGGTAACACCAAGTAGAAACTTTCTCCTTAAGTTTCTTGGAAAAACTTCAAGTGAATTGAAAAGTGGAGTGTAATTGAAAGTCCACCCAAATTCCCTTCATACTGTCCAAGGTCATTTTGCGTAGCAGTGCCTGTTCTATACTTTGGCAAACATGATCCCAGCTCTTAGTCCTGCTTGAAGGATGTTCTTGAAGCTGGTGGACCAAAGCCCCCACAAGGAATACTATACATATTTGCATAAAATGTATCCTCTCATGACCACCTGTGGTAGAGAGGTTGCCCAGGATTTGGAGAACCTGGTCTCAGGAGAAAATCATCACCCAAAAAGCAGACACTACTTGGCTATCAGGCAACAATCTGCAGACCCACCCACCTCTCCAGGTCTTGTTATCACAGCCCCTATTGCATTATCTTTAACTCTTCCTTTGTTCTAAGACCATTAAGTTCTCAAAAACAGGACCTAGCTCACTCAGCTCTATACAACAGGGCTTGGGTCAAGGCCAAAGCCAACATATGTGAAATAAATAACTAACATCTATTGAGTGTTTAGCAGATACCAAGTACTGTGTTATGTGTTTCTCATGTGTAATCTTATTATCTCCTCACAACCTTCTATATAGCTACTATTATCTCATCCATTTTACAGATTTAAAAAAACTGTAGCCCAAGGAGGTTGTATAATTTGCCTGAGGTCACTCAGTCAGTAAGTGACAGAGCCAGATTTGAACCCAGGTATCTCTGACCTCAAAATGGACCAAAAGGCAATATAGAACAGAAAAGGAGCTGGCCTCTTTCACACAAGGCAGTTCTATGCCTGGTGTGTGGTCTGCACTGAGGAAAAAAACCCCAAATCCAGTTTTGGGTCTTTCTAGGCTGGATGTGTTCAACCTAACTTAGCAATGCACAGGAGTCAGTGATGTTAGAGAAGAGAGGAGGTCCCAATCTTTAAATTATATGTAATATCTCACATAGGGGTTGGTCTCTAAAATTAGCATGTAGGGTAAGAGCTAGTTGGAGTCAAAATCATCTTGAAAACTCCTTGAAAGCATCTTTAAGTCACAGGGCCATTGGCCTTTCGAAGCCCCAAAGGCAAGAATTAACTTTGTCCTTCTTTACAATAGAGGCTCTGGCTTCCCCCTCCTTAGGAATGAAAGCCAAAGTCTAATTTTAAAAAAGTCCAGGCTTAGAGGTTTTCAAAGGGATGTCTCTTGCTTTCACAGAGTTGGCGTCACAGTCAATAGCTCTGAACTCACTGGCCCCTGCCTAGGACACTGTGCCCCATACCCTAGGAGTCCTCCAAGGACAGTGTTCTCAGGCAACCACTCCTCCAAGGAGGTCCATGCAATTTGCAGAAGGTACTGGAGCATTTAGCCAAAGAGGCTGGAGGGCTGCCTATAACCACCTAAAAGCACAGTGTGTGGACCTTTGCCCTCATTCTCATCTGCTATTACATCTCATATTGTGAAACGTGAAGTCTTGAGTTCCTGTCCCCAAGTCACTTCTTGCTGTTGGAGAAAGACCCTGCTCTGTTGGTTATAAAACCAGTTGCCTGAGTTAACTTATCTTTTTTTAAAAAATAATTTATTTATTTGTTTGTTTTGTTTATTTATTTTTTTTTAGAGAGAGGGGAAAGGAGAAAGAGAGGGAGAGAAACATCACTGTGTGGTTGCCTCTCACTTGTGCCTCCAACTGGGGACCTGACGTGCAACCTAGTCATGTGCCCTGACTGGGAATCGAGCTAGCAACACTTGGCTTGCAGGCTGACACTCAATCCACTGAGCCACAGCAGCCAGGCTCCCTTATCTTTGTTGAAAGAGCACCTACCTCAGCGGAGAATGCTTCTCAGTAGCCACCTCAGAAATTCTCAGCAGCCTTCTCTGGATCCCACCTTTCCCTGTGCTATAATGGGAAGGACCAAGGTGTCTCTTTGGGACAACTTTGGCCAAAGCCTGGTGAAACCCTGGAGGGGAAGTGTCAGAGCCCCCACACACATTACCATGGTCTGGAAGCAGGAATGCAGCTGGGTCAGGAACGGCGGCTTCCCAGGCAGGGCCAGCACACGCTTTTCCACCATGGTGCATTCCACATCATCGTCTTGGATCACAACATCTTTCTTCAGAATCTTCACAGCATAGAGCTCATCTGTGCCTTTGCGCTCTGAGAGCATAACCTGAGAAAGAGAACAAGGAGGTCAGGGTGGTTGGAAGTGGCCCTGGGGGAAAGCCAGTGTAGGTAAATGTTCATTCAGATCCTCTCCAAGTTTTGTCCACATGGCTTCCATTGACACTAAAACAGACCTCACACTTGCAATGGCTGAACGCAATCATAGATGATGGTTCCAAGAGCAATGACCAAGTATTGATCTCTTTGGGATATGGCAGAAAATGTCCAGCAATATGGCTAGAATATAAACCCCATGAGGCCAAGTATCTGCCTGTTTTATTCCCTGGTATAAACCAAGACTCTGAACTAGTACCTGTCACATAGTAGATGTTCAATAAATATTTGTTGAAGGAGGGAATTCCTGATAAAACTGAATGTGGGACTCTTGTTTCCTTATTCATTCAACTATTTAATATTCACTAAGAGCCTGGAGAGCATTGGGGATACAGCAATAAATAAGCAGGTGCGTTCTCTGACTGTACTCTAGAGAGGAAGAAAGACTTCAGACATAATTACAGGGATGATTAATATAATATTTCAACAGCCTCCCCTATAGTCCTGAAGCCTCCTTCCATGTAGCTGTGATCACAATCAGAGCATGCGCATGACACATCATTATTTTCACTGGTCATGACTGTGCCAGAGGGGACAGTGACCAGCAGGTACCATTCCCAAGAAGTCACTTAGGAAGAACCTTCTGATTGAGCAGTGGACCCACTTGTCTACAACTGACTGGTAGATAGCTTACCTAAGCTGAATCAATTAGACTCTCTCCCTAAAAATTTGCAATTAGGATACTCCAAGTAGTCAGTCCTGGGGCCCTGAACAGAAAACACACAAAGATCTGCTACAATGGTTCATTTTTACCACATGCAGGCCAAGAAGAATAAAACGGATGTGTGAGGAGAGAAAGGTCAGAGAATGAGCAGAGATCTTGCTTTCCAGCTCTGGGTTCCGGTCTCTCATGAGACTTGGTTGTTTCCCATTAGAAACTTCCATATTCCTCCAGTAAAAATATTATGATTTAAATTAAGTTAGTTTGAGTGGATTTATGTTTCTTAGAGTCCCTATGAGACAAAATTATTGCTTGAGTAGTTCAAATCTTAAGAAAATAAAACTTTCAGGAAGCCAATTTCAGTATTATCAGGTGATGATGGGAGAACTTGTTTACAATACAGATTCCAAGCAGTACCTCTCATTCAGAAGAAGTTCTGGGCTGTGGCCTGGAAATCTGCATTTTAATAATCACTTCCCCCTCTCTTGAATCTAATCACTCAATGTGTTGTGAGGAATACTTGTGGTGCTATCAAAACTGATTCATTTAATACAGTGGTTAGGAGGCGTCAATAAGTAAAACAATCCTTCTATCTTGAGTTTCCTAACTATTTCTCAGCAGTAATTCATGGGCGTGAAAAGGGACTTTTTCTCTGCTCCTTAATATTTTAATCAAGCTGTCCTTTTCTTTTTCTTTAATTAAATTATAGATGACATACAGTGTTATTTTAGTTTCAGGTATACAGTCTAGTGATTCAACATTTATATACCTTACGATGCAATGACTGATAACTCTAGTACCCATCAGTCATCATACAAAGTTTTAAGATATTATTGATATATTCCCTACACTGTACTTAACATTTCTGTGATTTATTTATTTTATAACTAGAAGTTTGTACCTCTTACTCCCCCCTTCAACTTTTTCAAAGAAGTTGACACACACACACAGGAATATTACTCAGCAATAAAAAGAGTAGAATTTTGCCATTTGTAGCAACATGGATGGACCTAGAGAGTGTTGTCTAAGTGAAATAAGTCATAGAGAAAGCTTGCCTTTTCAACAGAAATCTCCCTGCCCCTTCTCAGAGAGCTTTCTGAGATCATTCCCCATGTTAGAAAGGAACTGATATTCCATGGTAATTTTAAAACATGTCTATAAATATTTGATAATACTCTATCAAATGGCAGAGTCTATGACCTTGACCTCTCCGCTTGAACCTGGATAGGGCTTTGTGATGGCCTCAATGAACAGAATAACATGCTAGTGACCCTGAATGACTTGTAAGGCAATAGCTTCTTTCAGTTTCTCTTGGGACACAGCCTTTTCAGCCTGAGACCAACATGGTAGGGAGGCCACAGAATGAGGTCACGTGGAGGGGCCCCGAGACTGCATAAAGAACCTGGTGCCCAGATGGCTCCAGGTGCTCCAGTGCCCCAGGTCCAGCCGTCCCAGCTCCCACCATTGCGACAGACCCTGAACTACAATCCACCAGTGAGCATCCCAGTTTCCTGACCCACAGGGACTGTGAGAAATGACAGAGTATTGTTACTCGTTTAAACCTCTGAGTTTTGGGGTGATCTGTTAATGCAGCAATAGACATCTAAGTTCATACCTGCACTATTGCCACCCAGAGTTGTCAGGTGTGGTCTGTAACACCTTGGGTTGTTTAATTCTTGGGTTTGGGTTTGCACACTTTTTTCAATCTTTCTTTTTTTTTCTGAAAAGCTTCAATTGAGTGAGGCATCAGAGATGAAATTCACTCTACCTCCTAAACAGGTCATGTTTCTTGGTCTTTCCAGGACCTGGAAGGCTGGCCAATTAACCCTTCCATTCAGTCAACATTAACCAATGTCTAGAATGTGCCAGACACTGAGAGGCGGGGGGGGGGAGGGGGGGGCGCAGAATGACAAGGTCCCTGTCCTTACAAAGCTCACACTCCAACCAAAATAATGACCTACTTCAACTGTGATTAAACCCCTAAAGAACTGTGTGGTGCTCTCTGAGTGTTTAAATGGAGGCTTTACACTGACTTGATGGATCAATAAAAGATGCTCTGGGAATGTGATGATTAAGTAGAGACCCAGGACCAGGAAGGCAGAGATGGGGGAGGCATATTCCAGCCAAAGCAAAGGAATTGTGGTATCTTAGGATTCCGCTACCTGGATCTATAAACCTCCACCTGGATACACTGTAGGAAGTGAGCACTCAAGTTCTAGAACTCAAATTCCTGACACCCACCCCCGGCTCTCTTAGATCCAGCAAATGGATCTTTCCAGCAGAATCCAAGAGACCCAGAAGATAGGGCGGCACTGACGCCAAGTGGGGAGACTGGACAAGGAACAGGTGCTGTGCAAAGGGAATGGCCCCACGTTTGCACCAGGGAGAGCAAAGGCCATGTTGGGAGGGCTGGCATGTGAGGGAAGGGGATTAGTCTGGGGCTGATAAAGATAACCACACCCATGTCTTACCCACACTATGCATTCTCACTTAATTTCCACACAAATGTGTAGCATGGGTACTACTCGTATCCCCACGTTTATAGATGAAAAGTTAGGTGACTTGTACAAAGTCACTTCACTACGAAGTGGCACTTCGTACGTCACCCGTCTCCCAAATTCATGCTATTAATGACACTCCATCTGTTTCTCCAAAGCCTAAATACCAAGGATTGTGTTGTGAAGCTGTTGTCTTCAGGTTTCTGCTGGCATATTTCAGGTATGGTTCCAGATCCTAGCCCTTTTCCTCCTTTTCCTATGCACCCATCTGCTGAGACTTGGGTCCCTGTGAACTAATTCATGGCCACAGACAGAACAGTCACTGCTTTCCTTCATTTCTTATACAACCACTAACACACCATTTACTTCTCGCAATGAGCAAGGTCTCGGTTTAGGCTGCAGTCACAACTCCAGTAAATCCAGTCCACAAACTCACTGGGAATTTTGTGCATAATGCTAGGCTCTGGTGATGTGCCCACAAACAGGACAGACACGGCCCTGATTCCAAGCATTAAGTGGCTTGAGAAGATCTTTGTTCCTCCTTCTGTGCCCTTAAGGGTTAGCATGGGAGAGAATGGCAGAAAAATAGCCATAGCACTGACAACAGAGATGGCCATGCTCTAAAAATGTTCCTTTAAGTAGAAACGTACTTTTATAATTGTCTCATGCGGTTTCAGGGGTCTCTACTTCAGTCAATACCAACATAGAGGGGGTGGGTTGTTTGTTCAGCTATCCTTCCTCTCCGGGGGGAGGATTCCAAGCAGATGGAAAGGATGTGTTGAAGTGAAGTTCTTATCAAATTCCAAGCCACATCTGCTACTCAAGCATCTTCTGGGAAAGACATGATAGACAGCAGAGCTCCAGTAACAACAGATAAAACGGAGGGAGGAATCACAGGGACTTCCAGCCTGGGAAGTTGTTGGAAAACGCAGATGGCAAAGTTTGCCTGGAATCTTGGCTCCTGACCATGGGTCAGTGTTTGTGATGGGGAGGGCACAGACCCTAGACTGAGAAGACCTGTTACATGTCCAAGTTCTACCACATCCTAGTGCTTGACCTTGGGAAGTTCATTTAACTTTCCTGAGCCTTAATTTCCTCATCTCTACAACAGGGACATTCACAATACTTAGCTTTTGGTGGTACTGAGGGGATTTTGTGGGATAAGGTGTGCACCATGCTGGGAAGAGTGATGAGTGCTTGATACCCGGGGGTTGTACTAGTTTCCCACTGTGAAAAAGAACCAGAAACTGAGCAGCCTGAAGCAACGGGAATTAATTCTCTCTCAGTTCTGGAGACCAGAAGTCTGAAATCTTGGCAGAGTTCCTAGAGGCTCTGAGGGAGAGGCTGTTCCATGTCCCTCCCCAAGCTCTGGCAGGGCCCAGCAATCCTTGGTGCTCCTTGCCTTGAAGATGCATCACTCCAGTTTCTGCCTGTCTTCACAAGGCATCATTTCCTGTGTCTTTGTGTCCGTGTCCAAATGGTCTCTTTATAAAAACACTAGTCACTGGATTATCCAGTATGAACAATCTCACCTTGATTGTACTTGCCAAGACCCCATGTGTAAATAAGGTCGCGTGCACAGGCACTGGCAGTTAGGACCTGAGCATATACCTCAGGGCAAGGAGTAGGGTGGGGGCATTCTGCCCACTACAGTGGTTACCATGAACTTCATCTTTTTAAAGAGCAACCAAGAGGGTTTCTTGTCATTTTGCACACCAGCACCAATTTTCAGTTCTCAACTGGCTAAGGAGGTTCTCCCTGAGGGAACTATGTGTCTATTTGCACACTAACCTAAGAGGGACCAAAGACTCCACTGCCCATTCCCCCAGTGGCAACAAACACCGACCAAAAGTCCGAAGTCCAATGTAGCCTCCCTCAGTTCCTCTCTTACATATTTTATGCAATGCATCAGCAAGTATGGTCAGCTCTCCATTCAAAACACATGCCATATCCAACCTCGTTCCTGACCTAAGCCCCCACGATCTCTAAACTGCTCTCCTGCATTTGCTTCTGACTAGTTCTCTGCTCCCACTCTGCTTGCTCCCAGCCTCCAAACATACTCTGCTCTCCTGCCTGGAGGACTCTCCCCCCATATATATTCAGGAGTTTGCTCCCTAACCTTGTGCAGGGTGGCCTCCTTGAAGAGGTCCTCCCTGACCACCTTCGCCTTTGTCACTCCCCATCCCCTTCCTCTACCTTGTTTTTCTTCACAGTACTTACCACCCCTGGCACTATATTAATGTGTGTATTTTCTTCCCTACCTAGAATGTAAGCTCCATGAGAGCAGCTATTTTGTTTGACTTGTTTACTATTGTGCCCCAACATCTAGCATATAGTAGATAATAAATATTTGTTGAATGAATGAATGAATGAATGAAAATATTTGAGTGGGAAAGGTAGTTTAAAACAAAACCCAGATGTAGGTCACTAAAGATCTTCAGTTACTTAGGTATCAATATTTTTTAATATATATGGCTATATTGAAGCATATTTTACAAACAATTAGAGGTGGCATTCAAGATTATGTAACATAAACAAGTGGATTTTATGGTATGCGAATTATACCTTGATAAAGCTGGTTAAAAATGATTGCATAGCATATATTGTGAATATATGTTTGTATATGCATGTATGCAGCCCCACCCTGTATATATACAGGGGTGGGCAAAAGTAGGTTTACAGTCGTGAGTACACGAAAGTTTATTCTTGTGACCATTACTTATTAATCATTGTATTATTTATTATTATTAACCTACTTTTGCCTACCCCTGTATAATACTGTGTGTGTGTGTGTATACTCTCAGCTTCCTAGAAGCCAAAGCAACTGGAGATACATGAAGCATAACAAAAGTTCATATTTTCTGTAAGGAAATCACTTTTTGATGAAAAAATAAACTTTCCCTAGAACTTAGGTCTACATGAAATATCTGCATGATCTTGAACCTGTGGTTCTACAGTAGATGATGTTCTCAATCACATCCCACTTGGGAAAGGATCCTAACTTGATAAACTGAGATGGTGTATCTAAGAGAGAAAGAGACAGAGAGACAGATATTTTGGGGTCATCAGGTCCCCAAACACTAGTTTTGGAGAGGAGATCAGTGAGGGGCCATGAGCCGGGGAGAGAACATAGAGAAGCAAGCTGAAGCCAGGTGTGTCCACTGTGGGCCTGCAGGAGGATTGCCCTCCTCCTCTCCCATGTCCACCACACTAGGGAGCAGCTTATGGGCAAGACTAGGCACAGGACTGGGTGCTGACCGAGCTGCTCTCTTTCTAGGTGCCATCTCTTTGTGGGTCCGCTGTTCTTTGGGGCTGTCTCCTGCATTGGGCTCCATCCAGTTCCTCTGCAGATCTACCCAGGGTAACTTAGGTCAGCTCAATACTACGTTTCCTGTCCTGGGGGCTGGCGGTGCCTGCTCACACTAAGCCCCTGTTCCTTCGGGCTGAGCAGTAGGGTCTGTGAGAAGGTTGGAGGCACTGGTGCTTGGCCCACCCTCCAGACCAATTAAATCAGAATCTTCTGAACACACGGGTCTCCTGTGCCGGGCCCAGCTGCCCAGGGAAAGACTGGTGGGGAGGTGGCAAGAGGCCATGGAAGTGGCATTATAAGAGGCAAGGGCACCGGGCAAACACCACCAACCTACTCTTCCCGGGACATTCACGTACTCAGGAGGGGGGTTTTGAGAGAAATTTGGGTGCAGTCATAGCACCCTCATCTTCAAAACATGATCGGTATCCTGACAAGCTCTTTGATGTAAGAATGAGACTATGACATGGGCAGAGTCTAATTAGCTTGACATTTATATCTAATTAGAATCATAAAATTATAGTAGGTACAAGTTCAGATCTGGAATCTTGAGTTCAAATCCTAACTCTATCATGTGCTTGCTCCGTGATCTTGGGCAAGTTACTCCACCTCTCTGAGTCTCAGTTCCCTCATCTTTACAAAAGCACGACAACAGTTCATCCCTGGTGCAAGAGCAAGTGGCATAGGCAGGTACATCTCTGTGCCCGGCACACAGCAAGCCCTGCTGTTAAAGTGAAAGCACAGTTATGGAGATTAAGAGGGATGTCCCAACTCCTTCTGTGGGCATGATGGTTCTCTCCCACACTCTCCAGATGGGAGAAAGAGAAAGTGACCCAGAGTATAGACCAAAATCTATGGGAAATCTGTCTTAGGAGATTCCTAAGCAGAGCCCAGAATGAAAGGCAAAATCATACTGCCTGTGCTCAGAGGCAGGGTTGGGCATGAGCGGTCCTTGAGAGGCTAAGAGGACTCCTCCGGGGAGCTGCATGCCCAATAGAGACAGGACTTCCCTATGGAATCAGCAAATCATCTGTCAACTTCTAAAATTCCAAATGGGGAAGGGACTATATGATTTCCAGGCCATCCTAGACTCATCTTTTCTGGCATGGAGATTTGCCAAAGTCTTCCTTCAGACTGGGCCAGGGATGAAGAGTTGACTTGTGCCACCTAACCATTGAGAAGCAGAGGCCTGGTATAAGGAACAGGAAATCTTGTAGCATGCTGGATGTGGGGATTAAATAAAGACAAGAGCCCATTAGTTCATAGGGCCATGATGATGATTCAACAATATAAAGCATATTAAGAGATTAACACAGAGAAAGAACTCGGTACACTGTGTTCATCATGGTGAATTCTTCACCTTTTAAGGTTCTCCCAATTTATAACCTTCACTCATCATGAAGATGCCCTGACATGTTCTAGATCATCTTTTTTTTTTTTTTTCCCAACTAGGCTATCTTGAAGACCCTAAGTTTCATTCTCCAAAGTGTGCTATTACCATTCAAACTCTGGATCAAATTTATATGCATTTAAATTTTATTTTTAATAGCAGTCCCAATAATTGAATGTAGTCATGTGGTTTGGAGAATCAAATCCTTTGCCCCTAGGACCAAACAAATTAGCAACCTAGAAATGATTTTTTGCTTCTAATCACTCGTTTTGGAGCAAGATCTGGGTAGACTGGCTAATTGAAGAAGTACTTCAGGAAAAACTGAGAAATGGTAGAGTGGAGAAAAAGATGCCAATTGGGAATTAATAGTGTGGATCTGGGTAGGATTTAATCATTGCATGGATACAATCTTCAGGTTGGCCAGACAAAAATAAGAGTACCATGTAATGATACTCAAAGGATACAACTTGGTTAGTCCGTGATTTATTATGTAAGGTTTTCCATACTTAAAATAAAAACCCTTTACATGCTTAAATACTGTATAATTCCAACCATATGATATTCTGGAAAATGTAAAACCGTGGAGAGAGTAAAAAACAATTAGTGGTTGCTAGGGGGTGGAGGGGATGGAGGAATGAATAAGCAGGGCACAGAGGATATTTTGGGTAGTAAAAATACCCTGTGTGACACTATAATGATGGATACATGTCACTAAATATTTGTCCAAACCCATAGACTGTACACCATCAACAGTGAAACCGAACGTAAACTGTGGACTTTGGGTGATAGTGATGTGTCAGTGATAGTGTGGGTTCATGGGTTGTAATGAATGTACCACTCTAGTGGGTGATGTTGATAGTGGGGTGGCATGGATCTGTGTGAAACTGAGTTTTCAGATCAGAGGTTAGGTTGACAGGTGTTACTAAGATTTAAATCTTTAAAAATGATGCCATGTAGTACCTTAGATTTAACCAATTTGAATGTTTTTTCCAGCAGCAGAAAAAGCCCATGGAAGTGTGAAATAAAGTTTAGAATGGAGGTATTTTCAGCCTAGTTAACCCTGACTCTTGTGGACTTGCTATTGCTGAGCAAATGTCACTACACCCTTGGAAGGAATGACTTACAGTGACTGTTGGGAAGAGGGAGGAGAGGAGGGAAGGATATTTAAGCCTGAAATACCTAGCCTCTGTGTTTTAAATGAAGGTGTTCAGTCAAATTTAATAATGTTTTATTGTTTGATTGGGAAATGCAAAAAGACTACTATTTAAAAACTCTAGGCTATATCACTTCTAACTATTGATATCATGGAATTGATATGATAGAATTGATAGCTATCAATTCCAGTTACTGAAGTGTTCTTTTGAGGTGAAATCAGTGTTGCTTACATGTGTGCTTAATTTCCTTTTAATCATGTGTCATAGTACACAAAACTGGATGAAAATAAAAGCAGATTTAATTTGACTGATTTTTAGACATTTACTGGATACCTTTTACCAAAAGAAAATGCAATGGAACACTTAAGGGTCTGTCATACCTTCAACAATTAGGTTGCATAAAAGAAGCCTGTTACTCTGTAATCTGATCTGCTCTGTGCACACAAGCCACCCCTTGAGAGCAGTGGAGGCTGTGTGGCTTAATGGTTATACATTCAGGAGCCAGACTGCCTGGGTTCGAACCTGCACCCACTGCTGTATGACTTTAATCCTCACCTATCTGACCTTCTGGATCCTCATCTGTAAAGCAGAGATAATAACAGCACCTGCCCCATGAGATCATTGTGAAGATTAGATGAACAGTGCACAGAGAACACTTCAGATAAGCCCTCAATGCTCAAAATGCACTACCATCCCTGCAGTGGTTTTCAATGATGTCAATTTATAGTGGGAAACTGGACAAGGTGAGGAGGAGCTGAAATAAATTAAGGCACATTTAATAACACTAATCATCTATATTTGTACATCCAAAATATTTATCATGGGTGTTGTACAATTATAACCTACAGGTTTCTGCTAACAGGTTTGTTCTAGATTATAGGTTATGCTGTTAGTAACCAGGAATTCATCTTAATAGAGCTGTGAATTTCTGAAATAGTACAGAAAGATGCAGTTGAGATGGATACAGAGGATGGCAAGAACTATAACAGCACAATAATTGGACCAGTGGCCATGAATTTATCACCCAAGACAGAGTTCCCATGTTAATAGGCGCTAGCTGGCCCTTCAATAAGAGGATCAAATTTAACTTTGTATTATTTTTCTCACAAAGTCAGGCAACATATTAAAGAATATACAGACTTACACCCCTGCTTTGGCCTGTGTATCAGACAGACCATAGTTTTCTTCCTTTTCTCAGGGAAACGGTGTATTCCACATCAGCTTTTCAGATGGTTGGATGGGAAAGTGCCCCTGCCCCTTGGCAACAGACAATTGAATCACATGGATCCTTGAATCATACTGACCCATCAGCTTCTCTTTCCTGGAACTTTAAAGTTCTAGGATATTCTTGATCTGTGAATTAGACATTGAGAATTGAGAAGTGACGTGTGTTTGAGGAAGGTGGTGTGATGCATATCCAAGGAGCAGGAGGACAGACTGGGGGCTGCAGGATAAAGACAATGGTTGCTGGGCTCCTGGAAGCACCTGCATTCCAGCTGCACTTCCTGCATTGGGTGCTGGGAGACACGCCGGGTCTGCCCAGCAAATGCCCCTCTACTACTCTGACTTGATAGTGTACTTCCTGCAGGGCACAGCGTTATAAACCTTAAGTTCCAGATAGTTTCTTTTCCTTAATATAATCATTTTTGTTGGGGAAAACGGACCCTTATAATTTCTTGTTCTGTCATTTACTATCTTCTGAAGAATGACTGTAGGGGCCGCCAAGCTGGAGTCAGTCACTTCATTGAGAAGAGACCTAGAAGAATTGGGAAAGTGAGAAAGCCTCATAAGGATTTGAGAATGAGTTGGCAAAAACACCCAGCAATCAGAATTGCATATGAAAGACTGGAGCCTGGGAGGAAGGAGCAGTAATTGGGGTGGAACCAAGGAGAGGCAGAAAACCAAGATCAGACAGCAAATGTCACAAGGTTCTCTGGAAGAGGATTAAGGGAACAGGTAGCAAAGACTGAGCTATCTGTGAACCATGAGATAAAGGAGTTCACCATATGGTGCAGGAAGATAGCAAAGCAGGTTGAAATAAAGGGAAGTGCTTTTGTCTTCAGGGTTATGTAACCACATCTAGTGTATGTTCGCATGTGCGTGCGTGTGAATCCACAACACTGAGATTAAAATTAGGATAGACTTCCACCATAGGAGCACCAAGACTTTAGAAAAGACATTTGTTAGAGGTTTGAACTAAACTGACTTTGATCTTCTCAGGAAGTTTCTTCCTGTCCAAATTCAGGGCTGTGCTTGGTTCTAGCAGAGAAGGTGCTGCTCTTGGGCTAGAGCTCTGGACAGCTCTCTTGTGCCCAAACCCAAAGCTCACACTACTGATGGGGGACTCAAATGTCAGAAAATCTAAGTTTCAGGTGACAGCTAATAAGCTGAGAAGTCAATGTATGTAAAAAGCTATTGTTTCAGGAATTGGAGGTATGACCCACCTTGACTCCAGGACCTTTGTGCCTCAGGAGGACTGCAAGCAATCAAGACGGTATCTGAGCCATTAAAATCCAGGGTGAGATGATCACTGCCCAGGACACAAGGACTGCCACCCAGGACACAGATGAAAGAATGGTGCAGCTTCTATCTTTTAACTTTTTTCCTGCATTTCAAACCCCTTACCTAAACTTTTCTTCTCTTTATAATAAGGGTTCGTTTATAATGGAATTTAAGACAGTACGTTAGGTACAAACCAGCTGGCTTCTCAGATCATGACCATCTGAATAAAGTGCTCATAAAGATTCAATCCCGGAGGCAGGTGCAGGAACAGCGGGCGGCTGCGGCACGAGAATAGTGGCGGCGGCGACTCACAGACGCCCACTTCCACCGTGCACAAGTGTCCGGGGCCCCGCCCCAAGGGGCGAGAGACCAACTCCCGAGGCGCGGCTCGGCAGGCCTGAACCTAGCGCACAGGACACCGTGCACGCGCACATGCGCGCGCACAAGCACCCCAGCCGGCTCCAACAGGCGCCAAAGGAATGCGCAGGCCACCCGGGGGTGCGCCGGTGTTACCCGGGCGCGCAACCAACACTACACGCAGGCGCACGCTGCTGCCACCAGAACAGGAACCTCCGGCCCGCCTCATTAGACCAGCTGTGGATCCAGAAAAAGAAGACGACACACAAAGGCTGAACTGAGTAAAAACTTTCTTTTTTTAAAAACATTTTTATTTCTATTTGAGTTTTTTTTATTTGTATTTTATCTTTTTAATTTCTTACTTTTAATTTTTACTTTTATTTTTTAATTTTTTAAAAATTATCACTTTAATTTGTTTCATACCATCTATCATTCTCAACCTTCCTCTTTTTTTTATATTCTTCTTCTTTTATCATTCTCATCCTTCCTCTTTAATTTTTGTTTATTTGTTTGTCTGTTTTGTTTAGCCTCCCTTTCACACTAAATATATAGCATAAACTACTATATAAATCTAATACTATACAATTACACTTTCTTACTATATTCTGCATTCTTCCCTCTTTTTCTTTTATTATTATTAACATACAGTGTAAATATTACTTACTGTCTTGCATAGTCTTGACACTACTTGCTACTATTATTAATCTTATCATACCCTCTCTCAAAAATTATATTTTTCCTCATTAAAAACAACTCTCATCCATTCTTCCTATAGTATAAAAGCCCTAACCTCTCTACATTTATACTAATACTGGTTCATTTGCTGACAATAGTGGGATAGAGGGTGGGGAATATTTTTGATGCTGTGGGTTTCCTGCCTGGGCTGTGTCTTTATGTTTTTAACAGCATCTCCACAAAAGAACTCAAGAAAAAGTGGACAGAGTGACTTGATCAACTAGCCAGAGGGAAGATACCACCAAAGAGCATCTGATATATAACCAGACAGCATAAACAAACGACATAAAGGGTAACCCAAGAACATCAGGCTCAGGAGATCAAAGAGACTGCACCACTGAAACCCCCAGATCTACCATAAAGAATCTCATACCACAAAGGTGGGAAGTCAAAGCAGACAAATCCAAATAAAAAAAACAAACAAGAAGAATCAAACATGGTAAGATGCAAAAAAAACCCTCTCAATGAAAAGAAAAGAGGAATCCCCAGAAAGAGAGGTAGATGGAATGAATAGACATAGCCCAAATGTCAGACAAGGAATTCAAAACAATGGTGGTGAAGAAGCTCAATATACTTGACAACCTCAAAAAAAACTATGACAACCTCCATGGAAGTTACCAACAGCTCCAAGAAAATTACAGGGAACTTATGAAGAACTACACCAGCATAAAAAAGGACATAGAAACTATCAATAAGAACCAGGAACAAATGAAGAATACAATCTTTGAACTGAAAAACACAGTAGAATCAATCAAAAGCAAGCTAAACGAAGCAGAGGATCAGATCAGTGAGTTAGAGAACAATGTAGAAAAAAATTCCCAGACAATACAACAAAATGAAAAAGGCCTGAAAAAAAATGAAGAAGATCTAAGGGGATTATGAGATAACATGAGACAAAATAATATCCGGATCATCGGAATAAAAGAGGGAGAAGAAGAAGAACGAGAAATAGAGAAGCTGATAGAGGTAATGACAGGAAATTTTCTTAACCTGATGAGAGAAAAAGTCATTCAAGTTCAAGAAGCACAGAGAGTCCCAATGAAGAGGAACCCCAAAAGGCCCACTCCAAGGCACAGCATAATTAAAATGGCAACATTCAAAGACAAAGAGAGAATCCTAAAAGCAGCAAGAGAAAAACAGCAAATAACACACAAGGGAGCTCCGATAAGGCTATCGACTGATTTCTCAACAGAAACACTACAAGCCACAAGGGAATGGCCAAAAATATTTCAAGCGGAAAAAAACAAAGGCCTACGACCAAGAATACTCTACCCAGCAAGACTCTCATTCAAAATGGAAGGTGAAATAAGGAGTTTCTCAGACAAAGGAAGACTAAAAGAATACATCTCCACCAAACCAGCATTGCAAGAGATGCTAAAGAGAATGCTTTAAGAAAAAGAAGAAAAAAAGAGGAAAGGAATACAAGTACAAAGGGAAATGAACAAATACATGTCAATAATAACCTTAAATGTAAATGGATTAAATGCTCCATTTAAAAGACACAGAGTAACGGAATAGATACGAAAACAGGACCCACATATTTGCTGTCTACAAGAAACAAACCTCAAAACAAAAGATTTACACAGACTGAAAGTAAAGAGATATAAAAAAGTGTTCCAAGCAAATGGACATGAAAAAAAAGCTGGGGTAGCAGTCCTCATGTCAGACAAAACAGATTTCAAAGCAAGGGCAATAAAAAGAGACAAAGAAGGACATTTCATAATACTTAAGTGAAAAATCCATCAAGAAGATATAACACTGATAAACATATATGCACCCAACATAGGAGCACCCAAATACAAAACGAACATACTAGAAGACCACAAGAAGAATATTAACAGCAACACACTCATAGTAGGGGACTTCAACATTCCATTATCAACAATAGACAAATCTTCAAAGCAAAGAAACACCAAGGATATACAGGCATTGAACAACACACTAAACTACATGGACTTAACTGATATATATAGAACTTTTCACCCCAAAGAAGCAAAATATACATTCTTTTCAAATGCACATGGGACATTTTCAAAGATAGACCACATGATAGGACACAAAACAAGCCTCAACAAATTCAAAAACATTGAAATTATATCAAGCATCTTTTCAGACCACAATGCCTTAAAACTAGAAATCAACCTCAGAGAAAAAAATCAAAGACATCGAAACTCATGGAGGATGAATAACATGCTATTAAATAATGAATGGGTTAACAATGACATCAAAGAAGCAATCAAGAAATTTCTGGAAACTAATGATAATGAACACACAACAGCCCAAAACGTATGGGACACAGCAAAAGCAGTACTAAGAGGGAAGTTCATAGCAATACAGGCATATCTGAAAAGGCTAGAAGAATCTCAAATAAAAAATCTAACCCTAAAGCTACAAGAACTAGAACAACAACAACAAACAAAGCCTAGGGCAAAAAGAAGGAAGGAAATCATCAAGATCAGAGCAGAATTAAATGACATGGAGACTAAACAAACAATTCAAAAGATCAACAAAACTAGGAGCTGGTTCTTTGAAAAAATAAACAAAATCGACAAGCCTTTAGCCAGGCTCATCAAGAAAAAAAGAGAGAAGACCCAAAGAAACAAAATCAGAAATGAAAAAGGAGAAATCACGACTGATACCACAGAAATACAAAGGATTGTAAGAAATTACTACCAACAACTGTATGGCAAGAAATTTGACAACCTAGAAGAAATGGACAAATTTCTAGAAACATAACCTTCCAAAACTGAATCAAGAAGAAGTAGAAAGTTTCAACAGACCAATAACAAAGAAGGAAATTGAAACAGTAATAAAAAATCTCCTGGACTGGATGCCTTCACAGGCAAATTTTACAAAACATTTAGGGAAGAACTAACTCCTACCCTCCTCAAACTATTCCAAAAATTCCAAAAAAGGGAAAAATTCCAAACTCTTTCTATGAAGCCAGTATTACTGTAATTCCAAAACCAGGTAAAGACACAACAAAGAAAGAAAACTACAGGCCAATATCACTGATGAACATAAATGCTAATATCCTCAACAAAATATTGGCGAACAGGATCCAGCAATACATCAAAAAGATCATACACCATGATCAAGTGGGACTCATCCCAGGGATGCAAGGATGGTTTAATATTTGCAAATCAATAAATATAATACATCATCTAAACAAAATGAAAGACAAAAATCACATGATCATATCAATAGATGCAGAAAAAGCATTTGATAAAGTACAACACCCATTTATGATGAAAACACTCAGCAAAATGGGAATAAAGGGAGCATACCTTAAAATAATTAAGGCTAAATATGAGAAACCTGAAGCCAACATCATACTCAATGGACAAAAACTGAAAGCATTCCCCCTGAAATCAGGAACAAGACAAGGACGTCCACTCTTTCCACTCCCATTCAACACAGTGTTGGAAGTCCTAGCCCCAGGAATCAGACAAGAAAAAGAAATAAAAGGCATCCAAATTTGGAAAGAAGAAATAAAACTATCATTATATGCAGCTGAAGGACTTGGAAAAAGCAGGTGTTTACAGGCAAGGCTGAATGGCAGGTGTGTGGCTCAGCTTCTCTGCCTTGACAGGCAGATTAACAGTCAACCTGAAGGTTCCTTGTATAAGTTCCAGCAAAGCAAACTTAAAGATCATATGTGATCAATCACTGCTCTTGTTGTATTTATGCAAATGAACAGGCTAAATTAAAACTGGACTTAATGCAGTCCCTTCAATGACAAGGAGGGTAATCTTAAGGAGAAAAATCATGATTCAAGGAAAATCACAATGCTCAGTGGTAGACTAAACTAGTGCAGCTAACTGTCTTTAAAGTTTAATTTAAAAGTTAAAGCAGGTCTGTGACATCAAAGATGCTTAATTTACAGGCTAGAAGGACCTGTCAAATTCCAGCAAAGGTCTTGCAAATGAATATCTTACCAAAAAGACAGTTTCACAGATTCAGAGACTGGGTTGTGGGGTATGTTATGTAAATTAACATGTGTGTTCTTACTTCTGATTTCATAGGGCATAAGCCTATGATCTCATTGCCCAAGTGATTGTACATATAGGCCTCAGTTAAGAAGCCCATCTGCATTGCTGCCTCCCGAGACTCGAAGATTTGGCTGAACTAAGTGGTTGGGTTGGTGAAGTATGGGGTGTTCTGTAGGTTTCACTTTAAAACTGGTTTCTCTTTTCTGTCCTAATGGCTTGGACAGAAAGGACCCAGAGGTCTGAGAGGGGGGAATCTAAGAATATTTCCCTCAGCCCAAACTATGCATAGTGGGCAAAAAGGCTTTGAACAGGTATAATGTGCCCTGCACACCTTCCTTCAAAGTAGCCATTTTGTTTTCCTAATGTGGGACACTGAAAAATTAACCCATGCCTTCTGTCATATAGTGATTATGGTTTTAATGATGCCTTTTAACCCTGTTGCCAAATCTATTGCCCCCAATACGACAAGGATGCCAGCTTGTCCAACAGTGCCAGCCCTTGGAAACTGAGCATGCCGCTGCCTGGGGACAGCCAACTGACCTGGACTCTGCAAGGTCCTTCCCAATTTGGGAAGGCCACCTCCCTTACAACACCCCCACTCTATTAGCAATTTCTAGACCCAAGGGTAGGTAGGACAATGACCATGTCCAGCAGAAAGCAGCTAGAGGAGCACAAGACCTTCGCCCATTGTCCTTTATAAGATTATAAAGGGTCTTAAGTCTGAGAGGGAGGAATTGTTACATAGTGAGCGTCTCCAAAAATCCCCAGAGCCTGCAGGTTGGGGGATGGGGAAAAGGGAACAGCTTTTAAGATGCCTTTGCATAACTATGGCTAGTAGCTAGTGTGTTAGTTATGCAAATGGCTTTGGTTCTTCCAGGGCCCCAAGGAGATGGGAGGGAATTTGACTATGTAATAGTGAGGAAAGAGCATACAGAGCCTGAGAATGGTCAGGACTGGTTACCACACCCACTGCATCACAGGTCACGGTCAGGGATTTAAAAATAAGGTGGCAACCATTTAAGGGAGAGGAGACCCATGCAATTTGCAAGGAGGGCAGAGAAGAGATCTATATGGCTTTGAAAGGGCAGAGAGCAGAACTGTAGGCCCTAGTGCGGGCATTACAATTAGCAAAAGGACAAATAGCAAACATCTAGATGGACTCATGATATGCCTTTGCCACCGTCCATGTCCACCGGGCTATATACAAGGAAAGAGGTCTCCTCACTATGGGTGATAAGGAAATAAAAAACAAGAAAAAATCCTCTAACTCCTTAGCAGCAGTAGCCTTGCAGAACAGGTGAGCATTAGATCTGCTCACAGCAGAAAAGGGGGGAACCCGTGTTTTCCTTGGAGAAAAGTGCTGCTACTATGTTAACCAATCTGGTATAGTAAATACCAAAGTAAAGGAGCTAAGGGACAGAATCTGGAGAAGAAGAGCTAGAGAAAGGCAGCTATTGGGGCCTAGGACAGTGGTCACCCTGGTTCCTACCACTAGCAGGACCCCTTGTCATTATCTTACTACTTGCCACCATTGGACCTTGCCTGGTTAATGTCCTCATAAGATTTATAGAAGAGATAGTCACCTGAAGGGCAACCAACAAAATCTTAGCCCTGAGGGGATATTACCAATTAGCCATAAGTGATGCCTTATAGAGAAGTAATGGCATCAAAGGGGGGAATGATAGGAAAAATAATCGCCATGTTCTGTCTCTTTAACTGTGCTTGTACTGTATATTTGCATCAGAAAAAGGCATGATCACCATGTTCCGTTTCTGTAACTATGCTTGTATTTGCATCTGAAAAACTTTTTGAACAATTTGCCTGTGAACAATACACCAATGAACAGTTTGTCCACGAACAATCAGCCAATGAGTATTGATTCCCATGCTTGCTGGCAAAATGCCATAAAAGCCTGCAAGATGTGCAGCTCAGGGCTCAGACCTTTTGAGACTACTCCTCTGGGCCCGCATGCGTGAATAAAAGTTTGTTCCTCTGCCTCTACAAGTGCCACTTGAGTTTCTCACTACCGGTAATTTCCCGCAACAATGAGAGTGTTTTAATTTATTTTAAAATCACAAGAAATACATTTTTACGTCAAAGAAAATGCTTTAACATATAACATTAATATATTCATCCTTATAACAATGCAATCACACGATACAATTTTAAACCTTTTTTTTCAAAGTGGAAGGAGTTACCCACAGACGTCATTATGCAGCTCTAGCAGTTTTGAAACTGCTATTTCAAAAAAGGAAAGACTAGCAGTTTGTTGGAGATGAGTAGACCTCAAAGTAGAAAAGAGTGCTTTTAGTGATGGAAAGAGGCAACTGGAATCACTAAACTTAGGTTCAAGTCCTGGTTCACCTCTTCCCAGCTATGTGGTCCTGGGGAGATCACTCAGCCTCTCTGATTTGCAATTTCCATAGAGGTATGATAAAATTAATATCAGTAACTACCTTTCAGGGCTTTGGTGAGAATAAGATGTAATGCATGTGAATCCATAGTATGGTCAATTAGTATGAGCTCAGTAAAAGTTGGAGGCAATGTGGGTAGGTGAGGGGAGTGGAATGGAAGATGGAGTTTGTGAGGATTAGAAAAAAATGGAGGTTAAGGGTTGAAGAGAAACCAGCTTAGGGGTCGTGCATACCCTAGGGATGTCCCCAAGACTTGGAGGATCCCATGAACTGAAGCCTGCAGAGGAAGAGAAGAGTAGAGGCTAGATGAGTGAATGTTACAGAAACAGGGGAGTCCAAAAATCCCCAGAGTTTGTGGCTGGGGGATGGGGAGAAGGAAGCAGCTTTTAGAATGCCTCCACATGCCTGAGGCTGGTGGCTAGTGTCTTTTTTATGCAAAATGGCTTTAATGCATCCAAAGCCTCAGGTAGATGGAAGGGGTCTTGAACCAGGGGACGATGGTATGGAAAAAGCACACAGAGCCTACGTAAGGTTCTGTGAATGGTCAGAATTGTTTGCAATGCCCACTGCGTCAAAGGACACAGGGATATATAAGCAGCTGCGGACATTTTGGCTCTCTCTCTCTCTCTCTCTCTCTCTCTCTCTCTCTCTCTCTTGCTCTCGCTCTCACTCTCACTCTCGCTCTCTCATGTGCTCCCTCCACGTGGTTTGGTGAAGGGGCCTTCTCCATGTGGCTTGGAGAAGGGGTCTCCAGGCTGCTTTAAGAGGCTCCCGCCATGCGGTTTTGAGGAGAGGGGATCCACGTGGTTTGCAGGAAGAAGGCAGTTTGCAAGGAGGCTGAGAATCCAGGCGGTTCTGCATTGAGAGCTGGAGGGCACCACAGCACAGAAAGGACCTCCCCAATCAGAATTGAGTGATTGGCAGCTGCTGGTAAAGCTGAACTGTGTTTGGGAAGTAGGGAAATGGTTTCTCTAACTTTTCTAAAACTAGCCTGGTTTGGTAGGGGGGAGGCAAGGATATGTGTTTAAGGGTGTTTTAAAGAACATAAGACTTAACAACAGAAATCCGCAAATAACTAAATTTATATAACTGTTAAATAAACAATTCTTTTCCTTTTCACTAAACTCTGGTATTGAGAGTTATAATTTTGGCGGCGGGCAATCGGGCCCCTAACTAAAGAGCCCGTGGGTTTGTTTTCAATTGGAGCAGCCCAGGGGTTCTGTAACATGAAGTCCATTCTCATGAGCCCTCTCAGGAATCCCTTCCAATGGCTCACAGTTCCAACGAGCATTTGTACACAAATGGATGATGGACAGGCACAGAGTGATGAGGGAAGAACAGAAAATCTGGAGCCATCATAACTATGGGCAATGCAATTTGTCTAATGGCAGAGGCTCAGAGAAAAACCAAGGCATGCAAACTCTGCTTAGCACTTAGGGGAGAAATGAGCAAGAGGGTAAATTGGTTAACCTCCCAAAATATGTTTGGGCTATGGAGAGGGGACCACTGTATAGACTAGGAATGTAAACGTTAAGTGTCTGCAATCAAGAACCCAAGGTTACACATATTTAAACCAAACCTGGTCAGTTAAATACCACTAATGAACTGTGTGACTTTAGCAAGTTATTTCCACCTTCTGCATCTCATTTCTTCATCTGAAAAATGGGGAAACAGTAGCTCCATTATACTGTAAGTATGAGCCAATACATATAGAGCACTTACAACAGAACCTGATGCACGTAAGGACTCAAAATGTCAGGTGTTAGCATTATCATCATTGCCATCACCACTACAACTATCACATATGTTCCGTGAGGACAGGTATTTCTGTCTGTTTTCTTCACAGTAATGTCCTCTGCACCTAGAAGAGTGCCTGGCATGTAGTAGATGCTCAATAAATACTTCTTAAATGAAAAAAAATCCTTAATTATGTCTATCAGAAAGCAGTTATTGTAAAAGTGATAACTTCTCCCTGAAATAGGGTATGGGGTCCAATTTTAGTACCAGTTCCTTTTCCTTATGTCTGTCCTCTGCTGTCATAAGCAGCTGCCACACCTGTACTCAGATCTGGTTAGAAGCTAGGTGATCACTGATAACCTGGGAGACAGGTATTTCAGAAGTTGATGAGGATGGAAATCATAGTGCAAAAGGATAAGGCACAGGTGTGTGGGGAGGGAGTGGAGGCAGCAAATCTATGGATATATTTAATGAATAAAGAACAGGGAAGGAAAGGTCAAGATCACAGGAAAGTGAAGACTTCCGGCCAAGATGCAGGCCTAGAAGACATGCTGCATCTCCCTCCACAACTAACAAGGAATACAACTACCTCAAAACCAGAGACAACCAGAAGTTCTAGAAAAATTGAGCTGCATGGAAGTCCAACAAAGATATAAAGAAGAAATACTCATCCAGACAGGTAGGAGGGGCGGAGCTGGGGCAGAGAGGACGTGGTGTAGTTGCGGCGGCGGCAGCAGCAGTGACTGGCCAGCAGAAAGCACAGTCACACATTTTAAAAAGTTGGGAGGGACACGTGGGGAGAATTCCCAGTACCAGACCAGACTGCACAGCTCACGGTCCCAGCACTGGGGAAAATAAAGCCTCATTGCTTTTGACTGTGCAAACCAGTGGGGGTTGGGGTGGAGGAAGAAACTGCCAGTATCTCAGGAGAGTCCACTTGTTTAAAGGGCCCCCATGGTCCTAGAAGGTCCTCAGGCCCACCCACTCTGGGAACAATAGCCAGGGCAACAGCTAGAGAGGCACCAGTCCCATACGAAAGTGGGAGAAGTGCCTGGAAAAGGGGCAAGTGCTGACCAAGTGGCATTGTTCCCTCTCAGACCCCCTCCCCGACACACAGCGCCACAACATGGTGAAACAGGTCTCCCTGTACTGATGAATACTTAAGGCTCTGCCCCTTACAACATAACAGGAGTGACAGCTCTACCTAAGACACAGAGGCAAACAAACACAGTAGCCTGTCAAGATGAGGAGACAGAGTATGGCCCAAAAGGGGGAATAGATCAAGGTTCCAGTGAGAGAACTAAGTGATGAGGAGATAGCCAGTCTAACAAACAAGGAGATAGCCAACCTAACAGACACAGAGTTCAAAACACTGGTGATAAAGATGCTCACAGGATTGACAGATATGCTTAAGTACGGCAAACGCATAAGGGAAGAAGTGAAGGCTATGCTAAACGAAACAAAGGAAAATCCACACAAAACCAATGGTGAAGGGAAGGAAACCTGGATTCAAATCAATGATTTGGAACATAAGGAAGGAAAAAAAGTCAACCAGTACAGAATGAGAAAACAAGAATTGAAAAAAATGAGGAGAGACTTAGGAACCTCTGGGACAACTTTAAATGTGCTGACATCCAAACCATAGGGGTGTCAGAAGGAGAAGAGGAAGAGCAAGAAATTGAAAAATTATGTGAGAAACTAATAAAGGAAAACTCCCCAGATCAGGTGAAGGAAATAGACATACAAGTCCAGGAAGCACAGAGAGTCCCAAAGAAACTAGACCCAAAGAGGACCACACCAAGACACATCATAATTAAAATGTCAAAGCTTCAAGATAAAGAGAGAATCTTAAAAGCAGCAAGAGAAAAGAAGAGTTACCTACAAAGGGTGCCTGTAAGACTATTAGCTGATTTCTCAAAAGAAACTTTGCAGGCAAGAGTGGACTGGCAAGAAGTATTCAAGGTGATGAAAAGCAAGGACTTACAGCCAAGATTACTCTATCCAGAAAAGCTATCATTTAGAATGGAAGGGCAGATAAAGTGCTTCCCAGACAAGGTAAAGCTAAAGGAGCTCATCATCACCAAACTATTATTATGTGAAATGTCAAAGGGACTTACTTAAGAAAAAGAAGATCAAAATTACGAACATTAAAATCACAACAAACTCACAAATATGAACAACTGAATCTAAAAAATAAAAACAAAATCCAACTAAGCAAACCAAAACAGGAACAGAATCATAAGTATGAGGATCATTTGGAGGGTTATCAGCTGGGAGGGGGAAAGAGGATAAATGCGGAAATGGTGCAGGGATTAAGAAGCATAAGTGGTTGGTACAAAATAGACAGAGAGATGTTAAGAATAATACAGGAAAGAGTGAAGCCAACGAACTTTATGCATGACCCATGGAAATGAACTAAGGGGAGTGGGATTGCTGGAGGGAAGAGGGGGCGGGGTTCTGGGCAGAGGGGAGCAAAGGGGAAAAAATTGAGACTACTGTAACAACATAATCAATAAAATATACTTTAAAAAATAAATAAATTCTTTTTTTAAAAATCAAAGGAAAGTATTTAAAGATACAGGAAATGTCGAGTGTGCTCCTCATCTAAAGGAACAGATGTGGAGGACAGGGAAGATCAGAGACTTTCTGTACCTTCCAGATGTGAACAAAAAATGTAGCAAAAACACTTCCAGTTCTTAGAAATACAATAGTAATTGAAGTGCCAAATAGTCCCTGCAAGTTTAAGATCTTAAAACTGTTCTTCACAAGATGCGGTACCTTTACCATGAGCAGTACAAAGACCAATTTTTTTTCCTCTACTAAATTCTCCTAAAAACACATTAAGATATATATAATAGGCAGTTCAAGCCTGTGGTTTCATGTATATTATTGCTTCAGACAATGCTTAGGAAAAAAAAGGAAGTCAACTAAATCAACTTAAAGAAAAGTATTTGATAGTATAGAGAAGGTATATATGTGGCCAAAATAAACAGGTGCATGAATAACTAATATTTAGGAAACTTGGCCAAGACTGTACTCAGCCCTGTTGCAGTCTGAATTTTTAGCTAAAGGAGCTGGTGTCAGTACCTTGGAGAGCAGCACACAAAGGCTAAGTCTCAGTGGACCGGCCATAGCCTATTCCTCAGTGGCCTCCTGAGTGACACTCAGGCCCTCAAAGCACTAAAAGGAAATATCACCAAGAAGAGGAACTCGAAGTCTTCTGTTTGTGGGCGTGATACATTGAGAGTTCTAAAGGGGAAAGTCAGAAGAAGGTCTTTTGTGTCCCTAAGAAAAATTTCAACAGCAGCTGAAAAATAGAAAACATGGCTGAGACCACTAGCTTTCCACCAAAATTGTTCTCCCAGTCTCGCTTGCACTGAGGCATGGTCATGTGACTAAATTCTCTCTAATAGTGGGTAGGCAGAAGTGATGGGTGCCACTTCCAAACTAAAACTTTTAAGAAGCAACTTGTGCCTCCAACATACTCTCTTTCCCCCACCGCCCTCTGAATGTAGACAAAAACAAGGCCATAGGAATTAATGGAGCCACAGAAGATGAAAGGAACTTGGTCCCTCAGCCACCATATGGAGAGCATGGGTGAAGCCAGGAACACCCCCCTTGTACTGTCACATGAGTGAAAATGAAGCTTCTATGGTGTATGAGCCAGTAAACATTTGAGGGGTGTGCTACAGCAGCTGAATGCACACACGCTAACAAAGCAGATTAGGTGCCCTGGCAACCATGCAGGTCAACCACTCCTGGCTCGGGATGTGATCAGAAAGAGACACTCTGGGATCTTCATTTACTCTCTCCCCTCTTTGCACAGTTAACTTGTCCTTTAGGGATAGCTCAAGAGTCACTTTGTTACGGAAGCCCTCAATTCCTTCAATGAGGGCCACTCCCACTCCCACAGGACACGTCACTCAGTGGCACTTCACACTTGTGTGATTTTTTGATTATTGTGTACACTTCCATGGGGTTTCAAGTATGCATTTTTCAAAATTCATAGGCTGGTATATTTATTTGTGCCCCTCACTGAAGAGTTTAGGGGTACAGTGTACCAATGTCTGCAACTCGCTTTGAAATGCATTAAGAATGGGTTAACCTGGGGACAAACAGATGGATAGATATGTGATATAGCACATACAGTACAGCACCATGTTAACTGTAGAATCTAGGCAACGGGTATCATGGATGTTCATTATATAATCCTTTGAACTTTTCTGAATTAAAAATATTTTCATAATAAAATGTCAGGGGAAGTGTTCAATGAGACTAGGAACAATGAGTACATTACATAATCAACCTAGATAGCACATATCTGCCCAATCATATATTTGGGGCACAATTTTAGTTCCAGGAATCCCTTGACAACCACTGAGGTTAAATTCCTGGAAAGTGTCATGGTCGGCAAAGCTGGAGTCATAAAAAACAGAGAATCAAGGATAACACTATTTTATTTTTTATTGTTTATTCTATTGTAGTTGTCCAAATTTCCTTTTTTCCCTTTTGTCCCCCTCCACCCAGCCCACTCCTCTCACCCACAGTCAATCCTCTCCCCGTTTTCCATGTCAATGGGTCATTATACATGTTCTTTGATTAGTCCCTTTTCCTTCCTTCTACCATTCCCCCCTCCCTCCTCCCTTCCTACAACTATCAATCTGTTCCATGTTTCCATGTCTCCATTTCTATTTTTCTCATTAGTTTCTTTTGTTCATTAAATTCCAATTATAGGTGAGGTCATATGGTATTTGTCTTTCGCCGAATGATTTATTTCATTTAGCATAAACAGTCTTCACTCCCATCCACACTGTCGCAAAAGGTAGGAGTTCCATCTTTCTTTCTGCTGTGTACTGTTCCATTGTGTAAATGTACTACAGTTTTTTGATCCACTCATTTACTGACAAGCACTTAGGCTGTTTCCAGCACTTCACTATTGTAAATAATGCTGCTATGAACATTAGGGTGCATAGGTTCTTTTGAAATGGTGTTTCAGGATTCTTAGGGTATAATCCCAGCAGTCGCTGGTTCGATCTTCCAGTCAGGGTACATCAGAGAAGGAAAACTCTGACTCCAAAAAACCTCCGCTGCCTTGCGGCATACCTCTTCAGGGGAAAGGCTAAGGGAGTAAACCCTGACAGAAAATCCGGAGCCGGAGTCCCTAAGGCGGTTTGACGTTGTAGTCAACACCGGCAACTCCTGCGGCGCACCTGAAGCCAAGCTGTATTGACTCCGTCTTTCCCTTGGACCCTTCAGCTGCGAAGAGAGGGGGGGTCTGCTGCATGGGCAACAGCAGACCCTCCATATCACCCTGCCCAGGCTCTGTAGCTTCGGCGTCATCGCAAGATGTCGATTCAACACGGGAGGAGACAGATACGGTGTCACTCCCGAGTCGGACTGCACAGCCATTCTCGGCGGTGCAGATAGACTCTTAAGAAGCTACACCATCGTCTCTCGAGACGGACGGCTGCCAACGACGACGAATCCCAGCAGTGAAATTGCTGAATCAAAAGGCAGTTCCATTTTTAGTTTTTTGAGGAAATTCCATACTGTTTTCCATAGTGGCTGCACTAGTCTGCATTCCCACCAACAGTGCACTAGGGTTCCCGTTTCTCCACATCCTCACCAGCACCTGTTGTTTATTGATTTGTTAATAATGGCCATTCTGACCAGTGTGAGGTTGTATCTCAATGTGGTTTTAGTTTGCATCTCTCTGATCACTAGTGATGCTGAGCATTCCTCCTTGGAGAAGTAAGTGTCTGTTCAGGTCCTTTGCCTATTTTTTAACTAGGTTGTTTGTCTTCCTGGTGTTGAATCCTATGAGTTCTTTATATATTTTGGAGATTAAACCCTCGTCCACAGTATCATTGGCAAATATGTTCTCCCATAAAGTCAGTTCCCTTATCATTTTGATAATGGTTTCTTTAGCCATGCAGAAAGTTTTAAATTTGATCTAGTCCCATTTGTTTATTATTTCCTTTATTTCCCTTGTCCTAGGAGACATATCAGTAAAAATATTGCTGCGTGGGATGTCTGTATTTTTACTGCCTGTTTTCCACAAGGACTTTTATGGTATTGTGACTTATATTTAAACCCTTTATCTATTTTGAATTTATTCTGGTATATGGTATAAGTTGGTGGTCTACTTCCATTTTTTTTGCACGTACCAGTCCAGTTCTCCCATCATCATTTATTGAAGAGACTGTTTTTCCTCCATTGTATGCTTGTGCACCCTTAATCAAATATTCTGTTCCCCTGATCTAGTGACTGTTCCTATGCCAGTACAAGGCTGTCTTGATTACAGTAGCTTTGTAATATAGTTTAATATCAGGTATTGTGCTCCCTCTGACTTTATCCTTCTTCCTCAGGATTGCTGAAGCTATTCGGGGTCTCTTTTGGTTCCATATAAATTTTTGGAATATTTTTTCTAGATCCGTGAAATATGCCATTGGTATTTTAATAGGAATTGTGTTGAATCTATAAATTGCTTTGGATAGTATGCACATTTTAATGATGTTAATTCTTCCAATCCATGAACACAATATATGCTTTCATTTATTTGTATCTTCCATAATTTTTTCCTTCAGTGTTCTACAGCTTTCTGAGTACAGGTCTTTTACCTCCTTGGTTAAATTTATTCCTAGATCCTTTATTTTTCTTGTGACTATAGTAAATGGGTTTTTTCCCTTAGTTTCTCTTTATGATACTTCATTGTTGGTGTACAAAAATGCCATTGATTTCTGAATATTAAATAATAAATGAATAATACAACTGAAAATTCTGTAGCAACAATTCTAAAAGGCATGTATCTCCAAGTAAGCCAGACATGCCAAGAGGCCCTGCTCCAGTAAGATTATCCCTCCAGGTAACCTTCTCAGGAAAGCAAACTCTCCAAAGAGTCCTTTTTAAAAGGTTTTGAAACAGGGCTTTCTTGTTTAGCTCTCAATGGCATTCACATTTGCTTTCTCCATTTCATTTACACAGGTCTTAGCAAAATGCAAATGTAGCTCCCTAGTCAGTTCACCAATTACCATGGTGCTCCTGAGCGTGGTTTTCTGGGCTAGATCTGATACAGTGGACATGGAGAAGGGGAGGTGTGAAGAGGTTGCCCCACAGGTCACCTGCCTCCTCTTTGGGAGGGGGACAGCAACTACCTTGGTGTGTTCTTCCCTTTAAGGGGATTGCTCTATTTGCCTAACTAGACTGCATAATGTTAAAAATCGGCACATAAATATAAAACCACATTTACATGAAACCACAAGTGGCAAAACCAGCATGGCAAAGGATTACTATATGTTTTCAAGTATCACAGAGGTTTTTGTTATCTTAGTTGCTTTCATGACATACGTTGTCATCTGAGATTTTTTTGATGCCATATCTCCAGTCTGAAACAGAACTCCCAATTATTACAACTTTCACGGAAACTTATCATCTATGCTCTCTCATTCCCTCATTGTTCCCCAATGACCCACTCTCTCACCTCTCCACCCACCCCCCATCCACAGCCCTCTTCATGAAGCCCTCCAAAATTTCCATTTCTCAATTAAAAATTCTCCAACCCACCTTGTTAACTTTTGAGGTAACAGGCCAAGAATAAAAATGCACATTTATATTTTTTAATTAGCATAGAGACATTGGAAGGGTGAAAATTAAATGAACAAAAGTGTTAACGTAGACTTCCGGCTAAGATGGAGGCTGAGACTGACATGCTCTGTCTCCCTCCACAACGAAGAAGGACTACAACTACCGCAAAATCAGAAATAACCAGAAGTTCCAGAAAATAAAGCTACATGGAAGTCCAACGTACAAAGTTATAAACAAGTGGTGCTTGTCCAGATGGGTAGGAGGGGCAAAGCCAGGGTGGAGAGGTCAAGCTGTGCTGCCAGTGGCAACTGCAGTAACAGGTGACGGGACTGCGATAAGCACAGACACCCATATTTAAGGGGAGGCTTGAAGCGACTGGAGAGCATCCCCGGCCACAGTCTAGACCCGTCAGTTTGCGATTCCAGCGCTGGGGAAGGCAGACCCGCATTGCCTTGGACTGTGAGGCCCGGAGGGCGTGGGGATGGAGGAGGAGGCTCCCGGTCTCTCAGCGGAGAGTAATAGCAGGAACTCACCTTGGACTCCAGCCACCACACAAAGCGCCACAGTGTAGTGACAAGTGCACAGGGCTCTGCCCCCTATAGCGCAGGAGGTGTGACAGCCCTGCCCAAGAAGGAAAAATAAACGAAAACGGTCAGGATGGCAGGAATCATCATTGAAATACCAATCACGAAGCTGACCAAAGAGCAAATAAGTGAATTAACTGATGAACAAATAGATAATCTTTCTGAGGTTCAGTTCAGAGCTATAGTCATAAGGCAGCTTACAGAATTAACAAAAGATATTGAACAAAACGGGAAAGAAATGAAGGCTAGTCCTGCTGAAATGAATGAAAACACATACGAGACAAGTGGTGAGGAAAGGAAAACCAGGGATCAAACCAACAAATCAGAAACATAAGGAAGGAACAGTCAACCAGTGCAGAAAGAGGAAACAAAAAGTGAGGAATATGAGGAGAGGCTCAGAAAACTCTGGGACAGCTATAAGCGAATGAACATCCAAATTAGAGGGTTGCCAGAAGGTGAAGAAGAAGAACTAGAAATTGAAAAATTATGTGAAAAGATAATGAAGGAGAACTTTCCGAACTTGGGGAAGGAAATAGACTTTCAGGTCCAGGAAGCACAGAGAGTTCCAGAAAAACTGGACCCAGGGAGAACCACACCAAGACACATTATAATCAAAATGTCAAAAATTAAAGATAAAGAGAGAATCTTAAAAGCAGCAAGAGAGAAGAAAAGAATTATGTACAAAGGGGTCCCAACTAGACTATCAGCTGATTTCTCAAAGAAGACTCTACAGGCAAGAAGGGACTGGCAAGAAATATTCAAAGTAATGAAAAGCAGAAACCTACAACCACTATTATTCTATCCAGCGAAGCTGTCATTCAGAATAGAAGGGCAGAGAAAGTGCTTCCAGGACAAAGTAAAAGTGAAGGAGTTCATCACATCCAAACCACTGTTATATGAGATGTTAAAGGGACTTGTTTAGAAGAAGGAGGATTAAAACTATGAACATTAAAATGAAAACTGTATCACAACAACCAACAATAGAAGCTAGGGAATTGAAACAAAGGCAAACTAAGTAGGCAACGAGAGTGGAAAAAGAATTATAGGTATGGGGAACATATTGGGGGGAGGTCAGTGGAGAGGGTGAAGGGGGAAAAGGGAGGGAGATGATGCAGGAATTAAGAAGCATAATAGGAGGGAATGGAGTAGACAAGAAGATGATGAGAAGAACTATATGCCCAACCAATGGGCATGGACTAAGGAGGGAGGACAACTGGAAGGAGGGGGGTCACTGGGTTGAGGGGAGCAGAGGGAAAAGAAATTGGGACAACTGTAACAGCATAATCAATAAAGCATATATTTTTTAAAGTGTTAACGTATGGAGGGCGGTAGCAGTGAGGGGGCACAAAAATGTGAACTTGGGTGGGAGCAAGACTTCTCAATATTTACCCTTTACAATTAACTTTAATTATGAACCATGGCTATATTGCTTGCTAAAAAATATAAATTTTTAAAATTTCCCAACAACCGCATCTTATTGGAACCTCTTCATTTAAGCCACTTTCTTCCTTGTCATCATGGAGACCGCCTCATATTTGGGATCTAAATGCAATCTAAATGCCTCTCTATTCTTAGCATTTTAAATCCCTTGATCTCATACATTTGTTTTTCACCCTCAGGCTTCCAGACTCCTTATTCCCCACCCAGGTTACAACCCTCTTTCTGCTTTAACTTCCAACCCAGTCTAAATGCTATTTGCATTCACCCATTCATTCCACTTTTACTGAGAACCTGCTAGAAGCAGCCTCCATTGGATCTGCACTGGGCATCCCTCATCCCAGAATCCTTACCTTCCTTATGACTCTTATTACTGTAATCTCCTTGATTCACTGATCCTCTAAGCCCTGCCCTTAGCTCAATTCCACCCTCCTCATTTCCATTTCCATATCCAGGCTGCTCAAAGCTTCTGGCAAAAAGCACACAGAGGTGTGGACCACTACTTTTACCAACTGCTTATTTGGTACTTAGGGCTGCTCAGCAACCTTGCTACACATTCCTACTCTCAACTCCCATTCCATGGGATGTTCTTGCAAACATGGGCCGGATTCCTAATTCTTTCTCAGCAGATGACCTGAGACCTGAAAAAAATCTGTGCATTCAGCCTGGGCCCCAAATGAACTCAACCCATAGGCACTGGAAGTACAGTGGTGAACATGACAAAGAACGTCCCTGCTCTTGTGGAGGTCAGGTCTTAGAAGGAGAAAAAAGACAAAACAATAAACAAACCAGAAAAGTATCACCTGGTGATGGGTGCTATGACAGTTGATTATAATGAAGAATAAGTGAGTGACTCTTCGAGTAGGTGGTCTGGGAGGGATTCTCGAAAGAGGTGACATCTAAATTAAGATTGGAATTACAAGGAGCCAGCCATGCATCACAGATGCTCTAAGGGTGGACAGAGCTTTGTATGTTTCAAAATTCCAAGAACCACCACTGTGGCCCAAGTGCACTGGGTGAAGAAATAAAAGTCATCAAGTATAAATTATATCAAGAGTCATCATAAAGAACAGTTAAGTCAAGGACATAGTATAGAACTTATTTTAATTGTGAACAGACATCATTGGAGTGTTTTTAGCAGAGGAGTGCAGTGACTTAATGCAGTATTTTTTAAAATAACTATGGCTGCTAAGTGAAAGGGGTATTAACTATAGGTCACAAATGTGGAAGCAGGGAAACCAGCTAGGAACTTCTGCAGTGTCCAGATGGTATATATGGCTTAGGTTGGGGTCTCATTAGTGACGATGGAGAAAAGTCAATTAGTCGACATGGTTTGGAGAAGCAGGAGTCAGGATTCACCAAATGATTATATATGCTGGGGTATGAGCAGGGTGAGAACTCAAAGATAACTCTCAGACTTTTTACTTAAACTACAAAGGTGGGGAAGAAATTCATATTTTTACACACCTAGTTCATGGTATGAGATTTATACTAGATATATTTGTGGCACACAAAGGGATCAGAAGGCTCAAAACAACACTAAACAAGTCAGGAATACTTATAACACCATCTTAACTTCAGTAAAACAGCATCTCCCGGTATCTACACAAGCATTCAGAACCACTGTATGAGTCCCAGGGCTGTCCTTCAACTGTGCTGCTATGTAAAAGGAACTGTCTCCATTCTTGGCTGCAAGAGTGATATTTTCCAAAAGGCAAACCTGATCATGTCATTTCTCTGCTTAAAAATTTTCAGTGGCTTCCTATTGCACTGTGAATAAATTCCAAACTCACCATCACACCTCATAGACTGTGCATGGTCAAACCCTGCCCATCTCTGCAATCTCACATCCTCCTGCCACCCTTGCTCATGATATTTTGGCCCCACACCTTCTGATGGTACCTAGAATGTGCCAAGCCCTCTCCACCCCAGGACCTTTGCACATGTTGTTCTCTTCTAGCTCTTTGAATGCATGGCTGGCGCATTCTCATCCTCACATCTCAGTTTGCATGTCACCTCTTTAGATGATCAGAGTGGGTCCCCTCTTGATTTGTCTGTGGCACAGCACTATTCATTTCCTTCACAGTGTCCATTACAAACTGTAATGTAGAGCTATTTACTTTTTACTCTCTCCCTCACTGGAATGTAAACCCCACATGAGCAGCAAATGTATTTGCCTTGTTAGTCAATTCTTCTGAAGCAGGTACGGCCACCCAGCCACAATATACCTTGCCAAAGCTGCCTTTCCCAAGCACCATCAGGAAGTTAAAATCACTCAGCTTCATCCGGTCCCTGTTCCCATTGTTGTCAAATTTGGCTATGGTGTTGGTCATCTTTTCTTCTGGAGCCTTCGTTCCTTGGCTGATCTTGGCTCTCTGGAGGGGGAAGCACACAGACACATTATTAGGGTTTAAGGATGCCTTTGTAGGAAGACACATGTAGAGACACTGCATGCTGTGGTTCCTGCCACTCACGCCCCACTTCCAGCCCTGTGAGAAACATGGCCAACATCTGTTCTGCAAGGCCTAACCCTGGAGGCCATCCTTGGCACCCCCAATTCTCTTCTAGCCTTCATGTGCTCACCACAGTCACTTTTTCCTCCTAGCCGCCTCTAGAATTCATCTTCTTTCCATCCCCACCCACATCACCTGCTATCGCCTCTCATCTGGATAATCCACCTTGGTTTCCTCCACACCAGGCTTCATAAGCAAACAGAGCAAGCTTCCACTTCTTCATACCCAACCAAGTCACCACCTGCTTAAAATGTTTCAGTGTTAACACACTTCTTAGACCCTTCTTCCCTGCAATTCAGCTGCATTCTTTCACCTCCCACTCCAGGGCCGTTGCCTGTGCTCTTGCTGCTGTGTGGATAGCTATTCTCTTGCTTTCCTTCACAAACTTAATTACCCCCAGTTTCATTTCCAATTTATATTGGATGATAATTGTCTGTTCACTTGTTTTCCCCAGTGCACTGAAAACTGCGAGGGTACAGACTCTATCTCATTCTCCACAATTTCCCTGACAACAAATAGTTTCTGGCTCCATGGGCAAATGAATGGGCAAGCAAGGCCCATGTGTGTCCTCAGTACAATGGGAGCTAGACCTGGTTCTGTGAGAAGCACTGAGATGGCAGCAAATGTTCCTGAACAAGGAGAGAATAGGAGACCAACAGCCACCAGGACCTTGTAACTGATTTGCTTCTAAGAGTAAGCAACTTGTAGTGTTAAAAGCTCAGTTTACAATTCCAACTCTGAGGTTGTGATCCTGAGTTCACAATGTTACTTCACCCAACAGCCCAGACCTTCCTGTCTCTCTCAGAGAAACAACCAAAGGCCACATATAACTTGGCCCCTCTGCACTCTCTGATTTCAGCCCCTTCTCCTTGTCATCACATTGGCCTCATTGCTGTTCTGTGAAAGCACCAAGCACACTCTTGCCCCAGGACCTTTGCATTTGCTGTCCTTTGTGCCTGGAGCTCTTTCCTGATTTGAATTCCCTCACCTGTAAGAGAGCCCTTCCCCAAGTGCCCAAAATGAAATAGCTCTCATCAATTTCCCTCCCCTTATTTACCTTATTTTCTCCATCTCTTGTCACCACCTTACAAACAAGATATTTACTTGTTTCTTAACTTACTGTCTTTCTCCTCACACTAGAACACAGGTTCCATGAGAGCTGCCCAGTACAGAGAGGCACTTACTTGCATTTGGTGAATGAACCTTTCTAAATTTCAGTCACCTTTTCAAGAAGATGAGTTAATGATATGAGATAATGTATTACAAAGTTCTTGGTGCCATTCCTGTCATTTAGGAGATGCTCAGTGGATGGTAGGCATTATAATTGTTGCATTGTTCACATGCATTTTGAAGACAAAGAAGCAACAAAAAACTTTCTAGGGTTTTCAATATCATGGAAGATTCACTCATTCATTCAAGAAATACTTGAGTGCCTGCTACATGCCGGTTATTGCCCTACATTTGGAGGATCCATCAGAACACAAAGCAGATAGAGATGCTCAAACAATTTGCATTCCAGGAGGAATTGGGCCCTCTGTACTGTGTCCAAATGAATTTGGAGTCAGCAGCAGAAAGTCTTTAGGGACCAGAGAACAAGACACATTCAAAGAACTAAAACGTTGTTCTGTCTGGCCGGACCACAGAGTGCAAGGCAGATATAGTCTGGGATGTAGCCAGAAGGTCAGAAGGACCTTGCAAACCCCATCATGAAATTTGGGCTGATCCTGAGCACACAAGGTTTTCACAGGGCTGTGGTGTGATCCTATCATACTGAGAAGACCACTATGGGTTTAGTGAAGAGACCCATTTAGAGGAGACGAGTTTGGAAACCATTATGAAGTGACTACAGTCAACTCAACTAGGTGAGAAAAGGAGAGGCCTGAGTGTGGCGTCTGCAGTGTGGAGGGAATGAAGTGGGCCTGTTTGGGAGACAGACTGGATATCAATTGGGAGAGGGAGGTCAGGAGTGAAGGACAACTCTACTTCTGTTTTGAGCATCTGGGAGGATGGTGGTGCTTTCCACTGAGATGAGAACTGGAGGGGAGGCAAGTGGAACTGTGGGCCAAAAGGAGAGAAGAAGTGACTTGTCCGATTTTAGAGTCATTGAGAGTCCCCCTTTCCTATAGTGGCTTAAAACTTCAAGGTCTATGTCTTCCCCATTGGTACAGTTCAGTCTGTCATATTGACAAAGCACTCACCATTGTTTTCTTTTTGTTACTACTGTTTAAAGGTTGAGGTGGATACAGTGTAATGCATAAATCTTAGGTGTACAGTTCTGTGAATTTTGACAAATGTATACACGCAAGTAACCCAGACCCCAATCAAGATATAGCACATTTCCACCACCCTCAGAAGGTTCCCTTGGGTCCCTTCCCAGTCTGTCCTCCTTCCACACAGGGAATCTCCGTTCTGACTTCCATTCTCAAAAGTCAGTTTTGTTTGCTCTTGAACTTTCACCTAAATAGTCATAGAATGTGACACAACACAACAATAAATATATATTTGGTCTCTGTTCCTGGTTTTGTTGACACAGAGCTCCTGAAACCAGTGGAATTTCCTCAGTGATAGGGGTGCTAGGAACAGCTTTCGATCTACTATTTGGTCTTTGTTTCCAGTTCCTAGCACAGAGCTCCTAAATCCCTTGGAATTTCTTGGGTAACAGCAGAATCTTTTTTTTCTAAAAAGGGACTCTTGTTGGGCTCCTGAATGTCTCCTGGATGGAGGCTGGTCCCAGAAGAACCAAACCATGACTGGAAACTTGGAACTTTCAGCCCCTATCTTCTGGGGCTGGAGATTAAGTGAATAATTGATCATGCTGACATGATGAAGTCTCATAAAATTCCCTAAACTATGTGGTTTGCAGAACTTCTGGGTTGATGGACACATCCACAAGTAGGGAGGGTGGTGCACCCCAATGCCACAGGGACAGAAGCTCCTACACTTGGGACTCTTCTGGACCTTGCTGGGTGTAGCTCTTCATCCAACTGTTCATCTGTATCCTTTATCACATAATAACCAGTACAACAAGTGTTCCCCTTAGTCCTGTGAGCAATTTACTAATCCTGAGGAGGGGGTCCTGGGAACCCTTGATTTGTAGCCAACCCAGACAGAAGTATGGGTAACCTGGAGACGTGCTATTTGTGATTGGCATCTCAAGTGGGGGCAGTCTTGTGGGATTGATCTTTTAACCTGTGGGGTCGGTGCTAAGTCTAGGTAGTGAATTAAACTGTAGGACACCTTCTTGGTATCTGCAGACAATGGGAGGATTGCATGGTGTGAAAAACCCACAACTTCAGTGAAGTATCAAAGGAAGCAATCTTTTGCATTTGGCTTCTTTTGCTCATGATAACATTGTTGAAATTCACCCCAGCTGCTGCATGAATCAGGAGTTTGTTCCTTGGCATTCCTGTGCCATATTCATTGTTTGTGCTGATCCTCTTTTCGGCTACTAACAAAGCTGCCCTGAAAATACTTGGTCGAGTTATTTTATAGTAAGATATGTTGGGATTTAAGCATCTCTGGGACAACCCAGTTATACATACCCAGTAAGGAGTTGCCTATGTGGACCTGAGGTTAAGAAATAATACATGAACCAGAGACAGAGATTGGGGATTACTGGCATAGTGGGGGTAGCTAAAACCATGAGATACTAGGTAGAGTGCAAATAAGAGAAGAGCCTAAAATAGAAGGTGCATTGCCTTTTGGGGCCATGTCCTCCCATCATCCCAGTCTTACTTTCCAGCACCCAGAGTTTGGCTGCCCAGGTTGTTTTGACCCAAACCCCTTCTTCCCTTCCCACCTTATCATCTTCTTGATTTACTACTATGTCTCTTACCTTCTCTGAATCCTGATTCGGGACTCATCCAATTCACACACTCCATTCTTCAACCTGTGAAGATCCCAGTCCTGATCGTCCCTGGTCCCCAGCCCCCACCCAAGTCCTTAGGTCTTCATGCCCACCACCTGGAGGTCCCAGCACATCCTTCAAGAGAAACATGACTGAAGAGCTCAGTCTTTCCAATTCCTCCAATTGACTGCTTGAAGGAAATTTTCTTTTTCTGTCCTTCAAGGAGAAGCAAGTGGCCAATAGCTTCATCCCTTAGTCTTGCAAGTGACTTACTTTGCTCTGAATTTGAGGCCAAGAGTCCTCTTTCCATAGTTAATCCCAATTTGCTTATGTGTCTTGTCTTATAAATATGTGATGAAATCTTAACCCCTGGTATGATGGCATTTGGAGGTACGGCCTTTGCAAGGTGACTAGGTCATGAGGGTGGAGCCCTCATGAATGAAATTAGTGCCCTTATATAAAGGGATTCTGAAGAGAGTTCTCTCTCGTTCCTTCCACTGTGTGAGAACAATGAGAAGGTGGCTATCTATGAACCAGGAAGTCTCTCATCAGACACAGAATCTGCCGGCACCTTGATCTTGTACTTCCCAACCTCTAGAACTGTGAGAAAATAAATGTTTGTTGTTTAAGCCACTCAGCCTATGGTACTTTTTATAGCAACCTGAACAGACTAAAACAGAATGTTAGATCAGAAGTTTAATAGCTCTGTCAGCCTGTTATGCACAGTGTTGATGTTGTTCTAATATTTAAATATGTGGACAACTATTAAAAATCAGATGTCCTCTAAAAATCCAATTCTAAGCTTCTTATAAAGAAACAGTAATCTCCCTTATCTGCAGTTTGCTTTCCATGGTTTCAGTTACCCACAGTCAGTTGTGGTCTGAAAATATTAAATAAAAATTCAAAGGAAACAGTTCATAAATTTTAAATCACACACCATTCTGAGTAGTGTGATGAGCCGCACTCTATTCCACCCAGGATGTGAATCATCCTTTGTCCAGCATCTTCATGTTGTATAAACTACAACTGGTTACTCCCTTAGTAGCTTTCTCAGTCATCAGATTAACTGTCGTGGTGTTGCTGTGCTTGTGTTCAAGTATCTTAATTTTAGGTAATAATGGCCCAAAATGAAAGAGTAGTAATGCTGGCAGTTCGAATATGCCAATGGAAGCCATAAAGTGTATGCATGTATAGGAAAAAACATGTATGTGTGTGTGTGTGTGTGTGTGTGTGTGTGTGTGTGTGTATGGTTTGGTACTATTCAGTTTCAGGCATCCACTGGGAGTATTGGAATGTATCACCCACAAATAATGGGGCACTACTGTAAATCTGGCAAAACTGAGCCCCATTCAGTAAGGCATGATGCCTCTGGATGGGACATGCTCTCTCTAGTTTACCAGAGTCCCCACACACCCTGCTCTCTTATACCAAGTTTTTCCTCCTTCTTACTATCTGCCTGGTTCCTAAAAAAATTTAAGTTTGTGCCCTCTATATAGTGAGCCTTTGGAGGACAAGAACTCTGTCCTATGTCCCTCTGAAAGTTCCATGATTCCCAGTGTGAACCCTAAGAAAAAAGACACCAACTAAAAAGGTCTCCTAGGGGCGGCCACCTGGGCTCAAATAAATAAATAAATAAATAAGCAGAAGCCTAGCAGCCATTTCTGCACAGGGGCTTTTCACGCAAATTACACTTCACAAAGAAGCCTCTGCAATAAACTGCCTGCCTCCACAATGGAACTGCATGCCTGCCTGCCTGCACTGTGTTCCTGCCATCTGAGCCAGCCCTCATAAAGGAGGTCATTCCCCATCCAATCAGACCTATGCAGCTCTTACCAATCACAGCAGCCCTATTTTGACCAGTCAAGACAGTGCCTTTGGACCAATCAAACTGAGAATCTGGAGTCCTAATTTGCATAAGGATAGACCACTCAGAGACCAGGGGTGGGGACTTCGGTATATAAGCTGGCTCCCTTTGGCTCAGAGAACAGACTTTCTGCCAAAGGCTAAAGACTACGTTTCCCAGGCTAGAGCTGAAGCACCAAAGATGTCTTGCCAGAACACAACAGAGCAGACCAGTATGGAGCAGACCACTGTGGAGCAAAGCAGACTATAGCATTGTTGAGGTATCTGCACCAAATAAAGCTTCCTTCTTCACTGCATCCCAAATTGGGGAAGCCTGTTGGCACTGAATTGGCACCAACAGCCATTGGTCGATATCAATAACCTCATGCCTAGCAGGTTCTCCATCAAATCAAACATTTTAAAATTGAGGCCCAAATTAAAATTATCCTTAGTCTTGCTGGGTTGGATATGTCTTGAGAAACAGGAACAAACTAATGGTTGCCTTCTCGTGTCTGTGATTTAGAGGCCTAGAACCCAGTGTTCAAAGAAAAAACAAATAGACTTCACTTCTGAGCAGAAAGCTCTGCCTGCATCCAGACTGTGCTGGGGAGGATGAATGTATCTCAGCAGCCAGCCTGCGGGGCTTCATTTCAGATGACTAACACCTGTCCTGGTTTAAGTTAGACTCCTCTGCCTCTGCCACCCCCACCTCTTCAAGGAGCTCCCATAGCCCCCCTGTACCCAGCTATGGGGGCTAGGAGTCCCTGACCCATAAGCAGACCTTGACAAGCCCAGGAGTATATCCTGAGCTTTATTTACTTCAAGGGGGAGCTGATAATGACAACGACAACCTGACATTTGAATGTCATGACATGCCAGATGCTGTTCTAAGCGCATGATCTCATTCAATCCTCACACAACCTTAGAGGTCAGAAGTGCTGAGTTCCCCATTTTACAGATGAAGAATTAAAAGCTCAGAGATATCAAGTAACTTGTCTAAGGTACTCAGCAAGGAGAGTGTAGAGCTGGGATTCAAAGCCAAGCAACCTGGCTCTGAAACCACTGTTACAGAAAAGGCTACACTGCACAGATCTGCCCCCAGGTGTCCCACCAAGACCCTGTGGGACACTCCTCTCTACACCTGGGCTGCTTATCCAGGACATCTGTGACCCTGTCTATGGACTCATCGACTGGTTGCATGAGAAGCACAGCCCACGAGCATGGCAAGTTGGAAGTGCTGGCAAGTTAATTCCCCTGGAAGCAACCCTCAGCCACAAGTGAAGGGAGCAGGTGGATACTTCAGCTTCCTGTCCCTCAACTGGGAAACCCTGTAGCATTCAACTCCCAGCAGGACAAAACCCCAGTTACCCACAGTGGTAACTTGCTTGACAAAACATGTTTTTCTGACACCCTTTCTTTCCCTGTACTACTTCCCCACTACTTTATGGTGCCTCCTAGGATCTCCTCCAAAGAAACAACATGCACTTGAATCCTTATAGCTTGCTGCTAGGGACACTCAGAGCAGGACAATGATCTGCTATGGGATATAAGAAAGTGGCTTAACCTCTCTGGACCTCAATTTCCTCACTGGTAAAAGAAAAATTGGGATGTTAATAGCATACACCATTCAGAGCTGGCATGAGAATTGAATGAGTTAATAGTTCTAAACTACTTAAAACAATAAATAGCACATAGACAGCATTTTATCAAATTTAAAAATTCTGTGAAATTTTTAAGAAAAATGTCAGAAAACCCATTCTGAAATATCTAAAATGTTGCTTCCTTTCCCTGGCCCATCAGGAAGCCCACAGTCAGAAGAAAACCCCCAACAGAGCCCCACTCCGACCTTCCAAGATGAATCACGCATAGTAACTGCACCCCACTCACCCTACTGTGAAATTCTATTACCCCATTTCCAGCAGCTTGGTTTTACCATCACTCAGAATTTCTCTACATAAGAGACTTGAAAGTAATTTCTGAGTCATTCTGGGGACTAATTGGTTATTACACAGGGATTCATTTCTCACGTTCAAGGTCAACTGAAATTCCACTATGTGCCTGAGAACAATTTCAGTCTGTCGGAAACTTGTTTTAAGTCAACAACTGTGGTATGGAGTGATTATAATCCAGGCATATACAAGCATCTGCGGGCTCTTGCTAGAAGTAAAGGGGACACATTTTGTTGCACGCAGACAAAATAGCCCTTTACTTCAAGCCAGTAACGGGCCCAGATAAATGCTCGGTACGTGTAGGAAACACTTTCCTTGGTATCCTGAAATGTCACTTCAGCTGCACTAGGACAGAAGAAATCATTTTGCACAACTGAGACTTCATTTTGTACAAGAAAATACTGGCCTTGTTTTTTTCACCCACAGCAGCAAATGGATAGGTCATCAGGAAGGTGAGGGGAAGAGATGGAAAATGTTTTCTGGAAGGATTTGTTTTTATCAAACAGTGTCCAGTTCTCAGCTCTACTGGGTGGGAAGTCCTTCTAACAACTCCTTTAGTCTTGAGCCAGGTATATGGGAATGACCCTCGGCCACCAAGTTCAGTGGAGAATGACTCATACATAGGCTCAAGGTCAGCATGCTTACTTATTCTATTTGTTCTATGAAGGGGTATCCCACTGCATCAGAACCGTCACCACAGACCAGGTTTTGTGGAGGGCACAGGCTCAAGACAAGGGTCACCACTCAAGTGCTATTTCTGTCAAGTTCAGGAGGAAACTAACATGGCTCTTGAAATAAATAACACAATCCTTGTCGAGGTTAGCACAGCCCTTCAACTCAGACCTCCTCCTCCCTCCCCGGCCTTGCTCAAACTCAACTTTGGCTCCCTCTGCTCTCCCCACGCTGCCCTTCTGTCAGTCTCACATAGCTGCTGTTCCTCGCCACCACAGGGTCTTTACACATGATGCCTTCTCTGAATGGAATGCTTTCTCCCCCTCACTATTTGGTTAATTTCCATTGTTGTTTCCTCAATAACATCATTCCTGTGCTCTCAAAGTTACATTTCCCTCTTATGTTCTCAAAGTACCAGGGACCTCTCTTCCACAGAACTTTGCCTTGTCATACCTTTTTATTTGTTTATGTGATTACTTGATGAATAACAATTACGGTAATCTATTTTGTTTTTAGGTATTTTATACATTGTTCAGAGTTAGTAGGCCATCATCACTGCTTGTCTGGAATTGGAAATTTTCCCATAAGACTCAGTATATTGAGTTTACATGAACAAAATCATGTTTTCCCTCATGAAACAACTTTAAAATCACTCAGTACACAGTACACAAATAATGAAAGAACTAAAACCCATTTTGCAAAAACGCTTTATTTGTAAAAGATGTGTCCTACATACCAGTTACTCTCATAAAGATGAAAACAGGGTTTATTTGGCCCTGCAAAAGGGAAGGGGTTTATCTGAGAAAGAAGCAAAATCAGCACGAGAGCCAAAGGTCAGAGCCAAGGTCAGGGCTCTTATGCTTCAAAAGATACACCCACAGATATTTCATTAAGTCACCAGCACCGTGAATTCCATTTTTCAACAGTACAGCACCATCCCACCAACACATCCAAATCCAGATTCCAGCCGTCCACAAACCTAGTTGACTCACCCTCCAAAATATATCACTATTCTGTTCAATTTTTTTTACCATAACTACCATCCCAGTCCAAGCCACTAACAAATGACCTGGGCAGTGAGTGAACACTTTCAAGAAAAGGTCTAAATATGAATGAAGACAGAGAAGTGGGGATGACTTCACAAGGCAGGGAACACTAAACTGAGGTCTTGAAGGATAAATAGGAGTTTTCCAGGAGACAGAACATTGCAAAGGCACAGAACCATGAAAGACGTTGGTAGAAAACACACCATATATGGGAAAATAGGCACAGAGGCAGGCTCAACCAGTTTCCATTGATGCAGAAAGGAAGATATCTCACCTCAAATTTCTGCCGTAGTTCCTCATTGCCCTCGCCTCCTTCTGGTGGCACGGGCACATTGAAGTACTCGCCCTCTTCCTGACTCAGCAGCTTAAACCTAAAGGAAGACAAGGGGTGAGGACAAATTCCATCACTATTTTGTTGGTAGAATAAGAGAAGGAAGCCTAGGAAAAGCTCTGGTTTATATAACATGTTGAGGGTTTTTTTTTGTTTTGGAGTGTGGGTGTGTGTTTGTAGCCAGGTATGCTATATATTTTTATTTTTGTAAGTATTCTATGGACATCAGAAAGATGTATATTCTGTGCTTATAGGATGCAACTCTCCCCGCCCCCGACACACAAAACACAATGGTCTTAGCTATATCATTCAATACTGTACATTTTCACCTATATTTTTGTCCATTAAGTGTTCTCTTATTCTGGAAGAACACTATGAAGACCTCTGCTGCCTGTGTCTTCCTGTCACATTCCCCAGCATTGTAAGTATCTTTTATTTTATACACACACCCAGCGGGCTGTCCTGGCCCTTAGGCATTTGGATGACTGTGAACTTAACCCCATGATGCTGTTTTTCTCTGCAGAAGCCTTTCCGAAGTGCTTGACCTTGTGCGACATGGATTCCCTTTGTGATAGGCACACGAATCCTGAAGTCCAACCATGTCTGGGTCCAAATATCACCTCTACCTTTGCCTTCTAGGATCTCCTCAGAGAAGTTGGTTAGGTTCTTTTGGGTCTTGATTTTTCCCTTCTTTAATTGGAATAAAAGCCTCTTTTCATAGAATCATTGTGAAGCCAAGATATGATGATGCATATAAAATGATAAGCACAGAGCCTGGCACTTAGCAAGTGTTCAATAAATGGCACCACCATCATCATCACTGATATTAATATCATTATAATAGACATGATGGCTTCAGTTATTTTTCTGACCACCAAGATGTTTCCACCTAGTCTATGAGATGAAAGTGAAGAAAGAAAAGGAACATTCCGCAGGCATTCAGGTCAATGAGGGGAGCAGGGAGGGAAATGATCCCCAAACTCCTCACTCTCAAAAGAGGCTTCCTAACTAACTAAAATTTACAATTTTCATCACAACTTTTTTCTCCACTCACAAATCATCCTAGGCAGCTTCTAAAAATAGGGGCTTGGTAATTCAAAGCAGAGATGACAATCTGAGCCGCCACATTTAATATTTAATTCTGTCCTTCCAAATCCCCACTGAAATTACAAAAAGAAATACAAAAATTAGAGAACATCTGTATCTTTGCTAGCAGTCAAGAAGGTTGTTCTCCACACAGCAGGGACCTCGGGAGATTGCCTCAAATTAAAGTCATAGTAAGAGGACATGGAGTAGTGCTTGGCAAACTATTCACCTTTGTGGATTTTGCTAAAACTGGATATTATGAACTAATGCTTTTCATTAAATTGTCTCTGTTTTAATAATAAATTCACTTTGAAAGGACACTTGATATCTCTTGTAAAGAAGGTCAACATCACTTGTTACAAGAAGAAAGTGGCTGTAAAAATATACACATATACAACTCAATGCTACCCAAGTCCAAATTGATGGTGTAGCTTACCAAAGGCTCTGAGACCAGTGCCCACCTTCCTTGTTAAAACAGGAAGTCAGCAAGCAGGCCCGGATGTGACTCATCCTTTCCTCCAGTGTATCCACACTATAAATGCCATCTTGGTTATCAGATCAACTGTCCCAGTATCACAGCGCTTATATTCATAAGCCGCCCATATTTCATTTAATAATGGCCCTAAAGCACAAGGGTAGTAAAGCTGGCAATTTGGATATGCCAAAGTGAAGCTGTAAGGTGGTTCCTTTAAGTGAACAGGTATGTGTACAGGAAAAAACATAGCATATACAGGGCTCAGTAGTATCTGGGGTTCCAGGTTCCCACTGGGGTTCTATCTATGAATAAGAGGGGCTACTGTAAAAGCACGTTGGAAATGAAATTGTAAATACACTGCAGACCTTGAGTAAGCAACAAAAGCTAGAATGTAACATGTCAAAACTTGGAGGAAATATTTATTCCCTCCAATGGTTGCTCATTATTATTTTTCATTACTTTTAAAGAGCAGAGAAAGTTAAGAGAGGAAAAACAAATTAGCAAAATATTCAACTGAAATCTGAAGACAACCACAAAACTAACCTACAGGAAAAGAGAAAAAAGAAACACAAAATTGACACACAAATCCCACTGCTGATCCTTCAGGGAGAAAAGTACCAAAAACAACAATAAAACAGACAAATCTCTGGAAAGCAAGGTGAAAGAAAGGAGACATCATAAATAGAATTAAAAACAAAGAAGAGAACTTGACAGCAGACACAGAACTAGTGGCAAAGCAGCAGATGAGGGGCCTGAGGCTGGTGCTCCACATCTGGGAGCTTTCACAGCTGCTTCTGTTGCCTCGGCCACATGGCCTCACATCACAGCACACAGAACAGCTAGGAGGGCTCACCTAGATGGGGAAACTGAGTCTCAGAGAAGATGTGTGACTTATCATAGAACACATGGTGTTAAAAGAATTCCTGGGACAAGAATCCAAATTTCTAGAATTTGATACATTTAGGGTTAAGACAGCATTAGAAATGTTTTGGCCCTAAATCTGAAGAGGACTTGATCTGCAAAATCTGAAGAGAGATTTTATTTTGCAAAAGTATCCTCCCAACTGTAATTTCATCAACCTCACAACTATCCTAAAATGTGGATGGGGGGGTTGCTCTAATGATCTCTGGTGAATGGAATTATATCTACTGATATGGCCAAAGTATAGAGAGGTGATATAATTTGCCACAGGTCACAAAGCATTCGCCCAGTTAGGAGAGCGCCAAGGTCAAAACCTCTTTTTCTGCCCTCCAGGCCTCTCCCAGCCCTTGTTCCCAGGAGGCAGAGTGGGGTGTGTATGTGCATAGACTCTGACATTGCAATGACCTGGCCCTGAACTCCAGCTCTGTCACTTATGAGACGTGTTCTCCTCACACATTGCTTAGCTACTCTGACCCCAGGAACAATGCCCCACCCAGAACTACTGAGAGAATGAAAGGGTGATATAAGTGTAAATGCAGTAATATTTGGGACTTAGTCCTGGTGTGTCATCCCTTACCATTAAGCCACTTTGTCCTGGATACACTCTGCTATATGCCTCAAGGGAGTAGAAAGCCAGGCATTGGGCCAAGAAGAGGGATGTGGCCCCTGTGGAGACAGCCCTGCCCCTAGGGGCCTGGAGAACCGCTGGCAGGAGAAGGGAGAGGATCGGATGAAAGCAGAAGGGCTTTGCCTGCCTCCTCACGGGGCCCTGGGTAGAGACCTATGTAGAGGCCAGAGTGTCAGCAACAGCAACTGCGGGTTGGAAAGGAGGACTCTGAGACCATGCTCCTGGCTCTTCATGCAGGAGGCTCAGAAATGACAGGTCATGGAAGTGCTGAGTGGGTGGGGCCTGGCAGTGGCCTGGTGGTGGGACAAAGAGGACACGGTGTGGAAGGACCTCCCAACCAAAGACAACAGGCCAGGGATAGGGACTCCAGTATGAAGCCAGAATGGTGCCCCAATGCTGGTTGGGACCAGGCAGGATCGGCCACTGCAGCAGTGTAGGTCAGAAGACACCACATGCAGTGCCAGACCCCTTGTCCTCAACCACCATGAGGTCACGAAACTGCACAAGGTCCATTATAGAAAATAAAGAAGCTAGGTTTTTTCCATGCATCTGATTAGTGTTGTGTCAATGTGACTCCCAAAACTCAGAAAGTTATCAGCCTAGTGCCAGCAATCTAGTAAGAGTTAATAAGTGGTAGTTATTGTTTTTATAATTATTATTATTACATTCTCTCCTGTCTCACTTATACCTCATGGGGATCATGTATTCTTCTTCTTAACCTTTTTATGCCTGATTTAAAGAGGACAGAACACTAAATCTGTGAGTGGTGATGGGGGAGTGTGCAAAGTTAAATCATCCATATGTTAAGAAAAATTATCCAAAACTTGGGGAAAAGGCAACAAGATGATGGTGTGACCTTTTAATACCATGCTAGAGCAGCACTGCCTAATTAGTTCTCACCTTCCTCACAATACTATTACTTATTCACAACCCAGCGGGCCCAGGTGGTCTCCCAACTCTGCAAAGCTAAATGTTAACAGAAAACCAAGGTGAGATTTTGTTCCTCTAGTCTGCCAGATCAGATCACCTCCAAGGCTGTGATTTCTTCGCTCCATTTAGGAGCCGATTTTATCTCTAACTTCACAGTTATTTCAGCAGTCCATTGTCTACTGACATACAAACCTTTGGAATCAGCCATTTCCTCTTCCTGGTTTCCTCACTCGTGAGCTAAGGAAAACTTTGACAAATTCTTGTCTTAGGAGAATTATATTTTTAACCATTTTTGAATTGTGCTTTAAGACACCTTATTATTATTATTATTATTTGTACTCTGGGCTTCTGTCCTCTTCACATGTCTGATGATGTCACTGATTAGTTATCTGTGTAATTTCCCCTTCAAGGTCTATCTTCTCCTTCTAGAAGCTCAGCTCCATAAGAGCATGTCTGTCTCACACTCGACACACCTCTAGTGACAAGAACGGGGTAGACACTCAGTACATATTTGAATAAAAGCCCCTGATAAATACAGAGGAGAGATAAGGCTCTTGCTAAATCAGTTTGATTTTGATTGGATTTTGCTTGTAACTGAAAAGGCCCTGAGTGAGACCATACAGAAATGAGAGCACTTCTCTTAAAGAGATCAGAGAGAGCAGCCACTAACCCCCACTCTCCCAAACCAACAGCTCCAGGTTGGACTGTCTATTCTGACTCTTACTCAGACAACTGGAAAACAAATGGTTGCCAAGGAGGCTGACCCAAGCCTCTTTGCTGGGTATATTGGGCAGGGGTTTTTTACTCCAGAATAAAGGAGACAGTGTGCTGACCCTGCCAGCAAGCCCCAGGACTTATACGGCCAGGCTTGGAAGCAGTCCCAATGAAGGAGAATCTTCCTAAAGACAGTCAAAATCTAGCAATGGAAAGCACATGTCTTTTGGGTAAATTGTGAGAGCCACTCTAGTGACCATGAGCCAGTGAGGCCATATAATTCTATGTGAAGTGGGGCCAGAGTAAAACGATAGAGAATGACGGGGACTGGCAAATACAAAATTACTCAAGGGGACATTAACACTTCAACTGTTCTCATTTGACTGTGTGCTCAGATTTTTCTGGCTTTTCAAGACAGAAGTTCAGTTTTAATGGGAAATGTCCTGATTTTTTAAATATTGGCAATTAATTGTTTGTTTGTTTGTTTTTCAGTATGAGGACAAAATAAAACATCTGTGAGGCCAATCCAATCTATCAGCCATCACTTTGTGATTGCTTCAGTATTTCACTTTTAGGAGGAAAAGGAATGTCGTCTTGAGCCCACATTTGATGGACCAAGTTGTCTGTATTACAAAAGGGAAATCTTCCTTACCAGCCATCAACACCAGCTTTCTGCAGTTCAGAAATCCCAAACGACAGAGATCCCATGAAGTCGTTCCGGCTGGTTAGATCCCAATCCCAAATCTCCACAGAGAGTCTCCTGTCTTTGTCTGATTCTTTCAGCTGGCTGTAGGGAGGAACAAAGGGAGAAGTCAGTAAGGTTACAGTGGTTTCTCAAGCAGATGAAACATACAAGAGGACAAGACCCAAAGGTAGGAATTTTTAAAGATTATAAGCTGTCTCAATAAATATATTCTGTTTCTATCCCAGGCGAGCTCCCCAGGGAGGAAGAGCTTTTTCTGTTTGACAGCCTGTGGCTTAAACAGGCAGAGGGCCCAGGCCAGCTCTGAGAGGGGCAGTGCTAGCTACTTCTGTTGCCATCCTTATGTCCTAATAGGGCTTGTGGTGTTCTGGAAATCTCTCACTATAAGAAATATGGATGTCAATTATGTAACTGTGTGGGTGTTTGCACATGTGGGTTAGGTAAGGCTGGGGAAATGGGTGAAAGAAAGTCTTGTTGGTGCTGGTCTGGGGGAAATTGTATATTCTGAGGCATCTCCTTGGTTCTGGCTGAAATGGGCCTCCAAATTTTCCTTGAGAGAGGAAAGAGCGGATGAGGCTATCCTCAAGGAATCATGCTTTTGGCCTGTGGCCTCTCAAGTCAGACTGTCAAAGGCTGACTCACTCTACCCTGTATTTGCTATGGGATGTTGGGCACATTCTCTAAGCCCCATTGATAAAATGGGATTATGTGACCAATGGAGCTAGATCACTTACTGCAGTGCTTGTTATACATAGTATATACTCAATAAAAATCAGCTGATATCACTAACACTTGTTGGCCCAGGTGTATCAAAAAGCAATCCCCAGGTTTTCGGAGCACCAGCCAGGCAAGGCCCTGCTGGCAGGAGCTCCCAGCAGGCTGCAGGCCCAGCATTTTCCACAAACTCAGCCCTAGAAAGGTGATCACTATACCCTATGGGTTTGCAGAGACCCTGAGCTTTCCACAACTTGCCTTCACCTAGCAACACATCGCACTATTTTCTATGCCACCCATTCCCCCACACCAGACATTTTCAACTGTATTAGAAAAAAATAGGATCCAATATTTACTTGGCTTGTAATACAAAAATGCAGATGGAAAGGGGAAGAAGAAGGAAAGAGTGGGTATGGAAGGGAGGGAGGGAGGGAGGTTTAGGTGGGCAGGAGGGAGGGAAAGAAACAGAGGCTGGGAGAGGAACTCCCGGATCTCAGGTGGTCTACCCTCATGCTGGGCTGCAATACTTTCAACTTACAATCTGAATGTCTCATTCCACTCGGGGTTGAGGGAGCACTTGATCGTTTTGGTCTTCTGTTTGCTCTCACTTTTGGGGTCAGGAATGAGTTTCAGTTTCACATAGGGATCTGACAAGCCATTGGGGTCCATAGGTACAAGGTTTTTAGCATCTCTTACTGAAAAAAGAAAAAACAGTTTCAGCATTGATAGCGCCCCAAACGTTTCAGCACCAACCAGCAAAGGCTACGGAGCCTGTGGAAGGGTTCTTGAAATCACATTTACTTAATGAGAATTTTAATTTATTAACATCAATAGCTAAAAAGCACCCAAAGTGAGAGAAACTGATAAGATGTGGTTTAAAATAGATTTAAATTGGTTTAAAATTCATTTCAGACTTTCTTAATGCTCTCCCCACTCTACCCCCAAGATGAACTGTAAGTCCCCTAAACTCGTCTTCCACAAAGACTACGAGGAAGATTGGCTTCTTTCGTTTAGTGTGTTGTTTTACAGGTTCATCCACATGGTAGCCTGTGTCAGTGCTTCACTGAGTAACATTCCATTATATGGATATACCAAATTTTGTTTACCCATTCACCACCTGATCAATATTTGGGTTGTTCCCACTTTTTGGCTATTGTGAGTAGTGCTGCTATAAACATTTGTGCAGCCTGACACAAAAGGTCACATATTATGTGATTCCACTGATATGAAACATCCAGAGCAGGTAAATCTCACAGAAAGAAAGCAGACTAGCAGTGCTGGAGGAGTGGGGCAGAGAGAGAATGAAGAGTGACTACTAAATAGGTATATGGTTTCCTTTACAGGTGATAAAAAATTCTTGGAAATAGAGAGACGATGATTGTGTGTGCAATATTGTGACTGTACTAAATGCCACTGAATGAGACTTTAAATTGATTAATTTTTTTTCAATACCATCTGTTTTATTTATTGATTGTTTGGTTTGGTTTTTTTCAGATTATAATTTATTTATTTATTATTTTTTACTTATTTATTGTTTTTCTATTATAGTTATCCCACTTTTTCCCCCATTGCTCCCCTCTACCCAGTCCATCCCTTCTCCCACAGTCATTCCCCACTTCATTGTACATGTCCATGGGTTATTTATACTAGTTCCTTGACTAGACCCTTCCCCTACTTTCCCCCCTTCTTTCCCTCCCCACTACCCCCTAGTAACTGTCAGTCTGCTCCTTGTTTATATGCCTCTGGTTCAATTTTGCACATGTTTGTGTTGTTCATTAGTTTCCTATATTAGGTGTTATCATATGGTATTTTTCTTTCTTTGCCTGGCTTATTTCACTAAGCATAATTCTCTCTAGTTCCATCCATGTTATTGCAAATGGCAGGAGCCCCTTCTTTCTCTCTGTTGCATAGTATTTCATTGTGTAAATGTACCACAGTTTTTTGATCCACTCATCTACAGATGGGCACTTAGGCTTTTCCAGCACTTAGCTATTGTTAATAGTGCTGCTCTGAACATAGTGGTGCATAGGTTCTTTTGAATTGGCGTTTCAGGATTCTTCGGGTATAATCCTAGTAGTGGAATCGCTGGTTCAAAAGATAGTTCCATTTTTAGTTTTCTGAGGAAATTCCATGCTGTTTTCCATAGTGGCTGCACCAGTCTGCATTCCCACCAACAGTGCAGTAGGGTTCCCGTTTCTCCACATCCTTGCCAGCATTTGTTGTTTGTTGATTTATTTATGATGACCATTCTGACTGGTGTGAAGTGGTATCTCCTTGTGGTTTTTATTTGCATCTCTCTGATGGCTAGTGATGTTGAGCATTCTTTCATATGCCTATGGACCCTCTGTATGTCCTCTTTGGAGAAGTGTTTGTTCAGGTCCTTTGCCCATTTTTTAATTGGGTTGTCTGTCTTCTTGGTGTTGAGATATATAAGTTCTTTATATTAAAAAATGGCTAATTTTATATTATGTGAAGTTTTACCTCAATTCATCAAAAAGGAAAAGCTAAAAGAGAAAGAAAAAGTTGTCCACTAAACCAAGGTACAACCATCACGCATGTAGCACCCATACCCAGTATCCAAAGAGCCCATAGAGAGAAGACTGGAAAAATATTGGCACCACCCTCAGTCAAGAACACTCTGCATAAAAGAGGCTATAAGACCAGCTTAGAGAAGGAGAGAAAGCATAGGGTAGGCAATGTAGATGTTGGCCATGTTAAGGTGGAATAAGACATCAGATTGGAGAAATAGGAAGAAGTTAATTAGGAGTCGATTCTAAAACCAGTAACATAAGTAGCCAGGGGAAGGAGACGAGAAAATGGAAGTTGTACAGATCTTAAGGATACAGTACCAACCTTTTCACTTATGATAGAAAATTCCAAATTAATATAGCAGTAGCAGATTGAATCAAACTATCTGCCAGAAGGCTAATATATAAGACACCTAGCAGGAATGCAAAGATGATTCAACCTTAGTATATCTACTATTAAAATAGTCATTATATTTATAGGTCAAAAGAGAAAACCACAAGATCATTGCAATTAGTTAGAAATAGCTAATTTCATTCACAGGATAAAGGCTATCTGAAATAGCAGCATGGTTAATGATAAATGTGATCCATTAAATTCAGGAATAAGACAGGTATCCATGACCACTGACATTACTGAACATTGTTTCTAACTGCTCCGTAAGTCCAATAAAATAACACAAATAGAATATCACATAGTAGAGAATAGAACAGCCCCTTACTTCCTGCATCCTTTGCTTCCACCTCATCAGTCACCTCCAACTTGGAGCTTGCTTATAATCCCAGAAATAACACCACTTTCTCAATTCAATTTCATGTATTCCAGGGTCTTGCTTACACCACTTCCTATTTTTCCAGTTCATTGACTCTAGTACTCTACAGCAACAAGTCTTTTACGACCAATCAGTCCACTGAGATCCATAAATTTCCTCTATCTCCCATTCCCTCTGTCCTCTACTCCATTCAGTCCAGATTAGAATTTATGGTGCATTATAATTACTCTCTTGAAAACAACCTCAACTCCCTTGCTAATCTTTCTTTCCATTTTATTTATCTGACAAAACCCCAGTCCTAGTTAAATTCAAATATCTTCCCTTTATTTTCCTACATTCAAATAGCTGACCATGACTGGAGGGGGAAAACCAACCCCATCTGACTTGCCTACGATCATACTGCTAGTAAGGGGTTGGGTCTGAATAAATGAGATGAGAAAGGACTTGGTGGCTGTCAAATGAGTGACCAAGGACCTGAGGATACAAACTGTAAGTTACTCTGCACTGACTTTTTTCTGCACTCTAGCATGATGTCACTTGCTTCCATTTGTCCACAGGTTGAATTCATGCTCCAGTTCAGCTTTCAGATTGCATCTCCTTCTTGCATCGGAAGCAAGCATGTTTCCTTTGACTCAGTTAAGCTCAATAAGCAGAGGTCCCTATTATGTTTTAGATATTCTGATGGGCAATGGAGATACAGAGGACAATATAAGATGTTGATCCTGTCGCCAAGGAAGATATAAAACCAATTTAGTCAAGGTATAGTTGATTTCTCATGACACAGTAGCCATATTGTACAGCGTGTGGATACAGGGATATAATAAGGTGCTGGAGTCTGCCTCTTGTCTACGATTACTTCATATTTTTGCACCTCAGTTTCTTGACTGATAAGATGGAGATAATATATAACTCATTGGATTGTTACAGGAGTACAATCAGATAGGGAATATACATGTTTGGCACAGAACCTGCAACCTAAAGAATAGTCGATAAATGCTAGCTATATTGCCACTATTTCTTCTTCTTCTTCTTCTTCATCATCATCATCATCAATCATCACTCACTGCCCTCTTTCACTACATTTGTGCATTTATATTAGGAAGATTTAGCCATTTCCAAATGTACTCATATCAAACAGAACCTCTTGTGATTTCTCGTCATGAGAATAATGCATCTAACCTTTGCATTTGAACGCTTCGAAGAGTGCCTCCCATATCCTAGCATGCAGGAGAGCCAACCACAGGGCTGTGAGACAGACTCCCAGCACCCACCCCTACCCACAGATTCTGATTCAATAAGTCTAGAATGAGACCTGTTCATCTGTTTTTCTAACAAGTTCCCAGGTGATGCTCATAGAGCACGTGTTAAAGTTTTTTATACATGATATAATTTCTTAGGATGTCCATGCATTTTCCCCATAGAACAGCAATTTTCAACCAGTGTGCCAGGGCAGACACACTAGTGTGCCACAGGAATTTTTAAAACATGGCCCTGACTGGCATGGCTCAGTGGGTTGGGCATTGTCCCTCAAACCAAAAACTCACCAGTTCAATTCCTGGTCAGGGCACATGCCTGTATTGCAGGCCAGATCCCTAGTTGGAGGCATGCAAGAGGCAACCGATAGATGCTTCTCTCCCTCCCTTCCCCTCTCTCTAAAAATAAATACAATCTTTAAAAATCAAAATTTTAAAGCATGCAAGGGTCATTGACACTTTTCCCTTACACTGTCAAATAAAAAATGACAGCCAACACAATAGCTGTCCAGTGTGAATGAATCAAAATTATACCTATTTTTTGTTAGATTGGCCAAAAAAATGATATTTTTTGGTGTGCTACAGAATTTTAGTAATTAGTTTACATATGCCATGAAAAGAAAAAGGTTGAAAATTGCTGCCATAGAATTACAACCCCATTTTTTAAGCCTTCCAAGAAAACTACCATATGTCAGTTTCTAGGCTGGGATCTTAAAATGGCACATCTATCACATAGTAGGCCACATAAACTCACAACTGAGATGCTCTTAAGCACCAGGAACTGTTGCCTGGTTGATTGGCAACACATACGCAAGTGGAAATAGCTCATCTTTCTTTTCTCTGCTAAGGCCACAACCCTTCCCCATCTTAGGAACTGATACCACAAGACAGTCATGGGAGAACGTGCTTCTGTTGTGAGTTTAAGACTTCATGGCTCTTCCACAGTGTGCTTTGCACAACAAGAGTGTGCTGTATGCTTGAGCCAATCTCACAACTAATGATTTAAAATGACCTCTCCTTGGGCAGCTACTTCCTTTGAACTGAACACCTCTAAATTGAGGCATGACTCCATGTCTCTCCCAAACCTTATGGATCCTTTCTTCTACTTCTGTCCTTTTTGGGTCTGTCCTCTACAAGTGCCAAAAACTTCTCTGGAAAGGAATGGAGTGTAATTGGTTCTGGGACTGGTGGCATTCCAGCTCCTAGAGCTGTGGCTGCTATGACTGCTGTATCATGAGCAGTTGACAGTAGCTACAGGCTAAGATCCAAAGGCCTGTCCCTCTTAAAGCTTTTCAAAGTCCTGTGGCAAGAGAGCCACAGATGTATCAATAAAGCATGTCCCTAGACCACACTTGGCAAGACTGACTTTGATTTTTCTTGATAAATGTTTCTTTACTATCTTGGTTGAAATCCAGCTAGCCCAGATGGCACAAAATGCTTCTTCACACAAAGCAGAAATAGCAACCTCCTCCCCATCCCACTCCCACCACTGGTGGAAATTTGCTAAAGGTACAAGAGACAAGTGTCCTGTTCCAGAGAACACTGCTTGCCTCAGACATGAAGCTGGGTGGGAGAGAGGTAAGGTCTGGCTGTTTCCATCAGAGTCTTTAAAGACAATAAGTTACCTGGTCAAAGTTACCTAAGACAGTGCTGAATCCATGAAAAAGAAAGCTCTAATGTTAACTATTTTCCTAAGAATTGTTCTTCACCAAATTTCCTACTCTCCCCTGACTCTCTCCAAAAAAGATTCAACTACAGGTATTATTGGGAAAGTCTGAATAACTGTGCTGTTTTAATGCCTTTATCTCACATTGTGCTACTCATGATCTTCTCTTTTTAAATTCCTTTTGAAGGTATATCAGGAGTCTTTATTTGTCCTCACCAGTGTCCTCAGAACAGCTACTCAAAACAACACCTACTAACATTCAGGTATGTTTGAGGATGTTTGCAATGATAAGAATAAGACATACCTTGAGTGCCCATCAATAGTAGAGGGGTACATAATCTACAGCACATGCATACTGTCAAATACTGTGCACCTGTTCATAAGTTTGGGCTATCTATGTGCACTAACATGTTGAAGAAAGTAGCAAGATGAAGACAGATGATTACAACATACTGAATGCCTCTTTGTTTAAGAAAAAGGTCTGAGGACATCAGCAGTTCAATTGATGAATCTGGATCTGGACTATATGTTAGCATGGGTTGATGCTACATTTCCTGATTTGCATACTTGTCCTATGCATATGTAAGAGAATGTCCTTGTCTTGGGAAAGACACACTGAAGTATTTAGGGGTAAATGGCACCATTATTCTAACTCAAGTGGCTCAAAAAAACATATATACATATATATATATATAAATATTTAATGAAGAGTGATAAACCAAATCAGGCAAAATATAAACAATTGGTAAATTAGGTAAAGAATATATAGATTGTTCCTTGTACTATTCTTGCAACTTTTTTCTAATTTTGAGATTATGTCAAAATAAAAAGTTATAAAAAATAAGGTCCTCCAAATCTTCAAGAGAAAGTTACAATAAAAAAAACTTTTCTACAAGGTCATATATGGAAGTAAAAATACAGAAAAGAATATGAAAGGATATACCCAAAATTGATTTTAAGTAATGGTTACATATGGGGAAGAGGTAAAGAAACCTGGTTCGGAGGTTGTGGGCATAAGAGACTTTATAGCCTTATCTTTCACACTCTGAATTTATTACAAAGAGAATGCATCCTTTTATTAGTTGTGTACCTATGGCCTTCAAGAATCCATTGTCCTAACCTTCAGGGACCCCATCCTGCTTCCCAAAGACTACAGAGCAATAATTGAGTGTGCAGAGTGATGCTTTAAAACTCATGGTCTGCACCAAGAACTCTTGGTGATACTATGCCTCTGGTTCTCTTTTACTCATTCATTTATTTGGTTCATAAGGGAACTGATTGTGGAAGTGGGGGACGGGCTGGGTGGAGGAGGACAAAGGGGGAAAGTGGGACAACTGTAATAGCATAAACAATAAAATATTTTTTAAAAATAAAGAAATGAGCCAATTGAAAAATAAATAAATAAAACTAAAAGGTGGAAAGAAGAAAAAAACCCTTGGTGAACAACAGACCAAATATGACCTCACCGCGACCAGTTGGACACCCTTAGCACATACCCCAGGATCAAGGAGGGTTGAAGGGAGAGAGACTAACAGGTGAAAAATTTCACAGCCATCCATCTACTTTTGCTATCCTGCCCTACCCCTCCCCTTCTATTCCAGTGATGTTGTGGCTGACAGTTTAACCCAGCCTTTGGTTAACCCAAAATCCCACTCCACTGCCCTGCCGCCCCTTCTAAAGTTGGAAGCTTCTTTAGCTCTCCACTCTACAACCTATTCCTCCATCTATGTCCCCTTAATTCCTGAGTACTTATTACTTCTAACCCCAAGGTTCTCTGATGCTGTGGCTTTTGTGAGCACTGGATCCATCAGAATCTCCTTCCCAGCCCCCTTAACTGTCCATCCCCTGCGACTTCATCTGATAGTGTCTGATGACACAGTGAGCAAACCTGGGGTCTCCAGGCAGCCCACCTGCAGCATCAAAGCCATCCTATGCACATCAAGGCCAAAGGTTCCTAGAACAGCTGGCCCCCTGTCACTGCTGACAGTGGTATAGTTATCACACATCTGATGATCTGTGCTGAGACAGCCGGGGAAGTCACCACATCTGTCCAGAAGACAGCCTGTCAAGCTAGGCAAGTGAAAAGATCATGAGGAGCTGGTACTGATGAGTCCAGAACTGAATTAGCAACAGTTGGACTTTGGAGTCAGAGAGACCTGGGTTTGAATCCTGCCTCTGCTATGGCTCTCACTAACTGAGTGATCATAGTCAAAAGACATCTCTGAGTCTCAGTTCCCCTGTCTCTGAAATGCTGATAAAATCACACACAACTCAAAGGGCTGCTCGATGACCATGTAGCCAGTTTGTCCAGGACAACAGCTGCAGTCTATATGTGTTGTCCTTTTACCCCCAAGAATCCCAGTCTGGACAATAAATTATATGGTTACCCTAATTATAGAGGGTAATAGCGTTAAGTAGAATGTAAAGCACATGGCAGAGGCTTAACAAATGTGGATTTCCTTTCTCCCTTTAGAGACTTTAGATCAAATTATATAACTATCAAGATAAATTTCAGGGCTAAAAGAGTGTCCCTCCAGTGTGGTTTTCGTACAAATGAATTTGGAAGAAGTAGTGTGAGAATGACAGATGACCTGAAGGCAAATGTGATAAATCCATCCCTTCCTATTCTGGCCCCCTCCATTCCAATTCAGCCACCTGGAGTATCACCTGCAATGGCGCTTCCACTGAACAACCCAATAATCCCTTATTTTCAATTACAGTTGACACCCAATATTATTCTATATTAGTTTCAGGTGTACAGCATAGTGGTTAGACATATAAAGTGACCCCTCTGATATTTCAAGTCTCATCTGACACCATACATAGTTAATACAATATTATTGGCTATATTCCCTATGCTGCATTTTATATCCTGTGACTGTTTTGTAACTGCAAATTTGTACTTCTTCATCCTTCACTTTTTTCATCCAACCCCCTTCCCATCTGACAACCATCCGTTTGTTCTCTGTATCTATGAGTTTGTTTCTATTTTGTTTGTTCCTTTATTTTGTTTTTTAGGTTCAACACACAAGTAAAATCATATGGTATCTGTCTTTCTGTGCTAGACTTATTTCACTTAACATAATATCCTCTAGGTATATCCATGCTGTTGCAAATGGCAAAATTTCATTCTTTTTTTACAGCTGAGTAATATCCCATTGTGTAAATGTATATCTTCTTTATCCATTCATCTATCAATGGACATTTAGGTTGCTTCCATATCTTGGCTATTGTTAAAAAATGCTGCAATGAACATAGAAAAGCATATATCTTTTCAAATTAGTGTTTTGAATTTCTTTGGATAAATACCCAGACGTGGAATTGCTAGTTCATAAGGTAGTTCTATTTTTAATTTATTGAGGAACCTCCATACTGTTTTCCATTGTAGCTGCACCAATTTGCAATTTCACCAACAGTGCACAAGGGTTCCCTTTTCTCCACATCCTTACCAACACTTGTTAAACAACTCAATGATCTTTTATACTTTTATTTCCCTGCTCCCTTTTTACCAATTTTTTTTTAACCTCATCAAACCCCCTGATCCTTAAACTCTTTCCCTTCCTCTGGTCCATCAATGCACTGCTGTGGTATCACTTCATTCCTAATCCTGCCCATATGGAAAAGCCCTCCAATCTCTTCTAGCCAGAGGTTTAATGTCTTTACCCTCTTGTCTTTTCACAACACCTCTCTACATACCTCTGGCCCTCAGTGATACATGTCTTGCAGAAAAGAGTCACACATGGCAGCTAGATGCCACTACTCACTGATGCCCTCCAACCATAGTTTGGTTGGCCCTTCTCTCTGACTGTCAACCCTATGTGATGTCCCTAGTTAACTGGCCCCTCCTATTCCCTAAGAAGCAATTTCAAGAGTTCATCATTTTTAAACTCCCACCTGATTCCTACTCCATCTCATTCATATTACATGCTTGTCTCAAGAATTTCTACTTCTCTGTTTTCATCAGAAAATATGGGCTGAGCAACTTCTGGGGGAGAATTTAATGAGGTTTCTCTTGCCAAGTAATATGTATATCACCAGTTTAGTGGGCCCTGGAAAAGAAGGTGATTCTCTTATTGAAGGGTTCAAACTTCGGGATAGAGACAGTTGGTATTCACTTTAATTACATCGTTTAAATTATCTATATCCATATTTTTAGCATATTTTAAAACCCTGTTATAGTATTTCCATAAATTTTTTTCATTTCTAGTTTTTGCTTTGTGTATTTTGACCCTGTGTTATCTGAGGTTCATGACATTTTAGTCTTAGATTTTTACCTTTCATAATTAAAAGGTTCTTTTTATACAGTTTATTATTTGTCTTGAACTCTCCTTTACATATAGATGCTTTTCCATTTGCCCTGGTCTCTCTTTTTTTTTTTCAATCCTCACCTGAGAATATGTTTATTGATTTGAGAGAGAGAAGATGGGGGAGAGAAAGAGAGAAACATCAATGTGAGAGAGAAACATTGATTGGTTGCCTTGCATACATGTCCCGATTGGGGACTGAACTCACAACCTTTTGGTGTACGGGATGATCCTCTGACCAACTGAGCCACACAGGTCTGCCATGATCTTTTTTTCTATGAACATCTGTGGATAAATGCTGTTTGTCTTCTACATCTATCAGTTTTTTTCATGATTGTAATCATTTCTTTATTTCCTTTCCCCTGCCATTACTCCTTAAACTTGTTTCCATAATACTGGTTACATTTTCTGCAATAACCACTCCTCTACTGACTGTTCCTATGCATTTTAATTTATCTTATTGTTTTAAATTACTTGATAGTATCATAGCATATCCTTCTTGCTTATGCTTTTCTCTTGTCTACCTCCTTTTTCATCTCAGTCTACTACCTTATCCTCCTGCCCCATCTCTCTCAATCTCTATTCCCCCCCTTTTCTTTTCCCTGTCTTTTATGTTTAGTTTTTGCCTGTATCATTTATTTAATTTTCAAATTAGCATACAGTAAAATTGATTTTTTATTTTAGTGTATAGTCCTTTGAATTTTAATCCAGGTATAGATTCCTATAACCACCACCCTACCAGGATACAGAAGAATTTTATCACTCCAGAAAAATCACTTGTGCTCCCTTTCTATAGTCACAAACTCACCCACTCTCAGTCCTTGCCAACCACTCATAGTTTTATCTTTTCAAGAATGCTCTATAAATGGGTTCATACAGTATGGAGCCTTTTGAGATTGGTTTCTCTTACTCAGGATGATGCCTTTGTTGTTTGTAGGAAGAGTTAATTCCTTTTTATTGACGAGTATTATTTCACTGTATGGATGCAACAGTTTGTTTATGCATTCACCTGTTGAAGGGCATTTGAGTGGCCTCCAGTTTTTGGTGATTATGAATAGAGCTGCTATAAAATTTCATTTCTCTGGAGTAAATTCCTAGGAGTGAAGTCATTAAGTTATATGCTAAGTGTATGTTTAATTTCATAAGAGATAACCAAACTTTTTTCCAGAGTGGCTGTATCCTTTTGCATTCCCACCACAATGACTAAGAGGCCCTCTTGCTCTGCACCCTTGGCAGCATATGGCATTAACAGTATTTATCACCATCATTAATGCTGCCATTCTAATAGGTGTGCAGTGGCATCTCACTATGGCTTTAATTTGCATTTCCCCAATGTCTAATAATATTGAAGATCTTTTCATAAATGTATTTGCCATCCTTATATTGCCCTTGGTGATATGTTTGTTCAAGTTTTTGGCCCACGTTTTTGGTGGGGCTATCTTTTTTTTTCATACTAATGAGTCAGCTTTTTACTCTGGATACAAGTCCTTTGTCAGATATATGACTTGCAAATGTTGTCCTTCAGTTTGTAGTTTGACTTTTCATTTTATAACAGTACCTTTTGCAGAGCAAAGGTCTTTTTCTTTTCATAAAGACCAATTTATCTTTTTTTTTCCTGTTATGAGTCATGTTTTTAGTGCCATACGTAAGTCTTCTTTGTCTGATTCCAGGTCATAAAGATGTTCCCCTGTGTGTTCTAAAGTTGTATAGCTTTACATTTAGATCTATGATCCATTTTGAGTTAATTCTCATATAAGGAATGAGATGGAGGTTGAGGTTTATTTAGTTTGATGTCCAATCACTCCTGCAACATTTGTCAAAAGACTGTCCTTTATTAATTCATTGTTTTTAACAGCTTTTAAAAAATTAATCAGCCACATTTGTGTGAGAATATATCTGGACTCTCCATTATATTTTATTCATTTTTTTATCTAATCCCTTTACAAAAATCACATTGATTCATTACTGAAGTTTAAACAGTAAGCCTTAAGCTTGAGTACTGTGGTGGCTTCAAACTCATTCTTCATTTAAAAAAATGTTTTGGCCATTCTAGTTTCTTTGTCTTTCCATATGCATTTGAGATTCACTTTGTCCATATCAACAAAAAACTCTGCTGAGATTTTGACTGGAATTTCATTAAGTCTATAGATCAATCTGTATGAATTAGCATCTTTACATATGCTGAGTCTTCCATTCCATGAATATGACGTGTCTTTTCATTATTTAGGTATTCTTTGGTATCTTTCAGTGTCTTGTAATTTTCAGCATACAAATCCTAGGCATATTTTGTTAGATGTGTATTTAAATATTTCACTTTTTTTACTTAATGTAAATAGTATCTTTTAAATAATTGGTTTCTAATTGTTAATATATAGAAATTAATTTGATTTTTGTGTGTTGACTCTATATCCTGCAATCTATCTAAAGCCACTTATTAGCAGGAGTGGGTTATTTTGGTAGATCCCTGTGAATTTTCTACTTAGACAATCATGTTTTCTGTGTACAGGAAGAGTTTTATTTTCTTCTCTGTTCTGGATTTCCAATCTTTTATTTCTTTTTATTGTCTTATTGCACTGGCTACATATTTGTGTATGATGCTGAATAGAGTGGTGAAGGTAGACAACCTTGCCTTGCTCCATAGCTTAGGAGGAAAGCATGTAGTCTTTCACTACTAAGTACGTTGTCATTTTTTGTTCTTGTTGTTGTTGTTTTGGTTGTTTGTTTTTGTAAATGCACTTTATCATGTCAAGAAAGTTCCCTTCTATTTCTAGTTTACTGAGAACATTAATCATAAATGGATATTAAATTTTGTCAAATACCTTTTCTGCATCAATTCATATGTTCCTGTGGTTTTTCTTTAAGTTATTAATATGGTGATTACACTGATTAATTTTTTTATTATTGAACCAGCTTTGCATTCCCAGGATAAAACTCATTTGTTTGAAATACATTATTCTTTCTACATATTTCTGGATTGGATTTGCTAATATTTTGTTGCAGATTTTTTAATTTACTTTCATAAGAAACATTTATCTATAGTTATCTTCTATTGTTTTGTCTAGTTTTGGTGTCAGGGTAATGCTAGCTTCATCAAATAAGTTACAAAGTGTTCCTTCTTCTTTTTTTGAAGCATCAGTGTTATTTCTTCTTCATTATTTCTTTATTTATTTACCCTCACCTGAGGACATATCTTCATTGCTTCCAAAGAGAGAAGGGAGAGAGAAAAACAGTACTGTGAGAGAGAAGCATCGATTGGTTGCTTCCTGCACACGCCGGGACTGGGGATCGAACCTATAACCTTTCAGTTACGGGACAACACTCCAACCAACTGTGCAGCCTGGCCAGGGTGATGTTATTTCTTCTTTAAATGTTTGGTAGAATTCCACAATATAAACTTCATTTCAAGCACTTCTTTATCTGGATTCCAAAAAATCTGATGTGCTCTATGAGGTTCGTCCAAAAGGTATCAAGCCATGTAATATGAAAAATAGAGACATTTATTGAAGAGGAAACAAGAAACATTGTACATAGGACAATGACGCCTCATTCCCCTTCAAAGTTGGCATCTTGGGACCTCACACAATTCTCCCAATCGCCATCAACCGCCCCATTGTATTTTTCTGAATCTCATGGACAATCTGAACTCTCTTCCCTTCCAAAGGTGATTTTAGTTTTGGGAAAAGCCAGAAGTCACAGGGCATCAAATTTGGGCTGTAGGAACTTCCGACCAAGATGGAGGCGTAGAAAGACATGCTGTGTCTCCCTCCACAACTAAGAAGGAATACAATTATCTCAAAACTAGAAATAACCAGAAGTTCCAGAAAATCAAACTGCATGGAAGTCCAACAAACAAAGATGTAAAGAAGCAATACTCATCCAGACAGGTAGGAGGGGCGGAACCCAGGTGGAGAGGACACAGTGTGGTGGTAGCAGCAGCAGCAACAGCAGCAGGCTAGCGGAAAGTGCAGTCACATGTTTTAAAAATTCAGGAGGAATGCCTGTGGAGCGTTCCCAGCTCCTCAGCAGAGCAAGTTGCCGTCCCAGCTCCAGGAAAAATCAAGCCTCATTGCTTTTCACTGTGCAAACCAGTGGGGGTTTAGACGGAGGCAGAAACTGTCAGTCTCTCAGCAGAGTCCGCTTGTTTAAAGGGCCCCCACGGACCTAGAACATCCGCAGACCCACCCAGTCTGGGAACAACAGCCAGGGCAACAGCTAGAGAGGCGTCAGTCCCATACAGAAGTGGGAGAAATGCCTGGAACAGGGGCGTCATTGTTCCCTCTCAGACCCCTCCCCCATGTACAGCACCACAATGTGGCGAAACAGGTCGCCCATCACTAATGAATCCCTAAGGCTCCGCCCCTTACAATGTAGAAGGAGCGACAGCTCTGCCTGGGACACGGAAGCCAACAAACACAGGAGACTTCCGGCCAAGATGGAGGCCTAGACTGACACACTCCATCTCCCTCCGCAACTAAAAAGGAATACAACTACCGCAAAACCAGCAATAACCAGAAGTTCCAGAAAATAAATGGAAGTCCAACATATGAAGTTATAAAAAAGTGGTGCTCATCTGAACAGGTAGGAGGGGTGAAGCCGGGGAGGAGAGGTCAAGCTGTGCTGTCCGCCACAGCAGCAGCGACAGCAGCAGGACAGTGGTAAGCACAGACACCCATATTTAGGGGGAGGCGAGAAGTGCCTGGGGAGCACCCCCGGCTGCAGACGAGACTCGTCAGCTTGTGATTCCAAAGCCAGGGAAGGCAGACCTCCATTGCCTTGGACTGTGAGGCCTGGTGGGGGTGGCAATGGAGGAGGAGGCTCCCGGTCTCTCAGCGGAGAGTGAACGGCAGAAATTCATCTTGGACCCCCACCCCTGCAGAATACACCACAGTGTGGTGAGATGGGCCACCTGGTTGTGACGAGTGCATGGGGCTCTGTCCTCTATAGCGTAGGAGGTGTGACAGTCCTGCCCAAGAAGCAAAGGTAAACACAAAACTGTTCAGGATGGCACAGATCATGATAGAGATCCCGATGACGCAGCTGACCAGACAGCAAATTTCTGATCTAACGAAGCAGCAGATAGGGAATCTTTCTGAGGCACAGTTCAGAGCTTTGGTTATAAAAATGCTTACAGACCTAACAGGAGATCTTAAACAAGACAGGGAAGGAATGAAGGCTAGTCCTGCTGAAATGAACAAAAACACATACGAAACTAGTGGTGAGGGAAAGAAAACCAGGGATCAAATCAACAAATCGGAACATAGGGAAGGAACAAACAGTCAACCAGTACAGAAGCAGGGAACAAGAAGTGAGGAAAATGAGAAAAGGCTCAGAAACTTATCGGACAGCTATAAGCGGACCAACATCCGAATCATAGGGCTGCCAGAAGGTGAAGAAGAAGAACTAGAAATGAAAAAATTATGTGAAAAGATAATGAAGCAGAAACTCCCAAACCTGGGGAAGGAAATAGACTTACAGGTCCAGGAAGCACAGAGAATTCCAGGAAAACTGGACTCAGGGAGAACCACACCAAGACACATTATAAACAAAATGTCAAAAATTAAGATAAAGAGAGAATCTTAAAAGCATCAAGAGAGAAGAAGAGAATTATATACAAAGGGGTCGTAATAAGACTGTCAGCTGATTTCTCAAAAGAAACTCTGCAGGTAAGAAGGGACTGGCAAGAAATATTCAAAGTAATGAAAAGCAAAAACCTACAACCACAATTACTCTATCCAGCAAAGCTGTCATTCAGAATAGAAGAGCAGAGAAAGTGCTTCCAGGACAAAGTAAAACTGAAGGAGTTCATCACATCCAAACCACTGTTATATGAAATGTTAAAGGAACTTGTTTAGGAGAAAGAGGATCAAAACTATGAACATTAAAATCAAAACTGTATCACAACAACCAACAACAGAAGCTAGGGAACTGAAACAAAGACAAACTAAGTAGGCAACGAGAATGTGAACAGAATTATAGGCATGGGAAAAATTATGGGGGGAGGTCAGCAGGGAGGAGAAAGGGGGAAAAAGGAGGGAGATGATGCAGGAATTAAGAAGCATAGTAGGGGGGAGTGGAGTAGATAGGAAGATGTTGAGAAGAACTATGTGCACAACCAATGGGCATGGACTAAGGGTGGGGGACAACTGGAGGGAGGGATGTCACTGGGTGTAGGGGAACAAAGGGAAAAGAAATTGGGACAACTGTAACAGCATAATCAATAAAGCATATTTAAAAAAAAGAAAAAAATTGGGGCTGTAGGGGGCCTGAGTCACCTGGGTGTTTTGATGTTTTGCCAAAAAACTCTGCATGAGGTGTGATGCAAGAGCTGGTGCATTGTTGTGATGAAGCTGACAATCACCAGTTGCCCATAGCTGCAGCCTTCTGAGTCACTGGACTAGTTTTCATGAAGGAATGTTCAAGCTTAATGCAAAATTTGATGCAGATTCATTGCTCTACTCAGTCATTTTGAATATGATGGCCACATAGTACACATGCTCACTCAACAGCGTCTAGTGCCCCCACTGACAAGTCAGTGAAGTCCTCATTGCTCACATATGAGGCATTCCAGTTCACGCTCCTTGGCTCCCAGATTACATCAATGTCCTGCAAACCATTCTTGTTATATTAACAATGGCTCAGCTTTTTCCAGACAGACCTTGTATTTTCATTTTCTTTCATTGGTTCAAAATATTTTCTAGTTTTCCTTGCGACTTCCTCTTTGAATCATGGATTATTTAGAAAATTGTTTTTAATTTTCACATTTTCCAAAGGGCTCTGCTCCCATGATTTTAACTCCTACCTAACTACTCTTTACTGAGTCTTAGAACATTACATACAGCTCTCCACCAGATTGCTTGTACTAACATCTGACGGTTCTGATTACATCCTCTCTAAATAAAACCCTTCATAGTTTTAGAAAATTTACTAATATTACTCACTATAAAACTAGGTCAAAGGATAAAAGTCATATAATTAAAAAAATGACAACAAGGCAAGAGACAAAATTTAATAATCATTCTTTCTTTTAACTATAGAAAAACAGGAATACTTTTCTTGGGTTAATAAATATATCAAAGGCCTTCATCATGCTTACTGGTAAAGGTAGAGGCATTTCTAGCTCTGTTAAGACCACAACCAAATTAAGAATACTACCATCACCCTGGACAGGTGGCTCAGTTCATTACAGCATCGTCTCTGTATTCCAAAAGGTTGCAGGTTCAATCCCCACTTTGGGCAAGTATGGTAGGCAACCAATCAGATCACACATTTCTCTCTCACATTGATGTTTCTCTCTCCCCCTTCCTCTCTCTCTCGAATCAATAAACATACTTGGGTGAAGATTAAAAAGAAAAAAAGAATGCCACCATTACCACTATAATTTAACATCTTTAGGAAGTACCAACCAATGCGATTACATAAAAGTATTAAGAGGTTTAGAAGTTGGAAAAGAGGAGACAAAATTAGCTAGTATTGTGTGACCTGTGACCTAAAGAAAGTCCTTAATGGTTCTGGCAAGTAATTGACATTCTCTTTCCAGTTTGCAGCCCTGATAAATTTTTCCCATTTTTAAGTCCTAGTCATAGAATGGAAATTTGGAAGAAGAAGTTAAATATATAGTCTCAGTTGAGCATGAATTACTATTTTAATTAGAAAAACAATGTTCCTCTAAACCTGAGAGAAAAGATCTATTGGTTATTTGGAGGCCAGCCTTGTGCACATTATTCCAGACAAACTGGAATTGGAGACAACATGCATATTCCCAAGATTCAGTCACCTGATTCCCCTGAGCTCTGAGTCTGTGAGTCACAACAACTTTTGTGCTCCATAACTGAGTTTTCCTTAGAGCCATAAACCTGGAGCATTGGGTGTTCTATAATCCGCTAAACCCAGTTTAGTGTCATTATTCTCTACAGGTTTCCCTGGTCACTCAGGATCCTGCAGATGATACAGAGAGACCTGATTAAGATCACTGGGGAGAAATAGGAGGGGCCGTAGAAGGAGTTTGCTGAGGCGATGGAAAGCAGTCTAGAATGGACTGGCTGAGAAGCTGAATGCCTCCAGAGCCAATGAAAATAAAAAGAGGGCTGACTTTTTTGGCTCACAAGCTTTTCTGGCTCCTGAGCTGGCTCTCAGGCTCAGGTTCTCAGGCTCTTCTTCCTTGAGGATGCTTGGATGATGGTGCTGCAGCTGCCTGAATTTCCCAATTTTGGATGGGAAAGAACTCCAGACACAGCCTAGGACTGGGTTGGCCTAGCAGAGAGGGTGGCAGGTTTATTCTTTGGGTGTTCTAGAGGGAACAGAAGCCTGCCATTCTTCCTAAATTCTGTAGCTTTTGTGTATCATGTTGTTTTAGTTTGTAAACTAACCCTACAGAAACTACTAAGGGAAAAGATAAGAGAACCCAGGTGTTAGAGTTTAGCCTTAATCAATAGGCTGAAATAATTAAAGCTGTGATTTGATAGACTTAAATGATGGCTTTTGAATAAAGATTCCTTTCCTTTATCACCAAACCTTTGCCTAGAGGGTGGGACCCCAATTGCTGTTCAATAACACCAATACTTATTATGACTCTATACGACCTCAGCCCCGGAAGTCCAGAGACTGCTCAGCTCTATTGGAGAACCTAAGTTAATCTCTCTCTGACACCTCATAAGCCCAGTCTCCTAACACATGGTACTACTCAACAGTGTGGGCAATGTCCCTGCTCGGTTTCCATGGGGCTGCAGGGCTTGATGCAGAAAGAGAAAGCGCTCTTTGACCAACTTGGAAAACAAACATAATCCTGCCCATGAACACCTGTTTCCCGGAGCTGGCTCTATTGATCTCCTTATGCCTAGGAGTAAGGCATCCAACATGCTGGCTTTATCCTTGTTTGGAGAACCCCTCATGCCTCAAGTTGAGAGAAAACAAGAAAGAGGAGGCTTATGGCTTCTTTGCCCACATCCTCAGGACAGGAACCATGACAGTGTGGCTGTGTCCCCCACCCACACCTTGTGCTGAGTGAATGCAGCAGAGGCACCAAGCGGGTGGCATTCAAACCCTCAGATGCAGTGGCTGCTGAGGCTTTGGGTGCTGCTTCATGATGTGATTATTTTTAAAGATGAGACATAAATACTAACATGGGGCCCCAGAGCTGCAGAATTGCTACTTGGCAGCTTAATTTGGACATTGAATCAAAGCTGTCAGTTGGCACTCCACACAAGCAGCAAGAGCCAGAGTCCTCCGATCTGCTCTGTAAGTGATGGGTTTAATTTCCAGATGCTTGAGACAAAAGCACCCCCAGCCTTGAGCAAGGCAGCTTACCTCCCTTCTCTAGAGAAGCAGTACATATTTTCCCATTTCTTCAATGGGCCCCTGCTTTGACCACATCACTGAATTATGGAATGCTATGGATTTTTAAAAACCTGACAGCCACATTCTCATACCACATCCTCCAGGCAGTCAGAGGAAAGGGGTGTCATTTGAAGATAAGCTTTCTGTTCCTCCTACTGTCATTCGGGGACAATGAAGGAAAAAAAAACATCTGTTAGAAGAAGTCCCAACAGAGGAATGCTCCCCCTTATGTACTGTCAGACATCCTTGATGGCACAAAAGCATGAGAACAGGAAGAGGTTTCCTGCTGGATCAATTTATCCTAAATGGATGGAAGGGAGGGAGGGAGAGAAGAAAGAAGGAAGGAAGGATAGGGAGGTGGGTGGGTGGGTAAATGAATGAATAGATGGATGGATGGGTGGATGGATAAATGGATGATTAAAGCCATGAGTTTTATTGAGCCTGAAGGAAACTATCATCCTTCCCACTTAATTATAATTTTATCAAACTATTCATATGTCAAGGCAATTGTAGCATCTACTGGATACTCTCCATATTCCCTCACTCTTCACCACTTTACACACACACACACACATACACAACTATATTCAAAATATTTCCAAATGACATCACGCAGGTACCAGATAACCAGCACTGATGGCATCCTCAGCATTGAAACACAGTCTTGGAGGCCCCTTGATATGCTTCACTGTTAACTCAGTTGCTGAGAGTGGATATGTCCAGAGATCTCAGGAGAGCAGCAGGGACAGTGGGGACAGCCATCTTAGGAGGGTCAAAACAATTTGCCAGCTGGTGCAGAATATTGCTGGTGTATTCTGGAAAATGTCCTAACTGCACTCAGACACTCATGCAAATCCAATGAACATCTATGAATGGGATGCACAGCTGGGGTGTGGAATTTTACGATTCTGGTTTATCATAGCTCCACCCTATGGCTCTGCCCAAAATTCCCAGCTCAATTCTGGGGACCCTGCCCATCAGTGGATGCTGTACCCAGCTCACTGAGCACAATCCCCATTATGTTCCTTCCTGCACTTCACAAGCGCAGGCACAAGGAGGCACACTTGTGGCTGGTAATAAGTTAAGGTTTTAAGTGATGATTTGTCCCCGTTTGCACATCACTGAATTCTGCCACTTATACCCTGAGGCTTTCTCCCCTTCCCCCATGGATACAGCTAGCCTTGAGTCATTCATGCCTCAGGGGAAAGTTGTAAGGAAGGACCAAGGGACAAAGGCAGCAAATTCTTGCCTTGTCAGTTCTGAAAGCTTGTCTCCAGGAGAGCAGCAAAAGCACAGGCAGCAGGGGCTACTCCTTCACTGCCTGATTTGTCCAGCTGCTCTGCAGACTGAATGAGCTCCACCTTTCTTCTTCCTCAGCCAGAAAAGCCACACACAGCTCCTGTGCATATCCCCTCATGAAATAGACTCCTAGGGGTGTTCCCAGCTTGCCAGTCCCAGAGAGAGACTAAGAGCAAGTCTAAAATGGGCTTCGCTGGGGCATATAAATAAGACATATGAGGTCTGTCCAGAAAGAGTCCAACCATTGTTAACGTAATGAGAACGGTTTGCGCGACATTGATGTAACCTAGCGGCCAAGGAGAGTGAACTGGAATGCACATGTGTGAACAATGACAGCTTCACTGTACTAGTCAGTGGGAGTGGTAGACACTGTTGAATTAGTATGTGTACCGTGTGGCTGTCACATTCAAAATGACAGTACAGCAATGAATCTGCATCAAATTTTGTGTTAAGCTTGAACATTCCTCCACAAAAGCTAGTCAGGTGACTCAGAAGGCTGCAGCTGTGGGCAGCTGTGGTTGTCAGCTTCATCACAACAATGCACCAGCTCATGCATCACATCTTGTGCAGAGATTTTTTGGCAAAACATCAAATCACCCAGGTGACTCAGGCCCCCTACAGCCCATATTTGATGCCCTGTGACTTCTGGCTTTTCCCAAAAACTAAAATCACCTTTGAAAGGGAAGAGACTTCAAACCATCCACGAGATTAGGGAAAATACAGTGGGGCAGATGATGGTGATTAGGAGAACTGTGTGAGGTCCCAAGGTGCCAACTTTGAAGGGGACTGAGGCATCATTGTCCTATGTACAATGTTTCTTGTATCTTCTTCAATAAATGTCTCTATTTTTTTCATATCACGTGGCTGGATACCTTCTATACAGACTACATACAGGATTTTCAACTCCCCTCTGTTCCAGAAAGGTGGTTCTCAAAGGGTGGGATAAGAAGCCTCAGCTCTCCTGGGAACTTGTCAGAAATGCACATTTTCAGACCTCACCCCAGACCTCCTGAGTGAGGAACTCTGGGGATAGAGCCAGCGATCTGTGTTTAACACACCTTCTAGGTTATTCTGATGCACACTCAGGTAGGGGAACCAATGCTCTAAACCAGGGCTGCCCAGTAGAACTTCCTTGCCAATGAAAATGTTTGCTGTCCATATGAAAGCCACTAGCCACGTGTGGCTACAGAGTATTTGAAAGGTGGCCGTTGTGTCTGAGGAATTGTCATTCATTTTATTAATTCTCATTAGAGTTTGAACAGCCATGTGTGGCTAGAAGCTGCCACATTGCACAGTGGAGCTGGGACCATTCATCAGCCTCTGATGAATCCCACTACCTTCACCCTCTCCTCCTTCCAGATCCGCCTGTGAGCTGCAGACAAATTAATCTTCTTAAAGCACAGATCTTATCATGTCAGTTCCACACTCAAAAAAATCCTCAGTGACTCACCCTGCCTACCGAATTTAAGTCTGTGTTCATTTTGTTCTTTTCTAGGAAGCCAAAAATAATTTATTCCAAAATAAGATAGAAATAAAGATTAAATAATAATAGCTAGGGAAAAATGAGCTCTTATCATGACCCAAGCATTGTTCTAAGTTTTACACATGTTAATATCTCATGTAATCCTCACAAAATTTCTATTATGTAAATATTAGCTTTCCCCCATTTTACTGGTGTGGAAACTGTGATCTGAGGATAAGTGATTTGTCCAAGGTCACATAGCTCGTAACAGCAAAGCAAAGATGTGAGTTCAGATTCTCTGGCTCTACAGACTACACCCTTGATGGTGACATCACATTGTCTCTGAAGACCCATGTGGGTCAGGCTTTTCCCCTCTGAGGGTGCCTCTTATCTATAACTACAGTCATATGTTCTGTGGCAACATTCTGTCTTAAACACATCACTTGTTCTCCTGTAATGAGCAAAAGCCACCTTCAGATGTCTGGGTTTCCTTCAGGGAGAGATCAACATTCCTACCTTCCCCCCACCCCCCAAAAAATAACATCCTTCCATCTCAGAAGATGTATATGGCACATATTCATTGGGGGTAAAAAAAAAAAAAAAAAAGTCATGATGGCAAAATATTGAACTCTAGGCTTAAGACATTTAAAAAGTGGTAAAACTGTTTAAGGCAGGTGGGGTATAAACAGATGAGCAATGGGAGGTGGTATTTGGATTAGCAAAGGCTCTTAGATCTAGAAGGACTCTAATCCTAACCTCCACTGCAGGGCTGATAGCCAAAATATTTCACGTGCAGTGTTGCCCATTGGAATGGGCACAGCTGAAGCACTGGAGTGGATCTGAAGGCTCCCACTGGACTAGACATTAACCTTTTCATTGCTGCATCATGACTAGGGGGTCCTGGATAAGGGGTGAGAGGCCAAGGAGGCACTTAGGGCATTGATTATTTGCAACCTGGTGTTTTCAACCTTTCCCCTTGCTGAGACAATCACCTAGAAACACATGGATTGGGACAATTATTCTACAAAATTGGAATCAACCACACATGTCGCTCAGCAAAGTGCTTTTCCTGCCTAACAGTATGCTCTATTTCTCCATGTCAGTCTATTTGGAACCAGCTCTTCCTTTTAAACTGCCTATTATATCACCACATGGACTGACCACAGACTACCTTTGACCCTTGGACAATGGGGGATTAGAGGCACTGACATCCTGAGCAGTTGAACATCCATGTATAACTTTTGACTCCCCCAAAATGTAACTGTCATTGTCCCTTGGCACGGATGAGTACTTATGGATAAAAGACAAGCATAATTCCAGGGCTGAGTGAGGGGTCAACCATGCCGATAGTTCCCACAGGGATCTGTCCTCCCGGATGCCAGAGTGGAAAAGCGAACGACAGAGGAAAGGTAGAATATGGCAGCACATGGTGACCTCGTTCATCCACAATAGGCTGGTTACACAATGGGTCTTGGCTTGTTGTGTGACCTCATGCCAGTTGCTCTACCTCTATGATCTCAGCTTATTAGCCATAAAATGAGACTAACTACCTACTCCTGTTTATGGTTGAGAAAGTGAAATGCCAATGAAAGAATAAAAGTCTATTTCTCCATTCTCTGAATGTGCACTTGGTCATGTGATTTGCTTTAGCCACTGGCACGTTAACCAATGTGATGCAGAGTCCAAAAAAGTGCTTGTGAAGATTAACCCAGTGCAGGCAACCACTCACACAGTAGCTCAACCTGCAGTCCAGGATTAGCCATTCTGAAGTTTAATCTTGAGGAGCTCATAGTCTTTTAAGCATCCACCACTATCCACATAGGAGTTCAAGAGTTGAATCTGGATGTTGAGTCTCCAAGAAATATTGCTAAGAATGGATTTAGACCTCAGAACCTCATTTCTATCTGAACCATGCAGGAATGGCTGTGGATTAGAAAACAGGGACATTAAACCCAGCCAAAGACTTACTCTCCAAAACACAGAGAGAGGTCTCTGGGTTTCAGAACACAAAGCTCTGCCTATTTCAAGACAGCAATAATTCATGTGCAAGGCAGGAACTGCAAAGACTCTATAAGTCATTTCACTCGTGGCTGCAGCCAGAACAGCACAGCAAGGATGAAATTATTTTTCAAGGGGCCCTGGAACAGTTTATGATCAATAGGCACCCCAGTAACAGGCCCACACTGAAGGAGAACCGAGAACCAAGTGGCAGAAACCTGGATACATTCATGGAGGACCTGAGTGATGAGTGCATGAAGCCCCCAGGCTTGTTCCACCTCCACACACACGGACAGGAAACCCTCTTTTTTGAGAATATGTCCTTAAGAGAAGTCATTGTTCATCTAACAAAACAGTTGTCAATACCTTCCCCAACAGAAGAAAATGTGGGGACACCCTCCTGGACTCCCCAAGACACTTCTCTGCAAGCAGGACAAGGAGATGAAGAAAGTGTTGGCAATACATCTTTGAAAACTACTCAAGTAAATGACAGTATTACTAGTCAAGGCAATCAAACCCCTCCCTTACTCATTATCCAGGGAGAGAACTGTCTGGGCCAGAAGAGGGAAGTGTCCCTTTGGAGAATCCACTCAGTCACAGAAGAGCAAGTCTGGGCACCTCCAGGTCCCAGGAAGGGTCCCTGAAAGGACTCTCTTATCAAGGTGTCCTCAAGGAGGTGGGACCAACAGTTCTTTCCAGGCTGGACCAGGCCACACCTGAGCCTGTTCCTACCCACCAGAGCAACTCAGGGAATCTCCACATGTGAGGAATAACAAGAAAGATTCTGTGAAGCCCAAAAGTCATACCAATGTGAGAAATGTCCCAAGATCTTGAGGTATTTCTCTTGGTTAAAAGTCTATCAGAAAGCCCTGGCTGCTGTGGCTCAGTGGATTGAGTGTCGGCCTGCGAGCCGAGTGTTGCTGGCTCGATTCCCAGTCAGGGCACATGAGTAGGTTGCACGTCAGGTCCCCAGTTGGGGGCGCAAGTGAGAGGCAGCCACACAGTGATGTTTCTCTCCCTCTCTTTCTCCTTTCCCCTCTCTCTAAAAATAAACAAACAAATAAATAAATAAAATTTAAAAAAAACAGTCTATCAGAGAAGACACAATAATGAGAGGGTGTTTATTTGTGCTGCATGCGACAAAGGCTTCTTCCAGACCTCAGACCAACATGTGCATCAGCAGATTCATGCGGAAGAGAAGCCTTCCAGGCCACAGAACCCACCTTCCGGCTCCTGAGAGAATCCACATGGGAGAAGCCCACGTGTGTGCTGCGTGCCAGAGATGCTATCCCCACCTGAGGACACACCTGATGACGGCTTCAGATGTGTTTCCTCCGCATCAGAAGCTACACGCCAATGAAATGCACATAAATATGTCTGAAAATATGTATATTTCTAGAGTATTTGTCTATTTAGGACCTACTTTATAATACCCTGGTTGTATTTTCCATTCATTGTGTTCCCCACTAACATTTAAGTTTAAAAGGGTCAGGGAATTTCCGTTTTGTTCACCAAAGTATCGCAGGTGCCTAGAAAGTGGCTTACACATTTCAAATGACCAAAAGTGGCTTACACATTTCAAATGACCAATAAATATTTGTTGAATAAAAAAGTGCTTGTGAATTGAGGCTTGAACTGAATTGCTCTCACTTACTGCTCTTGAGACTCCCAAGGGCACAACCATGTGAAAAAAATAGGGTTCTCCTGCTGGACCCTGGGAAACACATGGCCTGGTCATCCCTGTCACTCAGCTTACACTTGCACCAGACATGAGAGTGAGGCCATTCCAGCGCATTTGGCCCTATGGAAGCCAGCCCAGGTCAGAGAACTTTCCAGCATATCCACAAAGCTGAAAGAAAGTTTGTTTTTTTCCCCCCGTACATTTAATTTGTTACGCAGCAAAAGTTGACTGATCCAATTGCTAATGAAATATTAGCAATGCATCTTCTCACTAATCGTGGCACAAGTGCCAGCTGTGGAGCAATGATCCGGAGGACGCTCCAGTCACCTGTCCCGTGAAACTGTCCCAAGCCAGCCTTCTCAAGCAGCATGGGTGTTTTCAAAGTCCAGTAAGCTTCAAGTTAAAAAAAGGAAAATGAAGAAGAAGAAGAAGGGGAGAGGGAGTGAGAGACACAATCTAGATGTAATCTAAATGTTCTGATTGATTTGCACTCCCAGAATTTCTTTCTTTTCTTTTTTAACCAATTGTCCAATGCAGAGTTCTTTTCTTTCTTCCCCTCCCGTTAAGTTATTTATTTTTAAGGGCTCTTTTAAGGGTAAAAATCAATTTCAGAATGCAAGTGATACACTTTACTCTCCCAATAATGAAAGCTAGAATATTAAAGGCCCCAAGGAACAACCCCTCTGTACTAAAATGATATAGAATGCAGCCCAAATCTTCTTATGGGAATGCTTTACAAATCATGGCCACTGTTTGCTGATTGTGGCCTGGAACTCACTCATGGAAGACACAGAGCCACTTCCTGGAATGGATGGCTTCATACTGGGTGGGCTCAGCAGGCTTGCAGGTCCACAGAAAGGTGCTTTTAGACAACCTGTCCTGTAATTAACAACTCTGGAAAATTGTATATGTCAGGGCACACCTGTGTGTGTGTGTCTCAGTAACACGTTTGTTCACTGATTCAACAAGTAATTAGTAAATGAGCATTTATTATGTGCTTAGAGCTGGTGACATGACAATAAAGAAGCCAGACATAGCTGGTGTCTTCAAAAAGCTTATTGTTTAGGGAAAAGATACAGACATTAAACAAGATGTCTCAAATCAGGTTCCCTGAAAACAGACTGATGTGGGGATATGTGTGGAGAATACCCTTGGGAATGAGCCCTATGAGGAATGAAGGAATCAGGATAAAACCGAGGAGTTAAACGGCAATGCACTTCCAACAGAAGCCTCACCTGCTCTATTAGAGAGTTCTGTGATTGGGAAAGCCCTTCAGACATGTCTCCAACTGAGGCAGGGATTGGGCTTTTATTCCCAGCCCCCACCAGTAATCAATCAATCCTTGGGTGTGGGCTACCCCTGGAAGGGGGCATAACCTTGGACAATGCAGCTCTTCAGGGCAATCCTGGAGAAGAACTAAGTTGTGAGTGACCAGCTTGGAACAGAAGTGCCTCAGTCCTAAAAAGGGGGCCTGGGTGGCACAACACAGTGTCCACCACACAAGGAACCATAGTAAATGTGGTATGTGCTGGAAGTATGGAAGTTCAGAGCTTAAAGCAAGAGGGATTTAACTTGGACTAGGAGATAGTGTCTACCACTGCGGTCTTTTCTAAATGGCACGTATGAAGGAGTCTGGTAAGAGTTCACTAACCCAAAATCAAAACTCCCTGGGCACTAGGCCCTGACACATATTCCCCCTTCAGCTTTGCCATGACCCTGTGAGGTGTGTGCTCTCTACACTAGCCAGGTGAAGAAGCTGAGACTCACAGGGATTGGCCCACTTGCCCAGAGTCCCACAGCTTGTATACAGCAGAGCCAGGATTTGAACACCTCTGTAACCACAAGGCCTATGATCCCTTCTATTTACTGCCTGTCCCTTTGCCCATACATCTTGAGCCCTCCCCTCCCCACGTTTTCTTCCATCCACACTGTAGACCTGCTCCGGTTCCTCTCATGAATGACTTTTTCTCAAGCTGCCTCTCCTGGTCACTTCCTTTCACAACCCACATTCTCTTAAGCATTGTCTACAGTTCTCTTTCCACTTCTGAACCTCCTTAACACCCAGCATCCTGACTCTTCCTCTCATCTTGCCACTGACCAAGCATGGCCCAAATCCCTAAGTTAAATGACAAAATCCAGTGACTGTCTCAATTCTTAGCCTATTCTCTCTACCATTACCAGTTGGCATCACCCAAATAGGTTGGCCATATCTACTTTCTTGAACTCTCTCTTTTCTTGGTTCCTGTGACCCTCAACTGTTCTTGTTCCCCTTCCTCCTCTACATGCACCATTTTTTCTTCTGCTTTACTGGCTTCTCTTTCTCCACTAATCACAAAGTGGCTCCATTTCCCAGGGTCCCAACCATGCTGCTCCTCCACCTCTCAACTCTCTTATACCCAACACACCCAGTGGCTTTGGCTTCCATTCTTAAGTTACTAATACCTGAACCTATAGCCTCAGCCCTGTTTCCAGAGTTGGATCTCCATCCACCTACTGGACATAAGCCACCCATGTCACCCCAAAACATCTCAGACTCAACCCACACAAAACCTTCCAAGCAAGCTGCTTTGACTTCTAACCCTGATTGTTCATCACACCCACTATCCACACATATGCCCGAGCCACAAATCTCACTTAATCCCTAACTGCTCCATCCTCTCCCTGATTTTCCTCATCAGTTTACTCTCATCTGCCCATTTCAGTTGTCACTTCCTTAATTCAAATGTGTATTATCTCATCCATCCTATTGACATCCTTCCTTTTTGTTGTCACCTGTCCTGTCTAGATCAAATTATGACCATCCCCAGTATTTCACCTACTCCTGAATAATGTCTAAACTCCCTAGAACGCAAGATCTTCTGTGACCTGGCTTTGACCAGTCTTCACAGCTACACTCTGTGGTCTCAACACACCAGAAAGCCACTGTCCCCTCATGCCCTGGGCCTTCCCTCACGTGCTTACCTCAACCTGACAACCCACCTACCGAACCCACTTTTCCAGCTACTTAACCATTCATTCAGAAAACATTTGTTGTACTCTTGCACATGCTAGGTACTAGCATATGGTATGAAAAATAGGGTAGGTTCTCCAATGCAGGGCAGCAGGTAAGAAGCAAATAAACAAATAACATGACAAATATATGTCACATTCAAAGACAGTATTAGGGGAACAGGATAGAGAGACTGGGAGGGATTTCTTTGGGTAAGGTTCAAGGGTGGCCCTTCTGAGAAGGTGACACTAAAGTGGCTGAAGGAAGAGCAAAGGCAAGAAGGAAGACAAGTCATTTGAGAGAGCAGAGATGAAGACATCATGACAGCAGGACAAAGAGGGATGAGGCTGGAGAAAGAATCTGGGAGAGGACTCAACCCTGTAGGCTCTCAGAGCCTGAGAAGCCTTTTAGCTCAAGCCTTGGAGTAGTTCAAGCAGGGGAGTGACACGGTCTGATTTGCATTTTATAATGATCCCTCCCTCCGACTGGGTGTGAAGAATGGATTTCAGAGGGCAAAAGCTCATGAAAGCGTCTATTCGTCTTTCAAAGTATAAAACAGACAAAGTCCCTAGCTGAGTCCTAGCAGGGAAGGAGGTGATGGGGGAGTTCTCCTTCTGCGTCCAGAACTAACTCCTTGCCTTTGATTCTGTGAGGCCTTTGCCAGCCCCATGGGTTGGAATTCATTTGTGATCTTTGGCCACTTCTCATGCTGGGTTATCACTTCACCCACATCCCTTTTACAGTGAGTTCTCTCCTCCCCTCCCTCTCCTAGTGGGTTGTGAAATAGTCCGTGTGTAAAGGGTCATACTCATTCATAGAGCCTCACGGTGTCAGGCAAATGGCCTCCCACATGGGAAACATTCAAAGAACAGTGGAAAGAATGAATGAAGGAAGGATTGAATGGAGTCTAAAGGGGAGTAGGTTTGTATTCCCCAGGAATGCTGTGCATTAAGAGACTAGTTTTAAAATCAGTCACATCTAGATTTTAATTCAAGCTCCGCCACTCATTAGCTGTGGGACTTGTGGCAAGTAAATTCACCTCTCTGAGCTTCATTTTCCTCTCTGTAAAACCAAAATAATAGTGAGTATGGAATAGGTAATACCTCATAGGGTTGTCATGCGGATCTAATGAGACCACAAAGCACCTGTGTCCCTTCCCCTTCCCCAAACTGTCGCTGCTGGGGAAGGGCAGTGGTGGCACAATCTAAAACATGGACTCACAACCGTATGACACTTGTTGACGATGTTCTGTCTTTTGTTTAGATTTTTGCTTTTAACAAACATTTGTTGAGCACTGACCATCAACACCATTATAACCATCACCTCCATATTTTCTGATATAACCACTTGGGGAAAGACTCATTGAAGGTGCTCATGGGTGAGAGCTGAGTCTAGGCCCTACCAATGTGCCATGTATGATCTCATGACACACGGATGGCAAGCCCAGGGACACAGGCCTTTCACATTAATTTTCAGATCCCAAGCCCTAGTCAACAACCCCTTCCCTGGAGATCCTTTGGGCAGTGCCCCTGCTGAATAAGTCTGGAGACATTTCAAGACCAGGATCTGCCTACCCATCATCCCTGTCTAGGGGACCCTGTATAGCCCCTAAGCCCCAGGATCTCTCTCGGGAGCCAATGATGGGCAGAGACAGTGATGAGCCCAGGTCATTCTGAGGCCAGGAAGCCTGCACGAGGATGCTGGGGAAATCATGGTCAAGGCCAAGGAGGACCACACCCAAGGGAGGAAGGGAGCTATGCTTCTGCTGCAAGGCTGAACGGAAGCATGCTCGTCCTCAGTTAAGTCGCCGTTTCCACCCCTAAATCCTCAGTTTCCCACAATGGCTAAGGACTCAAACAACTTGGGATCAAACTTCAATTCTGCTACTTACTAGTCAAATGACCTTGCGCAAGTCAGTTAAGTTCCCTGAGCCTCAGTTTTCCACCTGTACATGGAGATAAAATGTATCACTACAATGAAAGAGTCCAACACTGTGCCTGACACTAGGAGGTCCTTGCTTGCATGTATTTTATGTTAATATTTAGAGAGAGACTGTAACGGTTTTTCAAGGGAGCTGCACTGCACCCCCACCCCCTACCCCCCCCCACACACACACACAAAACAAGGACAGATAAGAAGAAAATGTCACGGAAGCATCCTTTGCATCCATTGGCTCTCTGTGAATATGTTCCCACATAGTTCTCCACTAACCATTCCATAACATCCTGCAGTTTGGGTCACTTTTCTCAATTCAAGGCCACTTGGAATGGAATTTTTCAAGTTACAGGTGAAGAGAGGGGTTAGACTGGAAGAAATAAAGTCAAAGGATCATAGATCCTCATCTTGGGGGTGGAGTGGGGGTGAAGACAGGCTGTCAGCTCTTACTCTAAGTCCCTGCAGAGACCCATTCTCTGAGCTGAGGAAGGCACCTAGGGAGGACCCCAGAGCCCCAGTCCAGCCACCCACGGCTGCCTCCACAGGAGGAGGAACAGACAATAGCAGGCAGTTACCAGACACCCCTTTTCCTCCGTGGCACTTCTCAGAGCCCAGCAGGCAGCTGATGATAATTCAGTGGCATCTGACAGCCCATAGGAAGCTAGCTGTCTCTCCAGCCTCCAATCACTAGATATCTGAAGATGATGCAGGAGCAGCTTCTGCTCTCATTAAGAGCCCTTTGGTGGGCAGAAATGGGTGTTAAAGGAACTGTCAGGTTTAGCAGTCTCCTGGTGAAGAGGGGAGCAAAAGCCCTCAGAGCTCAGACCTCCGGGCCCATGCCAGTGCACACCCTCATTTGCACCTCATTTGCACTGCACACTCAACAGGACTCCAGCTCTGTCACCCTATCTGTAGGTGGGGAGTATCCTAGGGAGAGAGGGTGTGTATGCACAGCAAGCCCATACAGCAGCCTCTGTCCTCTAGGAAAACAAGACCAATCAGACCACACTGATGCACACAGATGGAAAACACACTATTCTGGGACGGATAGCCAACTAAATAAAGCTCTGATTACATCATGGACAAGGCCAGACAGAGAGAAAATTCCAAATATTTCCAAGAGACTGCGCTAGTATGATTTGGTCTAATTGCATGCAAGTCTTGTACTAAGAATGTCCAATAGCATCAGTAGCACAGGAATGAGCGTGGTCAGTGCGTGGTCAGAGTACCTAGAGAAAAGTCCAGCTTGCCCTTGTTTTTGTCAATAAAGTCTCATGGGAACATAGCCACACCCATTCATTTACATAGTGTCTCTGGCACTTTCTTGTTATAATCACAGACTTGAGTAGTTGTGACAGTGACCACATGGCTCCATAGTCTATCTGGTCATTAAAAGGAAAATCCTGAACTAGAATAAACTCCATGAGGGCAGGACTCTGTCTTGTTCTCTGACAAATCCCAGTGACTAGGTCAGTGCCAACCCCTACAAGATGCTCAGTAGTAATCCTGTTTGCCGAGTGAGTGAACTAATAATGGTACACCTGTGCGACAGGTGTGTGGGGGAGGGGAAACAGGGGCACCGTGTCAAGAGGGCTCAGTGCTGCTCAGGGAGCCAGAGCCATGGGTCGTGAACTGCCACAGTGACAGAGGCTGTCATTAAAATGCAGAGTAAGAGTACCAGAAAAAGAGCGTAGTCCGCTGGAACTTGTTAGAAATCCAAATTCCCAGACACTGGCCAGGTGATTCTGATGCCTGCTCAGGTTGGAGAAGCTCTACTCCAATGACTGGAACTCAGGTGGGGCAGGGGACATTGCTTTTCATCATAAGCTCTCCAGTGCACACTAAGATTTTTTTTTATCTCTATACATATACTAGTTTGATAATATCATTAAGTAAAAATAGTTTAAAAAGTATTAATCATGGCTTTTTATTTTTTGTGTTTCTGATCCTTTTACATCTGGGGCCTTGCTGATCCCAGAGAGACAGCCCTGCCCTGGGCCAGCCAAATCCTAGAGACAACAGAAGACTCAGTTGTAAGCGCACCTTTCACATACAAACCAACCAATCCATAGCCCACACCCCGACTGCCTCCTTCATGGCGCTCTCATACTCAGGGCCACTATGTTCTACACTGACTGCCCAAGGACCAGGGACCAGGCAACTCACCAGCGATGCCCCTACACGCCAGAGCCCACTGAAGTCATTCAAACTAGCAGCCCTGAGCCTACGCACACCGCCTCAACTGTTCTCCCATGAAACTAAAAGAAAGACTTGTGTCCACATGTCCCTCCCACTCCGTCTGCCCGCTCCTCTTAGAAACCATGAGGAGCAAACTATCACTTCAGTCGCCATAGTCTCCTGATCCATTAGTCTCACCATCCTGAATAATAAGGCTTACATTTAAAAATAAAATAAACAGAAAGATGGGGAGCAGTGAGGAAGGGCACAGACCTAATACAAAGAGCAGTATGAGGAACATGACATCCAAAAGACACTGGCCAAGACTCCAAGACTGAGAGGACACAAGAAGTTCACAGCACAGCCCTAGAGCAAAGGGCAACACCCAAAGAGATGGAACATATCCAGCTCACCCTTAAGTCTGATAAAACCCCAAAACACTGCACAAGGATGTGGGAAACATAGGCTAGCAACACCTACCTGGTGGTGTGGGAATGAGGTTTAACTGACTGTAAACCCAAAGCAAACCAACAGTGTGATGTGGTTGGCCTTACCTCAAGCCCTCTAAAAAGAATAAAGTCACCTCAGGATGCAGAAAGAGAACTACATTGTCTAGGATGGTCTTGTTCAAACAGTGGGTCTTGACACATCCATCAATGGTCAGTGACAACAACTGAGAGGGTCAAGATGGTTTTTCTCAAAGGATTTCTTAAAGGAAAGTGAAGAGGATAGAACAGGACAGCAGACTGCAGAAGGGAAGGTTGAGAGCCACTGATCTAGAATCGGGGAGGCACCAAACCCTCTCTCCTCTGCCACCCCTGGAAGCTTCCCTTTCAACTGGACATTGTGCTTGATAGGAAAGCTGCTCCAGTTGGAGGGCTGTCCGGGAGAATATGGGGAGGAGACACTTTAGCTATGACAGGTGGAGCTGGAAGCTGTGGGTTGTGGGTAGGGATTAGATGGCCATGGCTGAAGGAGCTAGGGCAGCTTCACCTAGGAATGGAAAGATTCTGGGGCACCTAAGAACTGTTTTCAGGTAAGTCAAGGCTTTCGACACTCCTGTTCTGCATGACCCATGGGAAGAAACTGGTAGAAGCTCCACAAAGTTAATATGGACTTCAGCAGCTTGACATGGCTGGCTCCTTGGAGTCCCCATCAACTCTGCCCTTTCTGGCTGGACTGTTGCTCTTCCTCTGACCTTTTGACTTGTCCTTTCAGACCTTCCTGTACCCAGCTTCTCCAAGCCTGTGTAAGATCTTGCCCCTCCAGTAAATCCCTATTCCATGGTCCTCAGAGTGCTTCCAATTCCCTGAAGACAGGGGCCTCAGAGGCCCAGCATCTGTGATACCAGGGGGGAAGCTGCTCTCCCATGAAGACCTGCCCCTCCCCCATGCTCAAACCACTTAGTACCCTGACATTTCCCAGCGTAATCTGAACACCCAGTGAGCCCATTTTTATTTGTGAGAACACTTTCTCAAAAGACTACTGTGAACTTTCTTCTATCTCTCTCCCTTTCACCTGCTGAATGCCCCCAATTCCCCCAGCTTGCACTGCAGCTGCCCCAGAGCACTCAAGGAGGCAGGACAGCGTAGCTGTTAGGGACATGGGCCCTGGAATCAAACAACCCAGGGTTTGAATTCTAGATCTGCCACTTTATAAGAGTGAAACTTTAAATGAGGTACTCAGCCTCACCCCACTGCAGCTTCTCCTGAAAAAAGAAAATGGGGGTAAAACCTCAAAGGCTCAAGGGGAGAATTACAATAGATGGTCCCTTTAAGGCAGCTGGCATATAGTAAATGCTTAGTAAATGTTGGCTGAAAATATCATTGCAACAGTATCTGTAAGTAACAGGTGTAGAAACCAGGTCCCCTGAGTACTAGCTGGGCAGATAACCTTTCTCCAGCCATGTTAGGTAGAGCCACATAGCCCCTGCGAGCAGTCCCAAATACCTCACTGCCTTATGAAAGATACATCTTAGATGTTGTAAGATCTCCAGGATATGCCATGGCCAAGGAGGGTGCCCCCGACTATGGCTCCCTCTGCCTGTCCCGGACTTCTCTCTCATGAAACCATGTGTCCACATGGCTGCTTTGGGAGAAAATAAAAAGGCCACTAACAGGAAACTTCACATTTGGCAAAACAGGCAAAAACCAGCCAAGAAACTCAGAAAGGGCTGGGCAAATCAATCCTATGGAAATAAGAGCAAACACATATGGCATTTGCTGTAGCAGGTTGTATTCTAAACTCTTTACATAGTCCAGCTGTATGAGGTGGGTACAACCCTCATTTTACCTTCCCAAGCTATCCAGGTATTCCTTACCTTCCAAGTAGAGAGGGTGGCCAGCATCCAATAACCCAGCCCCTGGCCCTACCATAGCAATGTTTAGAGATAAGACCTCCATCTATCTACTACTCACAACCTAGAAATTCAGCAAGCTTCTTAGTTTGGCTAATGAAGTCTGTCTTTCTGCAAAAAGACAGGCCAGAGTGATGGTGTGGTATCATCTTCATCCTCACAGTCCAGCAAACATTGGCTCCCAGACACCCAGAGGAGAAGAATGGGCGAATGGGAATGTTAGGAAAACAGAGCCCTAGGTATCAACCCTGCACCTCCATTTCCTCTTCTGCAGCATGGAAAGAGCTGCCCTAACAGTTGAGGCCATGAGGGGAGTTCCATCAGGGCTGTTTGTAGAAGTCATAGCACAGCCGGCACATAAGAAGTACAGTAGAAAAGGGAGCTGTGGTTGATATCCACCATCACCAGCCCACCAAAGAGGGATGGAGGCAGGATCAAGGGTGTCCCAGAGCACAGTGTTCTGGAAACAATACTTGGATTCAAGTCCCAGCTCTACTTCTTCCTATCTGTGTGACTTGAGCAAATTATTGAACATCCCTTTCCACCTTGATTTCCTCATCTGTAATATGGAGGTGATACTAGTTACTACCTCATAGGATTGTTGGCAGGATTACATGAGATGGCTGGGAAAGTCTTCTGAATGCCCTCATTATCATAGGTGTTCTTGCTTTTCTTGTTCTTGTCTGCAGTATATTAATAAAAGCTCATCCTCCTACTTTGTACCGATATTGCCTCCTCCAGAAAGCAACCTGGGGTACCTCCAGCCTATACTGCTCCTTCACAAGTCCTACCTGACCCCCTGTTTACCCACTAGCCTCATCCCCCCCACCTCCATCACAGTGCTCCAGCTACTCCACTTTCTGTCCCTTCCTGCAATGCACAGGCCCACCTCCCTGCCCTCAGAGCTTTTGCCTGTGCTGTTCCCTCCACCTGCATGCTGTGCCCTGGATTTTCAGCAAGCTGACTCCCTCCTGCTCATCATTCAGGTCTCAACCAGAGGCCATTGTCTCTGCCAAGGATCCACAGGCTATCCTCGATCACATGACTGCTTTATTTTACTTTCTTTAGGGCCTTCATCACTATCTGAAAGTACTTTGCTTATTGTTTGTTTCCATCATTAGAAAAAAATCCAGGGACCATGAGAGAAGGTGCCTGACTGTCTTGTTCACAGGGGTGAGCAGAAGCCAGAATTCAAACCCAGGCCTGACTCCAAAGCCAATGCTCAAGCTTTGTGATCATACTCTGTTGGCCTGTAGTTAGTATATGCTTGCAGCCAGTCAGTAAGAAAAGCAGGCCCGGGCTGCTGACTGGAGGGTAAGGAATGCCTTCTCTCCTGGGTGGTAGGAGACAGCAGCAAAGTAGAGGAGGGAGGCTCAGGGTCATTTTACATGACTGGCTTGAGGAAGGGACTCAGGCTACACTGAGTCTTTTCCCGAGGCATGTCAGTAGGTAGGTTCAGGCCACAGAGGAAAGGGGATTCTAGCCCTGCAGGATCACTGAAGTGCCACTGCCAAGGTGGGGCTGGATGGCCCACACTGCCTATGGTGCCCCCCACCTTGCAGCAGCACAGCACAGATAACGCCTGGTAGAGAGACATCATCCTGTCCCACTGCCATCATCTGCAGCAAGGAATTTTATGGCATTTTAAAGGGCATACAAATCGCTTGGGGATTTTGTTGAAATGTGGATTCTGGATGAACGTGTCCAGATGGAACCAGAGAGGCGGCATTTCTAATCAGCTTCTAGGTGAAACTGATGCCACAGCTGGTCCACGTACCACAATTAGAGAAGCCAAAGCCAACCCATTCTGAAGTGTGAAGCTCTGCAAAAGAAACTCTGAGGCCTGGGCTGGCCACACAGTGGGGAACAGCACCAGAGTATTTGAATTTTGTAAGTCAAATAAGTTAGACCTAGAAGCAGGGTGGGGTGAAGGCGTTAGTGCAGGCAGCTGGGCAAGGAACAGAGGCAACATGCTTCCCAGGACATTAGGGGCTGCAAAAAGCCATCAAAAGGCAAGCACTATGAGGTTCAAAGAGCAGGACCAGCTCACAAGATGGATGTTACACAAGACACATGCCTGTAACAGTGAAAACCCAAAAGCCCCAGGCAAAACTTGGGCCCAGCTCTGCCCAAGCTGGGAAGCACCCAGCGATCCTCAGAGTCACAGACACCCCGTCACTGGTATCAGCCCCTTGATTTTCACTGCTGTGGTTGGGGGAACATTTACTTAAAACAGTTTTTCCTATTTAGAATTTTCCTGAGTTGTTTTCCAAAAATGACAAAAGCAATGTGTTTATTGCAACCAGAGAAACAATTCCTGAGACATAGAAAGCTATGGCACCAACCCCTTCTCCACAGGACTCTCTCCATTCCCACCTCCCCACCCCCTCTGCAATCCGTGTTTACAGCCTGGCCTGCAGCCTTCCACACCTTACTTCCCACCCTTACAATATACAAACATAACTTCACATGTAGGAAGTGTCTGTTGTTGCTGCTTATTTCTTTGAAATGAGATCAAATTAAGTATCTTTTTATGCAACCTAATTCTCTCACTTAATAATGCATCAGAGATGGTTCTCCAGGTCATGGGCTGGCAAATGCTTTCGGTAAGGGCCAAAGAGGAAATATTTTAGGCTTTGCAGACCATACAGGCTCTGCTACAACCACTCAGTGAACTCACCATTGTATCATGAAAGCAACCAGAGACAATATGGAAATGAATGGGTGTAGCTGTGTGCCAATAAAACTTTATTTACAAAAGCAAGCAGTGGACATATCTGGCCCATAGACCAGAGTTTGCCAACCCCTGCTCCAGGGCATTAGCTATTGTTTTGACCCTTTGGTGTTTCATTTTGTTTTTCAATTATTTAGAATTTTTATTATTTAAGTTTTTAAATAGTATAAGTATCATATTAAGTACACTATACATATAAAATGTGTACAAATCATAATGATAGTTTGATACATTTTCACAAATAAATACATCTGTGTAAAAAACAGCATAATCAGCTCATAGAAGTCCTACACACCCATTTTAATTCACTTTTCTCAACAATTGTGTAATAATATCCCATAAAATGGATACAACCTAACTAGGCAATTCCAATTCTTTGCCACCACAAACCAAACATCAATAAACATGTTTGTTCTAGACTTTATTTCCTTGCTTGCATGTGTTTTATTTCAAAAGGATAAATTTCCCAAAGCATAGTTTGAGAGGCAAAGTGTGTATATATACATATTTTAATAAATACTGCTGGGCCACTTACCCTAAAGTTGGCGACAAGCCAGAGCCCTGCAGACCCTGGCAATGCCCCCATCGATGCAATTCAGAAGGAATTTTAAGAAACAACATGTGCACCCAGCACATCCCAAGATCTGGTGTCCTTGGGCAGTGTGCTAGGCTTGATTATTCTCATGAGACTTCAACATTCAGGAACGAAGAGAAGGAACATTCAGTAGAAAGACTTCAGCTCACCCATCTCCTCAAATCAACTCCATCTCCTTCAGTGTCCAGGACATCAACCTACCTCTTCATAAGCCAAAGTCTTCACAGGAAGGGCTGGCAGGGGATCCTGGTCCTTGCCCCAGGGGGTTTTCCAGACAACTATCTACAGGGCGCTGAGAGAGACAGTTAGCATGCCATAGATGAAGATAGGATTTAATTCAGCTTCTTCACCACAAACACACTGAAGAGAAAAGCAAAACCACATGAGTGTCTTGCTGAGTTTGTTTTAGGGAATTTTCTCTCCAATGAGTACACATCAAAGTGCTTTCAAAAACCTATTTTACTGAACTGCAATTTCTTTTAAAAAATATAATCATTTTTAAGTATAATCTAGTCTAAGGAATTTTGGGTACCATGGTGCCCCAATTTCCAGAGCTCACGGGGGCATTGGGGTATATGCATGTCTGTTCACAGAGGGGATTGCCCTTAGGATGGTGTTCCCAGCTTCCCCCAGAGCCCCAGTGGCAACTGTGACAGCAAAAAAAAAAAAAAAAAAACGCTGTGTAACCCCATCTTGACAGGGGTTGGGGTTACACAGTATACACATCTGTCAACACTTAGCCACTGTAACCTTAAGATGTGTGCACATCACTGTATATATATTATATTTCACCTCAAAAGCAAAAACAAAGCTGTAGGTGAGTTTTGAATTCTAGCTGATGCTGAAATATTGAGGGGGGAATTAACGTCTTACTACTTTGGAATGTACCGAAAACGTGACAACTGATGGATGGAGAGAGAGGTGCATGCATACTAATGAAGCAAGTACAGTAAAGGTAATAGCAGAATCTAACGGTGGACACATGGGTGTTCACAGTAAGAATCTTTCAACTTTGCTGTATGTTGGACACTTTTTATAACACAAGATTGGGGGGACTACTAACGAGTAATGTCTAAGGGAGGAGGGGAATCCACAAGAACTGGGTCCTATCCCCAATCTATCATGTGTGGCCTTGAGAAGTTATTTCTGGAACTGTCCTCTGCGATGCTTTCCATTATGAACAATGACAGCGCTGTGGTTTTGCTCTGTTGTACAAGGTCTGAGCAACTAGTCACAGAGAGCCTTTGGGGAGGAACAGCTCTGAAGGCTGAGACTGCCCCCTGGTGGGCCCCAACAGCCTAATTTATGAACATTTTCTACCCCTGCCATTGAAAATGAGATTTTCTTCATTACATTTCCATTTTCCTCCCCTCTTCTCTTTCCCTTTAAAGCAGAGAGACAGCGTAGGGGAAGTATGTGGAAGGGCAAACAGCAAAAACAGCCTTTGGATCATTCTGGTTTTGTGTTCCAAAGTCTCCAAACTCAGAGATTTTCAACAAGACACCACATTGAAGGAAGGAATCTTGAAAAATCCTCAAAGGGAAGTAAATTTTACCCTGAAAAGAAGGAGATTTACCATGGCTGAAAAAGGAAGAAAGACGAGAAAAGATTCCAAGTGTCCCAGGGAATTGGTAAGACCCCAGGTTGTGACGTTTGTCCAGGCAGAGACTTTCTAGTCCCCTGCTGTACCCCAAGGGTCTAGAATATCCTTAGCAAACACTGGAAGCTCAGTTAAAATTGTTGAATGAATGAATGGATGACTGGGAGAGTGAGTAGGTAGATTCAGGAGGAGCTTATATCCAGAACATGAGAAAAGGAAGCCACACTCAAGCTAACAACCTCCTACATCCCCAGCCATTTCCAGTTTCCAAACTTTGGGGCATGTATTCCCTCTGCCTGGAGCACAGCATCATGGTAAGACTGTGGGCCATGGAGCCAAACTGCCTGGGCTCCACCTGAGACCTACACTTATGGTTTGGCTCTTGGAAAGTTAACTGGCCCTGTGCCTCAGTTTCCTCACATGTAAAAAGGGCATAATATTAATACTTATGACAGAGGACTATTAAGGTGACCAATGCACTAATCTATGTAAAGCACCTGGCACACAGTAAGTACTCAATAAACATAGCTAGCATATTTTTTCTTATTTACCCTGACAGAGTTTGCCCCATCCAGGTAACTCCTATACCTCCTGCAGACTCAGCTCACCCATGGCTTCCTTCTGAAAGCTTCAGGTATTCCTCTGGAACCTCCCACGGTGCCATAAAAATACTTGTCACATTGCAATATAATCATCTATGTCTATCTGTCCCAATAGGCTGTGAGCTCCCTGAGAGCAGAGACTAGATCTCACTATCATTAGATCTGAATGAATGAACACTTGTGCTCACTGAGCCCATCTTACCCTGTTACCTAAAACACACCACCTTTCTGACACTGTAAATACCGAATCACTCCAAACTAACCCCCCTCCCACCTCCCACCTCACCCCTCAGGTACAGTGTAGGTCTGCCCTCAGCTATCCTGATCTTGTCCTGCCATGTTGTTTTTAGAAGGAAGGTACCCACATGGGTATCAAGGTAATGGGCCCTCAAAGGTTTCCTTGTACTCTTTCCCCCTTATTAGAGTTCCCATAATGGCAAAACCTTCTCTACCTTGAAAGAGTTCTTTAAACAGCAAGAGCATCTTCTGTGAGACTTCAGCACCAGTTTCCTTTCTCCTAAGGGTGCCTTGAAAACCTCTTTTGGAATCTAAATATAGGAAGATGTGATCCTCAACTTTCCCCAATAGACTGCCAAGAATTATGTCTCTTTGGTGCTTTCTTCTTCTGATGTGTGAATGTCGGACTTTGAAAATGATTTAAATACCACAATATTGAGGACTAGCTAGATCTTTCTGGGAGCTGCTTCAGTCTAAGAAGGTTTTGTGCAGCAGAATATGATGGTAAGAACACTGAATGGAAGTCCCAAAGAGAAACCTCAAAAAAACTGCCCCTTCAACTTTTTTAAAAAGTAGCCCCAGCTTTCTGTAAGGTATAACTATGGGTATGAACATAGACATGGCTAAGGATTTGCAGCTGGCTGTAATGGAAATGGGAATGATGGGATGCCATTTGCTATGTTAATAGGAGATACTGGATTGCAAGGGGCTTACATGTGCAAGGCCATGGGCTTCATCAGCTTTACAACTTCAACCTGTGCTTCTGACACTGCATGACCTGCTCCTATAATCCCACTGGACATCATGATGTCCATGCAGTTTCCTATGATTCTACAAGTCCCACTGTTCTGTGTCTTTTCTACGTTATCCACAGAGTAGTGGTAGTCATGGCTCCAAAGACTAGTAACAAATGGATTCTTGTCCTAGTAATATTTGATGTTGACCTTGGACCTGGTCCTCAAGATTTTCTGCATGGTCTCCTTCCTATAAGAATAATGCTGTAAATGGATTATCTGCTAAACCTCAGCTCCTCACTTCAAAAGGCAGTGATGTGGGGATTGTCTGTGGGGTCCTGGTATCTATCAGTATCTTCAAGTGGTATTTCTTTTATACACACATATCACCTATATTTAGTGATGTCCATCATACTAGGTGCTGGGAAAGAGTGGTGAGCCAAAGCAGACATAGGCCTGCTCTCAAAGTGCTTAAAGCCTAGTGGGGGATGCAGACACTAACCAAACCAACATACAACCACAACTGACACAGCTGAAGTTCAAGACACTATGAGCATCTACAGCAAAGGAAGGCTGAGGGAAGCTTCCCTGATGGTGAAAATGAGTTGAGACCTCAGGAAGAGAAAGCTTTGACTGCTGCAAGGAAACAAGGGGGCAGAGATGAACATCTACACCGAGGAGCAGGATGAGCAGATGTCCTATTGGTGGGAGGCAGAGGATAAAGGACTAGAAGAAAAGGGAAGAGACAGAGACTAGACAATACAATCACCACAGCAGATTGACTGTCCTAGGGACAATGAGAACCAGTCATGAGTTTTTAAAAGGAGAGCCAATCAGATTTCCACTCTGACCTTGACCTGGAAGATCCCTGACAGCAGATATAAAGCCTAGATTTCAGTAGCCACAGGACATCTGAGGAAATTGTCAGACCTTTCAGAAGCACCTACAGCCCGGTGCGGCCTCTAGACAAGATAGGATTTTCAAAGTGCACGTGACATTCAGAGCAAATGGCAGAGTGTTCTGGGCTGCTGAGTAGAAAATCTTAACACTGAATGCGCCTCTACGATCTGGATGAAGGGAGGCGATTCAACAAACTCCACAGGCCACTTCCGGCCTGGCACTGCTGGGAAGGGTCCCACTCAGTCTTTGGCTGTCTGGTCTGTCTGGCTAAGATCCAACCACGGAACCAGAAGGATACTGGGGAGATCAAAGGGATAGCCAGGTGTCCAGGCCCCTGCCCAGCTCCCTCCACACCAGCCAGTGTACTGAATGCCCCACTGGCTGCTGGGAATGCCAGTGGTTAATGGCTCCTGGTTGATTCCAGGTCCAGATAATCACCCTCAGCCACAGAGAAGCCACCTGGCCTGCAGGTAACACCACCCTAGCACCTCTAACCCCAGCACCCTGCAGCACAGACTGACTGTCTTAGTCACCTCAGGCTGCTGTAACCAAATACCACGGACTGGGAGGCTGAAACAGCAAACCTTTGTTTCTCACAGTTCTGGAGGCTGACAGGCTCAGGTAATGGTGCAGGTTCTGGGGGTGGGGGGACGTGGGGGTGGGAAGCTCTGCTGGTTAGAGCATCATCCCAATAATCAAGGTTGCAGGTTCAATCCTCAGTCAGGGCATATATACGAGTGGATTGAGCATTGGCCTGCAAACTGAAAGGTCACCAGTTCGATTCCCAGTCAGGACACATGCCTGGGTTGTGGGCCAGGTCCCCAGTTGGGGGCCTATGAGAGACAACCAATCAATGTTTTCCTCCCTCTCTTTCTCCCTTCCTTCCCCACTCTCTGGAAAAGAAAAAGAAAAAGAAATCAACCAATGAATGCATAAATAAGCAGAACAACAAAGGATCTCTCTCTCTCTCTCTCTCTCTCTCCCCCCTTCCTCCCTCACTCTCTTCTTTCCTTCCTCCTTCCTTCCCTCCTTTCCTCTCTCTTCTGTCTAAAATAATTAATTAATTAATTAACAAAAAAATAAGATCAAGGTGCAAGCTAATTTGATTTCTGGCGAGAACCCACTTCCTGGCTCTTGCTGTGCCCTCACAAAGCAGAGAGAGAAATCTCTCTTCCTTTTCTTATAAAGCTACTTACTAATCCCATCATGAGAGCCCTCATCTAACCCTAATTATCTCTCAAAGGCCCCATCTCCAAATAACATTTCACTGGGGGTTGGAGCTTCAACATACGACTTGAGATAGAATTCAGTCCATAGCACTGACTGATCCTCATGGAACAGCCCTCTGGCCATAAGGAGGGGCAGACTTTGTGCTGCGTGCTAGGTCCAGACCTCAATGACAGCAGGCTAAGGCTAGTCTTCAGTGGGGACCACAATCTTGCTAAGCCTCTCCCTGCTCTATCCTCACTCTTCTTCCCGCAGGAGCAGCCCCAATAAATCACTTGGACAAAAATGTCCATCTTAGCTCTATTTTTAGAGAACAATAGTCAAAGCATGAAATTCTTCCATCACCAATCAATCAACAAGCTTGTGTCAAGTACTGAATATGACCAGCATGGTGAAGGAGCAATAGTAGGGCACAGTGACCTGCAGTTAGAAAGCCCAGGTGCTGCATGTGACACCAGGCAAGTTGTTCAGCCTCACTGAGCCTTACTTTCCCTTTCTGTGTGACGGCAACTACACTACCTCTATCAGATGATCCAATATCAAAGCACTTAGAAAACCATAAAGTGTGATTTAAATGCTTGTAGCTCTCAATTAATGCTAACAGAACTCTGAGCATCAAGTTATTAGGCCCCTCACTTCCAAGTTTCCTCCTTCCTCCCCTTGTTATGGTTTGAACTGTACCCCTCAAAAAATATATTCAAGTCCTAACCTCAGTACCTGTAAATATGACCTTATGTGGAAATAGGGTCTTTGCAGATGAAATCAAGTTGAGATAGGGTCACACTAGGTAAGGGTGGGTCCCTAATCCAATGACTGGTGTCCTTATAAGAAGAAATTTGGACGCAGAGATGCACAAGAAAGACTGTCACATGATGATGCAGGCAGAGACTGGAGAACACAACAGACTCATTGCCACTACCAGAAACTGAGGGTCATAGACCAGACTCTTTCTCAGAGTCCTCCAAAAGGAGCCAGCCTTGCCAACACTTTGATTTCAGACTTCCAGCATCCATAACACTTAGAGAATAGATGCCTGTTCTTCTAAGTCATCCATTTCGTATTTCGTTAGGGCAGCAGCAGGAAATAGAAATTCATAGGCATGCACTAAACTGCCTCAGAACCATCAGCCAGAGCATAAATGTGATGAAGGAGGAAGACTTTGACCTTGAATTTGAAGGAACATGGTATTGCACCAGGTGGAACTAAGACACATCAAGGAATACCCATAAGAGGTAACTAAGCTAAACCACAAAGTGAATAAATAAGGGATGGTGTGTGTGTGCAGGGACCTGAACTCCACAGTAACCTAATATATCATACTTAAGAGTCAAACAGACCTCCATGACTAAGTGTGTAACTCTCTAAGCCTGCTTCCTGACCGGTAGAATAACACTATTCCTTAGCTCAGCAGAGTTACTGAAAAAAATTTAGAGATTGCTTGTAAGTGCTTTGCACAGTGATTGACACATTAAGAACTCAAAGATCAACTGTTGTATTATTGTTATTATTATTATTGTTATTACTGGAGTAAGCTCTTAGAAGCATAACTTCTCTGAGCCTCAGTAGCTTCATAAAATGAGTATAATAGATATTGCATAAGGTTGTTGTGAGTAATGAAAGAGATAACATGTAAGCTTTTTAAAACTGAGATATAATTGACATCCAACAATGTATGGATTTGATACATTTTAGGTTGCCGTATGATTGCTGCCATTCATTACATCACATAACTGTACTTCTTTTTGGTAGTGGGAACAATGGATAAACCTTGAGGATGCCATGAGAAGCAAGGTCTGGAGCACTGTTCACTCAGTGAGGTCCAGAAGTGTAGGCTGCTTCAACCACGACAGCCTGCAGAAAGGTGCCAGGAACATATCTGAAACTGTGGCGTTCCTAGAAGATGACAGTAGCGGGCAGCAGGGTCTCATTTTTTTTCCCTCTTCAGCACTAGGATGCTTAGTCAATGGGGAAAACCAGCTACTTTTGAACACGTGACCGCAGGTTTCTCTCCCAGAACCCCCAAGTATCTCGGTGGGAAGAAGTCAGCCACCTGCCTTCCTTTTAGAGGAAAAAGCAATTCAATGAATAGTCACTGGGTGTTACGAACCTCAACTGAAAACAGGAATTATATTTTATAGGGAAATTTTTCAACTTTTATACTTTGCAGGTAAGTCCCCTCCCAGCACAGGGCTCAGCACATCAGAGCTACTGAACCATTTTGGGGCCTCAGAAACAGACCATTTTTTGCAAAATCAATCCCGTCCATGATAAGTTTTCTAAGTTACCAAGTCATAAAACCTTAATCATGTTAATTAGCTATAATAGCCCACTCTTGGACAGTTCAGTGTTAAGTTTGACTTCAGCTTTATGGCTGCATATTTACCAGTGAACTGCAGCCAAGTTTCCTCTTTCCCAGAGTGTCTAGGTCAGAGCCAGGAGCTTCTGGAAAGGCCCGTTAACCGAATGGCAGACACCACGCTGCCCGTTACTCCCCAGTCTCACGCACCTCTACAGCAGGCTATAGCATCCCTCCTTCTCATTACAAAATATTTCACAAGTATCACAAGTACAGAGAATAGTATACCAGGGACCAGTGTAGGCACTGTCAGGGACAAGAAGGAAATATTTTAAATACATGGAAAGCTCCCGGGTGTGCACCCTGCTCCCTCCTCCTCCCCAAGGTGACTCTCCCAAATTAGGCATTTTTCATCAAGATTCTATCTTTCCCACTGAAAACATTTGGGAAAGAACCCAGCATCCCTTCTATGTAATCTTAACAAAGGAACTAGAATGGCACATTACAAAAATACTGAAAGAAAGAGTGGGAAAGGGAGGGGAAGGAAGGGGAGTGGGAAATCTCTGAGCTCAGCACCCCCAAGGTGCCCAGAGCATTTCTAGGGGTGCCTGCAGCAGGGAAGGGCTATAATGCAGGAGCGGGAGGTGGTATCACAGAGTCCGATCCTTCCACCAGCCTCCCCTCACCGGACAGGGGGCCACCTACCAACCACGATGAGGACGTCCCTCTCAATGTGCGCCTGGATGTAGATGCGGCCTCGGCGTTCCGTGTGGTCCGTGCCGCACAGGCTGGGGACATTCATCACACAGCGCTTGTGGACATTCATCATGCAGGCTGCAGGGCAGAGAGGGCAAGGCTCAGGCTGGCAGGGCTGGTGCCACGGGTCTCTGGCTCTAACCCGGCAGGCTGGGCCCCTTCTGTCCCCTCCTTCCCTTCAAGGCAGCTGAGGCGCCCAGGCTTGACCAAAACAAGCCTGCCCACCCAGATCACATCTGAGAGGCTTCTCCAACTATTCCTCCCTCAGACCCTAACGGGCAAAGGAAGTGGAAGTTGTCTGTCCTCCCAAAGGTTAAGGGTGTGCCCTGCATACCCACAAGGACTGAGGCGGGAATCACAAACTGCAAGGCCAGGTCACAAGTGACACAAGTGAGGGAAGATGTGCGTGTGACGGGACTTGGCCCACCTGACGACCCAGCCACCCACCTCAGGCTCAGCTGTGGGAGGCACGTGCCCTGGGTGGCCAAGTCTCCCCGCTTGTGAAGATAGAGGGAACTCTGATTTGCATGGGCCGTCTTCCAATTTTTAGATATTGGCAGATAATTGATTGAGTTCCCCGGAAAGAGAGTGAGAAGGGGAGTTGTGAGCAGATTTATGGTGAGTGCTCTGGGAGGGAGTAGCCTGGGATGCACTGAGGCTGACCATAAGGGGGTTCTGGGCTCAGATGGCCCTTCAGGGTTGTCCTCAGCTTTGGCAATGAACCACCCCCTGGGAGGGGCACCATCTTGAGAGAGACCCCAGGGCAATTCCCTACAAGGGGTGCAGCTGTGAACCCACAGCAGCAGGGGGAAGATGGGCAGTGGGGTCTGAAGAGGGTCTGAGTGCAGCCCCCAAAGTATTCATCATAACTAATTCCAAGGAAAAACTCGGATGCAGGCCAGAAGAATAAAATATGTCTTTAAACTGAATCTAACCAGTTGCCATCACGTGTGTGATATGATCCAGGAACCCTGTCTCTGTCTCCTGGTCTCTTTCCATATCTGTGCCCCTGCATGAGCTTGTGTCGCTCCCAATAACTTTGTCCACTGATCTGTCTGCCCCTCCTCTTGCTCGAATCTTTCTCTCACTGCGCCGTCTCTGTAGCTGCTTTCAGCCCACTTCTCCCTGCATCTCAGCACGTGTGTGTCGTCCATCCGCTGCGCCTGTCTGAGCACGCTGGAGTGTGCTTCTCCGTCTCCCCTCTCCCCCAGCCCATCCGTGCTCGTACTCTTCCCGATCAGTCTGCCCCTGTGAATGTCTCCTTCTGTCATCAACATCTCAGAAGCCCCATGACAGCTCAGCCTGCTGCAGGCCAACAGGCCTTTGGGAGCCATCAGCACACTGAGTCCCATGTCCCTGCGCAACCAAAGCTCTCAAAGTCTGCTCACTTCTCTGCACCAGCCATTCAGTCCTTTGCTTAATAAAAAGCAGACCTGCCCTCACCTGCCTTTCCCCACCTCAGCCTGATCAGAGAACCAGTCACTTCCCTCTTCTGGCATGAACCTATGGGTGTTGAAGGGGGGTGGATCTTCTCCATGCAGAGAGGGCATGGACCCTGCTCAGCATGACGGAAACAGCTGCAATATGCCCGATTTGCCCACCCCTCCCTGTATCTACACCCATGAGCTGTCCCCTCCCACACTGAATGTGAACCTTGCCCTGTGACCTGCTTCATCAATGGGACTTGCTCTCTTAAAGCATCCGGGACCTTGCAAACTCCAGGTGTGCAAGCCCAGGCTAGCCTACTCAGGATGAACGGCATGTGGCCCCATCATCCCCATCACCCAAAGGACAGCCAGCCTTCTGGACATATGGGTGAAGCTGTCCAGGCCAAGACAGCTCCCAGCCAACTTGCTAACCCACCACTCACACATGAGGAAGCCCAGCCCAAACCCAAAGACTGCCTTGCAGAATCATGGGCGAAATAAAGTTACTGTTTTAAGCCACTCCACTTTGGGGCGAGAGGATCATTACTCAGCAGCATACAATCAGCATACCAGCCTACCCAGGACTTGAGAGAACATTCTTCAGACTTGGTCCCCAAACCAGGAGGAAGCAGCCCACCTGTTAAAGAGCAAATGTACTTACTGTCACATTTCATCCCCTGGTGGATGAGTCCGTACAGCAGTGACCCACAGTGGTCACAGAACGTGGGGCTGGAGTAGGTATGGATCTTAAACTTGTGTTTGCTCCGGGGATCCTAAGGCCAAGAGAAGCAGACAAAAAAGGCCAGCATCAGTGTGTCAGTGTGGCATGCCAGCATTCACCCTGCACCGAGCGTCACTGGAGAATGCACCCAGAACTGAACCTGGGCCCCAGCGCTAATCACACCTGTTAGGACCATCCCTGGAGCCCTGTGCCCAGATATGATGCCTGGTAAATTGTGATTAAAAAGATGACTGAGTAAGAAGCAGGCGGTCCCCTTTCCAGCCCCAGCACACTCACTGTGCCTATAAGGCCTCCATCTGAGAACCCAGCCTACTGTTTTTGCCTGCAGCAAGGATTCTGAAGACAACAAAACAAAGTGACAAACAAATTCAGCAGTTAAACAAGTCCACTTGCTCTATTTATCCCCCTTTTATGCTCTGAAGAAGCTTCTGGAGCAATCTAAAACCCAAGCCTGGGCATGAGGCCATCAGCTAGTACCTCATCTCCTAGAGAACAGAGTTCAAAGTCCAATAAATAGTAGGTTGTGGCAAAGACTGCTAGATTTCCACCAATATCCATTCTTCCCTTTAAAAATAGAATCCCTGAGTTTTAGTAGAGAGCACAGCTACCCAGTTAGAGATCACATTTCCCAGCCTCTCTTGCAACTGTTATAGCCATATGATGAGTTCTGGCCAACGGGGTATGTGTGCTGAGGGGTCAATTCCTTTAAAAGAATGTATAAACACTCCCACCACACCGTTTCCCCCTTCACACTGGCTGGAAGACGGTGAGAACTGGAAGTGACCACTTTGAACCTAAAGTTGGAAGCAGGTGTGGAAAGGATAAAACCATCCTAACTAGCCTTGAACTTTGTCCTTTTGGGTAGACACCAGAGAGAAAACCTATCTTCTGTCTAGTTTAAGTCACTGTATTTAAGGGCTTGTTATAGCATCTTGCATGTAACAAACATTGCAGGCATCATGAGGGAATTTTGCTCACCATTATATCCCAGAGCATATACTGTATTTGGCATATAGGAGGAGCTCAATAAATATCTAATGAGTGAATGTTAACATTTATTGAGCATTGACTCATGCCAGGAGCTACTTCGGGGATTAACTGGTCATTAACTTATTTAATCCCTTAACATCCCCATGAAGTATATTCCACGTACTGCCCCCACTTTACAGATGAGGAAACCGAGAGACCAGAGGTGCGGGGACTTGCCCAGGGCTCCCAGCCTTGGCAAGCACAGCACTGCCCACACGACCAGCAGGAAGGAGTCGGTGAGTTGTGATGGGTAGGGGCTGAGGGCTGCAATCGCAGCGCTAATCACTGACGGCCCCTGCAAATGCATGTGTGTTTAAGAAAATGACTTGGAGAGCGCTGTGCGAGACAAGTTAGAGTCATCCAGGAGAGGGGAAGGTCAGCCAGGCAAGTAGCAGGGGAGTTCGTTTCTTTATGGTTTACGCGGAGGCTGCGGGAGGCTCCTTCAGCCTCACTCAGCTTTCAGGAGGTCTCATGCTTCTAAGTATTGACTTCATCCACCCACCCCAACCTCTCAGACCACCCCGACCAAGCACGTCGTCCCCTGAGCAATTCTGCCCCTCACCTCTTGCCACCTAGAAGAGTTTGAAATAAAACCACACTGGGGTCCTTTTGACCCCACGATCCTCAAGGGGAATCCTTTGGGGTGCCTTTCCATGCCTGCCCCTGACAAGTGCCATCTCGGAGATGGGCAGGCTTGTACTTTGAGATGTCCACTCCCCCTAGACATAGGTGACTGGCAGAGAGGTGGATATTAGGTTCAAATGCCTCACATGTTCAGTGACTGGGATGCAGGTGTCTAGGAGACATGCGGCCCCAGGGCTGAGGTGGCTATTTTTTATAGTGGCTCCAAGGAACAGAGAAGAACAAAGACAAAGGTCACATGACCTCAGGGATGGTGATCCTAGTTCCAGTCCCTCAGGAACCTAGCACCCTCCCCTCCAATTCCATCTGACTCCCATGTTCTCTAAAAATTCTCCTTTGTGCTTAAGCTGACCGACCCAGGTAGGCATCCGTTACATACAACGAGAATGGAAAGGTTGATACTGACAACCATTTTTGTTCCAACACTGACCAGTCAGAATAGACCACAGGGCCTAGCTGGGCTGGGAGTTAACTCTTTAATTGCCAAGTCCTGGCGAGGTAGGGTGGGGAGGAGTTAGTAAGGGAAGAGGATGAGTGGGAGGTATAAGGAGGAGGCTCAGCAGGTCCAGTGGTTTTGGGTTAAAAGTATTTTGATATTTTCACAACTGGTTCTGTAGTGCCAGTGGATACAAGTTAAATGTCAGCTGTCTTTAACCATGATACATTCCCTTCCCAGGCTCCAAGGCTGTAGCTATTGACCCACCCTGGAATGAACTTGGTCTCCATGTATGAGGGGGGACCAAAAAAAAACTAAGAATTATCTTCTAGAGGGTGGGCCCCTTTTAGTACAGGCTTTCCCCTCTAGATGAGTGTTCTAGGAACCCATCTGTATCAATGTACCAGCTGGCATTGTTGTGAGAGGATACATTTGGCTTCAGTGAACTTTTTTGAAGACTCTTTCAATGCATTTGCCCATTTCACGATGGGGGGTTTACGAGCACAACTGCCCACACTGTGCTAAGTGTTCGGCAGTTTTTGACCAAAAAACGGTATGACTCCCATGCCCTACCTTCCCTATTCATCTGATCTTACCCCAAGTGATATTTTTTGTTTCTCCCGATGAAAAAAAGTCCTCAAAGGGAAATGTTTTGCTGATGTGGAAGAGGTGAAACAAAAAACGGCAGAAGCACTAAAAGGTGTCAGAATCAACAAGTTCAAAACCTGTTTTGAGCAGTAGGAAAAAAGTCTTGATAGGTGTATTGCATCAGATGGAGAGTTCTTTGACAGTGGCTGAAGTTTAAACATGTAAGAATAAATACAAAATTTTTACAAATAAATTCTGGGGTTTTTTTTTGCACACACACACACACACACACACCCATAGTCTCTAAGTCAGGACTCTTCCTACAGTCTTGTTTTAATCCTATTCAAAGGTGCAGTGCCCACCTCTGCCTCAATCCCTCCTTCACTTGTTTCACAGCCAGACACACCTACCTCAAGCCACACTGGTGGGGCCCTCTGCAGCCTATCTGCATCCCTGGCCTGGGTCCTCCTTCATGCTCAGAGGTCATAATCTGGAGACCCTGCTCACAAACCAAGCTTGTAAATAAGCTATATTTGGCCCACATAGTGCTTCTTAAAAATTTGAATTAGTTGATTTGATAATATTTAATAGGCATGAAATGCCAGCTAAAAATATAAATTGCTGGCTCCTGTTGAAAAGTCACAGCTTGTGGCAACACTGTTGCTATGGGCTGAGTAATGGTTGTCCCCTTAAGGTAAGGGATACACTCTCCAGTTCCCCACAGTCCCCATCAGTCCCCATCCTTCCCTATGGTCTCACACCACGCCAGCTTCACTCTTTCCCTTCCCCTGCAGGAGTGTGGGTTTGCGACTTCTGCCAGACACCCCTTCTTCAATCCCTATAGTCCACAGGCTGGGATCCAACCACATGTAAGCACATTTCCTCAGGGCTAAGTGCTTTCAGAAATAGGGTTGAAACTATTGTATCCCTATCACAACAACACCACCCGATCTCCAGTCCATGGTGATCTCTCCCACCCCCAGAAATCAGGTTTCCATAGATCCTGAAATGATTCCTGTCCCTGCTAGATCATGAGGCTCAGGCACCCCAATGCTTTGTACTAGGCAAGCTTATAGTTCCAAGTTTCCTTCCACTTCTGATTCTGATCCAAGAGATTGATGAGTAACAACAAAATGATAATCAACTATTTTGCTTCTACTGTCACCACGAGCTGAGCACAGACTACCTGTAAAGCATTGTGCTGCATATTCCATATCATGTCTTTCAAACCACATGATGGCCAATGAGGGGGTAGTTATTAATATTATGATTTTCCAGATGACCAACAGAGTCTTAGAAAAGCAACTTGTCCAAGGTCACAAAGCAAGAAAACGGGAGAGACAGGGTTGCAATCCAAGTCTGCCAGGCCCCAGAGACGGAGGCAGCTGAGCAGAGGCACCTGAGTGTTGCCTGGCTGCCTCCCTGCTCTTCAGCCTCCCCAGAGGGTCCTTCACCTGACAGCAGGTTACAGGTGATGACAACCTTCATTTCACACAAGTGTAGCACCTGCCAGTGACAGGCCACTTGAGGGTCCCTATGTCCATCCCAAAACCAGAGTCTTCACTGTGAGCACCCAATCCCCAGAAACAAAGGACAGGCAGGTCCCAGCTGAGCATCTTCAGTTCAATGCTTGACCCCGGGCACAAGAAGCTAAGAAGGAAGGAAGCACAGATCAGAAACAAACAAAAAAAAAATCTTTAGACCTCTAAGTCAAAACCTAAAATAGCCTTTGTTGCTCTGAATGGGCTGTGTGGCTTTGCTCACAGGTGGGTTGAAATCTGGCTGAGCTGAGGCAAACCTGCAAGAATAAGGAAGCTGAGTTGAAGCACAGGGTCAAGAAAGCACACCAACAGCATCAGCTGTGGAGGAAGTAAAAGCAGCTTGTGAATTCAGGCTGTGTCTTCTCATCTATTTACAGGCCACAAAAGTCCCTGAAGGTCCATTTCCCAGGAGGTAGACAGGCAAGGTGAAAATAAAGAAACCAGTCAGAAATAATCTCAGAATAGAGGGAAAGTTATAAGCACACACTCTGGAGTTAACTGTGTGTCCTCAGGCAAGTGACTTAACCTCTCTGAGTCTCTTAAATGGAGATTAAATACAGTACCCAGCCCTGGCTGGTGTGGCTCAGTGGATTGAGTGCTGGCCTGCAAACCAAAGGGTCACCAGTTCGATTCCCAGGCAGGGCATATGCCTGGGTTGCAGGTCAGGTCCCCAGTTGGTGGCACACGAGAAGCAACCACACATTGATGTTTCCCTCCCTTTCATTCTCCCTCCCTTCCCCTTTCTCTAAAATTAAATAAAATCTTTAAAAACAAACAAACGAACAAAAAAACCCAAAAAACCCACAGTACCCACTTCACAGATTTGTTGTGATATTAAAGCTCCCAGCACAGTGCCCTGCACACAGGAAGACCAAGTTGCTGATTTTATTATTCCAACAAGAAAAAATAACTATGGTGACACTTCCCAAGCTTCAGTCATGAACCATCATAATTTCGCATGTCTATGTACTACCTACCAATATAATATCATTTACCTGGCACTCTGCTTTACTCAACATGCCAGTTTTTTACTTCAGTAAGCCTGTTTTAAAACAAAACTCTGTAACAGTGTGAACTCAGGGGATCAATCCACAAATTATGGGTTTTTTTTTACTACTACACCTTTAAGTAAAATAGATAACTCTTAAAATGAAAATTTTAAATGTTCATCCCAACAGTCTCTGTTGAGAAACTGAGGAGATAGATATATACATTCCTGGTGGGCAGGCCAACCCTCTGTGAACAATTTGGCACTATCTATCTATCAAAATTACAAATGGCTTTTCCTTTGGACCTAGTCATCCCACTCTGGAAATTTATGTTGAAGGTCAACCCTCCTACAAAGGAAATAATATATGTACACAGTTGTTCCTTGAAGTAGTGGTCACAAGAACAAGCCAAGTGTGGTAGGGAGAAGAAGGCTGTTTAAAATAGACTACAGTCCAGCTACACAACGAAACACTACTCAGATATAAAGAACGAGAAAGCACTCTGCACTAATATGGAACAATCTCAAGGGTATATTTTTAAGTGAAACTGAAAAAGGAAAGAGAAACTCAAGATGCAGAAGGGTGCAGGTCACATGTTACCATTTTTTGTGAGACAGCAAGAAGGGATACAAAAATCCCCCAGCAGGTACCACCACGCTGGTAAACACAACAGTACACCATGCCCCAAAGTGCAACCAAACGCCAAAAACTCCCAAAACACACAGAAGCAGGAAAGCCTTAATGGGACCATGTGGACTGACATGTTCTGAATGTGAAGTGCATATGTAAGAAGCTGTGATTGCACTGTGATTTGGTGAGTGAACAGAACTGATACTGCTGTGTAAATGTGTGTGCCCAGTGACAGTTTGCTCCAGCATCTGACCCACCATGACTTCTTCTAGCCCCCACCCCTTTGGCAAATAACTTATTATTCAATTTGAAGGACAAGTGTCTGACATGTGAACTTTGGTAGAATTTTAAATATGATGTCCTGGGCTAAGATCTGCACTGGAGTCAATGTCATTATCAGGGGTTAACTAATAGCTGTGTTCAAATTTAATGATCAGCTCTGGCAGTCTTTAGCTTTTCAACTCTGGGGAAGTCATTTAACACTTTCTAATTTTAGTTTCTTCATCCAAAAAAGGGATGATGATAATAACAATACCTAATTCCTAAGATGCTGAGAGAGTTCCATGATCCACTGCATGGGCACTGCCTGGCAGCCACTGTGAGATAAACATTTAATAAACAGTCTGTGTTTTCATGAATTTTCTCTCCATGTTTAAATTCAAGCTTGTTTCTTTCTAAATGATTGGTAGCAAATTTCCTATATTCCCCTTTTCTTTTATGTCTGTTTCTGCTGCTGTATTTAGAAATCCTCCACCAATATCGTCTTCATTCTCTTACGGTTTCACCTTTTACACTGTAATCATTATTTCCCTTGCAACGCATTTTAACAGGAGCTCTGAGGAAAGACCTTCAATTTCTTCTTAGTGTGTAGCCGGCTGTAACAAAGAAAAAATGTATACAATGTTCTTTTCCCTGCTGATTTGAAATGCCTCTTTTATCATACACTAATTTCTCATGTATCCTTCGTTCATTTTTAAATTTTCTCTTATGCTTCACTGATCTCTTTATTTCTGCCTCAGTACCATACTCTTAACATATCCTAGGTTTATAATATCATCTAAACACATGCATTTTATACCACCCACCCCTCTGCCAACATTATTTTCTGCTTTCAAACCTTCCATGGATATTCTCACCCACATATTCTTCCAGAATATATTGGAAATATCAATTTTTGTCAACCCTACTTATTGTCCCTTCTAGAAAAATCCCCACCACAGAACCAGCTCAGTGGGCAGTAGGGCATCTGACCTCATGCTTCCTGCCCCTGCTGAATGGACCAAGGTCTGGTCAGTGACATGCAATTTATAAAGGAAAAACTAGGCCAATCAGAATTCAGAACAAGGACCTGTGCTGGGCTGGGTGCTGGAGCTGCATTAAGTAGGGGTGGCGGTGGGGTATACACAGAATCAGGCTTGCAGCCCAGAAAGCAGAAAGAGACAGAGACAGAGACAGAGAGAGACAGAGAAGAGAAGAGAGACTGAGAGAAACAGAGACAGAGAGACATCACATGTTGAGCCTTCCTTTATATCCTCCTAGAAAAGTTCTTTTTTTTCCCTAAACTCTTCCTAGTTGCCATTAATGTTAAGCTAGTCTTCACATTTCCAGGATATGTTATTTCAACCAGCGATCTCAATTCATTAGCTAGGTCAGACATTCTTAACTGGTTACGCCATCCTCCCTGGCATACATGCATATCTCTTGCAGAGATGTATTTCTAGGCCCCTGGGTGGGACTCAAGGCAGTAGGAAGCCACAATTTTATGGGGGTGTTGTGTCCCTCAGATTATACAGAACTCTGGTGAAGAGCTCAGAACTGGTAACACGGAACCAGCTCTCCTAAAGGCAGCCCTTGGCTGGAGCTGAGTCCTGGCCATGCCCTTTCGGTGAGGCTTATATTCTGTAAGTCACCCCAGTCCCTAACCAGCCTGCTGGACACTGCATGACCCCTGCAGGCATCTGAGTTTGTAACTCCCCACTAGCATAGCCAAGGGAGATCACCGGAGCCAACAGCAGTTGCATTCATTCACTGAGCCTCCAAGGGCAGTGAAAACCCACCCTCAGGTAGAGTGGGGTCCTCATTCTCACAGGAAACAGGAGTTTTCTTCTGGAAGGCTACAAATACAAGCCAGCCCTACTCTAAGTGGCCCCAAGGCATTAAGCACTGGACCTGCAGATTCAGTCCCAATTTGGTGCCTTGGGTCATCAGGGTATGAGAAGCCACATCTTTTCCAGCAGGTGAGGCCTGGACTGGGCAGGTGACCTTCAAACTAGTATAGGGTTCAGTGCAGTGTGAAGAGGTGGACAGCTGGGTATTTAAAGGTGAGGCTCCAGGTGGGATTCTCTAGATTCAGATGTCAGCTCCGCCACTTACTAGCTGTAACCCTTGGCCACATGTCTGAACTCTTCATACTTCAGTTTCCTCTTCTGTAAACTAATCCCTGGGATTATTATGGTGACTGAATTACTTAAAACCTTAGAACAGTTGCTTGCCAAAGAGCTATTGTTATTAATTACAAATAACTGCTGATCAGGGCATCCTTAGGTCCACTGAGTTGTAACTTTTCTCAGTAAACCCCATATGTGTTCCCACTTCTTGAACTTCGGTCTGAATTTCCTGTGCCAGTTCCCTCCACTAAAGCAATGAGCCATTCATTTTGTTTATCCATTCATTCACCAAATATTTGTCAAGTTCCTTGCATGTGTCAGGTGCCAGCTAAGTGAAATCAGGTACAGGTTCTGCCTTTCCTGGGCTCCCGGCCAAGTTGGAAAGAGGCACTAAAAAAGCACAAATAAATATATGCTTTCAAGCATTGGAAAGGAGAAGGTCGAAGGTCTTAGTGGTTTATAGTGAGGGATTCAGCCGGACAGAGAGGTCTGGGGTCCTGCCCTGCGGAACTGAAGTGTGAGCTCAGATCTGAAGAATAAGACGGTGTAACTGGCTGGGCTCTGTGTGCAGTTCAGCTGCATGGGCTCCTGCTTCGACCTAGGTGGACCTGGCTGACACCACCCCTACTGCACTCTCCCTGCACCCCCAGCTGCCTGGATCCCAGCTCTGCCTCAGCCCCCATTCTCTGTCCCCAGCTCAGACCCCTCTGTCATGAGACACTAGCCCCCATGGGAGGGAATTTAGTAGAGAGCTTGTGAGTCAGACTCTAAAGCTAGATAGTCCAAATTCAACCCCAGCTTTGTTGTTTCCCAGTCATGCAGACTTGAGCAAGTTATTTAGGCCAAGTGAGCCTTGATTTTCTCACATTTAAAACGGACGTAAGAACCATCATGTGACAAGACACTACAGAAGAATAACCTGCATTGCAAGGCCAGGCTGCGTGGGATTGAATCCCAACTCAATGATTCCCTAGCTGTGTGACTTTGGGCAGATTACTTAACCACTCTATGCTTCAGTTTCCTCATCCTTAAAGTAAAAATAATAATAGCACTAAAGCCTCATGGAATTATGAGAATTTAATGAGTTAATGTTTGTAAAGGGCTCAGCATTGTGCCTAGAACTTAGGAAAACACTATACAAGTGTTTGCTGAATATAATAAATGTTTCTGCTTTCTAGATTTGCACAGATTAATGAAATCATGATTATGTTGTGCTAGCAGTGACTGGCATGTAGCATGCACCTGATAAGTGTTAACTGAAAATAAAAACTACATCTGTGATCTTGGGCAAGTCACTTCCATGCTCTAGTCTCAGTTCCCCCTTCAGAAAACAAAGGGGTTAAACTGGGCATTCTCCAGGGGGCTCTCAAGTTCTGACAACCTGGGTGGTCCAGGCTGTTCACAGATTAGCCCTGCCTTTTCCTGTGGAGGCCACAATGTGAATTTGTGGTTCAGTCTACAGCAGCGGGTTCAAGGAGCAGTCACACTGCAACAGGTCACACCCCTGCATTATAAATGAATTTTCCTGTCACCTACAAAACAAGCACCCCCATTCCTTCCCCTGGGAATCCGTCTTTTCCCTGTAGCACCATCAGCCAGCTAAGGAACAAGGGACATGGTCTGAGCACCCCTCTCTCCCTGCTGAGTCGGGGTTGCCCAAATGCAAGACCAGGGCCCAGGGTTACTGAACTTGCACAGATGCTGTCGGCTTGATTTCTGGATGCAGCACATTGACCAGCTTCCTGACAGCTCCCTCTGCCCTGGGAAGCCCTCACACACTCAGATTTCCATTTCAGAAGAGCAGAAAGAACCTTCATGTAGAAGGACGTGAAGGAAGCTGCAGGGCACCATCAGCACCTGGAGGTCTGGATGCCAACAGCCCATGCAGGTTCTGATCCTAACAATCCTAACCACTAGACACAAAATCCATAGAGACAAGGAGCCTGACTGAGGAAGATGAGTCCTGTGCATGTTGACCTGGCATCCCTTGCCAAGAACATCACTGGGACACCACTCTGCTCAACAAAGTTACTGATGAGTTACCATGTGCCACGGTGCTGTCCACGTGGTAGGTGTGTAGTGGTCAAGCAGCAGATACCAACACCACCTTTAGGGATCTATAATTCCAATGGGGGATAACAATAGTGGTAATTATTATTATAGTACCAGCTAACTCAGACTAGGCGCTGTTCTAAGAACTTTACATTTAATTAACTCATTTGACCTTCATTGAACTAGGTTTATTATTATCCTCATTTCACGGAAGAAAACTGGGGCACAGAAAAGTTAAGTAATTGCCCAAGGTCACACAGCTAGTGATTTGGATCCAGAATCTAGACTCTTTGTTACCATGTCACACCCCTGTGATGTGTGACAGCAAGAAGAGATATGTGGTGCTATAGGAGTGCAAAATGGCAGAACTGACCTGGTCAGGGAGGTCAGAGAGGGCTTCCCTGGGGAGATGATGCTGAGCTGCAGCCCAGAGAATGAGAGGGGGTCAACAGGGTTCTTAACCTGGGGTGCATATTGAAATCAACTGGGAGGCTGGGAATCAGCCAATGACTTTGATTTGTCTATGTTGGGCCCAGGCACCAGTATTCAGTTATGAAGTTTCATAAATGATTCAGATATGCAACCAGGACTGAGACTCACTGAGCTCAGGGGATGCAGGGAGAGAGGAGTGGCTCAGCAGTGGGGCAGCATGTGCAAATGCCTAATGGTGGGAGGGCTGCTGGAGCACCAGAGGGTGAGAGAGAAACCCTCAGAGAATGGGGAAGCGAGTAGTCCAAAAGAGGCTGGAGGGATGAATAGGCCCACAGCACACAGGGCTTTATGAGTGGGGCAACCATATGATCTATTTTCCCAAGGGGACTCGAGAATGATGCTTTGGGATTCTAATGCAATTGCATAGCCAGGGATACTCATGGACAAGCTTGCTGAAGGGGGATTGATGACCCTGCCCATAAGGAGTATTTCTTTAATATATAATTTAATGCATTTTAATAGCAAACTTACAGGAACAGCATAGAAGACAGACAATATTAAAAACATGTGTTTGCCTGTAGGACAGCTCAGCTAGAAAAGTCACTGAATGGAAGGAATCTACTATATGATAAAAATGCTACAAATACCATCTAGTTGCCATCAATAAGAAATTTACTTCTTTTAAGAGAATCCAAATGTTGGCATCGTCTAGAAAAATTTAACAGTTTTTTTATATTGTCATAAAGTTGAACTGCTGAAACTTGTTCACTGAAACATTTTGACTTGCATTAATGCTTTATGTCCCCACATTTATATTAAAACAATTTGCACACAAATGAAAATGGAAAAACTGCCAATACCTGATTTCTGCCCCCTATTTTCCACTTGCAATCATGTACTTAGGTACCTTTTGAATCCATGGGAAATACATCTAATGTACAAAACTACCAATAATAAGAAGACTTTTCTTTTAAAGAATGAAATGTTGGGCCTTGGCTGGGTGGCTCAGTTGGATGGAGCATCATCCTGTGCACCAAAAGGTTGCAGGTTCAATTCCTGGTCAGGGCATATACTTAGATTGCAGGTTCAATCCTTGGTCAGGGCGCTGCCAATCAATGTTTCTCTCTCACATCCAAGTTTCTCTTTCTCTTTCTCTCTTTCTCTCTCTCTCTCTCTCTCTCTCTCTCTCTCTCTCTCTCTCTCTCTCTCCCCCCCATCCTGCCCTCCCTTTATTCCTTCCTCCCTTACTCTCCTTCTCTCTTCCTCCCTACCCCCCAAAATCAATAAACATATCCTCCAGTGAAGATTCATTTTAAAGAATTCAATGTTTTCCATCATAGTGGATTCTTCTTTTTTTTTCTCATTTAATATATATTTTAATTTTATTTTTATTAAACCTTTTTTTCAATTACAGTTTACATTCAATATCATTTTGTATTAGTTTCAGGTGTACAGCATAGTGGCTAGACAATCATATACATTACAAAGTGTTCCCCCTGATTTTTCCAGTACCCAGCTGGTACCATACATAGTTATTACAATATTATTGACTATATTTCCTATGTTGTAACTAATGGAATATTTTTTACAAGTCAAATAGAAGTCAGAGGATCTGTGGAAATATTGATTAAATTATTAACTTGCACCAACATTTCCAAAATTTGTCTGGGAGTTATTAGAATAAGTGTGTGCCCAGATCACACCAGGTGCTCATATAGTGCTTGCCACTAGTTCAAAACTCAAAAGAACTTATGCACCCCTGTGTTCATAGCAGCACTATTTACAATAGCCAAGTGCTGGAAACAATCCAAGAGCCCATCTGTAGATGAGTGGATCAAAAAACTGTGGTACATTTACACAATGGAATACTATGTAGCAGAAAGAAAGAAGGAACTCCTGCCATTTGCGACAACATGGATGGAACTAGAGAGAATTATGCTTAGCGAAATAAGCCAGGCAATGAAAGAAAAATACCACATGCTATAACCCAATACAGGAGACTAATGAACAACAAAAATAAATGAACAAAATTGAACAAGAAACAGAGTAACAGTTATCAGGGAGGAGGGGAGAGGGAGGGGAGGGGTAAGTAGGGGAAGGGTTTAGCAAAGGAACTAATATAAATAACCCATGGACATGGACAACGGGGTCGGGATGGACTGTGGGAGAAGGGGTGGGCTGGGAGAGGGGGTAGCAATGAGGGAAAAAGTGGGACCATTGTAACAGAAAAACAATAAAAATAAAATTAAAAAGACAAAACAAAACATTAAAATTGAGGTATAGTGAAGAAATCCAAATATTATGATTAGAATATAATAGGATTTGATTTCAAAACCCATGTGTAACAGATTTTACAACATTACCTATGTAAAAATTTACTTCTAAAACAAAATTTTAATGTCTGGTGACTTTAGCAATCAAGATTTTTGGTCATAGTGGATTCTTAAGCATGTTCTCCACATATGTGGCATGCTAGATGGATGTCTTTTGTCATAACTGTAACACATTTGGCATGGACAGCACATAGGTTGGTGTCTTCAAAAAGGCCAGCCAGCCGGGATTCACTTGCCTCCTGCAAAGCACCGGATAGCTGCACTCTGAAAGTACAAATCTGTCTTAAAGTCCTAAGGAATTTCTCACACCAGACACTGAAAGTTTAGGAATCAGAAGTTCAGTGGACTTCTGATGGTGTCTAAGTTCAGGAAGTGCCACGGTACCAGGCCTGTAACGATGAAATTTCTTCAGTCCTCCAGGAGAGGGCGCACTCTTGCAAGCCACTTACCTCCTCAATACTTTACTGTGGGTGGGTTTGTGGGCGGTCTACTCTGCCTCAGCTACGGTTAGAGAGCTCTTTCCCTAGCCACCTTCTCCTTCGGCTGGAGTTTGTCTAGCCAGAGGCAGCGCTGTGTGCCAGCAAGTACTGACTTTCTCCCAAGAGCAACGGGAAGCCACTGACATGTTTTCAGCAAGGACAATGACATGTTCACATCTCGTTTTCAGAAAGATGACTCCACAGCAATGTAGAAATGACAGGCCAGTGAGACAGAGAGGAGTCAGGGAATCAGGACAGGAGGCTACTTGTCCAGAGTCTAGACTGGGGTTCTTCTTTACGTGAGGATGAAAAAGTGGATAGCAGCATATCGTGGTGGTTAAGAAAAGACTCTAGGGCCAGGTCAAGTTCAAATCCAGACTCTGCTTACTAGCCATGTGACTTAGCAAGTTGGATAACTTCTATGCTTCAGCTTCCTCCTCTATAAAATGGCCATAAGCAACTACACTGGGGAACACAATTTTCGTTGAGTTAGATCTGACATTTGTTTGTTTGATTTTTCTAAAGTATATTTTATTGATTGTTGTTACAGTAGCTCCAATTTTTTCTCCTTTGCTCCCCTCTGCCCAGTACCCCTCCTTCCCCCAGAAATCCCAGCCCCCTTAGTTCATGTCCATGGGTCGTGCATATAAGTTTTTTGGCTTCACCGTTTCCTATATTATCTTTTTTTTTTTTTTTTTTTTTTTTTGGTTTGCTAATATTTTGATAAGGATTTTAGTATCTACATGCATCAGGGATATTGGCCTATGATATTCTTTCTGTGTAGTGTCTTTACTGGTTTTGAAATAAGGATAATGCTGGCCTTGTAAAATGAGTTTTGTAGCCTTCCTTCCTCTTGAATTTTATGAAATAGTTTGAGAAGGAGAGGTGTTAGTTCCTCTCAGAACGCTCGGTAAAATTCACCTATGAGCCCATCCAATCCAGGGCTTTGGTTTGTTGGGAGTTTTATTCTTTTATTACTACTTCAACTTCACTAGGTATAATCTGTCTATTCACATTCTCTAACCTTCCTGACTTAGTTTTGGAAGATTGTACATTTTCAAGAATTTATCCATTTCATCCAGGATGTCCAGTTTGTTGGCATATAATTGTTCGTAATTTTATATATACATATGTGTATATATATATATACACATATGTATCTATATATCTTTTCTTTTCTATTTTACTTTTTGTTTTCCAATTACAGTTGTCCCATTCTTTTTCCCCATTGTTCCCTCCCCCACCCAGCCCACCCCTTCTCCCACAATCATATCCCTCCTCGTTGTCCATGTCCGTAAGTCATTTATACACATTCCTTGACTAAACCCTTCCCTTAATTATCCCCCTTCTCTCCCTCCCCTCTCCCCCTAATAACTGTTATTCTGCTCCATGTTCTATTTAGTTCATTTGTTTATGTTGTTCTTTAGTTTCCTGTATTAGGTGATATCATGTGGTATTTTTCTTTCTTTGCCTGACTTATTTCATTAAGTATAATTCTCTCTATTTCCATCCATGTTGCCGCAAATGGCAGGAGTTCCTTCTTTCTCTCTGTTGCATAATATTCCATTATGTAAATGTACCACAGTTTTTTGATCCACCCATCTTCAGATGGACACTTAGGCTGTTTCCAGCACTTAGCTTTTGTAAACAGGGCTGCAATGAACATAGGGGTGCATAAGTTCTTTTTAATTAGGGTTTTAGGATTTTTCAGGTATAATCTTAGCAGTGGAATCACTGGTTCAAAAGGCAGTTCCATTTTTAGTTTTTTTGAGGTAATTCCATACTGTTTTCCAGAGTGGCTTCACCAGTCTGCATTCCCACCAACAGAGCAGTAGGGTTCCCATTTCTCCATATCCTCGCCAGCACTCGTTGTTTGTGGATTTGTTGATGATGGCCATTGTGATTGATGTAAAGTGGTATCTCATTGTTTTTATTTGCATCTCTCTGATGGCTACTGATGTTGAGCATTTTTTCATGTGCCTATGGACTATGGACCTTCTGTATGTCCTCTTTGGAGAAGTGTTTGTTCAGGTCCTTTGCCCATGTTTTAACTGGATTTGTTTTCTTGATGTTGAGTCATATAAGCTCTTTATATATTTTAGAGATCAGTTCCTTCTCTGAGGTATCATTGGCAAATATGTATTCCCATATGGTTGATTTCCTTTTCAATTTGCTGATGTTTTCTTTTGCTGAGCAGAAACTCTTTAGTTTGATATAGTCCCATTTGTTTATTTTTTCCTTTATTTCTCTTGCCTTAGGAGATGTATCCATGAAGATATTGTTACATGGGATATCTGAAATTTTCCTGCGTATGTTTTCCTCTAGGACTTTTATGGTGTCACGGCTTACATTTAAGTCTTTGGTCCATCTTGAGTTTATTCTCATGTGTGGTGTCAGTTGGTGGTCTAGTTTCACTTTTTAGCAAGTCCCTGTCCAGTTCTCCCAGCACCATTTGTCGAAGAGGCTTTTCTTACTCCATTTTATGTTCCTTCCCCCTTTAACAAATATTAGTTGACCATATAGTCCTGGGTTTATTTCTGGACTCTCTATTCTGTTCCATTGATCTATATGTCTGTTCTTATGCCAGTACCAGACTGTTTTGATCACAGCGGCTTTGTAGTATTGTTTGATGTCTGGTATTGTGATTCCTCCTGCTATGTTCTTCCATCTCAAGATTGCTTTTGCTATTCGGGGTCTTTTTTGGTTCCATATGAATTTCTGGAGTATGTGTTCTAGGTCTGTAAAATATGTCATTGGTATTTTAATAGGGATTGCATTGAATCTGTAAATTGCTCCGGGTAGTATGGCCCATTTTGATGATGTTGATTCATCCCATCCAAGAACATGGTATTTGCTTCCATTTATTTGTATCTTCCTTAATTTCTTTCTTCAGTGTTATGTAATTTTCAGAGTACAGGTCTTTTATCTCTTTGGCTAAGTTGTCCTCCAGCTTGCTGATCTGATCTTCTGCTTCCCCTAGCCTGCTTTTAATTCCTTCTACTGTGTTCTTCAATTCAGAGATTGTATTCTTCATTTCCTCCTGGCTCTTATTGATAGCTTCCATGTCCTTTTTCATGCTGGTGTAATTCTCAGTAAGTTCCTTGTAGTTTTTCTGGAGTTCTTTGTAGTTTCCGCTGAGCTCATTGAGCTTCTCCATAATCCATGTTTTAAATTCCATATCTGATAGTTTGCTCCCCTCTATTTCATTTAGCATTCTTTCTGGGGATTCTACCTTTCCTTTCGATGGGGGGTTGTTTCTCTGTCTCCCCATTTTTGTGACTCCTATTGTTCGTTGGTGCTTCTTAGAATGATCTGCACTTCCTGGATCTGCCCCTGGTGGCGTCAGATCCTGTACCAGTCTGGGCCTAGGCAGCCTGTTGCAGACTTCCAGGGATCTCCTGCCTTTATCTGACTCCTTTAGTTGTTAATCTATTCAATCTATGATTAGCCGTCAGGCTTAAGGACCGTGGGTGTGGCAGCTTAATTCCTGTAGGCAGGGCTTTTGCTTTCCCTAAGGCTGACGCCACTTGGAGGTGGGGGTGGGGGGTGGGGAATGGTCTGCCTGCAGCACTGGGTATGAGTCAGCACTGGGACCCGGTCGGCTGCTCCCCCAGTTCTCCCCTCAAAGCCACCACACCAAACTCTCCCCAAGTGTCTCCAGTCCTCTCTGCTTTCTCTCCACTCGAGCCCAGGGTAAGTGGGGGCCAAAATATTTTTGTATGTGATCCACTTAAGAGCTCTTTTTCTCCAGCTGTTTCTCTCCGGCTAGCAAGAAACCCTGTGGCTTTTTGCTTTTCTCAGCTGGATACTATTTTACTTTCCACTCTGTTGCTGTAGGCTGGAAGCTCAGCTGGGGGTTTAGACCCTGCCCTTCTCGGGGGAATCACCAGCTGCTGAGCTGTTTCTCAGTCCCTTCGGCTGCCACCCATGTGAGCCCAGCCAGCCCTTCCATGTCTCCACACTCCCTACCGGTCACATTGTGATGTAGCAGCCTTTCCTGTCTCTCCGTGGTTATAAGACTTCTCTCCAGCTAGTGTTCGGCTGGTTATTCCAGATGATTTCTCCAAAATTAAGTTGTAAATCCAGACTAGTTCTGGGAGGAGGTTAGTGTCGCTTCCACTTACTCCTCCCCACCGCCATCTTGTTTCCTATATTATTCTTAACTTCCCCCTCTCTATTTTGTACCAACCAATTATGCTTCTTAATCCCTGCACCATTTCCCCGTTTCTCCCACTTCCCGCTCCCACCCGATAACCCTCCAAGATGATCCCCATACCTATGACTGTGTGCCTATTCTAGTTTGCTTAGTTGGATTTTGTTTTTATTTTTTAGATTCAGTTGTTGATAGCTGTGCATTTGTTGTCATTTTAGTGTTTAGAATTTTAATCTTCTTTTTCTTTAATAAGTCCCTTTAAAATTTCATACAATAATGATTTGGTGATAACGAACTCTTTTAGCTTTACCTTGTCTGGGAAACACTTCATTTACCCTCCCATTCTAAATAATAGCTTTGCTGAATAGAGTGATCTTGGTTGTAGGTCCTTGCTTTTCGTCACATTGAATACTTCTTGCCAATCCCTGCTTGCCTGCAAAGTTCCTTTTGAGAAATCAGCTGAGAGTCTTATAGGCACCTCTTTGTAGTAATCCTCTGCTTTTCTCTTGCTGCTTTTAAGATCCTCTCTTTATCTTCAACCATTGGCATTTTAACTATGATGTGCTTGGTGTGGTCCTTTTGGGTCTAGCTTGTTTGGGACTCTCTGTGCTTCCTGGATTTGTATGTCTATTTCCTTCACTAAATTAGGGAAGTTTTGCTTCATAATTTTTTCACATAAGCTTTCAATTTCTTTCTCTTCCTCTTCTCCTTCTGGCACCCCTATTGTTTGGATGTTGGCATGTTTAAAGTTGTCCCAGAGGTTCCTAAGCCTCTCCTCATTTTTTTCAATTCTTGTTTCCTCATTCTGTACTGGCTGACTGTCTTTTTCTTTCTTATGTTCCAAATCATTGATTTGAACACCGGTTTCCTTCCCTTCACCATTGGTTTTCTGTGGATTTTCCTCGTTTCACTTAGCATAGCCTTCACTTCTTCCCTTATGCATTTGCCATACTCAAGCATATCTGTCAAGCCTGTGAGCTTCTTTATCACCAGTGTTTTGAATTCTGTGTCTGTCAGGTTGGCTATTTCCACACTGCTTAGTTCTCCCACTGGAACCTTTATCCATTCCCCCTTTTGGGCCTTACTTCTCTGTCTCCTCATCTTGACAGGCTCCTGTGTTTGTTTGTTTCTGTTACGTTGCAAGGGGCGGAGCCTTAGGTATTTGTCAGTACAGGGCAACCTGTTTCACCACGTTGTGGCGCTGTATGTTGGGGAGGGGTCTGAGAGGGAACAATGCCACTTGATCAGCACTTGCCCCTTTTCCAGGCACTTTTCCCACTTTCCTATGGGACTGGCGCCTCTCTAGCTGTTGCCCTGGCCATCGTTCCCAGAGTGGGTGAGTCTATGGACATTCTAGGACAGTGGGGGCCCTTTAAACAAGCGGACTCTGCTGAGAGACCAGCAGTTTCTTCCTCTGCACCAACCCCCACTGGTTTGCACAGTCAGAAGCAACAAGGCTTGATTTTCCCTGGCACTGGGACCGTGAGCAGCATAGTCTGGTCAGGAGTTGGGAACGCTCCCCAGGTGTACCTCCCCACTTTTTAAAACGTGTTACTGTGCTTTCCGCCAGCCTGCTGCCACCACCACACCACATCCTTTCCACCCTGGCTCCGCCCCTCCTACCTGTCTGGATGAGTATTTCTTTTTTATATCTTTGGTTGTTGAACTTCCATGCAGCTTGATTTTCTGGAACTTCTGGTTCTCTCTAGTTTTGAGGTAGTTTTATTCCTTCTTAGTTGTGGAGGAAGACCCAGCATGTCTGTCTAGGCCTCCATCTTAGCTGGAAGTCCTCTGACACTTGTTTTTGACTACCTTTTGGCATCTGAATCCAAAAATGATCCCAGTTTCTATCTATCATGTCAACTTTTAAGGTACAGGATATCCTCCCTTTGTCCCGAAAATCATACCTAATGTACATACAAAGGAAAATAAAGAAAAAAATTACCTGGACATACTGTTTATTTAGAGTTATTTTATTCATATAAAGGCTATATATTGTTACTTTAAGTCAAATTGTGTAGAAGTAGTAAAGTTCTGCTACCAAACATACATATTAAGGTCTTTTATCTTTTCAAACGACCAGCTAGGAAATGCCAAAATGCAATACTTGAAACAGCCTCTTTCAGTTGACAAAGCTTTAACAAATTGCTTCATGAGACCCAGTTTTATGTGCAGAGGAGGGAATATAATGTTCTTTCTGTCAACAAGTGGCTCATGTAGAATGTTTGGATCACCAAGTTTGAGGTCAGATCTTGGAGGCCAATTTGACCCTCCCCAATGCTTCTCATGAGCTCTGCTGTCCCACTACACAGAAAACAGGGATACTTGGTGTATCCGCGTTGCTGACCAAGAAGGAAGCAGACCATTTTAAGGTCAACACAGGTGATCCAATTGTGCTTCTGATATTGCAATAGATCAATGACTCTCTTTATGTCTTCATATTCTTCACGAAAACAAACTGACTGGCCAATTGGGACTGCACCAAATATACTGCCACTGTGGAGGACACACTTCAAGCTCCACTTTGAACTATTGATGAACAGTCGCCATTCAGTTGCATTATAGCCTGGAATTCCCAATTCCTCCATTAAACCATGTATGTTATAGCAATACACAAAGCCACCATCACTTCAAAAGTACTGCAGAAATGCACTTTCTCTTGATCGAAAGTAGGATGCTTTCACTCCTTTTTCAAGCAAGTTTTTCTCGTGTAGTCTTGATGCTAGGAGTTCTGAAGCCTTTTTTGGATAGCCCCAAATCTCGTGTCAAATCATTCAACTCATGTTGATCAAATCCCTTACGAACTGAGTCATCTTCAATTTCAAAATCTTCATTGTTGCTGTCTCTTAGTTCTTCACCACACTCCTGTCTCTCAAAAGAGGGTAGTTCAATGAAAACTGGCACTGGGATTTCAGCTGAATGAGGCACTGGGTGTATAGCTGCTGGTAGACCAGGATACTCTATTTCACATTTATTTTTCTTGGTATAGCCTGATGTTTTCACTATACAAAAGTAACAGTCACTTGAATGATCTCTGGGCTCTCGCCAAACCATTGGTATACTAAATGGCAATTTATCACGTGTTCCCTTCATCCACATCCATAAACTCTGGACACACTTCTTGCACACGTGTGAGGGGCCCAATACTTATCTTGATCACCAAGTCTTACTTTAAAATATGCAAAATAGGCTTGCCTGTCAAATACACTGATGTTTGTCCTTTGACTAGGAATGATGAAACTGCCGCAGATACAACAAAATGAATCAGGGTTGTTTAGGCACTTATGACAAGAAATAGCAGAGGCAGACATGATCAGAAGGAAAGGAAATAAGTATGTATGTAAATGAAAAAATAAATTCTGCTAACTCCTTGTATACAGACAAGAACTCAGACTACACTTCAGAATACAATTCACTATATAGTGCGGCACACAATCTCTCACCACACTGTCTCATATGTAACTGAATAGCCTAGACAAGTATGAACCTATCACTGGTCTCCAAGGTCATCCCCCACCTCTCCCCACTTGAGGGAGGTTTGCTCTCAGCCTATAGGAGAGCACTAGTGCTTCCCTCTCTCCAGGCTCGATCCAGACTACAGTGGTCATATTAAGATAAGCTGTATGGAAAAACTTGACATGATAGAAGAAAACTAACTGCAGTTTTGAAATCAGCATGCCTATTTAAGTCTAAAAGAGCTGAAAAATCAAACTCAACAGGAGTTATGTTAAAAATTGTTCCCCGGATTTCCAGCCAAGATGGAGGCCTAGACTCACATACTCCATCTCCCTCCACAACTAAGAAAAAATACAACTACCACAAAACCAGCAATAACCAGAAGTTCCAGAAAATAAAGCTACATGGAAGTCCAACCTATGAAGTTATAAAGAAATGGTGCTCATCCAGATGGGTAGGAGGGGCGAAGCTGGGGCAGAGAGCTCAAGCTGTGCTGGTGATGGCACTGGGACAGCGATAAGCACAGACATCCATATTTAAGGGGAGGCGAGAAACACTTGGGGAGCACCCCTGGCTGCACACCACAGCTGTCAGCTTGCGAGTCCAATACCAGGGAAGGCAGACCCCCATTGCCTTGGACTGTGAAGGCCAGAGAGGGTGGGGACAGAGGAAGAAGCTCCAGGTCTTTCAGTGGAGAGTAAATGCCAAGAATCCATCTTGGACCCCCGCCTGCATACACAAAATGCCACAGTGTGGTAAGTGTCAGCTGGTAGTGATGAGTGCATAGGGCTCTGCCCCCTATAGCATAGGAGGAGTGACAGCCCTGCCCAGGAGACAAAGGTAAACACAGAACTGTCAGGATGGCACAGATCATGATAGAGATCCCAATCACGAAGCTGATCAGACAGCAAATATCTAATCTAACAAAGCAGTAGATAGGAAATCTTTCTCAGGCACAGTTCAGAGCTTTGGTTATAAGAAAGCTTACAGACCTAACAGGAGATCTTAAACAAGACAGGGAAGGAATGAAGGCTAGTCCTGCTGAAATGAATGAAAACACATATGAAACAAGTGGTGAGGTAAGGAAAACCAGGGATCAAATCAACAAATTGGGACATAGGGAAGGAACAAACAGTCAACTAGTGCAGTAAGAAGAAATGAAAAGTGAGGAAAATGAGGAGATCAGAAACCTATGTGACAGCTATAAGCAGGCCAACATCTGAATCATAGTATTGCCAGAAGGTGAAGAAGAAGAAATAGAAATTGAAAATTTATGTGAAAAAGTAATGAAGCAGAACTTCCCGAACTTGGGGAAGGAAATAGACTTACAGGTCCAGGAAGCACAGAGAGTTCCAGAAAAACTGGACCCAGGGAGAACCACACCAAGACACATTATAATCAAAATGTCAAAAATTAAGGATAAAAAGAGAACCTTAAAAACAGCAAGAGAGAAGAAGATAATTATGTACAAAGGGGTCCCAATGAGACTTTCAGTGATTTCTCAAAAGAAATTCCGCAGGCAAGAAGGGACTGGCAAGAAATATTCAAAGTAATGAAAAGCAAAAATCTACAACCACGATTATTCTAACCAGCGAAGCTGTTATTCAGAATAGAAGGGCAGAGAAAGTGCTTCCAAGACAAAGTAAAACTGAAAGAGTTCATCAGATCCAAACTACTGTTATATGAAATGTTAAAGGGACTTGTTTAGGAGAAAGAGGATCAAAACTATGAACATTAAAATGAAAACTGTATCACAACAACAGAAGCTAGGGAGCCGAAACAAAGGCAAACTAAGTAGGCAACAAAAGTGGGAAAATAATTATAAGTATAGGGAACATTCTGGGGGGAGGTCAGCTGGGAGGGGGAAGGGGGAAAGGGAGGGTGGTCATACAGGAATTAAGAAGCATAATAGGAAGGAGTGGAGTAGATAGGAAGATATTGAGAAGAACTATTTCCACAACCAATGGGCATGGGCTAAGGGGGGTGGACAACTGGATGGAGGGGAGTCACTGGATAGAGGGGAACACAGGGAAAAGTAATTGGGACAACTGTAACAGCATAATCAATAAAGCATATTTTTAAAAAATATTGTTATCCTGTGCTATCTTTCTCATAGGGTGCAGATGCCATGAGTTAGTGTATATAAGTCACTTAGAACAGCAGCTGGCTTATGATAGGTGCCACATTACTGTTAGGTATAATTATGTCGGAGGTACAATAGGATTTGGCAATGGAGAGATATGCAGGTAGGGAAAATCTGGGAGCATGGAGGAAGAGGTCCCAAAAATTTACCATTGCTCAGTGGGACTTTGGAGATCCACAGTTACAGAGTGAAGAGGATCAAAGACAGAAAGTTGCATGAGGAAGGACTGAGATGCAGAATTAAAAAACAAAACCAAGACCTGACAGCCAAGATTGGAGACAAAAACAGGTCCACGATTATGGGTCAAGCAAATGTTTACATAATATGCCAGGCACTGTCTTAAGCTCTTTGCTTGTATTAACTTATTTAATACTCACAGCATCCGTATGAAGTAGGTATATTATCATTCTCATATTGAAAAGTAAAAAACAGAGACACAGAGAAGCTAAGTGACTTATCCAGTCACACAGCTAGTAAGTAGCAGAGCTGAGATCTGAACCCAGATGTCATGCTCTTAATCAACATGCAGGACCACTGACCTAAGCCTGCACATTTCACACTGCCCTCACCCTCAAACAACCACTGAAGGTACCAGAAGGAACTGTCTAAAAATAGGAGAATGTATTTCACTCCAGAAACCAGGACAGGTGCCAAGCATATGACAAAAATGCTTTAAATATTTTTCAACGTACAGAAAAAGTGAGGCTTGGATTGAGGGAAAGGCAACCAGGTCTGATTCACCCAATTTAGAAGAATTAAAGTGGCAACATCTGACAATGGCGTTGGTGACTGACCAAACATAGGAAGCCAAGCTGAATCTTTGCAGGTGCCTCTGCAGTCCCTGTCAGCAGCAAACACTTAATATGCAGAATGGTAAGTGGCCCCCTCTCAAAGACTTCAGGGGAAGCCAACCCACTTGCTGATCCCACCCAATATGGATGGTGCTAAATCCAGCAGGGGGTGCTGCAGCACATGGTTCTTAACCAGGGCTGAACCCAGGGTTAGAAAAACGGGTGTGGCCTAGCCAATGTCAAGCTCATCCACACTGCCAGGGGAAAGGGACCTCTTCATGTTTTTTACACCTTCTTGTTTTGGACTGTTACTCCCTCCCTACTCCCCAAAGAAGGCTGATTTGACTAAATATACATTTTCCCTTCTCCCTTCACAGGGGGTACGGAATCCTTCTGCTGACAGTTCCAACCTACTAATGCAAAGGTTGTAAACTGGTGGTGCCCAGAATGAATCCAGCCACATTGATGTGCTTCAAATATACCACAGTTGTAATTCGTAAATTATTTGTCAACATCTAAAATTAGAAGATTCAGACTTCTCTTGAAAAATTGGAAAATCTGGACCTTGGTCCTTTATTTTTTTAAATCCTCACCCAAGGATATATTTATTGACTTTAGAGAGAGAAGAAGGAAGGTTGGGAGAGAGGAAGAGGGAGAGAGAGAAAGAGAAACATCAATTAGTTGCCTCCTGCACGAGATCTGACCAGAGATGAAACCTGCAACCATTTTCGTGTACAGGGATGACATTCCAACCAATTGAGCCACCAGCCAGGACTAGGCCTTGGTCCTTTAAACAGCAGGAATTTTAAAAATGGACAGGGGCCTACACACTAGATGGACACCATTAGCACACATTTGACTAATTTCTTTACCTGCCCAGTTTTGAAGTTGGACAGCCAGGAAAATGGAATGCTGTGAATCATTTCAAAGTCATGTGGCCACAGACAATATTGGGGAAAGCAGCCCAGCCCAAGAGAGAGTCAAGGATACAATTCCATTTGTACAGAGTTCAAAAGCAGATACACTGTTTTCCATAGCACTGTCCCATGCTTCCCACCAAGAGTTTGCAAGGGTTCCAATGCCTCCACATGCATGCCAACACTTATTGCCTTTGGGTTTGTCTTTTCTTTAAAAGGTGTGAGGTGATATCTCATCAGGGATTTAATTCACATTCCCTGATAATTAGTGACATGGAGACTTTTTTTCATATACCTGTTGGCTGTTGGCATGTCTTCTTTGGAGAAATGTCTATTCAAGACATTTGAGGAATGATTTGGAGGTTCCTCCAAAAATTAAAAATGGCATTACATATAATCCAGCAATTCCACTTCTGGGTATCTATTCAAGAGTTGAAATCAGGATCTCAATGAGATGTTAGTACTCCCATGTTCACTACAACATCATTATTCACAATACCCAAGGTGTGGGAACAACCTGAGTGTCAATTGGCAGATAAATGAATAAAGAAAATGGGGTATACACATACAACAAAATATTATTCAAGCTTTAAAAAGAAGGAAATTCTGCAATATCGGCCAATGAGAATGAACTTGGAGGACACTGTACTAAGTAAAATAAGCCAGTCACAGAAAGACTGTGTAATTATACTTATATGAGGTATCTAAAATAGCCAAACTCACAGAATCAAAGAGTAGAATTGTGGGTGCCAGGAGTTGGGGGAAGGGGGAAATGGGGAATTGCTATTCAATGGGCATGAAGTTTCAATTAAGCAAGATGAATTAAGTTCTAGAGGTCTGCTGTACAACATTGTGCCTACAGTCAACAACACTGCTGTGCACTTAAAAATGTGTTAAGAGGGTAGATCTCATGTTACATGTTCTTTCCAAAATAAAATAAAAATAAATAGTTCAATGGAGAATAAAACAAAAGCAGGTAAACTATTGCTGACCTCAAAGGACAGGGTTAGAGGTGTAGGAACTAGGAGGGAGCATAGAAGGGCTTCTGGGTTCTGGCTACAGAGAAATGTTTGCGTATGAGAATTCATCAAGATGGGGCTTTTCATGTACAAAAATGAGTTTCAAAGCTATGTGACCAGAATCAGAACCTTTAAATCCAAATTCTTAATTCCTAGAAGATGGAATCCAGTCATTCAGGCTTGGGGCAGATGTCTACATGCATCAACCCAATGGGGCAGAGGCTGTGGGGTCCCAGAGCTTCTAGGGTTGTGTATGTCAGAGAAAATGGTTGTCTACTTCAGCTATATTTGTGCAGGGGACAGGGCTGAAGTTATGAGGCAGTTTGGACTATGGAGTAAGAGCATACACCTGGGCGCCAAGAGGCTTTGGTTTGAATCCTAGCTCTATTACTCACTGGTCAGTCACTTAGCCTCTGAGTGCCTCGGTTTCCTTATTTATTAACTGGGTGTGGTAACAATGGTACTTACCTCAGAGAATGTAATGAAGAATAAAGTTATTATATATAAAGTGCTCAAAACAGAATTATATCTATAAATGCTGGTTCTTAGATATTAGTTAAAAAAAAAAAAATACTTGAAAATCCTAGAATCCCAAACCAGTAGGGTTGGGGGAAACTCCGGGAATGAAAACATCAGAGACAAAAGGAAGACAGAGTGAGGGCTTGTGACTCCAGGACCAGTCAGTGCCTTTCACATCCTTCCAGGCTGCCTCTCTCCAGGATCATCTTCCTTTTGAGACTCTATTCCCCCAAGTCTGCAGGAACCACAGGGTAAGATCTTCTGGGAAATTATCCTTTTCAGGCCTTGGGGCTGCTCCCACCCCCAACTAGCAGAAGCCAAGATAATTTACAAGACAGGATATCACATCTTCTGAGTCCCAGCAGCTCTCCTCTTTCTGCTCAGTAGAAACTGTTGGTTTCCATCTTCCAGATGCTGCACACCATGGCTTTGCTTCTTCCTCTGCAGCATGAAGCACTGTCTTTGTGACAGTGAGGAACAAAGGGCTGTTGAAAATCAACCCATGCTGACCTGTGTGTGTTGGTCTATGGTGCACACGCCATCATTGGCACATGGTAAATGGGAGCAGATCATGTGGAATTCACTTCAAAATCAAAAGAATCTCATTTTATCAGCTTACCATCATTTTATTAGACTCTTCTCCCAACCAGCCCATAGGTGCCTCTGTCTTTCCATTCAGTGGCAAGCAAGATGGACGCATGCTGTGCCAAAGATAAGGCTGGGTTTTGGAAACTCACTCTAAGACTTGAAAGGACCATTGGTGCTATGAGTCAGTACATACTATGTGCCAGGCAAAGCCGAATTAATTCATTTAACCCTCACCTGACCCCACTGAGGAGGGTGCTATTTTATCCTATTTTGACATATAAGGGAACCGAGGCAGAAACAGTAGGTAACTAGCCAAGATTATTCGGGCAGTTAGTGGCAAACCTGTAATTCAAACCCAACCATTCTGGTTTAAGAGCCACTATAGTTTGCCTTACACTAGTTTCCAAACTTAGCTACCCATCAGAATTACATGAAGGACCTTAAAATACAGATTCCCAGGCCCTTATCCGTGTCTTTTCAGGTGAAGACTGTTTTTAGCAGACTACCCAAATAAACCTTAAGCATTCAACCTGCCTGCACTCAGAAAAGTAGCATTTAGAAATTGCAGTGGACATGTGCTGTTTTGATCTGTTCAACCTCCCTGCTTCCTCTTTGGTAGGAGTGTCCCAATTCCCCTTCAAAAATTCCACACACACACACACACACACCACTGTGTTTAGTCTTGGAGGGAACACCTTAAAAACCCAACCAAGGATGCATTAGGTGACCCAAGGTCAGCCAAATCATCTCTCTCCCTCTGGAATTTGAATTTCGAACCAAAAGCAACGTAAGAGCCCAAATTGGATACAGCTGGTTTGGTGATTCAGGTTTTCCTCCAGTTCTCTGGAGTTCATCATACCCTTTCCACTAAATTCCTTCCTAACTTAAGTTAAGCAAAGGTGGTTTCTGGCACATGCAACCAAGTAACACCAATTAGCAGAAGAACTACCAGTGTGGTAGAGCAGTTTCATGAGTTTTGAAAAATGTGCACCTGCATAGACACCATCCCAATCAAGATAGAGACATTTCCACCACCCCAGATGTTGTGACATTTTAATCACTGCACAGCATCCCATCGGATGGATACATTTTACTTACATAAGCCTTGATGGCAGCATTCAGGTTGTTTCTAATTTTTTATTAGTATGAATACTGATGCAATGAATACCACTCTGGCTAAATAAATGCATACACACTTAAATAATTCCTCAGCAAAAATTCCTAAACTGTAATACTTAGGTCAAAAAAGGATTAGGTTTAGTAATTCTTTAGTCAAAAAGGTCATTAAGGCTTTTGATACATATTGATAATTTTCTCTTCAGAAAGGTTATCCCAATTTGCACACTCACCAGTAATACTTTAGAGGACATTTTTCTTCCCCTTCCTCCTGTGTATACCTTTGGTTTGAATCCCATTTCTTTTGATACTATTACTAAGACCATGTTTCATATTTATGCATGTTTTCTGGTATATCTTTACCCCTTTTATTTTTGACCTATGTTCTAAGTTTCTCTTAAACTTTGCCTAGAACTATACATTGTTTATCCAATCTGGTAGTCTTTGCCTCTCTTAGTAGAGAATTTCAACTTATTTACATTGGTTAGGTAACAGATATTCAACTATCACTTCTACCATCTTCGCTTATACTTTTCCAGGTTTCATAGTTTATAGCTGCTTATTTTTATCTTTATTCCTGTATTTTGTTATATTGATCAAAATTTTCTTTGCTTAATATTAAATACTTTATTTAGGAATTATTCATCTAGACTAGCAATTTTCAACTGATGTGCCACAAATATTTTTAAACATGCAATACTTGACTATTTAAACAAGAGGCACTGACCTCTTTTTCCTTAGATTGTCAAATTTAAAAAAAAAAGTCTCCCTCTCTTTCTCCTCCTTTTCCCTCTCTCTAAATATAAGTAAATAAAATGTATTTTTTTAAATCACAACAGCCAACACAACAATAACTGTTTGGTGTGAATGAATCAAAATTATACCTATATTTTTTGTCAGATCAGCAAAAAATATAGTATGGTTTTTGGTGTGCCACAGAATTTTAGTAATTCATTTATATGTGCCATAAGATGGAAAAGGATGAACATCGCTGCTCTAAATGCATAGTTTACTATAGTTTACTTTTTAATGACAACTTTATTAAGTTATGCTGATTTCTGTGGTCAAGCTAGCTTATAATAATAAACTGTGGTAGCTATTGATATTATATGCTCATCAAAGTTTCCCATCCCTCTTCTTATAATATGCACTGCTCTCTGAGATAAGAATGCTCCATGATCCAGGCCTGATAAACAATAAAAGTTCATTCTTCTAACATCAGAGAACCAACCAATCAGTGAGTGAGACGGGAGTAAGAAGGCCACTTCTACCATTAAGGTTTTCATCTTTCCAATGTGTCGACTATAACCAGGTTGACAGACATATTTGTGGACATGTCCAGTCTACCGCAGAAATAAATGAGGCAAGGACAAATCAGTCAGAGTCCCAGCAGGAAACAGAAGGCACATTCAGACTAAGAGAAATTAAGAAAGTTTTCATAGAAGGACTAGTTATAGAAGTATGGACATGGTGTTGGGAAACCAGTACCTGGGGGCTAGAAGAACAAAGGGACAAGGGAAGAGAGCAGTTTGTAGCGCCCAAAGGGAGAGAACTGTATAGACACGCCTACCTTTGGAGCAACAGTGACCTTCAGTCAGAGGGTGGAGCCAAGACAACCCTATGATATATTCCCTGGGCTCCCACTTCTCACCCTCTAATCTCCTATTAGTCTCTCCCCTGGAGCCCAGCTAGAAGCCAGGCAACCCTAACTGATGTAGTCCTAACAGGCTCTCAGGGAAAAAGCAGAGTGGATCTGGAAGGGCTAACAAAACAGCTGGCACAGCAGATGTGGGCCAATGTGAGAGATCAGAAATTCCTCCTGTTCCTGTATGCATCTTTGCCATGTGACTTTGCAGCTCCTCCCATCCAGAGGTGGAATCTATTTCCCCATCCCGGTGTCTGGTCTTGGCCATAACCAGTGACACACAAATAAAGGCTTAAAAACCACCTGGACTTTGGGGATTTCTCTCTCTTGCTGTGCTTGAAACCCTGAGACCACTATATTGATTGATGAGCTTCAGTTAGCCTACTGGAGGAAAAAAGACCACAAGGGAACTGAAGTACCAACAGCCTGCCAAATGTCAGTCATGCTAGGACAGCTATTCTAGGAGACTGTGATACTGTGGTTAATAATAAGAAATAGACATTTAGGTCTTCATCCCATTTCTGGCTAAGAGTTCCTAAAACCCTTGGGATTTTCTATGGGGACAGTGATAAAGGTGTCTGGTTATGTTAATGAGGTGACTTTTAGAAAGTACACTTGGACGGGGCTGGTTGTCAAAGGAACCAACCATGTGATTACAGGGTTGGAAGTTTCAGTCCCACCCCTGGCTTCTGAGGAGGAGAGAGTGCCTAAGATTGAGTTCAATCACCAATGGCCAATAATTTAAATCAACTGTGCTGATGTGATGAAACTGCTATAAAAACCCAAGAGCATGGAGCTGGGGGAGCTTCTGGGCTGGTGAACACATGGAGGTGTGGGGACAGTGGTACCTGGAGAGAACATGGAAGCCCTGAGCCCCTTTTCACATACCTTGCCTTACACACTTCTTCCATCTATCTGGCTGTTCCAAGTTATGTTCTTTTATAATAAACTGGTGACATTATGAGTAAATTGGTTTCTTGAGTTCTGTGAGCTGCTCTAGCACATTAATTAAACCTAAGGATAAGGTCATAGGAACCTCTGATTTATAGCCAGCCCACCAGGAGTGCAGGTGACACCCTGGACTTGGAATTGATATCCTGAGCTGGAAGGGGCGGTCGGGACCTTAAATTTATAGATGGCCAATCAAAAGCACAGCTAACGATCCAGGCTTGCAGCAGCATCTGACAGCGTGGAGGGACTGAGCCCTTACCCTATGGGATCTCATGCTTTCTGTGGGTAGGCTGCGTCAGAACTGAACGGAATTACAGGACACCCAACGATGTCCAAGAATTGCTTGGTGCTGTGAGGAAACCCTCCCTCCCCCACTGGAACTGGAACCAGATCCCAGCACCAGCCGAGTCACTGGCTGACCAAGACACATGACAGAGCCCAGCCGAGCTCTGCCAAATAGGACCAGATCGGAAGAATCACCCAAGCAGCACACCGAACCATGAAAAACAAATGATTGCTACTTTAAGCCACTAAATCTGGGGAGGGTCTGTTACACAGCAAAGCCGGCTGATACACAGACAGTGAGAAAGCACCTTGCTAGTTTTCATGCCTTGGTTCCAGTGTCTGAGGCCCTCATCCCTGAAGCTCGTATTCAACCCCCATGTCCTTTCCATGAGCCAATCCCTTTTTCTGTTGCTAATCTGACTTGGATTTCTCTTACTTTCAATTTAAAAAATTGTGAAGCTTTCCTTTTTCTCTGTAATCCAATGCCATTTAAAACAAACAAAAACCCTTCATTCCTCTAAAGCTTACAAAAATTTCCCCACGAAGCTTATTTGACTGGGGCTTTGGGAGAAGAAACATTTCTTGGGCAATGTTCTCATTTCTCTCTTGGTTATTCCCCTATTTTGATTTTCAATTTCTTCTTCAGACAAAATTGGCAATTTAAAATTTCCTAGAAAAATCATCCATTTCTACCAGATTTTCAAACACATTAGCATTTATCTACATATTCTTTTTAATATATAAATATAGCATAATCTTTCTAAATTTCCTTTTATTTTCCCTTTATTAAGTCTTCAAGATTTAACACATAATTAATTTATCATTTTTAAATACTTTTTCATTAAGTACAACTTGATTGAGAAACACAAAGGGTACACTCAACATGAGTGCCCATTACCTTTACTGACCTGACTCAGTGACAGAATGAGGAGGGTACAGGGCATTCGCTGACAATGGATTTTACTCAGTACTTCTGTTGTAAATGATAAGAAATTATTTCAAAGACCATACAATTTTGAAGAAAGTATTTTTAGAAGAACCTGCTAAACAATTCTTTTGTAGCACCTGGCACAGAGGACCCACTCAATAATTATTACTATATATGTATATATTTTTTAATTCCCACCTGAGAATGTTCATTGATTTTTACAGAGAGAGGAAGGGAGAGAGAGGGAAAACAATCAGTGTGAGAGAGAAACATCGACTGGTTGCCTACTGTACATGCCCCAGCCAAGGATCAAACCCGCAACCTAGGCATGTGCTTTGACTTGTCAGTCAAACCCACAGCCTTCTGGCGTATGGGACAATGCTCAACCAACTTAGCCACCTGGCCAGGGCAATAAGTATTATTATTAGCTATTATTCTTAGGGAAGAGGGGAATCCCTAACCCTGCTTGAGCTAGGAGAGACTCCTCCAAGTATTAATAATAATTGAGAAGCCATTTATTGAGTGACTTCTTTGTGCCAGCCACTATTCTGAATGTAGCTCAATCAGTCTCTCGTGGAATGCTCACCAAAAAAAGTAAGATTTAGGTATTATTTCCCCCACTTTAAAGATACAACTCAGCGTCACAAAATTTTCCCAAGATCACTGGAGCACTAAATGGCAATGCTGGAATCTTATACCAAGTTCTCTGGCCCCCCGACTCCAGGTTCTTGTCTTACTTAGCACTGCACCACAAAATTTGAGTTTTGGGGTAAAGAGATTACCTCATATGAGCATGCTCTAGGTACGGCAAGGCAGAGAATTATTAGTACGTTAATTTTTAGGGAGATAGGTGGAGCAACTGAAATGTCCTTAGCTCCATGTCTCAAGGGTTTACTATGTGATAGGCGCTGTTCTAAGTACTATCATGCAATGGGTTTTCAAATCTTTTGTTATTGATCCTTTCATTTTATTTTTTATTAATTCTTTTTCATTTTAAGAATACAAAATTATTACAACACACTTATGTAGTTGTTACTAATATTCCAGTTTTTAGATAAGAAAACAGCCACAGAGAGGAAAGTGGCACCCCCAAGGTCCCCTAGTGAATAACTGGCAGTCAGACCCTGAACCTGAGTCTGACTCCCGAGTTGTCCATACTCTTGAGTCCACCACTGTCTTTGAGCATGATCAATAAATTGCCTAACTTCCCATTTGTAGCTGGAAGTGGCTTGGTCAGCCAGGGACTTGGGGCAGCAGATAAATGAGGTGTGCTCTCTAGATGAGGCCATTTATGACCTTCTAAATGACACCAAGACCTGTGGGTCTTTTATGAAGTCCAGTGTGATGGTCTCCAGAGATCCTGATGTCAGTGGCCTTCTGAGTCAACAAGATCTGCAGCAGATTTACCAAAGATCCTTCCCCTTCCATGAAGAATGAAGTCTATTTCTCTACCTCTGAGAGTGGCCAAGAGACTGTTTTATCCAGTGGAACATTATCAAGCACAATACACAGGCTGAAAAAGCACTTATGCAAAGAGCATGCTTTCTTGCTCTTCTTGGAACACTGAAACCACTATGTGAACAAACCAGAGCCAGTCAGTTGGCTGACGAAGGCCACATGGAGGAGAAGCAAGGCTCCCAGGCCAACTACTTGCTCACTGCCAGTCATGTCAGTGGGGCCATCCTAGATCATCCAGCCAGATATCCACAGACACAGGTGAGAACTCTTTAAATTTTGTGCCCAGGGAAAGTACCTCATTTGATTCACCCTACTCCCAGCCCTCAGTAACAATTCCTCTTTCTTGTTCTGAGAAGCTCTCTCAGGAGGCTGTGTGTGTGGTCAGTATTGTAAGTGACGGGTAACTATAATGTCCATACATAATGCTTGAAATGGTTTGAGACAGCAAAATTGAGAGTTCCCAACCAGGTAAGAAACCAAGAACCAGGAGGACACCTGCAGATGACCAGAAGTACCAGCCAGGAACTCTGACATTAGAGGTCTTCCCATGGTGGGGGCCTATATATGTCTATTCCCATTGGCACTGAATAATTGGGTCAGTAGTTGGGTTCACTGGGGCAGTGCCCAGTTCTCACGTGGACTAACAATCTGTAGAAGACAGTTCTAATATCCAGCACATTCCCTCGTTCAGACTGGGCATGGACTACCAGAGGGTAGAGGACAGAGCCCAGCACATTCCTTTTTCACAGATGGAGACTGCTTTACTGCTCCATGAACCACAGTTCCTCCAAGGTCACCCCAGAGGAGGGCATTCCTCCAAGCCTTCATGAGCCTCAGAGGGAGACAAAAAAGAACCCAGCCAGATTGGTGAGCAGGTGTGGAGAGATCTTTAATCGTGCCTCTGGCCATGGACAAAAAAAGGTCAATGAACCAAGAAACCAATTCAGTTGTCTGAACTAATTCATCATCCTTAGTGCCAACAGACCTTGGAACTGTGTCCAGAGGCAGGATCATCCCAAGTAGGCTGCCAAATCCCACACAACTGGCTGCAAGGGGTGCTTCCTGCTCTCCCCGTGCCCAAGGAAAAGGATGGCTGCACAGCTCCATTCATACACAAAAGGGTCTCCTGCCATTTACAGAACCTACAACTGCTAGGAAGGCCTGCCAGGTGGCAGGCACAGAACCTACTCATTCTTCAGACTTACTCCATAGACATCTATCCTCACTACCGATCCAATATGTAGTCACTGTTATTCATTGTCATTATCATCATCTTCACATACATAGCTCTTGCTAGGTACTGGACAGTATTTTCAGTGCTTTTACAAATATTTACACAATGGATACTCATAACAATGCTATAAGGGAGGGGCTATTATTTTATCCATTTCCAGCTGAGGAATCCAAGGCACAAAGAGATTTGGGTAATTTGCCAAAGGTCACTTTGAACCTAAGAATGCAGGTTCCATGGTCTGTGATTTAATATTTCTTCCCTAGTTTCCTTCTGAGGGATCACCTCTCCCCAACTCTCAAATTATGGGGTAGGTACATGGGTCCTCCTTTGCAGGAGCAGGTACATTACCAGGTCTGGCCAATTTCATGGCCATCCTTCTGACTATCTGTGACCCAGGGTACAAAGTGATGTTAGCTCTTCTCAGTAGACTTACTACACAAGGCTAATGGTGCTGTGGCCATCACGCTCCACGGCAGAAACAGCTTCCTAAAACTGAAACCAAGAATGAGCCACAGCATGGAGAAAGATACCAAAGGACCTCACTTTTAAACCCTGATTCAGGGGTCTGACACTTTTCAGTTTCAGGGACCAGAATTTCCCTTTTCACATAAGCCAGTTTAAGCTGAGTTTCTGTCTTAGGCAACAGAAAAAGTCAATGAACACAGGATGGGACAAATTAGGTTTACAGTTTTCATATGGAAAATAATATAATTAATAAATGATAATATAAGAATAAACTGTTTCGTGTACTCACACTGTAAACTTGCTTTTGCCCACCCTTACAGACAGGATATGGGAAATACCATCCTCTTGGTTGATCCTTGAGTATCCAGCCTTTGTTCGCACGGACATGCAAAGCCAGGCTGTCTCCCAAACTTCCCTACCCGTTTTCCTAGGGATGAGAGGAGGAACTGCACTAAAAGGGCCAGGGAGTGCAACCTGAGGGAGCATGACAAAGGGTCCTGTCTTTACCTCTGCAGACAGGCCAGTAAGGACTGTTGTGGTTCCATGTTGCTTGAAGTACTTAACCCCAAGTACAGTTTCCAAGCAAAGTAACCATGGCATGAGCTCTAGAGTGTTGGTGTTGCTGTGGCAACAGGTATGCCCCTGACTTGCAGGAACATGGCAAATGACCATTTGTAAAAGGTCAGCAAGTCAAACAAATTCAATGACACAAGGTAGTCACCACTCTGAGGGCAGCTGTCAAGTCTAAGTGGGTAAGAATGAGGCCAGTAATGGACAAAGTCCATGTGGAAAATTTCAGGATAGTGAACCAAAACAGGGACAGAATAAGATCTAGGGTGACAGCTGTATACAGGGTCCCTGAACATAACTCATTACTAGACAATGGAAGAGGGCACATGCTGGAAAGTCCTCCTAGGAAAGTTTCAGCTGCACGGAAAAGAATACCCAGACAGCAACACTTGTGCAGCTTCTCATCTCCTACACATTCGGGCACAAGAGAACTCAGAGTAGGCTCAGCAGCTTATCAGTGTCAACAGTGACTCGGGTTCTGTCAAGTCTTCCACTCTGCCACCCTCAGCAGGTCTCCCTCATTGTCCCAAAAGGGCTGTAGCAACCACAAGCAGGACAAAGAAAGAGATGTATTATCAGGAAGGAAAGTCTTTCCTAGAAGCCATACCCAGGCATCTGCTCACATCTCACTGAGAGGAACTGGGTCACATGCTAACTCACAAGCTACCAAGGAGCATGGAAAAGCAAGTTACCAGGCATTTCCAGCTTCTAGCATGAAAGAGGGCCTCTGCCAGAAAGAAGACACTGCGGGCCAGAAGTAGCTGTTGGGCAGACGATCAACAATGTACCCCAAACTTCAGACAAACTCATACCAAGAGTTTTGCCATAACCTTATAGTCTCCATACCATTATTCACTTAATATTGTCCTTAAATATATTTCTTTTGGGTTTACCCTAAATCCCTAAATACCATTACTTAGGTAAGAAATTTTACATCCTTACTATCAATGCAAAACCACTACTAGACATATTTTTCCAACCCATGTTAAAATAAATTCATAATGAGTAAAAGGAAAATTATTTGCCTGTCTTACCTAGAAGTATCCCTTGGCCTACCCACAATAGTCATACTTTGGGATGCATAATAACAGAACAAACTCATTTCCTCCGAATTCTTGGGCCCTGGTATCAAGAATTCCCTAACAGAGAGCTATAAAGTGCATGCATGGTAAGGCAATCTTCTAACTACCTTTTCCCAGCAGTGATAACAATTTAGTCCCTGCCCACCACTTTCCATGTCTCAGCTGTCAAGATGAGAAGCCATTTATAAAATCTTATTAACCAATATCACCCCAATAAATTTAATTTAAAAAATTTTAAAGACATTTAGTAAAATTATAATAGGGGAACCAGCTGGTTTCCTGTACGACCACAGCACCCCCCTCAAAATGTTTTGTTTTTTTGTTTTTTCCATTAAAGTGAAAAATGTTTCAGAAGTTACAAGACCACCACATGCCTTGGAATGAAACCACCCCAACTTCTCATCTCAGGGTCCTCACTCACATTTACCCAAAAGGATGCATTGATTGTGGACAGAGCAAAGTGACCAGTGTCCATTACTTACATCAGAGGCTGGACCCTTGTCAGCGCCTGGGCAGGAGAAAGTGACGAATTCATGGCAACGCTTATGCACAACGAAACAGCAGACTGCAAAAGAGCAAATAAAGGTAGGAAGAAGGGGAGAAGGAAAGTGGTGAGGAGTAAGAGAGAAAAAGGGAGAAAGAGATGGTTAGAACCTGACTTCATGACAAGTAAAGGCTTTATACCAAAATAAACAATGCCTCAGCTTCTCTATGTGTCCTTAACTGAAGTCAAACTCTTGGGTTTACCAATGTTACCTCTTGCAAACTAGCTAAGTTTCTGAAGTAACTAGGGTTCAAAAGATCACATATACCGGTAACCCCTATATAACACGGTTGTTAGGTTCCTAACAAATGCCGTGTTATGCGAATCCATGTTATATGAAACAACTAGTACAAAAAGCGGGGTTAGGTTCCAAAAAAATTTTTTTAATCCTATTATATTTTATAATTAAGAGAAATATCTTTATTAAAGCAATTTTCATCAAAAGTATTACATATTAATATGAATGTTTTCTTTGTCATCACTACTAAGCTCCATTAACAAAATGCATTTTCTTTTTGACAAGATATCCTCATCTTCTGAACTTTCTTCAGCATTTTTTTGATTTCTGTGCTCTACTTTTTGCAAAAAATCTATTTTAGATTGCTTGCTTTTAGCTGAGAGATCTTTATAAATGTTATTACATGGTGCTAAGAACTTTTGAGGTTCTCTCTTAAACTTTGTGCTCCTTTCAGTGCAAGGATCTTCATTTAAGAAATATGACTAACTGTTCAGCTAAGTCTAGGCCTTTCTTTATGCTTTTTAGAGTAAACTATTTAACTTCTTCATTTTCATCAGTGCTATCATCCCCTAAGGTATCTTGGCACATTCCAGATGTCATTTCCACCAAAATTGCTTCATCAGTTTCTTCTTCTACCAGCAATTCTTGGAAGTCTTCTACAGTCATATCTTGTTAAAGTGAAACCATTTTATAGAAGTACCGTGTTTTAAGGGGGGGTATCCCCAATTCTCTAACAGTGTTAGAGCGAAACCGTGTTATAGAAGTATTGTGTTATATGGAGGATACCTGTACTCAAAATCATTCTCCCTTTAAAATCACTTAAGTTGCCCCATTTTGGAACAGCATGTTGTTTCTTAGATTGGGCACCATGTGAAGTAGTTGGCTTGTGTTTAGGTTCATAATGCATAAGAAATATGTATATTTAAACAGTAGAACCACAGTTTGACAGATGTAGGTAAAATGAAGGGCATATTGAAACAGAATGAGCAAGAAAAGTAGACCCATGCCCCCACCTTACCCATGAGCAATGTCCAGCAAGTGGAAGAGTGGAAGAAATAAGCTGCTATGCTTACATTGTTACGTTAGTAGTTTGCAAACAAATACATTCATACTTATACTGTATTTGAATTTGTTTGAGTTAAATATATCTATGTATGGCTATACAATCTGGGGATTGTTTCACTTGAGTAAAGGACAGTCAGAGAATGTATACAAAATAAAAACGACTATTTTTGTTGAAATCTTCTTTCATAGTTTTGTTATTCAAATCAGCTCTAGACTGTGGGTTCCTGGAGGACAGGTGTCACATGGCAGTTACAGCATCTTTCTTTTCTTTTCACTTTATTTTTCAATAAGAGTTTATACTCAATATTATTTTGTATTAGTTTCAGGTGAACTGATGGTTGCCAGAGAGGAGGGGTTTGGGGGATTAAGTGAAAATGGTGAAGGGTATCTGTGATGATTCTATCCCGAACCTGAATTTATGTTGAAAAATCTTTATACGGATCTGGCTTCTGAGATTAAAAAAAAAAAAAAAGAAAATGGTGAAGGGATTAAGAAGTACAAATTGGTAGTTACAAAATAGTCACTAGGATGTAAAGTACAGCATAGGGAATATAGTCAATAATATTGTAATAACTATACGTGGTGCCAGGTGGGTACTGAAAATATTGGGCGGAACACTTTGTAAAGTATATGATTGTCTATCTCCTATGCTGTACACCTGAAACAGCTTCTCCCTAAAGGCCATTCTCGGTAAATGAAAACAATACAAGAAACCTCAATGCAACCCCTAGTGATGTAATGGATCTGGGCAGCAGTCCTCAGTGGCTGTGGACATCACAAAAAGACACTTCCTGCATACTTGTGGCATTACTATGATGGACTCCACCACCTATGTAATACTCTTGCCAAAATAATCAAACCTGAACCAGTTCAAGCATCTTGATCCAACTTCCAATTTACAGAAAATACAAATAATAGAGGCATATATTAAATGACACCATAGTGAGGCAATGAGAAAAAAATGCACAAGAAAGTGGAAAACTACAAGATAACCAAATAGTTTCTTCAACAAATAAACTACAAGAGTACAGGGAATACATTTATAAAATGCACAGCACAAAGAGTGAACCCTTGATATGAACAATGGTTTTTAGTTATAATAATATATCAATATTGACTGGGATGGGAACAGGGTTAAGGGAGTAATATTGGAACTCTATACTTTCTAAATCAAATTTTATGCAAAACTAACACTGCTCAGAAAAGAAAACAACAACCAACAATAAAACAAAACTACTGCACCTTCCAGTAAGATGGCAATGTAGGTAAATGCAGTACTTGCCCCCTCTCACAACCCATCAAAATTACAACTAAATTATAGAACAACCATTATTCAGAACTGCCTGAAATCTAGCTGAACAGAAGTTCTACAATTAAGGATATAAAGAAGTGGCTCAGTTGGTTGGAGCAACTGAGGTTGCAGGTTCAATTCCCAGTCAGGACATATACCTAGGTTATGAGTTTGATCCCTGGTCAGGGTACACAAAAGAAGCAACAGATCGATGTTTCTCTCTCACATTAATGTTTCTCTCTCTACCTCTCTCTCTCTCTCTCCCCCTCCCCATCTCTTTTCCCCCTTCCCCTCCTTCCCTTTCTCTCTCACTAAAATCAATAAAAACATATCTTTGGGTGAGTATTTAAAAAATTAATATAAATAAATAAATAAATAAATAAATAATAAATAAAAGCTACATTAAGAGTGGTAAGAAGTGTAGAGATTTGGAATGGGCCAGTCCTACGCCTATCTGTGGTAGATAACTTGGGTGCTGCAGAGGTCCCCCTGAGGAGCAAGGGGTCCCCGGCCCACATTAGGCCCCCCAGCCTAGGGTTCCAGTGTGAGAAAGAGAAATCCCCATAACTTCTGGCTATAAAAACCAGCAGGGATTGTAACTAAGTGAGACTGAGGCTTCTGGAGTCCCTGGAATTCCTCTTAAAGGGCCCCCACACAGACTTACTGAGACTCGTTGGCTCTGAGCTCTAACACTGGGAAGCAGCTCAAAAGGCACCAGTGACATAAAGGGGGGAACTGAATTGTCTGGTCTCAGGATGAGAGTTGGGGGGCAGCTTCTCCCAGACAGAGGTGCTGGCAGAGGTCATTGTTCCTTTGATGGGCCCTCCCCACACAAACTTGGCATGTGGGCGTCATATCTGAGACTCCATCAACCTGACTATCACTGTTCACCCAGCCCTGGTGATTCCCTGAGACCCTGCCCCACCCAACTTATGGGCCCACCCAAAATGTTTCCAGCGGCTTTGATAAAGAAACTCAAGAGCTAAAGATTTTAGCCTTAGTTATAGTTGATAGGCTTAAGTGATTAATGCACATGGAAAGCTGTTATTCCAGGAACTGGAATGTATGACCTACATGACTCTAGGAGGTCAACAAGCAGTTCAACCTTTGTGCCCCAGGGGGTTTACAAGCAATCAAGATGGTATCTGAGCTGTTGGCTTCCAGCAAGGGAATGACCAAGATGCAGATAAAGAATTGATGATCAGCAAATAAAGAAATACTTTGAAAATTGCTGCCAGACTGCAACTCTTATCTGATAAACATTTCCCCAAACCACTTACATACCCTTTTCTTCTCCTTATAAAAATGTCAACTTGAGATGAGATGTTGAGCTGGATTTTAGGGTACATAACTCACTGTCTTCTCAGATTACTGGCATCTGAATAAAGCACCCAGAAAGATTCAATCCTTTGTCTCCACTTATTGGTTCTGGTAGTGACAGACAGCATGAACGCTGACTTCTCCAGTTTCAGCTTTTCCATACAAATGGCCTCTCTTGGCTCATGCTTTAGACTTGCCTAAAATTTCTCAAACAAGCAACATCTGGTCTCAGCATGCCCTGTATTGTTGTTAGGTGACCCTAAGCCCAGCACTAGCAACACACAACTTTGGTTCACAGCTTGGCTTCTCTTGGGCACCTCCAAGCCCAGCACATGTAGCAACCATCTGCAGATAGCTTTTCAGCTCATACCACGTAGCCCTGGGAAGGGTACAGACAGTGGCTAACCTTGTCCTACACCTCCCAGGAGGCCACAGAACCAGTGCACTTGGTGAACAGCTTCAGACCATATTGAAGCACCACCCAACTACCTCACAAGCAAGGCACACCGGGGCAGGGGACTCAGCAGGCACCAGAGTCCTACTAAAGTAAGTCCTGCTCCATGGGTGGGTCCCTGCACAGGTGATCCTCCATGGTGGTCACAGACAGTCCGTGCAGCCAATTGGCCTGGGGGTAAAACCCTCCCACTGACATGCCAACATCAATCTAGTCTGAACTACAACAGGAGGGTGTACACAGCCCACACAATGGAGGTGCACCTGGAATGACCAGCTCAGGTGAACAGGAAGGCTGTGCCACTGAATCCTATAGGGCACCTACTAGATTAAGTCACTCTACGAAGTCCAGGAGACACAGAAGCTCTACACAATACATAGAAAAAAACACAGGAAGGCTGCCAAAATGAAGAGACAAAGAAACATGTCCCAAGTGAAGAACAGGACAAAACTCCAGAAAAGAACTAAACAAAATGGAGACAAGCAATCTACTAGATAGAGTTCAAAATACTAGTGGTAAGGATGCTCACTGAACTTAGGGGAAGAGTAGATGAACTTAGTGAAAACTTCAACAAAGATATAGGATACATAAAAACTGAACTAGAAAACAAAAAAGAACCACTCAGAAATTAAGGACACAATAACTGAAATGAATACAAGGTTACAGGGAATCAATAGTGGAATAGATGAAGCAGAGAATCAAATCAGAGATTTGAAAGATAAGGAAGCAGAAAACAACCATTCAGAACAGAAAAAAGAAAAAAGAATCCAAAAAAGTGAGGATAATATAAGGAGCCTCCAGGACAACAACAAGCATACAAACATTTGCATCATGGGAGTGCCAGAAGGGGAAGAGTGAGAGCAAGGAATAAAAAATCTATGTAAAAAAATATTGATGGAAAACTTCCCTAATGCAGTGAAGGAAATAGACATACAGGTCCAGGAAGTGCAGAGTCTTAAACAAGATAAACCCAAAGAGGCCCACACCAAGACACATCATAATTAAAATGCCAAAGGTTAAAGAAAAAGAGAGAATCTTAAAAGCAGCTATTTCTCAACAGAAATGTTGCAGGTCAGAAGGGGCTGGACAGCAATATTTCAAAGTGATGAAATGCAAGGACCTACAGCCCTGGCTGGTGGCTCAGTTGGTTGCAAACCTGAGTTTGCAGGTTAAATTCCTGGTCAGGACACATACCTAGGTTGCAAGTTCAATCCCTGGTAGGGGCACATACAAGAGACAACTGATCAATGTTTCTCTCTCACATCTCTTTCTCTCTGTCTCTCTCCTCCTCTCCTTCTTTCTATCTCTCCCTCTCCCTTCTTCAGTCCCTCCCTCCCTCCCTGCCTCTTTCTCTAAAATCATTGACATATCCTCATATGAGGATTTTTAAATAAAGAAAAGAGAAGGAAAGTAAACACCTACAACCAAGATTACTCTACCCAGCAAAGCTATCATGTAGAATTGAAGGACTTGTAAAGAGCTCCCCAGACAAGAAAAAGCTAAAGGAGTTCATCACCATCAAACCAATATTACATGAAATATTAAATGGTCTTCTTTAAGAAGAAGAAAAAAAAGATAAAAATTATGAATAATAAACTGGCAATAAATACATATCTATGAACAATTGAATCTAAAAAACAAAGTAAACAAACAAGCAGAACAGAAACAGACTCATAGATGCAGAGAACATTTTGACAGTTGACAGATGGGAAGAGAATTGGGGGATAGGTGAAAAAGGTGAGGGGATTAGGAAGTACAAATTGGGCACTGGCCTGCGAACCAAAGGGTCGCTGGTTTGATTTCTGGTCAAGACACATGCCTGGTTTGTGGACCAGGTCCCCAGTTGGGGGTGTGCGAGAGGCCATCACACACTGATGTTTCTTTCCCTCTCTTTCTCCCTTTTTTCCTCTCTCTCTAAAAATAAATAAATAAATAAATAAAATCTGTTAAAAATAATAAATTAATTAAATAAATAAATTTTTAAGTACAAATTTGCAGTTACAGAATAGTCATGGGGATATAAAGTACAGCATAGGGAATATAGTCAAAAATATTCTAATAACTATATGTGCTGTCAAATGGGTAAAAGATTTATCAAGATGACCACTTAATAAGTTATATAAATGTCTAATCATTGGGTTGTACACCTAAACCTAATATAATATTCTATGTCGATAGTAATTGAAAGACAAAAATTATTTAAAGTAAAAAATAAAAATAGAAGAGCTATAAAATTCAAAAAAACTGCAAGAAAAAAGTAGGGGCAGAGGAGAAACTTATATTTTCAAAGAGATTTAAGAAACATATCAAATAAATGCAATATGTGAACTTTGTATTCTAATTAAAAACAACAACTGGTTCAAAATTGTGAGACAATGTCAAGGAAATAGTTATAATTCATTCTGATGATATGAAGGAATTATTATTATTGATATTAAGAAATTATAATTTGGGGATATGATAATGGTATTGTGGTTATTTTTTATTAAAGAATCCTTATCTTTAAAGATGTGCCCTAAAATCTTTATAAAATAATTCAATTCAATATAATTCAGTACAACAAAAAGGGGACAGAAAGGGGAGAGTTATAGATGGAAAAAAATAAGTCATGACTGATCATTATGGAACCTGGATGATGGACACATAAAGACTTATATTAATCTTTGTACTTTTCTAAATGTTTGAAATTTTCCATAATATAAAAATTTTTAAACTTTCATGATTGGGAACCAAGAACTGTTCCAAAGGGGCTAATTTCTTTTTCTTTTACTTAATATATTTTATATTTTAATATTTGTTGTATATACAGGTAATATATGCTTTGTAAAAAGATGTTTCTTTGTATAAAGATATTAGTATGAAATAGTGGTGTGTGTATGACCATCCCTCTGTGAATGCTGAGGAACTATATGAGCAGTGGTTAACAAAGACCAGTGAATATTAGACCTGTGCAGTGGAACTGCAGATTACTTTTACTTTCAAACGTTCACTTTTCTATATTGCTTGAAATCTTTACAATGAGTATATTTGTTATAATCAGGAAAAATAAACCTACTTTGAATAAACCTACTTTGAAACAACACAGAGAAAAACAGATCAGGAAATAAAAACCATGATTTCTAGAATTAGAAACTGAATAGTGGGGCTAATAACACATTTAAAGAGGAACTTAGCAAACTGGAAAATCTAAATTGAGGGATTTCTCCAAAATTCTGCAAAGAGTGCAAGAAAAAAAAATGAAGAAAATGAAACAAAACATGATTCGAGATAGATCCAGAAATTCTAATAACCATCAAAAAGGATGTGTAAGAAAAAACAGAGAGAATGATAAAGAAGGTATAATCAAATAAAATGGAACAAGAAAATTGTCTAAGGATTAAGAAGAATTAGAGTTATTAAATTGAAAGAAACTATCAAGTGTAAATAAATATGAATAAAAAAAGGACACATGGAAAGGATACTAAGGTTCATACATTGTCCTAAAGTGTCTAGCAGGGGCAGGAAGATGGAAGGGGAAATGTTACCAACAAGGGAAAAAATAATTTTAACATAATTTTTCCCATCAACAATTTTGAATTCTAGAATAGGATAGAACAATATCTTCAAAAGTTTAGAAAAATGGATTTTGAACCTAAAGCCTCATACAAAGAGCATCAAGTAAAAGTACAAAATAAAGACATTTCCAGAATACAAGAACTTAGAAATTTTACTTCCTACAAAAGAAGTATTAGAGTAGATAGACCCTGAAAAAAAATCAAAAAGTGAATAAAAGAGGTGTAAAAAATAGTGGTAAGAGGACAAAAAGATAGAGAGAGAGGGGAAGGGGTAAACTCAAGTATAAGAAATGGGGGTGGCCTGGCTGCTGTGGCTCAGTGGATTGAGCGTCGGCCTGCGAGCCAAGTGTTGCTGGTTCGATTCCCAGTCAGGGCACATGACTAGGCTTCACATCAGGTCCCCAGTTGGGGGCTCAAGTGAAAGTCAACCACACAGTAATGCTTCTCTTCCTCTCTTTCTCCTTCTCCTCTCTCTAAAACTAAATAAATAAATAGACAAATATAAGCAAACAAATAAATTTTTTTTTAAAGAAATGGGGGTGGGAAAAGGCTATAAAACTGAAATATGCTGAGTCTTGTCTTATTCCTCAAGAGATTACAGATATTAAAAATGCACATAGAACATTATAAGTCTGCATATGTATTAACAACTAAGAATAAAAAGATTATGTGTAACTTGCAGAACACTAAAAGATAAAACTGGACAAAGAAAACTTAATCCAACTACAATTCAAAAGAGCCTCCATATGCCCCAATTGCATATAAATATTATTCTTGGGGTCTTTTTTTTTTTTACTTTTATATGGCATCCCTTGCATTTTAAACTCTTTAATCTTCTGTAATTTCTTGGTACCTGATGTGGTATAGGAATCTAATTTGCCATTTGTTCAAAAAGGTAATCAGTTGTTACAGCATCTTTCATTGAATAATTCATTCCTTCCCCACGAACTTCAAATGCCAACTTTATTATATGCTAAATAATCATGCACACTGGAGTCTGTCTCTCTGCCTTCTGTTCTGTTCCACTGATTTGTCTTGAAATACAGTAATATAAGTTTTAATTATAGCAGCTTTATGATATGTTAATCTTGGCAGGGCAAGTCTTCCCTCATTATCTTTATTTTCAACATTTTCTTGGCAATCGCTGTGTGTTTATTGTTCCAAGTAAACTTTGGAATCAGCTGATCAAGCTTTTAAAAATACCAATGGAATTTTTACTGGAAATTCATTTAGTCAATTACCCACCCCCAAAAATTTATTGGAACTTTGGCTGAAATTGTCTTAAATTTAGAAATTAAATTCAAGGTAACTAACTTTTACAATGAGTCTCTCTATCAGGAATAGGATGTCACCTGTTAAAATCTTATTTTATGTCTCCTAATAAAGTCTTTAATTTTCTCAATAGGTGCTACACAGTTCTCAGTATTATCTGAGGGAGCCTCCTTTCTATGCTATTGTGATTTTAACATTTTTTCCACTTTGTTTTCCAAGTGGTTATTGTTTAGAAATAGGAAAGCAATGAGTTTGCAGTACTGTATACTTATTTTGTATTTTTTTAACTCATAAGTTTTTCTGGGTTTTCAGTTTCCTTTGAGTTTTTCAGGTAGAGTATCATATTATTCAAAATAATAATATTTTCTTTTTTCCATTCTGATACATATGCCTCTTTTTTATCCTTATCATATTTTATACCTAGAACTTTCTGAACAATGTGGAATGAAAGAGACTACAACACACAGTCCTGTCCAGTTCTGAGATTTCACCAGCTCCACTTGTCCCTCACTGTCTTCTCAAACTAAATTTTACAATTTATATTTTTCCTTGGAAATTGTCTATTTTTGTCCTCTATTGTACTCTTAGTCTCTCCCAGAGGTTTGTCTTCTTTGTTGCCTATTATCCTACCATGTTAAAGAAGCAAATCATATATATTTATATATATATATATATATATATATATATATATATATATATATATATATATATATAAGACTAGAATGTGCATGCACAAACAATGATGACTTCACTGTACTAGTCAGCGGGATGGGAGAAGTAGTTGAGTGAACATATGTACTGTGTGGCTGTCGCATTCAAAATGACTGAGAGCAAGTAGAGCAATTAATGTGCATCAAATTTTGTGTTAAACTTGAACATTCCTCTGCAGAAACTATTCAGATGATTCAGAAGGCCGTAGCTATGGGCAACTGGTGATTGGAAGCTTCATCATGACAACATGTTCACTCATACATCACGGGCAGTTTTTTGGTGAAACATCAAATCACCCAGGTAACTCAGCCCCTCTGCAGCCCAGATTTGGCACCCTGTGATGGAGAAGTTTGTGAGGTCCCAAGATGCCTACTTTGAAGGGGACTAAGAGGTCTTTGTCCTACATACAATGTTTTTTGTATCTTTTATCTTCTTCAATAAATACTTCTATTTTTCATATTACATGGCTGGATACTATCTAGACAAACCAAATATATCTCTGTTTGTGTGTATATGTCAATGCTACTGGTTTTTCCTACTTTATTAATTGCTATTTTGCTTTCCTTTCTCCTACTAATTTTATTTGTCCTCCTTTTTATAAAAAGATATTTTATTGTTATTCTAATATAGCTGTCCCAATTTTTCCCTTCTTTGGTTTTCTCTGCCTGTATTTCTTCTTTTACTTGTATTACTTGTATTACTTACCGGTTAGGGCATGAATTCTTGCTTTAAGTTTCTAAGTGGTCTATTATGGTTTTAAGTTCTTCATTGACACAGAACTCTTTAGAAAAGTTGTTTTTTGCCCTCTGACCCTACCCCCATTTATAAGTACTAGTTGCTTTAATCTAAGCCTTTCTTCAAAATATCACTTATGCTCTTATTCACCCTTACTCTCTATGAGGGAGGGAAGGGGGCTCATCTCTAGTTAACTGGTGTCTACCACAACCCTTGCTACATAAATGATATGTTTTAAATAAATGTTTGGTGAATGAATGAATGAAAAAAAAAAAAAAAAGAATATCATCAGCCAAAGAAAAGGAAGAAAGTCCAACCAACATCACGATAGATGTACTCCTGGATGGCCGTCCACCTTTCCCCACTATGGCCAGGGTAGCACAGCAGCACACAAGCCACCGACAAGTTCTCTTTAGGCAGCGTTCCCATTAGCTGCAGATCCATACACCAAGAGACTTGACTGTACTCCAGCACCCTCTGCAGAGAAGCTGGAAACAAACTTTGAAAATTGATGAGCCTTTGTTTGGTGCGTGTACTTCCTTTACATGATGTGTCTCTGAAAAGTTGTGCGAATCAAATTTCCCATTAACTAAAACACTTTAAAGAAAAGTAGTAGGGCTGGCTGGCAGTTTCAAGAAACAAACTAAAACCTTTTGTGATACAAATAAACACCCCCTCATTTCTGTTTGGCAAATTCAGGGTAAGATTAGCTTTTCTTAAATAAGAGGCAACATTTACTGAGCTACTGAAACATGTACCAGGTTGTTCTTACAAACAGGTACCTGGTAAGAGCCAAGAATTCCTGGACACTTCCTGGTTTATTCAATACCTCCTTGCTCTGGGGAGGCTGAAAGCATGCAGCCTAATGCCCTCTGAATCCAGTCTGCAGCCATGCTTTATTTGGACTACATAATGGGGTCTCAATCTCAAGTGCCTCAGGCTCAGGTGGGAGAATGCATGCATGATTTGTTTAAAAGGGAAAATTGCTACTGAGATCCAGGCAGAGAATGAGATACATGAAGATTACAGCCCAGCTTGGTAAGTAAAATAGTTTCTTCCCTCCACCCCCCACCAGAGATGTCCACACCCTAATCTCTGGAACTTGTGATTGCATCACCTTTCAGGGCAAAATGGACTTAGCATGAGTGAATCAATTAAAACATGAGATGGGGGGGGTTACCCTGGACTGTCCTGGTCCGCCCTGATCAGCAGGAGGCGGGAGGGTCAGAGTGAAAGGAGGAGGTATGAGGCAGAGGATGAAGAGCTGCCATTGCTGGAAGGGAATGTGGGTGGCCTCCAGAAGTTAGCAAGGCAAGGAACAGACTGTCCCCTAGAACCTCCAGGAGGAACGCATCCCTGCTGACACCTTGATTTTAGCCCCATAAGGCCCTTTTAATCTCCAGAACTGTAAGATCATGAATCTGTGTCATTGAAAACCACTTAGTCTGTGGTCATCTGTCACAGCAGCCATAGGAAACTAATATGTGCCAGCTAAGGGTCAGAAACATCTGGTTGACCTCAGAAGCAAAAAACTAAAGTCACCAGTTCATGGGACCTCTCTGGAGTATCTGCCCCAAGAAAGCACTGGGACCTCAACTCTGCTTCACCCCACCCCCAAATTCCCAACCAATGACTATATGTATCCATGGCATTCCAAAGAGAACTAAATCAAGTCATCAAAATTCCTTTTTTAAGCCCTGGCTGCTGTGGCTCAGTGGATTTAGCATTGGCCTGCGAGCCAAGTGCCGCTGGTTCAATTCTCAGTCAGGGCACATGACTAGGTTGCACGTCAGGTCCCCAGTTGGGGGGCAGAAGTGAGAGGCAACCACACAGTGACATTTCTCTCCCTCTCTTTCTCCTTTCCCCTCTCTCTAAAAATAAATAAATAAACAAACAAACAAATAATTTTTTTTTTAATTTCTTTTTTTGTTGTTTCCGGAGTTGACCCACCTCTTCTACCCTATTCTCACTGGGCTGTTAATGGGAAACTGACATCTTTGGGAAACAATCTTTGCCCATAAATTTACAACCTGAGACTATTTCCAGTGCTAGTTCCAGGTATCTGTGGTGGAAGGGCGAAGAGAAGGGCCCTCAGCACAATACTCAGCTCTTGCTGCTCTCAGTACGCCCCAGGACAGCCAGTTCTCAAGGAAAAAAAGTCTGTCATCTGCAAGAGTTATAGGTCAGGCCTCTGCGATCAGATGGATCTCAGTCTGAGCCCTCATTTTACTACCTCTAAGCTGAAGGATGTTAGCCCAGTTACTACTCCATCTCTCTGACTCCAAAGTGGGAATAACAATAGTACCTACTTTTTTTTTAATATGCTTTATTGCTTATGCTGTTACAGTTGTCCCAATTTCTTTTCCCTTGGTTCACCCCCCTATTAGTCCATGCCCATTGGTTGTGCATATAGTTCTTCTCAATATCTTCCTGTCTACTCCACTCCCTCCTACTATGCTTCTTAATTCCTGTACCATCTCCCTCCCTTTCCCCCCTTCCTCCTCCCTGCTGACCTCCCCCCAAAATGTTCCCCATACCTATAATTCTTTTCCCACTCTCGTTGCCTGCTTAGTTTGCCTTTGTTTCAATTCCCTAGCTTCTGTTGTTGGTTGTTGTGATACAGTTTTCATTTTAATGTTCATAGTTTTGATCCTTTCTCCTAAATAAGTCCCTTTAACATCTCATATAACAGTGGATTGGATCTGATTAACTGAGTTTTACTTTGTCCTGGAAGCACTTTCTCTGCCCTTCTATTCTGAATGACAGCTTCACTGGATAGAGTAATGGTGGTTGTACATTTTTTGCTTTTCATTACCTTGAATATTTCCTGCCAGTCCCTTCTTGCCTGCAGAGTTTCTTTTGAGAAATCAGCTGAGAGTCTCATTGGGATCCCTTTGTATGTAATTCTCTTCTCTCTTGCTGCTTTTAAGATTCTCTCTTTATCCTTAATTTTTGACATTTTGATTATAATGTGTCTTGGTGTGGTTCTCCCTGGGTCCAGTTTTTCTGGAACTCTCTGTGCTTCCTGGACCTGTAATTCTATTTCCTTCCCCAAGTTTGGGAATTTCTGCTTCATTATCTTTTCACATAATTTTTCAATTTCTAGTTCTTCTTCTTCACCTTCTGGCAACCCTATGATTCAGATGCTGGCCTGCTTATAGCTGTCACATGGGTTTCTGATCTTTTCCTCATTTTCCTCACTTTTCTTTTCCTCTTTCTGCACTGGTTGACTGTTTGTTCCTTCCCTATGTCCCAATTTGTTGATTTGATCCCTGGTTTTCCTTACCTCACCACTTGTTTCCTATATGTTTTCATTCATTTCAGCAGGACTAGCTTTCATTCCTTCCCCGTCTTGTTTAAGATCTGCTGTTAGGGCTGTAAGCTTTCTTATAACCAAAGCTCTGAACTGTGCCTGAGAAAGATTTCCTATCTGCTGCTTCATTAGGTTAGATATTTGCTGTCTGGTCAGCTGCGTGATTGGGATCTCTATCATGATCTGTGCCATCCTGAAAGTTCTGTGTTTACCTTTGTTTCCTGGGCAGGGCTGTCACACCTCCTACGCTATAGGGGGCAGAGCCCTGTGCACTTGTCACTACTGGGCGACCCTTCTCACCACGCTGTGGCGTTTTGTGCAGGGGAGGGGGTCCAAGGTGGATTCTTGGCGTTTACTCTCCCCTGAGAGACCGGGAGTTTCTTCATCCGTCCCCACCCTCTCCAGCCCCCACAGCCGGAGGCAATGGGCATCTGCCTTCCCTGGCGCCGGAATCACGAGCTGACAGGTACAGTCTGCAGCTGGGGGCACTCCCCAGGCGCTTCCCACCTCCGCCCAAACACGGGTATCTGTGCCCACCACTGTCCTGCCACTGTCGCCACAGTTGCTGCCACAAGCAGAGCCCAACCTCTCTGCCCCGGCCTTACCCCTCCCACCCGTCCAGACAAGCACCACCTCTTTACAACTTCATACGGTGGACCTCCATGCAACCCCATGCCCCGGAATCTCGGGTTATCTCTGGCCCTATGGCAGCTGCATTCCCTCCTAACTGTGGAGGGAGATGGAGCACATCAGTCTAGGCCTCCATCCTGGCCAGAAGTCTTCAGTACCTACTTTTAAAAGGTTGTTGTGAAGCTCAAATGAGGCATCACCTGCAAAGTGCTTGCCGGCAGGGGCATTTGAGTTAGAACCACCAGCATGTAAATTTTGCTTTGTAACTGGAGAGAATTCCATTTTTTTCTCCCAGTCAAAGCTGACTACTGGCATGAAATTCTGCCTGATGTCCAAGATGAATCACAGCCATGGGAGGAAGGTGACAGGATCCTCCTTTTATCAACGGAGATACTGATGCTCACAGAGAAGTGATTTTCCCAACGGTGTCCAGCTAGTCAGTGGCAACATTCATATTGGAAACCAGATTTGTCTTCCTCTGGAGCTCTCAACTTTCACAGTCACATTTGTGATTGTCATTCAGCTCCCTGTTCCAGAGAAATCCTCCCTCGCTTTCCTTGCCCCCGCCATCCAGTCAGTTGCTAAAATCTCACTGATTCATCCTAGGCAACATCTTTCATGCCGTCTTCTCCTGTGCCTTCCCCACTGATACACCCTGACTGCCCCAGCAACGCAGATGCAGAATTTTGCAATAAAGTATAACTGTCCTCCCTAGAAAGTGATGTGTCCGCATTGACAGCTCATCTCTATGAACCAAAGTTTCCATAACTACAAGGAAGATATGTACCAATGTCATATGCATATTATGAAATCTATGTCATGTATGAACATACAGCAGCAAGCACACAGTCAGCTCTCAGTGAGACTCATGTACTTCTGTCCAGAATGGAGAGGTTCATGGCACAAGCTCGGCTGCCTGGATTCCACACCAGGTGCCACTATTCATTAGCTCTGTGACCTTGAATAAGTCCATTGACCTTGCTGTGTCTCAGTTTCCTAGTCTGTGAAATAGAAATAACAGGACTTTTCTCACAGAGTTGTTATGAAGATTAAATGAGCTAATCTTAGCACAGTATGTGGATGCAGCAAGTGCCTAATGGATGCTAAGTTTTGTCCATATTATTCCTACCTCCTCCTCTCTACCCCATGCAGCCTACATACTCCTAGAAAGTTCATCCTCTGAAAATTCAGCTTTGATACCGTTTCCAGCACAATCACTGGCTGCCCATTGCCTAAAGTTGCACTACCCAATGTGGTAGCCACGAGCCACATGGGGCTATGTCTATTCAAATTAATTAAATAAGATTAAATAAAATTCAGTTCCTCATTCACACTAGTTGCATTGCAAGTGCTTAGTAGCCACATGTAGCTGGAAACTACCATATTGGACACTGATCAAAGGAAGTCTACTGGACAGTTCTGGCCTAAAGAATATAGTTCAAACTTTGTGGCTGGCATCAAACCTCAGTATGACCACCATCTCCCTACAGTCTCATCACTCACTCCACAGCCCCACACTCCTGCCAGGCTGGGTAACTGTCCCTTTCTATACTGCATTTTACTCATTCCCTAGTGTGTGAATTTTCTCACAAACATATGAATGCCAGCAGCCTACCAGATGCAGACCACAAAGGAAATTTAAGACAGAGGAGCCCAGTTCTCCAACTAGTAGACTGAAGGCTAGATTGGAATAGAAATAGCACATTCCATTGGATAATTCAACTCAGTAGCCCCACAGGACAGATAATGGTTGACTCATCCTACCTCCCTTAATGCAGGGGTTATAAACTCAAATGCCTACAGAGGCCAGGCCTTGTGACTAAGTGACACAAGCCTGCTGTGATACAGCCAGGAAGGGTGACAGCTGGGCTGAACTGGAGCACGTGCCTGTCCCAGGGACACTTAGCTCCATCCAACAGTAACCCTGGGATCACTGGTCTACTGTTGCCAGACTGAATTTTTTTTAAAGCTCTGTGTAGGCCATCCAAAGACATGAGTCTCACCAGTTTAGAGGCTCCATTTTAGCTGGACATCCTGATTCACATACTCCCACCTTGGTTACATATAATCTCTGAGTTAAAATATCCCCAACCACAGAATGGGGATAGAACCACCTATTTCACATATGGTTGTGAGGACAAGACCAGATTAAAATGCCTGGTGCGTGCCTGTCTCACATTTAATTCTTAATAAAAATATAAATGAATGTATTAACAATGAATGAATAAATGAATAATTAGGCTCTTTTGTCACCCCACATTCAGAAATCACTCACCATGGCTGAGTAAAAAGAAAAGTCAAGTTGTATGAGCTCAAAAGTTCATATCATAGTCCTGAGTGGCTGGCTTTGAGTGTTCAGTGAGAATTTCTTTTTATTTAAAACAGTGGACCATGCTTATGATTTAAAAGTTGAACATCACAAATGAGTATGCAGTTGAGAATCACTGCTCTGCTCCATTATTGGAGAAAACTACTCTCTCCAGTTTCTTGTGGATCCTTCTAAAGATAGTGGCTACACATATGTGATCATGTGTGTGAATCTCTACCTATATACATGGAATGGAACATTCTCTATTTTCTTTTTGATTTTTATCTGTGTCCTGCAGATACAATCTGACACCACTGGTTCTTAGCCCTGGCTGCACACTGAGTCACCTTGAGTTTTTAAAAAATATGAGTGCTCAGGTCCCACCTCCACAGACTCTGATTCATTTGGGGAGGGGAAGCGGAGGTCAGGTGCTTTTAAAAGCTCCCAGGTGATTGACTGTTGAAAAGCATTGCTACTCTGCAAACACCACCCATGCTTTTCCCCAAACTAACACATCAGGGGCCCAGCTCCATCTCACATGTGGAGAACAACCTCTTATGTTTCCACACTGCATCTTATTTGTTGTATGAGAAGGCTACCTTCTGATCATCCAGTCTTACATGGAATTCTTAAAGTTCTGAGGATGCTCATTTCCTCCTGTAGGAGAGGAGGAAGACAGCAAACTTTATTTGTTTGTCAACAGCCAAGCTGCTATGGAGGGAACTCAAAAGGAAAAGCAATAACCTTGAGGGGTCAGCAACAGCTGGAAAGGAATATTTTTGTTTATTATGCCCCCAAGTTTATTTAATTAAGCAAGATAAAGCAGTGGAACCTACAACAGGTGAAGAAATCCTCAGAAGTAAATAAACCCGTGAGAAGAAAGCCGCCCTCTACCACCACCTTCTGCTATACCAACCCTGGGGAGACAGCTCTGGGCAGGACAGGTACTGGGAACATCCTGTCCATTTGGATAGCACATGGAGACTGTTCTTGACCCCAAAGCCTCCCCTTTTTGATCAGGCCCTAAAGGTGGAAGCAACAGGACATAATGACACAGCCGAAGAGGAAACACCAACATCTTTTCATTCACCAGCAATATACAGCAGTTTCCAGACCCAGAGTGCTTGGATAAGAAGACCTGGTCCCAAAACCAAGTGTGGGGGACACACCTTATTTCTGCCTGACCAGCATCTGTCCTTAGTGCTTCTCCTTTGGGGACTTCCCCTTGCCTCCTGGCTCCCCTGACATAGGACTCAGGCCACAGTGTAAATTCATGGATGGGTATGTGATTCAAGACTCCCCACGAGACTTCTGGCCAAAATGGAGGCCTAGACAGACACACTGCATCTCCATTCACAACTAAAAAGGAATACAGCTACCTCAAAACCAGAGACAACCACAAGTTCCATAAAACCAAGCTGCATCGAAGTCCAACAAAGATATAAAGAAGAAATATTCATCCAGACAGGTAGGAGGGGCAGAGCCAAGACAGAGGACACAGTGTGGTGGTTGGTGGCAGCAGTGCCAGCAGTGGCAGGCCAGAAAAATGCACAGTCACATGTTTTAAAAAGTAGGGAGGGGCACCTGGGGAGTGCTTTCAGCACCAGACCAGACCATACAGTTCACGGTTCCAGTGCCGGGGAAAATAAAGCCCCATTGCTTCTGACTGTGCAAACCAGTGGGGGTTGGGATGGAGGAAGAAACTGCTGGTCTCTCAGTAGAGTCCGCGTGTTTAAAGGGCCCCATAGTCCTAGAATGTCCGCAGACCCACCTACTCTGGGAACAATGGCCAGGGCAACAGCTAGAGAGGCGCCAGTCCTATAGGAAAGTGGGAAAAGTGCCTGGAAAAGGAGCAAGTGTGGAGCAAGTTGCATTGTTCCCTCTCTGACCCTTCCCCAAAATACAGAGCCACAATGTGGTGAAACGCATCGCCCATATTGACGAATACCTAAGGCTCTGCACCTTACAACGTAACAAGTGCGACAGCTCTACCTAAGACACAGAGGCAAACAAACTCAGGTACCTGTCAAGATGAGGAGACAGAGAAGTAAGGCCCAAAAGGGGGAATGGATCAAGGTTCCAGTGGGAGAACTAAGCAACAACGAGATAGCCAATGTAACAGAGGCAGAGTTCACAACACTGGTGATAAATATGCTCACAGGCTTGACAGATATGCTTAAGTACAGCAAACACATAAGGGAAGAAGGGAAGGCTATGCTAAATAAAACGAAGGAAAACCCACATAAAAGCAATGGTGAAGGGAAGGAAACTGGGGTTCAAATCAATGATTTGAAACATAAGGGAGAAAAACAGTCGACCAGTACAGAATGAGGAAACAAGAATTGAAAAGAATGAGGAGAGGCTTAGGAACCTCTGGGACAACTTTAAACATGTCAACATTCAAATTGTAGGGGTGCCAGAAGGAGAAGAGGAAGAGCAAGAAATTGAAAGCTTATGTGAAAAAATTATGAAGGAAAACTTCCCTAATTTGGTGAAGGAAATAGACATACAAGTCCAGGAAGCACAAAGAATCCCAAAGAAGCTAGATCCAAAGAGGACCACACCAAGACACATCATAATTAAAATGCCAAAGGTTCAAGATAAAGAGAGAATCTTAAAAGCAGCAAGCAAAAAGCAGAGAGTTACCTACAAAGGGGTGCCTACAAGACTCAGCTGACTTCTCAAAAGAAACTTTGCAGGCAAGAAGAGACTGGCAGGAAGTATTCAATGTAATGAAAAGCAAGGACCTACAACCAAGACTACTCTATCTGGCAAAGCTATCATTTAGAATGAAAGGGCAGATAAAGTGCTTCCCAGAAAAGGTAAGGCTAAAGGTGTTCATCATCACCAAGCCATTATTATATGAAATGTTAAAGGGACTTATTTAAGAAAAAGAAGATCAAAACTATGAACATTAAAATGACAACAAACTCATCTTTTTTAAAAAAGCCCTGGCTGGTGTGACTCAGTGGATTGAGTGCTGGCCTTGGAACCAGAGGATCGCTGGTTCGGTTCCCAGTCAGGTCACATGCCTGGGTTGCAGGCTGGGTCCCCGGTCAGGGGTGTGTGAGAGACAACCGCATATTTATGTTTTTCTCTCTCACTTTCTCCCTCCTTTCCCATCTCTCTAAAAATAAATTAAAATCTTTTAAAAAAATGACAACAAACTCACAACTATCAACAACTGAATCTAAAAAATAAAAACAAAATCCAACTAAGCAAACCAGAATAGGAACACAATCATAGGCATGGGGATCATTTGGAGGGTTATCAGCTGGGAGGGGGAAGGAGGAGAAATGGGGAAATGGTGCCGGGATTAAGAAGCATAATTGGTTGGTACAAAATAGACAGGGGGGAAGCTAAGAATAATGTCGGACAGAGTGAAGCCAAAGAACTTATATGCACGACCCATAAACATGAACTAAGGCAGGGGGTGGGATTGCTGGTGGGAAGGGGGTACTGGGCAGAGGGGAGCAAAGGGAAAAGAAATTGGGACTACTGTAACAACATAATCAATAAATTATACTTAAAAATAACAACAACAACAACAATAGACTCCCTGTGAGAATCAGCTTCAGGACTTTTGCTAGAATCATCAGGAAAGAGACCATCTTTCCCAGTAGTATTGCTAAGCTGGTAGGGACATTAGTCTGTGTCTGCCATATTTATTATCACAAAGGAAAAGCTCTTCTGAGAATGAAGCCAACAAAGAGAAAAGTAGAGTCAAGAGATGTCTGATGACTGCCTGTGAGTTCCTGGATCCAATTAGACCTGAAGGGAGAACCCCTCAACTTTTTTATATATGTCAACAAATCCCTCTTAAAGTAAACCAATCTGAATGGAGTTTTTGTTTCTTGAGACCAAAAGACTTCTGACTAGTAAACCAAAAGTGAGAAGTTGAAGACTGGGCATTGAGGGTCCCTATTTTCTCCTGTGTTTCATGTATTCCTATAAATAATTAAACCTTTTTCTTTTTAAAATGGGGCTTTGGTAAAAAAGAGCATTCAATTCGATCAGTGTTGGTGAACTGTGGAAAGTTGGGATACAGTGATCCATACTTCCTTAATTTCTCTAGATACCACAGCCCTGATGAAGAGAGTTGCACCTAGAAGTCTGTGCATGTAAGAAAAAGCACCAGGAGATAGAATGTTTGACGGATCTCCTTGATTCACAGGCACCTGTTACTTGGGCTTCTGTTCAGTAAGATGGATGCATCTAGCTCCTACTCTTCCTCGTGAAAGCTGGGCCACATAGCCACAAAGCCAAGTCCTTTCTTGACATACAGTTATAACCACCAACCTGTGCTGTACCTCTGAAGCTAGGTGGCTTGAGGCCCAGAGATAAGTTCATGTTAATTTCATTCCTCCAACTCACTCTAAAAAGGAAATAGGGAAAATTTTGTCCTGTGGCAGGCTTACCGCTGTGCAAGGAAGGATGGTCTGCTATATGAATATTACAAAGATCACCTAATCAAAGATAGGGCCATGGAGATTACAGAGGGCTTCTGTTGGCCTTGTCTGCCCAGCATCCACTCCCTCTTCTTCTGGTAACTGGCATGTTGATTCTCTTTTGGGAGACCAGCCTTCCTCCATCATATGCAGTCTTGGTGGGGCTGTCAGTCAAGGTATGCAGCTCTGCCCTGGCCAAAGGGTGGGTATGTGATCCAATATCTGGAAATTTGATTCTTGAATCAATGGCGTCACCATGTGAAGGTGGCCCATTAGCTCCTGTCATCTCAATCAAAGATCTACTCCAGACCCTGTATTTTCTAAGGCCTGGAATTGCATGAACTGTACCCTGTACACTTCCAATTGATTTTTAAAGACAACTAGACTCAATTTCTGCTACTTACAAAGAATCAAACAACCCTAACCAATTTAAAGACTTTGCTCTCACCTTATGTTGATGCAAGCATCTTTTCTACCACATCCCTGAGATAGTCATCAAACTTCTCATTGCCCACTTCAGGGCAAGGAGTTCTCTACCTCTTAAGAACAACATAACATTTAAAAAGTTCTTTAGTCTGCACACAAGTCCATCTCCTTGTAATGCCCCATCCTCCCTCTGTAGCCCCTTCCTCCTTTCCCTGGCTCCTCCTCCTATTCTCTCCAGCCCTCCCCTATTGGAATTCCTTAAGGCTCTGTCCTAGGTGCTGATCTCTACACTGTGGACACTCTCTCCCTAGGCCATCTTGTCAATTCATGAGACTTCAGACTCTGTTTATGGTGGGGACTCCCACAATTTGTACCTCTTCCCTGAGCCCCACACCCATCTAGCCAGCTAGTACCTCAGCTTTGGAGCCATTATTAAGTAAAATAAGGGTGACTTGGACACCAGCACTGCAACACCATGGCACTCAATCTGATAACTGAGGCAGCTATTAAGTGAGTAAAGGGCAGGAGAGCCTAAAGCACAGACATGCTGGACAAAGGGATGATTCATGTCCTGGGTGTAACAGAGCAGGACTCATACAAGATTTCATCATGCTACTCAGAACAATACACAGGTTAAACATATTAAGTGGTGATTTCTGTAATTTTCCACTTAATATTTTTATACCACAGTACACTCATAAGTGAAACCATGGATAAAGAGGGACTACAGTATATCCCAAGCACAGGCTAAACATGGACAGAATTATCTCATGTAACCTTCACAGGAACCATAGAAAGTAAGTCTATTATTATTCCCCATTTTATGTATTAGAAAAGCTGAGACTTACAGAGGTTCGGAAACTTGCCCAGGGGACTCCAGAGGTTGGCCAAGCCCTAACCACTCCTCCATACTGCTCTGTCAGAGCACTAGGGCTTCAGTGCTCAGCCCTGTGCCACAAGGACAGGCCATCTGTGCCTCAGTCTCATTTGTAAACTAATGCTACCTGTTTGTCTTCCCCTTGGGACTATTGTGAGAATTTAACACAATAGGTCAGCAAACAGTTTTACTTTTTTTGAGCCCCAGGGGACTTGTATCACCATGATCTCTAACCTTGTAAGGGCTGCAACATTGACTTTCAAGTAAGGAACTGATGGCTCAGAAAGTCTCACCAAGTATTAATGCACTTGCTAAAGGTTAAAGAGCTAGTAAGAGGCAGAGGACAGATTTGAACTCAGGTCTACCTATCTCCAAAGTCATACTCTGGAAGGGTAAACAGAGGTACAAAATGTGGCCTGGCACCCTCACTCTAGGTCCACATTCTTGCACACATGCAGTCTGGCTCTGTGTGGGGCTTCATGTGAGCAGCAAAGTCACAAAGCTCCCAGGCAGCCAGCACTGCTGAGCTTCCCTCCATCAGCAGGTGCTTCCACCTGCAGAACCCCACATCTCAGAGCCCAGCTGTTGCTCTGAGGCAACCACCCACTCAACTCCCAGCACCCTTCACTGATCTTCTAGAGTGTACGTCTGGGGGGGGCACCAAGACGTGTTCCTACTCTTTGGTGCCTTCTCAGAGCCAACATTAGCCTTTGGCACCTCCACTGATTTCCCAAGAAATCCTACGAGGTCTAAATACAAACACACGAGCAGCCTCCAGTCTCGAAACTCAGTATTCTTGTCATGTCTTCATACCCTGGCATTTGAGCAATGCTCATCCTCAATGCACTCTGAAGTCTCTTTTGCTCTGTACTCTGCCAAAAGGTTCCAGTTTTTCTGTACTGGCACTGACATGGTGTAGAAAAGAACACGTAAGCCAGGAGGGCTTCAAAAATAGCCTGGAACTTTTCAAGGAAGGGGCCTGTAGTGGGATGACAAGCAAGCTATTTTGCATAGCAAAGCGCTATGTCCCCAGAGTCAGGCACAAGCCCACCCTTCCACACATACACACACACACCCATCAATCACTCCCTGAAATATCCTATCTGTGGGAGGACGAGAAGATAATGGTATGATCAATGAAGCTCCTGAAAGGACTGGTGGGATTTTTATATTGACAACTGGTTAACCCACTGAGGTAATAAATGATGATGAAGAAAAAGAAGGAGGAGAAAAAGGAGAAGACGGCAATAACAATAATAGTTAACATCCATTGATGGCAGGAGCAACAATAGCTAACAATATTGATATATTGCCTGCCATGTGCCAGGCACTATTCTAAGCTCTCCACATGGATCAACTCATTCAATCCTCACAGTCATATGAGGTAGAAATTACTAATATCCCCATTTTACATATGAGAAAAAAGAGGCATGAAAAGTTAAGTAACTTGACAGCAAGTGACAGGCTGGAACCAGACTAGGTGGCTCCAGAGTCTTTGCCCTTCACTGCTACACTTTCACCTCAATTCCCGCCAAAAGGGCACTCATCCTAGGCCTCCACTGCAGGGGAGGGAGGGCAATTTCTCTTGATCCTAAAATTGTCTGGAGAGACAATACACAGAACCTTTTTCTCTAGACCCTAGGAATGACTTGAGACCTAGAGTCTCAGCATTTATTGACCACTTACTATTTACCAGACACAACCTGAGTGAGGAGTGTTACCCTCCAATAACCTTATGAGGTAGGTTGCCATATTATCCTTTACTTTCAAGATAAAGAAACTAAGTATCAGTGTGCTGGTTGTCCCTTGCTCCCAACCCCACCCCCGCCCCGCCCCTGCAGGCGCATTCTTCACCTGACTGCTGTGATCTGAGCCCCAGGAGGCGATTCCCTGCAGAATTAACCACCCAGTTCTCATTACCTCCTGGTTTCCAACTGGGCTCAGCCACCTGGATGGAAAGAGGCTAGGGTATTTCTTCCTCTTCCTCCTTGCCTGCATGTTGCCATTTGGGAAGCAGCTGCACCCTTCCAGAGCCACTGTTCTGCCAACATCCCTTCTTCCTGAGCTCTTCACCCTATTTCCTCTAGTTGCTCTTCCTCCCTGGAGGTGTTAAATAATACCTTCATTAAGCTTTCTTCACTGAAGTCACCCAAGGGATTTCTGATTCCTGCTGGAACCCTGACAGGTGCAATCACATTTTCCCAGGAATCTTACCATTCACTGGCCCAAAACCTCCTGCTGCTAGGAATTGTACCTGTGAGTGTCTTAAATGTCTCTTCTCCTCAATTCTATTCCCAATCCTTCTCACACAGGCTTTTAGATCAGTTCTTCACTTTTAAAAGACTCAGGCAACAAAGATAATTAATTCTTCGCTTCAAAGGCTGCTTCCCCGACCCGCTCCATTCTTTCCACGTCACCGCCACCACCCTATTCCACCAAAGACTATAAGGAAGCTACTTCCATCCTCTTGGGGGCTGGGAACCCAGGCACAGCTGTTGTCCAAAGGGAGGCTGAGGGAAGGAACACTCGAACCCACTGCCTGCAGTCTGCAGGGAGTCTGTGGCAGTGTCATCTGCATTGTAGGCAGCAGAAGCCACCAGAACCTCCACACAGGAGGAGGAGGAGGCACCCCCTGCACACACAACCTTAAAATTGGACCAGCTGCCAGTTTGCCGAGCAGAAACACCCCTTCTCCCAGAGCTATCTGAGAAGTATCTGACAGCAGGTTCTGCAAACTGGTGGTCCTTGGGCTCCTGGAATCAACCCACATTGTGCTTCATAAAGCAATATGAAACCATTGCCAATACTTAAGGTAGGGGAGTGCATGGTTCTTAAAAGTCCAAGTTTCTGGCTTTTCTTTCCAAAAATCGGAAGTAATGGCAACAATGGGTTAAGATTCACACATGGAGACAGAGCAATTGGCCCTGCATTCATTACTAAAATGTCAACTCCAAGAGAGCAGGGAGTTTCATTTTCGAACTGTTGTATCCTGTGCGTAGTATAGTGCTTGGGATATGGAAGGTTCTCAAAAAATATGTGTTGGATGAATGAGCAATAGCCTCCCCATTCAGGTGAGCTTAAATTCCCCACTTCATAGCAATCCCCACCTGGCTCAACTCATTCACTCAAGTTCCTTTCCAGGCCCTTGGGGATGGTTGAGTTTGAGATCCCCCAACTTTCAGTGTGGGATTTAAAGGCAGGCAAGACACAGCCTCTGCTCATCGAAATGAAAGATTAGAGGAGAGAATAATAATAATAATAACTGTAATAATCACTTATAGAGCAGGCACTATGTGTCAAGCACTGTTCTAAATGTTCTCCATATACTGGCTCCTTTAGTCCTCACCACAGCCACATGGCAGGTCCTGTTATAATTCTTTCTGTGCAGAAGGGGAAAGTGAGGCACAGGGAGAGCAAGCAAATTGTCCAAGACTGCACAGCATCCATTGGGGAAGGCAGGAGTCAAATGCAGGCAATCCAGACCCAGAGCACATAAAAAATAACCACGTGGTGATTGATGCAGGAGAGAAACACCAACCAATGAAAGCCCCCGGGCCCTAGTCTTCAGAGCCCTACAGAAGCCATTCCCAGAGCCAGACATGGAATTCTGTGACTTCACAGCTGGAGGAAGTGACGGACTGGATTCCTTTAATGCACCTTCACTTATTTCAATGGGAAGCCACTTTGAAGAGATGCTCATGAGAAGGTGTTTCAAAAGCATAGTCTCACTTAGCCTCCAACTTACTGGCTAAAGATATGACCAAGGCCTTCTTAGTTTTGCTGTAACAAATGTGTCAAATCACAGATGGTCTCTACTCAAACTACATGGGCTACAGTGGCCAAGCGAGAGATCACTCAAGCTTGGCTGACCTACTTGGACCAAGTGCCTCTGTAACAGAGCTCCGTGCTGCCACAGGGAAAGAGCATCAGGTCCAAGGGTGCTGCAGAGCAGCAGGTGCTAGCCGCTGGAAAACAGGGGACCCCCAAGCTAAACAAATGTCTGGCTGCCGTAGAGACAGGGGAGGCACCGCTCTGCATTCTGGCAGCTTCCAGAGGGGGCAGAGTGGGCAAGTGGTGGAGAGGAAGGTCAGGAAACACACAGGCTGCTTCAGCTGGAGTCACAGCTCCACACTTCCACCAGCTTCGCACTGCCTTCTGAAGAAGCAATTCCCTCATCTGTACAAGGGACCAATCAAACTTTTTTATTTGTTCCCAAAGTCATTTGTCCATTTATCCATTTCTTGCTCACCAAACATATGCTGAATGTGTATTCTGTGCAGGGGTTGCCCCAGATATAACAGTAAGTAGTACACAAGATTGGAGGTCTCCGCCCTCCCAGAAGTTATTTTATAGAACCTAGATCCAGCTTTCTCATCTCTAGAGTGGAGATAACAATACTGACTTTGAAGGTTATTAAAAAACTACAGTCACATTCTTTTCACATAATAGAAATTAGCAAACAAATGAACTTATCCAGTGCCAGGCAATGCTCTGGACCAGAAGTAGACAATGTTTTCTTAAAAATAAGAGAGTAAATACCTTAGGCTCTGTAGTCCACAGCGTCTTTGTCACAACTACTGGATTCTATCCTTGTGGCAAAAAAGCACCCAGAGGCCACACATAAACCAGCAGCCATGGCTGTGTTCCCACACAATCCTGTTTATAGACTGAGTCAGTAGAATCATGAGGCCTAGCTGGCCGACTCCTGTCCTTGACCAGCACCATCCAGGAGGATTTTCTGAGATGATGAAAATATTCTATAACTGCACCATCTACTTGAATTGTGACTAGTAGAACTGAGAAACGGCATTTTTTCATTTCATTTGACATTAATTAATTAAAATTTAAAGTTTAGTAGCCTCATGTGGTTTGTGGCTATCATATCCCATGGTTCAGATATAGAAGCTTATAACTCATTCTCCCCTCAGAGCAGCCCTAGGGTCACAGAACACCAGCACCCTGTCACTAGAAGATGCCGTTGTTGTCTACAGTGACATTGACAAGGATGATGGCAGTGCTCAAGCCAAGAGGGACACACAAGGAGGACCTATTTCCATGGCTAGCAAGAGAGAGAAACATCATGTAGAGATCAACAACATCTAATTGAGACAAAATGAGGATCGGAATACCGCTGCAGGTGGCAGCCCCAGGCAGCTGCTCAGAAACAAACCTCCCACTAGCCTTAATGAAGCTCTTCCCCAGGAGGGGCAAGGCCACCTTCCTTAGATGAAGCAGGCAAACAAGTGCCAGCAGCACTCCACCTACCTGGGCACCCAGGGGCATCAGAAAAGGTCACTTTGCACCACAAAGGGCATGGCCTCCAGCCCCCACCTGAAACTGCCCCCCCACCTCAAGGGGAACAATGACCTCACTACTCCTGATTTATGGACAGATAGCTAAGGAAGCAGCAAAGTCTCTTTCATTTTTAATTTTCAAAATGAAAGTTTCAATTATCCAATGAGCCTATTTTCAGATTCTGTTCTGGGCTAATTACAAGAGTTACAGCCTATTGAAAGTTTACCGTGTGCTGGACACTGTTTAAAGTAAACTAATGAATAGCAAGCAGACATAATCATCATTTGTACTGATGCTGTGCTTACCATGCGCCAGGCACCGTGCTAAGGAATTCCTGAGAGAATACCACTAGCTCCTCACAGCAGCTCAGTAAGGAAGGGACTATCATTGCCCCCATTCTGGAACTGAGAAAACTGAGGCTTGGAGAGGTGAAGGAACTTGTCCACATTGTCACAGCTCAGGAGAGGTGCAGCCTGGATTCAGACCCTGAGTTGTCAGACACTAGCCCACACTCATAATCGTAAGCCTGGACTGCTGAAGACATGATGATGAACAGTACAGAGATGACCCTGCCCTGATGGGGAAGCCAGAGAGTGGGACAGGTCTTCAGAGTCTGAGTTAGAAGCACACTGGTAGAAGAGATAAAAGCCCCGTGGAACAGAATACGGAAATCTAACCCAGACTTAGCAAAGAGAAGTGATCAGGGTGGAGGTCCCAGGAAAAGTGACTTCTGAGCTGAGGTCCAAATGGTAGGCAGCAGTCCACCAACCAAGGAGTATGCCAAAGAGGGTTCCAGGTTAGAAAAGGCACATCAAAGATCTAGAGAGAGAGTGTGGTACATTCAAGAAACCAAAAGGAGCACAATATGGGAGGAAGGAGGGATGGGAACCTGAGTGTCACTAAGGAGAGAGCAGGGACAGTGGGAAAAAGAACTAGGTGAGAGGTGGCCAGCGTTGAGGCATGCTGAGTTTCATGTTTGGGTGGCACAACCAAATGGAAATTCCTAACTCTAGAGGGTGGGAATTGAGGTTACAGCTCAGAAGTGAAGTCAAGACTGGTGATAGGAGTTTATAGTCCTGCCTAGGTGGGCAAAAGCAAAAGTAAGGAGAGAGAGAGAAGAGAAGAGCGCTAAGCCAAGAGAACATCTGTTGTTTCTGCCCACTGAGTATCCATTCCAACAGGTAACAGTACTTTGGTTTTCCTTTGGAAACCATTTCTGCCCACTCAGTCCTAATCCTGGCTCCAAGGTTGATGATATGACCCAGCCTGGCCGAGAAGAATGCTACATCCCCCTGGCCACTGGGGTTGGTTTAGGGATGTATACATGATAAAATATGGGTCAGTGAGAGTGATACTGAACACTTTTCTTAGAATTCTCAGGAAATAGGCACTCCCACTCCATTGATGAAGCTGAACTGATGGAAGATAAACTTGGACCCACCAGTTGCCACGGTCTCATGAGAGAAGAATCTGCCAGGGAATCCAGAGAATGAAGCAACACAGAGAAAAACAGAGTCATGATGTGGACAGAGTCAGATGGCTGGTCACCATCTGAATACCTGGATCACAGCGCACCTGAAGCCAGTGCACCCCATGCTTCCCAAGGATGTGATCCAATAATTTATTTTTTATTGAAACTAATTTGAGTTGGGTTTCCTATCATTTACAAATGAAATACTGAGACACTGGGAATGCCTAAAATTGGGCAGCCAACGAAAGGAGAAGAATCAGTGAATGAGAAAGAAAAGGAGCCATCAGAAGTAGAAAGAGAATCACACCAGGTGTCACAGAAACCCAAAAGAGAAAGAATTCTTAGACCAGACAGCTATCAACAGTATCAAATGCCACAAGGAGTATGAAGATATATAAAAGGCTATTGAATTTAGTTAGGCCCTTGGGCAACTGTCTTGTTTAGGATACCCCAGAAACAGATCCTAAGAGGATGACCGAAGTACAAGGTGATTCCAGGGAACACCAGTGGGGAGGAAAGACAGAGAAAGTAAGGAGGCCTGTAAGGGATATATTTTCAAGCATGATACTACTTTGGGCAACTGGATCTTAATCCTGTTGGGGACAACAGGAAACACAAGCCCCATAGATATTTATCCTCCAACTCCCATCAGTTCTTGTTGAGGGCTTCTCCTGGGGCAGGGGGCATTAAATTCCCCACTCCCCACATTTCCAGCCTAACACACACATGGAAAGAGTGAGACAATGGCCAGAGCAAGTCACAGGTGAGCAGACACACGTGTTGCCAGGTGGGAGTCAGGTAATGAGCAGACCATCAACAGCATCGGCTACGGAATGGAGCTTCATTGCTCTGCACCTCGGTGTCCTCATCTGTGAAAGGGGGTGGGGGATGCCTAGAATTGCTGTGAAGATTAAATAATGATAAATGCATGTCAATCCTCAGCCCAACACCCCTGCAATTAGTGCTAATAAACACATGCCACTATTTTTACTCTGGTGACCTTTTAGGGAGCAATGTCTATACAGGGTTATGAAAAGCAGGACTAGTGAGCTAGTGGCAGCGGAGAATGCAGACCATTAATTTGAAGGAGCACCAAACCCAGGAGGCTCCGGGCTGGATAAACGATAACCACTAATAGTCTATTTAAACAGCAAGCAAACTTGTGTCTATTTGTGCACAAGTCCTCAATTTAGCAAGAAGACTTTCCTGCTAAGCGCTGCCTTTCCACCCATCCCTTTGTAGAAACTTCAGTCACTCCCACTATCGGAAACAAAACAGCAACAGTATAGTCACTCCATTTCTTTGGTCCTACCCCAAAGTTGCATCAGTGAAAAATTTAGGAAGATCAAATAGAGAGAGGCAGAGAAACTCAGAAATTGTCCCCATGGTGTCAGTTTCTCGACTCTCAGGGCTCCTGCTTAAAAATGGGCCAGGTTGATTCTAAAAAGAAAATGGCCCTGGCCTGTGTGGCTCAGTTGAAGCATCCTTCCATAAACCAAAAGGTCATGGGTTTGATTCCTGGCTGGGGCACATAACTGGGTTGCAGGTTCGGTCCCCAGTTGAGGCACATATCTAGATTGCGGGTTCTGTCACTGGTCAGGGTTCATATAAGAGGCAACTGATCGATGTTTCTCTCTCACCAATGTTTCTCTCCCTCTCTCCCTCCCTCCCTTCTCTCTTTAAAATCAATAAGCATGTCTTTGGGTGAAGACAAAAAATATATAAATAAATAGAAGGAAAATGGACCATGGCCAGGCAAACAATGATGAATCACCATAATACTTCTCATATGTACACAGCACACCAGGGTTTTCAGAATATTGTTTCCTTCACCTTTGACATGATCCACAGGGAGTAAGTGATGTGTCTAAGTGACACTGTTTATTTTATGACTATTTTAACAAACATTTATATAGTACTTAAAATGAGCCAGATACTCTTTATTTGTTTTATAAACATTAACTTATTTAATCCTTATAAAAACCATGTAAGGTAAGTTCCATTACTATTCTCATTTTGCAAATGAAGACAACAAGGCACAGAGATGTTAAGAAAGTTGCCCAAGGTGTCCACAGTAGTAAGTGGTAAAGCCTGGGTTTGAACAAAGACAGCTGTGGTCTGTTGTCTGGCTCTGAATCACCACTCTGCTACCTCTAAGGCAATGAAGGAGTAAACTTGAGTGCTCTTAAACCCTGAGAGTGGATAAGTCTATTTCTGTGGGCACTGGTAAGGCAACACTTAAAATAACCAAGAAGGAGGAGGAGGGAGAGAAGAAGTTGGTAGGGGAAGAAGGAGGAAGTAAAGAGGAAAGAGGAGGAGAAATAGCAGTAGCCAATAATAACTAACATTTACGGAGCATTTCCTAAATGCCAAGTGCTGTGCTAGGTAATAATAAGAGTAACAACAATCAGAGCAACACTAGGAGGTAAGTACCATTTACAGATGAAGAAACTGAGGCTTAGAATTTGTGTGAGATTATTGAGTTACAAAATGGGAGAGCTAGTATTCAAAGTCAAGTCTGCCTGACTCCAAAGCCTTTACTACGAAGCTCAGGAGCAGTGACCCTGCAGGTGCAGCATAATGAAGCTTTGAGTTGAAGGAGAGTGGGGCCATGCACTCGTTTCACTGGCCACAGTTCCCTGGTGACGGCCAGATGAAGGGCAAGTACCAAAGGGTGGTACAAATCCTGAAGTGAAGGGTGGGAGATGGGCTTTGCTCAAACCCCCAGGAACAGTCTGGAAGACTCAGACTTTCCAGAGAGGGCCAGGAATGCGGGTGCTTCAGTGGGAGGAGGCTGGGGGCAATGAGCACTGCATCATGCCCAGTGCTAGAGCTTGTGGCTGAAGATTTTGTTTTGATTGTGTGTTTTTTGTCTCCTCTTTCCTGGGACACCTAAGGCTTTGGGTGGGTACTCAACTTTCTCAAAACAATAAAAAATAAAGAAATAGAAAACATTTCCTTCCCTTTTCTCTACTCATCCAGAGCTTACTAGGTTTAGGGGCTACCCATTTACTAATTCATCATTCAATTCTATTTAGAATAAAAGGTGCAGTCCCTAACCATAGTCTCCTGACACATGTACATCGAAACTTTTTTTTTTATACTTCCATTTTATTCATATTGGAAACTATTGTACATTTTATACTGGGTCCATTTTAATAGTATTTCTTTATTAAATAAGCAACCCATGGATACATTCTCTTTTCAAAAGGTTAAATTATTTTTACATAACCAAAAATAATGTCTAGTCTGTTTTCTTAGAGCTTCTGGGTTTCCCCTCACTCAAGGTATGTAGGACTATCTTCCTAACATTTCCTCTAATACTCTTTATTATTTTCACTTTTAAATCTTTTCTCTGTAATTTACCCACCTGTGATTTATTTTTGCCTAAGATGTGAGCTAGGAATCAAACGTGTCATCCATCCACATGGCCACCCAATTATGCCAGCACCATTTATTAAATAAACCATTCTTTTCCCATTGGTCCAAAATGTCACCTTTCAACACATTAAGTTGCCACACTTCCCAAGACTCATTCAGTCCCCTTTGGGATTCTAGCTTCTTATGCCACAGCTGAGAGAATTGCAGCAATTATTTTAAATGTGTTTCATAGCTTAACAATAACTATTTTAGCTTTTAAAAGACATCTGTAAGAGGCACTCCCGTGCATTGCTGGTGGGTGCATAAATTTGCCCAGCCTTTTGGAGTGATTTAACAATACCTACTAAACTGAAAATGCTCACTTCCTTGGTCCTAACAACCCTTCTTCTAAGAATTATTCCACAGAATGGGGGGAAAGGTGCAAGGATTAAGAAGGATAATTGGTAGGTACAATATAGACAAGGTGATGTTAAGAATAGTATAGGAAACGGAGAAGACAAAGAACTTACATGCACAACCCATGGACATGAACTAAGGGGCGTGGGATTGCTGGAGGAAAAGAGGTTACTGAGCAGAGGGGAGAAAAGGGAGAAAAACTGGGACAACTGTAATAGCACAATCAATAAGATATATATTACAGCCTCAGTTCCCATGCCATCCCCGTACCCCCTGCCTGCTTGCAGCTGCCTGGGAGTTTCCCATGATAGTGGGGTGCATCAACCTGAGCTCCATTTGGCCTTGATCAGCCCTAGACGCACAGCTGCAAGGTAATGACTGAATTCAATAGTTTCTTTTCTCTTCCGCCTATAACATAACCCCTCCTTCCCTAGGAGCCTGGAGTCGGGCCATTTACAGCATGGCTTCCTCCCTGCGTGCTAATTACCTCAAATAAACTTCTTTTCTTCTGCTTGCTGCATCCTCGTGGTTCTCTGAGCGACACAGTTCTTACAATATATACTTTTTTAAATAGAAAATCAGAAATGCAGAAAACAGCCTATGAATCAAGGTGAGATTCTCATATTACCATTCAATGAATGAAGAGCTCATGGCATAAGAAGTCAATGAAGGAACAAAGGACAAATTAGAAGGAGAATGCTTTGCTGCCCTGTGGTGCCAAGATCACCCTGGCCCTGTCTGCATCAGGAATCAAACCCACCTCTGGCCTAGCCCCAGCTGCTTGGTCCTGGCCATCACACATCTCCCATGTATGTTCCTTCCCGGAGAAGCCCCAGGTCACTCATGGGCAGTTCAGGGCAAAGGTGACAAAGGGAGAAGTGAGATGACGCCTCCTAGGTCTTTCCCATGGTGAGAGAGATGACTGTCTCATTGGGTCCTTGTGAGAGCCATAAGCAGCACACAGTGCAGGTGAGCAGACAGGCTGACCCCAGAACTTGCTCCCCAACATCAGAGAGCAAGGGGCCTGCACCTTATCTCTCCATTTGCTTATGTAATATTATAGGCAACTTGAACCACTAGGGCTATAATTACAGAGAACACCTCCACCTGCCCTAATGAACACATGATCTCAGATACAGAACATTGGGCTAGACTAAGACACTGCTCTCTGTTGGAGGTGGGGACAGGAATGGAGCCTCGGAGCCACTGAAGAACCTGTCTGGGAGCAGCAATAAATTGAAGTAGTCTGACAGAAGGCTGGATACCATAAATGTGGCATGGAGGGGCACAGCTGTAGTTCATCAAAGAAAGAGTTGTTAGAAAATTGAGCCTAAAGCAAGACTGACTGATTCCATATAATAATCACACTAATGGCTAGCATGTATTAAGAGTACTTTTATTCCGTGCATAGCATTGTTCTAAATGCCTTACATCAATTCACTGAATCTTCACAATAAACCTATGGTACAGGTATTTTATTTCCAATTTACAGATAAGAAAACAGAGACATGAAACCATCCCAATATCATACACAGTAGACGATGCAGCTAAGTTGAACCCATGCTATATTGTCAACTTAGAATGTGTGTGCTCTTTGCTGACAATTCCCTCAGTTCCTTCATTCTTCCTTCTACTCCCACATCTACACTGACTCTCATACACGGAGCTAGCAAGTTCACCCCTGTTGGAGAAAATGTCTAGCATTGCATCTTGATGTAAGATACCTCCACTGGTAACCAGGAAGTGCACAGCACCCACAGAGTCCACTGTCCCTTCTGAGAATTCCTGCTGCAAGAGACTCTGAGGCTCCTGATATATGAAACTAACAGAACTTTCATGGGAGGTATCCCTGACATCTCCTTCTGCCTACCCACCCATGTTCTACTTAGTGACCCTTAAGATTCATGTATTCCTTAGTCCTTTTTAGCATTTGCCACCCTTAATGTCTGACTGGTCTCTAACTATATATTCCTTGAGAGTAGCGACTACATCTGTCTTACTCATTGCTGTAATACCAAAATACAGTGCAGAACTTGGCATATAAGTAGGTGCTCAATTAACATCTGTTATGAAATCAGATGTATAGGTTGATTATTGAAATGATAAATGGATGGATGGATGGACGAATGGATAATGCAGCTTGGCATAAATTCTCCATACTAGATAGTGTAAAATCAAACTAACTGGGGCCTCTCTTGGGTGGGAGATAAGAAACACAAGCAGGCAGCATTGGTGAGCTGAAAAGTACATGGAGAGACGTCCACAGTTCCAGCTCTCTATGCGGGCTGATGTAGCACCCTGTCTTGGAGTATCCCTGTGGCTGATGAGACCATTTCCCCTCCATCCCACTTCCCATACACACCTGAAATTAAGCCTCACTCCATCTAAGGCATTCTGGACAAGCTTTTCTTTGCAACCTGAAGAGTCCAGCTGGCACTCAGCAATATTTCACTGCATTCCAAATGTCAGACCAACTTTAGGGCCAACAGAATCTCTTTAAGAAGTAGAATTCCAAGCAAAGAGGAGCCAAGGCAGGAATCCTTTCTAAAAGGCCTCAAACCACACCAGGAGAAATGTGACCTACAAGCCAAACATAGAAAAACTGGCCTTGCCCTGACTGGTGTGTCTCAGTTGGTTGGAGTGTTATCTCTCAAAGTGAAAGGTGTTTGGTTCAATTCCCGGTCAGGGCACATAGCTAGATTGCAGGTTCCATCCCTGGTTGAGGTGCATACGAGAAGAAACTGATCTCACATTAGTGTTTTTCTCTTTCTCCTTCTCTTCCCCTATCTCTAAAACTAATTTTTTTTAAAAACTGGGGGGAAAAAGCTGACCTTGGCTATAAAGGGATCTCTGCAGCCCCTTAATGTTGTCCCAGGGTCACTTCTACCATACCCTATGGTGCCCTGCAGAGCTTGCTGCAGAACATATTAGAAACTGTCTGATTTCACTTATAGATTGACTCAGCTTCCAGTAACTAACCTCTCCAACCCCAAGTCTTGCAGTACCTCCAAATGCATACACACACACACACACACACACACACACACACTGTTCCACCCATATTGAACTCTCAGGTACTTCCCACATGAACCCCGCTCTCCCCTCCCAGCCTCTGCACATGTGATTCCTCAGCCCGAAACATTGTTCCCCCAATTATTTTTTGCTTTGCTAACTGTATCTACTTGTCCTTGAGTCTCAATAGATGTCACCTTTTCCTGGAAAGTCTCCCTGACCTAACCCCAAGGTTTGAGTAGAGATCATCTTACATACTCTCAGAATTGTCAGAGCATACCCCAAATGTGTGGCATTTCCACTTTGTTAATGCATGTATCCTCAGTTATGTCATGAGCTCCTTGAAAGAAAGACTAAATATCATTCATTGTTGTAACTCCAACCCTTAATGTTCAATGAATATGTTGAATGAGTGAACAAATGAATGAACAAAAGAATGAATGCACTAAGCAGATGCACTAGCTGCAGCCTTCCTTGCCTGCCATGAAGATCTTTACCCAACCACCCACAAATTCTTGAGACCACAGGAAGAATATCAAATAACCTCAAAAGCACTAATAGGCAAGTGAAAACAACAGCTAAAATTAATGCAATTTCTAACAGGATGAGGAGTTCTCAGTAGACAATTCTCTATTAACTCAAACAGTGCCTGACTGGGATGCCCAGTGCTTTCTCAGAATGACAGCATGGGGCTGCCCAGTGCTGGCTAGAGAGCTGACATCCCAGCTAATCAGGGCAGTGGCTGGGGAGCAGCTACCAGGAAAGGGGAGCCCCCACCCAGTCAGCACCCAGATCATCCACATTTTTCAAAGAAGCTGGAAATTGTGGTTTCTAAACATCAGCCTCAAATTCAACTGGTTAGCTTTCTCTGGAGTAAATCACAGTGAGAGAAATGGCAGAGGGGTGAAGACTCTAGCTTTGTAGAACCAGTCGCAGGGCTCTACCACTCACTGCCCGAGTACCTTTGAGCAAGTTGTTCAAACTCTGTGCCTCAGTGAAGCAGGAGGCTAACGGCATCTCACAGGGCTGGTGTGATGATAAATGCAATAATGCACACAGAATGCTCAGCGCAGGACCGTGCATGTGGTAAGCAATAACTAAATGCTCTCTTGGTGCGGGATGATTGGGGACACAGGTTTATAGCCTCACTTAACAGCACTGAGATTCTAAACCAATGGTGCTCACTCCTAAACCTGACAGCTCAGGCAGCACCATAGCCCACACGTCATTGCTCCTGCGCCAGCTTCCTCCATCACACACACGTTCATGTACACAGCATTTCCATGGCAGTAACCTGCTCCACAAAAGGGACCATCAATATTTACTATTTTTCACATATTTCAGATTATTTGGGTCTAATAATCTAACTGGCACTCTCCACTGCTTTAGAAAATGACAATGAAGAAGCCAAGCCTGCAGGAACTAAAAAGCAGAAGTGCCTGCAGCAGCAGAGACGCACAACAGCATCAGGTAGCCACAGATCAAGAGACTCCAGGAAGCTCAGCTCACAAGGATGCCCCCCCTCCCGCCGCCACCGCTACCGCCCAGTGCTTAACCCCCTCCAGCACCCCATCCTCCCCATAGCAAAAGCAACACGTTGCAAAGATTCTTACACCCTTCATCCCTCTCTCTGCCTCTCTACTCAACCCCTAAAACCCACACATACACAAGTCCTGAGATTTTTAATGCCTTATTCACACATACACAGAACATGATACCACTGAGTTTTAAAAAATAACCCCCTACACATGCACACACTTACACACGTGCACACACACAATTTGATAACCAGCACAACCTCACTGTTCCTGCTTGGGAAGTGGGCAGCTCCCCTGCAATAAGGAAGGCTTCTCTCAGAGCTTCTGAAACATCACCTGAGCCAGGGAACAGCTTGTGATTCACGCCGACTCACCCCCATCTCTGCAGCAGACCCTATCTCTGCATGGAAGGCTACACACAACTTTTTCATTCACTCCCTCATTCAGGCACAAAGCCTGTTCTCAGGGAAAAAAGAACTCATTCAGGCACAAAGCCCTGTGCCCAGCCTTGCACTAGCCCCAGAAGAGACAGAGGAGAATAAAATGTGGTGCCTGCCCTTAAGTTTCTCCCACTGAGACAGACAGTGACCACAAATCAATGTGATAAGTGCTATCAGAGGGAAGGTGAATCTAGAAGCCAGTTAGAAAACTGAAACACATAACTGTAAAAGTATGAAGTATCTGCATGACAAAAGAGTTCACACACACACACACACACAGGAAAAACACAGGACAGACCAGGGGGGTTATTTTCAACATATGTCACAAATAAGGGATTAGTAACCATATATAAAGACAGTAACTATAAATCAGTAAGAAAAAGCCCATAAGGAAAATGGACAAAGAAATATGAAGAAGGAATTCCTGGAGAAAGAAATTAAAAATGGGCAACAGGTATATGAAAATATGTCCAGCTTCATGACTATCACAGAAGTATAAATTAAGATAAGATATTTTTCTCACCCGTTAGACTGGCAAAAATTGAAAAAGTTGATAATTCCCAGTATTGGCAACCATGTGGGTTGGGCGAATGATGAATAAATGAATGAAACTATAGGAAAGCACCTACCAAGCAAGGGAACAATCGTTCTACTTCTGGGATCCACATCCCTCCTCCAGCGGGCTTTGCACATAAGAGACAGCAGCCAGTAACCCTCTACAGAATTAAGCTAAACAGAGGAGGCCCTGTTGCATGTCTGAGCACAGGACTTGCATTATTCCAACGCCCTTCCCTGTGGGTCTGGGATACAGGGCGGGGGCAGGAAACTGTAAGCAGGCTAATGGGTCTTGGAGCAAGAACTGGGGACAGAGCTTGCTGCCCAGGGACCAAAGGGGTCCCTTGGTGATGGGTACTGCTGTCCTTACCAGAGGCAAACCACGAACGCACAGGCATTTCTCTCTCTCACAGACAGAAATGGGGATCAGAGAAAACGAAGGTTTGTATGTGATCGTTCACTGGAGAACATGGAAGAAACAGATCAAGAGATGAGAGGCAACATGGAGAGCAAGGAGAGCCTTTGCTCAAGTGGAACTGCAGGAAAGCGCCACCCTGGAAAGCAGAGCCACACCTTAGAAATGGGGTACCAGGCCCAAGGGGCCCACAGATACTGGGAGGCCCTTTCTGTTCTACCCAATAATGGAAATAGCCAGCATATTGCTTGCCGTGTGCCAGGCACTGAGCTAAGACCTTCAGGCCTTTTCTCTATAGTCCCTCTGACATAGTATTCCCATGCCTATTTTACAAAGGCACTCAGCTTACCTGAGGCTACATAGCACTGGAATTTGAACCTAGGTATATCTGACTCCAGGACCCCCTACTCTTCTCCACACCCTTGGTTCAGCTGGCCCAGTACTAGGGAAGTCATCTCTCAAGGAGAAAGTTCTGCCCAACAGTAGGCTGGGACCAGAAGTTTATCCCCCTTGCCCCCCACCCCCCACCATCCCTGGAAAAAGCAGGAGCACAGCCGGGGGAGTCAGTGGGCCAGGTGTTCCAGAAGGGAGTTACTATTACCATTCGGGGCACAAAGAAATTCGAACCTGGGTTACTTCCAAGCTCAGGTGAGTGTGGGTGTGCCCCACCATCCTCTCATCCACATTTGTTTCGCCTAGAGGGATCAACAAGAAGGAAAAAAAACAAAAACAAAACCTTCTAATCAGACAGCCTGAAGCTGCTGTTGGTGCAGCAGCAGGAAGTGGGCAGCCTGGGAGGCCACATCCGCCCCACAGCCAGGCTCCGTGGGACACATGGGTGGTGGCAATACTAGGGGGGGGGGGGGGGGGCGGGGGGGGTCCCTGGGCCCAGGTGAGAAAGGAAGGAGAACCTCCAGGCCCCATCTCAGGTTGAGTCATAGTCCAGAGTCAGGTTTAGCTGGACCCATTTGGCTCTGACTCAACTTCTAGACCTCACAGAACTCTGAGTGTAACCATGAGACCTCAGGCAGTTGACTCAAGTTCTGTGGCCTCAGTTTCCTAATCTGTTAAATGGGGGTAGAATGGTATAATCCTAGGGAATGGGGTTGGAACTGGGGGCGAGGGTGGAGATGCCACCACTTAAATCGACTTTGATGCACTGGACCACACCTCTGCCACTAAGTTGTCTGCCTGCTTCACTGCCATATTCACTGCCAGCACCTACAACCACATGTGTGGCACACAGTATGCATTCAACAACTCGTCGTCGTCGTCGGCAGCCGTCCGTCTCGAGAGACGATGGTGTAGCTTCTTAAGAGTCTATCTGCACTGCCGAGAATGGCTGTGCAGTCCGACTCGGGAGTGACACGGTATCTGTCTCCTCCCGTGTTGAATCGACATCTTGCGATGACGCTGGAGTGTCCTCTCCAGTGAAGCTGAAGCTACAGAGCCTGGGCAGGGTGATATGGAGGGTCTGCTGTTGCCCATGCAGCAGACCCCCCCTCTCTTCGCAGCTGAAGGGTCCAAGGGAAAGACGGAGTCGATACAGCTTGGCTTCAGGTGCGCCGCAGGAGTTGCCGGTGTTGACTACAACGTCAAACCGCCTTAGGGACTCCGGCTCCGGATTTTCTGTCGGGGTTTACTCCCTTAGCCTTTCCCCTGAAGAGGTATGCCGCAAGGCAGCGGAGGTTTTTTGGAGTCAGAGTTTTCCTTCTCTGATGTGCCCTGCCTGACTGGAAGATCGAACCAGCGACACTTAGCTCGCAGGCCGACGCTCAATCCACTGAGCCATACCAGCCAGGGACTAAAGGCAGAAGAGTACTGCAACCAAATCCCACGCTGGGAAACTTACGCCGCTGAACCATACCAACCTCTGAGAGTGGCACAGCATGGGTTCCTGGTTGTGCACACCACAGACTTACCTAGTTTGGAAAATCTGGAGTCCATTGACCCTCAGGAAAAACTGATTTACCAGATACTTGTTACAGAAAAGCCCAGATTTAGTCTGTAAACCACCAGATGGCCAAAAGCCATGAGCCAGACAGGCTTTCTGAGCACAAATCCAATCTCTTAATGAAAAGTCATGGTGACGGGGGTGCCGCTGAGATTCGGAGGAGAGTCCCCAAGTGAAATCACATGGCAGCTGCTAGGGAGCCTCCAAATCCACACCCCAGGGCCCCCAAGGCAAGTCAGCCAATGGGACATCCTGCCAAATACCCACCCGACATACAGGAGAGTCCCAAAGTCTCTCCCACCAGAGTCTGCAGACTGAGTCTGGGGCTCAGCTTATAATTGAGCTTTTATTAATATCAGAGGCTAGCACTCTGAGAAGGTGGTGGATTAAAACCCTAACATCCACCTTACCTTGAACTTTTCAGAAGCAACTATTAGTTGAATTACTAAATAGCAGGTGCTCAAAAATATTTGTTGAAGAAAAGGACAAGATAAAAAGAAATGAAAGAAGGTAAAGAGTGGGAAAAAAGGTTGGACGCCCAAGAAGTTTTCCAGCCCATGGGAAGCAGCTGTGGTTGACCAGTTAGCAATTCTGCCTCCCTTGGAGCCTTGCCCAAAAGAATATGAGCTGCTTTGTCCCAGGACTGAGTGCTGTGATCAGTAGGTGGTGGCCATCTCACTTTCTGACTGGTCTCTGGGATTGAGCCAAAGACTTTTACTTCCTTTTCTAAGGACAGTTCTTTCTTTTTCCTCTGAGTTTCAATCTCACTCCTTTTTCTCCAGCACCCGCCTGTAGACTCCAGCAGAGAGCAAACATTCTAGTGCTCATGGATGGTCTCACATGGTGCCTCTGGTTCAAAGCCAAGTGTCTATGCTGAATCACCGTCACTGGGACAGTTGCCTGTTACCACTCCTCAAGGAAAATATGTGTTATCAGTAAAAACCTAGAGCAGGCCCATCCAGACCTGGATCCACTGAAGCCCACACAACTGATGAGTGATACCCAAGGACTGTTCCATGCCCACCATCTCTCACACAAGATGCGTGGTGCTTAAAATATGTGCTCCGCACTCAAATCCTGGTTGCTCCACTTATCAGCTGTGTAACCTTGGGGAAGTTAATTCACCTCTTCATGCCTCAGTGTCTCGAGTTGTAAGAAGAGGATAATAACACCTACCTTACTGGGTTACTGTGAAAATTAAATGAGACAATGCTCATAAAGTGTTGTAAGCAGTCAAGACTCTGACTTAAAAACAACAGAAACCCATTCTAATCAATTTAAGCAGAAAAGGTGTTTACTCTCTGGCTGAGAGGCCATACAGGCAGGAGGAACACTGAAACCACAGCACTGACCCTGTCCAGGAGAGGAAGCATTGCCACCACTGTTGGGCCCAGATGAGGCAGTCTGCAGCACAGACTCACATGGGATAAGTACTGCTAGGAGCCTTTCCACAGCTGACCCTGTCACTTGGATATACCTACCACCTGCCCCTCCAGAATGGATCATACAGTGTCTGCTCCTTTCTTCACTAGCAGCCAATTCAAAATCCTGTACGGATGCATCTGATCAGCAGATCCCAGGTCACACCTCTGTGCTCTAGCTGCTAAGAGGCTGGGAGAGTGGGTTTCTAAATTCTACATTAAGGAGGCATGGATTGATCAAATAGAAAATTCCAAAACATAAAAATGCTATTGAAGAGTATGAGGTCAGGACATTCTCAGTAAGTAGTTACTGCTCCCAAAGCAAGGAGGTTCCTGTGCCCCAAATTCCTCTTCACCTCTCTGGGCTAACCTGTTACCTTTCCAAAATATTGGATTAAACCCTTCCCATTAGCCCTCCTACATCCTGACTCTATCTGTCCACGTGCCTTCAGAGACTCCACCAGAAACAAGAACCCAGCAATGGAGTCAAGTTCTCCTTATCATCTGGGGGAGAATGTGCCAACTACTTGGAATCACAGAACTTCAGAATGTCCTTAAGGGAAGGCCACTCTGTTCTGCTATCTTATATTGCAAATTTAGAGACTGATTCCTAAAGAGGGGGAAGGATTTGGCAAAGGTTGCGCAGCACAGTCCTGGAAGAATCAACACTAAGGTCAAGAAAAATGAAAGGGAGAAGAAACCTGTGTCAAGATTCTCCACCAGGCTAGTATGCCCTGCAGCCAGAAAGGATACTACTACATTATGAACAGCAGTCTTGGAGGTCATGGGGAGAAGCATCAGTTTTAACAGCAGGCACCACAATGCTCTGTCAGTAGCCCCTGCTACTCAAAATGTGGTCCATGGACCAGCAACGTCAGCATCACCTGGGAAGTTAGAATTCAGAACCTCAGGCCCCTCCAGAGACCTTCTGAATCGCAGATCCCTAGATGATCCCCCCACACATTAAAGTTTGACAAATGCTGCCCTAGCCAGTCCCCATATAAAGAACTCAAAAGGAAAAAGGCTGCTGAGAGTCAGCATTGATGTGACTCTATTATGTGTAAGACTATGCTTAGAGCTTTATACACTTATATCATTGAATCCTTTTAATAATCCTGTGGAGTAGACTTTCAGGGCCCCATTACACAGATGAGGAAATTGAGGATGAGACAAGAGATGTAAACTTACTCTTCACCACTGGGTCCATCTGGTAACATAGTTCTACTCATTCTTTGAGTGGCCTCTTAGGTAACCTCTTTAGCAAAGCTGCCCTTGAATAATACCCCTCTCCAATACTATCCTGCTAGCATTAGCCAGCTCTGTTATTCTTTGGTACCTTATGAAACTCATCCCTTGACCTTGGACAGCCCAGTAAGGTGAGTAGAGAGGGCACCGGCCTTCAATCTTTCGAATCCGCACTGTGCTTGATTACAATAACAGATGCATCATTTAACCCCTTTGAGTCTCATTTGCCTGATCAGTAAGGTGGAATTGGATTCTAGATTCCATGAGAGGACATACTTCACACACATGGAGTTATGCTGAAGACAAAGCAGGGTAAATTTTATTGCCACTCACCTCTGCCCTGTACATACTCCCTCCTCCGGTGGTGAGCTAGAATCAGTGGGAGCCACTGACTATGGTGAGAAATTTATACCATTGAAATCAGCAAGTATTTCCTACCAGGGTTGTGCTTCTACTTTTTTATAGAGAGCCGAATACTAAATATTTATCAGCACACCACTTTCTCCATCCCTCTCTGATTCACAGATCAGTAGGACCTCCCCACACTAAAATTCTATGGCTTCTGTGACTTCCAGAAATCCAAGAGATCACTCTGTAACTGCCCTGCCCCAAAGAGAGTCCAGAGTAGACTCCTCACTTACTCATTCAACCCATACCTACTGGACACCTATTATGTGCATGTGCAGCCTACCATCCTCCATGAGGGGAGCAGGTGCCCTGCCACCTGCCATTCATCATATCAGAAAAAAAGGTTCACAGCTGTGGTAAATGGGGGAAGAAAGTTAAAAAGTTCCAAAGGTGGCAGAGGAAGGATCACATACATCATTTCCGTATCATCCCCGATCAATGGTAAATTACCTCCTGACAACAGGATAACCTTCCCCCGGATTCACCCACACTCACCACATGCATCAGGAATCATGTGAAATAAAGGAAGACCCAGTCTTTCATGTTCTCACTGCCAGAATTGTCAGAGTACCCCTGGGGTGCCTGCACCATCAAAAGCCTTGGAGATATGGTCACTGTTATGATGGAGATACTGACCCATGCCCCTCAGAACCCCACTCTCTGCCCTGCAATCCCACCAAGCTACTTGGTCTAGTCCTCCCATCCCTTCATCCTCTCAGTCACCTCTTCTCTGCTCTTCAGTCTCGTCTCATCAGCACTCTCTCATTGACCCTTCAGTCCCCTCCTCTCTCTCAGTCCCTCATTCTCTACTCTCATTGTTTCTCAGCCTACAACAATATGGAGTAGGGATAGAGATAAATCAGATGATCCTTAAGATGCTGATATGCAACTAGTCAACTCACATTCATTTCAGTGAACTGGCTTTTAGAAGACTGATTTAGAGCTGCAGCATGAAGTAGAATCCCATGCGAGTTCATGAGTGGTGATGGAGGAAAATTACTCAGCTTCCAGAATCTGGTCTGTCAAGACCTGTCTCTGACCCCTGAACACTGTCACCTTTTGTGGCCCTCCCACCAGCCATCCAATACAGGGGTCAGGAAGAAGGGAGCCTGGCTTGAGTAAGGCATGCACACTGGAACCCACCTGCACCCCCGCAGCCCTGACAAGATGAAATGGCAAAGGAGACCCGTGTGAGACCATGGAGACCTTGACTTCCCCAGAACGGCCAGAGTGTCCTAACATTTGACTTTAATGACTCAAGAACCTGTCATTCCAACTCCTCCACAGTGTGGTGAATTTAAAAATCTGAAGATTTAACTTTAAAAAAGTTTAACAAGTTAATTTTCTAAATTTAAAATGTTTCAGAAAGAAACAACCTACAGAAGGATAATTTTAAGCTATATTAAAGCTCAAAGATGACATCATGGAGTTCTAATTATATAGACTCTGAGGCAATAGAGGTTTCAGGCAACCTTTCTGAATACACTTAGAAATTTTTCACAATATGTCGATACTATGTTGGTATACCATCTTCTGGATATACCAAAAGTCCCTCTCAAAGACTATTTGGAAAAATGAAAGTAGAGACCTCAAGCAAGATTAGAGCTCTTCCATTTCAGTGTTCACTCCTAATTTTTTCTCCAACAATAAGATTATTTCTATGAGAATACAGAAGTCCCTCTCTATATCGCGGTTCACTTATCGCGGCCTCACTGTACCACGGAATTTTTAAAAATATTATGTTTAATTATTTATTGCAGATTTTCCACTATATCGCAGGATTTTGCAGTACTGTATACGTATGTTGTTAAAGTTACGTAGGTTTAAGAGTGTAGAATACATTTAAGAACATAAGTAGTGTTTATAAAAGTGTGGAAAAGGTTAATAAGGGAGTGGGAAAGGTTAATAAGGGACTGGGAATGGTTTATAAGTGTGTGGGAAGGGTTTATAAAATCTTAAAATATATATAAATTCTAAAATAAATGTAAGGTTTCTACTTCGCAGATATTCACATATCACAGGGGGATCTAGAATGTAATACCCGCAATAAATGAGGGAATAGTGTATCTATAGATAAGAGTTGAGACCAGACCTAGCCCGTAATCTGTATATAATATAAACTATTGATATACATAATTTATATGTACATAACATATTTAAATAAAACACATTTACACATTATAGTCTTCACATCAAAGACCTAAGTTATATATCATTTTTCTCATTTTACAGCTTTAGAGTGGTTAACAGTTTCCCATGCAACAAAGGCAGTAGACGGTAGAGCAAGGCTTTGAAAAGCAATACTCATGGCATCCAAGTCCATGATCTTTCCTCCTCACCACAATCTCTCTAGTTTCTGTCCCTCTTTGCCTGTCTTTATCTCTATATTCCTCTTCTCGGAATTGCCCTGGCTCCTCCAGGGGAAATAAGAAGGTAGAAGAAACAGTCCCTGCCCCCAAGATATGATCATTGTGAATAATTTTTCTGCTTTCCTGAAAGGATGAGAGCAAAGGTCAGAAGCAGGCAGCAGTTGAGCCAGAAGGTAAGCAGAAAAGTTAAGATTCCTCAAATTCTAGGATCTATGCTTAGTTTCCAAAAAGGAATTTAAGTCCAGGCTTACTGGTGTTTTTAAAGGGACAGGGGAATTAGCCAATCCCAGGAAGGCAGCAGAAAGGGAATTAATTTTTAATGAGCAGTTGTTGAGGTGCTTTCTTCTAAAAGAAAAAAGTAGCTAATGCTACAATACTCTGGGGGTGAAGTTTGTGAGGTTTGCTTATCCTCATTATGTAGGCAATGCAACAGAGGTTCAAAGAAATTGAGTAACTGGTTGAAGAACACAAAATTGGAAAAAAAGGCAAAAGCAGAATTTGAATGTAGTCGCTGTCCATATTCTTTCTAGTGCCCTCACCAAACCACTTCTCTGACTCCACCCCCCAAGTTCCAGGGACACACAGGCCTACGGAAGAAACATGCCAACAAGTGAGAATCTAACTACACAAATGACAACTATTGCTCTGATGGCATATGAGATGTAGCATGCTGAGTGTGACTTTTTGTAATAACCATTTTCCTGCAGACACACGACAGAAATGGCTCTGTCAATCTGTCATTAATTCTCAAATTTCCCACATTTCCTCTGCCACAGAGGGCTACGGCACTCTTCTCTGCCTTTCTGCCAAGCATGCAGAGGAGGAAATGTTGCTGGTGGCAGGGAGGTGGGAGCTGGAGACCAAAAGGAATTTTTCCATTATGTTATCCAACTAGTTAGGGCTGCTCTCGAAGAAAGTTACTGATTTTGGTCACTACATTTTGTAACCATTCCCCTGACCTAACTCTCCCATTAGTACTAACAGTTTTTCTTCTTCTTTTTTCTTTTTTTTTTCTAACAGTTTTTCAATTGATTCCTTTAGAATTTCTAAAATAAATAAAAATGTAACATGAACAATGTTAATTTGGCAATCTTTTTTCGAATAATGTAATTACTACTTATATCAGTTTCTTTTGTTTCATTGACTAGAACATCCAAAACAATCACAAATAACAGTGCTACTAGCATCCATCCTTTGTTTTTTCTTGACTTTAATGCTTTAAGTATCATAAAATTAAGCATATTTTTGGCTACTGGTTGTCCACACAGTCTTTATTATACTTAGAAAGTATATTTTTATTCTTAGTTCTTTCTCTAAGAGTTTTCACTGAAAATGAATATTGAAATTTTAATAAATACTTTTTGACATCTGTGAAGATGATCCTATTTTTCCTTTAACATTTTGATGAGATTTATTAATAGACTTCCTAATAATAAGCCATAGTGTCTTTCTAGAATGAACCTTTCTTGATCATGATGCATTGTTCTTTTAACATCCAGCTGATTCAATTTGTCAAGGTTTTATTTAGGATAATTTTCTCTGTATTTATAAGTGGGATTAGACTATGACTATTTTTTGTGTGTGTTATATTTGTAGGATTTTGTGTCTGTATGATGCTAGGTCAGAGGAAAGACCTGAAATGGTTTTCTTCTTTTTCTGGGGTTTTGAGAAGTTTTTTAAAAATCAAAAGGATTACTTGTGCTGGAGGTTTTGCTAATGGGTTTGAAAACTTTCATCATTTCCTTCTTTTCTCTTGGTCTAGACCAGGGCCCGATAAACCACAGCCTGCAGACCTGCGACCTGTTCTTACAAGCAGTCTTATTGGAACACAGCCATGCACACTTCTTCAGAAATCTCTCTGGCTGCTTTCATGCTGCAATGGCAGAGCTGAGTCATTGCTATAGAATGTTCCACAAACCTAAAATATTTACTGACTGGCCCTTAAAAAAAACAAAAAGAAAGAAAGAAAAGAAACTTTTCTGACACCTGACCTTTTTTATGGTAGACAATCTGGGCATTTCCATTTTCTTACACTTTCAAATTTAATACCAAAATTAACAACAGCTACCATCTAAGTGCTACAGAGTGCCCAGCAATGGGCTGAGCTCTTTCCATGGATTATTTCACTTGAACCTACACAATCCCTGTATTGTAATCCCCATTTACGGTGGAGGAGCTTGAAGCTGAGAAAGATTAAATAACCTGCCCAAAGTCAAGAGGGTTTATTGGGAAACCTATGACATAAATCCATGTGTACATTGAACACCATAGTAGCATCATGTCTGGTTATCTGATAAGTTTTGTATCTCCATATTCATTTCCTTTCTCATTCTTAATTTGCATTATATAGTCATTTTATAAATATTATAAACTATTATATACTTTTATAAATATTTATTATATTCATTTTTATATGTGATTAGTCAAAAGTAGACCTATTCTGTTGGCTTTTTGTTTTGCTTTGTCTTGTTTTCTAGGACTCATTCTTAGAGTTATCAATACAATGCTTTTTATATATTCTAATGCTATTGTATATTACATTAGAATACAAAATGTTACATATTCTAATGCTATATTTTAATTCAACATTCTTACTCCTGCTTTCCTTAGGTTTCTCTTGCAGAATTTTTCTCCCTTACCTCATGAGTGGAATGCTTATTTAATTTATAGTCTTTCTTGATTGGTTAATATTTTTTAAAGAATTTAAGACTATGAATTTAGGATATTGATTAGACACTGTCTTATAAGTTGTGATCTATAGTTTATCAACAACAACAGTAAATAGCTTAAAATAAATATATTTCTTTTCTTATTAAACTTTTTATTTTAAGATCATTGTAGATTTTCTGCAGTTATAAAAATAATAGAGACCCCATATATCCTTTACCCAGTTTCTCCCAAAGGTAAAACTATAGCAAGTATTACAGGCAGAATATTGACTTTGATACAGTTAAGATACAGACATTTCACAAAGATCCTTCATGTGGCCCTTTTATAATCACACCCACTTCTCTCTGCCCCCACCCTGTCTTCACTCCTGGCAATCACTAATCTGTTCTGTATTTCTATAATTTTGACATTTCAAAAATGTTATATAATTGTAATCATAACCATACAGTATATAACCTTTAGAGACTGGCTTTTTTTCACTTGGCATAATTATCTGGTGATTCATTCAGGTTGCTGCATGTATCAATAGTTCATTCCTTTTTATTACTGACTAGTATTCTATGGTGTGGACATAACACCATTTGTTTAGTCATTTACCTACTGAAGGACATTTGGGTTGTTTCCAGCTTTTGGTTAATATTATAAAGCTGCTGTGAACATTTTCAGGGAGATTTTTGTATAAACATTAGTTTTCGTTTCTTGGGGATAAACACCCAAGAGCTCCATTCCTGGGTCATATGTTTAGTTCCTTAAGAAACTGCCAAACTATTTTCCAGGGTGGCTTGTCCCATTGTATATTTCCACCAAAAGTATATTAGAGGGATCCAGTGGCTCCACATCCTCACTAGCATTTGGTGCTGTCATTATTTTTTATCCCAGCCATTCTGTTAAGTATGCAGAAATATTTCATTGTGGGTTGTGTTTGCTTGTGTGACTTTGACTATCTTTTTATGTGCTTATTTGTTACCTATATCACCTCTTCAGTAAAATGTCTATATTTTTTGCCTATTTTCTAATTGAGTTGTTTATTTAGTTGAGTTTTGAGAGTACTTTATATATCCTAGATAATAGTCTTCTGCAGGGTTGTGGTTTACAAATATTTGGCCCCAGCCTGTGATTTATCTTTTCATTCTCTTAACAGGATTTTTCACAGAGCAATAGTTTTCAGTTTGGACATGGTCCAATTCATCAGTTTTTCCTTTTATAGTTCATGCTTTCAGTGTCAAGTCTGAGAACTCTTTGGCCCTAGACTTTTCTCCTATATTTTCTTCTAAAAGTTTTATAGTTTTATGTTTTACATTAAAGTCCATGATCTATTTTGAGTTAATTTTTGTATTAGGTGTGAAACTTAGGCCAAGGCTTAATTTTTTTGCCCATAGGTGTACAAGTGCCCAAGCATCGCTGGTTAAAAATTCATATCCTCAATTAAATTGTTTTCATGTCATGTCCAAAATCAGTTGGGGCCCTGGCCAGTGTGGCTCAGTAGGTTGGAGTGTAGTCCCAACAGAGCACATGCCTGGGTTGTGGCCCTAGTCCAGGCACCTATGAGAGACAACAAATTGATGTTTCTCTTTCACATCGATGTTTCTCTCTCTCTCTCTCTCTCTCTCTCTCTCATCAGTAGGCATCAAGATGGTGGCATAAATAAACACAGCTCACCTCCTCACATAACCACATCAAAATTACAACTAAATTATTGAACAACCCTCACTCAGAACCAGCAGAAATCAAGTTGAATGGAAGTCTGACAACTACAGAATTAAAGAAACCATATCTAGCCAGATAGGTAGGAGGAGTGAAGATGTGGAGTGAGCTGGTCCCACATACATACCACACATACATGTGTGGTAGATAAAAATTCAGGAGGGATATCTCAGGCTCGAGGAGTCTTAGCCCCACACCAGGCCCCACAGTCCAGAGTACCAGTGCCAGGAAGATAAGTTCCCACAACTTCTGGCTTCAAAAACCAGCAGGGTCGGTGGAAGAAGCGCTGGAGCCCCAAAGAGTCCCTCTTAAAGAACCCACACACAAACTTACTGAGACTAATGCCCTCTGAGGTCCAGTGCCAGGGTAGCAGCTTGAAAGGCACCAATGGCATACAGGGAAAAACTGAAGTGACTGTAATCAAGGCCAGAGCTGGGGGACAGCTTTCTCCCAGACAGAAAGGTGGGCAGAGCCAAGGAGCCAGCAAGCAGAAGTCATATCTGAGACTACATCAACCTAGCTAACACTGTTTGTCCTACCCTGGAGATCCCCTGATGCTCTGTCACACCCAACTTACAACTGTTAACAGTAACTATTCCATATGAATGGCTGGTATTATTAGCTAAGCTTCACAACTTGCTAAACTCTTTCAAATAAGCAATATGAGCCCCTAGCTCCGGTACCTCTTGCTAAGTGGCCCCAAGCACAGCACTAGCAGCAGCCAGACTAGATTCACAGCTTGCCTTCACCTGGAAATCTCCAAACCCAGCACAAGTAGCAGTCACATCAGATTGCTCTATAGCAGCAGTCCCCAACTTTTTTGGCACCAGGAACTAGATCTGTGGAAGACAATTTTTCCACAGACAGGAGACAGGAGGCAGAGCTAAGGAGAGCTTTGCTCATGATCCAGTTCCTAATAGGATGTAGCCTGGTACTGGTTTGTGGCCCAGGTTTTGGGGACCCCTGCTCTATAGCTCAGGCAGGGTGGGCCCAGGCAAAACACAGGTGGGTGCTAACGCTGGTCTGCACCACTAGGGTAACCCCAGGGCCTGCACACCCAGTGGGCAGCTACAGACCATGTCAGAGCACCACCACCCTGCCCCTGCATAGTTGATCATCCACAGAGGGCATTGGTTAGTGGTCAGTAGACACAGCCAATCCTTGTAACTTACTTAGTCTGGGTAAGTCCCTCCTGTTGACCTGACAACAGCAATCAAGGCTCAACTAAAAGATCAGGGTATACTCAGCCCACACAAAGGTTGCACCTCGAGTACCCAGCTTGGATGATAGCGGAGGCTATGCCACTGGACCTTACAGGACACCTACTACATTAGGTCATACTACCAAGATATAGAGGCATAGCAGTTCTACCTAATACATAGAAACAAACACAGGGAGGCTGCCAAAATGAGAAGACAAAGAACTCTCCAGAAAAATTATTGAACAAAATGGAGATAAGCAATCTGTCAGATGCAGAGTTAAAAACACTGGTTATAAGGATGCTCAAGGAACTTAATGAAGACCTCAACAGCATAGAAAAGATGCTATCAGAAACAAAGAATACACTAATTCAAGTAAAGAACAATTTACATGGAAACAATGGTAGAGTGAATAAAGCTGAGAATCAAATCAATGATTTGGAACATAAAGAAGCAAAAAACAACCAATCAGAACAACAACAAGAAGAAAGAATCCAAAAAAATGAGGATAGTATAAGCAGCCTCTGGGACAACTTCAAGCATTCCAACATTTGCATCATAGGGGTGCCAGAAGGAGAAGAGAAAGAGCAAGAAATTGGAAATTTATTTGAAGAAATAATGAAAAAACCTCCCTAATTTGATTAATGAAATAGACATGTAAGTCCAGGAAGCACAGAGCGTCCCAAACAAGATGGACACAAAGAGGCCCACTCCAAGACACATCATAATTAAAATGCCTAAGGTTAAAGATAAAGAGAGAATCTTAAAAGCAGCAAGAGAAAAGCAGTTAGTTACCTATAGGGGAGTTCCCATAAGACTGTCTGGTAATTTCTCAAAATAAACTTTGCAGGCTAGAAGGGACTGGTAAGAAATATTCAAAGTCATGGAAAGCAGGAACCTACAGCCAAGATTGCTTTACCCAGCAAAGCTATCATTTAGAATTGAAGGGCAGATAAAAAGTTTCCAGACAAGAAAAAACTAAAGAAGTTCATCATCACCAAATGATTATTATATGAAATGTTAAAGAGACTTATTTAAGAAACAGAAAATCAAAACCATGAACAATAAAATGGCAATAAACACATATCCATCAACAATTGAATCTAAAAAACAAACTAAGCAAACAAGGAGAACAGAGAAAGAATCATAGGTACAGAGAGTGTTTTGATGGTTGCCAGATGAGAGGTGTGTAGGAGGGGATGGGTGAAGAGGTGAGGGGATTAAGAAGTACAAATAGGTAGTTACAGAATAGCCATGGGGATGTAAAGTACAGTATAAGAAATGGAGTAGCCAAAGAACTGATACGCATGAGCCATGAGCATGAACAATGGTGTGGGGATTGCTTGAGGGAGTTGGGGTGCTGAGCAGAGGGGGGCAAAAGGGGAAAAATTGGGACAACTGTAATAGCATAATCAATAAACATAACAAAAGATAAAAAATAAAATAAAATCAATGGGCAAGTCCTTGAGTGAGGATAAAAAATTCAATTGGGCATTATCATGTGGGTCTCTTTCTGGGTTCTCTGTTCTGTTCCATTAATCTATGTCCCTCCACCAATACCACACAGTCTTGATCACTATAGCTATATCCTAAGACGGATTTCTCTCACTTTAGTCTTTTTCAAAGCTGTTTTAGCTAGTCTAGCTCCTTTGCCTTTTTATGTAAATTACAAAATATCTTTGTTGGGATTTTGATAGGAACTGTGTCAAACCTATATATTAATTTGGGGAGAACTGACATCTCTACTATGTTGGTTCTTCCATGTTCATTGCTAGTATACAGAAGTACGATTTTTTTGTATGTTTATTATTGTCTCCTGCAACCTTGCCTAACTCATTTATTAGTTTTAGAAGGTTTTTCTTTATTGTAGGTAGATTCCTTAAACTTTTCTATATAGAAAACCGTGTCATCTGCAGATAAGGACAGTTTTATTTCTTCCTTTCTTATCTGTATGCCTTTTCTTGACTTATTACAATGCTTAGAACTGGCTAAAACATCCAGCAGTAGGCTGACTATGTCCCAGGGTTATTGAGGAGAGTGTTTTATTTCTAAGTCCTTGAGTTTTACAACGTTTGTTATAAACTTCTAGCTTTATTTCATTTTATTCAGAAAAAGCCAATGGCATATTTTATAATTAAGTCTTTCACATAAAAGACAATAAATTAAGTAAATGTTCGTTATCCTCAGTCACCTACTCTCTATTTTCCAGTCTCCATTAACATAAGCTAGTATTTTAGACTCAAATAAATTAAAGTTATTTTTATATCATATTACCTTCATTCACAAATAATGCTTTACTTTATTATTAAGACTTTATTTTCATCCCAGCATGGCATGTATCCCTGGAGGGTGCCAAGACTTTATTGTTAGAGCAGTTTAAAATTCACAGCAAAATTGAGGGGGAGGTACAGGCATTTCACATACATGCATAGCCCCCCTTATAATCAACATCTCCTACCAGAACGGTACATTTGTCACAACTGATGAACCTCTGCCATCTATTTTAATATGAGACTTACAGAAATTACTTGAACTCCATGTTATGTTTAATTACCTGACGTGCTTATCCAAGTTCCTCTATGCCATCACTTCTCCATACTTAAATTTCTAATATTCTCTCAATCAGAGAGAGTACATCTTCAAATAATTCTTTCATTGGTAGATTTCCAAAGCCTTTTTATATCTGAAAACTATTTTTCTGTTGCCTTCACACACTACTGACAGCTTGACTGAGAATTAAATGTGTAGATTATAACACTCCCCTGAAAACTCTGTAGATAAAGCTGCATTGTCTGAAGTACTACAATACTCATTGCAAATATATATCCAGGCCCTGTCTTTGCCAAAAAATAGATTGTATAGATCATCCTTGGTCCTGCTATTTCCACTTTGGTGATGGCCAACTCCCCTTTCTCAAGCCACATTTGAGGGCAGAATAATGTGCCTGGCTCCAAATTCCTAGCAGCTCTGCTGACCTAAAACAGACTCCTCCATTATCCAGTTCTCAGATCCCCAGGCACAATCCCACCATAGTTCTGTTGGTCTTTCCTGTGCACCTCACCTGTGCAAGCCTTGTGACCCAAGGTTCAGTTCACCAGCAATAGTTCCCCCACACAGACAAGTGCAAAGGTAAACTGTCTCCCTCACCTTCCTCTCTGAATGCATGTAGGAAGATTGGGGTTGTAGGAAGCCTCTGGTTATTCCCAAAAGGGATACTTGGTTCTCTTAGTCTAGGAGTAAAGACAGTGGGAGAGAGATAAAAGGTCTTTCTACTGTTTCCAATTGGTCTTTGTTTTGCAAGTGATGCTTGGAGTGAGTGGACCCAATTCAGTCCCATCTGTCTCACAGTTAATGAAGATTTTACTGAGATGCCAACAACTATTTTCAGTGTTCTCAATAGTTCCTCCTATTTTTTATCTTAAGTATTTGAGGGCAAAGTTGGAAATACTGCCTTAGGGACTGATAACTAAACGTAATTTTCCACCTATGTCAAGACTTAAAATCATAGAGCTTTTGATGTTGAAGGCAGCTGCAGAGCCTGACCTGGATGAACCAGTGTGGTCCTAGGGCATTACTCTACAACAAATCCCCTACAACAGTGATTCTCAATGTTCAGTGTACCTTTAGTAAGCATCAGCTGGGGATCTTATGAAAAATTGATAAGGCTCCACCCCCAAGGTCTGACGGAGTCCAAGGCCTGCATTTTTATCAAACACCAGGGATGCATTCAGGTGCGCCAACAATACCCCTTGGAGAACTGCAGCACCAGAAGCATCTCCTCTAAAACCATCAGACATAAAGCTTTCAGCTGGTTCCTCAAAGTCACACATGGAAAGAAGCAAATATAATTCTACACCTACCACAATCACTAAAGCAGAGCTGCCTGGTGCTGCAACCGTGGATAACGTGACAACTTCTCAAAATTTCTCATGGCTAATTAGACTCCAGCAAATGCCCCTTCACCAGGAAATTCTATAGATGGATTTCTTCACTTTTGAAATTATACATTTACCACACTATCCTTAATGACACTGTCTGAAATGGCCCCAAACTGGAAATAATCTACAGTTCATCACTAGAGGACTGGTTTAATAAATTGTAAATTGTCCATACAATGAAATACTTTGCATCTATTCTTTAAGCATAGGAGGCTCTCTTGGTACTGATATAGAAAGATCTCCAAGATACAGTGTGAGGGCCTAGGAAAGAGTAATTCAAACATGCAGAGTCTGGTATGGCATGTGCTCCTACCAATCAGCGAGGATATTCAACAAATGAGAACAAATATCAAGCCATTACACCACAGCAGAGCCTAATAACCAAACATTGGAAGAAAAACGAAGTGTAGAATATAGGTGGTAGTATATTGCCACCTTTCCCATGGAAACAAAGGGAGTTGGAGAAAAAATGCTTCGGGAGAGGTACCCAAATCAGAGGTAAGAAATGGGTGGATGGAGGACAGAATTTCATGGGAGACTTTAAAATGATATACTTTCTTGTATTTTTTGAACCATGTGACTGACTATATTACAAAAACATACATTTTAAAACACTAACTTTGTTTTAAAGAGATTTTTGATGTGGCAGAGGGATATGTATGCCCAAGGCTGGTGTAATTTAATTTTAATCCTATATTTCTTTTGGATCCCTGTGGTTGGTATATCCCAAGTGTACCCATTCCTAAGCAGATTACTGCATTAAGGAAGGTAAGCAAGCTTGCCTTTTCTATATCAGTGATGTTCAGAAGACTGCTTGGTCAGACTTTACAGAAAGTGCTGATTATCTCCACAGTGACTCTCAAACCTGGCTGTTCATTATAATCACCTGAGGAGCCTTTAATAAGGAATGCTTCTCAGATCCCAACCCTAGATCTTCTGATTTCATTGGTTTGAGGTATAAGGCCAGGGCACAGAGACTTTTCAAAGCTCCCCAGGTCAATTTAACACGCAGCCACAAGTGACTACCTCTTGATCTGGCAGTTCTGAAGTGAGGTTTCCAAATTCGATGTATAAACACAACCTGCAGGTAACTGTTCAGCCAGGTTTGTGACCAGTGGTTCCAAAACAAACCCCTTCCTCTTCCCAGCCATCACCACACTCCAGCAGGGACTCAAGCACTTGCAAAGGCCCAGGATAGAAAAAAGAAGACAACTTTGTTCAGCAAATAAGAACTCCATCATCTAAATGCAATCAGTTACTCCTGAGAATGTGGCTCACACTCCTTCACCCCAGATTCTTCCTCCTCCTCTTCCCTCCCCACACACAACACCAAGGGCATCAGTCAGAAACTACACTGCCACTTCTCCTGTGGGAGCCACCAGACAGAGGGGCATGTGGCCTTTAACTCTCCATGACATGACATGTGCTCATTCACTGATATCAATGTACTCTGAAAATGAGGAATCATTTGGCAAAAATGTCACTTTGCCTGCTGTGTTCAAGGCTCCCATTACACCAGCTATCATGAACTTTGTTCACACCAACTTGTGCAAAAACAATGCACAGTCCTGTGCTGTCAGTGAATTGGCAGGACATCAAACCAGTGCTGAGTCTTGGGGTACTGGCAGAGCTGTGGCTCAAATTCTCCAAGTTCAAGGTGGTGGGGCTCATCATTCTAACTAGGGTGCCTCTGTAAATATGTGTCATGGGGCCACATGTTTGAGCCAACAAAAACCTGGCACTGCTGGTATCACAGAGTGGACATAATACAGAAGTGATGTGCCATCTGCTCTGCCCTGGCTGCCTCAGCCGTACCAGCACCGGTCATGTCTAAAGGTCATCGCATTGAGGAAGTTCCTGAACTTTGGTAGTTGAAGAAAATATTGAAGGCTACAAGAAAACCAAGGAGGCTGTTTTGCTGCTTAAGAAGCTTAGGCCTGGAATGCTATCAAAAAGGCCCATACCTCTCAGAAAATGAGAGCTGGCAAGGCAAAATGAGAAATGGTCATTATGTCCAGTACAGGGGACCCTTCATCATCTATAATAAGGACAACAGTATCATCAAAGCCATCAGAAACATCCCTTTCAGCAAACTGAACATTTAAAACTTGCTCCTGGTGGGCATGTGGGCTGTTTCTGCATTTGGACTGGAAGTGCTTTCCGCAGGTTAGGTGACCTATACAGCACCTGGAGAAAAGCAGCCACCCTCAAGAGTCACTGCAACCTTCCCATGCACAAGATGCTCAGTATGGACCTTAGCAGATCTTGAAAAGCCCAGAGATCCAAAGAGCCCTCCGAGCACCACGGAAGAAGATCCATCACAGAGTCCTAAAGAAGAATCCACAGAAAAACCTGAGATTCATGTTGAAGCTAAACCCAGATACAAAGACCATGTGCCAGAACACTATTCTTCACCAGGCCAGAACCACAAACTCTGGGTGGATAAAGCAGCAGCAACCCTAGAAGCCACCTCAGATGAGAAGGGGGTTCTAGGCAAGAAGCCTGGGGCAGAGAAAGAAGGGAAGAAGGTGTTAGACCTTATGAAGCAGAAGCAGCCTCAGGTGTGAGGAAAGGCTGCAGCTACTGAGAACCCAGCAGCTGAGAAGCCCACAGAAAAGAAACCCACCTCAGAAGAAAAGAAACCCACCTCAGAAGAAAAGAAGCCTGTGGTCTAAACTTTAATTTGTTCATTCCATAAGGGTCAAATCACTGTGGACAGCCAATTTTGAACAAAAACCTGCTCAAAGGCAGTGAGGAAATGAAAAAAGAAGTCGCAGTGGTGTGCTGCCAGTGCATGCCCTCTAGTACCCACACCACCACCACAGTAACAAAGACCCAGAGGGAGGCGGCACACGTACAAACGTGTCCCATCTCTAACCTGAAGGGGATAAGAAGAGTCCAAGATGGGTGAAAACTTTATAAACTGGAAATATTTTCTAGACTTGACTATTGTAACAAAGACCAGCACATTTACATGAGAGAACACAATTTCTAAAAATCAAAAAATTAAGATTATCTTCCTCTTAAAATTGCCATTGAAATAGCAGTTATTCCCTTGAGGCAATTCCACAAGATTTCTCTGCAGACATACCCTGGTCCTTTCCAGCCAGCAAAGCCATGACTGAAGCTAACAGTGCTTGAATAAGTTTGAGGAAGCTCCAAGGAATAAAACAAGGGGGAGCAGGAGCTTTTAATGTCCTAAAAACGGAAGAAACTTTTTTTCCCAACGTCTAAAAATCAACACTTCCCTCAAAAATGCCAGACACTTGGAAGGCAAGGCATCCCTAGAAAAAGGCTGTGGCAGAATTTTCTACACACCCCTCTATGACCACCTAATCCCATTTCTCTACATGAGATCTAATTAGCAAAAGAAAACTATTTATACAGAAATGATAACAGACAGAATCAAGCAAAGCCAGAAAGAAGATTCTCCATTGCTCAAGGGCAAAGTTCCATAAAAAGGAAGTCAAGTGGAAGAAAGGACAGAAGTATGAATGAATGGACAAATGATTGATGGATGGATGGGTAGATGAATACAAGTACATCAGTTCATACAACTTTCAAAGTCAGAGCTCTATTATACCTGGTTTATGTGGAAAGTGTTAATTTTCTGCTTTAAAAGATTTTATCCCAAACTATATGTGCCCCTTCACCTTATTGTCTTCCTAAATCTCCAACTCATGCACCCTAACTGAATCAGTTAAGATGCTTTTGGCTTCAATTAACCAGCATAGTTTTGCAGGCTGGAAAGGACCAGGGTGTGTCTGCAGAGAATATCCAGCTAAATGCTGCTTAAACAAAAGGGGCATATGAATAAATCTTATGCACCCACAAAATGTTTGAAGCAGGAGGTTCCTGGGGTTGTATCAGTGACTTGGGGATGTCCGCACTCCAGGTCGGTGTCACTGCAGTTTGTGGCATCTATTTAGTCTAAAGGTAGTCAGTCACCCGTGATTTTCACATGTCATACCTCTTTGGAAGGGATTGGGATGAAAAACAAGTTCTCCTCTCTTACACTGGCTAAAACTGGGTCCCATGTCCACTATTAGGCCAGTCCCTGGAAAGGGAAATAGAATTATCATGGATCACTCACACTGTGTCCCTTGTGTACACTGGCATTAAACAAAATTAGAAACAAAAAAGTAATGGCTGCTGGATGGGCCAACATCATCTTCTGTTCCCACTTCTAAATCCCCAGATAGTTACAAGGCTGCCTCCAATCAGAACTGCACCCTAATAATTCCCATAATGTACCCTCCAAGAGGTTCCAATACCCTCACTACCTTTGTAAACAAGTTTTCCACCTTCATCTCCTCAGCTTCTTACTCAAGGCACTTAGGATTGCAAGTGACAGAACCCCACTAAAACTACCTCAAGTAAAGAAAGAAGTTTGTTATAATAAAACAAGCTATCTCACAGAAACCAGGGGCAGTAACTATGGTTTGCCTTCTATGCAGGATCACCAGGAACCAAGGCAGCCACTTCCATCTCTGGTCCACGTGACCTCTGAGCCTGCCCCACTCCTCTGTCTCTCTGCAGTTCACCATTCTCTGCTACTTGGTGCACATCAGAGTTCCTGAGATGGCACACCCTTCCAGTCGGGTGTTAATGGAGGCTAGGTGGCATCACAATGCTAAGTCCATGTCCCCAGAGAAAGAATCAGGTGCTATACTTGATCCATCAGCCACAGGCAGGAATGCCAGGTTGCGTAGTTCAAATGTGGAAGCTGGGGACCACCTCTTGGGGTCTATTTGCCAAAATGTAGGGAATGCAAAGGCCCTGAAATCCTAAAAAAGATTGTACCAATTTCTTTGAAGGAACTTCTTGGACATAAGCCTCCAAGACTCAGCATGCCAGATGGATGAAAAGGAAAAAACAGCAGTCATCCCAGAATGACCACCTGAACCTCTCATCTCTGAGCAGGTAGCACAGCTGGCAGAGCAGAGCTGGAAAGAAGGGAAGAAGCCTTGCCGATACACACAACATTTTGCCTAGAAGCCACTCTCTCTTCCCTCCTCCTGGCTCTGCCTCAGACTGGCTCTTACCCAGGCCCCTTCTCACACCCTGACACCCACCTAACTACACTCATCCATGCATTCAGTTCTCCACTCTGGGATCCTCTTTGCCAAGATGCTTTCCCACACAGGGTCCCTGTCTTCCAGCTCACTTTCCACACACATGTCTACCTCAGAAATAAGCTCTGTCTATGTTAAACTCCTGTAGTTATTCTCCATCTGTCTCATCTGGAGGCCTCATGGTCTACTGAGAGGAGAATAGAACCAAGTGTGGAAACACAGAAACTGATGTCTGGTCAAGGTCCCACTATTAGCTCAGAACCTTGGGACAACCAAGGCATCCTTCCCATAGGTGATAGAGAAAACTCCCCCTTGGTTAGTTCTTAGAGCTGCTGGAGGCATCAAAGGAGGTAAAAGATAAAAGGTTTAGACAGTGAGATGATAGTGACAATAAGGTCTGTGATGGCATCTTTGCTGACCCTAACCATGGTGGGGAATTGTCTAATATTTATAAAGAACTTATAAAACTCAACATCAAAAAACAAACAATAAAATTTAAAAAATGGACAAAGGACTTGAATAGACACTTTTCTAAAGAGGATATACGAATGGCCAATAGACATAGGAAAAGATGCTCAATGTCACTAATCATCAGAGATGCAAATTAAAACCATGATATAATATGACCTCATACCAGTTTGAATGGATATCATCAATAAATTAACAAACAGTAAATATTAGCAAGGATGTGGAGAAAATGGAACCCTTGTGCACTGTTGGTGGGAATGCAAACTGGTGCAGCCACTGTGGACAACAGTATAGCGTTTCCTCAAAAATTTTAAAATGGAACTGCCTTATTACTCAGCAATTCCACTTCTGGGGATATATCCAAAGAAGCCTGAAACACTGATTGAAAAGAACACATGCACCTCTGTGTCCATTACAGCATTACTTACAATAGCCAAGATTTGGAAGCAACCCAAGTGTCCATTAGTAGATGAGTGGGTAAAAAAGCAATGGTACATTTACTCAATGGAACACTACTCAGCCGTAAAAAAGGAAGGAGATCTTACCTTTTGCAACAGCATGGATGGAACTGGAGAGTATTATGCTAAGTGAAGTAAGCCAGTTAGAGAAAGACAAATGTCACATGATCTCACTTATATGTGGAATCTAATGAACAAAATAAATAAAAAAGAAACAGACTCATAGATATATACAGACAACAGCTGTCAGAAGGGAGGGAGTAGGGGAGCTGGGTGAGAAAGTTAAAAGGATTAAGCAAAGAAAAAAAAAAAAACCTCAGACAGATAACAGCATGGTGATTACCAGAGAGAAAGGGGGTTAGGGGGAGGTAGATGAGGGTACAGGGGATGAATGGTAATGAAAGGAAACTTGACTTGGGGTGATGAACACACAATACAATATACAGATGATGTATTATGGAATTGTACACCTGAAATCTATATAATTTTATTAACCAATGTCACTCAAAAAATTCAATAAAAATTATAAAAGAAAGAATTGATGGCTTCCTTTACTTTTCTGAGCAGACACTCCCAGTATCATGGGGGAACAGCCAATAACAGACCAGGAATCCTCAAGGCCATCCTTGGGCACTGATGTTTGGAAATGGTTACCATGGCAATCAGCTCTGCCCCTCTGCTTTCTGAATGATCCTGAGCCAGTCATCCACCCTGTGAGCTTCAGATGTGACTAGGCATCTGTTATTATTTCAAAATAGGACTATAATATTATCAAGGTGTGTCTTTAATACTTACATGGTAATAGTACCTATCACGTTGTTTCAAGAATTAAATGGACATTGTGCTAACCAATAATAGTGATAGTTTTATATGCATTGGGTACTGCGTAAGAGCTTTGCACAAATTCATTCATAACAACCTTATGAGGCCCATAATAAGCACTAAATGTTTTAATTTAGAGACATAACAACAACAATTTAGAAGAAAGACAGACAGTGAAAACCAAATTTAACTTCTTTTCCAGGATCTGCAGACAAGTCCTCAAAATGCCCTTCAAGAGAGCTACTCCATAATTTCAAGTGGGAAAAAGCATCCACCTTGAACACCTGCCCATCCACACACAGTGCAGCTGCCTCGAATGTTAGAAAGACTGGACCCATCCCTCTCTCCCCCTACACACTTCCTTCCACCTTTCCTCAAGCTGTTATCTTCCCCCAGATGAAAGCTTCCCACATCCAAAAGACACCAGCTGGCTCAGAGACAGCTGCCTTCCCATGGAAAAAGAGTTACTAGGAGGTCTGACAATCACATGAATCTCTACAAATCCCACGTCAACCACAGCAGATGGCAGAGGGAAGCATTACTGATGCAAAATGTCACAGAAGGTTTCAGAGAGTCCCATAAGGGGAGTCACGTGTCATAGAACACTGTCCCCTGCCACCACATCAGTCCTTTCCTCCTCACTGCCTTCTCTGGATGGCGTTAGGAACCCACAAACCCTTTCCTACTTTGCAGAACAGTCAGCTGGTCCTCTCTGAAAAAATAGGTACCTGAAGGAAAGGAACTTTATCTTCTCCTGAAGGTTTTGTCAGAGTATCAGAGTGTTTTCCCTTTGGACAAAAATAGATGTCACCACACATACACATACATACACACACACACACACACACACACACACACACACACACACACACCCCAAGAAAAATTTACTGAGCAACTACTGTATGCCAGATTCTATTGTAGGCTCTGAGGCTACACAGGGGAACAGGTTGTTAAGATGATACAATGGTCTTCATGTGTTTGTGGGTCTGATTATGTATAAAAGTATTTTATTAACATGTATTGGAGAATTTCTCGATTCCAGACACTGCTGAGTGCTTTCTATACATTATCTTATTTCATTCCTCACAACCCCCTACCTCACTGTTGAAAAAGTTGAGGCTCAGAGGTAAATAATCTGGCCAAGACCACACAATTAGGAAGCTGCAGAATTCAAATACACCCCCAGGTCTGACTGGTTTAAAAAGTTCACACTTAGCCAGTAGCTCTGGAGGCCACATCAGCCACTAGCTTCTAATCGCTCAATAAGTCCCCTGTACCTTCATAATGGGCCCCAAGCTCTGCAGCATGGCATTTAAACCCTCTCTACTATTTTCTGTTATGACTTCCCACAAATGCCTTTAAGCCACCTTGATTCCTGCCGTTGTGAAGGACTAACTTTTCCTGAAAGCAGCCCTCAAAGTTTCTCCCCTTGATCCATCATTTATGCAGCATCTTCTCACCAATCTGTCCTCCCTCGTTCTCCTCCATTCTGAAACTCCAGCCCCATCTGACAACAAAAGATCTCCTTAAATACCTAATGCAAAAATCATCTTCTTAGTTTCACCTATGAGAAAAGAGCAACTACTATATAATTGACATCCGATGCCAGGCCAGAGTACCAAATTAAAATCATGTATTGAGGTTATTATTCTAGGGTTTTTAAAAAGTCACCTTCTCTAGGAAGCCCCCTTAGTCCTCCTGACAGGAGTCTGTTTTCCAGCCTACCTTGTCCCAGTCCTTAGCACCATGTCTTTTAATGATGAGCATCTATAGGCAGTTGCTCTACTCCTACCACAATGCCCGAGTTATAGTCATCTGAGGGTACCCCACATTCCAAAGCACCTTGCACAAGCTCTTGCTCAAAAAATGTTTGCTGAAACAACTCTCTGTGTTTTCATTTCTATACATTTCAACAATATTTCCAAAGCCAGTGTCCCCAGCCTGGGGCCCACTTCTCTTCTTACCAGTCTCTAGCTCTTGCAGAAAGCTCATCAACTTCCATGACTGTAATCACCATTGATATCCAAACAAGTCCCAACTCTCTGTCCTGAGCCCAGATCCATGCCCTAAGTCCCAAGTCTGAATACCCACATGCCGGTCTGTGCCATTATGACCTCCAAGGGAAACTCATGATTTCCTCAACACACAGTCCTCTTCCCATGGTCCCCATCTCTGGGAACGGCACCACCAACCACCTAATCCCCAAGCCAGAGCCGGGAAACCGACCCTGACTCCTCCCCCTCCCACACTCCTCCCGCACCCAATCAGTCTCCAAGATCTCTCAATAACAATCACTAAACACCTCTCCCCCCTCACTGCAAACCAGGCAACCTCAAATCCTGCCTAAATCCTTACAATTGCTTCTCAACCCAAGTCCCTTCCTCCAGCCTTGCCACCTAGAAATTCATTTTTCAACTGCAGCCAGAGTAGTTTCTAAAAGGCAAATCTCAACGTGTAATGCTTTTTTTTTTTTTAATCTGTACCATAGAGGGGAAAAAATCGACTATTTATTTGGCCATCTGAATCCTTTACAATAGGGTTCCTGCCCTTCTTTTCCCTAACCACATCCCCCACCCTGTAAATATATAAGCATAGACACTCTTTGCCAGCAAGGCAAACAAATTTTGGTTCCTCAATCCTCCTATGCCTTTGTATACGCTACTCCCTCTGCTTGGAACTGCCTTCTCCTTCTTTCCACACCCTTCTTTAGTTAATTAAACCTATCATCTTTGAGGCTGGCCTTCAGAATCATTGAGTCTTGGAAGCCTTCGTGATGCCTTCAATTAGGTGTCCCAACTCTGCACGCCTGGGAATCCCATACCTAGAGCACGTAGCCACTGTATCAGTGCCTGCCTACTTATTTGTCTGTATTATTTACTAGACACGGCTTTTGTAGTGGCAGGAACTGTGCCAATCATGTTCACTGTTGGATACCCCACCACCACCTGCACAGCAGGTATTCAATAAATATTTCAATAAAAGTATACATCAAAGCTTTTGAAAATACACACGGCTGGCCAATCAGAGCACTGCTTCACTGCTTTCTCACTGATGCAGTTAGCCGATTCATACCAATGAGATTCATCCACAGAGATGGGAGTGTTCTTCCTTGCGTTAATTTGAATACAGAGGGAAAAAACGTAGGCAGAGCTTCTGCCGACATCTGGCCATTGGGAGGAGAGGCTCTTGTGTCTGAGGGCTGAGCCAATAGAGAAGAAGGAGAAAAGGAGTGAGAGAAACTGTCCTGGTAACATAATGAGCCCCTGAATCAAACTATATAAAAAGGCAGATACCCTTAGACTTTGGTAAAAACTCCCTTCTGAATTAAGCTAGTGTGAGTTTTCTGTCACCTGTAACCAAGATTCCTGCCTCATACAAAGGGTAGTTGGAATGAATGAATTTTAAGGTTCCATCCCACCCTGGGATTTAAGATTCAAATATCAGCATTTGCTACATAACCTCAGCATTGAAAGGCATAGGAAGCTAGAAGGAAAAGATATATTATTCTAAGTAGCAGGCAGATCCTATAAGATTAGTCAGGTTTGTACAAATTTAAACCATGTCTGCCTATACTGGCCACCTAACATAAATGGCTGCCCACTGGACTGTAGCCAGTGGAGGCAGCTTACATACACATTAGCCACCATCCCAACTGCACAGCCGTAATTATAAATCCAAACACATCTCTGATCCATCATATGATGCAGCACTGGATTATGGTGGTAGGAGGGGGTGGGGGCAGGTTTGCTGCTCTTTTTGAAATGTGTCATCAAAGCAAATGTGTCCTTTTGTCCCTTAGGGATTGTGCTGTAATAACCAGTCAGTGTGTGTCCTGCACTATTGACTAATTCCGAAGGTATCATCACCCTTTCACAGGCTACTACCACACAAAGATTTAACTAAGTAGCTCTAATAAATAAAGTTTGTATTATCCTTTTAAAAATTCTAATAGAATATAGATGAGGGATTACAGTGTGCTAGTCTACAGACATCTTTTGTTTGGCCCACAACATGTCTTTCTTAAAAAATTAAAATTTTACATAAAATCCAGATTTCTGGCTTCTACTGAAAAGCTAGAAGAGCTGGCAGCTCTGGGCTCAGAGTCCAACAAAGCAGAGCTTACTCTTCAATGCCCCTTTTACCAAGGCAACCACCCTCCAGTTCAACATGGACCCCACCACCATCAATGTTTTACACTCAACCCATGTCACTCATTCAGGTCTCCTGCCTAGATTCTTCAGATTTGGATTAGCAGTCCTTTTACACTTACACATGTGCCCACAGGTAAATATGGAAAATGTCATTTTGATCAGCCAATGTCTTTTTTAAACACTGAATTTCAACATTTTTGTGATCTTCCAATAGTGTTCCATGCACCCCAACACCAAACATCTCAGTCAGTAATTAACCACAAACTGTTGGGTCCCCAAGCCTTTGCTCATACTGTTCCCCTGCCTGCTTTGCCAAGTCCCAATAACTTTGCTGACTGGAACCCAACTAAGTCTACAAGATTCAATTCAAATACCTTCTTCTTGGGAAACCAGCCTTGATGTCAGCCCAAGAATCCTGGTTCAGAACAAATGGTTCATTTCCAACAATTCTCGTAAAATGAGGTCATAGCACATCTTAACACTTTTTCTTCCCACTTTCTATTGCAGTTTTGTAGGGACCAGGCTGTCTCCTCATGAGACCAATGGCTCTTCAAGACAAAGACTCCACCACCTTAACAATAATTTATTACTCATAAGGTGCCAGCATTTTTCCTGCCTTTCTTGTTTAAACCCCACCACAACCCCTATGAGGTGGGTCCTATTAATGTCTCCATTTGAAAGAGGAGAAAACTGAGTCTTAAAGAGACTCTAAGTCCAAGAGCGGTTTCCTTAACGACTACACTACCTGAGGACACCACCTCTGTTAGCCTGTACTTAGAAGCAATAGAACCTGTAGGTGGAACAGGACACTTCCAATTCCTGCCACCTGTAACCAAGAAAAGCAGTGCTCTTGAAGGACTGCCTCTTCCTTCCTCCATCCCCCTTCCCCAGACTCTGACCCAAGCCCTGAGGGGCATGCCATGGACTGTCTCACCCACTCCTATCCCTAAGAGCCAGAGCTGCAGAAAACCCCACTCTCTGCTCCCACACGCCGCCTGACAGAGGAGCTGGGTAATCTTCCCTCATCACATGAGCCTTTCTAGCAGCTCTGCTTCCCTCGGAAATCATATTAAATTGTTCCATTAGTGTCAAAAAAGGAAGATGTAGGATACTTTACAAATTTCCTTTTTGAAAGAAAGTTATCTTCAGAACTATGCTTCCAGAAAAGTGAGAGGTTATTTGGGGGCAGAATTTATTTGCAGAAAACCACAAAATCAGTCTAACTGCCAATTTTTTCCAGTTGGCTTGCCTGAATCAATACAGATGTTGAATCATGGAAGTTGACTTGAATAGACATTTCTTCAAAGATGATACACAAACGGCCAATAAGCACATGAAAAGACGCTCAACATTACTCACCAGTATGGAAATGCAAATCAAAACCACAATGAGACACCACCTCAAATTCATTAAGATGGCTACTATCAAAAACAAAACAGAAAATATCAAGTATTGATGAGGATGTAGAGAAATTGGAGCCCTCAGAGACCGTTGGCTAGAATGCAGAATGGTGCAGCCACTATGAAAAAAGAGTATGGAGATTCCTCAAAAGCTTAAAAGTAGAGCTGCCATATAACCCAGCAATTCCACTTTGGGGTATGTATTCAAAATAATTAAAAGCAGACTTGAAGAGGTATCTGTACACTCATGTTCACAGCAGCATTATTCACAGTAGCAAAAAGGTTTCAGAAGCAACCAAGCATTCATCAATAGATGAATTGAGAAACAAAACATGGTGTATACACACAATAGAATATTACACATTCTTAAAAAGGAAGTAAATTCTGACACACACTACAACATGGATAAACCTTATAGACATTACGCTTAGTGAAATAAGGCAACCAAAAAAATACAAATACTTACTTACATGAGGCATGTAAAGTAGTCAAAATCACAGAGACAAAAAGCAGAATAGTGTTTGCCAAGGGCTAGGGGAGGGAGGAATGAAGAGTTCTTTTTAATGAGTACAGTTTCGGTTTTAAAAGATAAAAAGAGTTCTGGAGGTGGGTGGCACAACCATGTGAATGTACACTTCGAAATGGTTAAGATGGTAAACTTTATGTTACATATATCATCACAATTTTTTGAGACCATGAAAGTCAACAAGTATCCTTTCTTTATGACAAAATGTTACAACCCACCAAGGATCCTGAGAGAGCTTCACTGAAGCCTGTGGAAGGAAGGGTTGGAGGAAGGGTTGTGGAGGAAGGGCTGGAGACAAGTTGTTGGGAGCCAATTGCTAATCCCAATGAGTTTCTGACTAAGGGTCAGAAATCATGGGAATGCCTGTAGTCTCCCCCTCCCTCCACCACACACACTACATGATGGAGAAGGGATGCTGATCGCTGCAGGTGTACAGCCAAGAAATATCACACCAGACTGCTTTGAGCTTCTAGGGAGGAGAGGGAGGGGTGGCTTAAAGGAGAATGATGGAAGAGAGCAGGAAGATAGGCTGCTCTCCTCCGTCTGAACTTCATCCCCTACACTTCTGAGAATCTGAACTGCCAAAGCTAATTTTTAGAGATCTCAACTTCTCCTCCTCCTTTAGTCAGAAACTGAAAATGGTAAAAAAGAGAAATGCCCGAATTCTGGTAAAACCCATCTCAATGGTCAATATTGGACAAACATAGACCAATTCTGCAAGGAACAGCAAACAGGAAAATCCCTAAGTACATACATTCACTCAACAGATTTTATTATCTCAAATTACAAATAAGACATGATCCCTGTCTGGAGAAAACAGACAAAAATTAGTAAATTTTGTCTGGTTAAAATTAATAATTATTAAACTACAATGTGCAGAAAATGCTATGAAGGAAACAAATTTATCACATTGATGAAGACTAAGAGGGGATCATTCTGTAGTATATCTGTAAGTTGCACACCCAAAAGCCACCCCTCCCCCTCCCTTGTTACCAAAAACAAAACAAACAAACATGATATTGTCCAATATTCCCAAATAAAAATATTCTAACTCCCAGCCTCATTTTCAGTCCCAGCCAATAAAGGCATAGCTGGATTCCTTGGGAAGAGTATCACTATTTCTTCTCAGGTGAAAAAGACAAAGCCTTGTAGGGAAGAATTTCGACCATTCCCTATTCTTCATGCCTGGAATGCAGCGTAAATGCCTGAGAGTTCTGCAGCCGTTCTGTGACCATGATGGGGGGCGGTGGGGTGGGGGTGGGGGTGGGGGGGAATCTGCTAAGACTGGTGGAGCAGGAAAAACAAAGGAGCTTAAAAGTCCTTAATAACGTTCTTTCTCTTTTCTACAAGTTCTGGTTCACTATAGTCTTACATGCCTTTTTTTCCCTTTTGCTTGATCCCATTTTCTTATTTCTGCAATGATGTATGTTGCTTTTACGTAAAAAGAAAACTAATTAAATATACTTCATTTTGAAACATACAGATATCTAGTTACATAGCAAAAATCATGAGAATATATACAGGAACTGTATTTAGTATTTTTGTCAGACTCCAGTAAACTTTAAAAATTCTTTTTCCAAATTCTTTCATGACCGTGTCCTAACAGGAACCTCAGTATTCAAAGCACCTTCACATAGTATCTTCTCAGATGTGTTTTATAAGTAATGTTATTCAATCTGATTGTGGATATATTCTAGGAAACACTCTCAAGTAATAAAGCTAAGCTTTCTTTCAGCAACAAGTTACCCTGTGTAACCTCAACAATTTATATGCCTTACATCACAATGTGATGGAGCTTTTAAAATATATTCGATGAGTAATATTGTTACATGACATTGTAAACAGATACATGTGAATATAAACAACAAAATGAGTATTTAACCTTCAAAATAATCACCTTAGAAAGTTTAGTAAAGAGAGCCAGGGCTGAGTGGAACTCCCAGAGAGATATACTAAAAATATTTTTAAGCCGTGACAGGTTCATTTACTTAATCTATTTTTCATTATTTCAGCCTCTCTACAATTGTAGTTTTGAGTCCTATTTGATCCAAGTTATTAAGAATGTAATTTTTAACTGTTTAGTATTAAGTTTGGTTGGATGTCTGTTTCATTCCATCCCTCACAAAATAGGTAACACAATAAAAAACTGAGTCTTTATTCCTGACCTGAGTCTACTCAATAACGGAAACTTGGTTCTGTGGAGTTGCCTAAAATTTAGGGGAAAGTATAAAATAAGCTTCTTCTAGGGGATCCAGAAGCTACTTCCTGGGTTTTCCATTGAAACCCTCACAGCTTCTCCATCAGTACCATCCCATTTTCCTTTATATCCCCTGGACTCTCTCCCAGACCTCCAAGTGTGGGAAATCCCCCACCTCAAAATCAAATCATGCCTCTTCTTTAGAGTCATAACGCTCATTTGCAATAGTTATCCAAAGCTTATTTACTTATCGAAAGCTCATTTACTCATCCAAATCATCCAACCAACTTTAGGAGGTCTTTCACAGTCTTTGCTGACACTCCCCATTCGTTAAGACCCTGTATATTCCTCTAATTATACTAACTTGGACATGTTTCCTTGACTTATTCAAAACATTCTGGGCCAGTAATTCCAGGCCACCAGGAAACACAAAGAAGTCAAATGCAAAATGCTTTAATTAGTTCATCACAAGCCTTCAGGTTAGAGGTAGGTGAATGTTTCTAAGGCAGACACAGAATTCTTTCTTGCTTTGAACTGGCTTTAGGAGATCATTTACCATCTGATACCCCTCGACCTCTTGCCAGAAAGTCTAAGAAATACATACCTGATCCTCTTGCTGAGCCTCTGAAACACTTTCTCAACCAAGCGTAAATGAAGGTCAGTGCCTCTGTTTTATATGTAGTCCATCTGGACAACTGCAGATAAGTCACAAATGGCCTTTTGCCAGTGACCACCACCTGGCAAGTGGCTCACCAGCTCTGCTCTTCATCTCTGTCACTCAAATCTATGCAGGCCAATCCCATTTGTAATCTGGACCTGCAATCCCTCCTAATCCCTGAATGGGCAGACTTTCTTTAGCTGCTTCTGACGAGGCCATATGGACAGGGAGCTTGGACAAAAACCATAGGAACAGTTGCTTTAGAGTCAGAATGTCCCAATTTTAAAAACATACTAGAGATGGCATATCATAGATGAACGCAGTTGTAAAATAAAACAAACCCCAAGGTATATTGTTAAGTAAAAAAGGCAAGGCAAGCTAACATTTGAATTTGTGTGTTGGGGGAGATAAAAATAGTGTATATGCTGCATGTATACGATGGGCTGCTTCCAGAAGTACACACAGAGACTGCTAACGATGGCTGCCTAAAGGGAGATAAACAGAGTCAAGGGTAGGAGAGACTTCTCAAGGTAAACCCCTTAGTACCTTTTCCATTTTGAACCAGCACATGTGTACTATTTTTGGAAATTCAAAGAAGAGAGCTCAGAGATACACAGAGCCATGGAACAGGACACAATGGTCTCGGTAAAATGCCCCTTGCCTGTATGTCCTGACTCGAAAGATATTCACCAATCGAAGCCAGACTTCCGGCCAAGATGGAGGCTTAGACGGACACGCTAGGTCTCCCTCTACAACTAGAGAGGAATACAACTACTTCAAAACAAAGGATAACTAGAAATTCCAGAAAATAAAACTACACGGAAGCCCAACATATGAAGTTATAAACCAGCGGTGCCATTTGGGCAGGTAAGAGTTAAAGAGGGCAGTGCCGTTTGCGGTCAGCGGCGGGCGGCGAAAAAGCCCGGAGGCAGTCAAGCCCCTGGCAGTGCGCAACCCCAGCACTGGGGAAAACAGCCACCGCATCGCCTTGAACAGTGAGGCCCAGGGGGGCGGGAGGACGGATCCCGGTCTCCTGGCTGAATAACTGTGTGAATCCATCTTGGACCCCCACCCCCAAAGAAAGCACCACAGGGCTGTGAAATAGGTCGCAGACAGGCGCCGGTCGCTGACTTATGACGCGTACACAGGCACTGCCCCCGACAGCCGGCCCAAGAAAACAAAACGCATCTGTCAAAATGAGGCAGACAACTATAGAAATCCCGGTGACACAGCTCACCAGGCAGCAGATAGAGAACCTGACAGATGAACAGATAAGAAACCTGTCAGAGGCTCAGTTCTGGGCCATTGTTATCAGGTGGCTTACAGAATTCACAAAAGAGCAGGAAAAAGATATGAAAGAAGTGAAAAACATTCATAACGAAAGGAACAAAACCACATACGAGACAGATGGTGAGGAAAAAAAATCCAGAGTTCATTTCAACAAACTGGAATATGGAGAAGGAACAAGAAGTCAACCAATGCAGCGAGAGGAAATGGGAAGCAACAATGAGAGGATCAGAAACCTCTGGGACAGCTATAAAAGGCCCAACATAAGAATCATTGGTTTGCCAGAGAGTGAGGAAGATGAACTAGAACTTGAAAAATTGAGTGAAAATATAATAAAGGAGAACTTCCCAGACTTGGGGAAGGGAATAGACTTGCAGGTCCAGGAAGCAAGGAGAGTTCCCAAGAGACTGGACCCAGGGAGAACCACTCCAAGACACATTATAATCAAAATGTCAAAAATTAAAGATAAAGAGAGAATCTTAAAAGCAGCAAGAGAGAAGAAAAGAATTATGTACAAAGGGGTCCCAATTAGACTATCAGCTGACTTCTCAAGGGAGACCCTACAAGCAAGAAGGGACTGGCAAGAAATATTCAAAGTAATGAAAATCCAAAACCTACAACCACGAATACTCTATCCAGCGAAACTGTCATTCAGAATAGAAGGACAGAGAAAGTGTTTCCAGGACAAAATAAAACTGAAAGAGTTCATTAGATCCAAACCACTGTTATATGAGATGTTAAAGGGACTGGTTTAAAAAACAGAAGCTAGGGAGATGAAACAAAGGCAAACTAAACAGGCAACGAGAGTGGAAAAGGAACTGTGGGTACGGGAAGCATATTGGGGGGAGGTCAACAGGGAGGGGGAGTGGGGAGAGGGAGGGAGATGATATAGGAATTGGGGATCATGGTAGGAGGGAATGAAATAGACGGAGAGAGGTTGGGAGGAACTGTATGCACAACTAATGGACATAATCTAAAAGGGGGGGACAACTGGAGGGAGGGGGGCCACCGGGTGGAGGGGAGCAGAGGGAAGGGAAATTGGCACAAATGTAATATTTTAATCAATAAAACACATTAAATCTGAAAAAAAAATAAAAATAAAACATGAAATCACAAAAAAAAAAAAAAAAGAAAGATACTCACCAATCATTAATGATAAGCAGATTTCAGAATAATGTGTTTTAATTTTAGTTCCTAATTTTAACTTAAAATACTTATCAGTGTTGATTAAAATCTGTAAGAATATAAATCAGAATGTTAATGGTTGGCTTCTTCCTGAGTAGTGGAACTGTGGGTGGTTTTTTATTTTCTTTATTTTCTAATGGTTCCATAATAGGCAAGCATTTGAAAATTTTTAAACATTTTTCACTGTTGTAAAATTTATTTTTCAATTACAGTTGACACACAATATAATATTAAATTCAGGTGTACAACATAGTGATTAGACACTTTTATACCTTACGAAGTGGTCACCGAGATAAGTCTAATATCCACCTTGCACCATACATAGTTATTACAAAATTATTGACTATATTCCCTGTACTGTACTTTACATCCTTGTGACTATTCTGTAACTCCCAATTTGTACTTAAACATATTCTCTAATTAAAAATATGAAGACTCCCCTATGTTCATAGCAGCGCTATTTACAATAGCCAAGTGCTAGAAACAGCCTAAGTGCCCATCTGTAAATGAGTGGATAAAAAAACTGGTACATTTACACAGTGGAGTACTATGCAGCAGAGAGAAAGAAGGAACTCCTGCCATTTGCGACAACATGGATGGAACTAGAGAGAATTATGCTAGCGAAATAAGCCAGACAATGAAAGAAAAATACCGCATGATACCACCTGATACAGGAAACTAATGAACAACACAAACAAATGAACAAAATTGAACAAGGAACAGAGTAACAGTTATCAGGGGCAGGGGGAGGGAGAAAAGGAGCGGTAAGTAGGGGAAGGGTTTAATAAGGAACTAGTATAAATAACCCATGAACATGGACAACAGGGTAAGGATTGTCTGTGGGAGAGGGGGTGGGCTGAGTAGGGGGTAGCAATGAGGGAAAAAGTGGGACAACTGTAATAGAAAAACAATAAAAATAAATTTAAAAAATATATATGAAGTCCATCTTAGGCTTCTGTCCCATACACCACACTGCCCCCAGGCAAGGCAGTGGTCTGAGGCACAGAATCTTGCAGTGAGGACCTCATTTGGAGAGACAGAAGAAGGACATCCGGGAAACATCCCGTGTCCAGAAGCAGAGGGAGGGAGGCAGGATTTTAAAAGGCAGAGCCATAAACCTCCGTATAAAATAAGCACCCAGGCTCTCATTTCAGCCCTGTAAACAGTGCTGTGTATTCAATAAAACTGCGTTAGTCTAAGGAGCCCACAGAGATCAGGGCTTAGGGAAGAAAGGGGTCTTAGGGAAAGAGGAACTGGAATGGGGAAAAAGGCCAGAAACTGCCGTTTTCCAACACAATGCAAACATGCTAAAAACATGTCACAGCCAGGGAACGGCCACCCAGAGGGGCTTCATGGTTCTCATTATCCATATTAGAAGTAAACAGAGATTGAGACAAGGGAAGCAGCATGACCTCTAAAATCTGGCTTGTCTGGCCCTACTGTCCTGCTAAATACTTCTGAAGGAATGTATATGTCCCAAAGTTTAGGCTGGCGGGCATCACTAGTGTGGTCCACTGCAGAGATGGACTGGACCACAAAGTAGACATCACAGGCAGGCTCTCCCCCTTCCCTTAGAGGCCAGGCATAAACTAATCAAGTGAAACCCACCAGCTGGAAGGGTTGTGGCCAGCATGTACTGAGGGCTTACTATTCTAAGGGTTATACATGTCTTAACTCATTTAAATCCAGGTCTATTACCATCCCCATTTCTTGGTAAAGAAAATGAGACATATTCATGAGCATGTAAAGTACAGCACAGGGAATATAGTCAATATATTATAATACCTATGTGTGGTGCCAGGTGGGTACTGGAAATATTAAGGGATCACTTTGTAAAGTATATGATTGCCTAACCACTATGCTTTATATATATACTTTTGATGTATATATATTTTTGAGATATATATATATATACACACACACTTTTGATTAAATAAAAGAGAAAAGAGAAAATGAGACATAGAGAAATAATTTGCCCAAGGTCACACAGCTAAGGGGGAGGGTCCAGACTCAGAAGCCTCTCTCCAGAGCTCACAATCTTGGTCACAACACCATTCTGCTTCTCCAAAATCGTGCCAAGCATCCAATTCAAACCAGACCTTTAAGTCAGTGACCCATGACCCTGTGCCAATGGTCTTCCAGGTAACTGCAGGTGTCAAATCCACAAATGCGAGTGGTAGGCTACATCTATCCCATTGTACAGATTAAGTAACTGAGGCATAAAGGCCTAAAAATATTTCCACGTACTGGGGAGCATTCTCACCCCCAAGACAAGAATGGAGACTGGGCCATCCTCTGGCCCCAGGCAGGTGACACAAAGGGGACACAACTTGAATTAAGGAAACCCAGAAGAGTGGCAATAGCCTCCAGAAGCAGGAAACAAAGCTTCCTTTTCACTTCACGGTGCCCAAAGCCAAAAATCACTGGGACAGAAATTATGAGATGAAGGACAAAGAGAAGGAGCCAGGAGATTGCAAGCTACTCAAAACCTCCCCACACTGAGCCAGGAAAGTGAGCAGCTTCCTTCCCCAACAGTGGGAGCAGATGCTTAGTCTCTCTCTCCTAAGCTGTCCCTAAATAGCTTTCAAGGTTAGCAAGTCTAATGGTAACTGTTTTTGTCACATCATGCTCTTTTCCCACTCACAAATGACTTCCCTAAAGCCTCGGGTAGGAGACACTGGGGTTCATGGCTCCAGATCTGCCTCTTCACCCAGTTAACAGACACGACTGAGGAGAGCCTCAGCAACCATAGATCCCAGCCTTGACTGCCTCCCTCACCTACACTACTATGATCCCACCCCTCACTCCAGATCATTGACTACTAGATCTAAGTTGAGCCAATAAAATTCTTTCATGGCCTTTAGAATGGAGGCTGAGATGCAGATGATGGACACTAAGCAGATATGGGACATTATCTTCCATCTCATATCTAGAGTAAGAAACTCATATACAGCACGAGGGTGTGGTCTAGAGACACATGGCCCATAGGCAAAGTACAACAGTTCGCGCCAGAAAAACCTGTGTCGCAAAGGGTACCTACTGACAAAGAAAGTGGATCATGAACCATGAAGTGCAAAGGGCAAGTGAAATCAGGTTTGTAGTTGGGATTCATTCATTCCTCAAACAGAAAGAGCGTCCACTGTGTGCCAGACACTGTTCTGGGCACTGTGCACAAGGCACAACAAAGCCTTCAGGGGCATATATTCTAGTGAGCATGGGGTGCGCATGCTGACAATGGCAGGAGGAATTCTGGGAAGGGCTTATAGAGGCGGCCACCCAGTGGGTGACATTATGCTCCTCTTCACTGTCTTCCTGCTACACACTGCTTTTTTTTTTTTCCTATACTGAGTAGGTGATGAGTGCTATGAAATAAAGGGAAAGCTCAAACCCCTGGGCATGGCATCTGAGGCACTTCTGAGTTCTGGTTCCCAGACTCCCTTCATGAGCCACTACCTGTGTTAGAGCCACACCTGGCGAGGACTCATGGTGGTCCAACATGCTTCACAAAAGCTGTTTCTCTGCCAGAGAAGTCAGTCCTCCCCACATTCTCAGCTCTGCCTATCAAGACACCTTCCCAACGGGATCTGCTTCTTCAAATCACTCCTACCTACCTCCATGCCACTCAGCAACAATAGCCTCTCCTGGCAGTGCTGTTGTCCTGAGTAATCCCAACCCAGCTGTAACCGCTTCATCTCCAGTCACTACTCAGACCTCAGCCAGATCCCCCCAGTTTCTTCCTTCTCCCAGGACCCACAGATTCCACACATTTTTTCTTCAGTTTCACCCCCATGCCTACCTTTTCTATATGGGACTTCTCTCTCCACCTGCCACCCTCAATCTCCTAAACATGCGTGCTTCTGTGCTACCTCCAAAGACAAGCCCATGGACCCCTTTACTCCTAAGGGAAAGGAGACAATTAACTGACACAGTTAAATCACAAAACTTCTGCCACCTCAGGTCTGAGTCACTGCTCCTGGACCTATGGCCTGGTGGTGTGGCCAGCAGGGGGAAATGCCTGAGGCTAGGACTGAGGGAGTTTTGGAAGATTCTCTGTAGAGCCTGGTGGGAACTCCTGTTCCTCTTATTGGTTCCCACACCCCACACTCACATATCTGGGGTCTCTGGTCTCAGACAGAAAGGCACCACATTTCCTGGCTCCTACATGTCTGAAGCCTGTGATGTTGTGAATGACAGAATCTCAGAACAAGAAAGGGCCTCCCATGCATGTAATCAAGAGTCTGCTCAACTTAGGGCTGATAATTAGTGGTTCTAAACCGCATCTGAGACCCCTGGGAACATTTCAGCGATGTCTGAAGACATTGTTGGTTCTCACAATGTGGAGCGAAATTGATGATGGCATCTGGTGGGTGGAGGCCAAGAATGTTGATAAACACCCTATAATACACAGGACAGCCCCCAAGAAAGACTTATCCAGCCCAAAATGTCAGTACAGTGGTGCCAAGGCTGAGAAGTTTGGCTCTAACTAAACCCGACTCAGCACTGGGAACTCACTTTCCATGACCCTTCCCTACCCAGGCAACCCACTGCCCCTGCACATGGTATTTCTGGCTAGATGAATCATGGGGACCGTGGTTCCATGTCCTCCTTGAGGTTGGGGCCTGTCCCTCTACTCAGCTAAACCCCACAAAATCCTTGCTGCCTAGCTGGCTCTGGAGGCTCTCAAAAAATGAGTAGAGAATCCCTCCTCCATGATTTAATATATGATAAAGGTGGCATTTCAATTCCGTGGGAAGCAATGGATTATTCAACAAATGGTATTGGGACAACTGGCTGGCCCTCTGGTAGAAAATAAAGCTAGATCCTTACCTCCCTCCTAAAATCAAAATAAATTCCAGATGAATTAAAGATTTAAGTGCAGAAAAAAAAAGTAAAACTAGTGAAAGAAAATATGGAAGAATTGCTCTATAATCTCATGGCAGGGGGGAGGTGCCATTTTAAGCAAGACACAAAGTGTAGGAAACATAAAAGAAAAGGTTCTTAAATTTGACTATTTAAGAATATTTAAATATCTACAGAATAAAAAATTCCATAATAAATCATTTTTAATGTGAAAAAACCAATTTTATATACTATTATATTATATATAAAACATATGCCAGCTAAGAAACATGTCCTTTAGTAAATAAAAACCTGTTAAAACCAGTAAGAAAGTTTTTTAAAAAAGGCAAAATGATGAGGGAACTCAAGAGTTGGAAAATTTTTAGTTTTAAGTTATAGTTAATAAGTTTAGTAATTAATGCATATAAAAAACTATTGTTTCAGGAACTAAAGGTATGACCCACCCTGATTCCAATAGACCACAAGCAACTTGACCTTTGTGCTCCAAGAGGACTGCAAACAATCAAGATGGTATCTGAGCCAGGTGTTCCATGAGAGAGACTCCTTCCAGCCCAAGACACAGATTCTGAAGCATATAATCATCTGTCAACAGATGAAAGGATCCTAGGAAAATTGCCGGACTGCAGCTTTTACCTGATAAAACTTTTCCCTGAATTCCAAACTCCTTACCTACTTTTCCCTAAATTCCAAACCCCTTACCTATATTTTTTTCTCCTTATATAAAAAGGTCAGCTTGAAATAAATACAACATGATCTTTATAGTACATAACCCACCGGCTTCTCAGATCACAGGTCATCTGAATAAAGCACCCTGTCTGTACTTGTTGGTTCTGGTCCTGACAGGCAGCACAAACTCTGACTTTTCCAATTTCAAAAAGATAGAGACAGTTCCCAGAAAAAGAAATACAAAGAGTTCTCAAACATAGAAAAGGTTCTCTAAGCAAAGAAAGGCAAACTAAGATGAGATACCCCGGTGAGAGACAAGTGAGGCTGGTAAAATAAAAGTTTGTAATACAGCACAGTAGTCCCTTGCTATATCACGGTTCACTTATCATGGCCTCACTGTATCATGGGATTTTTTAAAATATTATATTTAATTATTTATCACGGATTTTTCACTATATCGCAGGATTTTGCAGTACTGTATACGTATGTTGTTAAAGTTACGTAGGTTTAAGGGTGTAGAATATGTTTAAGAACAGAAGTAGCGTTTATAAAAGTGTGGAAAAGGTTAATAAGGGAGTGGGGAAGGTTAATAAGGGACTGGGAACGGTTTATAAGAGTGTGGGAAGGGTTTATAAAGTCTTAAAATATATATAAATTCTAAAATAAATGTAAGGTTTCTACTTTGCAGATTTTCACCTATCGCAGGAGGGTCTAGAACGTAATACCTGAGATAAGTGAGGCAATACTGTATTCTGTGCTGGCCATGATATGGGAACAAGCTGTCTAAAGGAAATGCAAACAGACTGGCTATGGAAAGCAATTCACCATCACCAATCCACATCTTTAAGCACAGAGGCTTTGTCCAACTGACCCCAATGCTGCTGTCCTTGCTCCTGGCTCCAAACCCACACAGGTAAATTCATTACTGTATTGTTCATTACCATATTGTTTGTAATAGCAGAAGACTCAACAATGCCAGGGCCCATCATCAGAGGAATGGTTAAATACATCATCATGCATACATAAAAGGCAAAACTCTGAAACTCTTAAAAATAAATGAGGCACCAAGAGTTGTAGGACCAGCTTCTGGTTATAATGTAGAAGGGCAGATTTCAGAATGTAGCTTTACAGCCTGTGACTAGCTTGACTTATCTCCAGATCCCACAAAGAAGCTGCTGTCTACTGTATATCAAGTCACCATAAATACATACTTATTTTTAAAAATTAAAATTTTTTTTAAATAATAAATGAGGCAGTTCTATGGATTGACCCCCATGAGACATTATTACAAGAAAAAGTGATGTACAAAATGGGGTTACATAATACTTTCCAGTTATGTAAAGAAAACATGGGTTGGGTGCATTTTCAGTCCCTCAGCCCACAAACATGTATTAAGCACCACCATGTGCTAAGCACCATGCTGGGGGCCAGGACTCCACCAGGAGCAAGTCTGTTCCCATATGCGTCAGTTGCCCAAGCCTGGAAAATTCACAGGAAACCCATCACAGGGGAGGTTCTCAGTTATTGAATTTGGCAAATGAAAATATAGGATACCCCATTAAATCTGAGTTTCATGTAGACAGTAGATAATTTTGTAGTATAAGTTTGTCTTGTGCAGTACTGGGGACACATACTTATGCTAACTTCAGATTTAACTAGGCATCCTGTTACCTGGGTGCCCCTCTTTGGAGGAGTAGGGAAGAGGGGTGAAGCATCTAGGGTGGAGGGAGATTCCCTTTTCATGTTACTGCATGTCTCATGGTATTGCACAGTTTGAAATTATCATCAGGTGTATGTATTGCTTTTATTATTATTTTTAAAACTGACACAAAGAAGTAAGGAGAAGAAATTCCATGGACCTAAGGCCTAACTCCATGTGTGCTAGATACAATTCCTGGCCAGCTGGGTCCTGGAGTCAGCCAGGCAGCCCAGCACATTCCAGGGCCGCTGCTTCTCTAAATGGAAATGCTCTGTCCCACACCCCAGCAGCAAGATTAGGAGCTGCATGGTTTCTTTTTTAAACAGGATCAATGTGAAGAAAGAAACATAGAAAGCAATAGGGAAAGCAACACAGGGAATGCTAGAAACTCGCCTTTACCAAGAGAACAGAGAGAAATAAAATGCTGTGTTTCTTTTTTTTTTCTTTTCTTTTTTTTTCTTTTTTTGATTTATTTATTGTTTTTCTATTACAGTTGTCCCACTTTTCCCCCTATTTCTCCCTCCCAACCCAGCCCACCCCTTCTCCCACAGTCAGTCACCACTTCATTGTGCATGTCCATGGGTTATTTATACTAGTTCCTTTACTAAACCTTAAAGAGCCTAGTTTTAAGGATCAGCTCAATCTGCCCTTTCCTCTTTCTTAGAGGAGATTTTACCACTCCAAGGAGGAAAGTGCATTTCATGTAGAGATACTCCAACCTTTATGTCCAAATATTTTTTGAGCATTACCAATAACTAATATTTATAAAACACTTTACTATGTGCCAGGTCCTTTCCCAAGCATTTTAATCAATATTAATCATTTAATTACTTCAACAACCCCATGAGATAGATGCTATTATTATCCCTTTTATACATATGTGGAAACTGAGACACAGAGAGGCTCAGTAACTAATGAAGATCACACAGTTAATAATTAGAAGGCCTGGTATTTGAACCAGATAATCTGGACCCAGAGCCTACACCCTTCACCACTGGTCAGGCACTGGACAGTGAACAAAACAGACATACTCTGCTCTCATGGAGCTTAGGGTTCCTGAAGGAATGCTCCCCTCCACAAGGACACAGACCAGCTAATAGTGCTAAGTTCTATACAACACAAATTAGCACTGAAAATAGACCTCTCATTCATTTATTCACAAATGTTTAATAAGGCCTAGCACTGTTCTAGGCACTGGAGGTTGAGAATGTTAACAGGACAAACAGATGCTCAACCTCATGAAACTCACAATCTAGTAAACATCCAGGAGGAATTTTAGACAGGATGTCAGCAAAGGCCTGAGGAGGTGACATTGAAGCTCTACCCAAGAGCGAGAGCTCAGCATTTGAAAAGTATTCCAGGTAGAGGGACCAAAACTGCGAAGACCCTGAGTGAAAATGAGTTCAAGTTTATCCTCAGCCCCAGAAACCCTTCCACTGTGGCCCTGGCCCAGTGTTCTCCAGTCCAAACGCCAGACTGCAAACTTTGCTTCTGTGCTGAGCCCCCCTCCCAGCTGTCTGCAAGAGGGAAGGCAGAAACAGCTTCACCTCCTCTAGTCCCACCTCTTCTAGTCCCCAGGCACATGCTTGTTGGTTTAACTGTTTAACTGTTACCGGTTGTTTTTGTTTTCTTGTTTTTTTAACTCTCAAAATGAAGGCACTCTGACTGTTTGCGTCCTGACCAAGCTTTGAGAAAGCAATGATGTGGCAACCCAATGCCCTGCTATACAGAGCCGACCTGTCCAAACAGAAATGGACAGGACAAAACACAGCAGAATCGCCATCTTTTCCCCATTAACCTCTCTCTCCCTCCTTCCCTTTCTCCCTCTCTCTCTCTCTCTCTCACACACACACCCATGCTAAGGTTCTCATCCTCCCCCAACTCACAAAATCTAGGGGCCACATATTTTTTCCTAAGCCTACCAACATCAGTGTTCTTCACCACAACCCTCTGAGTAAGAAGAAAGGCTTAGAAATATGAGTAATGCATGAGAAACTCTGAGTCCAGGTCCCGAGCACATCATTATCAAGAGATGACAGCTCTTCTTGTTCCTATGCAAAAAATACCAGTGAAGAGTGAGAATCCTGAGCCAAACTGCTGTGCCTCAGCTTCTTCATCTGTAAAATGGATACTGTTATGATAGTGCCTATACCTTGCAGGATGCTAATAGGGTCAAATGAGTTATTATGGGGGCTGGGGGGTGGGGGGGCTTAAAACAATGCTTGGTGCAGAGTAACTATTATCTTAATTGCTAAACTCTACTACTCCCAGTACTATTATTATCATTTCACTGTTATTATTAAGATCGAAATTGAAGGTGAATTCTCAAAGGATTTCTGATTATACTACTAAACAACAGAATCAAATTGGTACAGTTACACAAGATTGGCATCAGGGGAAATTGTGTGAGGGACGTACAAAACCCTCTGTATTAATTTTGTGTCTTTTCTGAAAATCTAAAAGTAATCCAAAATTTTTTTAAATTTTTGTTTTTTTTAAAGGGAGAGCCAAATATTTTCTCATTGCCTCTTCAGGTCTTCTTCCTCATCAGCAGAGAAAGCCAGGCTTCAGAAAGGACATAACATTGCCCACACAGATAACAGCCCCATCTCACACACAGCCCTACCTCCATTCTGTGAAGCTGTATATGGACTGGCTGTGAGTTAAAATCAAGTCTCTCCCCAGGGGTTAAAATTCCTACAGGCTCAGACCTCTATCCACCATCAAGTTTTGTCTTTTTTCAAGGAATATTTATTGAGTGCCTACTGTGTGCCAGGTACCCTCCACACACGCAGCCAACAACAGTGACTTAGAGAATGTGTTTCCAGGCCAGAGTTCTTTGGAGACTCCAAAGCCGGGAAGAGGTTCCTTCCTGGTGGCACTACCTGAACCTCTGGGACCTCAAAGAAGATGCTGGTGCCAGCCAATTCCTACAAGGGAGACTTCAAGGGTGCTCTCGCAAGCTCAGACCTCAGTCAGCAACCCCAGAAACCCAACAGGTTGGTTCCTGGGCACGTTTGGCAGCAGCAACCCAACTTCCCATTTAATTCTTACTTGGCATTCTAAAGAGAGGGACAGGAGAAACGTGCCATGTCTGTCCTTTAAAAAAAGACATTTCTCCCAAGGTTTTCTCCTCTTCTGATTCCTTCATCTATCCACTTATCCTCACTCCCCTACTGCTCTGAGCTGTTTCCTGCAGATAAAACCACCGCACAACTTCCAATCTTCATAGTGAGATTGCAGCTGGCAGACGCTAAATGCCCCGGAGCTCACAGTCAAGCAGCAGGGTGCCCGTGTGGATCCTGTGGAGCTAAGGACTTTTTCAGCAAGAGAACGATGCCGTCTCCTTCCCTTGAGGAGAAATCCCACTGGGAAGGGGTGGGGGCATCAATCATCACAGACTGGCTGCAGAGAGGAGGGTTCTCACTGTGCAGTATGAACCATGGGCAGTTTGGGAAAATCATACCCCAAGTCCTCATATGCTCAGAGCCTCTGAATGACAGGCATAATTTATATTCCCACACCACCCTTAGGAATTGCATTTTGATTAGGAAAAAAGTGTCAATCTGGTAGATTAGAAAAATCAGTTCCCACTGAGGAGAAGGTGGAGGTGCTTCTCTCAGCTCAGGAACCCACAGGAAAGGGGAAGGTCATGGAGGACTAGAAATGAGCACATGAATGCATGGTGCACAGATCAGATACCACTGTCAAGTCTGAAACACACAGGCTTTTACCCAGCAAGCCCACTTGCAGTATTTGCATTTACGAATGTGCTCCCAAGCATGGCCCTGCAGTTAGACACAAGTATATTCAATGCAGCATTGTCTGATGCTGCAAAAGCCTGGAAATAGCTTATCACTAGGAGACTGATGGAACATCTGAAGAAGGGAATGCTGTGCAGCTGCTAAAATGAACAAGGAAGCTTTAGATGTGCTCTGAGATCTTAGCTACAAAGCTAAAATACAGGCTAATGGTGTTACTGAGGATATCAAAAAGATCTGTAATGAAATATCTCTTTATTAAATCGTGCAAAACTAGTTACAGTGGTGTCCATCAGGGAAGGAACTTGAGGGCCTGGGGACAGGAGTGGTGGAACGCTTTGCTCGCACTATATGACTTGTTTCTGTATATCTTGTTGATACTGTATACCTTGTATACTTTGTTATACCTGTAAGATTTCAAATTTTGCATTATATATTCAAAACAAACTATTTTAAAGAAAAATAGAAAAATAACAATAAATAAAAATGCCTAGGAAAGATAAGATTGAATCAATCATGATCAATACATGCATACGCATACAAACAATCCCTTATTAAGAGTAGTAATTCATACCTCCCAACTGACTTTACTAAATTGGTGATTTAATTGGTGATTTCTCAACCATGGCACACTGACATTTTGGACTAGACAGTTTGTTTAAAGCTGTCCAGTGCACCATAGGATGTCTAGCAGCATCCTTGGCCTCTGTTCACTAGCAGCAAGCTCCCACTTCCAACTTTGACAAACAAGATGTCTCCAGACATAGCCAATTGTCCCCTGTGAGCAAACCGCCCAAATTACACTATGGGGTCCTAAAGAGCAATAACTGTACCTTCTTTCCTCTTCCCATATTAAATACAATAAAAATAAATAAATAATTACAAATGAAAAAAAGTAATCTACAAGGCTTCTTTCAAATATTTACATACACACACAAACTTAACACCAGCATTGTCTGAATGCTGAGAAGGCACACCCACCATTCTCTTTATCCGCATTAAGTTTATATTTGATATTTGTAACCAGAGAAATGTCCCTGGTTCTCAGCAGAGAGATTTGAAGAAAATGCTTTCCCACCATGAAGGAACAGGGGATGTATTTGTTGGTCTTACCAACAGATATGGAATGGAGTGTACTGTCTGCTCTTCGATAATTATTACCCCTAACCTTCCATGCCCTCTGCAATGCCAATGTTGCAAATACCAGCAGCCAATCCCTAATGTCCCCACTGCCTGAAGGCCACACACGGCTGACATCTCCACCCCCTTCTTCCCAGGGAGCAGATGGAGAATCAGTTGCTTCACAGGCTTGGGAATGCTGAGTGACAGATTTCTACTTCTGCGGAAATTCCAAAAGGAACCCCCCACAAAGAAACCAGCAGCAGGACCAAGGACAAGCCCTGAGCCCCAATGAGAGCTCTCACTCTCTCACTGACCACCATTCATAAAAAGAATAGTAATAATGACCATCTTCCAAACACTTACTATGGTCCAGGCATAGTGAGTGCTAAGGACATCACAGACATTTCTTCACCGGATTTAAGTAATAGTTACTATCATTACTTGTATTATTATCTTATTATGGATTTGTATCCTCCTTCATCTTGTCAGGACCTTTGCACAAGACCTCTGCCAGAAATACTTTTTAGGCAATATTCACCTCATTTTTGTTTAAATTTCACCTTGTCAAAACAGACTTCTCTGGCCCCAAAACAACCAGGCCACCTTGATAGATATTCTCACCCACACTATTCTCATTTACAGCACTTATAATAATTATATATTTTTATATATAATATATATTATATTGTCATGCTAATTATTTGCTTATCTGTATCCCTTATTAAGTGGTAATCACCATGAGATAAGGACTGTGTCTAACTTGCTCACTGTTGAGTGGCACACAATGAAATATGGATGGATCCATGGATGGAAGGAAGGAAGGGGAGAAGGGGAGGAATAAGGAAGGGTGGAAGGGAAGGCGGGTAGGTGAATAAATAATGACTGAACTAGAAAGGCAGGGTCTTTAAGAGATCAAGTAATCCAATCCCCTCCTCACTTTACAATTGAAGACAGTCAGGCTCATGGAGGTTAGGGTCAAGTCAGACAAAGTCCAGTATCAGAATCTTGTCAGCTGCAGAAAATTGGTCAGTTCCAAGAACTGGAAAACCTGAGCTTCCAGGTAACAGCTGATGAACCAACAAGATGTGCCTAGAAAAACCCACAAGTGGTGATTCTGCATTTGATTAGGGCTCCACCCCCAATATTATGTGTACATTTAAATTCATTCCAAGTACCTTTTCCAGCCTTATAAAATTGGTCTAATTATCCCTTCACAGAGTGTAAAAAAGGGAAAAAAAGAAAAAGTATTTCACACACCAACGAGCTATAGTCTTTAGAATCAAAATGTGCTTGCAAACCCACAGGAAATGCTGTTCTTGCATATCATATCCGTGCATGAAGTCCCCACTTCCTTCGAGGGGAAGAGGGAAACCATCTGGCAGGAGTGCTCTCAACTCTTTCCCTCTACCCCACTTCCTGCTCTGGGCTCCCTAGAGCTCATCACATCTGCCTTCCCCACCCCCGGGTCCATCCCACTCCAACAGAACTCCAAACTTTATCTCGTATGAGCCCTCCAACTTTCTTACATAACTAGGCTGCACACCCCAGGAGTGCTTATATTATGTATATAGTCAACACATGGCACACAGTAGGCACTCCAAATGTGTTTATTGGATGAATGGGTGGATGGATGGATGAAGGGCATTCCATCTGGCCCTTAGGTGCCCTGTCCAACCCTTCATTTGGTGGCCTGCAAGAGATTGGCTATGCTTTCATGCATTCCTTTCATTCAAAAGTTAATTGTTGAATACTAAAAAAATAATTTAATGAAAGCAAAATTAGAATAAGGCTGTTTGCACTCTCAGGCCCTTTGCACACACTAGTCCTTCTGCCTGGAACATCCTTCCTCCTCTCTTCGCACAAATAATTTCACCTCTTCCTCAGGATTTCAGCACAGCCCTGGCCAGTGTGGCTCAGATGATTGAGGAGTACTGCACTGCAAACCCAAAGGTTGCTGGTTCAATTCCCAGTCAGGACACATGACTGGATTGTTGATTTGGTCCTCAATGTGGGTGTCTATGAAAGACAACCAATTGATGTTTCTCTCTTACATCAACATATCTTTCCCTTTCTTTCTCCCTCCTTTTCTTTCTCCCTCCCTTTCTGTCTCTCCAAAAACAAAATTTTCTTAAAAAATTAATAAATGAAATAAATGCTTTCATAGTCTTTTAAAGAAAAGAATGCCAGCATAAATGTCACCAGCACAAGAAGCCCCAATTTAAACTTATTAAATAGCTACACATACACATGTTCACTATTCTCTTCTTAAGCCTCTTATTTATTTCCTTTATCTTTGTTTTAACTTGCAGTCTATTTTTCTGTTTACTTCTTTTTTGTCTCTCTCATCTTCTAAATGAATGTTTGATGCAGACACAGACTAGCTCTACATTGCACACTTTTCCCCCAGTACCTAGCAGAGTGCTTGCATATAGTATATGTTCAATTAATATCGGCTGACTGATTTATTGGATCAATCAATTAAATTAAAGGTGGAACTGGGTCTACAAAATGATAGGTGAATAATGAAACAAGTAAATGTTAGGAGTCACATCTCACAAAGTCTTCTTGAATCCTATGAGATAATGCAAATAGTGATAACAGTTCATATGAAATCAAATCTATTTAAACTTTTAAATAAAATTCTAGCTCCAAAATCTTTAAGGCAGGAGAGTAGATTGGGACAGGGAAGAAACAGAAGCTTGTAAAATGCTTTGTCTTGTGTGAATGAGTTGAATGTGAATTGGTTGAATTATTCTCATATAAAAGAGATATCAAAGATAAAGATTCATCATTTAAAGAAAAAAATCAAAATCCAAATACATGCGGTTCATAGGAGATTTGCGAGAATAAAATGACACAAAATCAAAATGAAGAAATGGAAAGCTGTCATGAGTCAAAATATTAATATCAGACAAATAAAATTTAGGGCATGAAAATCTTACACAGGACAAAATTAGGTGTTTATAGTCATAAAGAGAACATCAGTAACAATGAAACCAGTAGTGATATGCATTTCATGTGCCCGGCATTATGTTAAGCACTTTACATTGATTATATCATGTAATCTAAGTATCCAAAAAAGAGTTACACTGGCATTATCACCAAGCTTTTAGGAAAATATAAAACTGGCCAATGTTCTGCTAAGAGCAGCCAAGGATTTGAGCTCAGATCTGACTACATAATGAAGACTGGAGAATCATGAAACTCTGGCTCCTATAACATAAAAATACAATCAAAATACATAAAGCAAAATTTGTTTTAAAAATATAAAGATGTGTTGAAAAATCACTATCATAGTGGGAAACTAGCATACTAACCAATCTTGGATAAAATCAGCAGATATAATTAAAATAATATTGTATAAAAGCATTTAGCTCACTACCTTTCAGAAGAAGTCATAAAACTAACTGAAAAAAGAATGAAGAATAAAGCAGGAATTCATGTATCAGGAAACAGAATTGAAGGATAAATTTAAAGGGTGATTATTTGAGGGAAAAACTAAAACATTAACTATGGCAAAGCTCATCAGAAAAAATTTTCAAAAAACAAAAATAGGAACTTATAAAAATAAGAAAAGAGAACTGCAGATGGCAAGGAGAATTTTTCAAATCAATACAGAATAATATATATAATATTGTGTTAATAAATTAGAAATTCAACTAAATGATAATTCTTGGGAAAACAATGTATTTGAAAGTGTACCAATATTGATCATAGAACAAATTCAAAAAATTGTCAAATAATTAATCCTAGAAAAGGTACTACACCAAAAAATTGTTTTATTTAAGGATATGGCAAATTTGCTCAAACCTTTAAAGAACATTATAAATCCTTTGCCACTTAGACACTTCCTAAGTTAAGAAGGAGGAGGAGAAAAAATAGGTTTCTCAGATGTTTTTTAAGAAAATAGCGAAAACCTGTAGAAGATAGCAGACCAAAAAAAGTAAACTGCAGGCCAATTTCACCGAGTATAGGCTCAAATATCCTAAATATAATGTCAATAAATTTAACCCAATAACGTGGTAAAAGAATAACGCCAGACTGAATTATTAACAATAAATATCATAAAGATCATACATTGTTTAGGTGTTTTACAATGAGTATGTAGCCCTGTCTGGTGTGGCTCAGTGGACTGAGTGCTGGCCTGTGAACCAAGGCGTCACCAGTTCAATTCCCGGTCAGGGCACATGCCTGGGTTGTGGTCTGGGTCCCCAGTTGAGGGCATGCAAGAGGCAACCACACATCAATGTTTCTCTCCCTCTCTCTCCCTCCCTTTCCCTCTCTCTAAAAATAAAGTAAATAAAGTCTTTTTAAAAAATACAATGAGCATATATTTTTCAAACTCGACAATATTACTTTGTGGGAGAAAATTAAACAATGATTACATCCAGTGGCCAAGAGAATTTGGAAGCGCATGTATTATAGGTGAGTATATAAATTACTTACAATTTCTCTGGAGAGCAATCTGGCAACAAAAACCTTTAAAATGGCCATACTCTTTGACTCAGAATTTCCAATTTTAGGAAATGAGATAAGTTGACTACAATAACAGTCTCAGTTTTTTATGCCTCCTGCAGCCATGCCCTTTGATAGTATCCTATGAAACTAGCTCTAGGCTTGGCCATGTCACTTGCTTTGGCTATGGGACAGAAGCAAACTTGACAAAAATACAAAGTTGAGAAAAGTGTGTACATCAGGGACCTTCTTGCAACTCTGTGTTTACTATGTAAACAAGGCTGGGCAACTGGAAGATGAGAGAGCATGATCATCCCAAGAAGTCCACCAGCTGATTGCAAAGCTTAAGTGAGCCTAATCTCCATCCACTGATTCTAGCCAAGACCAAAAGAACTGCCTGGCCTAACTGCAAACCTGCAGAGCTAAATAAATAGTTGCTGTCTATACCACTAAGTGTGGGAGGTAAGGGTATGGTTTGTCATACAGCAAAATCTAACTAATACATGAACTTATGCTTAAGAAATATTCAGATATAGCCATCTATAAACATAAGTATACAAAGATGTTATTTATAACAGTGGTTAGATAAGGCTAAATTTTAGGGGCTGCTCAGGTAAATTTTGGTATTTCCAATCAATAAAAATGTTTACAACTATTAAAAATCCCTTATAGAAAATAATTTTATGTGGCAAAATATTTACAACATATCACTTAGTGCAAAGAAGAAGGCTATGAAACACATGGTATGAAACTATTTTTGTTTCAAAAATGCATGAAAAAATTGGAATGACATAAAAATGGTAAAAGTGTCAGTGTCTGAACATGATGTTTTTTTCCTTTGATTTCTTTCCTACAGTTTTCATATTTCTGCATTGTTCAAAACTCAAAGCTTGTGAACAGTGGCTGAACTGCTGAGGGAGCTAAACCTGAGCCCACAGAAGGCCATTACTGAGAAATCAGCTAAGGGGTAATCCAGTCACAGATGTTAGCAAATTCTTCCAGGTTAATCACCGTTAAACCAGCCTAAGCATGGTGCTTGCCAGCACAGCCAGAAAAATAAAAGAAAAGACAAGCTAGAACAGTCCACCATGTTGCTGGCAAATGGCTTCACACCATGGCCAAGTTATTGACTCCAAGTCCAGCCAGGTTTCCTGGCTTCTCCCTTCTAAACCTCGAGTCTCATTCTCCCCTCCAGCCTCTCCCTCTTATGTTCCCTTCTTACCCTTCCTTCTATTTACTCTCCACATAGATTTTCTCAGAGTCCCTTTGAAGGGAAGAATGGGGATTCAGGTCAGGGACTGGAAGAGAGGTGCCAAGATGAACCACATCCAAGGTCTTGGCATGGCTTCCCTCATACACCATCAGACTATCCTTGTAGTTCAAGAATAAGCACAAGGCACCATTCCCAGCTTATCCAACAGACTGAGTGACTGAGGGAGGTAGACTTCCAATTCTGCTACAAGATAATGACTGACCCTTTACCATGTTAATAAGTTGGTTTCACTCAAGGAGATAGGACCTGAGTCATATGATAGGCTGAGATTAGAAGCCCTGGATAACAGTCTAGTTTTGATGTTAACTTGATATGGAACCTATAAATTCACTCTCTGTGCTCTTTTCCTCCTCTGCCTTAGACTGTTAAGTTCCCATAAGTACTGATGTTTGTCTCATATATTCAGTGTTGTATACCAGTAGGCACTCAATACATATATGTTGAACAAAATAAAACTACCTATCTATTCTCAGAGGAATTTGTGTGAAGAATGGATAAAGAGGGATGTAAGTGCTTTGAGTGTGTAAACACATTACAAAGATGACATATATTTTAATGCTTTTTACTAACATGAAACAGAAATCACATTGTCTGGGAAATCACATGCTCATCCTTTGAGAGAAAAGCTCTGGGGTTTTGCAAAACAAGGTTTGAGGATAACTGAAGTAAGAATTAAAGCTCATGACCTTAAAACAATTTAATCCACCCAATCAGTCAAAAGTGCATCCTGAAGCAACAGAGCTGATTTTACCAACCATGGTCATCAATCTTTAAAGTCAGGCTGCAAGGCATAGAAGGGCAAAAGGAGTGCTATTTCACAACATTCTTACTGAAATGGATTGAAAAAAAGTGAGCTTTCCCAACACATCTGCCTACCACCAATTAAAATGTTATGTTGAGATGCCTGCCAAAGACCTCTCTCAGGCTCCCTATAACTGGTACATCTTTATCACTGAGACCAAGGGACTCATGCCACTTATTAACAGGCATTGCTTCAGCAAATGTCACAGGGAGATGTGGGAACCAGCCATCTCCCAATTTGCACACACTTGAAAGCTGTTGGTGACACAGCTCTGGGAGGGCGTGGGCAGGGGGCCTATGATTTTTTCACACATTACACTGAAAAGGATACTAACTACACAAGAAGGTAGGTTGCAGGATCCCAGCCAAGCTAAACACTGACAAATTCCCTTCTGGTCAGAGACTGCAACATTTCTGTGTTGTCTCTGGTGAGAGCTCCTTTCTGGGGTCAATATTCTGGGTGGACACGTGGCACTTTCTTTCACAAATGCTTTCATCAAGATGCTCATCAAACTATCCAGGTCATTCAGAGCAACACAGCCTCTTGCAACTGGGTGTTGGCTCTAGAGCAGAAATCACAACTAACTGGTTCCATTAACTAAAAACTCATGCCTTTCCCTGCCAGCATGGCTCAATTGGTTGGAGCATCACCCCCTGACCAAAAGGTTGTAGGTTTGATTCCCAGTCAGGGCACATACCTAGGTTGTGGGCCAGTCCTCCGTTGGGACGCATGCAAGAAGCAACCGATCAATGTTTCTTTCTCACATCAATGTTTCCCTCTCTCTCCCCTTCCCTTCCACTCACTCTAACATCAATAAGCATGTCCTTGGATGAGGATAAAAAGGAAATAGTAAAAACTCATGTTTCATCTTTCTTTGTTGAAGTGGGGATTCTAGAAAAAGAAAAAGAAAAAAACTCCTGACAAACTCTGTACTTCCTGGAGATGTACACAATATAGGAAATTGGGTGACGTACCTTAAGAAATGCCCCAAGAGACTGAGGACCTAAATGGACACTTCTCCAAAGAGGACACACTGAAGACCAATAGACATATGAAAAGATGCTCAATGTCACTAATCATCATGAAAATTACAATGAGATATTATCTAACACCCGTCAGGATGGCTATTTATCATCAATAAATCAACAACCAAGTGTTGGCAAGGATGTGGAGAAAGGGAACCTTCATGCACTACTGGTGGGAATGCAGATTGGTTAAGCCACTATGAAAAAGTGTAGAGGCTCCTCAAAAAAATAAAATAAAAAATGGAATTGCCTTATGACCCAGTGATTCCACTTCTGGGTATATATATCCAAAGAAACCCAAAACAATAATTCAAAAGAATATATGCACCTCTATGTTCATCGCAGCATTACTTACAATAGTCAAGATATGAAAGCAACCCAAGTGCCCATCTATAACCACATGGATTAAAAAGCTGTGGTGCCCTGACCAGTTTGGCTTAGTTACTTGGGCATCATCCTGGGAAGTAAAAGGTCACCAGTTTTATTCCTGGTCAGGGCACATGCCTAGGTTGTGGGTTCAGTCCCCAGTTGGTGCACGTACGAGAAGCAACCAATCAATGTTTTTCTTTTGCACCAATGTTTCTCTCCCTCTTTTTCTTCCTCCCTTTCCCTCTCTCTAAAAATAAATAAACAAAATCTTTAAAACAAAAAAAAACCTTTGGTACATATATATGACGAGATACCCATAAAAAAGAATGAAATCTTACCATCTGTGACAGAATGGATGTACCTAGAGGGTATTATGCTAAGTGAAATAAATAATAAAAAGAAAGAAAAATACAATATAATTTCACTTATTTGTGAAATGTAAAGAACAAAATAAATGAACAAACAAAATAGAAACAGACTCATAGATACAGAGAACAGACTGATGGTTGAAAGAGGGGAGGGGATTTGGGGACTGGGAGTAAAAGGTGAGAGATTAAGGAGTACAAATTGACAGTTACAAAATAGTCATGGGGGTGTGAAGTACAACATAGGGAATAAGTCAATAATATTATAACTATATGTAGTGCTAGTTGGGTACTAGAAATATCAGGGGGAACACTTTGTAAAGTATGTGACTGTCTGACCACTATGCTGTACACCTGAAACTAATATAAGAATATTGAACTCTAGCAGGTGTGGCTCAGTTGGTGTGAGAGTCATCACATAGCCGAGGGATTTCAGGTTTGATTCCCAGTCAGGGCACGTGCCTGGGTTGCGGACCAGTTCCCCAGCTGGGGGGTGCATAAGAGGCAACCACACATTGATGTTTCTCTCCCTCTCTTTCTCACCCCCCTCTCTAAAAATTAATTAATTAAATATTTTTTAAAAAACACATAAGAACATCTTATGTTCCTTTAGTTTTTCCTTAGCCATATACATACACATGATGATAAACATCCTATTCCATAACTTGATTTTTTTCCTACCTAGTCACATATCATGACCATTTCTCCAAACAAGGCAACAAGTACTTTTTATGACAATATAATAGTATATCACATGCTTTAACATTATTTACCTGTTGGATAGTTTGAATATTTACAATTATTTTCTGGCATAAATAGCAGCATAATGGCTTTCCTAGCACATATCTTTAGTGCATCTCAGTTTCCTAAAGGGACTCTGGAAGTGAAGATAATTAAAGTAAGAAAAATAGAAAAATATAAGGCTAAGTTGCTGAAAGTTAAGTCTTTGTGGATATTGAGATATAACCCTAAGATTATGGTAGACACTGATGTGGGAAGAAAGATTATGAATCAGGCCCTAATATCTTCAGTAAATAGGAGTGACTGGTGGTCTTCAGATATAAGTGGGTAAGAAGAGGGAAAAGTGGTCATTCAATGTGAGCCTTAAAGGTGAGCTCTTAGACAAGAGTGGGGCTCCCCCAGGAAGCAACAATTAAAAAGAAGAAGAAAGTGAGCTCCTGACTCCAAAAGGGCTCTTGTTCCTGAGTGGAATAATGTTCCCAAAACAAAGTCAGGTTCCTCTTCAGGCAAAAGGAAGAGAAAGTTTTCAAGAGAAGCAAGGCTGGAGGGTACAGGGGAAATAATCAACAAGGGGATCTTAGAAAGCAAGGGGCCAGGAAGGAAGCAGGTGATGGCACTGAGACTGGAGCCTGCCTCTAAGCCCATGACTAAGAGCGACAAAAATGGAACGCATAGTTGAAAGTGACCAGCCTCCTGTCTTCAATGGGGCACAGATCATTTTGCTTCCAGAAATAGGGATCCTGGGGAGTGTCTCTCCAAGTTTCAAAAAACTGGCAAAAGATATTCTAGGCTTACAAAGGCATTCTGTTCTGGTGATGGCTGTAACAGACAGGGCATTTGCCCCTATAAGATTCAGAACAAGAGATCAGAGCCTTGACCCATGCAAGGACTATCTCAAGGGTTCAGCGTGGCTTTTGCAAGTATATTAGGAGGTTTACAGAAAGACAGTGAAGTCAAGCTCAGGGAAATTTTTTCTTAATTCAGGCAATAAAATTGGAGAATGAAAGGTCAACATGTTCCTTCTCAAAAATCAGCTACCTCAATATAGACTTTAAAGGCAGCTGTAAACTGTAGGATTCATTAGAAGCTCCTAAAAGTTAAAGAAATCCATTCAATCACTGATTCATTCATTTAAAGAATATATATTGAGGGTCTAATATGTGCAAGGCACCATTCTAAATACTGGAACTACAGACATGAACAAACAAATGTATAATAAAACATCAGCTAGTAATAGGTGCTATAAAGAAAAAAAGAAGTAAACAAAGACTGGGGTGTTACTGTACATGCATAGATGATACATAAGAAACAATTAGGGCAGCTGTGTTATATTACAGTAATATGCCATGCCCAAATTTCTTCCTCTCTCATACTCCATGTTCAGGCCAGATTAGCTCAGGGACCTGTTCTACGTCTCCAGGATCAGGTTGTAAGAGAGGACTTAACTCAAAGATTGCTCTGGAGAGTCTAAAACCAGTATTGCAATGCTCCAGATTAAGAGTGACACACATCACTTTGGATTGCAACTCATTGGCCACAATATGCATATGGCCCTCCTCACTCACAAGGGAGCCTGGAAGTGTAATCTTACCATTGGCCAAAGCCAAAACCCAGAAATATTTGGTAAAGAGCATCAGTAATTAAAAGATGATAGCAAAACAGATACACGTACTGACAACATAATTCTCGTAACAATGCCATGAGATAGGAACTATTATTATTTTCAACATCAGCATCTTTTCTTTCTTCCCTTTGCTCCCCTCTGCCAGTAACCCCCTTCCCCCTGGCAATCCCACACCCCTTAGTTCATGTCCACGGGTCGTGCATAAAAATTCTTTGGCTTCATACTTTCCTATGTTATTCTTAACTTCCCCCTGTCTATTTTGTACCAACCAATTATGCTTAGTCCCTACACCATTTCCCAATTTCTCCACCTTACCCCTCCCAGCTGATAACCCTCCACATGATTCCCATACCTATGATTCTGTTCCTATTCTGGTTTGCTTAGCTGGATTTTGTTTTTACTTTTTAGATTCAGTTGTTGAAAGCTGTGTTTGTTATCATTTTAATGTTCATAATTTTGATCTTCTTTTTCTTAAATAAGTCCCTTTGACATTTCATATAATAACCAGTTGGAGATGATAAACTCCTTTAGCTTTACCTTGTCTGGAAAGCACTTTATCTGCCCTTCCATTCTAAATGATAGCTTTGCTGGATAGAGTAATCTTGGTTGTAGGTCCTTGCTTTTCATCACCATGAATACTTCTTGCCAGTCCCTTCAGGCCTGCAAAGTTTCTTTTGAGAAATCAGCTGAGAGTCTTATAGGCACCCCTTTGTAGGTAACTCTGTTTTTCTCTTGCTGCTTTTAAGACTCTCTCTTATCTTCAACATTTGGCATTTTAATTATGATGTGTCCTGGTGCGGTCCTTTTTGGGTCTAGCCTGTTTCGGACTCTCTGTGCTTTCTGGACTTGTATGTCTATTTCCTTTGTCAAATTTGGGGAGATTTCCTTCATTATTTTCTCACATAAGCTTTCAATTTCTTGCTCTTCCTCTTCTCCTTCTGGCACCCCTATTGTTTGGATATTGGCACGTTTAAAGTTGTCCCAGGGGTTCCTAAGCCTCTCCTCATTTTTTTTCAATTCTTGTTTCCTTATTCTGTACTGGTTGACTGTTTTTTTCTTCCTTATGTTCCAAATCATTGATTTGAACCCCGGTTTCCTTCCCTTCACCATTGGTTTTGTGTGGATTTTCCTTCGTTTCATTTAGCATAGCCTTCACTTCTTTTCTTATGCATTTGCCATACTTAAGCATATCTGTCAAGCCTGTGAGTGTCTTTATCACCAGTGTTATGGACTCCACATCTGTTAGGCTGGCTACCTCCTCGTCTGTTAGGTTGGCTATCTCCTCATCACTTAGTTCTCCCACTGGAACCTTGACCCATTCCATCTTTTGGGCCATACTTCTCTATCTCCTCATCTTGACAGGCTCCTGTGTTTGTTTGCATCTGTACATCATCAATATCATTTTATAGCTAAGGAGGCTGAGGCAAGGAGAGGTTAAAAAACCTAACTAAGATCACATACTTAGTGAGTAACAAAGTTGGGATTCCAATCTAAGCAGGATTACTCCAAGGTCTATGTTCTTAATTAACTATTACACTATGTTGAATATGGATGATCAATCATGTTGATGAGAAATTATAGCATTTACTAGAAAAAAAAGAGAGCTTGACTCAGTCTACCAGGTCTCACATTTGTCTCCCTGTCTTAGTCATCCAGCTACGTCACCATTTATATTCTCAACAGCTCCAGCTGTGGAAAAGCTGTCACAGGGTTCTAAACAGAAGGCCAGAGGCTAACATATATGAATTATGTATTTGTCAGTGAAACCCTTCCAGCCATCTAGTAACTGCAAACCTGCCACCCTGTCCCTACACAGAAGCCCATTATTGGCAGGAAGAAGGGAGTAACTCCTTACAGACAAAGAGAGGCAAGCCCATGCCAAGCCATGGGTGGCTAGACAGACTGTGGTTGAGAAAAAGCAGACATGACTAGGGTGGTAAGCGAGGGAGGCCAAACTGATGGTCAGGGCAAAACCAACAGCGCCTGAGTCAGAACCGGTGGGTTTTGAGGACTTCCTCTTCTCTAGCACTGGTACACACTTAAAATGGAAGATAGGTACCACACAGCATTTTGCTTGCAGACAGCATTCAGCTTCTGGTATGAAAAGAATACAGAAAGGCAGCAAAGAAGATAGCAATGAATGTTTCACTCCAGGAAAGCGGGTCCTGCTACAGCCTGTGGAGGCCAATCATTTCCCAGAGGAGAACTTATCTGCCAATTCATGAAGCCACCACATCCACCCGAAGAGCTTTTATGGCGCTTCCTTTAGCTGAGCCAAGCTGTGCCTTCCACTGCTCAGCCCAGTGTCTCACCAACTCAACATATCCAAAAAGTCACTCAGATTCAGTCTCTGTCCAAGGAGGCAGGCTAAATCAAGAGAGAGGATCAATTTATCGATGAGGTTAAGTTGTCAATTAAGGAGGAAGGATTTGCCTGGAGTTCTCCTCTAGTTAGCCCTTGCCACCAGCAACCTGGGAAAAAGGAGAAAGGAAATGCGGAGCTGATGCCCTAAATTAAAAAGAGGGAAAGCAGAGAAGATGTGATGATGGAAGTAGAGGCCAGAGTGCTGTGGCTGCTGGCTTTGAAGATGGGAGGGGCCACGAGCCAAGAAATGTAGAACACTCCTGGACACCAGAAAAGGCAAAGAAACAGATTCTTCCCTCAAACCTCCAGGAAGCAGCACAGCCCTGCTGACCCACCGTGACTATAACCCAGTGAGATTCACTTCAAGCCTCTGAACACCAAAGCTACTCCTGCAGGCAGACACCGGGGATCTCCTTGGAGACAGTGCTGTTCTCAGCCGCAGAAGAACCACATGGCCTCATTTGGGAAAACGTAAAACCCTCCCACCTACCTGCCCATCTGGAAATGCAGACTTGAGGACATGGAATACATTATTCTTACCTATAACAGGCCTCTGACCTTAGGCCTAGTGAGCCGTCTGTGGCCCACAGTCTCCCTGTGTAGTCCTGACCGACTTTAGAGAGGCCACTGGGCGAGAGCTGGGTGACCCAGGTTCTAGTCCTCGTTCCTCCGGTCCCCAGATGGTGGGAACAGCAGTCCCCATTCTGGGCCTCAGTGTTCCCATGTGCAAAGCCGCCCTGAAGGCTGCCCTGGCTCTAAGATGCTGGGAGAGAGCAGCTTGGCTGTTATACCCAGGCCCGTAATTTGTAGCCCTCTCTAATATTCCTCTCACGATTAGGAAGCCCAGTCCCAAAAAAGTGGACAAGATGCCATGAAGACTTACTCTGTTTCCAGCTCTGTAAAATGGACATAATGGAAACCTCCAACTCAGCAGCTGCTCTCAGCAGGGGAGATCAGCTCTGCAGCCCAAGTACACCAGGGTTGGCCCTCTTACTCCAGGCCCACCGCCCGCACACTTCTAGAAACCTATTAGCCTCAATTTGGGGGCTCACTCTTTTTTCTTTTACATTATGTGGTTTTAATATTCTCCTTTTCAGCAGTCTTGCTATATATCTGGCTTTTATTTTATAAATTTGTGGATAAAATGGACTATGCAACTATGCATTTAAATAAATAAAAACTGCTGTCAAAAAAAAAAAAAAAAAGAGGGAAAGCAGAGTAAAGATTTGTAGAGTTAGCTGTAGGATCCAGGTGCACTCAAGGAAAAAAACGAACCTGGGAAGATGCCTGGGAACCAGGTGGGGCGAAAGCAATGCAACTGCTAGCCATATGGGTACTACCACCTGCCAGCCACTGAGAAAGCCTATGCAGTGCTCTGGAATTTGGAGGTTAGTCCCAGAGCGATCTTTGGGAAGGGAAGGGAATGGGAGAACATCCACAGCCCAGTGACCCCAGCTGTAAACAAAACTTCCTTTCCTAAAGTCCAACATGACAGGTGGAGAACAGAGTCAGGCTGAAGTGCAGGAGTGTGGAAAGGAGAAGGATGCACCAAAAGAAAGAAAACCATCTTTGAGGTGTGCTATAGGCATAGAAGAAGGGGAACAATGGAACATGAGGCATAGAAGGAGAAAATGGTAGCAATAACAATGATAATCCTTCATTGAATACCCGTTGAGACCAAGAACACTGTTCACCCCTTAACATACTATATTCCAACACTCACAATGACTCTAAGCAGTAAGGTCTGGTTGACTACCTTGTGCGCAAAGTCTCACAGGCTAGGATTTAAACCTTAGTGTGTCACTTTCCAGAGCTGAGTTTCCTAGAGCAACAAAAGCAAAGAAGAGAACCAGGCAAAAGAAGCTTCTGTCCATCTACAAGTCAAGGTGAACCCCCTTAGCAGAGCTAGTCAAATGCCAACCAACAGCAAAGATGGTGGTTGGGGACACTTTTTGGTAAAAGGCTTAAGTGAAAATCCCAGCTTGGGGACCCTAAGCAAATCTATCAACCTCTTAGTACCTCAGTTTCCACACCTTTAATACATAAATAATAACCCAATTGCCTCAAAGGATTGCTTTGCAGACTAAACAAGAAAATAGATGCAATGTTATCAGCACAGTGCCAGCACACAGCAATCAATCAGTGATAGTTAGCTGGAGTTAACATTGTTAGTGTGCTACTCAGACCTGCTGGTGTCCCATATAGAATCAAAAAGAAATACAGTAGTCCCTCTCTATATCGCGGTTCACTTATCGCGGCCTCATTGTATCGCGGGATTTTGTGGTACTGTATACGTATGTTGTTAAAGTTACGTAGGTTTAAGAGCATAGAATATGTTTAAGAATATAAGTAGTGTCTAAAGAAGTGTGGAAAGGTTAACAAGGGAGTGGGAACGGTTTATACGTGTGTGGGAAGGGTTTATAAAGCCTTAAAATATATGTAAATACTAAGATAAATGTAAGGTTCCTATTTTGTGGATTTTCACCTATCATGGGGGGGACTAGAACATAATATCCACGATAAGTGAGGGAATACTGTACAGTGAGACCAGGACCATGGCATTTACAAGCTCAATTTTGTGAGAGCTCAGAGGAGTTTAAGGGTTCTAGAAAGACATCCACAAAATATTTTTCTTACCATCTTCCTATTGTCTGAAATATGCATTTCCCAAAACACACAGCTTTCATTTTTCATTTCAAAATAAGCCACCTGCAAGACTTTAATATATCATTGACTTCAATATAGATCTTCCAGGAAAAAAGTCAATAAATAAAGAGCAGCCTTACATGACACATTAGACCAGGTGAATTTAATTGACATTTTAAAAGCATTTCACCCTGAAGCAGCAGAATATACATTCTTTCCAAGTGCACATGGAACATTTTCCAGAACAGACTACATGTGAGGCCACAAAACAACTCAATAAATGTTAAAAATTAAAATCATATCAAGTATTATCTCTGACCACAATGATATGAAACTAGAAGTCAATCACAAGAAGACAACTGAAAAACAAACACATGGAGGCTAAGTAACATGCTACTAAACAATGAATGGGTCAACAATGAGATTAAGAAAGAAATTAGCCCTGGCCAGTGTGGCTTAGTTGATTTGAGCATCATCTCTCACACTGAAAGGTTTCAGGTTCAATTTCCGGTCAGGGTACACGCCTACATTACAGGTTTGATCCCCGGTTATGGAGCCTATGAGAGGCAACCAGTTGATGTTTTTCTCTCTCTCTCCCCCTCCCCTTCCTCTCTCTCTCTCACTAAAAACAATGAAAAAATGTCCTTGGGTAAAGAAAAGAGGAAGGAAAGAAGGAAGGAAGGAAGGAAGGAAGGAAGGAAGGAAGGAAGGAAGGAAGGAAGGGAGGGAGGGAGGAAGGGAGGGAGGGAGGGAGGAAGGGAGGGAGGGAGGGAGGAAGGGAGAAAGGAGAGGAGAGAGGAAGGGAGGGAGGGAAGAAAGAGAAAGAAAAGTCAAGAAAGAAGAAAGAAAGGAAGAGAGGGGCAAAGGGAGGGAGGAAGGGAGGGAATCAAAAGATACCTTGAGACAAATGAAAGTAAAAACACAACCCAAAATCTATAGGACAGACCAAGAGCAGTCCTAAAAAGGGAAATTCATAGCACTATAGGCCTACCTCAAAAGACAAGAAAAAATTCAAATAAAGAATCTAATTTTATACTTATAGGAACTAAAAAAAAGAACAACACACAAAACCTAAGTTTAGTAGAAGGAAATAAATACTAAATATCAGACTGGAAATAAACAAGAGTCAAAAATACCAAAAAACTCAATGAAACCAAAAGCTAGTTCTTTGAAAAAATAAACAAAATTGATAGACTGTTCACCTGATTCATTAAGAAAAAAAGAAGACTCAAAGAAATAAAATCAGAAATAAAAAAGAAATGACAGCTGACACCATAGAAATGTAAAAGATTATAGAATATACTGCAAAAACTATATGTCAACAAATTGAACATTCTAGAAGAAGTGAATAAATTCCTAGAAACATATAATCTTTCAAGACAGAATTAAGAAGAAACAGAAAACTTGAACTGACAAATTACAACCAGTAAAATCAAATAATTAATAAAAAAAACTACTAACAAACAAAAGTTCTAGACCAGTGGCTTCACAGGTAAATTTTACCAAACATTCCAATAAAAGCTAACACCTATTCTTCTCAAACTATCCAAAAAATTCAAGAGAAGGAAGGCCTCCCAAGCTCATTTTATGAGGTCAGCATTACTCTAATTCCAAAACCAAACAAAAACACTACACAAAAAAATAAAATTATAGGCCAATATCCCTGGTGAATATAGATTAAAAAGTCCTCATCAAAATATTAGCAAACCAAATTCAAAAATACATTTAAAAGATCATACACCATGATAGAGTGGGATTTATTCCTGGGGTGCAAGTTTGGCTCAATATCCACAAATCAATTAACATGAAACACCACATAAACAAAATGAAGGCTCAATCATATGATCATATCAATAAATGCAGAAAATCATTTGACAAAATCCAGCATCCATTTATGATAAAAAAAAACTCTCAACAAAGTGGGAATAATAATAACATAATAAAGACCATTTATGAAAAACCCACAGCTAACATCATTCAATGAGGAAAAGCTAAAAAGCACTTTTCTTAAGATCAGGAACAAGAAAAGGATGTCCACTTTCACCACTTTTATTCAACATAGTACTAAAAGTCCTAGCCATAGCAATCAGGCAATAAGAATAAAAAGCACCCAAATTAGAAGGGAAAAAGTAAAACTGTCACTATTTGAAGATGACATAATATTATATGGAGAGAACCTTAAAAAGTTCACCAAAAACTACTAAAACTGAGAAGTGAATTCAGTAAAGTAGCCAGTTGCACTTTTACATACCAATAACAAACTATCAAAAAGAGAAATTAAGAAAATAATCCCATTTACAATTGTATCAAAAAAAAAAAAAACACCTAGAAATAAATTTAACCAAGGAGGTAAAGGACGTAGAATCGGGAAATTATAAGACATTGAAAACAGAAACTGAAGAAGATACAAATAAGTGGAAATATATACTGTGCTCATGGGTGGAGAGAATTAACATTGTTAAAATGTCCATATTACACAAAACAATCTATAGATTCAATACAGTCACTATCAAAATACCAATGGCATTTTTCACAGAACTATAACAACCCTAAAATTTATATGGAACCATAAAAGACCCTGAATAGCAACAACAATCTTGAGAGAGAACCAAGTTTCAAGTATCAAACTTTATTACAAGACTATAGTAATTAAAACAGCATGGTACCAGCATAAAAAGCAGCCACATAGACCAATGGAACAGAATAGAGAGCCCAGTAATAAACCCACACTTACATGGTCAATTAATATATAACAAAGAGGCAAGAATATACAATGGGGTAAACACAGTCTATTCAATAAATGGTATTGGGAAAATTAGACAGATCAGTGCAAATAAGTGAAATGAAACTACCTTCTTACACCATACACAATAAACTCAAAATGAATTAAAGGCTTAAATGTAAGACCCAAAACCATAAAACTTCTAAAAGAAAACATAAGCAGTAAACTCTCTGACATTGCTCTTAGTAATATTTTTTCTGATATATCTCCTCAGACAAAGGAAACAAAAAAAAAAATAATAAACAAATGGGATTACAACAAACTGAAAAGAAAACCATCAACAAACAGAAAGACAACCTACTGACTAGAAGAAGATATTCGCCAATGATATAGCCAATAAGGGGTTAAAATCCAAAATTTATAAGGAACTCATATGACTTAAAATCACGAAAACAAACAATCCAATTTTAAAATGAGCAGAGGATCTGAATAGACACTTGGCCAAAGAGGACCTAGAGATGGTGAATAGACATGAAAAGATGCTCAATATCATTAATCATCAGAGAAATGCAAATTAAAACCACAATGAGATATCACTTCACTCCTGTCAGAACGGCCATCGTCAATAAACCAACAACCAACAAGTGTTGATGAGGATATGGAAAAAAGAGAACCATCAAGCACTGTTAGTAGAATGTAAACTGGTGCAGCCACTTTGGAAAACAACATGGAAGATCATCAAAAACTTAAAAATAGAACTAACTACCTTAAAACTCAGCAATCCCACTTCTGGTAATATATCTGAAGAAATCCAAACATTAAGTCAAAAGATATATGTAGCTCTATATTTACTGTAGTGTTATTTACAATAGTCAAGATATAGAAGCAACCCAAGTGCCTATCAGTAGGCAATTAAATAAAGAAGATATGGTACATGTATATAATGAAATATTACTTGGCTATTAAAAAAGAATGGAATCTTACCATTTGTGACAACATAGATGGACTTGGAGGGTATTATGCTAAGTGAAATTAGATAAAGACAAATACCTTATAATTTTACTTGTATGTGGAAGCTAGAGAACAAAATAAACATACAAAACAGAAACAGACTCAAAACTACTGTGAACAAACTGAGGGCTGCCAGAAGGGAGGACATAGGACAGTGGGTGAAAAATGTAAAGGGAGTAAGAAGTTACAAAATAGTCATGGGGATGTAAAGTACAGCATAGAGTATAGTCTATAATATTGTAATAATTATGTATGGTGCCAGGTAGGTACTAGACTTATCAGAAGGAACATTTTTTAAATTATATAATTGTCTAATCTCTATGCTGTACACCTGCAACAAATACAACAAAAAATTTTAAAGGTCAAATCCACAAAAATAGTTAGGAAGAGACAGCAAAACATAGAATAAACTGTCATGTGAGATCTAACTGATGTGATAAAAATATTTTAAATGGGTTTATGGTGATGATTGCACACCTTGGTAAATTTACTAGAAGTCACTGAATCATACACTTGAAATGGGAGAATTATATGATCTTTAAAATATCCCACAATAAAAATTTTTTAAAAGAGTATCTGGCTGATATTCAGGAGACCCTGAAATGCAGTACTTGCTTTGTCACTAGATAAATAGCTGTATGACCTAAATATATAAAAAAATAAAAGCAAACCTCATGCAGACATAACATTCACAATAGAGGGTGGCAGAACTGAGGGCCAACCAGTAGTGCAAAAAATGTTCTTTCAAAAATGGAGCTGAGGAAAGTGATAAATAAGCTTCAGTGTCTCCTGTCTGCCTAAGAAACACAAGAGTGATTGGGTTAAATAAGAAATAATGAAAAATAGCCCTGGCTGGAGTGGCTCAGTGTATTGAGTGCCAACCTGCGAATCAAAGGGTGCCATTTCGAGTCCCAGTCAGGGCACATGCCTGGGTTGTGGGCCAGGTCCCCAGTTGGGAGCACCCCGGAGACAACCATACATTGATGTTTCTCTCCCTTTCCTCCTTCCTCTCTCATTAAAAATAAATAAATAAAATATTTTTAAAAATAAAATAATAATAATAATAATAAATAATAAATAAAAAAGACTTCTGGGCAAGATGGAGGCCTAGACAGACACAATGTGTCTCCCTCCACCACTAAGAAGGAATACAACTACCTCAAAACTAGAGACAACCAGAAGTTCCAGAAAATCGTGCTGCATGGAAGTCTAATAAAAATACAAAGAAGAAATATTCATCCAGACAGGTAGGAGGGGTGGAGCCGGGGTGGAAAGGATGCAGTGCGGCAGCAGCGGCGGTGGCAGCAGTAGGCCAGTAGAACACTCAGTCAGACATTTTTAAAAGTCTAGAGGGACACCTAGGGAGCACTCCCAGCACCAGACCAGACTCCACAGCTCACAGTTCCAGCGCCGCGGACAATAAAGTCTCATTGCTTCTAACTGTGAAAACCAGGGGGGCTGGGGAAGAGACAGAAACTGCCAGTCTCTCAGCAGAGTCTGCTTGTTTAAGGGGCCCCCATGGTCCTAGAACGTCTGCAGACCCACCCACTCTGGGAACCATGGCCAGGGCAACAGCTAGAGAGGACCAGTCCCATATGGAAGTGGGAGAAGTGCCTAGAAAAGGGGCGAGTGCTGAGCATGTGGCATTGTTCTCTCTCAGACCCCTCCCCCACACACAGTGCCACAACGTGGTGAAACGGGTTGCCCTGTACTGATGAATACCTAAGGCTCCACCCCGTACAACGTAACAAGTGCAACAGCTCTACCTAAGACACACAGGCAAACACAGGAGCCTGTCAAGATGATGAGATAGAGAAGTATGGCCCAAAAGAGGAAACAGATCAAGGTTCCAGTGGGAGAACTAAGTGATAAGGAGAGAGACAACCTAACAAACGAAGAGATAACCAACCTAAGAAAAGCAGAGTTCAAAACACTGGTGATAAAGATGCTCCCAGACTTGACAGATATGCATCAGTATGACAAACACATAGGGAATAAGTGAAGGCTATGCTAAATGAAACAAAGAAAAATCCACACAAAAACAATGGTGAAGAGAAGGAAACAGGGGTTCAAATCAATGATTTGGAATATAAGGAAGTAAAAAACAGTCAACCAGTACAGAATGAGGAAACAAGATTTGAAACAAATGAGGAGAGGTTTAGGAACCTCTGGGACAACTTTAAACGTGCCAACATCCGAACCACAGAGGAGCCAGAAGGAGAAGAGGAAGAGCAAGAAATTGAAAGCTTATGTGAAAAAATAATGAAGGGAAACTTCCCATATTTCGCAAAGGAAATAGACATATAAGTTCAGGAATCACAGAGAGTTCGAAACAGGCTAGACCCAAAAAGGACCACACCAGGACACATCATAATTAAAATGCCAAAGGTTCAAGATAAAGAGAGAATCTTAAAAGCAGCAAGCAAAAAGCAGAGAGTTACCTACAAATGGGGTACCTATAAGACTCGCAGCTGATTTCTCAAAAGAAACTTTGCAGGCAAGAAGGGATAGGCAAGAAGTATTCAATGTGATGAAAAGCAAGGACCTACAACCAAGACTACTCTATCCAGCAAAGCTATCATTTAGAATGGAAGGGCAGATAAAGTGCTTCCCAGACAAGGCAAAGCTAAAGGAGTTCATCACTAAGCCATTATTATATGAAATGTTAAAGGGCCTTATTTAAGAAAAAGAAGATCAACACTATGGACATTAAAAAAGACAACAAATTCACAACTACCAACAAATGAATCTAAAAAATAACAACAAAAACAAATGAAGCAAATAACCAGAACAGGAACAGAATCATAGGTATGGGGCTCATTTGCAGAGTTATCAGCTGGGAGGGGGAAGGTGGAAAAACAGGGAAATGGTGTAGGGACTAAGAAGCATAATTGGCTGGTACAAGATAGACAGAGGGAAGTTAAGAATAATATAGGAAAGACTGAAGCCGAAGAACTTATATGCACGATCCATGGATATGAACTGAGGGGGGTGGGTATGCTGGGGGAAGGCAGGTACTGGGAAGAGGGGTGCAAAGGGAAAAGAAATTGGGACTAGTGTAACAACATAATCAATAAAATATACTTCAAAAAAAGAAGAAACAATGAGAGTAAAGAGAGGGGAGGTTAGCACCATTAGAACAGTGCCTAGCACATAGCAGGCTCCAATAAACATTGATAACAATAATAATAAGTACTGTTAATGTCACTGTTATTGTGATTATTGATTCCTTTACACATATCATCTCACATAATCTTCAAAATAACCCCTGAAAGACAGCAATTATGATTATCTTTGCTAATGAGGAAGCTGGAATTCAAAGAAATTAAATAACTTGTCCAAGATCATCCATCTATTGAACTTGGGGCTCAAATCCAGGTTTGTAGGATCCCAAAGTCCCTGTACATAATCTCTACCCTACTACCAATGTTCACTGAACAAATGAGTGATTTGTGGATAAAAGGACTGCTAGATCTTGAACATCTCCCCCAAAAAGGAGATGGTCAAGTTCCCAAGGCTCTCAGGATGTATGGTCAAACAGAAAGCCAAAAAGGGAAGACAAAGAAAATGTTCACACTTTTCGCATGAAGTAATATTTGCAAAGAGGAGCTTGGGCAAAGGGAAGGAACTTGAAGTTGATTTGCTTTGGAAAGGAAAATGTAAATACATGACAAATGCTATTCCTGGGTCCACATGTATATGATGTGGAGGAAGTCTATGGAACTTCTGATGAGATCTGCTTCCATGGAGAAGGCCTTCGGCCACTGCGGGTGGACACAGAGCCACCAGCAAAGCATGGGTGCCAGAGTCAAGGAGGGGTTCAATCCCAATTCTGTGACCTTGAGTATAAGGAACTTACACTCTCTGAACCTCTGTTTCCTCGCCTGTAACTGCTGCCAATATGGTAGCTACTAGCCACATGCAGATTTTGAGTACTTGAAATGTGGTTGGTTAATTCAAATTGAGACATGTTGTAAGTGTGAAATGCATACCAAATTTTGAAGACTTGGTATGAAAAAAGTAATACATTTCATTAATAATTTCATATTGATTACATATTGACATAATATTTGGGATATATGAGGTTAAAGAAAACATGGTCAAAATTAACTTGCCATGTTCCTTTTGACTTTTTAAATGGGGTTACTTAGATAATTTTAAATTACATATGTGGCCCATTTTAGATTTATATTTATGGCTCATGTTACATTTCTCTGGACATCACTGGCCTACAAAATGTTTTAAGGAGGCTGATGGGAAGTTCAAAGAAGACATCATATGTAAAGAGTACTAGATTTCCAGTTTTGTGTTCATTTCCCTCCCCTACCTTACATATGATCCATCAATGAGTCCTTTCAACTCCTAAGTTTACTGGTGTCTCTCCAAATGCATCATGTCTCTCTCATCACCTCTTACTTGGATGTCTACAGATGTCTCTTGCCTCATCTTCCTACTTCCACTCCAGCCTCCTGACAATCTATTCTCTACTCAAAAGCCAATGGGAGGTGTTTTAAATACAAATCTGATCCTTCCCATCTCTACATAAAGCCCTCCAATGACCTCCTACTGCACTCAGCACAGAAGTTTATCTGGCTTAGAGTCCCTCTGTGATCTGGCCCTGTCCGCCTCCTCTCCAACCCATGCCCACTATATTCTAGCTACAAGGCCATGCCATGCTGGTTTCCTCCTCACAGCCTTTATATCATCCATCCCAGATGGATGTTATTTCCCCCAGTTTTCCATGGCTGGCTCCTTCTCACATCACTGTGTTGCCTTTTTCTGATTCAGTCTCTTCATGACATTTATCACAAATTGAATTCCTGTTTTCTTCAGTTTGCTTACTTGGGTACTTTCTGTCTTGCTTCTATCTCCACAGCCTAAATTAGTGACTGGAACATGGATGGTGCCCAATAAAAGCTAAGTAGGCGAATGAATCTATCAGCTGGACCTGTGGAGGGATTAGAGGCTGGGTCCCCAGGACAATCTGCCCAAGGTGCTTCCACTCCAGCCATTCCACTTCCAGGTCTATATCCACAAGAACTTAAAGCAGGGTCTCCAAGAAATATCTGTACACCCATGTTCACAGCAGCATAAATTCACAATAGCCACACGTAGAAGACTCAAGTGTCCATCAACAGATGAACGGATAAGCAAAATGTGGTATATAACTAAAATGGAATATTAGTCAGCCTTAAAAAGGAAGGAAATGCTGCCACCTGCTACAATACAGATGAGCCTTGAGGACATTATGCTCAGTGAAATAAGCCAGTCACACAAAGGCAAATACTGTATGATTCCACTTACATGGGTTATCTAAAATCTAAAGTAATCAAAGTCATAGAGACAGAAAGTAGAGCAGTGGTTTCCAGGAGCTGGGGGAGGGGAATGGGAGTTATTTCCAACAGGTATAGAATTTCAGATTTGCAAGATGGAAAAGCTCTGGAGCTCTGCTACACAACATGAATATACTTAACACAACTGTACACACTTAAAATGGTTATGATGGTAAATTTTGTTCTTACCATAACTTTCTAAATTTCTTAAATAGGTTTTAAAACAATAAAATGTCTTCCTATCCCAGGGAACAGAGTAGAAAGCTGTAGCCAAATCAGCTAAAGGAAGGGGAAAGAAAACAACAATTGTGGGAAGAGCCAGGAGAAGAGGAGCTAACATAGGGCCCCATTAGCTGCACTGTTCATTTGCTGGCCTGCACCTTGGGAAATGGACACAGAGACTCACAGGAGCATTGGGGGAATTGAGAGGAGAGGCAAACACTCCTTTTAGCATTACTACTGAAGACTTCTAGACATCTACTCTGAGGACCTAATCAGAAATGCAGGCAGGCACAGGATGCTAATCAGAGTGCTGCTAATGATAATGTGGCCATCCTTGGGGCACCTGTTTAGTAAAGGGTGGTCAAATCATATGAGGAAGACTATAGAATCACGTGGAAAAAAATGATGAAATCTGAATTGACAAAAGGGCAGTCTCATCTGTCATCATAATCCCATTTGTATGTGTGAGAGACAGAGACAGAGAAGGAGGTATTAACAAGGTTAGAGGGGGGCTGAGATTATTTGTTTATCCTTTATTTTGTAATGTTCTGTAACAAATATGTACTGTTTTAGCAATGAGAAAGAATACAGTAATTTTAAATAAGAAAATAGGGCAGAAAAAATGTAAGGAAACACTAGAGGATCTCCTAAAATTCTAGTACCCTAATAGTCAAATGAATTATAGCACAGAAAGAATCTCCTGTAAGGATCAGAAAACTAAAACTTCACAGTTACGTAATTCAGAAAGGCCTGCGGACACTGCCAGACACCCACAGAGACCCAAACAGGCCTTTTGGAACTCAAACCAGGGCAGAGAAAACACACAAAAGTAATAGGATCCATCCAGAGCAGAGATGAAGGGTTGGCGTGCAGAATCACAGAGACAAAAGTGAGTGTAAGAAAGAGGATGCAGGAAAGAGTGTTCCAACGGCCTTCAGGTACCAGTGCTGGTTTTGTGTCAGGGCAGAGGAGGAGTGAAGAGGGTACTTCAAAGCACACTCCCCACAACCCCTTCCATGGACCCCCTATAATTAAGCTAATACTTGTCAGATCATGGACACCTGTACTTTGGACTTTGGTAATCAACCTGGCCCTGGACTTAGCATTTCCCAAAAGACACGACAGACTGAAACTTTCCCAGAGGAAATGCTAACGGACTTAGCTGGATATGTTAACTAAGCTGGTGTGGGAGGGGGAAGCAATGAGATGTAAATGACCTACTGAATATGTCAATAAGCAAACTCCCCCTTACTGGAAGGGTGTATAAAAAAAGGTGCCTGCAGAAGTGCTGGTGGCGATTCCTACAGGCCCACGAGGAGGACCAGGAATCACCCTCCCCTATTCCCTTGCTCCTACGGGCCCACAAGGAGGACTGGGAGCTACCTTTCCCTTATTCCCTTGCTCCTACGGGCCCACGAGGAGGAGGAGGACGGGGAGCTACTCCCACCCTGTCCACCACCATTTCCCTTTTCTTCTACGGGGCTGTTGAGTCAGTCCAGGGAATTGCCTTTCCCCTTAACCCCCCTCCCCCTTTATTCATTCCCTCAATAAATCAGTTATCTGTTCCCACTGCAGTCTCTGGGCGATTTCTCAAAGCAGGGCTACCCCGACAATACTGAAAGGACCTGAGTCAGGCAGCCCCTCTAGCAGAATACAAAGAGCCAGCAGACCCAGCTTCCACGATGACTGCTGAACTGGGGTTGGGGATGCATACATACACAAGGGTGTCTAGACATGTGACCCTCAAAGCTGGTGACAAATAATAACAAAGCACTTTTATTTAGGCCACCGTTTAGATGCTAGGCACTGTTCTAAATACCATACATACACACATACTCTAATTTTCTCAATGATTCTATGAGAGTTATTATCCTCATTTTATAGATGAGAAAACTGAACCTCAGAGAGGTTATGTAACTTGTCCAAGGTCACAGAATTAATAAACAGCAGAGCCAGGATTCAAGCCCAGGAAGCTGTGGCTCCAGAATTTATGTTTTGAACCACTACAATTCTCTCTTGGAAATCCAAAAATCTACAACCAAGTGTTTTTCCTAGATTATTCTGACATCTGTTTGTAGGAGATTCATCTCCAGAAGTTACAGAGAAAACATCATTGCACTTCATCACAGGCTATGAAAACAGCCTAAGCTCACTGCCGAAAGCCACTTCTCCACCAGCACCACCCCACTACTTTGGTGCCTGGCCCTCAGTATTCTCTACATCCTGAGTGTCCACAAAACCTGAACACCAGCTGTCAGCATGGCCACACTGCACTGCACCAGCAGGCTACACTGCCTCATAAAAATGAGCCTGCAGCAGAATGACAGGCCAGACCTCCCCTACACTCCTCAGACGCATTGACCTGGGGAAAGCTACCCTTTCTCTACACCTCCTTCCCCGGGCTGGAAAAGAAAGATAACAGTATTAAAATCTCATTATTCATAGGTTTTGTTTTTGCAAATTTGCCAACTTGCACAAATTTATTTAATCCCCCAAATCAATACTCACGGTACTTTTGTGATTGTCGGACACATGCAGAGCAACAAAAATTTGAGGCAGCCAACAGACACATTCCCAGCTGAAGCTGGACCAGATGAAGATCTGTCTTATTCTCCATTTTCATGTTGTAAATGAGTATTCTTTTTGCGGTATATTTAGCACCATGTTTTGTTGTTTTTGTTTTTGATTTTTGCATTTTTGTGCTTTTTGTTAGAAATGTAACTTTAAAATGCCCCCGGCCCCCAGCAGAGTGCGTTCCTTGGGGCAAGAAAGCTATGACATGTCTGAACTACCGGTGTTAGATAAGCTTCACTCAGGCATGTGTTGTAGTGCTGCTGGCCATGAGTTCAATGTCAATTAAGTCAACCAAAGATATTAAATAAAGTGTCTTTAAACAAAAACACACATATCCATTGACAAAAATGTGGCCAGGGACTCGCAGGCACCTAACCCTGTATTTCCCCTGGGAGCAAAGGTTGAGCATTCACTAATTCAGTATTTGCAATTACTTTACAGAACTACTGCAAATAAAAGAACTGACTATACCTCATAGTACTATCAGTCTTAAATGAGCTGATATCATTAAGGCACATAGCATAGTGCTTTGACAATAGTAAGTGTTATGTAGGCATTCTCCAACACCATTTGTAAAAATGTTTAATTTAAAGACTGAGATAAAATATATGCATGAGCCATGGACATGAACAATGGTGGGGGGATTGCCTAAGGGAGTGGGGGGGTGCTGGGCGGAGGGGGCAAAGGGGGGAAAATCAGGGCAACTGTAATAGCATAATCAATAAAATATAATTTTTTAAGAGAGAGAGAGCTGCAGCCAGATGAAATAAAAGAGAACTGTGGCACTGCACATAACAACTAGCATTCTTAACTTGACCTGAATTAAACGGGACAATTGAACGGCCCAAATACTTAGAAAAAGAGCTTTGATGGTATGGCACATTATTGGTGATGAGGGCAGATCCAATAACTTGCTTTAGAATGAGGGAATAAGACTCCAGGGACTATCCATTTGGTTCACATGCCTAGGGTCCACACCCCTTGGTTTTACTTGGAGAGTATTACAAGAGGTCTTGGTGGAGTCAGCAAGTCAGAAGTGCTCATGTTTAGAGAGGATAGTGAGAGCTAGGAAAATTCCTTGGCAAATAGAATAGAGAAACTGAGACAGATAGCTAAACACAATGGCTGAGCAATTTACAGCCAGGTACAGAAGGCCACCTTCCTAGAGACAATATCTAGACCTCAGCTGTATTTCTTATCCAGGCCCAGAAAAGTAGCAAAACAAGTTGGGCAAAGCCAGGACCAACTGCAATGACTAGTGACTCCCTGTCCTGTCACTGACCAATCAGTGGAGACCATGACCTTGAAAGGGCACCCCTTGAAAACTGATGAATATTCTACTGAAACCCTCCCCTGAAACTTCCCCTAAGATTCCGACCTGCAAGAGAGAGATAAAATTCTCAAGACAAAGGACCCAGCATATGGGGAGCAGCTCATGCCATTCCCTTCCCCTCTTCTTTCCTCACTTCTTCTCCCAACAGGCACACATCTCCTAAACTCTAAGGGACCCCATGAGACTTGCAACCATGGTAGAAATGGGCAGTGGCAGCTTGTGTTAGGTAATCCCCTGAACCTGTCCCAAGGGCCCCTTTTCTCTGACTTCCCAGTGAGCTAAGGCAGCTCAGCCTGGGCTCTCCTGTTGCTTCTTCTATGCTAAGCCCTTCCTTGTTTTACTGTTCCCAGTTTTAATAAGCGTACCCTCATAGTCACCTGGACTCATGTTGTGAAATATTTCCTACATGAAGTCAAGAACCCACAGACTATCAGCTGGCCCTTGGTAGGCCCCTGCCTGGTAACAATGTGATGAAAGGTAGGCAAATGAGAAGCTCCCTCCCCGAACTTTCCATCTACAATGAACCATTAGGTCCTGCTTCCTAGATCCCTGGAATTTCTCTGGTTCCAGAACTTTCTAAAGCCTAATTCTTCACATTTTCCTTCACATGTCTGATTTCTCCCATATCTTTTCAATAAATTCATTTGTGCTTAAGTTAATCAGAGTCCATTTTTGTTCCTCACAACCAAAGGACCCTAAGTAAGACTGGAATGTTCAAGTAATAACCTTTCTCCATCCACCCTTCCCTGTGACATAAAGCCTCAGAATAAAGGAACTCCAGAGCTGATTACTTTCCCCAGGTGAACACTTTGCTCTGAGTGGTGGTATTTGGAGGGGATAAAGCAAAGTGAATATATCTATAAACACCCAGATCTATAAACTAAGCCCTTAAATGAGCTCAGTTCTTCAACTTGGATAAATTTCATACCAGGGTCCCAAGAGATTTTACACATTAAATCACCAAACCACTGTTGGGATCTCAGAAGAATACTGGAAAACCAGAAAAACACTGAGATACACAAATGTTATTCTGTTTTTCAAAAAAGAGAAAGAAACCGTGGATTCTGCAGATAAGAGAACCAGCATAAGGAATGAGCCTTATCAGCTCACTTCATTTCCTTTTTGTGTGAGTTTTATTTTGTTTTGTGTTTGGACAATTGCTAATCTGGTGGACAAGGGAAGTGTGATGTGAACTATGTTTCGAAGTTAGCAAGTCTTTCCTCACTGTGCTCACAAGAGTCTTTTGAGAGAGTCGGAAAGATGTGTTCAGTCTTCTAAGGTGCAACTGAGTTCAAATGGTACTATAATATGATTTGTCTTTATGGCACTTGTAAATATAATTATTCACTTAATGCTTTCATATCGACCTTCCCCATAGATTGTGTACTTCACAAGCGAAGGAATAGCATCAGTCTTGGGTACCTAACATTGTGCCTGGCACACAGATAGGGTTTCAAACACTATTGCATGCATGAATGGATAAATCAATGAATTTAGGTCAACTTAGTGAGAGACCTGTACAAGAATTACAAGCATAAATGCCTACGGAGCCTGGTTGGTCATGAATAGTGAAGCAAATGGAGAGACTGGAGGAGCTATATCCTTCAAGGGGGCAACTACTCTCTCAGTCCTAGCCCTGGAGCCTGATCAAAAGTAGAACCTGGACTGCCAGTCATCATGATATTTCAAACTGTATCTAAAAGGTATTTATGGTGAAATCCAATTTTTAAATATAGGTTATTAGCTTTTTAACATTTTAACATCTAGGGTGAGATTCAGTCTTTGGACGTCACCAATAAGCTTTGCTAAAGAGAGACCCTGGCTCTTCATTGTCACTCCTGTTTCACTTAGCATTTTTATCATGAGACTTAGAGAACGGATCAAATGAGTCAAGTTTGAAAACAACACATAGCTGAGAAAGCTAGTGGCCATGCTGGAAGTAAGCGCTTATACATAACAGAATGGACTTAACACAGCAAATATAAAGACCAGAAACCTAATTTACAAGTCCAGGGATGCAAGTTGGATTAAGAGGCTTTTGGAATAAACAGTTACGAATCATTTAAGAATTTCACTAGATAAAAAGCTCAGTGAGTTGGCAGTATGAGAGGACTGCCAAAAAATAATGATTTTAGACTAATTAAAATATATTCTCTGCATCAATGATTGCAAATTGGTGGCCACATATTGTTTGGCCTGCAAGGTTTGTTATTTTTGGTTTAAAAAAAATAAACAAATTACCAATATTCCAAAATTAGGAAATTTCTTATAAATATTCTTTTTTTTAATTATTTATTTGTTTGTTTGTTTATTTATTTTTAGAGAAAGGGGAAAGGAGAAAGAGAGGGAGAGAAACATCACTGAGTGGTTGCCTCTCACTCACGCCCCCTACTGGGGACCTGATGTGCAACCTAGTCATGTGCCCTGACTGGGAATTGAACCAGCGACACTTGGCTCACAGGCCGACGCTCAATCCACTGAGCCACAGCAGCCAGGGTATAAATATTCTTATTTCCTATCGCCCTTTTTTTTAAAAATGAAGATTCTGGCAACACTAGGCCTATGTTTCCACACTGGCAACAACTGGCTTGAGCAGAGTAGTGGCCACCCCTTTGAGATAGGAATGCTCCCACTTGTTTTGTGACAGTGACCACCACTCCCTGGACTCCCCATCACCAACACTGTCAGTTGCCAATTCTCATCACACTTGGATTGTTAATTTCCTAATGGTACACTTAAAAGAAAACATACATTCTTCCATATCCATATCTCTAAGAAAAGAAGGGAAAATAAAAGCCATATTGAAAAAAGTATATACTTCTCCATATAAGTAAAGACAATTTTTATGGTTTAATACCAATATCTTCCCTTTAGGCTGCTTCAATCATTTAAGTACCCACCTGGCTCCTGTAGGAATCTGAATCTGTGACTTCCAATCCAGAGCATGAAATGTGATGCTTATCTCTGTTCAGTCAGAGGGAAATTCTAGCTGAAGTATTAGAAGGGTTTTCAGATCCACTGTTTATAAAGTACATGGACAAGCTAGAAAATTGAGGACAGGTTCAAGAACTTCTGGGTCACGCATACAATAGAATTCTATGCTGTCAACTTTTTTAAATGTCTATATGTTCTGACATGGAAAGACAGATATTGTTGGTGACATCAGAAAGTTGTGGAACTGAATGCTTAGCCTAACACTATTTTAGTAAACACATGAGTGTGTGGGTGTAAGTGTGTATTTGTTAGGAGCATAGAAGAGCAGTTTTTCTGTACAACATAGAAACTTAAGAGATTCTGGGAAGTTTCCATGCTCATAAAAGCCAAATAAAAGATCAGGAAATGACCAAGTGATTTACAGAGGCAGACGGCAAGAATCTAGTACAATCAGAGGTAAGTGTGCTGGGGAGTATTTGAAACTAGTAATTTGGGTGAGACTGGGTGGGGATAGAGGTTTGAGAGCCTCAAAAAGCAGGCTGAGGGGCAGCCTTGCAGCAGATACACTGAGAGCACCTGCCTCTAGTTAACATCTCCTGGGGGCGCTGCCTATCTCTGGCAAACTTCTCTGAAACCTTCCAGTGGGAAAAGTATGAATGTGGCCAAAAAGAGCATGGTTGGTCCAGTGCAAACACAGGCCAGGCAAGACAGAGAAAGGAAAATAGGCAGTCATGTAGGAACAAAGGAACCTATGGCCCAGATACAAAGAGACAGGAAAGCCTCGCGGCCTGTGCTCCCAGTGGTTTTTCAAGTTCTGTGCAGTGGCTCGGGATACCCTTTAATATGCACGAGAGCCTCCAATGACACTAAATGCAGCAATTCACACTCAGAGATCCTCCCATCCACACAGCAGTAAATGTATGACACATATGAAATCATTTAATTTTCCTGAAAACCCTATGAGGTAGCTAATATTATACCTCCCTCCCTTATTTGTAGATGAGGAAACTGAGGCACAAATGTTTAATTAAGTTTGTTAAGGTTGACCAGGTAGTAAGTGACAGAGCCAAAATCTGAATCCAAACAGTATGGCTCCAGAGGTTTTACATTCAAGCATTAACTAATCTACCTCTTGGCATAAGGTTGCTTGAGTGAATTTCCATCACTTGTGACCCAAAAAGCCCTGCCTGACACACGGAAAAGTCATGTGGACTTGCCGAAAAGCAGCCACCTGGAAGGTGTTATCACGGGAACCTTGCCAGTTCTTCTTCCTATGTTGACCAGCAAAGGGCTATTTCCTGCACCTAGGGTCGTTGCTGGCCCCAGGAAAGAGCCATGTGGAAGCCATTCAGATGCTTGACAAATATGTCTTGAGCACCCACTATGTGCCAACTATAGTTTTAGGTGCCAGGAAAATAGCAGAGCACAGTACAGGCAAGGGCTCTGCACTCTCGAAGCTTGCTTTCTAGAAGGGGAAGACATACTAATCATTTTAAATATAACAGTCCCCCTTAACCACAGGGGATACATTCCAAGTGGACGCCTGAAACCACAAATAATACTGGACCCAATATACATTGCTTTTTCCTATGTATGCATACCTATGATAAAGTTTAATTTATAAAATTAGGCACAGTAAGAAATTAACAACAACTAATAACAAAATAGAACAATTATGACAATGTACTATAATAAAAGTTATGTGAATATGGTCTCTCTCTCAAAATATCATATTGCACTGCATTCACCCTTCCTCTTGTGATGATGTGAGATGACACAATGCCTACTGCTGAGATGGAGTGAGTGAGTGACATAGACATTGGGACTCAGCATTAAGCTACTACAAGAGTGACTTGAACACAAGCACTGTGGTGGATCTGGTAACTGAGATAGCTACTAAAGTGACTAATGGATGGAAAGCACACAGAGTGTGGACATGCTAGACAAAGGGATGGTTCACATCCCAGGTGGGACAGAGAAGGACAACATGGGATTTCATCACATGCTCAGAATGATTCATAATTTAAAATTTATGAATTTTTACTTCTGAAATGTTCCATTTAATATTTTCAGACAGTGGTTGACCACAGGTAACTGAAACTGTGGAAAGTGAAGATGTAGATAAGGAGATGGGCTACTGTAGTTGTAGATGTCTGGAAAGCAAAGCAAAGTGGACATGATAAGAGAGTGTTGAACGGGATTCTTTAGACAGGGTAGTTGGAGAAGGGTTCTCAGAGGTGACAACTGAGCTGAAACAAAAATGATGAGAAAAAGCCATGATCCTCAGGTGAAGGCAAAGAGAGGCACTGAGGTGGGAAGAAGCTTGGCAAACTCAGGGGACAGAGAGAAGGCACGTGGTTGGAGAGCACATTCACTCCATGATATCTGTTTGGTCCCTTTGTGTGCCAGACATGTGGAAAGAAAGGCATTCACACTTCAGCCCCTGGCCTCATGTAACTCAGGGGCTAATTAAGAAGTCAGTGTGGTAGGTTTCAAAATGGCCAGTTCTTTCCTATCTGTGTCCACACCCTTTGCAACATGACCTTACAGCTCCTCTCCTCCAGAGGTAGGCCCTATTCTCCCACATCTTGAATCTGGGATGGCCTGTGACTTGCTTTTGGCTGGCAGAATTCAACATAAGAGACAGTGTTCCAGTTCTGTGGCTTTGCGCCTATGTCTTTCATATCCCAAGATATAAGCCAAGGAAAGAGCTCTTACTTGGTCTTCTGGCAGATGGGGAAAGAATAATGGCCAAACTATAGCTCTTAAAGCCTCTTCTTAGATACATTTAAATGTAGAGTGTATCACATCTGTTCCAATTCCACTGGCCAATGTGTGTCACATGGCCAAACTCCACATCAATAAACAGGAAAGTACATTCCTCCTGTAAGTAGACACTATAGGTCACACAGTACTGTACAGGGATGTATAATCCCCTTACAGGGAGAAAGCAAATAATTGATTCAATAATATAATCCACCACAGTGACCTTCGGCAAGTCATCTCACTTCTATTTCTCCGTCTGTAAAATGAGAATACCTGCTTCAGAGTCAAATTCAATAAATATGGATTCCTTTCCCATCTTCTGAGATTCATTCAGGGTAGCTCAAACCAAATTTAGAAAGACTTTGGTAAACCAGTTGCAGTTGAAACATTTGGTCCAAGACCTGTAACCAGCCAAAAACAAACCCAAGTGGATTGGATTCTGTCAGATCATGAACACCTGGCCCTGGACTTAGCATTTCCCAAAAGACATGTTGATGGACTGAAACTTTCCCAGAGGAAATGCTAATGGACTTAGCCATTCCCAAAAGATATGTTGATGGACTGAAACTTTCCCAAGGAAATGCTAATGGACTTAGCCCGATATGTTAACTAAGCTGGTGTGGGAGGGGGAAGCAATGAGATGTAAATGACCTACTGAATATGTCAATAAGCAAACTCCCCCTTACTGAAAGGTGTATAATAGAGGTGCCTGCAGAAGTGTCGGTGATGATTCCTACAGGTCCACGAGGAGGACCGGGAGCTACCTTTCTTTCCCTTATTCCCTTGCTCCTACGGGCCCACGAGGAGGACTGGAAGCTACTCCCACCACCTCCGCCTCCGTTTCCCTTTCTTCTACTGGCCGTTGAGTCAGTCTGGGGAATTGCTTTTCCCCTTAACTCCCTTCCCCTTTCCTTTGTTCCCTCAATAAACCAGTTATCTATTCCCACAGCAGTCTCTGGGCGATTTCTCAGAGCAGGGCTACCCTGACAGATTCTTCATGTGAGATGGGTGCACTCCCCTCACAGGTCAGCCACAGTCCCCTCTAAACCACTCATGTCACCACATTATGGAAATCTGGTTAGGCAAATACCAGTTCTGGAACTACAGAGAAAATGGAAGGGAATGGTTCAATTAATTGACATGATAACATTAGTGTAATTAAGAGCATATATTTTAGAATTTGAATTTGGCTCTACAACTTATTTGCTGTATGTCCTTAAACAAGGTACATAATTGAGCCTCAGGTTATCAATAAAAAGGGGACAATAAACTATTTAAGTCAAGAATTACTATGAAAATTAAGTGAGATAATCCACATATATGACTTATTACTGTGCCTGACCCAAATAAATGTTCAATAAATAGAAACTTATTACTGCTGGTACATGTCCCATAGTACAGATGTTGAAGTGTTAATATTTCAAATCAGCCTTTTGCATCCAGTATAGGGAAGTTCTTACTGTATAAGTCAATTTTTGTTTTCCATTCTATAATAGGAGACAGTGCACTGCTCCTGGGGAATCCCAGTGATGCCCTGATCTTACCTCTGTCTATAAAGGATTTTCAATTCTTTTTAAAGAACCTAAAGAAATAAAAGGTGCAGAGGCCTTTTCTGAAAGTGATAAATGGATGTGGACCATGACAGCATTGGTTTCCCCAGCCTTCTAATTCAAACAGCACATCAGTAAAAGGCTGCTGCCAGTTATACAAAAAGACCCTAACAAAACAAGACCCCACTCCTAAGGAAAGGATCTCCATTTCCTATTCTTTGGAGCTGGATTGCCTGTTTTATGTGTGGTAGGTGTTTTTAGCAACGAAGCTTGTTCCAACTCCTTACCAGAGGACATGTCACCAGTTACTTGGAAATGAGATGAATAATTAAACAAAACTCTCTTGAGATACCAAATGGAAGTGTCTGGGTAACAGAGAAAGGTTACAGACAAAACCTCCCTGTGGCTCACAGTTGGTTGATCTATTTCTGAGTCTGATCAAGCTTTCAAAGTTTACCCAAGATGGAACAACTTGTGACCCTGAGTTAATCACTCAATCTCTCTAAGCCTCAGCCTTCTTGTCTTTAAAGTGGGACTAATTAAATGTTATAATCCAAAAAAAAAAAAAAAAAAAAAAAGTGGGAATAATGGACTGATTTGAAATGCTTTGTTAGGCTTCAAGAGCTAAACCAATCCAAGGGAGTCTATCATTCCAGACCCTGGTGACATAGGACTCAGGGCTTGATTAAAATAGACCAAAACAAACATAAGCACGAGTAACTAAAAAAGATGCTCAGCCTCACTAGTAACCAAGAAAAGTCCTATTAAAACTAAATGCCTGTGCAGCCACTGTGGAAAACGGTATGGAATTTCCTCAAAAAACTAAAAATTGAACTGCTTTTTGACCCAGTGATTCTACTTCTGGGAATATACCTGAAGAATCTCAAAATACCAATTCAAAGGAAATTATGCACCCCCATGTTCTTTACCATAGCCAAGATTTGCAAACAATCAATGAGTGGATAAAAAGACTGGTACATCTACACAATGGAATACTATGCAGCAGAAAGATGGAATCCCTACCTTTTGCAACAGTATGGATGGAACTGGAGACTATTATGCTAAATGAAATAATCCAGTCAGTGAAAGACAAATACCACATGGTCTCACTGATGAAAGAAATCTAATGAACAAAATATACTAATGAGCAAAAGAGAACCAGAGACACAGAATCATGTAACAGACTGACAGCTGTAAGAGGGGAGAGGGGAGCTGGGGACTGATTGAAGGAAGGTGAAGGGATTAGTCAAAGAATATATATGAAGGACCCATAGACATAGACAACAGTGAGAGCACTGATTATGGAAGTGGGGGTGAAAGAAGTAAAAGTGGAACAACTGTAAACAATAAAATATTTTTTAAATTAAAAAAATGCCATTTTCCCGCCATCAAATTGGGGGGAAAGGCTTGACAATATCATGATGTAGGGAGGATGCAATAAGAGGAAACACACTGCTGAGAGTGCACACTGGTCCAGCCACTTTGCAGAACATGGCAATATCTATGGAAATGTGAATCATATATACCCCATGGCCAAGCCATTCTACTTCTCAGAACTGGAAAAATACTTTCATGTGTGCGTGACATGTGCAGGATGCTTACTGAAGTACTGTTTGCAATAACCACCTCTGAAAAAAAGAATTTAGATGCTCCTCAAAAGCAGAATGGCCACTGGACAGGTTCGGAATGAGTCTTCCTAGAATGTACCACCATGGCATGTGGATTATTTTGAGCTAATGACAACTAACTAAAAAAGCCAAAAGGCTTGGGAAGAGCTTTTTACCACCACTTTAACCACCTAAGAGAACTTAGATGGAGGACCTGGTCCAGATAGTTACAAAGAACATAGGCTAGGTATGGTAATGGGAACTAGGCAGGGCTTGAGAGCAAAGTCCTCTCAGTGTCCCATTGTCTCCACATGGCATGGCAAACATCTGCTTTCCCATCTCCATGGAAATTGCCTTCTTCACCTTTGAAGTCCCAGACTCCTATCCCTTCTCCTTAGCGCCCAAATGGCATATATGCTCCAATTGCCTAGCTGTCTATGGGTCTCCATATTCTTAAGGAGCCCCACATATATGAAATTAATTTTTTCTTTGTTAATGTGTCTTATGTTAATTTGATTATTAGACCAGCCAAAGAACATAAAAGGGTAGAAGGAAAATTCTTTCTCCCTAACCACAATGTGGGAGAAAGTTCATTCTGTGAATACTACAGAATAGTTAAAAGCTAACCCCCCCCCCAAAAAAAAGCTAACCCCAAAGACTGCTCTTCAAAACGCTGTCAAGGGAAAAAGCAAGTTGCAGGATGATGTGTGCTATGTGAAACCATTTAGCAAAACACACAAACACAATTCTACCATATAACCTGTATAGATACAAATATGAACATAGGAAGAGTTCTACAAGGAGACACCAATGGTGACCTCTGGGGAAGGTAGAGGTGACCTAAATTAAGATGTCAAAAGAGCCCTGGCCAGCGCACATTCTCCTGGCTGAGGGTGTGCCTGACTCTGCAGACTCATGAATAAACACCTTGATTTGCTGCTCAAAGAAAAAAAAGAGCCCTGGCCAGGTGGCTTGGTTGGTTGCACATTGTCCTGCAAAGCAAAAGGTTGCTTGTTTAATTTCCAACCAGGGCTCATGCCTCGGTTGTAGACTGGTCCCTGGTATGGGCAAGCACAAGGGGTAGCCAATCAATGTTTCTCTCCCTCTCTTCCTCCCTTCCTCTCTCTCTCTCTCTAATAAGAGATAAGATCTTTTTTTCAAATGTCAAAAGAGCCAAAATGATCTTTCACCTTATCTGTCATATTTAATTTATCTTAATGAGCTTGTACTTATGCAGTTCCTATGGATTTCATTTTTTTAACACAGCAGGTCACCCACCCTCACTGCATCATCCATGGTAGGTCATTAAATCTAGCCAACTCCAAAACCAACAGAAGATATGCTTGTGGAGATAAATATGGCCATAATTATTACCACATGACTAAGACTTCTGTCTCCCCTGAAACTTCCTCTATATTCTGAGAAACAGGAAACCAAGCACACCTGCCTTTTTACAATTCTAATACCTAAAACCTACATGCTTAATCTTTCTCCACGGATGATAACTAACATTTTCAATGCAGACACTTTACAATCAATCAAGTTAACAACTGAAGCTCTTATGCACTTACACTTACATGTGAAAAGAAAGGAAATACTTCAGAGGTGAAGGAAGAGCAAGGGATTGAATTCTTCACAGAACCTGGGAGCAATTTGGTCAGGTAGGGGTTTTGAACTCATAAAGAATTGGGTGGAGAGTGACTATAAAGTCTAAAAGACAGTTTTTAGCGACATCCAGTCTTTCATAATCTGGGCGTAAATCTACCTTCCAGAACCTTCACTCAGCTCCATCTAGCCAGAGGGACAGAACTGTGCCAAGTATAAAAGATAAAACCTATGACAATGGAGGGAAATAACAGACAAAAGGAAACACAATGACCAGCCCAAAAAGAACCCATTCTGATCCACCCCGTTTCTTGCATTAAGAGACCTCAGAAACACTAGTCATAAGAAATATCCTTTCTCCGCTAAAGGTGGAGGAATGGAGAAGGCATTACCTAATGTTTTATCACAACATCCCTGAAAAATAGGTTTCTGTTTTAATAACTATGATATTCTTTTTCATTTCCAGCACTTACCACAATCTATAAAGCTCTCTTTTTTTCCTTTGTTTGCTTGTTTTGTCTGCCTTCAACTAGAATGTACGGTACATGAGGAGTGTCAGGGCTCAGAGCAGGCAGCCACAAGATACTCCGAAAGGGTACACTGATTACTTTGAATTAGTGACTGACAAGCAGTTGATAATTGCACGTTGACCCTCCCCTTAGCTCCCTGAATGCAGGAAATAAATTTCCCTTGTGAAAAGTGCCCTCCTTTCTGCAGGGGGGCTAAAGTAAGGAATCCAAAGTCAAAAAGACTGGATAAACAAACCTTGTTACTTCTTACTAATATACTATCCAAGCCCTAATTTTGTTTAGATTCCTCACTAAATGAGCTCCCAAACCTAAGTTTATTTGTCCTGTCAATTCTCCACAAATTTGTTTCTTTGGCTGGTTCATTATTTCTCTGAGCATCATTCATGATCTCCTGTACACACATATTGAATTGGTTATTATTCTCTTAATCTGGTCTTGTATCAATTTTATTAGTCTAGCCATAAGAATTCAAAAAGGGTAGCATGGTAATTTCCCCCCATCCCCCACTGACAGAAGCAAAGAATTTCCCTGTTGGCTCACTACTGTATCCCCAGTATCTCAACATATAGTAGCTACTCATTAAGCATTTTTAATTAAAGGTGGGGATACTTCCAGAAATTCAGCAAGAATCTTAAAACATGGTACCTGTGGGATAAGATATATCACTGAGCAGAGAGAGAGGTTAGGAAAAAGAACTGGTGATGACTGTTTTGAAGACTTCTTCGGTTCCTAGTGCAAAGGGCATAACATCATAGATTTCTGGGGATTCTTTTCTGTGGCTCTGTGGGTTGTTTAAACATTACAAACTTCAGGGAAGTGGCCCTATAGGGAGAAAGGGAAACCCTCATTACAAACTTTCAAAGTTTGACTCTCGGTTTAACTAAGATTTTACTCCATATCCATTAGTGACAAGGCTGGTACAAAAATAAGAGCAGTCACTTCCGCTTTTATTTTTAAAAAATAACAGAAAGGAAAAAAACTTACTGAACTCTGAACTTCCTCTCTTTTAACCACAACTTAATACTGACTTACTTTGGTAAAATGATTGGCAAATACATAATAATCAGGCACTTCACTGGTACTGATAGTTTCTATTCAAAACTCTGCCTGAAACATTGCCTCTGATGTCAGACTTCCAAGGGAGCCAATCCAGGGATCCTGATGGAAAAGGACAAAGCTGACCCGACGCCACCATGACACTGCCCAGCTCAGCTTTGTGGATGCCACAGTCCCATTCACAGGGCAGGCACTACCCATGCCAAAGCGAAACTGAGCCCAAACAGGCAGACTATTCAGAGGCACAAACCCACAGCCAGATCCCCTGAAGGGAGCTTGAACACTGAGTTCAGTAACCTGAATGTGGGTTCAAGCTCTGCCACCTAGTTAGCTCTGTGATGCTGGGGAAGTGGCTTTCCTTCTCTGGGCAATAGTTTTCCCATATGTTATAAAGAAAGAAGGCTTTTGTTTCTGGTACAGTCAAGCAAACTCCAGCTGGACCCAACCTTCCTGCAGATGACAAGTAAAACTCTGGACAATTTTTTTTTTCGTTTTGTTTTGTTTGACCTGAAAGCACTGGCAAGTAAATAAGAGGGCAGATTCTGGAGGGAATGCAAGCTGAAACTTAAGAGAAAAAAGGATGGCCATTTTACCCAGACAGCAATCAGCACTGAGCAGTAGCTAAAGTGCCAATACAAAAATCGGCTTACAGAGCCAGGAGACAGATTTCAGGTCAACCATCACTGCTGGGAACTGAGGATGGAATCCAAGAATAGAGAAAGCCAAAGAGGAGGAGTCCCAAATTCTGTATAAACTCTACCCAAGTGTCTGTCTGACTCTAGAACCCTGCATGCATGAGGCAGCCTCAAAGGAAAAATAACCATAACTGACATCTGAGCTGATGCCCAAGAGACAATTTACTGTTCAACCAAGCCAATCACTTACCAAAACAAAAATATCAACACTCTTAAGACACACAACAGAACCCAGAGTCTCTACAATGTAACACTCAAGATTGTCCAGAATACAATCTGAAATTACTTGACATAGGAAAGAAAAACCAGGAAAATATGACCCAATCTCAAGAGAAAGTCTAATCAACCAAGGAAAAAAGGGAGAAATAATTCCTGCTAGGTTGGAGCAATAATCTGAAATTGTATGAGGTACAATGCATTTAGCTGCATGTAATAGAAACCCCATCTTGAAATGATTTAAGCAATAAGAGAATTTATTATCTAATAAAATAAAATTCCCAGAGACAGAGCTCTATCAAGGTCAGCTATTCACTGTCTCAATGACTTCATGAAGGACACAGTTCCTCTACATCTTTCCATACTGCCCTTCACAGCACAGCAGCCTTGTCTCTCATGGTCAAAAGATAGCTGTCACAGTTCCAAGGTATGACATGGGGTGCCTTAAGACAAATATTTTATCCTAGGTCCCCTTCCTTCCTGCTTCATACGTTGTCCTGTGAGAATGTGACTCCTGGACCTTGCCACAGCCTTCTTGGGACCAAGAGGGGAGATATTGATGACAATTTGAGAATGGCAGAGAACGAACTGAGAAGATCCTCAGTCCTTCATGACTCTGTTAAGCCTCTGATTACACTAACCCTAGAACCACCTGAGACAGGGTATGTGGCAAACTGGCTATAACCAATAAAGGCTACAAGAACTGTCCCAGAGATAGTCAGACCAACCTTCAATGGATTTATAGCTTAGAACCAGCAAAGACCAACTCAATCCAACATGGTGACTAATTTCACCTAGTGATAACCCCCAGCCTCATTATACATTCCCTGTAAAATATTAACATACTAAGCCAAACACCTGGAGCCACCATGGACATAAAATGGCCAACAGAGGTCTGAGAAGTCTCCATCCTGTTCCCGGAAAAGTCCTGATTATTCCTCCTTCTTAATGATTGCCTTACCCTTAACTAAATAAGCCTCAATAAAAGAAGTAAACCCCATTTGGGAAGGGCTGCTTTGTCTGTGGAGTAGCCCCTTCTCTGTCTCACTGCTTCACTAATAAACTCACTTGTACTTTAAACTCTGTGCTGGCTCAAGTATGATATTTTTTGTTGCACGAAGCCTCCAACACACAGTGCTTCATGGGCGTTCCAGTCCCGGAGTCCCAGGAGTGCCTGTGTCACACCTACGTCCACAAAGCTTGTTAAGCTGTTGCATTATTAAGAACCAACAAATGCAATCTGCAACAACCACCAGAACTGGAAAGCTAGTAACATTTGCTCTAGATAGAAAGCAAGCATAAAAACACAATGAAAATTAAAATTATTATATTCTGGCAGCCACATAGCCTGCGATCCTTTTATTTTCATTTGGAAGGGAGATTAGCATGCTTTAGAAAGATATTTAAGATGTAATAGCATGGCAAGCCCTGGCTGGTTTAGCTCAGTGGATTGAGCGTCGGCCTGCGAGCTAAGTGTCGCTGGTTCGATCTTCCAGTCAGGGTACATCAGAGAAGGAAAACTCTGACTCCAAAAAACCTCCGCTGCCTTGCGGCATACCTCTTCAGGGGAAAGGCTAAGGGAGTAAACCCCGACAGAAAATCCGGAGCCGGAGTCCCTAAGGCAGTTTGACGTTGTAGTCAACACCGGCAACTCCTGCGGCGCACCTGAACCCAAGCTGTATCGACTCCGTCTTTCCCTTGGACCCTTCAGCTGCGAAGAGAGGGGGGGTCTGCTGCATGGGCAACAGCAGACCCTCCATATTACCCTGCCCAGGCTCTGTAGCTTCAGCGTCATCACAAGATGTCGATTCAACACGGGAGGAGACAGATACCGTGTCACTCCCGAGTCGGACTGCACAGCCATTCTCGGCGGTGCAGATAGACTCTTAAGAAGCTACACCATCGTCTCTCGAGACGGACGGCTGCCGACGACGAATAGCATGGCACTGAGATAGTCCCCTTAACAACCAGAAAAATTAAAAGAGAATTGAGGAAAAATGAAACTATGTAATTCCATGCTGTTTTATGTCAAATACAATTAAAATCTTTGAGTACCACCAGTAATATGCTTTAGGTATTTTGAAAAATATAGCCCATATGTATTAATAACCCCCAAGTCTTTACCAACATTCCTGACTTATCATTATTCCCAATTGCCTTTTGGACACCTACACCTGGATATGCCACAGGTATCTCAAACTCAACACAGCCAATGCAGAATTCACAATCTACACCCCCCAAGCTATCTCCTCTTCTAGAATTTTCTACCACTCATTATAATACTCTTATTCATTAAGGTACCCAAACAAGACCTCCCTCAACAGCAAACAATGTTCATATCACCAATGCCAGGCAGAGTGCTGCTATGCCCCACACAAACACTATCATACTTGATTCCCACAACTCTATGAGGAAGGTACTGTCCTTGTCATTTACTTCTTTTTAAAACTGAGGAAACTAAGGATAAGAAGTCTGCCTGGGGTTGTAGGCTCTGAACCCAGATCTGTCTCATTTCTCTTTTATCCCACTGCACAAAGCAAACCATGGCCATCAGGCAAGAATTCCTCAACTGGCCCCTAAACTTATTTTATTTCCCACATGTTCTCCCTTTCCGCCACCCCGGAAGATGTCATCTTTAGCCCTTGCCTAACTTGACCACTTTTTCGTCAGGACTTAAGACTGTTGATCTCACCATCTTGAGAAGAGTCATGTTTACTTTTGAATCCTGGAGGTCTTCCTCTCCTACTTTCAAAGTTCTCCTGCCTTCTCTCTGCCCCTCCAAATTTCTTCTCCAAGCTTACCATTCCAGACCTCAACTACTTCCTTGAAACGCTCATCCCTTCTCTCTCTTTCTCCTCCCACCTCACTGCACTCTTCCTCGCCCTTTCCCTGCTTCTGCTTCCTCAAAACTCAACTTGGAACTTGGGCTCCAGCGCAGCCTCCCCAGGACCCTGGGAAGCGAGCTGCTCTTGGTATCCTCATTTGCACCACCATTAAAGCACATTATCAGACTGTTGTTATAAACTTTTGACTTATGGATTTTTTTAATATGTTTTATTGATTATGCTGTTACCAGTTATCCCAATTTCTTTTCCCTCTGCTCCCCTCCACCCGGTGACCCCCTCTCTCCAGTTGTCCCCTCCTTTTAGTCCATGTCCATTGGTTGTGCATATAGTTCTTCTCAATATCTTCCTGTCTACTCCACTCCCTCCTACTATGCTTCTTAATTCCTGCATCATCTCCCTTCCTTTCCCCCTTCCCCTTCCCTGCTGACCTCCCCCCAATATGTTCCCCATACCTATAGTTCTTTTTCCACTCTCTTTGCCTATTTAGTTTGCCTTTGTTTCAATTCCCTAGTTTCTGTTGTTGGTTCTTGTGATGCAGTTTTCATTTTAATGTTCATAGTTTTGATCCTCCTTCTTCTAAATCAGTCCCTTTAACATGTCACATAACAGTCATTTGGATCTAATGAACTCCAGTTTTACTTTGTCCTGGAAGCACTTTCTCTGCCCTTCTATTCTGAATGACAGCTTCACTGGATAGAGTAATCATGGTTGTAGGTTTTTGATCTTCATTACTTTGAATATTTCTTGCCAGTCCCTTCTTGCCTGCAGAGTCTCCTTTGAGAAATCAGCTGGTAGTCTAATTGGGACCCCTTTGTACATGATTCTTTTCTCTTGCTGCTTTTAAGATTCTCTCTTTATCTTTAATTTGACTTATGGGTCTTTCTTATGAGACTGAGGGCTGTTGGAGGCAGAAACAGGCCTTATTTCCCAATACTTCCCCCTGTACATGAGAGGGTAGGCACATATGCTCTATATACCACACTGTGATATTTCTTCTTTTATATTACTCTCCTCTGAGTGGATTTTGAAGAAGATACATAGGATGTAAACCACATCTTTATACACCACCTTCATGCCCTAGGCAAAGGCCAATCAGGTCTCCTGGCAGAGTACTTAAACCACGAGCTTCAGAATCAGATGGCCTGGGTTTGTCTCCCTCTTCAAAGACTTCTTAGCTTCGAGACCCAGGGTCAGTAACTTAACATCCCTGAGTCGTAGTTCCTTCATGGAAGTAAAGAGAGACTTTCTTCCTAGGAGGGCTACAGACTTTAAAGAGATCATATGAGAAGCGCTCAGGTTGGTGCTGCAATAAATTACAACAGCCCTTGGGACAAGTATTATCATGGCACAGATGTGTCTGCTATGTGTGACCCCTTCCTCCCAAGTGTTGCAAGGACTTTCATAGTTCTCACCCTGTCCTCCCAGCCCAGCAGATCAGACTCAAAGAAATCAGCTGACTGGGGTCACATGACACTGAACAATTTGAGACCAGAAGCCACCTTTTGAAATTCTTATTTAGGGTTATGGATAAAAATCTACAGATATGCAAACTCCCTCACTAAATAAAAACAAGTTAATGGAAATATTTTCTCCTACTGGGAATTTCCACAGTCGATCAAATTGTCCAGTTTCTCCCACTGCTGTGGCAAGCACGTTCTCCTGTCCCCAGATGGCATCATGCACCCCAGAGCCTGCCTGCCTCCCTCTGCCAGGGCCTCCCCACCATAGTACTCTCCCTCCCAAGCCCTTCAGAGTTTGACTCAGTCAGACCTAAATTCAATCCAGCCTCTGCAAGTCTTGAGCAAATGCTTTATCCTTGCTAAGCCTATTTCCTTTTTGATGAAGGGGAATAATAATAACAGAAAATCTTAGTGGAGAGTAAAGGTCAAAGGGATGATATTTGTAAAATGCCCAGCTCATTGCAAGCCCCTAATGTTAGCTGTCTTTGTCATCATTGTCACAATTATTATCATCACTGTCATCACCATCAGCATTATCAATCATAGCTCTACATGGCTTTTATACAATCCTTACCTCAGATCTGTGCTTGAATCCTATCTCTATGTGACTTTGGAAAAATGTCTTAAGTCTTTGTGCCTCATTTTACCAGCTTAAAATAAGAATACTAACGGTAGCAACTTCGCAGGGTTGAGTTAATGCATGTAAAGCACTTAGGTGAATGCCAGGCACATAGTAAAAAATCAATCAAGCTCAGCTCATCAGAGTCAGCAGCATTTAAAAGCCTTATCTGAAAATGTCCAAGAAATGAAAAATTCTCTGGTCTGATCTCCCAGTTAGTAGAGATCCTCCCAGGGCCTAGAGAAGAACATATACATAACACTCAAGCAGGGATAGATATAGCCCTGATTTCATTTTTCCCTTGAACTTGACTTTTTTGTCCAATCTGAAGATTCTGGCCACACTGTGGCCCTTGGGCTCCAAATAAGAGAAGGCCAAAAAACACAATGAGGCCAGCTGTTACGTGGGCCCCCACCTGTTGGAGAAGCCAGAGAATATAAACACACAACCACAGCCCTTGGAAGTCCCAGCAGGAGACTGCCCTCTCAGCGGAGTGCAGCCCTCCCTGCTGTTCCCACCTCTCCTGGTGGCTCTGTGCAGTCCTAAACACCTCCTTCCTCCCTCCCTCTGTGCTGATTCTTTTCATAAAATACTTCTTTTTCAGCCCACATTATCTGCTGAGATAACAAGCTCCTTCTCTCTGCTGGAGTAGGGCAGCTCTCTTCTGGCACTCGACAGCACTAGACACTTCACCCAAGTGACAGATCAGTCCACCAAAGCCAACAATTCCATTTAAACACTCTTATCCCACACTCAGAATTCTATTTGGAAAAATAACTTTCACCAGTGTTCTGGTAAAGCTCAAATAGTATAAGCAAAATAATCTTGCAATGTTGTGATGGGGTGAGAATCAAACAACTATAAGGAATTCAAAACAATGCATTTATATAATTTCTAAAAATAAAGGAAGCCTCAGCAGTCCACAGGCCAATTTCATGAGCCTCCAGTGCCACTTGTCCATACTTTACGCAAAGATTATCAAACTGTGCTGACCATGACCCACAGTGAAAAACACATTTTACATGTGACCCAGTTTACACATGCCTAGGCATGCATACATGAAATAAGGTTTTAGGGAACAATACTTCCACTTCCTGAGTCTGATGCATCCCTATATCTTCCATTCTGTTTTTTCATGGTGGTCATCACCTACTAAATTGACTTCATGACCCTCTGATGAATGATGACCCACAGTTTAAAAAACATATTTAGAGGAATTGAAGAAAATGCACCCCAGAGTGGAGCTGCAGTAAGTTGTAAGGACTGAGGACAACAAAGGCATTAAAGTCATGGAGTCCAGGTTTAGAATATAGGTTAGAATCTCCTGTGACTCAGAAGAGTATGGTCTACGGGAAGTAAGGTGGTATGATCTCCCTCCTGGTTACTGGATGACCTTGGGCAACCCATTCCCATGTTCCCAGGCCTACTTGGATTAAGGCTTTCTGTGAACAGCACTCTAGTTCTGGCAAGATACTGTCTATAAATACAGATGGCATTTAAATCAGCACTGTGAAGGGACCAAGGAAGCTCTGCAGGCTTACTGATAGTCAAGGAGGCATAGTTTGGAATGTATCTCTAAGAAAGTCCTGCAAGCATGCAATGGACCCCACGGTGTATCCCCGAGACACTCCTCGCACCTGCAGGGCCAGGACATTCACCCTCAGCATCGGGAAGTGTTGAAACCCAACAACGCACAGCTGCATCCTCCCTGGGAGCCCTCCCTTGAAGAAGGAAGCTGCCTTACTCAAGGTAATGCCACCTTCTCAAGAGCAGTCACCTTGGTATAGGTCTCCACTGTCCCAATTTCAAAGGGTCATGACAGTTCCAGGCACAGGATTAGCTTTGGCCTCTATTACAACTATTGTACCATAATTCAACCTCCCCCTGCTCACCTCAATCCCTTATAGGTATTATTCTCAAGAGTTGCTCCCCCAATAAGCCATCTATGTGCAAACCGTCATCTTTTAAAGACAAAGCAGTGATGACATTAGTCAGAAAAATGGGCAGAAAACTAAGTGAGAATGGTGTCTTTAGGATGTTTTTCAAGGATAGTTTTTAAGAAATTTTTTTCTCAGAATTAACATTTAGCACTCAATCACATGTTCTCAGCCTGCTCCATCTCATTCAGTCCACATGGCAGCCAAGGAGGTAGGTTCTGTGTCATTACCTTCATCTCACAAAGGAGGAAACTGAAGATTAAAGAGATTAAGAAGGGTGCTCCAGACCTCACATGTAATCAATACAGGAGATGAGGCCTGAACTCATGCCCTTGACCTCATCCCACTCTACCTCAGCTCTGTGATCATACATTTGCCACACTGGATTATACAGATTTACCCACAGGTCTGTCTCTTCCTCAGATGCCTCCCTCCTCAAAGGCAGGAGCCTTGTGTTCTGAATGTCAGGCTCTTAGTAGAGTTCCAAGTGCATGGCAAAACCTGGATGGTATTAATGGTAGTAATGCTTGTAGTGTTCAGTAACAGTTGGAAGCATTGGTGGAAGCGTTCAGTAGCAGCAGTGGAAGCGTTTGGAAGCAGCAGTGGAAGTATTTGGTAGCAGCGGTGGAAGTGTCGACGGAAATGTTCGGTAGCAGCAGTGGACGTGTCTGTTAGCAGTGGTGGAAGTGTCGGTGGAAGTGTTTGTTAGCAGCAGTGAGAGCATTCGGTAGCAGCGGTGGAAGTGTCAGTGGAAGTGTTCGGTAGCAGCGGTGGAAGTGTCGGTGGAAGCGTTTGGTAGCAGCGGTGGAAGTGTCAGTGGAAGCGTTCGGTAGCAGCGGTGGAAGTGTCAGTGGAAGTGTTTGGTAGCAGAGGCGGAAGCGTTCGGTAGCAGCGGTGGAAGCGTTCGGTAGCAGCAGTGGAAGTGTCGGTGGAAGTGTTCAGTAGCAGCGGTGGAAGCGTTCGGTAGCAGCGGTGGAAGCGTTCGGTAGCAGCAGTGGAAGTGTCGATGGAAGTGTTCAGTAGCAGAGGAGGAAGTATTCCGTAGCAGAGTAGGAGGTGTTGGTGGCTAGTGTTTGCTGTCAATGGTGGAAGTGTTTTATGTGAACTAAGCCCCTCGCTGTGCCCTTTCTACAGCATCTCAATGCACCTCGCCACTTCTCTATGAGGTAGGTCCTCTCATTCGGCTTAAGCGGTGAGCACTGACTTGGGAGCCGCCACAGATTCAAGTGCAGTTCAGCAGCGGCACACTCTACCTCAGCATGTTTTAAAGACCTGAGTAGTCACAAGGGCCTCACTGAAATTTGGCCTGGCCAGTGCCCAAAAATGCCACACATAATTTGCAGCTTTTCCCATCTTAAAGGAAGAGTGTGTTCCCTTTTGTTTCTTCCTTATTTCTGGGAAGGCTTGTGGTTTGCCCTAACAGAATGTGGCAGAAGGGACCCTGTGCAGTACTAAGCCCCGGCAGTGAGAGGCCCTGCAGCCTCTGCTCAGCACCAGGGAACGCACCCACCACCACGAGGCCAAGCTCAGGCTAGCCCGCTGTAAGGTAAGCTGCCATCTGGAGGAAGGCCCCAGTTATCCCAAGCATCCCTGCTGAGGCTCCAGACATGTGAGCCTGGCCAAGAACAGCCAATCCCTGCCTAGCCCAGAGAACCACTGCTGTGCCCAGCCCAAATTACTGATCCACAAAAACTGGGGCTAAATACAATGGTGGTTATTTTAAGCCACTAAGGTTTGCAGTGGTTTGTTATATAACAATAGATAACTGGTTTGTTAAGTGTCCAGTCAAATAAATACCCAAAAGTAGAACCATAAAGGGATTCTTCTATTGGAGAGATGACAAATGAGCAAAAGGAAAGAACTAACTGGGTGATCCTATCCCTGACTCAGAGAAGTGTTTACAATGTGAACCAGCAACCAGAAGAGGTGAGAATTCTGACTGGTTGGAAACTGAAAATTCTGACAAGAACCAGATTGTTCTCATAGCAAGAGCAAGAAGAGAGCTTCTTTATTTCTTTCTTAGTAACACAAACAGCCATCTTCTCCCCTGAAACATACCCTCATATGTTTGATAAGATAAAGGGGTCTAGAGTTTCACATCTCAGTTGTACTGAAGTGAAAGATAAAATTGAATACACCACCCCAAAGGAAGTAAAAGAAAACCATGGCTTTGGGGACTAGATCAAGGTTTACTGGGTTCACTAATACCTGTTTTCTTTTCCTCCCATCACAGAGCTGGTAAACATGTCCCAGAACCTCTCGCAGTTGACATGGCTCTGTACCTCAGTTGTGGTTAAAGAATGAGAGCTGAAGTGATATACATCCCCCCACCCCAGGCTGTAGTGGTTGTGAGATGAGTGTGCTTCTTCATGTTCCCCCAACACGCTCCACCCAGCAGCCTGATGGAGAGGAACCTGGATACCTGAGTGGAAGACTGCCTGACCACAGTCACTGGCAGGATTCTGTGCCATGAGAAAGAAATAAATCCTTTTCTGCCAAGCCACAGAGTTGTCAGGATTTTTCTGTTACAGCAGCTTTCATGGATTCTTTAACCAATACAGAACTTTTAAAATGCAAGCCCTAAACATAGCTTATGAGCTCAAGTTTTCCAGGTATTAACAGAGCTTAATTATTGGTGGGGGAAACTGTCACAATGCCCTGGCTTTCTTGTTCTACAGTTTTCAGTTGATGGGCAAAACTGGAACAGGAAAGAGATGTCTTCCAAGAAGGTGCATGGCACTATGCTTCACTGGGTGACTCCAGACAGATTTCACTTCTGTGTGCAAAATGAAAATCCCAACTGACATTTCTCAGATTCAGCCTTAGTGCTTTAAACCTCTGTGCTTTTAAAATATTTTCAGTAAAGTGTAATATACATAACAGAAATGTGGGCACAATGTATAGAGCTCAATGAACTATAATCTGAACACACCATGTAACCAGCACCCAGATCAAGAAACAGAACATGGCTACCAGCCCAGGAGCCCCTGTTAGTCCCCACCAGTCCCCTCAAGGGTTATCACGGTCCTAAACACTATCACCTATATGACTTTCACCAGTTCCTGAACTTCAAATTCAAGTGCATGCAATCATACAGAATATACTTTTTGTGTCTGGTGTTTTTAGCTCACGTTGTTTGGGAGAGTCATCTGTGTTGTGTACCTTGTTCATTCTCATTGCTGTACACCCACCACTCCATTGCTGGTGGGCATTTAGGTAGCTTCTAGTTTATATGACGTTAAAGAAAATTCTTTTCACTCCACTCTACCAGAGTTTGTGATGAACAAAGGCAGGGACTTCAGGGGAGAAACTGCTGATCTTCACAGAGAAACTGGACAGAGCCTGAGGTTTTATCCAGCGTTAAGACTGCAGTGTTCATGTCCTTCTGAAAATCACTTCCCAATAGGCTCTCATGAAGACAAAACAAAAAATGATCAGAGCTTGTAAACTAGAACGTGATACGCTTTATAAAAATCACAGATAAAGCTGTCACGAAAGTAGTACCAAAACCCAAATCAAATGAGTCCCCCTGTTGAGTCATTTCTCTCCTATACTTTCATTAATGTATTACTATTTATAAGTACATATTATGGACCAAATATGGAGGTAGGTACTCCAGAAACAATGGGAAATTAGAAAGATGTGGTCCTTACTCTCATGAAACTTACACTTTGGTGAAGAAAATAGACACTAAACACTCAAAAAATTATACAATTAGAAAATGTAAAAATAACAAGGGGTTATGAGATTGTACAAAGGGGAAACCTGATTTGGAAGATCAATGAAGGACTCTCTGAGGAAGTGCCATTTGAGTTAAATTCTGAAGAGTAAGTAGGAGGTGAGCAGGGCAGGAGGAGAGGAGAGGGAGGAGCAATTCATGCTGAAGACAGCATGTTCAAAGCTCTGTAGTAGGCAGATGTGTGTCATGGTTGAGGAAGACTAGTTGGTCTTCAAGCAGAAGATGAAAAGTGAATGGGAGGGTGGTATAAGGGGAGGCACATGAGGGCCCAGATCAGGCAAAGACTTGTAATTCATGTTAAGGATTCTGCATTTAATCCTGGGAGGAGCAGAAAGCCAGCCACCAGGATATCTACTTGAAATAGGAGGTCCCTCATAACTTCATATGCTAATGCTACTTCTCTAAGTGCACTCTTTGGCCCAAATAGAATTATCAATACCCCCAACCATACATTTTGCTACACACACAAAAAATCCAGCTAACTATCAAAATTCTCATTTGCCTATACTATAAAAATGATCCCCACCGTTAGGAAGAGAATGAAGACCTTCAAATAAAGAGCTTTCCCACCATCACAACAAGACAAGAGGTGCCCTGCCAACCTCACCCTCCACCTTCACCCACACTACTTGCCAGCTTCTTCTTCAACCCAAAAGAATGCATAAACATTCCATCCAAAGGGTGAAGAAATTAAATTTTTAAATTTAAAAGTTGAAATGGTCAGAAATCTTTTTTAAAAATAATTTATTTGTTTGTTTGTTTATTTTCAGAGAGAGGGGAAAGGAGAAAGAGAGGGAGAGAAACATCACTGTGTGGTTGCCTCTCACTTGCGCCCCCAACTGGGAACCTGATGTGCAACCTAGTCATGTGCCCTGACTGGGAATCAAAAGAAATCTTTTTAAAGTTGAAATGCCATCAATATCTTTTCAGAACGAGGCAGCAGATGGGGCTGTCACAGATTTCAATTCAACTTTCTGACGTTTCTCACACATTAAAGCACTGAATGCCAGGAAACAACTGCATGGACATCACTGCACTCACCCATGTTCAAACCACCTCTCAGCCCCCAGCCAGGCACTCCTCCATCAGAGCCACGATGAGGTGCACCCAACACTCCTGACCACGACATGTACGCACTCTCGTTCTTGCATCATCTTGATTCATGAGCACTCCTCTTGCCTCCTCAATAAGATTATAAACTCAGTAAGGACAAGGCAGTGCCCAGCCCTAGGAGTAATGGAAATGGATGCTGTTTATTGAGTGTTCCATCTATGTCGAGTGCTAAGAAAACATTTGACCTGTGCCCTATAAATAAGCTACTTCATTATTGCCATTTACCCCTGAAGACACGAAGCTCAGAGAGTTTAAGTAACATGATCAAGGTTCCATAACAAGAAGCCAAAATTTAAACCAACACCTTCCTGTCTCCAAAGCAAAAACCCTCCCAAGCATGGCAGCACATGCACAAAACCAGGTGCTGGATCCATGCCAGCAGCAGAGAGCAAGCAAAGGAGGGAAAACTGCTTTCAAAGGAGGAAGAAGTCCTACGGCCCTCTGCATCTAAGGATTCCCCCACTGTCAGAACCATAAATACAGCCCAGTAACCACTTCCCAAAATAGAACCATCAACAATATGACGGATTGGAAAATCCAGATGTCTCTTTATGGTGTGGAAATGGCAAGAGCCCCTAGATTCTCTGGTAACACTTCCCCACTGCTTCCAAATGGCCATTTCAGTTTCTCCAACCTGACCTCCAACCCCACAAGCTTGGAATTTCACTATAATTATTGTTTTAAAATGTATCTCATCCTCTCCTTTTTCAAACATCTGACCATTTAATTCACCCACACACATTTCACTTTAAAGCAATGACAAGAACCACTGGTCACTAGTCACTTTCTAGTCACTAAACTGCCTTCACAAGGCCTAAAGCCTACGGTAGGATGTTCGGCTCCCAGCAGCCCCTCACTCACTCCCTTCCTTCCTGTGCCCTGCATGTGCCCTGCTCTCTCTTCCATGTCTCAACCTGTGCTGCACTCTGCCTGAAACACCCTCCCCAACCCTGCCCCCATTGTCAATCTGGGAACTCCTACTTCTGAGGTAAGATTGTTCCCAAATGTAGTCTCCTCTTCTGAATCTTTTCCACCTTCCCAGGAGAAAGAATGTCATCCAAAGTACTTTACACCTTCAGTGTAGCACTTTTCACTTATGCATCAGAACTAATTAGCCAAGTGTTAATCTACCCTCAAAACACCAGGGAGATCTCCAAGGTCAAAGACAGTGTTATATTTTTTTTCTTCAAAACCCATATGGCAACATGATAATATACAATATATTTTTTCAAAGTTATTTATTAATTGTTGTTCTCCTTCTACAAGAATGTAAGTTGCATGAGGACAGGGTCTATGTCCTGCTCATAGTTGTAGTTCCAGTGTCTAGTACAGTACCTTATACATCACAGGCACTCAATATTGACTGAATAAATGAATAGATGGACAGATAGCTACATGAATAGGGAAATGAATAAGTGGATGGATGACAGACAGATGGATAAATGGATGACTGGATCGATGGGTGGATGGATGGGTAAATGTATAGATGATGGATAAATACAAGGATGGCTGGGTGGATAGATGAATGGATTGGTGGGTGAGTGGGTGAATAGATGGATGGGTGGATAAAGGCAGGATCATGTTTTACCAGCCCAAAGTCATGGAGTTATGAAGAGAGAGAGCTAATATTTGAAATCATATTAGTTTGATTTTTGAACCTGCACTCTCAAGCCCAATTTATATTGCATATCTAGAAGCCCACAGTCTGTTCACTGGGCAGTGGCAAGGTGGAGGAAGAAGGAATCTAGAATTTCTCCCAAGAATATGGTTATTGTTGAGCTAAGTTAATTTCCATCTACCTAAGAAATGCCAAGACTCAACAGGAGGGGATCAGAACCCTTAGAGTCTGGGTTTGAAGTCCCCTTCCTACTCAGTAGGGTGGCTTTCTGCATATGGGCTGAGAGAAAACAAGACACCTGGGAAGCACAAACAAGCAAGACAAAGGATAACTAAAAGGTACCAACAACAGCAACAATAACAATAGTAATAGAGAAAGATAGACACTCCTGAATAGAAGCTACCATCTTCTCCAGACCCTGCCAGAGCCTGCTGTTGCTGTGCCTTTCTGTCCTCTGCAACATCAAGATTCCTCCCAACCCCAAACATTTCCAATAAAGACTCGGAACTCTCCTTCCCTATTCACAAGGAGGAATAGTCAGTATGAAATTAAGCCCAGAGACTGAAGAGAACCAGGCTCAACAGTAGGTAAAAGGGAAGGTGGAGAAGAGGTTTACAGGTAGAAACTAATATAGCTTTATGTTCTCATAATTCCCTGTAGTTCCTTTATAATAAAATAGAACACTTACTAAGTGCCTATATATGTGTTAGAGATTTTAAAAACATCTTAGTGCCAAACTGGGACTTTCTCCTGGATGAAATCAGAGAGATAGAAAGAGTTGACAAAGAATCTTTCTCTATATGTGTGTAATGAATGCCATTTATTATAAAACTTCATTAAATTGTCTTGCAAATGAACAGTTGTAGATATCAAACCTGGAGCCAAGGTGAGGAAAGAGTTGGGAGGCAATGTGAGTAATCCTGTGTCTTTCACTGCAATGCTTTGGCTCTCTTTTCATTTTTTCTCAATCTATTAGCTTAGACTCAACCCTCCACCTCTAAAATGGTCTAATTTTTCTGCTTTAGAACAGCCACCTCAACTGCAACACCAGAACAAAAAGAAAGTCAGCTCATGATCTGAGCTATTAGCTGAAAGGAGATGAAGTTCTCAGTCAAATGGAAAGAAACCATCTTAAAGTAACTATGTAATTCTACTAAATGTTCATCTTACTTGCCACGATGGCACAGATAACAAGTCAGGGCTTCTCCTCAGGATGTCAGAGATAAGCCCTGCTGCGTATCTTTACCCAGGATATGGGCACTTTTAGCTCTGGTTCCTTGACAACTAAGATGCTGCCTAGTTACTGCAGAGAATGGGAAGTTTGGTTTTTGTTTTAATTCTCAGACCAAAGAATTCCCTGACTCTGCCTCAACCATTACGTAGCTTAGCATCCCATTATGCAGTCCCATAGCACCCTGTACATTTCCTTCAAAGTACTTTAACAAACATGAAATAAATATTGGTGCAATGATGTGTAGAATGTCATGTCTCCCGCCCCCCCATTACACTGTACACTCTATGACCATAAGGATTGTCTCTATGTCATTCACCATTGTATTCCCACCACCTAAAACAGTACCTGACTCATAGAGTGTAATGAGGGAAAGAAGGAAGGAAGGGAGGAAGGAAGGAATGAAAAACAGATGTATATGGTAAATATACAAATTTCCTATCAGATTTTCAAGTAGCCATCACACCTCCAAATGCCATATGTAAACACTGAAATTTATATACTCTGTAAGAAAGCTAACAGTCGCTCTATGGAGTTACACAATTTCAATGGAGAGATTAGATGAGTGAGGTCAAATAATCCATGATATTATGTCAAATGCCAAAATAATAAGAAACAAAGCTTTTAAGTGCATCAGCCAGAGATGATGAGCTTTTCAGGTGATCTCCTTACCCACCCAAGAATTCACTGGACTTGAGTGTCAAAAAAAAGAAGAGAATGGATTTCAAATTGTATTTAGTAATTTAACAACCTGTAACTTTTTAAAAAGCATCCAGAGAAGATCCCTATTCTCAAAACTGTGACACGTTGATCTATTTACATATGAGAATGTATGTGCACATTGCAAGGTTGGGGGGTAGAGAGAGAGGAAAGAAAGAAACCCTGACAGCAAGAATGGGGATAAGTTAGTTCCAAACCTTCAGTTTATCTTTTGACCAATTACCTTCTCTATATCTTTTTTCTATTGACTCATATACATCAAAACATGCTGTAGCAGGTTCTGAGTAGTAACCAGAGTATTATTAGTACTCAGAAACAATATATATATTTTAAGTTAACTTTCCAAGAAACTTATGTTTTAGCAACTAGATTTTCAAAGGTCATATTTTCCATATTTACTTAGAAGGGAAGTCTGTTGCCCAGTGACAAAGTTTCAGACTTGCCCTGAGCACTCTACAGCTTTAAATTAATTTACTGTTGCCTCTCCAACAAATCAGCCCTCATTTATAAGACCCAACATTAACCCACCTACAGATTTTTATTTCAGTTGAGTGAGACTTTGAGCCTGAAATCCCACTTCAGGTGGGAAAAATTAAAAAGTAAAACCATCAAACACAAAGTCCAGAAGCCTCTGTCTTTTATCCACATAGAACCCCCAGGACACATTCAGGATAAGCCAAAAGGTGAGTGGAGTTTCACTCACAGGCCTCTAGAATCTGCTTCTGGAAGGGAGAGAAGTAGTACTATTAAAGCAAGCTCCGCTAACATGCAACCTGATATGGTGATTGCATGCACACATACACACACATGCCCTCTTTATGAATTTACTGAGAAAATTCAACCTAGTTTGCAGGATACCATATTATAGTCCATAGAAAAAACAATACCAAAAATAAAATTAACTTTAATTAATATTTAATGGATGTTTTTTAAAAAGTGCATATTCTAATCTGTATGTGTTAACTACAGATGAAAATGAACTTGCAGAGTAGGTGTTGATGAAATAATAATGGTTAGGTTCATGGAAGATTTGGGGGTTTTTTAGGAATAATTTCTATTAGAAGGCTTAAAAACATGTTTTCTAGTCAGCACAGAAAAGGGAAGGGCTGAATTACTCATTATAATCATCGTCTTCATAGTCATAAAATTAGTGCATTGGATTTTTCTATACAGTCCATGGCAAGTTTAGATCTCTCTCACAAGGTCTGGGGTGAGAAAAGATACTCTTTTTTTTTTTTTTTTTTTTTTTTTTTTTTTTTTTCAGATTTAATGTGTTTTATTGATTAAATTATTACATTTGTGCCAATTTCCCTTCCCTCTGCTCCCCTCCACCCGGTGGCCCCCCTCCCTCCAGTTGTCCCCCCCTTTTAGATTATGTCCATTAGTTGTGCATACAGTTCCTCCCAACCTCTCTCCGTCTATTCCATTCCCTCCTACCTTGATCCCCAATTCCTATATCATCTCCCTCCCTTTCCCCATTCCCCCTCCCTGTTGACCTCCCCCCAATATGCTTCCCGTACCCACAGTTCCTCTTCCACTCTCATTGCCTATTTAGTTTGCCTTTGTTTCATCTCCCTAGCTTCTGTTTTTTTTTAGACCAGTCCCTTTAACATCTCATATAACAGTGGTTTGGATCTAATGAACTCTTTCAGTTTTATTTTGTCCTGGAAACACTTTCTCTGTCCTTCTATTCTGAATGACAATTTCGCTGGATAGAGTATTCGTGGTTGTAGGTTTTGGATTTTCATTACTTTGAATATTTCTTGCCAGTCTCTTCTTGCCTGTAGGGTTTCCCTTGAGAAGTCAGCTGATAGTCTAATTGGGACCCCTTTGTACATAATTCTTTTCTTCTCTCTTGCTGCTTTTAAGATTCTCTCTTTATCTTTAATTTTTGACATTTTGATTATAGTGTGTCTTGGAGTGGTTCTCCCTGGGTCCAGTCTCTTGGGAACTCTCCTTGCTTCCTGGACCTGCAGGTCTATTCCCTTCCCCAAGTCTGGGAAGTTCTCCTTTATTATATTTTCACTCAATTTTTCAAGTTCTAGTTCATCTTCCTCATTCTCTGGCAAACCAATGATTCTTATGTTGGGCCTTTTATAACTGTCCCAGAGGTTTCTGATCCTTTCATTGTTGCTTCCCATTTCCTCTCGCTGCATTGGTTGACTGCTTGTTCCTTCTCCATATTCCAGTTTGTTGAAATGAACTCTGGATTTTATTTCCTTTCCTTCTGTCTCGTATGCGGTTTTGTTCCTTTCGTTATGAAAGTTTTTTGCTTCTTTCATATCTTTTTCCTGCTCTTTTGTGAATTCTGTAAGCCACCTGATAACAATGGCCCAGAACTGAGCATCTGACAGGTTTCTTATCTGTTCATCTGTCAGGTTCTCTATCTGCTGCCTGGTGAGTTGTGTTACCAGTATTTCTATAGTTGCCTGCCTCATTTTGACAGATGCGTTTTGTTTTCTTGGGCTGGCTGTCGGGGGCAGTGCCTGTGTACGCGTCACAAATTAGCGACCGGCGCCTGCCTGTCCGCGACCCATTTCGCAGCCCTGTGGTGCTTTCTTTGGGGGCGGGGGTCCAAGATGGATTCACACAGTTATTCAGCTAGGAGACCGGGATCCGTCCTCCCGCCCCCCCTGGGCCTCACTGTTCAAGGCGATGCGGTGGCTGCTTTCCCCAGCGCCGGAGTCGCGCACCGCCAGGGGCTTGGCCGCTGGGATTCCTCGCCGGGGTCGCGCACCGCCAGGGGCTTGCGCAGCCGGGATTCCTCGCCGCCCGCCACTCCGGGTGTGACCGCAAACAGCACTGCCCTCTTTAACTCTTACCTGCCCAAATGGCACCGCTGGTTTATAACTTCATATGTTGGACTTCCGTGTAGTTTTATTTTCTGGAATTTCTAGTTATCCTTTGTTTTGAAGTAGTTGTATTCCTCTATAGTTGTAGAGGGAGACCTAGCGTGTCCGTCTAAGCCTCCATCTTGGCCGGAAGTCCCGAGAAAAGATACTCTTAACAAGCCTGGCTGTCTGGGCATAGGCACTGAACTGTGCACTCCCTGGTGTTACCCAAAGCTTATGAAGAAACATATCTGAGGAGAAAACCCATCTACATATACGAAAACGGTAGAGTCATCTAATGAATTCCAGAATTAACTTTGTCCCACGGTTTCCTGCAGCTAATTAAGTAATAATAATCATCTTACTTGAGTCATCAGCATTTTGTGTGAATACTTCTCTTGCATCACCTCAGTACTCCTAACCATAACCATATAAGGTAGGTGTTACTAGCCTCATGTTACAGATGAGAAAATTGAGACCCCTATAGGTGGATAATTTGCCCAAGGCCACACAATGAGTAGGTAGCACAGCAGAGATTTAACCCAGTTCAATCTCACTCCAACCCCATGCTACAAATACTGAATCTCTATATTTTATTGCCTCCCTATTTCTACTGAAGTGACTTCCTTTTTAGTTTTTATTTTACTGTCCTCACCCGAGGACTTTTTTTTTTTCATTGCTTCAAGAGAGAGAGAAAGAGAGAAACATCAATGTGAAAGAAGAACATTGATTATCTGCCTTCTCATATGCACTCTGTCTAGGGATAGAACCCACAACATTTCAGACTATGGGACAACACTCAAACCAACTGAACCACACCAGCCATGGCTGAAGAGACTTACTTTAAAAAAAATTAATTTCCAGGACTTCCAGCGAACATGGAGGTGTCGACAGACATGCTGCATCTCCCTCCAAAACTAAGAAGGAACACAATTATCTCAAAACTAGAGACAACCAGAAGTTCCAGAAAATAGATGGAAGTCCAACGTATGAAGTTATAAAGAAGTGGTGCTTGTCCGGACAGGTAGGAGGCTGCGAAGCCGGGGCAGAGAGGTCAAGCTGTGCTGGCAGCGGCAGCTGCAATGACGGTGGTGGGATGGCGGTAAGCACAGACACCCATATTTAAGGGGAGGCAAGAAGTACTTGCAGGGCACTGCTGGCAGCAGACCAGACCTGTCAGCTTGCGATTCCAACGCCCGGGAAGGCAGACCCCCATTGCCTTGGACTGTGAGACCCAGAGGGGGTGGGCGCAGAGGAGAAGGCTCCCAGTCTCTCAGTGCCGAGTGAATGGCAGGAATCTAACTTGGACCCCCACCCCCACACAAAAGGCCACAGTGTGGTTAGAAGAGTCACCCAGTAGTGACGAGTCCATGGGGCTCCACTCCTACAGCTTAGGAGGAGTGACAGCCCCGCCCAGGAAGCAAAGATAAACACAAAACTGTCAGGAGATCCCAATCACGCAGCTGACCAGACAGCAAATATCTAACCTAAGGAAGCAGCAGATAGGAAATCTTTCTGAGGCACAGTTCAGAGCTTTGGTTATACAAATGCTTACAAATCTAACAGCAGATCTTAAACAAGACGGGGAAGGAATGAAGCCTAGTCCTGCTGAAATGAACAAAAACACATACAAAACTAGTGGTGAGGGAAAGAAAACCAGGGATCAAATCAACAAATCGGAACACAGGGAAGGAAAAAAACAGTACAACCAGTGCAGAAAGAGGAAATAAAGTGAGGAAAATGAGGAGAGGCTCAGAAACTTATGGAACAGCTATAAGCGGGCCAACATCCAAATCATAGGGCTGCCAGGAGGTGAAGAAGAAGAACTAGAAACTGAAAAATTATGTGAAAAAATAATAAAGCAGAACTTCCCAAACTTGGGGAAGGAAATAGACTTACAGGTCCAGGAAGCACAGAGAGTTCAAAAAAATCTGGACCCAGGGAGAACCACACCAAGACACATTATAATCAAAATGTCAAAAATTAAGGATAAAGAGAGAATCTTAAAAGCAGCAAGAGAGAAGAAGAAAATCACATACAAAGGGGTCCCAATAAACCTATCAGCTGATTTCTCAAAAGAAACTCTGCAGGCAAGAAGGGACTGGCAAGAAATATTCAAAGTAATGAAAAGCAAAAACCTACAACCACTATTTTTCTATCCAGCGAAGCTGTCATTCAGAATAGAAGGGCACAAAAAGTGTTTCCAGGACAAAGTAAAACTGAGTTAATCAGATCCAAATCACTGTTATATGAAATGTTAAAGGGACTTATTTAGAGAAAGAGGTTCAAAACTATAAACATTAAAATGAAAACTGTATCACAACCACTAACAACAGAAACTAGGGAACCAAAACAAAGGCAAACTAAGTAGGCAAAGAGAGTGGGAAAAGAATTATAGATATGAGGAACATTTTGTGGGGAGGTCAGCAGGGAGGGTGGATGTGGGTAAGGGAGAGAGATGGTACAGAAATTAAGAAGCATAGTAGGAGGAAGTGGAGTAGACAGGAAGAGGTTGAGAAGAACTATATGCACAACCAATGGACATGGACTAAAAGGGAGGGACAACTGGAGGGAGGGGGTCACTGGGTGGAGGGGAGTAGAGGGAAAAGAAATTGCAACAACTATAACAGCATAATCGATAAAGCATATTAAAAAATAATAATAATTTCCTCTCCCCCAAAGTGCAAACACTTCTTGGGGTAACAGTCAAATTCCATCTAAAGGCTCATCTTCTAGGCTCCTCTAAAGAATGCCCTAAGAACTACATAACACTGAAGAAAGAAATTAAGGAAGATATAAATAAATGGAAGCATATACCATGTTCATGGATGGGAAAAATCAACATAATTAAAATGTCCATAATACCCAAAGCAATTTATAGATTCAACACAATCCCTATTAAAATACTAGTAGCATATTTCACAGACCTAGAACAAATACTTCAAACATTTATATGGAACAAAAAAAAAAAAAAAAAAAAATAGCCACAGCAATTTTGATACAGAAGAACGCAACAGGACAAATCACAATACCTGGTATCAAGCTATACTACAAAGCCACTGTAATCAAAACAGCCTGGTACTGGCATAAGAACAGACATATAGAACAATGGAACAGAATAGAGAGTCCAGAAATAAACCCAGGCCTATAAGGTCAACTAACATTTGACAAAGGGGGAAGGAACATAAAATGGAGTGAGAAGAGCCTTTTCAACAAATGGTGCTGGGAGAACTGGACAGGGACATGCAAGAAAATGAAACTAGACCACCAACTTACACCACACACCAGAATAAACTCAAAATGGATCAAAGACTTAAATGTAAGCCGTGACACCATGTAAGTCCTAGAGGAAAACATTGGCAGGACAATTTCAGATATCCCAAGTAGGAATATTTTCACGGATACATCTCCTAAAGCAACGGAAATAAAGGAAAAAAAAAACAAATGGGACTACATCAAACTAAAGAGTTTCTGCTCAGAAAAAGAAAACATCAGCAAGATGAAAAGGGAACCAACCATATGAGAAAACATATTTGCCAATGATACCTCAGACAAGGGATTGATCTCCAAAACATATTAAAAACATACACATCTCAACACCAAGAAGACAGACAACCCAATTTAAAAGTGGGCAAAGGAACTGAACAAACACTTCTCCAGAAAGGACATACAGAGGGTCCAAAGGCATATGAAAGAATGCTCAACATCACTAGTCATCAGGGAGATGTAAATAAAAACCACAATGAGATACCACCTCACACCAGTCAGAATGGCCATCATCAACAAATCAACAAGCAACAAGTGCTGGCGAGGACGTGGAGAAATGGGAACCCTAGTGCACAGTTGGTGGGAATGCACACTGGTGCAGCCACTATGAAAAACAGTATGGAATTTCCTCAAAAAACTAAAAATGGAACTGTCTTTTGAACCAGCGATTCCACAGCTAGGATTATACCCGAAGAATACTGAAACACCAATGGAAAAGAACCATGTACCCCTATGTTCATAGCAGTGCTATTTACAATAGCCAAGTGCTGGAAACAGCCTAAGTGCCCATCTGTAGATGAGTGGATCAAAAAACTGGTTGGTACATTTATACAACGGAATACTATGCAGCAGAAATAAGAAACTCCTGCCATCTGCAGTAACGTGGATGGAACTAGAGAGAATTATGCTTAGTGAAATAAGCCAGGCAACAAAAGACAAATACCATATGATATCACCTAATACAGGAAGCTAATGAAGAACACCAACAAACAAGCAAAATTGAACCAGAGGCATGTAAACAAGGAACAGACTAACAGTACCAGGGCAAAGGAGGTGAGGGAGAGACGGGGGTTAATTAGGGGTAGGGTTTAGTAAAGGAACTAATATAAGTAACCCATGGTCATGTACAATGAGGTGCGGATTGGCTGTGGGAAAAGGGGTGGGCTGGGTGGGGGGGAACAATGGGGGGAAAAGTGGAACAACTGTGATAGAAAAACAGTAAATAAATCAAAAATTTAAAAGATTGAACAAAACACTTGAAAAACATAAAATGACCAGTCAAAAATATTTCATTGCAGCCAATATCAAAAGGTTCATCTTCAATGAGCAACATTTGATAAATTCCTATTAAATAATCACACCTCAACTTGAATGGCTCAGAAATTCACTTAAGTCTGCCGTCATTTTAACACTTAGCAAAGCAAAACTCCTTGTGTTTGTGCTTTGGAATCTACAGCCAACCAACCAGACACATGAACAACGAGCAAGTAATATAGCTCTGTTAATTTGTAAAAAGAGAGAGAGAGAGAGAGAGAGAGAGAGAGAGAGAGAGAGAGAGAGAGAGAGATGGGAATTATGTTGTGTCAGCTACCCTAAATTGGAACAAAAATTTTTCAGGGCTAACTGAACAAGTTTTATAATTAAAATGCATAGAAGTTCAGTTTTCTGAAATCAGATTAGCCACATTAAGTCATTTATGAATAACAAATACCAAAGTTTTCTGGAACCCACCCCCAAAATTTATTTTTTGTCCTGTCAATTCTAGTATTACCATTTGTAGGGGAGATTCCTAATAGCCTAGCAAAATCCATTCTCCTGTTCTTATACAGTGATAGAGTTTAAGTAATAGTTGACCAATTAACATTCTATTTCCTGACCACCCTTGAAGCTAAATGTAATGATGTAACTGTTATCACCAACTTAACATAAGCAGAAGTAAAGTGTGCAATTCACACACAGGAAAAAAAAAAAAAAAAAAGAATGCCCTAGAGAGAACTCTACTTTGCTTATCTGAGGGGTCTCACTTCTACTCCAGAAATAAAGCAGATTCATAATAAGGATTCTGAGCCTCAGTCCCCTGTCACTAGAGACATCCTTAAACTACTTCTTAAACTAAAAACAGAGTGGAAACACAAAGGGAGAAATTAGGTAGCAATCTATCCAGAGTTCTGTCCTCTCGCAGTACAAAAGCAAGAAAATCTGTTCTTAAGCTCCCCTGATCATACAGAAATCCATAATTCCCCATGGTTTATGGACTTGGTGTCTGTGCTCTTACCCCATCCCAGCATCCCCAGTTTCCATGACAGCACAGTGGAGCACAGAGGCTCAGTAGTTTCCTTGCCTTGTGATCATCCTACACACCACCGTGCCAAGAATGACAAGAGACTGTATCCTCTCTCCCCTTCTACTTTTGAAATGGAACACCCCACTCACACACACACCCTTGCTTTTAGTAGGGAACATGGCTACTTGAAACTAACACCTACTCCTCTGCAGCATGGTGTGGTTATGTCATTAAGTTCTAGCTAAAAGCAAAGAGGCAAAAGTCTTTTATGGCAACTTCCATAGTGACAGTGCTTTTCTTTACCCTTTCCTTCCAGCTGACTAAAATTGGATGTGATGACTGGATAGTCCAGCATCCTTCTTGTACCATGAGATCATTGTCACTCCTGGGATGGTGAAACAGAAAATTGAAAGGAACCTAGGGCCTTGGGCTCTGGACCCCTGACTTCTGGGTGAGAATAAAATCTTATGCATTTTCTATAAATCGTTGATCCCATTTTAATTAGGTTGACTTTAAGAGGAAATATATGGTACCAAAAATACTAAGATAAAGAACTCTTCTGTGGTTTGCAAATTAGTCCCAGGTAACTCTGAGCATATCTGAGAATAATCTTCCCCCTTCCTGGATGTCCCCATCCTAAGCATCTCAATTTCAGGAGCTTCCATTGGCCTCAGCCCCTCTCTGGCTTCTTCTGTCTCCAGCCCAAATGGAATATACTGCCAAAACAGTGACACATCATGACCAGATGCTCACACCTGCATTCTGACGCTTAGCTGGCAACTGGTTCCATAACAAAACAACCCCTGCAGAGCCAGTCTTCTCTCACACCGGTTGCCCCACCATTGGGGACATTTGGGGACAACCATAAGAGCTAATATTTTACAAGTGCTTACTATGCCTAAGCTCTGCGTTAAGCATCTTATATATTGCAACCACTTTGAGCCACTCAGCAACTTTTTAAGGTAGATACTGTTATTGGACTCATTTTATAGATGAAGAACCCAAGATACAAAGAGGCTGAATAACATGCCTGGGATTCAAACTCACAGGGACCTGCCTGACAGCCTGTGCACATGCCCTTTAGCCTACATTCCTTCTCAGGGAGAGGAGAAAAAGAAAGGCAATGAAAATTTAGAAGTAGGCACTTCTACTCAAAAGCAGCCATATTTCATTAGAAACCTTAACTCTGCTTCACTCTCACCACACCAGAAACTTCCTATCATTTTACCCTGCTTCAGATATGTCATCACCTGCACAGTCTAAAGCGGCCTTCCCAATGATTAATAACTGCAGAACAGGTGGGCCAGGACAGTAGCAGTAAAAATATTCCAGTCACCCACTGACTTCAGCATGAGACAAAGACAGAAACCAACTCATGGTAATGAACAGTAACCTCAGAGATCTTCTACACATTCTGGCAGCAAGTCACCATGGGTATTTTCTTGAGGGGTCAAAGTTTTAGAAAACAACCCAACTGTTTGCACCAGTACCTAAGTTGCTGGGATTCAGGAAGTCCCCCAATGCAATGCATGAAACTTGGGGTTGCAGTCTTGTCAGAGAGGTTTGGTGGGTCTACAGGGGTCAGGAGCTAAGCTGGCCCTTTCCCACATCTCAGGTAAGAGGACACAAGTCTCAGAAGACAGCATTCTGTGCAACTGCCAATGACACTCACACTCATGGAGATAACTTTACTCTTTCCTGGAGGGTAGAAGTGCTAAAACCAAACTGTCAGTCAGGGCTAAGTCACATCTCTAGCTCTTTAATGCTTAAATGTTTTCTTCTCCTGATGTAAACTCAGCTCACCAGGGTGGTTAATGTGCCCTTCGGACACCTCAGAAACATGACATTCCTCACCAAACTCAACCACACCTAGCCTAAAACTTGGAGGGGGGTTGGGGGGTACCTTCCAAACCAGAAATTACCAACTCAAATGCCTACAGATGCCAGCAATGGGTAAAGCCTGCATGGTTGGGATCAATGGAGACAAAGTGGTAAGTGTGCAACCCTCTGGGCAAACAGCCACTCTCAATTCCAATTGATTGTTCCTACAAGAAAGTAGGACCAATTCTCAGCACACTTAAAGGTAGAAATTCAGACATGTATGTGAAATTTCCCAGTTCAAAACTGTTGACATTAAATTCAAAAATGTTGGAGAGGGGGGCAGGGGAGTATAAGGGAGCTAAATGAGAATGAAAAATATATAATAAAAATATTAAAATAAAATAATAAATTCAAAAATATTTGACACCCTAAGGGCTCACCACAGCTACAGGTGATTTGGCCCTGGAGATCAAATTTGCAACCGGAGACTACTGTGGCCACCTTGTACATGATTAAAAGACATTGCCAGGTTGGGCCTTCCTGGCTTGGGTCAAGAATCTCAAACCAGATGCAAGGACCCACTTGGAGTCCTTCCGTATCTAGCCAGAAGATAGAAAGGGTGATTTAAACCAAGATCTGAGAGGTATCCCATTGGGAACCACCTCTTTCAGGAGGCCCAAGGGACAACCACCATCACCATTCTATGGGCCTACACCATCTGCAGAGGTGGCAGTCACCTGTGGAGACCTCCGTGAGGCAGAAAAAGAGGCAGAACCTCACTCTGTCATATGAGGAAGGGCAAGTGGGCAAAATTTAGAGAGGAAGGGTCCTCCAGAGGCAGGACTGACCAGGCAGGGTAGGTTCAAGAGACCCATTTTAAATCTTCTGATGCTGGGAAGGGAGATTGGGGTGGGGTGGGGGGGACTTCTTGGCAGGTGAGGCCTCTCAGCTCCACCCACCTTTCCTGGATGGAACATCATCTGCCTCATATAAATATACCCCTTAAAAGGACCCCTCTGTGGTGATGAATCCTAGCTTGGGAAGTCACTCTGACAGATGTGATTTCTTTACTCTGCCTAACTCGGTCACTTCTAAAAAGTCCTTTTCATCTTCTCTTCCCAAAAAAGGCATCCCCAGAGCCCCACAGCCTACCTTGGCACTGGAATCCTTGCTTCCCGAAGCCCCTGCAAAGGCACAAGGAAGCAAGTTAGGCAGCTGGAGGGCTCCAGCCACCAGGGTCACACACACACACCCGCCCCGCTTCCCCCTGCCCCTCTAACCCAGGTGCAACCTCCCAGCCACAGACTGGTGCCCAAGAGTCTTCCGCCTTTGAGGAAAAGAGGGAAGGGGGAGGGGGAGCTTGGTGGTATCCCCCACCTCCCCCCAGAAGACAGAAGACAGGTGGCTGCGACCACCAGGTGGCGTTTCTGTGGTGGGGCGGCAGAGCGGAGGGTAGGCGGAAGACCTGCTCGCAAAGATGCCCGAGTACCCTTGGGGAAAGAGAAAAGATGAAGGCGGAAGGAGAGCTAGGATGAGAGAACCCCAGCGGAGGCGGTGTTCCCAGGGGCTTGGGAAAGAAGAGAGGCTTCCCCATGCCTAGAAGGGCAGCAGGGAGAAAGAGACCCGCAGGGATCTAAGGGGGAGGTCTAGGAAGTGGAGAGGGGAACACAGACCATCAGGGAGGTGCAACGAGAGAAAGCACAGGACGCAGCCACTGGAGACACAGAAGGAAAGGTTGCCCGGTGCCCACAGGGAGACAGAGGATACCCAGGGCGCTGCTCCCGGAAAGGAGGGGTGGGGGTGCGGGCGCCTGCAGCCCAGAAGGAGGTAACGAGATAGGGAACCCAGGGCAAGAGGGCACCCCCGAGGAGAGACAGACCCCACGCTCTAAGCGGCCCCTCGGCACTACAGAGGCAGCTGGGAGGGAAAGGGCAGCAGGCGCCCGGCAGCCACCCGTCCGCAGCCCTGGCAGAGGCTGGCCACCAGGGAGTCTAGGTCGGAGGGTGGAAGCGGGATACCCGGGACGCGGGGTCGGCCAGGCTGCTTGTCCCTCCGAGGCGCCGAGGGTCCCCACACGCGGCGCTGCCCTCGGGACCGAGAAGGCGCCCCGCGCGCCCTCACCAAATGAAGTCGGTGCAGTGACTGCAGAAGGTGGGCTGCTTGAAGAAGCGGGCGGTGAATTTGTGGTTCTTCACCTCGTGCACGTTCTTCTGCCGGAGGGCGCCTTTGCGGGCAAAGCGCACGGTGCTCTCTTCGCCCTCCGCCGGCGGCGTCCCCGCAGCCGGGTCAGCCATCTTGCCCGCGGGACGAGGAGCCCGCAAAGGGTGTCCCGAGGTGTGAGGCGCCGGCTGCGGCCGGGAGGAGCGGGAAAGGCGACCGCTGCTGCCACAGGGCCGGGGCTCTTCCCTGCGCTGCTCTGGCTGCAGCGCGCACGGAGATGCGGCTGTCACTCGCCCCGCTGCCACCGCTAGTCCAGCTGCGCTCAGCACCGCTGGCCCCAGTTGTGGGGGTGGGAGGCGGAGCCCAGGGATGACACGCCCCCTCGTTTGCATCGTGTGGAGGCCCCGCCCCGCTAGCTGCTTTACATATTGGCACCCAGCGGCTGCGGACCTCCAGGGGAAGCTTTCCCAGACGCAGCCGTGAGGTCATCAGAATCCAGCCTCGCCCCTACTCACCCTGGGCCCGGGATGGAACTAAGGAGATGAGAATCTTGGGTGCCACCGGGGGAAGAGAACGGAAGGGCCAACTGAGGCTGGGAATGGGGGTGGATAAGGGGGCGTGACGGATTCCACCCCAACCTCTGCAGAGACAGGTACTCATCCACCTACCCATCCCATTGGTCGTTTTGGACACGTCTTCTCGAGGGATAGGTTCCCGCTAACTCATTCTGGAAGGCTTGTGGCTCCAGGCGCACACACGTACTACAGAGGTGGGGGAGGGAGCAATCTTTAGGTTATATATATATAACTTCACCACAAAGAGAATTCTTGGCTTTGCTTACCCAGCAAATTAGAACAGAACTCCCTACCTTCTGTCCATTCCCTCCACAAGAAGACTCAGTTTCCTCAACTGTAAAGTGGGCTAATGGGGAAAGGAGATTTAATAGGTCAGTATTTCCTCAACTTCATTTATTCTTGACCCATCTTCATAAATGCTGGTCATATTTATGCACTATCTGAAAAAAAAAAAGTACCTGGTTTCAAAGTTTGAATAGCAAGAGGTATTCATACTATTAAATCTCTCCAAATGTAGCCACCTGCCCAAAACAGCTGCATTTGGGCCTTCTTTTATTTGTTAAGAAAGGAAATTGACGAATAGTGTTAGAGGGATGTTGAAGACACTGGGGCTCTCTCCTGGTTGGGAGGATGGAAGATAACCAAAAGAGTAATAGCTGTCTAGATGAGTAATGCGCTGTGCCCCTCCCCCTGGGAAGGCAACACTGCACTAGGCTACAAACTCCTTTCCTAGATCTGGGCTCTGAGAGCAGGCGCTGCTCACCATTGTGTCACCCAGCACCAAGTTCAGTGCCCAACATCTCCTCAGAGTTCAATAAATATTGGTTGAATGAGTGATTGGGGGAACAAATGAATCAATGAACCATTGAAGGAGAGAACTCCTTACCACCGCTCATATACAGTGGGTGTTTAATAATAATAAGCATCGGGTGCTAGATAGGTGTAAGGTACTTGCGCTGTCTTATTCAGTCCTCCTAACAACCCTGTGTAGGTCTGGTAACTCATTATGGACAAGGATGGTAAGTAAGGCTCACGTGCTCAAGATATACACCCCAAGTCACACTGCTGTTGAATGTTGTTTAGGCCAACCAAACTACAAATCATATTGGTGTTAAAGGAATGAAAGAACACAGAATGAAGTCAAACCAGAGGCAGTAAACTTCTGCCTAAGGAAGCTCAGGTCCCACTACAATGATTTTGCCTGGAAGCTGCTGAGTGAGTGGCAAGTCAGTATTAGGGGGCAATGGAGACCAAAACCTGTCATAAGAGAATGTCCCTCCCCACATAGTAATTCAAAGGTAGTGAGGAAAAAATAGCATTCACTTTTAAGGTTGACATGTTTGGGAAACTGGACATGCCTGTTTATTATTAGTCCTTTAACAGGCTTCATTCCCTCCTAAGGAGGCTTGGGAAAACATCCCAGGACATATTGCTGCTGAAGTCACTTCCCTTTGAACCATGAACTGAAAACTTGCAGCCCACATCCTGCTTTTTGAATGAAGTGCTTGGATCACTTTGGTCTATAACAACAAACAATACCTCATGGGCCTGAACCTGGGGATACAAGGGTTGGTGGATCCAAATGAACTGCTCTGTTTTTGAGGGGCTGTACCATCTGAGGATGAGGGAACACAACCCCTATTCAGCCCAGATCTCTATAGGGCAGGGTTCTCAAACTTGTGGCTATGACTACAATTTTTAGCCAGCCCAGTGAATTATTTCTTCTTCTTCTTCTCTTCTTCTTTCTTCTTTCTTCTTCCTTCTTCCTTCTTTTCCTTCTTCTTCTTCTTATTATTTCTTCTTATTTTTTCTTTTTTACATTTCACCTAAATATCCAGATTTTGACTTCTCTATGGAAGAAAAAAGCTAAGGCTACATGGAGTTCTCATTCTTCCATTCACTCATTCATTTATCTGTTCATTCAGCAATGAATTTATTACACATCTGTTACATGCTGTTCCAAACATTGTTAAATAAAACAGAAAAGAAGTCCCTGACTTCATGAAGTTTAAAGCCCAATGGAGGAGAGAGACAATAAGTGAATAAACTAAAAATCTACATTAGACATTCATGCTGTAAGAAAAATAATGTGTGGTAAAAGAATGAAGAACAGTAGCCAGAGAATTGGCAAACTCAAGTACTCCAAATTAATTCTCCAAAGCCTTTAACTCTCAATACTCTCCAACAATTGTTAGGCGTTATCAATTGACTAAGGCCTGGTCTTGGTATAACTACCCACCAGCTTATTCATCTTTTCAGCACCCTTAACTCAAGTTTATTTATAACAACCTTTTAATCAACCCCTGTATTTTCAATGCACAATAGCTGATTATGCTGGAAAACTCAAGATCAATCTTCCTTCAAATAAACTTTTAAAAAATATACCTCAATTAAATTTACATATTAAAAGTAGAATTAGTTCTACCCCAATATCTGGAGCAAAAACTATTTTTATAGATGAATTGGGAAAAACTGAAAAAGCGGCCATCATATGAAGGAAAGAACAGAGTTAAAAAGATTATGTAACCCACAATCACTCGTTCACTCAGAGAGCTGAACTCTCTGGGGCCATTATGGCCCTCCAACAATGGCCAAATAAACCCCTAAATCTAGTCTGTGATTCTGGCTATACAGTGTATACTATACTTCACATAGATCAAGCTTTACTTAAGGAGTCTATAGACCTGAATTACTTAGTTTATTCCTAACTACAAAGTTTGGTTGATAGGAGAGCACATCCTATATTTGTCACCCACATTCGCTCTCACTCAGGCCTTCCAGGCGCTATGGCAGAAGGCAACGAACATTCTGACTCTTTAGTCAATGTATTTATTACCTTCCAAAAGGCAATTGCCTCTCATCGGTTTTACCACCAAAATTCTCAAGCACTTTGTGAAGAATTTGGCATTCCTCACTCTCAAGCTAAGCAAATTATCCAGGAATGTGCAAACTGCCAGGTGCTGGGTGCAGCACCACCCAGCAGTGGGACCAACCCTCGAGGATTTGGACCCCCAAATAATTTAACAAACAAATGTCACTCATTACCCCCACTTTAAACATTTTAAATACCTCCATATATCAATAAATACTTACTCTGAAGTGTTGCATGCCTCCACTCTTACAAGAAAATCAACCAAACCTATTCAGGCACATCAACTTGAGGCATTCGATTTCTTAGGCTGACCTCAGCAAATAAAAACTGATAATAAACCAGGATACATAGCCCATCAAACCTTTAAAAATCTTCCTAAAAAACAAAAAAGGGGGAGTATGGGGTCCTCCTCAAAGAATCTAACTAATTTAGCAACCTAATTAGACTTAAGTTTTAAAGAATTTACTGTGTTTTTCTCAAAATGTTAAGTCAAAAAGATTCAAAAATTCCCAGTAAGTCATAGATAGTCTGTGCAAGTTGAAGAAGAATTGTGTAGCAGGAAGGAAGAAGAAAAATAAAGTGAGAGAAATGGAAATGAAAAAGAAATAAGAAGGAAAAGTAAGCATTTAAAACATTGTAAATTTTAGACCTAGAAGCTACATTTCCAGGAATAAGCCGTGCCAAGCCCGCTACCTCCTCTGCCTTCTCTAGCTTCTGTGAAAATTGTCAAGGTCACTAGATAATAAGAACAGCCCACTTTTAAGCACATTAAAGAAATGCAGTAATCATCAAAAGTAAAATTGTTTCTCTTTCTCTAGCTTCAAAGCAGGAACAGGGGAGCACTCTACACTCCAAACACCCTTCCAGGGAATAGCTGCCACTGTTTAACCCCTTAATTACAGAAATAGGCTTGTCTCTGCTTTACACGCAGCAAGTCCTAGGTTTGTAATATCATCAAAAATGCTATCATTCCCTTGGCTGCTGTGGCTCAGTGGATTGAGCATTGGCCTGCGAGCCAAACGTTGCTGGTTCAATTCCCAGTCAGGGCACATGACTAGGTTGCACGTCAGGTCCCCAGTTGGGGGCGCAAGTGAGAGGCAACCACACAATGATGTTTCTCTCCCTCTTTTTCTCCTCTCCCCTCTCTCTAAAAATAAATAAACAAACAAACAAATGAAAAACAAATAAATAAATAAATAATTTTAATGCTATCATTCCAGCAAAGGCATAGCGACTGGGTATCTCCACAGTCTTACAGACTCAAAGTCTGGTTTGTAGGTTATTATGTAAATTAACCGTTTCACACATGTTTGCTCATTGCAGTTTTATCTATCTGCCTGACAAGTCCTTACACCTACTCCAACCAGGGGACCAAGTCTTACTGAAGACCTGGAAGACTCAAGGCCCTGAACTGCAGCTGGCTAAACAAGAGACTGGTCCCTATTATACACTGTTGCAGACCCATATTGATCAGGAAATCCTAGCCCAACTCTCAGCTACAGAATCAGCTGTACTGTGGCTGGGGAACCCACAGGATGCCCTGGTTACCAGACAACAGCTCACCTGTGACCCAGGGTTTTCAAAACTCCACGTCACTCCCCTGAAATGGAATTCCAGCCAGCATTCCTGGGCAGACATCCAGCATCATCTTCGAGGGGACTTTTCTATCAACCTTAAAGGCCAAATTGATCAATTGCAGTTTGAACTCCATCAGCAGCTTATGGACATTAAGCAGCTTGCTGAACAAAAAGTGTTTCAAACTCTAAGTGATAAGCTCCAATGGCTTAACCCTAAATATTGGTTTCAAGGACTAAATTTACTTATATGGATAATAGGAGCAACTGGATGTTTGTTAGTTATTGTTATACTCCATGTCCTCCAATGTGTCTGCAAGCTGTTTTCCTGTGATCGCATTTGAGAAAAGCAAGTAGCAAGCTTTATAGGTCTTTCGATTGGAAGTGTCTTAAAAAACAAAAAAGGGGGAGATGTGGGAGACAGCTCCTTGTAGTTTCAGAAATTGTAGCCCAAGTCATGAGCCAGGCAGCCCCCACCCCACCTGGGAAGCCTCTAAATTTCAACAGGAAAGCAAAAGGCTTTGCAGCAGACAGGACTGAAGGCCACTCAGAGGGTTCCCATGGGAACTGGATTTAAACAATGCATATTATGCTTTAGAGCTTGCTTCACTTTTCTTATCTCTTAGTTAACTATAAACAATCTGTAGCAAAAAGATGTATGAAACCTTGCCCTAATGCCAGTGTGTCATCAAGACGTTTAATAGACCCTAACACAGACTGGTCACTGTGCCCTCTATATTGATATCTGTAATCTGTAACTTTCAACTGTAATCCAGGTGCCTAAAAGCTAATTGATGATTTATGAATTTTGACCTTGTATCTCCCATCCATACCCTTCTCAAAAAAAGGCATGAAGAACAGAGATCTTGAGCTTTCTCCACTAAAGGGAATAGATACCTCTCATTCCCTCCAGACAAAATACAGTATCCTGGATAAATTTGTTCCACCACGGTCCTAAAACCTCTGCTGCACAAAGAAGTTTCCAAACAAGTCGGGACATTGAAGGCAGCTCAGCCTCAATAGTGTAAGCAGCCTCTGGGACAATTTCCAGTGTTCCAACATTCACATCATAGGGGTTTCAGAAGGAGAAAAGAAAGAGCAAGAAACTGGAAATCTATTTGAAAAAATAATGAAAGGAAACTTCCCTAATTTAGTGAAGGATATGGACATGCAAGTCCAGGAAACACAGAGCATCCCAAACAAGATGGACCCAAAGAGGCTCACTCCAAAACACATCATAATTAAAATGTCAAAGCTTAAAGATAGAGAATCTTAGAAGCAGCAAGAGAAATGCAGTTAGTTACACATAGGGAAGTTCCCATAAGACTGCCAGCTGATTTCTCAAAAGAAACTTTGCAGGCTAGAAGGAATTGGCAAGAAGTATTCAAAACCATGAAAAGCAAGGACCTACAACCAAGACTACTCTATCCAGCAAACCTATCATTTAGAATGGAAGGGCAGATAACGAGCTTTCCAGACAAGAAAAAAACTAAAGAAGTTCATCGTCACCAAACTGTTATTATATGAAACGTTAAAGAGACTTATCTTTAAAAAAGTTCAAAACTACGAACAATAAAGTGGAAATAAATACATACCTCTCAACAATTGAATTTAAAAAACAAATTAAGCAAACAAGAAGAATAGAGTATCATGGATACAGAGAGTGCTTTGATGGTTGCCCGATGGGAGGGGGGATGTGGGGGAATGGGTGAAGAGGTAAGGGGATTAAAAAGTACAAATAGGTAGTTACAGAATAGTCATGGGCATGTAAAGTACAGTATAAGAAATGGAGTAGTCAAGAACTGATACGCATAACCCATGGACATGAACCATGGTGTGGAGATTCCCTGAGGGAGTGGGGAGCTGGTTGGAGGGGAGCAATGGTGGAAAAATTGGGACAACTGTAATAGCATAATTAATAAAATATAATAAAGAAGATTTTTTTAAGTGGAGAAATTATGAGGGATAAAATAAGATATTTCTGGATAAAAGTTTAAGGACTGCTTTGGCAAGTGGCTCAGTGGGTTGGAGCATAGCCCTGTTCACCAAAGTGTTGTAGTGTTCTAGGTTTGATTCCCTATCAAGGCACATACCTATGTTGTGGGTTTGATGCTTGGTCATAGTGCATAGGGGAAGCAAACTGATTGATGTTCTCTCTCTCTCTCTCTCTCTCTCTCTCTCTCTCTCTCTCTCTCTCTCTTTCTCTCTCTCTCTCTCTTTCTCTCTCTCTCTCTCTCTCTCTCTCTCCCCCTTTCTCCAAGATCAATAAGCATATTCTTGGATGAGGATTTTTATTTTAAGTTTAGGGACTTTCTTTTACCACTAGAATTTGCCTGCAAGAAATTCTAATGGGAGTTCTAGAGGTTTAAATGAAAGGACACTAGACAGTAACTCAAAGTCATATGAAGAAAAAAATATTTCAGTGAAGGTAAAAATATGGGCAACTATAAAAGCTAGTGTTATTATAGAAATGGCTTAACCGCCCCTCTTTTTTTTTCTACATGATTTAAGACTCTAAAATACTTTTTTACAAAAAAAAATTATCAGCCTAAAAGCTAGTGTTACTGTAACTTTGGTTTGTATATCCACATTGGGTTTTCTACATAATTTAAGAGACTAATGTATTATAAAAATAAAAACATTACTTTATGTTTTTGAACACAACATATAAAGATGTCAATTTGTAGCATCTGTAACTGAAAGAGGTGGGTAAAGAACTGTATAGGAGCAATTTAGTATGTTGTACATACAAGTTAAGCTAGACAAATTCAAATTAGAATGTTTTGACTTTAAGATGTTAAATGTAATGCCCATGGTAACCACAAAGAAAATAGTTACAGACTACACGCAAAAGGAATTGAGTAGGTAAAGTGTTTCACTACCAAACAAAAAACAAAAACAAAACATCAGCTAAACACAAAATAAGACAGTAATGCAGGAAATTAAAAATAAAAATGCCAAATGGCATAAAGAAAGCAAATAACAAAATGATGGAAGTCCCTCCTTATCAGTAATTACTTTATTTTTTAAGATTTTAATTACTTATTTTTATAGAGGGGGGAAAAGAGGGAGAAAAAGAGGGAGAGAAACATTGATGCGCAGAAAAAGGAAATTAATTCCCTCTCGCACACACCCTTCTCGGGACCTGGCCCACACCCCAATCCACTGAGCTACACTAGCCAGGGCTTAGTAATTACTTTGAATGTAAACTCTCCAATCAAAAACAGAATTTGGCAGAATGTATTTTTTAAAATAAGATCCAACTATATGCTGTGTACAAGAGAATCGGTTTAGATCCAAGGACACAAGTAGGTTGAAAATGAAAGGATAGTGAAAGCAGGATCTTGAAGAGATATTTGTACACAAATGTCATAGCAGCATTATTTACAGTGGTTAAAATGTGAAAGCATCCCAAGTGCCCATCAACGGCTGAATATATGAGCAAAAGGTGGTATATGTATGCAATCCTTAAAAGGAAGGAAATTCTTACATATGCTACAACATGAATGAACTTTGAGAATATTATGATAAAGTAAATTAGCCTATTACAAAATGACAAAATTTGTATGATTGCACTTATATGAGGTTTTTAGAATATTCAAGTCCATAGAGAAAGAAAGTAGAACAGTATTTGGGGAGAGTTGGGAATTATTGTTTAAAGGATGCTGAGCTTCAGTTTTGCAAAATGAAAAGAGGTCTGGAGACAGACAGTGGTAATGGTTGCACCTGAATGTGAATGCACTTCATGACACTGAATTGTACAGGTCAAAATGGGGGAGGTTAAAATGGTAAATTTTATGTTTTATATACTTTATGTCGATTAAAAAAAAAAGTCAATGAAAATAACTACTATTGATTGGACACTAACATTGGACCAGATCCTGTTCCTTAACCGTTTCCATGTATTAATGTCTCTACTGTAAGATTCCCATGTCATACACAGGTGAGGAAACTAAGTTACAATGAGGATAAATAACTTTTTCAAGGTTCCATGTTGGAAACTGGCAGCACTGTGACTTGAACACAGGTCTCCTGAGTCCAGAGCACTCTACAACTTTTTTATGACGTTCCCTGGGGAACATATTCTGGTAAACATTGGACACTTCTGCATAGGAAAATGCTACCAGAAAAGATAACCAGCTACCTTTCTTTTTTGTTGTTGTTGCAGTATAACGTATATACATAGCCTACAGTAGAATGTTTTTACATGTGTCTTCATCTATATAGGCTCCACCATATCAACATATAGAAAAGTTCTAGCTCCTCAGAAAACTCTCCTGTACTCTTTCCCAGAATATATACCCTTCAGAGGAAAAGACTAGCTAACTTCTATCATCATAGATAAGGTTTATTTTTTTTTAATTAAGTTGTGGCATAATATATATAACATAAAAATTATATCGTGTTACACAATATGTCACATGTGTATATATGTGACACAATTTTTTTAAGTGTGGCATAGTACTTGTAATAAAAATACATAATAAAATATAGGTGACAATATAGGTAACAAAATTTACCATCTTAAGCAATTTTATTGGGATATAATTGACTAAAACATTGTATTACTTTAAGGTATACAGCATAATTATTTGATATGTGCATATATTGCAAAATGATTACCACAGTAAGTTTAGTGAATACCACTCACCTCACATAGTTGCAGTGTTTTTCTTGTGATGAGAACTTTTAAGATCTACTCTCTTAGCAACTTTTAAATACACAATATAGTATTGTTAACCATAGTATACACATTACATCCCCATAATTTATTTATATTATAACTAGAAGTTTGTACCTTTGACCACATTCATCCATTTCACTCAAAAACCACCCTCCAACCCTCCCAGCCCCTGGCAACCACTAATCTACTCTCTGTTTCTACAAGTTTGTTTTTTTTTAGATTCCACATATAAGTGAGATCATACAGTATTTGTTCACTTATTTTATTCAGCACAATGCCCTCAAGGTCCATCCATGTTATGAATGGCAGGATATCTGTCTTTTTATGGCTGACTAATATGCCATTGTATATATGTACCACATTTTATTTATCCATTCACCCATTGGTGGACACGTAAGGTTCCTTCCATATTTTAGCTATTGTAAATAATGTTGCAATGAACATGGGGATGCAGATATCTCTTCCAGATAGTGATTTCATTTCCGTTGGATATATTCCCAGAAGTGGGATTCCTGGATCATAAGGTATTTCTGTTTTTAATTTATTGAGGAACCTTCATACTGTTTTCATAGTGGCTACACCAATATACATTCTCTTCAACAGTTCAGAAGAGTTCCCTTTTCTCCATGTCCTCATCAATGCTTTTTATCTCTTGTGTTTTTGATGACAGCCATTCTAACAGGTGTGAGATAACATCTCATTGTAGTTAAGTACAGTAGTGTTAGGTACACTCACATTGTTGTGCAACCCACATCCAAAACTCTTCATCTTGCAAAACTGAAATTCTCTACCCATTAAACAGCACCCCATTCCCCACTGTCCCCAGGGTTTGGAAACCACCTTTCTACTTTGTCTCTATGAATTTGACTACTCTAAGTAATTCATGTGAGTTGAATCATACAGGATTTTTTTTTTTTTTTATGATTGGTGGTCTTAGTTGAGGCTGCTAGAACAACTTACCACAGACTGGGTGACTTAAACAACATTTGTCTTTTTGTGGTTCTGGAGGCTAGAAATCTAATATCAGGATGTCAATATATGTTTTTTTATAAGATCTCTCTTTCTGGTCACATCATCACATAGCCTTTCTTTGGAAAGAGAGAGAGACAAAGAAGTGGATCTTTTATCTCTTTGTTTTTTGTTTTTTGTTTTAAATAAGGGCATTAACCTCATCATAGGGGCTCCATGCTCATGACTGCATCTGAACCTATTTCCTAAAGGCCCAGCCTCCATCTATCATCACATTGGAGGTTAGGACTTCAGCAGATGAATGCAGGGGGGGCTTATTTCACTTCAAATATTGCTATCAAGTTTCACCCATGTTGCAGCATGTGAATTTCCTTCCTTTTTTTTAAAGCTAAGGTCATGGATTAGTCTTGCCTATTCTTAAACTTCATATAAATGTGAATCATACAGTTTCTGAATTTTTTTGACCTGCAAGTCTGTAAGATTTATCCATGTTTTTCTGTGTATGTTAGTGTTCATTCTTATTTTTATTGCTCTGCATGAATATAACACCATTTGGTTATCCAGTCAAAGTCAATGACCATTTGGGTTCTGTCCAGTTTGGGACTACTTTAGAAAACTACATTATGAGCATTCTGGTATACATCTCTTGTGAACAGATGCACTCATTTCTCTTGCATAAATACCAGCAAGTGAAATTTCCATAACCAGCTAGCTACTTTAAGTCCTTTAGATTAGTTCCACGTAGGCTGGTTGTCGCCGTGATGCCATGTGATTATGCATCTGCCCCACTTTCTAAGCTGAGGCCTCCTTCAGAGAGTAGCCTACATCTCCAGCTTCTCCTTCACTCCTCCCAGGGCCTCCAGTACCTAAGTGGGCTCTCTGAGAACAGCAACATACAGGAAGTCATTGTGGGTAAAATACTGTGTAATAATCAACATGGCACAATTAAAGCCAATATTCAAGTCAAGGAAAGTTTTTTTCCCTACTGAATTCTATAAAAGGGAACTGAAAAATGAAGCCATGGGGGCACAAATGGAAACACCAAGCACCCAGACAGGGGCTGTGTTCCCATATGGTCCTCTAGTCACATATGTAACAGGACAGTGAGTGTGGTTCAGATCCAAGGGCAGACTTCCCACTGTGGGGTTCCTGGTCCACTTCCTCCTCAATCCAGGGGCTATAGTGGCCTACGCATTTTTTGTTAGCAAGTGTCAGAGAAGTATTGAAAGCCCACTAGAACCCATCTGAGACTTTCTTCTAGATGTTTTCAGAATAAATGAAAACAAGTTAAATGAGGACTAACTCTCCTTGTGAGATTCAATGAGGTTTCATGCCATGTTAAAGCAACACTAAAAGTCATTTCAGAATCTCCATTTTGGGTATCAGAATGTTTAGAGATACTTGAATAGGGAACACTTTCTCTTCCTCTTTTCCCTGATGATGCTGTGTGGAAGGAGAAACTGGAATGCTTGCTGCATAGAAAGCCTGAATTGGGTGAGACAGGCAGGTCTGCATAGAAAGCCTGAATTGGGTGAGACAGGCAGGTCTGCCTTAAGCCTTCTTCGCTTGACATTCCTCAATAGGGCCAGACCCAGGTGAGTAGAGTGAAGCACTCAAATTGAAGCCCCAAATGAAAGGGCAACAAGCAATCAGTAAGCAAGATAAATAATAGTTTAATGTAATATGTTTAAAAATCAAAACTAATAAAAAACATGATGAATAAAAAAATCAACTTCTTAAACAAAGTTAGGATCTGATGGACAGGATTAGGGTGAGGCTGAGTCATGTAAGTACAGAGTAAATCCATAAAGATATGGAATTAAATGAGCTAATGCATGTAATGTGCTTGGGAGAAGCCATTGATAGGGAACCCTTGTGCACCATTGGTGGGAAGATAATTTGGTACAGCTGCTATGAAAAACAATAAGGAGGTTCCTCAAAAAATGAAAGATAGCCCTGGCCAGGGGTCAGTTGGTTGGAGTGTCATCTCATATACCAAAAAGTTTGAATGTTTGATTCAAAATCAGAGCACATATTTAGGCTGCGAGTTCTATCCCAGTTGGAGTGCATACAAGAAGCAACCAATTGATGTTTCTCTCTCTCTCCTTCTCTCTCTCTCTCTCTCCACCTCTCTCTAAATCAATAAAAACATATCCTCAGGTGAAAATGAAATAAGAAGAAGAAGAAGAAAAAGAACGACCCAACAATCCCACTTCTAGGTATTTACCTGAAGAAACCCAACACACTGAATTGAAAATATATATGCACCCCTATGTTTGTTGCAGCGTTATTTACAATAGGCAAGATATAGAAGCAACCTAAGTGTCCACCGGTCAGAATGGCCATCAACAAATCAACATACAACAAGTGTTGGTGAGGATGTGTAGTGCACTGTTGGTGGGGAATGCAGACTGGTGCAGCCACTGTGGAAAACAGTACAGAATTTCCTCAAAAAACTAAAAATGGAACTGCCTTTTGATCCAGCAATTCCACTGCTAGGATTATACCCGAAGAATCCTGAAACACTAATTCAGAAGAACCTATGCACCCCTATGTTCATAGCAGCATTATTTATGATAGCCAAGTGCTGGAAATAGCCTAAGTTATCATCATTGGATGAGTGGATCAAAAAACTGTGGTACATTTACATAATGGAATACTATGCAGCAGAAAGAAAGAAGGAACTCCTACCTTTCACAACAGCATGGATGGAACTGGAGAGTAACCTGCTAAGTGAAATAAGCCAGGCAGTGAAAGACGACTATCATACGATCTCACCTAATGCAGGAACCAAATGAACAAAACAAACAAACAAGCAAAATAGAACCAGAGACATGGAAACAAGGAACAGACTGACAGTGACCAGAGGGGCAGGGGAGGGGGAAAAGGGGGAAAGAAGGGGAAGGGATCTAGTCAAGGAACTAGTGTAAGTGACCCCTGGACATGGATCACAGGGTGGGGATTGACTGTGGGAGTAGGGGGCATGCAGAGCAAAGGAGAGCAACAGGAGGGAAATGAGACAACTGTAATAGAGCATCAATAAAAAAATTGCTGGTACACATCTACAATGAAATATTACTCAGCCATAAAAAAGAATGAAATCTTACCTTTTGTGACAACATGGATGGACTTAGAGTGTATTATGCTAAGTAGAATAAGTCAGGCAGAAAGTCAAATACCATATTATTTCACTTATATGTGAAATCTAAAAACATAAATAAACAAACAAAATAGAAACAAACTCACAGACATAGTGAACAATATGACAGTTGCCAGAGGGGGTAGGGGTTGAAGGATTGAGTGAAAAGGTGGATATTAAGAAGTACAAATTGGTTCTTACAAAGTATTCATGGAGAGACCTCCATCCAAGATGGAGGCCTAGACAGGCACACTGCATCTCCCTCTACAACGAAGAAGGAATACGACTACCTCAAAACTAGAGACAACCAGAAGTCCCAGAAAACTGAGGTACATAGAAGTCCAACAAATACAGATATAAGTAAGAAATACTCATCCAGACAGGTAGGAGGGGTGGGACTGGGACAGAGATGACACGGTCTGGTGGCAGCAGCAGTGGTAGCAGCCACAGGCCGGCAGAAAGAGCAATCATACATTTTTAAAAGAAAGGAGAAACACCTGGGGAGCACTCCCAGCACCAGGCCAGACCATGTAGCTCACAGTTCCAGGGCCAGTGAAAATAAAACCTCATTGCTTCTGACGGTGCAAACCAGTGGGCATTAGGGTGGAGGAACAAACTGCCAGTATCTCAGCAGAGTCCACTTGTATAAAGCGCCCCCAAGGTCCAAGAACATCCGCAGACCCACCCATTCTGGGAATAATGGTCAGGGCAACAGGTAGAGAGGCAATAGTTTCATATGGAAGTGGAAGAAGTACCTGAAAAAGGGGCGAGTGCTAAGCAAGCGGCATTGTTTCCGTTAAACCCCTTCCCTATGTACAGCATCACGATGTGGTGAAATGGGTCACTGTACTGACAAATACCTAAGGCTCTGCCCCTTACAACATAACAGGTGCAATGGCTCTACCTAATCCACAGAGGCAAACAAACACAGGAGTGTGTCAAGATGAAGAGACAGAGATGTATGGACCAAAAGAAGGAAAGGATCGAGTTTCCAGTGGGAGAACTAGGCAACAAGAAGATAGCCAACCTGACAGATGAGGAGATAGTCAACCTAACAGACGTAGAGCTCAAACCACTGGTAATAAAGATGCTCACAGGCTTGACAGATATGCTTAAGTATGGCATAAGGGAAGAAGTGAAGGCTATGCTAAATGAAATGAACAAAAACCCACATAAAACCAATGGTGAGGGGAAGGAAACCAGGATTCAAATCATTGATTTGGAACATGAGGAAGAAATAAACAGTCAACCAGTACAGAATGAGAAAACAAGAATTGAAAAAACTGAGGAGAGGCTTAGGAACCTCTGGGACAACTTTAAACGTGCCAACATCCAAATCATAAAAGTGCCAGAAGGACAGGAGGAAGAGCAAGAAATTGAAAACTTACATGAAAAAATAATGAAGGAAAACTTACCTAATTTGGCAAAGGAAATAGACATACAAGTCCAGGCAGCACAGAGAGTCCCAAACAAGCTAGACCCAAAAAGGACCACACCAAGACACATCATCATTAAAATGTTAAAGCTTAAAGATAAAGAGAGAATCTTAAAAGCAGCAAGAGAAAAGGAGGGAGTTACCTACAAAGGGGTGCCTATAAGACTCTCAGCTGATTTCTCAAAAGAAACTTTCTAGGCAAGAAATACTCAAGGTGATGAAAAGCAAGGACTTACCACCAAGATTATTCTATCCAGCAAAGCTATCATTTAGAATGGAAACGCAGATGAAGGGCTTCCCAGACAAGGTGAAGCTAAAGGAGTTCATCATCAACAAGCCATTGTTATATGAAATGTCAAAGGGACTTACTTAAGAAAAAGAAGATCAAAACTATGAACACTAAAATGTCAACAAACTCACAACTATCAACAACTGAATCTAAAAAATAAAAACAAAATCCAACTAAGCAAACCAGAATAGGAACAGAATCATAGGTATGGGAATCATTTGGAGGGTTATCAGCTGGAAGGGGGAAAGGAGAGAAATGGGGAAATGATTCAGGGATTAAGAAGCATAATTAAGTGGTAAAAATAGACAGGGAGAAGTTAAGAATAATATAGGAAAGGGTGAAGCCAAAGAAATTATATGCACAACCCATGGACGTGAACTAAGGGGGGTGGTATTGCTGGAAGTAAAGGGGGTTCTGGGCAGAGGGGAAAAAATGGGACTATTGTAACAACATAATCAATAAAATATACTTTAAAAAATCTTATTTGTGATATTTTTTTAAATATGCGTGGAGATATAATGTATAGCCCATAGAATATTTTCAAAACTTTAGCCCTGATCAGTGTGACTCAGTTGGTTGGACATTATTCTGCAAAGCAAAAGGTCACCAGTTAATTCCCTGTCAGGGCACATGTCTGGGTTGTGAGTTCTGTCCCTGGTAGGGGTGCGTGTGAGAGGCAACAAATCAATGTTTCTCTCTTTCTCTTTTTTCCTCCCTTCCCATCTCTCTAAAAAATAAAATACACAAAATCTTTTTTAAAATATTTTAATAACCATGTATGAGGCCAGGTGATACCAGACTTATGTGGGGGATCACTTTATCTAATCACTATGCTTGTACACCTGAAATTAATATATTATGTGTCAACTATAATTGAAAAATTAAAAATATTTTTATAAAACAAGGCATTGATACATTTTAATTTTTATCGTTATTCCTACTACTACTAAAATTATTACCATTTTTGCTCCAGGAGAGGGTTGTTTCATCACTGGGTATAGTGGGGATCTGTCTCTAAGAAGCCTTTCCCGATTTTCAGAGTTTAAGTTAGGTGTTCCTCATCTATGACTCTCTGATACCCTGAGCTGACCTTATCATTGCACCTGTCCCGCACTGTGTCATCTGTTTACTTGTCCATCTCCCCTGGCAGCCTAGGACATCTGTGAGGGTAGAGGCAGTAGTTTCTGGGTTACCAACTTATTCTTTTGGGAACACAGTGCCTGCTACATAATAGCTATGGAAACTATATTTATTATCTTGTATGAGTATGAATTGGTGTCCAGAGACCCCTTCTCAATCCTTCTTTAATGAGATAGCACCAAATGGGTTTGGAGTCTGGGAGAAGGGCACAAGAATCTTTTATATACCTTCCAAAGTTTCTATTTAGCCCGAAGTCACATAATAATAAATTTACCCATAGTGTTTCTTTTAGTGCTAGCATTAATTGGGGACTTGACATGTGCTAAGCATTATTTAAACCTTTTCATGGATTAACTCATTTAGCCCTTATAATAGTCATATAGAGAGACAACATCATTATCTCCCTTTCACAGAAACTGAAGCAGAGAAGTCAAGTGAGTGCCCAAGGTCACTCAGTCATTGAGTGGAAGAGCTACGCTCTGCCCTCTTAGCCTGACCCTAGAGTTGACTATTAAGCACTAAATGAGACTCAGCCCCTTGGCTACAAGATCCCTGCTGCCCACATTTATGAGAAGATGCCAGCTCAATACTCCCAAGTATACTTACTCTCTCTTATCAACAGAGAGTGCCAACGGCAAGAGCATATGAGGAAGAAAAAATAGATTTTACCATATATCTGAGAGGCCACTTGATCCCTGTAGGTTAAAAAGAAATCTTTAGGAGAAACAAGATGGCGGAGGAGTAAGTGGAAGCTACACTAACTTCCTCCTAGAACTAGTCTGGATTTACAATGTAATTTTGGAGAAATCATCTGGAATAACGAACCGAACACCAGCTGGAGAGAAGTCTTATAACCACGGAGAGACAGAAAAGGCCGCTACATCACAACGTGACCGGTAGGGAGTGCGGAGACGTGGAAGGGCTGGCTGGGCTCCCACGGGTGGCAGCTGAAGGGGCTGAGAAACAGCTCAGCAGCCGGGGATTCCCCCTGAGAAGGGCAGGGTCTAAACCCCCAGCTGGGCTTCCCAGCCTACAGCGACAGAGTGGAAAGTAAAATAGTATCAGCTGTGAAAAGCGAAAAGCCACAGGCTTTCTTGCTAGCCGGAGAGAAACAGCAGGAGAAAAAGAGCTCTTAAGTGGATCACATACGAAAATATTTTGGCCACCACTTACCCTGGGCTCAAGCAGAGGGAAGGCAATGAGGGCTGGAGACACTTGGGGAGAATTTGGCACGGTGGCTTTGAGGGGAGAACTGGAGGAGCAGCTGACTGGGTCCCAGTGCTGACTCATCCCCAGTACTGCGGGTAGACCATTCCCCTCCAAGTGGCGTCAGCCTGAGGGGAAGCAAAAGCCCTGCCTACAGGAATTAAGCTGCCACACCCACAGTCCTTAAGCCTGACAGCTAATCACAGATTGAATAGATTAACAATCAAAGAAGACAGACAACAGCAGTAGATCCCTGGAAGTCTCCAACAGGCTGCCTAGGGCCAGACTGGTACATGATCTGACGCCACCAGAGGCAGATCCAGGAAGTGCAGATCATTCCAAGAAGCACCAACAAACAATAGGAGTCAAAAAAATGGGGAGACAGAGAAACAACCTCCCATCAAAAGGAAAGGTAGAATCCCCAGAAAGAGTGCTAAATGAAATAGAGGGGAGCGAACTATCAGATATGGAATTCAAAACATGGATTATGGAGAAGCTGAATGAGCTCAGCGGAAACTTCAAAGAACTCCAGAAAAACTACAAGGAACTCACAGAAAATTACGTGAGCATGAAAAAGGACATAGAAGCTATCAATAAGAGCCAGGAGGAAATGAAAAATACGATCTCTGAATTGAAGAACACAGTAGAAGGAATTAAAAGCAGGCTAGAGGAAGCAGAAGATCGGATCAGCGAGCTGGAGGACAACCTACACAAAAACTCCCAGACAATGCAACAAAATGAAAAAAGACTGAACAAGACTGAAGAGGTTCTAAGACAGCTGCAGGACAACATGAAACGTAATAATATCCGTATCATAGGAATTCCAGAAGGAGAAGAAGAAGAGCAAGGGATAGAAAACCTCTTTGAAAAACTAATGACAGAAAACTTTCCTAACATGACGAGAGAAAGAGTCACGCAAGTCCAGGAAGCACAGAGGGTCCCAATGAAGATGAACCCCAACAGGCCCACTTCAAGACACATCATAATTAAAATGCCAACATTCAAAGACAAAGAGAGAATCCTAAAAGCAGCAAGAGAGAAACAACTAATAACATACAAGGGAGCTCCAATAAGGCTATCATCAGATTTCTCAGCAGAAACACTACAAGCCAGAAGGGAATGGCAAAAAATATTCCAAGCAATGAAAAACAAAGGCCTACAACCAAGAATACTCTACCCAGCAAGGCTTTCATTCAAAATGGAAGGTGAAATAAGGAGTTTCCAAGACAAAAGAAGGCTAAAAGAATACATCTCCACCAAACCAGCATTGCAAGAGATGCTAAAGGGTCTGCTTTAAGAAGATGAAGAAACAGAGAGACAGAGAGGAACACGAGTACAAAGGGGGAAAATGACAATGAATAAGTACTGAAAGAAAGAAGGAACTTCTACCATTTGCAACAACATGATTGGAACTAGAGAGAATTATGCTTAGCGAAATAAGCCAGGCAACAAAAGAAAATTACCTTATGCTGTCACCTGTTACAGGAAACTAATGAACAACACAAACAAATGAGCAAAATTGAACCAGAGGTATGTAAACAAGGAATAAACTAACAGTAACAAAGGGGGAGATGGGAGGGAGAGAAGGGGTAAGAAGGGGAAGGGTCTAGTCAAAGAACATGTATGAATGACCCATGGACATGGACAACTGGGTGGGGACTGACTGTGGGGGGGGCAGGGTGCAGGGAAGCAAGAGGGGGAAAAAAGTGAGACAACTGTAGTGGAAAAACAAACAAACAGAAAATTTTTTAGTGGGGGGGGAATAAAAATATAAAGAATAGAAATGCAAGTTCAGTGAATATTAGAAGGACAAGGATTTTCCTTCCGATAAGACAGTCCTACAGATTTAGAGACTTGTATGTGGGTTATGTTACATAAATTAACATGTGTTTTCTGTTTTCAAAGGGCATAAGCCTACAATCTCATTACCTGAGTGATTATCTGTATGCATAGGCCTCAGTTAATCCTGTCTGCATTGCTGCCTCCTGAGACTCAATGGTTTGGCTGAACTAAGTGGCTGGGTTGGTGAAGAACGGGGTGGTCTGTGGGCTTCACTTTAAAACTGGTTTCTCTTTTCTATCCTAATGGCTTGGACAGAAAAAGCCCAGAGGCCTGAGATGGGGGAAACCTAAAATATTTCCCTCAGTCCAAAATAAGTATAATGGGCAAAAGGGTTTTGGACAGGTGAGATGTACCTGGCACACCTTCCTCCAAAGAAGCCCTTCTTTTCCCTAATGTGGGACATTGAAAAATTAATACCTGTCTTTTGTCATCTAGTGGTTACAGATTAAATGATGTCCTTTAACCCTGTTGCCCCCAGAATACAACAAGGATGCCAGCCTGTCAAACCAAGCATGCCGTTGTCCAGAGACAGCCAACCAACCTGGAGTCTGCACGATCCTTCCCCTTGTGGGAAGGCCACCCTCCCCTCCACATCCCCACTCTTATTAGGGATTTCTTGACCCACGGGTAGGTAGGACGACGACCATGTCCAGCTTGAAGCAGCTAGAGGAGCTCGAGACCTTCATCCATTGTCCTTTATAAGATTGTAAAAGGTCTTAAGTCTGAGAGGGAGGAATTGTTATTTTTTATTGTTAAAATATTTAACTAATTAATTAATTAATTTTAAAAAAGAAGAAGAAGAATATATGAAAGGGTGAGGCGGGAGAGCTTGTATGTACGACCCATGGGCATGGACTTGGAGAGGGGATTGTTGGGGAAGGGGGGTGCTGGGCGGAGGGGAGCAAAGGGGAAAAAAAATTGGAACTATTGTAACAATATAATCAATAAAATATACTTAAAAAAAAAAAAAAAAAAAAGAAATCTTTACTGTAATGAATCTCTTTGTCCTGGAATTATTTTATATGCTTAGCTGATTAGCTTAATCTTGAGCTGACTGAGCAGAATGCCCATCCATAAAACTGTGCTTCCAGAGGCAGCGAAGCCTGGGCAGGGGAGGGCTTAACAGCAACCACAGCATCACATGGAGAACACACACACACACACACACACACACACACACACAACTATTCAGTTAAGGGGTATTTATTGAATACCTTCTCTGCTTTGGAAATTTTATCAGTACATTTCAGATTTGAGTGTTTTTAATTTATTTTTTAATTTAATTTATTGGGGTGACATTGGTTAATAAGATTATATAGCCTTTTGTTGTATAATTCTATAACACATCATCTGTATATTGCATTGTATGCTCACCACCCTAAGTCAAGTCTCCTTCCATCACTGTTTATTCCCCCTTTATTCTCTTCCACCTCCCCCCTTTCCTCTGGTATTCACCACAGTATTGTCTGTGTCCATGAGGCTTTTTTATTTTTATTTTTTTGCTTAATTCCTTCACCTTTTTTACACAGCCTGCAGCCCCCATCCCCTCTGACAGTTGGGGATTTTTAAACAAGTGTTAAGATTATCAACAGAGCATGTTTTCTTCCCATTACCCTGAATAATTCAGACAAGATAGAATAGAATGGTGTAATATTTTAATTAAAAAATGACTTTTTACTTATGCTCATTTTTACAACAGTTAACATGTTCATATTTTCAAAAGTCAAAATCATATAAAAAGATGATCATTGAGATGTGTACCTCCCACCACAGCCATTTCCTCGACCCTCTGGAAATAACCACCTTCATTCACTTCTTAGTTCCTGTCTGTCTTTCCATGTTTTCTTTATTAAATTTACCTGTCTAAATGTAAGAATATGAGAAAGCATATTCTTATATATTCTTATTTCCCCCTTTCTTACACGAAGGATATAATACTGTGACAATATCCTGCCTTTTATTTTTTACTTAATCTTTCTGGAAGCCTTTCCGTATTAGAGCATAGAGAACTCCATTAATTTTTACAGCTGCATTGTACTCTTGTTACCAAACAGCAAGTTGGGGTCTTGCTGCTTGCCACCACCCTCTTGGCAAAATCCAGAGACAGAGGTTTGGTGATAAAGGAAAGGAGTCTTTATTCAAAAGCAGTCACTTCAGCCTATAAATTAAGGCTAAACTCTTAACACTTGGGTTCTCCTATCTTTTCCCCTGTTAGTTTCTATAGGGTTAGTTTACTAGCCAAAACATAAGATACAAAAGCTACACAATTTTGGAAGAATAGCAGGCTTCTGCCTCAGAACCTATTCCCTCTACAACACCCAAAGAATAAACTTGCCACCCTCTGCCAGGTCAGCCTAGTCCTAGACCGTGCCCAGAGTTCCTTTCTATACAAAATACCATCCTTTGGGAAGCACAGGCAGCTGCAGCACAATCACGCAGACATCCTCAAGGAAGAAGAGCCTGAGAGCCAGAGAGAGTTCACCCAGGGGCTAGAAAACCCAAGCCAGACCCAGAGCTGAGAGAGCCAGCTCAGGAGCCAGATCCTTTTTTACTTCCATTGGTTCTGGAGGCATTCAGCTTCTCAGCCAATCCAGTCCTAGACTACTTTCCACTGCCTTGGCAAACTCCTTCTACGGCCCCTCCTACTTCTCCCCAGCGATCTTAATCAGATCTCTCTGTATCATTCCAAGTGGGGATGTATCCAGGTAGTTAAACCAGTGACTCAGGGGTGAACACTTGGGTTGTTTTCAAACTTTTACTAAAACAAATGGCACTGCAGTAAATGACCTTGTACATGCATCATTTTCTCCCTATAGTAATGTCTCTGTAGAATAAATCCCAGAACTAAGAACTGTGGGGTCAAAGGATAAGTTCATTTCCAAGGTTGATGGATGTTGCCAGCTTGCCCTCCACAGGGGCTGTTCAACCTTATGCCCTCACACCAGTCATGATGCCAGGGCCTGTCCCCCACAGCCTTACCAATGAAGTTGGTAGACCTTTCTCTTTTTGCCAATCTAATAAGTCATCAATGGTGTCTGAGTGTAATTTCAATTTGCATTTACCTTATTATGAGTAACACTGGGCATCTTTGCATGAGACAACATTTTCCTGTGAATAACAGAGCTCACTAGGGCTAACCCAAGCAAATGAAGGAAAAATTATGATATTATAAGAATTAGAGAAGTGACTCATGCAGCCAAGAGCAGCAGTCTAGCCAGGCCTCAGGAGAGACTAGGTCTAGAAAACAGAAAAAAGTTAACTAGATTCATTCTCTTTCTCCTCTCTTTCTTGATAGTTTTCAGCCCCCACAGGTGTTAGCATATCTTCTCAATTCTAAACACCCAGAAAGAGATTCTCATTGACTCATATTTTCCCCAGGGTATACCTAGTCCAAGCCATCATAGTTCGTGGTGGGGAGGATGAGGAAAATTAGGAAATGCAATTGCTGGGGGCCCACCTATTGTAGATGCCAGCTAGATGCCTACAGAAAACCCATTACTCTTTCTGTCATTGTCCCTCCTCCACATGGGGCTCTGCCAAAAAAAAAAAAAAAAAAAAGGCAGCCTCTAGTTTTTCAGCAGAGCCCCATTTGGGAGACAGCAGTCTACTCTTCTCTGCATGTCCTCAGGGCTTTTCCAAGCCAAACATGAGGGGTTTAGGACTAGACAGTGGTGCAGTTCTAGCCAATGATACATAAGAAAACATTTCTCAAAGCTAAAAACAGATACAGTGTCAAGATAGCCACTCTGCTGTTACTGTATGTTCCTGTGTCTGTATGTGATTCTATCAGTTAGCTTCTGGTATAACAGACCACCCCAAAATCTAGTGACTTAATACAGAATCACTCATTTCTGGTGATTTTGTGGATTGGCCATATGGTTTTTCTGATATTGGCTAACTCAGCTAGCTGGATAGTCTAGATTGGCCTCATTCACGTGGCTGACAATTGACAAGCTAGTTGGTCTAGCGGGAGTTAGCTGGGGGGTGGAGGAGGCTCATTCCTATTCTATCAGCAAGCTAGTCCAAGCTTTATACACTAGTGTCTCAAGTTCCAAACAGCAAGAGGGAGGAAAAACTCCAAAGTGCAAGAACTTTTCAAGTGTCTTCACTTATCAAATTATTGTTGTCCCATTGACCAAAGCAAGTCGCATGGCTAATCCCTGATTAAGTTCAGAAATGACTGTATCTCTTGATGGGAATAGCTTAAAATAAAAATAGTGTAGCCATCCTTGCAACCTATCACAGTGATGCCTAATGCTCTAGCCATATTGGAACCATGAGAAATGCTGGCCTAAGGATGGTTAAATGAGAAAGATTCTCAGTGATGGCATTGAACCAGTGACTTTGCTAACCCTGGAGAGCTGCTTCCTTGGAAGTTCTTTTTATGTGAGATAATTAATTTTCCTTTCTGTTTAAGATAGTCAAATTGGCATTACATTACCTCTGCATATAAGTTGAGGTGTTAGGAGATGGCAGATCAATTCTCAGACAAAAAAAGATGGCTCATCCATAGCCAGACACCCAAAATTGGGTGGATATTAAGAAAAACTTTGTGTGAAGAAGTCCTGACTGATGGCATGCCTAATATGAGTCAACTGTAAGGGCTGACTATCCAAAAATCAAATACAAACTTAAGCATCCTTAGTTTTATGTAAGGCTCATTAAAGGACAAGCATTGCTCAGTTCTGGAGTCAAAAAATCCAAATACACACTTACATAGTTAATGGAAGGGTATAAAATGCACAGTATGTGAAGAAGATGCAAGGTTGAAGCTCCATGTAATGATATAACTTGTGTGATGGTGTCTCTCATAGGCTGTGATGTATTAAAGACATTATCAAGTGTTACAGTTCTAAGGGACACAAGAAAAAAAAAGACAAAGGTTTCATAGGAATATTAAGAAGGAAGGGTTTTACTTAATGTCAAATATAGCAGAGAGATTCAGAACATGAAGGACTAAAAGGAGACCATGACATTTCATCAGTGCTCACCTTAGAGCAGTGTCAGTGGCATGATAGGGTGAACCACAGACTGGTGAACTGAAGAGATAATGAAGAAGGAAAAGGAGGAATAATACATATAGACTGCGATATTACCTAGGACTCTTGTGATTAGATGTCTCATGATCCCAATTTAAACCAGATTGGTGGGAGTGAGGGGAGGTATGGAGTTCATGGCCCTTACCGTTGAAACATCAAAAGGGAGCTAGCTTCAGACATACCTGTCTTCAGGAGCTCATACGGCATGACTGTAACCCTTTGTCTCTGTTCATTGCATGGTTCTGTTTGTCTTCTCAGAAAATCTCTCTCCATATAGAGAAGTAAACAGTGTCCTTCTCTAAGGCTCTTGCAAAAGTCTCAGGAAGGATGATGAATGGTCCAGCTCAGGAGACCTGACCATCCTTGAACCAGTCACTCTGATCCAGAAGACAGAGAGTTCTGACTGGCCATACACTTATTAATCTCCATTCCAACAAACCCCACAGGCTGAACAAGATTTTTATGAAATAATGGAAATAACAATTCTATAAAACAAGAAAAAAATGGAAAAGGGCATGCTAGAGCTATGACATGACATAAAAAGCAAAAAAATTTTGGTAAATTGGTCCTCATGAAAATTAAAAATGTGAAAAACCTTGTTTAAAAGGATAAAACTACAAACTAAAGACTGGGGGGAAATATTTGTAAGCCACATAACCCATAAAAGACTAGTATCTAGAAGACATTATTTTAAAACACTCAAAATTCAACAATAAAAAAACAAACAGGCTACTTCTGACCAAGATGGAGGCATAGGTAGACATGCCTCAACACCCTCCACAACAATTAAAATAAATACAACTACCTCAAAACTAGAAACAACCAGAACTACCAGAAAAATGAACTGCATGGAAGCCCAGCAAACAAAGATATAAAGAAGCAATACTCAACCAGGCAGGTAGGAGGGGCAGAGAAGGGGCGAAGAGGACATGGTGTGGTGGCAGCGGTGGTGGCAGCAAGGTAGTGGTAGTGGTTGTGGTTGACCAGCAGAAAGCACAGTCGCACATTATAAAAGTCAGGAGGTACACCTGGGAAGTGATCCCAGCCCCAGATCAGACAGCACAGCTCATGATACCAGCATGGGTGCAAATAAAGCCTCATTGCCTCTGACTGTAAAAACCATTGGGGGTTGGGGTGGTGGAAGAAACTGTCAGTTTCTCAGCAGAATCCATTTATTAGAGGGCCCCCATGGTCCTAGAATGTCCGCAAACCCACCCACTCTGGGAACCAAGCAGAGCAACAGCTAGGAGGGCACCAGTTCCATATGGGCAGCAGAAGAAGTGCTGGAAATGGGGTGCCTGCTGGATTATTTTAGAAATAGAGGGACAGAGAGACAAGGAGAGAGAATATTGATGTGAGAAACATCAATCAGTTGCCTCAACCAGAGATCAAACCTGCAACCTAGACTTCTGGTCAAGATGGATGCAGAGGTAGACATGCTGCATCTCCCTCCACAAATAAGAAGGAATACAACTACCTCAAAACTGGAGACAACCAGAAATCCCAGAAAACCAAGCTGCATGAAAGTCCAACAAACAAAGATATAAAGAAGACATACTCATCCAAACAGTTAAAGGGGTGGGGCCGGGGTAAAGGGGACACAGTGTGGTTGTAGCAGGAGCGGCAGCAACAATAGCTGTGGCCAACCAGTGGAAAAAGCAGTCACACATTATAAAAAGTAGGGGGAGATACCTGGGGAGCACTCCCAGCACCAGACCAGGCTGTGCAGCTCACAGCTCCAGTGCTGAGGAAAACAAAGCCTCATTGCTTTTGATTGTGAAAACCACTAGGGGTTAGGACAGAGGAAGAAACTGCCCATCCCTCAATGAAGTCCATTTGTTTAGAGGGGCCCCAAAGGTCCTAGAATATCTGCAGACTCACCCACTCTGGGAACCATGGCCAGGGCAAGCTTGAGAAGTACCAGTCTCATGCAGGAAGTAGGAGAAGTATCTGGAAAATGGGCAAATGCTGAGCAAGCTGCACTGTTCACTCTCAGACCCCTCCCCCACATACAGCACCACAACCTGGTGAAATGGGTCATCCCATAATGATGAATGCCTAAGGCTCTGCCCATTACAATGTAACAGGTGCAACAGCTCTGCCTAAGACACAGAGAAAAACACAGGAGCCTTGCAAGTTGAGGAGACAGAGAAGTATGGTCCATTAGAGGAAACAGATCAAGATTCCAGTGGGAGAACTATGCGACAGGGAGATAGCCAACCTAACAGACAAGGACACCAAACAAAAGCAAGTTCAAAACTCTGGTAATAAAGATGCTCACACCACTTGACAGATATGCTTGAGTACAGCAAACCTATAATGGAAAAAGTGAAGGCTAAGCTAAGTAAAGTTAAGGAAAATCCACACAAAAACAATGCTGAAGGGAAAGGAATCGGGGTTCAAATCAATAATTTAGAACATAAAAGGAATAAACAATCAACCAGTAGAGAATGAAGAAACAAGAATTGAAAAAACTGAGGAGAGGCTTAGGAACCTCTGGGACAACTTTAAACATACCAGTATCTGAATCATAGGGATGCCAAAAGGAGAAGAGGAAGAGCAAAAAACTGAAAACTTATGTGAAAAAATAATGAAGGAAAACTTCCCTAAATTGGTGAAGGAAATAGATATACAAGTTCAGGAAGCACAGAGAGTCCCAAACAAGCTAGATCCAAAAAGAACCACACCAAGACATATCATCATTAAAATGCCAAAGGTTGAAGATAAAGAGAGAATCTTAAAAGCAGCAAGGGGACAAGTAGAGAGTTACCTACAAGGGGGTTCCTACAAGATTCTCAGTTGATTTCTCAAAAGAAACTTTGCAGGCAAGAAGGGACTGGCAAGAAGTAGTCACTGTGATGAAGAACAAGTGCCTAAAACCTAGGTTACTCTACCTAGCAAAGCTATCATTTAGAATGGAAGGGCAGATAAGGTTCTTCCCAGACAAGGTAAAGCTAAAGGAATTTATCATCACTAAGCCATTATTATATGAAATGTTAAAGTGACTTATTTTAGAAAAGGAGGATCAAAACTATAAACAACAAACTCACAACTATCAACAACAGAACTTGTAAAAATAAAAACAAAAACAAACTAAGCAAGCAACCAGAACAGGAACAGAATCATAGATATGGGGATCATCTGGAGAATTATCAGCTGGGAGGGGAAAGGGGGAGAAATGGGGAAATCATGCAGAAATTATGACGCATAATTGATAGGTACAAAATAGACAGGGGAAGTTAAAAATAATATAGAACAGGATTAGCCAAAGAACTTATATGCATGGTCCATGGACATAAACTAAGGGGAGTGGGACTGCTGGAGGGAAGCTGGGTACTGGACCCAGGGGATCAAAGGGAAAAGAAATTGGGACAACTGTAACAGCATAATCAATAAAATATACTTTAAAAAAAGAAAAGGGGTGAGTGCTGTGGAAGTGGTATTGTTCCCTCTCAGAATCTTCCCCCACATACAGTGCCAAAACATGGTAAAACGGGTCACCCCAGACTGACAAATAACTTAGGCTCCACCCCATACAATGTAACAGGAGTGACAGCTCTACCTAAGACACAGGCAAACACAGAGGGTAGTCAAGTTGAGGAGACAGAGTAGTATGACCCAAAAGAGGGAGCAGATCAAGGTTCCAGTGGGAGAACTAAGAGATGAGGAGAGAGCCAACCTAACATCTGCAGAGTTCAAAACACTGGTGAGAATGATGTTCACAAATGTGGCAGACAAGATTAGGAATAACAAATGCATAAGGGAAGAAATGAAGCCTAAGCTAAGTGAAATTAAGGAAAACCCAAATAAAACCAATGGTAAGGGGAAGGAAGCCAGGGTTCACATCAATGATTTGGAACATAATGAAGAAATAAACAGTCAACCAGTACAGAAAGAAGAAACAAGAATTCAGAAAAATGAGGAGAAGCTTTAAACAACTTTAAACATCCCAACATCCAAATAATAGCGGTGCCAGAAGGAGAAGAAGAACAAGAAATCAAAATTTATGTAAAAAAAGTAATGAAGAACTTTCCTAAATTGGTGAAGGAAATAGACTACAAGTTCAGGAAACACAGAGAGTCTCAAACAAGCTAGACCCAAAGAGGACCACACCAAGACACATCATCTTTAAAATGCCAAAGGTTCAAGATAAAGAGAGAATCTTAAAAGCAGCAAGAGAAAAGCAGAGTTACCTACAAAGGGGTGCCTATATGGCTAGCAGCTGATTTCTCAAAAGAAACTTTGTAGGCAAAAAGGGACTGGCAAGAAGTATTCAATGTGATGAAAAGCAAGGACCTACAACCAAGACTACTCTATCCAGCAAAGCTATCATTTAGAATGGAAATGCTGATAAAGTGCTTCCCAGACAAGGTAAAGCTGAAAAAGTTCATCCTCACCAAACCCTTATTATATGAAATGTTGAAGAATCTTATATTAAAAAAAAAAGATCAAAATCATGAATATTAAAATGACAACAAACTCACAACTATCAACAACTAAATCTAAAAAACAAAAAGCAAGTAACCAGAACAGGAACAGAATCATAGATATGGGAATCATTTGGAGAATTATCAGCTGGGAGTGGGAAGGGGAGAAATGGGGAGATGGTGCACAGATTAAGAAGCATTATTGGTAGGTACGAAATAGACAGGGGTATGTTAAGAATAGTAACGTAAATGGAGAAGCCAAAGAACTTATATGCATGATCCATGGACATGAACTAAGGGGGACAATTGCTGGAGAGAAATGGGTACTAGGTGGAAGGGGCAAAAGGAGAAAAAAATGGGACAACTGTAATAGCATAATCAAGGGAATATAGTTAAAAAAAGAAATTATTTTTTCTTTCATTTCTTGGCTCTGCTTTTCTGGGCTGATTTTCTTTGAAACCAGGCAGTTGCCATGTAGTGGCCCTGACAGCTCAGAAAACCATCTTATTGGCTCAGTTACCCCCTCCCCCCAGTAAAGGGAAGCTTTGCTTTCCCCATGGTTTCAACAAATTTCCTAGCAGAGCTGGCTTCATATGTGTTAGTTTCCTGTGGCTGCCATAACAAACCACCACAACTGGTTGGCTAAAATAACAAGTTTATTCTCCCGTAGTCCTGGAGGCCAGAAGGTTCAAGCTAGAGTGCTGGCAGAATGATACTCTCTCCAGATCCTGTAGGCAAGAATCCATCCTCACTTCTCCCATATTCTGGGGGCTGTCAGCATTCCTTGGCTTCCCTGGTTCATAGCCACATCACTCCCATATCTGCCTCCATCTCACATCACCATCTCCGCTTCTGTCTGTCTCATCTCCTCTGTTTCTTTTAGGACACGTCTCCTTGGATTTTAAGTCCACCTATATAATCCAGGTGACCTCTTCATCTCAAGATTCTTAACTTAGTTGTTTTGTAAAGATCCTCTTTCCAAATAAGATCACATTCACAAAGGTCCAGTATTAAGACATGGACATATCTTTGGGGGAGGACAAACATTCTACACTCACTACTATGCATATGCACCCTGCGCAATCTTAAAAGACTCAGCTCTCCAGAAGGGCCCTGGACTTGGTTTAATGCTCTGATGTCACTATCTTAAAATTTGTAATTGTTGAACAAGGGACCCCTCAGTTTTTTTTGCTCTAGGCCCCACAAATTATGCAGCCAGTTCTGGTACTATGAGGAAGATACTTTTGCTTGGAATCTACCCCGGGCCTCTTTTCAGACCATCAGGCCCCTGGAATGTGTATGGATTCCCCATCCCTACTCCATCGTCCTTAGATAAAGATTATGAAGGGAATAGGAAGCCCTATAGAGTCTCTAGCTTAGGATATGAGGGAAGACTTTCAACCGGAGGCAACCTCTAAACTGAGATGTGAAGGACAAAGAGTTAGCTAGGCAAAGAAGTGAGAACGTATTGCAGGTGAAGGGAAGAGCATATGCAGATAAGTGGAAGCAAGAGAGAAAACAGCATGTTTGTGAAAAGGCTTGTCAATCTTCCTGCTGCTAGACACAGAGCCAGGCTGTCAGGGATGCTGACCACAAGGGATGTTCCCAGCTGGGCTGGATGGAACTGAGGGATTAACCAAAGTGGTAAGAGTAGACAGGCGGTCTAGAAAAGCAGTCACTTTCTACCAAGTTTCTTGTCACTTCCCCTCTTTAGTTTGTTTTGCCTGGTTGGCCAGGCTACTTCCTCTCCTTTCTGAAAGACGTCAACATCAGCAAGAAAAATGAAGAACTGGCCAGAATCTCAGCATCTGGTTAGCCAAGGCCATTTGCTGGATTCATATCATTGAGCCACTATATGAGATGAGATTTATTTCACATAAGTGGGGAGAAGATGGAAGCATCGGTAAATGGTTTTAGGAGATCTGGGTAGCCATTCAGATGTTGTTTTTAAAGGTTGGGTTCCTACTTCATTCCTTATATCAAATTAATTCCAGATATAGCAAAAGTGTTTAAAGTATGAAATAAAAGCAAAACAAAAGGAAATAAAACAATTATAATACTAGAAAATGAGGAAGCTTCCAGCCAAGTAGGAGGCATAGGTAGACATGCTTCACCTACTTGCACAACTATAAGAAGATTACATATACCTCAAAAAAAAAAACAACAACAAAAAAAAAACACACACACAAAAAACCCAGAACTGCCAAAAAATCAAACTGCATAGAAGTCCAACAAACAAAGATTTAAAGAAGTAATTCTCATCCAGATGGGTAGAAGGGGCAGAGCTGGGTAGCTGGGGTGGCGAGGATGCTCTGTGGCAGCTGTGGCAAGGTAGTGGCTGAGGATGGCTGACGGAATGAGCAGTCACACATTATAAAAGGTAGGAGGGATCTTAGCTCCAGGTCAGACCACGCAGCTCACAGTTGCAACGCCAGGAAAATAAAGCCTGGCTGTGGAAACCAGTGGGAGTTGGGACAGCAGAAAAAACTGCCAATCTATCAGGAGAGTACTAGAACATACTCAAACACACCCACTCTGGGAACCATCACCAGGGCAACAGCTAGAGAGGTGTCAGTTGGATACGGGAAGTGGGCAAAATGAATGGAAAAAGGGGTGAGTGCAGCGCAAATGGCATCTTTCCCTCTCTGAGCCATCCTCCACAGATAGTACCACAAAGCAGTGAAATGAAGGTCATCCAGCACTGATAAATACCTAAGGCTTAACCCCATATAATCCTTACAATATAACAGGTGGTGCAGCTCTACCTAACACACAGAAGCAAACCCTGGGAGGCTCTCCAGTTGAGGAGACAGAGAAGTATGAGCTAGAAGAAGGAGCAATTCAAGGCTCCAAAGGGAGAACTAAGCAAGAAGATAGCCAATCTAATAGATGCAGAGTACAAAACACTGCTGATAACGATGTTCATAGATATGACTGAGTATGGCAAACACATAAGGGAAGAAGTGAAGGCTATACTAAGTGAAATGAAGAAAAATCCACATGAAACCAATAGTGTGAAGGGAAGGAAGCCAGGGTTCAAATCAATGATTTGGAACATAAGGAAGAAAAAACAGTCAACCAGTACAGAATGAGGAAACAAGAATTGAAAAAAAAGAGGAGAGGCTTAGGAACCTCTGGGACAACTTTAAATGTGCCAATATCCGAACCATAGGGGAGCCAGAAGGAGAAGAGGAAGAGCAAGAAATTGAAGGCTGGTGTGAAAAAATAATGAAGGAAAACTCCCCAAATTTGGCGAAGGAAATAGACATACAAGTTCAGGAAACACAGAGAGTCCCAAATAAGCTAGACCCAAAAAGGACCACACCAAGGCACATCATAATTAAAATGCCAAAGGTTCAAGATAAAGAGAGAATCTTAAAAGCAACAAGAGAAAAGCAGAGGGTTACCTACAAAAAGGTGCCTATAAGACTATTACCTGATTTCTCAAAATAAACTTTGCAGACAAGAAGGGACTGGCAGGATATATTCAAAGTGATTAAAAGCAAGGACCTACAACCAAGATTACTCTATCCAGAAAAGGTATAATTTAGACTAGAAGGGCAGATGAAGTGCTTCCCAGACAAGGTAAAGCTAAAGGAATTCATCATCACCAAGCCGTTATTATATGAAATGTCAAAGGGACTTACTTAAGAAAAAGAAGATCAAAATTATGAACATTAAAATGACAACCTCACAACTATCAACAACTGAATCTAAAAAATAAAAACAAAATCCAACAAAGCAAACCAGAATAGGAACACAATCATAGGTATGGGGATCATTTGGAGGGTTATCAGCTGGGAGGGGGGAGGAGGATAAATGGGGAAATGGTGCAGGGACTAAGAAGCATAATCAGTTGGTACAAAATAGACAAGAGTAAGTTAAGAATAATATAGGAAAGGGAGAAGCCAAAGAACTTATATGCATGACCCATGGACATGAATTAAGGAGGTGGGTTTGCTAGAGGGAAGATGGGTACTGGGCAGAGTGGGGCAAAGAGGAAAAAAATGGGACTACTGTGACAATGTAATCAATAAAATATACTTCTTTTAAAAATAAAGGAAAAAGAAAGAAAGGAGAACTTAAAGCAGACCTAGCTTGCTAAAAATACACTGGAGGAGGGACCTGAGTAATGATGCAACCAGATAAGAAAAGAATTTTCCATTAGTTGGAAGGGCATGAAAACGCAATTCACAGAAAAGGCAATGCAAAAGTGGTTTACAAACAGACGAGAAAAACATTTAATCTCAAATGCCAATTAAAACAATAATGAGATGGCATCTTCCCCTATCAGACTGACAAGTAAGGTGGATGCTAAACTGAGGACATCTCTGTTTAGGTGAGAGAAGGGTCCCCCCTCCTGGCCAGAATCACCCATTGACGGGTGACTGGAATGCCTCCTGGATAGCAGTCCTTTTTGTCCCCAGCCTGGACCTTCTGCCAACAGACCTGGATCCCTCGACAAAATATTAAAATGGTTGAGAATACCCGGTGTTTAGAAAGTAGTGGAAAAACAAACCCTCTCCCACTCCTCAGATAACATTTTCTTGTTTTACCTGTGGCATTAACGTTGTAATTCTAAATATTATTTTACCTCCATGTCTTGATTTATCAACTTGAAGCTATATTGTCTCCATTGCTGTGAAAGAAGTAAAATTAGCTCAACTTCTCTCTCCTCTTTCCTGTTTCCTCAATTTTGTGATATTTTTAGTTAATTCCTGCAGTCAGTCAATAAATATTTATTAAGAGCCTGCAACAATGGGCTCTTTTTTTCTAGGTGTTCGTTGCTCTTACAACTGTATTAGTTTTATCTTTTTCTTTCTATTAATTTTTTGAATAACAGACTTTATCCTTTATTTTTTCTATTCACAGAAGCCATTCTAATTCATATTTTTAATTCAGGTTTTTTCAAGTGACAGAAACTAGGTTGGACAAGTTTTTAACAAGTGGGGAAGTATGTTTTTTAATGTATTGACTGGCTATGTTACAGACTCCAGAGACAAGCTGAGCGGCCAAGGGCCCAGCAGGCTCAGGAGCCAGGACAGCTGTGAGATCCAGCAGCAAGAATGCAGGCTTCTTCTCAACAGCGCTGCCTTTGCAGCCTCATGTCAAAACCTCAGGCTGGGCTTGGGTCAGAGGTACAGGGTTGTGTGGTATCGACATGGCTGCTGAGACAAACATTAATTTTTTTGTTCTTCGTTAGAAGGTGATGACTGAGAATGGATCTGTTTGGGTGAAAAACAGATGACATGCCCCCTAGTCCATGATGGAGCTAACGTAGACCAGATTACACATGCCACAGAGGCATGATTCTCTGTCCCTCGGAGCAACTCGAGTTTCTTTGCACTGACTTCACTCTTCCAGGCCAACCACTCCTCTTCTTTTGATGCTGTCCTTGTTTTGGTGGACCAAAGCTATAGGCCATTCGTGCAGAGGGAACTGCAAAAAAGTTGGCATCCTGACAGACTTCCTTTCTGTACAGTAAGGTGCAGCCTGCCCCCTGGTGGCAGCCACGGGACAACCTCTGGGATGAAATGACTCCCGAACCACATTGGGGCAGGGAGGGGATGCCTGCTTCAGAACAGAGCCTGGCACAGGCGAAATACTACATAGTTGAATGTTTTGGGTTTTTTAAAATCCTGTTTGATTAAGAGCATTTTCCCTGGGGCTACACCTGCTTGAGTTCAAATTCCAGTTCTGCCATATGCTAGTTCAAATGGCTTGACATGAGTATTAGTTTCCTAGGATTGCTATAAAAACTTCCAGACTGGGTGGCTTTATAAAAATATAATAATAGCTACCCCTGAACCCGGAGTTTTCTGAATTCCATGGGACTGTGCAGTTTGTGATTTAGGTGTGCTCGCTGCTGTGGGAGGTGAGCTGGCTGCAGGCTGAGAGGTTGCCCATATGTTTCCTCATAGTGCTGTGAATAGTACCCACAGGGACACCCCAGTTGGCTGCATGGTGGGACAAAGAGAGAAAATTCTTGGAAGCTGAGATGCTTGATGGCCATCCATGTGAAGTTTGTGTAATCTATGTGTAGCCCCACACCACTGTGGAATATTAACCTTATTACATACCCCCACCCCAGTTGAAGGAGAGTGCTCTAATATTACCATGAGGATATGACTACCATCTTAAATACCCCTGTGGAGCCAGGTGGAGTAGAACTCAATAAATAAAATAAAGTCTTATGCTCCAATGCTAAGTTCCAGTTCAAAAAAAAAAAAATATTAAAGTGTATATTATTATAATAATAAGTAAATAAATATTTTATTAAACAATCCAGAAACATATTATTTTTACAGTTCTGGAGGCTAAAAGTCTGAAATCAAGGAGTTGGCAAGACCATCCTTCCTCTGAAATTTGAAGGACTCCTTTCTTGCTTCATCCTAGTTCCTAGAGGCTTCCCAGCAATCCTGGTGTTGCTTCACTGTAGACGCTTCTCTGCAATCCACCATCTTCACATGGTGACTCCCTGTGTCTTCATATCGTCTTCCCTCCACACATGTCTGTGTCTGTGTCCACATTGCCCCTTTCAAAAGACACGAGTTGTATTGGATTAGTGCCCACCCTCTTCCTGTATGGCATCATCTTAACTAATTACATCTACAATGAACCTATTTTTTTAATTTAATCTTTATTGTATTTTTTCCATTACCACTTAGTCCCGTTATGCACCCCTGCCCCGAGCAACCACCACACTATTGTCCATGTCCGTAAGTCCTTTTCCCTTTTTGCTCAATCCCTCCACCCCTAACACCCTCCCCCAAGCTGTTATCCTGCTCTACAATGACCCCATTTTCAAATAAGGTCCCATTCTAAGGCCCTGGGATGTAGGACTTCAACGTATCTTTGGGGGTGGCATAATTCAACTAATATCAGCATGTTCTGTACCTCCTAGTCCTCAATAGTTTCTTCAAGTGTAAAATGAAAATAGATGTCTTAAAGGTTAATATATCCTGACACAGAAAGATGTTTGAGACAGGTTTCTCAGAGAAATAGGAAGTTTCAGGGTAAAATATGTGCCATGATATGTATGTTTGGGTGTGCACAGAATATTTCTGGGTGGATGCACCAGAAACACATCAGGATTATCTCTGAGGGAAGGGACCGTGAAATTGGGGGGCTTGGGGAGGAAGGGTGTGGCCTTCCCTAGTAGATCCCTTTAGTTCTGATTGAGTTACTTTATTTTGTTTTTAAAATTTAATAATACAAAGAAGGAAGATAAACCACAATTTTATCTGCCTGGTTGGGTTGTCATGAGGATCCAATACATAGAGGATGTTAAGCACTTGGCCCTGTGAATGCTCAGTGAATGGTGACTGTGAGTATTCTCACTGTAGCTATCACCAAAGCATTAATTTTAATAGACAAAAACCGAAAACAAGCTGCCCTGGCTGGTGTGGCTCAGTGAATTGAGTGCCAGCCTGTGAACCAAAGGGTTGTTGGTTTGATTCCCAGTCAGAGCACGTGCCTGGATTGTGGGACAGGTCCCTAGTTGGGGACATGTAAGAGGCAACCACACATTGATGTTTCCCTTTCTCTCTTTCCCTTTCCCTTTCCCATTCTCTGAAAATAAATTAATAAAATCTTTAAAGACATTTTTTTTTTAACCTGGAAACAAGCTAATTGTTCAACTAATGGGAAAGGTTTATTCAGGATATTGCTTTACAGACACTTAATATATTATTAAGCAGCATTAAAAATTAATTGCTACTTCCAGGGACTTCCGGCCAAGATGGAGGCCTAGACTGACATGCTCCATCTCTCTCCACAACTAAGAAGGAATACAACTACCGCAAAATCAGAAATAACCAGAAGTTCCAGAAAATCAAGCTACATGGAAGTCCAACGTATGAAGTTATAAAGAAGTGGTGCTCATCTGGATGGGTAGGAGGGGCGAAGCCGGAGCAGAGAGGTCAAACAGTGCTGGCTGTGACAGCTGCGGCGATGGCGGCAGGACAGTGGTAAGCACAGACACCCATATTTAAGGGGAGGTGAGAAGCGCCTGGGGAGCACCCCAAGCTGCAGACCGAACCCGTCAGCTCGCAATTCCAACACCAGAGAAGGTAGACCCCCATTGCCTCGGACTGTGAGGGCTGGAGGGTGTGGGGACTGAGGAGAAGGCTCTCCATCTCTCAGCGGAGAGTGAACGGCAAAAATCCATTTTGGACTCCTGCCCGAACACAAAGTGCCACAGTGTGGTGAGAAGGGTCGCCTGGTAGTGACAAGGGCATGGGGCTTCACCCCCTATAGCATAGGAGGTGTGACAACCCCGCCCAGGAAGCAAAGGTAAACACAAAACTGTTAGGATGACACAGATCATGATAGAGTCCCTGGTGACACTGCTGACCAGACAGCAAATATCTAATCTAACGAAGCAGCAGATAGGAAATCTTTCTGAGGCACAGTTCAGAGCTTTGATTATACAAATGCTTACAGATATAACAGCAGATCTTAAACAAGACAGGGAAGAAATGAAGGCTAGTCCTGCTGAAATGAACAAAAACACACACAAAACTAGTGGTGAGGGAAAGAAAACCAGGGATCAAATCAACAAGTCGGGACATAGCGAAGGAACAAATAGTCAACCAGTGCAGAAAGAGGAAAAGAAAAATGGGGAAATGAGATGCTCAGAAACATATGGAACAGCTATAAGCGGGCCAGCATCCAAATCATAGGATTGCCAGAAGGAGAAAAAGAAGAACTAGAAATTGAAAAATTATGTGAAACTAATGAAGCAGAACTTCCCTAACATGGGGAAGGAAATAGACTTACAGGTCCAGGAAGCACAGAGAGTTAAAACAAAAACAAAAAAAAAACTGGACCCAGGAAGAGCCACACCAAGACACATTATAATCAAAATGTCAAAAATTAAAGATAAAGAGAGAATCTTAAAAGCAGCAAGAGAGAAGAAGAGAATTATGTACAAAGGGGTCCTAATAAGCCTATTGGCTTATTTCTCAAAAGAAACTCAGCAGGCAAGAAGGGACTGGCAAGACTATTTAAAGTAATGAAAAGCAAAACCCTACAACCACGATTACTCTATCCAGCGAAGCTGTCATTCAGAATAGAAGGGCAGAGAAAGTGCTTCCAGGACAAAGTAAAACTGAAGGAGTTCATCACATCAAACCAGTGTTATATGAAATGTTAAAAGGACTTGTTTAGGAGAAAGAGGATCAAAACTATGAACATTAAAATGAAAACTGTATTATAACAACCAACAACAGAAGCTAGGGAATTGAAACAAAGGCAAACTAAGTAGGCAATGAGAGTGGGAAAAGAATTATAGGTACGGGGAACTGTTGCAGGAACACAGATCTCTGTGTAGGGGCATTCCCATGCCCTTCTGCCCAGGTGTCCTGTGACTCAGGAGATGATGAGCTAATCTTGTCTCCGCCTGCGGCTTTAGGCTGTTCAGGCCAATGGATCATGAAATCCTGAGGACAAAGAGGTCTGTTGAGTACTCCATCTGCCTCCTTGAAGATAAAGTCTTAAATTGGGGCTGGCCTTGATGATTAGTGGATCTGCTTTGCATCCCTGATAGGTGTTCTCTAAACCAGAAGTTACCCTGGCTGTATTTTACATATTAATGATACTTTGTAAGAATTCTTTCACTTGTAAAAATTCTTTTATCGTTGGCTGGAAAGTCACACCCCCTGTTCTAGTAACTTTTGAAATCCTAATAAAAGGACAGTGTGACCTCTCACTCTTTCGCTGATGGTCTGAGCAAGCCACAGTCCTCCGTGCGTACTGGCCATTCATCCTGCTTGCTGGAATTATCTCAGCATCCCCGACCATATTCAACACTTCAGGGAACATTATGGGAGGAGGTCAGCAGGGAGGGGGAAGGAGGGAAAAGGAGGGAGATGGTCCAGGAATTAAGAAGTATAGTGGGAGGGAGTGGAGTAGACAGGAAGAGGTTGAGAAGAACGGTATACACAACCAGTGGGCATGGACTAAGGTGAGTGGACAACTGGAGGGAGGGGGTCACTGGATGGAGGGGAAAAAAGGGAAAAGAAATTGGGGCAAGTGTAACAGCGTAATCAGTAAAACATAGTTTTAAAAAATTATATTGCTAGAGGTGGCACAGCTCTTGGGAGCACAGTGGGTGGGTGCCACTAGCAGTACAGGAACTGTAGTCATGCAGAAAACACAGTGATACAGTTTAGACCCAAGAAGTGATCCCAGCCCCAAACCAGACTGTGCAGCTTGCAGTTCCAGCGCTGGGGAAATAGAGTCACATTGACTCTGACTGTGCAAACCAGTGGGGGTTGGGGCAGAGGAAGAAGCTACCAATCTCAAAAAGGAGGCAGCTTGCTTAGTACAGGAAGGGGAAGAAGTGCCTGGAAAAGCGACAGCAACTGGCACTGTTCCCTCTCAGACCCCTCCCCCACATACAGTACCAAAACGAGGTGAAACAGGTCACCAGGATTAATGAATACCTAAGGCTCCGTCCCCTATAATGTAACAGGTGCGGCAGCCCTACCCAAATCACATAGGCAAATACAGAAAGCTGTCAAGATGAGGAGACAGAGAGGTATGGCCCAGAACAGGGGGCATATCAAGGTCCCAGTGATACAACTAAGCAATAAGAAGATAGGGAACCTAACAGATGAGGATATAGTGAACCTAACAAATGTACAGTTTAAGGCACTGGTGATAAAGATACTCACATACTTGCCAAAAAAAAGGTTAAATAGGAGAAGGAAAGAATGAAGGCTATCCTAGGTGAAATGAAGAAAAATCCACATGAAACAAGGGGTGAAGGAAAGAAAACCAGGGTTCAAATCAACAAATTGGAACATAAGGAAGATATAAACAGTCAACCAGTACAGAAGGAGGAAATGATAATTGAAAAAAAAAATAAGGAAAGGCTTAGACACCTCTGGGATAGCTTTAAATGTGCCAACATCCAAATCATAGTGTTGCCAGAAGGTAAAGAGGGAGAGCAAGAGATTGAAAAATTGTGTGAAAAAATAATGAATAATAAAAAATAACATACAAGGCCAGGAAGCAAGGAGAGTCCCAAACAAACAAGACCCAGGGAGGACCACACCAAGACACATCATAATCAAAATGCCAAAGGTTAAAGATAAAGAGAGAATCTTAAAAGCATCAAGAGAAAAGCAAAGATTTACCTACAAAGGGGTATCTATAAGACTGTCAGCTGATTTCTCAAAATAAACTTTGCAGACAAGAAGGGACTGGCAGGATATATTCAAAGTGATTAAAAGCAAGGACCTACAACCAAGATTACTCTATCCAGCAAAGCTATCACTCAGAATGGAAGGGCAGAGAAAGTGCTTCCCAGACAAGGTAAAGCGAAAGGAGTTCATCATCATCAAGCCGTTATTATATGAAATGTTAAAAGGACTTCTTTAAGAAAAAGAATATCAAAACTATGGACATTAAAATGAAAACAGTATCATAACTATCAACAACAGAAGCTAGGGAATGGAAGCAAAGGCAAACTGAGCAGACAACCAGAGTGGGAACAGAATCATAGGTATGGGTATTGTCGGGGGAGGTTCAGCTGGGAGGAGGAAGAGGGAGAGGGAGGGAAATGGTTCGGGAATTAAGAAGCATAGTAGGAGGGTGCAGAATGGATAGGGGGATGTTGAGAAGAGCTTATATGCAGAACCCATGGATATGGACTAATGGGGTGGAGACTGCTGGAGGGAGGGGAATGCTGGGTACAGGGGAACAAAGGGGGGAAAATTGGGACAACTATAAAAGCATAATCAATAAAACATACAAAAAATTATATTGACTGAAAGTCCATAATAACAAGGAAAACTGTTCATAATATAACTCAAAGGGGAAAATTGAAAGCAGGATACCAATTTCAAGCTCTGTATCATGTTTTTTGGAATAACGTTACACCATGTAAATAATGTAAAGAGTAGCTTCACTAGTGTAACAGAATTTGGAGTGATTTTTGTTAGTAGTTTCCACACTGTCTCTAAGAAATGTAGCCTACTTTTACAACAAGGAAAAAATGATCATTGGAAGAAGAAAAAGAAATGAAATGTGACAATTTATCTAGGTAAATAATCACCTTCCCAGTTTACAAAAACCCTTATTTTGCAGAGAGACATTGTCAGCATTGCAGCTGAGAAGCTGGGGTTTCCAGTGTGCAATAATGATCCCTTACATCACTAGATGTTTCCCAACATGTCCTTTTTCCCTCTAGTTCCATCAATGCTAGTTTAAACTTTTTTATTTCTTCTTCTAGCGTGTTCCAGCCTCTCCTATCTTTCTCTGACCCAAGAACACTTGAAGTGAATGATTACAAGGTCCAGGGTCTACTTTCCCAAGCTTGGTTTCCATCTTGAGATTCCCAGTGGTCTTCCTGAACAAATCCAGAGCTGTCTACTTCTGTAATTCTTGTTATTTGAGATCATTAGTGTCATTATGATTAAATGGCAAGGGGAACACCCTGCTCTTATCTTGACAGTTTTCCTAATCCTGCCAAATTTGGGTCCTGCCTTAGCCTCGTATTACTTTTGTTCCTTTCTTGGCTGCTGATGGGAGATGATTCTCTCGAGGGCAGTTCCTCTCAGCTGCTCTCAAGTGTGAGTTTTCACCAGGGATAATCCCCACTCTGTGTCCTCAGAGCCAGGAAGAAGGAAAATGCCTTCTTTCACTGCATTCTCTCTTTCTACCCTGCATTCCTGGTTCACATGTGTTATTATGAAAACATATCATTTATTAAGTGCCTATTATCCAAAACCCAATTTCCATCTTCCTCTCTTCTCCTTCAAGAACCATCTTTCTCTGAAATATCTGAGTGAAATCTTAAGACCCTGTTAAAAATATGAAAATACAGACTATAGACTGAGAGAAAATATTTGCAAACCACATATACAATAAAGGGCTAATATCCAGAATACAGAAAGAACTCTCCAAACTCAAAAGTAAAAGAAAAAATTTACAAACAATCCAATTAGCAAATGGTTATCAAGAGCCACTTTACTGAAAACTATATGCAGAGAGCAAATAAGCATGAGAAAAGATGTTTAATATTGTCTAATTTCATTATTCCTGAGGGAAATGCAAATTACACAATAGCAAGATATCACTTCACACCTATCAGAACAATGAAAATAATTTTTTAAGTATATTTTATTGATTATATTGTTACAATAGTTCCAATTTTTTCCCCTTTGCTCCCCTCCGCCCAGCACCCCCCTTCCCCGACAATCCCCTCCCCAAGTCCATGCCCATGGCTCACCCTTTCATATATTCTTCTTCTTTTTTAAAAAAATAATTAATTAATTAGTTAAATATTTTAACAATAAAAAATAACAATCCCTCCCTCTCAGACTTAAGACCCTTTACAATCTTATAAAGGACAATGGACGAAGGTCTCGAGCTCCTCTAGTTGCTTCAAGCTGGACATGGTCGTCGTCCTACCTACCCTTGGGTCAAGAAATCCCTAATAAGAGTGGGGGTGTGGAGGGGAGGGTGGCCTTCCCACAAGGGGAAGGATCGTGCAGACTCCAGGTTGGTTGGCTGTTTCTGGACAATGGCATGCTTGGTTTAACAGGCTGGCATCCTTGTTGTATTCTGGGGGCAACAGGGTTAAAGGACATCATTCAATCCATAACCACTAGATGACAAAAGACAGGTATTAATTTTTCAATGTCCCACATTAGGGAAAAGAAGGGTTTCTTTAGAGGAAGGTATGCCAGGTACATCTCACCTGTCCAAAACCCTTTTGCCCATTATACTTAGTTTGGACTGAGGGAAATATTTTAGGTTTCCCCCCTCTCAGGCCTCTGGGCTCTTTCTGTCCAAGCCATTAGGATAGAAAAGAGAAACCAGTTTTAAAGTGAAGCCCACAGACCACCCCGTTCTTCACCAACCCAGCCACTTAGTTCAGCCAAACCATTGAGTCTCAGAAGGCAGCAATGCTGACAGGATTAAGTGAGGCCTATACGTACAGACAATCACTCAGGTAATGAGATCGTAGGCTTATGCCCTTTGAAAACAGAAAACACATGTTAATTTATGTAACATAACCCACACACAAGTTTATAGATCTGTAGGACTGTCTTATCGGAAAGACATCCAGTTGCAAGGCATTTGACATTCTTCTTGCCTCTGGTTCAATTTTGCTCATTTGTTTGTGTTGTTCATTAGTTTCCTTTAACAGGTGATAGCATAAGGTAATTTTCTTTTGTTGCCTGGCTTATTTCGCTAAGCATAATTCTCTCTAGTTCCAATCATGTTGTTGCAAATGGTAGAAGTTCCTTCTTTCTTTCAGTACTTATTCATTGTCATTTCCCCCCTTTGTACTCGTGTTCCTCTCTGTCTCTCTCTGTTTCTTCATCTTCTTAAAGCAGACCCTTTAGCATCTCTTGCAATACTGGTTTGGTGGAGATGTATTCTTTTAACCTCTTTTGTCTTGGAAACTCCTTATTTCACCTTCCATTTTGAATGAGAGCCTTGCTGGGTAGAGTATTCTTGGTTGTAGGCCTTTGTTTTTCATTACTTGGAATATATTTTGCCATTCCCTTCTGGCTTGTAGTGTTTCTGCTGAGAAATCTGATGATAGCCTTATTGGAGCTCCCTTGTATGTTATTAGTTGTTTCTCTCTTGCTGCTTTTAGGACTCTCTCTTTGTCTTTGAATGTTGGCATTTTAATTATGATGTGTCTTGAAGTGGGCCTGTTGGGGTTCATCTTCATTGGGACCCTCTGTGCTTCCTGGACTTGCATGATTCTTTCTCTCTTCATGTTAGGGAAGTTTTCTGTCATTAGTTTTTCAAAGAGGTTTTCTATCCCTTGCTCTTCTTCTTCTCCTTCTGGAATTCCTATGATATGGATATTATTATGTTTCATGTTGTCCTGCAGCTGTCTTAGAGCCTCTTCAGTCTTGTTCAGCCTTTTTTCATTTTGTTGCACTGTCTGTGAGTTTTTCTCTACATTGTCCTCCAGCTCGCTGATCCGATCTTCTGCTTCCTCTAGCCTGTTTTTAATTCCTTCTACTGTGTTCTTCAATTCAGAGATCGTATTCTTCATTTCCTCCTGGCTCTTATTGATAGCTTCCATGTCCTTTTTGATGCTGGTATAATTCTCAGTAAGTTCACTGTAGTTTTTCTGGAGTTCTTTGTAGTTTCCGCTGAGCTCATTGAGCTTCTCCATAATACATGCTTTCAATTCCATATCTGATAGTTGGCTCCCCTCTATTTCATTTAGCACTCTTTCTGGGGACTCTGCCTTTCCTTTCGATGGGGGGTTGTTTCTCTGTCTCCCCATTTTTGTGACTCCTATTGTTTGTTGGTGCTTCTTAGAATGATCTGCACTTCCTGGGTCCGAAAATAATTATTAACCATAACATCAAATGTCGGCAAGAAGCAAAGAAACATGCATCACTAGTGGGAATGTAAAATGTTAAGGCCACTTTGAAAAACAGTTTGGCAGTTTCTGAAACTAAATATGCAACTACTACACAGCCCCAGCAGCTGCACTCTTGGCCATTCATCCCAGAGAAATGAAAATTTATGTTCATAGGATAATCTCTACATGAATGTTTACAGAAGCTTTATTCATAACAACCAAAAACTGGAAACAACCAAATGTCCCTCACTGGATAGATGGCCAACAAATCGTGGACTATCCTCACCGTGGATTAAAAAAGGGACAAATGGCTAGATAGACACGCTGCATCTTCCTCCAAACTAAGAAAGAATACAACTATCTCAGAAATAGAGACAATCAAAAGTCCCAGAAAACTGAGCTCCATGGAAGTCAAACAAACAAAGATATAAAGAAGAAATACTCATTAAGACAGGTAAGAGGGGTGGAGCTGAGGTGGAGAGGAAGCGGTATAGTGGCAGCAGCAGTGGCAGTGGCAGCAGGCTGGTAGAAAGCACCAACACACATTTTAAAAAGTAGGAAGAGACACCTGGGGAGTCCTCCCAGCACCAGATCAAACCATGCAGCTCACAGTTTCAGCTCCTGGGAAAATAAAGCCTCATTGTTTTTGACTATGAAAACCAGTGGGGGTTGGTGTGGATGAATAAACTGCCAGTCTCTCAGCAGAGTCCACTTGTTTAAAGGGCCCCCAAGGTCCTAGAACATCCACAAACCCACCCACTCTGGGAACCATGGCCAGGACAACAGCTAGAGGGGTGCCAGTCCCATACAGGAAGTGGAAGAAGTACCTGGAATGGGGTGAGTGCTGAGAAAGCGGCATTGTTCCCTCTCAGACTGCTCCCCCACATGCAGCACCACAATGTGGTGAAATGGGTTTCCTGGTTCTGATGAATACCTAATGATCTGCCCATTGCATTGTAATAGGTGCGACAGCTCTACCTAAGACACAGAGACAAACAAACACAGGAGCCTGTTAAGATGAGGATATAGAGAAGTATGGCCCAAAAGGGGGAATGGATCAAAATTCCAGTGAAAGACCTAAGTGACAAGGAGATAACCAACCTGACAGATGAGGAGATAGTTAACCTAACAGACATAGAGTTAAAAACACTGGTGATAATGATGCTCACAGGCTTGACAGATATGCTTAAGTATAGCAAACGCAAAAGGGAAGAAGTGAAGGCTATGCTAAATGAAACGAAGGAAACCCCACATAAAACCAATGACGAAGGGAAGGAAACCAGTGTTCAAATTAATGGTTTGGAACATAAGGAAAAAAAAAACAGTCAACCAGTACAGAAGGAGAAAATGAGAATTGAGGGAAAAATGAGGACAGGCTTAGGAACCTCTAGGACAACTTTAAACATGCCAACACCCAAACCCTAAGGGTGCCAGAAGAAGAGGAAGAGCAAGATATTGAAAGCTTATGTGAAAAAATAATGAAGGAAAACTTTTCAAATTTGGCAAAGAAAATAGACATATAAGTCCAGGAAGCACAGAGAGTCCCAAACAAGCAAGACCCAAAAAGGACCACACCAAGGCACATCATAATTAAAATTACAAAGGGTCAAAATAAAGAGAGAATCTTAAAAGCAGCAAGAGAAAAGGAGAGAGTTACCTACAAAAAGGTGCCTATAAGACTATAACCTGATTTCTCAAAAGAAACTTTGCAGGCAAGGAGGGACTGGCAAGAAGTATTCAATGTGATGAAAAGCAAGGACCTACAACCAAGATTACTCCATCCAGCAAAGGTATAATTTAGAATGGAAGGACAGATGAAGTGCTTCCCAGACAAGGTAAAGCTAAAGAAGTTTATCATTACCAAGCCATTATATGAAATGTCAAAGGGACCTACTTAAGAAAAAGAAGATCAAAATTATGAACATTAAAATGACAACAAACTCACAACTATCAACAAGTGAATCTAAAAAATAAATACAAAATCCAATGAAGCAAACCAGAATAGGAATAGAATCATAGGTATAGGGATCATTTAGAGGGTTGTCAGCTGGGAAGGGGAAGGAGAAATGGGGAAATGGTGCAGGGATTAAGAAGCATAATCGATAGGTACAAAATAGACAGGAGGAAGTTAAGAATAATATAAGAAAGGGTGAGACCAAAGAACTTATATGCATGACCCATGGACATGAACTAAGGGGGCTGGGATTGCTGGAGGGAAGAGGGATATTGGGCAGAGGGGAGCTAGGGAAAAAAATGGAACTACTGTAACAACATAATCTATAAAATATACTTAAATTAAGGAAGTTTTCTTATATTATTTTTTCAAATAAGCTTTCAATTTGTTGCTCTTCCTCTTCTCCTTCTGGCAACCCTATTATTTGGATGTTGGGATGTTTAAAGTTGTTCCAGTGGTTCCCAATCCTCCCCTTGTTTTTTTCAATTCTTCTTTCTTCTTTTTGGTCTTGGTGAATGTTTATTTCTTCCTTTTCTTTCAAATCATTAATTTGAATCCCAGCTGTCTTCCCATCAATATTGGTTCCCTGTATATTTTTCTTTACTTCACTTTGTATAACTTTCACTTCTTCCTTTACTTTGTGGCTGTACTCAATCATCTCTCTGAGCATGCTGATAATCAGTGTCAGTTTGTCTATCTCCATTTTATTTAGTTCTTTTTCTGGGATTTTTGTTCTGTTTTTTCATTTGGGCCATATTATTTTGTTTCCTCAATTTGGCAGTATCCCTGTGTTTGTTTCTGTGAACTAGGTAAGGCTGCTTTGACTCCATATCTTGGTAGTATGACTTAATGTAGTAGGTGTTCTGTAGGGTCCAGTGGCACAGCCTCCCCTATCACCCAAGTTGGGTACTCAAGGTGCACCCTTCATGTGGGTTGAGTACACCCATCTTGTATTTGAGCCTTGGTTGCTGTTGGCAGATCAATGGTAGGAATTTACCCAGGCCAGTCAGCTGCAAGGGCTGACAGTGACCACTGACCACCAAATTCCGCCCTTTGTGGAGGATCAGCTGTGCACAGGCGGAATGGTGGTGCTCCAACGTGGTTTGTTGTTGTCCACTGGGTGTGCTGCCCCTAGTGTTTCCTGGGTGGTGCTGGCCAAGGTCAGCCCCCACCTATGTTTTGCCTGGGGCACCCTGCCTGAGCTATAAGAAATATGAGAGGGCTGCTATTTGTGCTAGGCTTGGAGAGTCCTGGGCAAATCCAAACTGAATCTAAGCAGGCTGGTGCTAGTGCCGGCCTGGAGCTAACTGAGGCCAGCTGTTGCTTGTCTAATAGATTTTAGGAAGTTGTGAAACATGAGCCAAGATGAGCCATTCATATGGAAAAGCAGCTTGGGTAGGCCTGTAAGTTGTGTGGGGTGGAGTCTCTGGGGATCTCCAACACAGATCAAACAGTGCTAGCCAGGTTGATGGAGTCTCAGTTCTGGCACCAGCCTGCCAGCTTCATCTCAACAGATGTGACTTCTTTCATTCTCTAGTTGTCAGACTTCCATTCAACTTGATTTCTGATGGTTCTGGCTGATGGTTGTTCTCTATTTTAGTTGTAATTTTGATGTGGTCGTGCGAGGAGGTGAGCCACATCTGCCTCCGCCGCCATCTTGGCCACGTTTCCTACTGGCTCACCTCACTGGTGTGGTACAACAACCAGGCCTGCAGTTGCTGTCACAACCTCCCCTCAACATTCCTTCAGTTTCTCAAATTCCTAGACCAGGGCCAGGTGTGTGTAGTTACAGGCAGAGTACCAGCTTCTCCTTAAGTTTGCCTTAAAAAAATAAATAAATAAACTTATTAGTAGGAAACAAAGACCCAGATTTGCATTTGAATATGGTGCCAATCAGTGCTAATTAGTAGGAACACAGTGCAGCACCATTAGCTAGAAGGTAGCACTCCTTTGCTCCCTTCTCTGTGAATCTCAAGGTCTTACTATTTCACAGCTTCTGAGACTAAGAAACTTTCATCCTAGTCTTAATATCCACTGTTAAAAAACAAAATTCAACTGAGTAAATTTTTAAATCTTTTTGGCTTTAGTTAACAATTCATGAATCAGGCAGCATCCAATCTAGCAGAGCCATACAAGACAAGAAATTTTACAGGCAGAAGAGAGATGGAACAAGGAAGCTGTGCAAGTAAAAAAAAAAAGATTGGTTATTACAGAGTTAATTCCCTTAAAGGCAAATTACCTAGCTGATCAGGTGATTGCTGACTGACCAGTTTAATATTCTATTTCTGGGAGAGCTGAAACTGTAATTAAGCAATTAAATCACAGTTTGGTGACATGGGGCTTAGCATAAGTGACTCCATTTTGGGACTCTGTCTTTAATACATTGTTAAAACTGTACTCAGGGAATAGCTGTTCCCCTGCCTGCACTTCTCCTAAACAATCAGGATCTAGATCAGACACAGTAGGTGTTCAATGATTGCCCCATTATCTACTACATTTATGTGCAACATAATGGCCCATTTCTGCTGCCATCTTTTCTTTCCATTTATTTCCTGAAGTCTATGGACCGTGCATCCCTAAGACTAGTCTGGGGGTACAGAATCCAGTGCAATAACTGAACTATTAGATTCATGAGGATTATTTTCTTCTGAGCTGGAGAGGCTGCTAAGCCCAGCTGGCTAAGTAGGCAACTGCCAGGTTCTGCAACTGAGTGGCCCATCCCTGTGTGACTTGGGCTAAGTGAGCTCATCTCTCTCCCAGAGCTCATGCCCTGATACACAATGGTTCAGGTGTGAGAAAAGAAGCAATATATATAACACAGGACTAAAAGCACAGACTTCACCACCATATAGAACTGGATTTGAATCTGAGCTCTGCCCAATAAATAATAGTTGTGTGACCTGCACCAAGCTCCTTAACTTCCTTAAGTATCAGTTTCCTCTTTAGTAAAATGGAAATGATAAGTATGCAGTGGATTACTTAAGAGATGGCTACCATCATTCTCTCCCACCCCATATCCGTACTTTCAGGAGGTCACTTTGATGCATAATCTGGTTTTAACCATGTGACTTGCTTTGACCAATGAAACAGTAGCAAATGTGATACAGGCATAGGCTGGAGACATGCTTGCACATTAGGGCTTACTCTCCCTTGCTGCTGAGTACCTTCCTCCCCACCATGTGGGCAAGCATGGCTGGATGATGAGAAATATGTGCTGTCACTCCAGCTGACATTAGACCAACTGCCAGACGTGTGAGCGAGGCTATCCTATATTATTCAGCTCTAGCCAAGTCAGAAAAACTACAGAACTGTGAGAAACAATAAATGTTTGTTTTAAGATACTACATTTGGAGAAGGTATGTTAAACAGCAAAAGCTGACTGATACACATTTCCTCACCTGGGTGATGTTTGAATCTTGAATGCATATGCATATGCATATAAAGTGCTTTATTCAATCAATATTGGTCACATTCCCAGGATACTGGGACGCTCCTTGAACTCCACTGAAGCAGAGGGAGCAAGGAAAGAAACTCTGCTTATTTTGGACACTGCATAAGACCTGTTTCTCTCCCATGGGTGGCTCTTAGGGACCCCACAAGAATACTACTAGTCATTGCTGATCTACACAGATTGAGTGCCTCATTCCAATGCCACCTTGGTGAGCCACATCTGCAGACTCAGCCAGTGGGAAGAAGCGGGCCCTTCTACTCCAATGCCTCCAATGAAAACCTGGCACTGCCCATCTCAGATCCAGTGAGTAACACCCCACTTTGACTAATGGGACATTAACACTGTCCTACCCAGGTGGTCTAACAAAAGCTCCTTCACCACTAGTCAGCAGGTTCAGAAAAAAAAAACTTGGATGTAGTGGATTCCCATAAGGAACATTTACACTTACGCCCAAATTACAATTCCTCTGAGCCTCTGAGCCTCCCACCCATACCCCATTCCTATGTCCTAAGAGCAACCTCACATGCACTCACACACTGGTTTTCCACTGCAGTCTGACAACCCAAAACTTGCCAAATTCTTTCTCTCTCTGGCTTCAGAATGAGGTGCAGGAAGCCATAAAAAGGAAGCACTAGCTGAGAGCGTCCCTTGTGAAGTGGTCTGTGCTGGTATGAAGGTGCCACCTATTAATGTTTGCAAAGTGACCCATTCTCAGGGTTCCTCTCAGAGAGGTGGCTTCTGCATGGAACTGGCTTGTCCCCATTGCTGCATCCCTACAACATGCTTATTTTCCCTACAACTGCAAAGGCTCTCATCAAAACAGTTCTGCAGATGGCATGTTTATAAAAGCCAAACATTGGGACCAACCCAATTGTCCTTCAACAGTAGAAGGGGTTAAAAGAAGAAGTATGATTTATTCACTCAGTGAAATGGAATGCCACAGAACAGTGAAAACGCACAGACATCCCATGAACTTCACAAATATAACGTTGAGTGAAAATACAAAAGTATTTGAATAAATCTACATAAAGTTCAAAAGCAGGCAAAATCAAAGGGCATGGTTCAGAAATGCATTATAAGATGATAAGAGTATGAAGAAAAGCAAGGGTGTGATTAGCAAACTCTCAGGAGCATGATTTCCCTTTGGGAGTGGAGAGGAAAGGGTTTTGAAAGTACAGGAGCCCCCAGGAGGGCTCTGGAAGCTTACAGTCTTCTATTACTTAATCTAGGTGATGGTTACTTACATAGGGATTTGCTTTCTAGAAATTTTTATGCTGTCCACTTATACATTATGCACTTTTCTATGTGTGTTATAGATCTCACCCACCCATACAGTGATCCTAGTAGTTGTCTTCTGTGTGAATCTTGACCCTGGTTGGACTGAGGCTGGAATTTGCTCATATGTCCTAAGTTAGACTTCCTGCCACACTTGGTTTCTGCTCAGCTCTAGTTCTGAACATATTTCAACAGCAGAAGTGAGTTTCTAAGAAGGGTAATATGCTCTGTGTCCCATCAACTGAGAGAGAACAGAGATCAGAAGAATAGCAACCTTTAATGGAGGGGCAGGTGAGAGAAAGCATCCAAGGAAATAAGAAAGAGCAGCCAGGGAGTGGCCACCAGCAAGCCTAGGAGGAGCCATGTTTCAAAAACTGTGGTCATGTTACAGAACCACTGGGCTACTCCAGTTGAAAACAAACCCACGGGCTCTTTAGTTAGGGGCCCGATTGCCTGCCGCCAAAATTATAACTCTCAATACCAGAGTTTAGTGAAAAGAAAAAGAATTGTTTATGTAACAGTTATATAGATTTAGTTATTTGCGGATTTCTGTTTTAAGTCTTATGTTCTTTAAAACACCCTTAAACACATATCCTTGCCTCCCCCCTACCAAACCAGGCTAGTTTTAGGAAAGTTAGAGAAACCATTTCCCTACTTTCCAAACACAGTTCAGCTTTACCAGCAGCTGCCAATCACTCAAATCTGATTGGGGAGGTCCTTTCTGTGCTGTGGTGCCCTCCAGCTCTCAATGCAGAACCACCTGGATTCTCAGCCTCCTTGCAAACTGCCTTCTTCCTGCAAACCGCGCGGATCTCCTCTCCTCAAAACTGCATGGCGAGAGCCTCTTAAAGCAGCCTGGAGACCCCTTCTCCAAGCCACATGGAGAAGGTCCCTTCACCAAGCCACGTGGAGGGAGCACACGAGAGAGCGAGAGCCCGAGAGCGAGCACACGAGCGAGAGAGAGAGAGAGAGAGAGAGAGAGAGAGCGCTAAAATGTCCGCAGCTGCTTATATATCCCTGACTGCGTCCTCTGATGCAGTGGGCATTGCAAACAGTTCTGACCATTCACAGAACCTTACATAGGTTCTGTGTGCTTTTTCCATACTGTCCCCTGGTTCAAGACTCCTCCCATCTACCTGAGGCTTTGGATGCATTAAAGCCATTTTGCATAAAAAAGACAGTAGCCACCAGCCTCAGGCATGTGGAAGCATTCGAAAAGCTGCTTCCTTCTCCCCATCCCCCAGCAGCAAACTCTGGGGATTTTTGGACTCCCCTGTTTCTGTAACAGTCATGTTCAAAGGCTTCAAAATCCTGTGAGGAACAGATGGAGTCAGCCCAATTTCCAGAGCTGTGATTCCTTTAATCTGCCATTTTTCATCACTTATGCACATTTGTACTAAAACTCCATTAGTCTAGAGTGCATTTTGAAAAATAGTTCTGGGAGAATAAAGTACTCACAGTTGTTATCTCTGGGGACCAGATGAGTTGAGCAAATAAAGGACCCACCTTTTTATTTTATATGCTTCTGAATTATTATTATTATTATTATTATTATTATTGTTGTCATCATCATCATCATCATTATCATCATTTATATGCTTTTAAATTACTTTAATTTCTACAGAGGGCATTACTGCATTTGAAAACTCAATGAGGAAAATAAATTAAAATAGCTACATGTTAACTAATACTAGCATAATGATGTTGAAAGAAGGGACCAGTAACCCTGACAATGGAAGGGGGAAAGAAAATTAGCTGGGGGTTGTTCACAACAGATGGGTTTTCAGTAAGGTGAGGACTGAGGATGGACAGAAAATGTGGATAGACATGTGATAAGAGGTGACTTGCTCCAGTAACTGCATAGGGAGTGTGGTCGGCATGATGGTGGAAATACAATGGGAAGTAATGAGGAAATTGCACCCCACCTACCCACACCCACCCACAAGATGAGACACACATCCAGGAAAGAACCCAGAGCAGAAAACAGAGGCGGGATGAAGGTAGCAACATAGGATTAATTTAGCCAGACTGTGTTACAATTCACCTGACATCAGAAATCTATAAAGTGCACTTTTTATAACATCCTAATAGGCAATGATTGTATCTTTTATTTGGTTTTTCAGTATTTAATAACTTGATTGGCAAAAAGGACTTTATGGTGGCACAGGTAACACTCAGTCTGAATTGCTTGCTTCTCGGATCCTTGAGAGCAAGATAGTAACTTTCATTTTTGCATTCCAAGTATGTCATTTGACCTAGAATGAATTGACGAAGCTGCTATCACAATGTTGTTTTATTTATATTAAAATACTGGCTGGTTTGGCTCAGTGGATTGAGCGTCGGCCTGCGAGCTAAGTGTCGCTGGTTCGATCTTCCAGTCAGGGCACATCAGAGAAGGAAAACTCTGACTCCAAAAAACCTCCACTGCCTTGCGGCATACCTCTTCAGGGGAAAGGCTAAGGGAGTGAACCCCGACAGAAAATCCGGAGCCGGAGTCCCTAAGGCGGTTTGACGTTGTAGTCAACACCGGCAACTCCTGCGGCGCACCTGAAGCCAAGCTGTATTGACTCCGTCTTTCCCTTGGACCCTTCAGCTGCGAAGAGAAGGGGGGGTCTGCTGCATGGGCAACAGCAGACCCTCCATATCACCCTGCCCAGGCTCTGTAGCTTCAGCTTCACTGGAGAGGACACTCCAGCGTCATCGCAAGATGTCAATTCAACACGGGAGGAGACAGATACCGTGTCACTCCCGAGTCGGACTGCACAGCCATTCTCGGCGGTGCAGATAGACTCTTAAGAAGCTACACCATCGTCTCTTGAGACGGACGGCTGCCGCCGCCGACGACTGTGGCCCTAGCTGGTGTGAATCAGTGGGTTGAGTGCTGGCCTGTGAACCAAAGGGTCGCCAGTTCAATTCCCAGTCAGGGCACATGCCTGTGTTGTGGGCCAGGTCCCCAGTTGGGGGGCACATGAGGCAACCACAGATTGATGTTTCTCTCCATCTCTTCCTCTCTCCCTCCCTCTCTCTCTAAAAATAAATAATATCTTAAAGAAAAAAAAGAAGCCCTGGCTGGTGTGGCTCAGTGGATTGAGTGCTAGCCTGCGAACCAAAGGGTCACTGGTTCGATTCCCAGTCAGGGCACATGCCTGAGTTGCTGGCCAGGTTCCTAGTTGAGGGTGTGTGAAAGGCAACCACACAATGATGTTTCTCTCCCTCTCTTTCTCCCTCCCTTCTGCTCTCTAAAAAGAAATTTAAAAAATATTTTTAAAAAAATATTGTGAAGAGTTAAGCATTTTCTCCATAGGTGCAAGCACACTGAACCTTTGTGCATATATGGCCCATGATAATGCAAATTCAGGTATAACATGATTGAAAAATGGCTCCCATCAGCACAAAAGATTCACCCAGGTTATTTCATTAATGTTGCAGTTTATACAATTGGACCATTTACAGCACTGTGGAGAGGTTACAATGTAGTCAGACTTTCTAGTGTGAGATGAGTCCACTAGGGGGCATCTCTAGACCTCTGAGAGGGGTCTACTGGGAACAGCACTGAAGGGAGGGAAGGGAGGGAAAGTATCTTCTAAGGTCAGCAACCTGTGCTCAGTGGGCCAAGTCAGCCTGCCACCATGCAAATAAAGTTTTATTGGGAACAGCCACACCCATTTTTTTTTTTTTTTACCTTTTGTCTATGGCAACTTTTTGCACTGCAATGGCAGAGTTGAATAGTTGTGATAGAGAGCTTATAGCTTAGAAAGCCAAAAAGATTTACCATCTGTTCCTTTACAGTTAAAGCCTGCTGACCATTGATCTAGACCCTCCTCTGTTGGGAACTCCCAACCTGCAGAGATCCCCTGGTGTCACGGATGAAATGAAGACTCCCCAGGCAGCTTGCGCTAGAGGAGAGAAGGCCGGCAAATGTCTGAGAGACAAGTGCCCCATTGCCTTCCTCCAAGGTCTTTTATTGAGTGCAGTGAGCTTAAGGGCATATAGCATACACAAAAACTCATCAACCAATGTTAAACAGTGCTGGGGAAAGCAATTGAAGCAACATTGAGATCTCCCTCAGGTCAGGGTGTGTTGGACACAAAGACCTCAGATGGCCATAAAATAGGGAGGGTACGTTCATTTTTAGTTAAAGTTAAAACTTCTGCTGCTGGTACGATAAAGTGATCAAGCGAGGTAAAAGAGCAGGGAAGCTTCAAAGGACATAAAGCACTTTCTCATGGCCTGATTCACACCGGGGCTCACTGGCCATAGCATCGGGGCACATATGCACCCAGCCTTCCCAGTTTTCTGGTCAGGTCTTACGGGCTTCATTTCCTTTGCCTGGACTGTGCAGGGCTCCAAGTCTCGATATTTTCCCAGGGGGACCCTGACACCCCTCCAGAAATGGTCTGTGGCACTGGCCCATCTCAGAAAGAGCCGTGTCAATGGGTGTAAGGCAACAACACAACAACTCTACATAGTAGGTACTATTATTATCACTCCCACTTTATAGATAAGGACACTGAGGAACAGCAGGGTTAAACAAATTTCCCACAGTCTCTTAGTCAATAATTGTTGGGATTAAGATTTAAAACCCAGGCAGTCTGGTTCTAGAATCTGCATCTTTAACCACCATTACAATGCTTCCTAAAAGTTTTCCTAAAGAGAAAACAGAAACAAAAAACTGCCACATACAAATATTCATATTCTTCAATAACAATGCAGGAAGTTAGGAAAAATTATACCTATTTATTAAACAAATTTTTTAGTCAAAACATATTTTAAACCTGAAGTTCTAGAACCTGATATCTTATAATGGAGTATAGGGGCAGAATAGAGACATTTTCAATCATGTTATCTCTCAAAACATTTTTCACCAATGTATTCTTTCTTAGGATGTTACTAGACAGCCCACTCTACCAAAATGAGAAATTAAACTATAACTAGGAAAGCAGAGGTCTAGAAGAAAATGAGAGAGAATTCCTAGAATGAGAGTGGAAGGAATCCACAGTGTGGAGGAGATAGAGCCTGTTCAAATTGAAGCAAGAAGACAGGGAACCTCCCAGGTGGGAGCTTGTATGAGTTAGCTAGTTCTGTGTAATAAATTACCCCAAAAGTTAGCTACTTAAAACAACAAATGTTTATTATCTCGCGCAATTTCTAAGGGTCAAAAATCAGGGAGATGTTTCTGGGTCATGGTCTCCCATGAGGCTGCAGTCATCTCTGAAGGCTTGGCAGGGGCAGAAGAACCTACTCATCCCCAGGTCTGCAAGAGTCCTCAGTTACCTGCCACATGGGCCTCTCCACAGGGTTTCTCGCCATATGGCACCAACTTCCCCCAGAGTGAATAATCAGAGAGGGGACAGAGACCAAGACAGAAGCCTCAATGGCTCATATGCTAACCTTGGAACTAACCTATCCTCACTTCTGCAATATTCTATTGGTCACCAGGGAGCAACCCTAATACAATGCGGAGAAAGACATTATTTCATCCCTGTAATGACACTATGAGGTAGGTGTTGTTACTGTTGATGTTATTTTAAAGAGAAGTGAGGCAGACAGATTCAACACTTTGGCATGACAGCTCAGTTCATCCTTACATTCAAGGTGCCAGAATGTTAGGGATGGAATCCTGCCCCAACCATTTTCATGAGCTACATACCTTTGGGCAAGGTCAATAATCTGTCATGCTCCTCTGGTTTCCTCATCTGTGAAAAAGGGATAATAATAGTTCCTGTTCCATGGGGTTGTTCAGAGACTTAAATGAGCTACGGTTTTTACAGTGCTCAGAATAGTACCTGGCACACATAAGTGTTTGATAAACAAAGTAAATAAACTTTTCCGGGGACATTGAGCCAGGAAGTAGGGAAATGGAATTTGAATCCTCACATTCTAGTCTCCAGAACTGTCTCTCTTAACCACTCTGAAGCCCATAGTGTTTTAAAAATTTTAAGGTGTAACCTCGAAAGTAAAAGGCACCCCTCCCCTGACCCCTATTCCCACTGCTCAGAAGTAACCAGTATTAACAGTTTCTTGGCTGTTCTCTGTAAAAACAGTTACATGTATTGCTTGTAATTCTTCAAATGGCTATTTTTAGAGCTTCAAAAACTAATAATTCAGTGTTCAGCCCCTACCAGACTCTATTATGGATGTAAGGTATACATCTGCAGGACTCAACAATGTGTTCATGTGCCCTGAAGGAGTTATGTTCTCAGCTGGGAGACAGAACCCAGTATAATTCTTGGCACCCAGAGAACCACCGTCCATGTCTTCAATGTTATTGCCTTTAGCTAAGGTTGAGGGCATGATGCTTAAAACAGCAAAATTCAGGAGATTGCACAAAATGACACATTAAAAATATCAATGCTGCTCTGGCTAGTGTGGTTCAATGGATTGAGCACCAGCCTGCAAAAGGGTTGCTGGTTCAATTCCCAGTCAGGGCATATGCCTGGGTTGCAGGCCAGGTCCCCAGCTGGAGGTGCACAAGAGGGAACCACACATTGATGTTTCTCTCCCTCTCATTCTCCCTTTCTTCCCCTCTCTCTAAAAATAAATAAATAAAATCTTTTTTTTTTTTTTAATGCCAATGCTTTTTTTTATATTGGTGACACGTGTTGGTTAGGGATAGTGGGGCCAAAGTCAGGTCCAGAACATATTTTTTAATGCACTGGATTTACATATTATGGACTAAACAATTCCTAGACAACCTTTCCAATACCCTGCTTGGTGGAGGATGTTAATTAAGGAACAAATTTTGGAAATTATAGGGAAATAGTTTTTTTTCTAGCATTGGCACAATATCAGATAGGAATTGTATTCAGCGACTAGTGACTGAAACCCTGTTAAGACTAGAACTGGTGTGGCAGCTCCACAGAACTATTTGAGATTCAGGCTCTTATATTCTTAGCATATAACTTCAAACCTCAAAGTCAAGATTATTTGTGTTCACATTATGACTATGGAGTTCATGTCCTAAGCAGGAAGAAGAGAAAGACCAAGAAATAAGAGAGATGTCCTTCACAGCTAAATTGTTCCTCTTCAAAGAACTTAAAGACCTGTTCACATCTCACTGGCTATCCTTAACTGCAAAGGAAACCAAGAAATATTGATGTTTATCTGGACACTTTGCCACTCCAAATAAAACCAGCTTTCTATCATTAAAGAAAGGAGAAAGAGGTGGGCCATAGTAGGTATCTAGCAGTCTCTGCAATGGGCACCCTCTCCAAGAAGTATTATTATGCTTACGTGGACACTAAACTCTTTATTTTCCCCAAATTTAGTACTTCCCTAGAATCTCCCAACTCTATAAATGACACCATTCTCTAACCAGATGCTCAAGCTGACAACCTGTGAAACATTCCTGATTCTTCTTTTACCTTTCCTCCATATTCAAGCCACGGACATGTTTTGTTGACTCTACCTCCAGAATATGTCCCATGTCATCTAAATATAACTAAACCTCCACTGTCACAATCTTAGTCCAAACCCCCCCCCTCCACACTTCCTACCTGATCTTCCTGCTTCCACTCTTTTCAAAAATTTTTATGTAGGTCCTTAGGATCCCCCAGATCTGCTGAATCTCTAGAGAAGATACCCAGGAAGCTGCATTTTTAACAACCCTTGGGTAAAAAATAAAGTTAAAATGTTATTACTATTTAATACATAACAAAATTTACTGTTTTAACTATTTTAAACTGGCATTATATGATTCACAATGTTGTGCAACCATCACTACCATCTAATTATAGAACTTTTTCATCATCCCAAATGAAATACCCATACCCATTAAGCATTCAAAATGCATTCTCCTGCCCCTAGCCACAAATCTGCTTTCTGTTTCTATGCAGTTGCCTATTCTGGACATCTTATAGAAATGGAATTGTATGATATTTAGCCTTTTCTGTATGCCTTCTTCTACTTGCAATAATGTTTTCAAGATTCATCCAGTTTGTAGCATGTATCAGTACTTCACTCCATTTTCTGGCCAGGTAATATTACATTTTGTGACTAAAACACATTTTTATTGTGGTAGATATTTGGGTTGCTTCTACCTTTTGGCTTCTGTGCATATTGCTGTTGTGAACATTCAAATACAAGTTTTTGCTTGAACACCTGTTTTCAATCCTTTTGGGTATATATCTAGGATTGGAATTGCCGGGTCATATGGTGATTCTATGTTTAAGTTATTGAGGAACTGCTCAACCTTACTTCTATTCTGTTCCCTTACTCATTCCCCACACAACAACCAAAGTGACTTTTCTAAAATTTGTAACAGATTATGTTGCAACCCCACTTATAACTTTTCAATGATTTCCTATTTCTCTTACACTAAAATTCAAACTCATACTGGCTTACATAATATAGCCCCATCTTTTTCTCCCATGTATATCTTAACTCTCTCCATTAACTGAACTGTTTCTATTCCCACCTCAGGACCTTTACACTTGCTTTCCCTCTGGTTGGAGGGCTCCCCTCCTGACCTTTGCATTGTTTGCCTTGCTTTTATCCTTTAGGCCAAACCTGAAGTATCATTTTCTTTTATTTTTTTTTAATTGTTATAATTTTTAGTTATATGTATTTTTTAATGTGTTTTATTGATTATAATGTTACATTTGTCCCAATTTCCCTTCCCTCTTCTCCCCTCCATCCGGTGGCCCCCCTCCCTCCAGTTGTCCCCCCCTTTTAGACCATGTCCATTAGTTGTGCATATAGTTCTTCTCAACCTCTCTCTGTCTATTCCATTCCCTCCTACCATGATCCTTAATTCCTATATCATCTCCCTCCCTCTCCCCCTTCCCCCTCCCTGTTGACCTCCCCCCAATATATTCCCCATACCTATAGTTCTTCTTCCACTCTCATTGTCTGTTTAGTTTGCCTTTGTTTCAATTCCCTAGCTTCTGTTGTTGTTTCTTGTGATGCAGTTTTCATTTTAGATTTCATAGTTTTGATCCTCCTTTTTCTAAACCAGTCCCTTTAACATCTCATATAACAGTGGTTTGGATCTAATGAACTCTTTCAGTTTTGTTTTGTCCTGGAAACACTTTCTCTGCCCTTCTATTCTGAATGACAGTTTCGCTGGATAGAGTATTCATGGTTGTAGGTTTTTGCTTTTAATTACTTTGAATATTTCTTGCCAGTTCCTTCTTGCCTGCAGGGTCTCCCTTGAGAAGTCAGCTGATAGTCTAATTGGGACCCCTTTGTACATGATTCTTTTCGTCTCTCTTGCTGCTTTTAAGATTCTCTCTTTATCTTTAACTTTTGACATTTTGATTATAATGTGTCTTGGAGTGGTTCTCCCTGGGTCCAGTTTTTTTGGAACTCTCTGTGCTTCCTGGACCTGTAAGTCTATTTCCTTCCCCAAGTTTGGGAAGTTCTGCTTTATTATATTTTCACTTAATTTTTCAATTTCTAGTTCATCTTCTTCGCCCTCTGGCAAACCAATGATTCTTATGTTGGGCCTTTTATAGCTGTCCCAGAGGTTTCTGATCCTCTCATCATTTTCCTTGCTTCCCGTTTTTTCTCTCTGCACTGGTTGACCATTTGTTCCTTCTCTGTGTTCTGGTTTGTTGATTTGAACTCTGGATTTTATTTCCTCACCATCTGTCTCGTATGTGGTTTTGTTCCTTTCAGTATGAGTGTTTTTCGATTCTTTCTCATCTTTTTCCAGATCTTTTGTTAATTCTGTAAGCCACCTGATAACAATGGCCCTGAACTGAGCCTCTGACAGATTTCTTATTTGTTCATCTGTCAGATTCTTCATCGGTTGCCTGGTGAGCTGCGCCACCGGGATTTCTATAGTTGTCTGCCTCATTTTGACAGATGCGTTTTGTTTTCTTTGGCCGGCTATAGGGGGCAGTGCCTGTGTACTCGTCACGACCCAGCGACCGGCGGCAATCCGCAACCTTTTTCGCTGCGCCATGGCCCTTTGTGGTCACAACCCAGCGACCGGCGCCGTTCCGCAACCTATTTCGCAGCCCCGTGGCGGTTTGTGTGGGGGCGGGGGTCCAAGATGGATTCACACAGTTATTCCGCTAGGAGACCGGGATCCGTCCTCCCGCCCTCTGGGCCTCACTGTTCAAGGCGATGTGGTGGCTGCTTTCCCCAGCGTTGGGGTTGCAAGCTGCCGGGGGTTCGACTGTAGCCGGGATTGTCCTCCCTGCCGCTGGGATTGTTCTCCCTGCTGCTGTCCCAGGTGCGACCACAAACAGTACCGCCTACTTTCGCTCTTACCTGCCCAAAGGGCGCCACTGGTTTATAACTTCTTATGTTGGGTTTCCGTGTAGTTTTATTTTCTGGAATTTCTAGTTATCTTTTGTTTTGCAGTAGTTGTATTCCTCTCTAGTTGTAGAGGGAGACCGAGCGTGTCCGTCTAAGCCTCCATCTTGGCCGGAAGTCTGAAGTATCACTTTCTTAAAGAGGACTTCACTGACTACCTTATCCTAATGAGCCTCACCCTACATTCAATCACTGCCTATAAAATCACCCTACTTTATTTTTTTACAGCACTCACCTTTCTTCGAACTTATCTTTTTTATATATTTATTTGTTGTATTGTCTGCCTCCCTCTCTAGAATATGAGCCCAATAACAGTGGGTTTGTTTGTCTTGCTAATCCCTGTAACACTTGCTGTTAGCTCAGTGCCTGATATGTCAAGGAGTTAATTAATATTAATAATTGTTAAGTAATCATTCACTCAAAACAGTCTGAAAGTATTGCTCAGTCAGGAAAAGCACTGGTAGGGATTTCAAAGAGAAGTTGATGATCTAAGTATTAAATTAGATAACTTTTGTGAATTACTTTTGTGACAGGGAGTGACAAGCAGACCTCTTAAATATTAAATGAGTATATACAAATATAATTATGAAAATTCATATGTAAAATTGGAAGAGAAACACTAATGTAATTGGAAACCACATTTCTCAACAGCTAGAATGGCCTGATGATTTAGATCACCATGGCTTTGCCCACTTCATAGCTGCATGACCTCGAGAATATACTGCCTGCCCAAACTGCGGAGTTAATAAAAATACAGAATTCTCGGGTTTATTGTAAGTGTTAAATGATACAATGCTGTGGAGGACTTAGCTCACTAAGAAGTTGCCATTACTATTATGCCTTTATAGTAACAATTTAGAAGCAGACTCTGAGATGGAGTTAGGAGAGCAGGGGTTTATGGGGAGTAAACACATGGGTGTAAAATGGTGAGGAAGCAGGACTGGCCAGAGAGAACCTCAGATCACAATGCAGGTTGCGCTAAGTTTCAGCCAACCCACCAGGAAGTTATAGAACAAAGTTTCCCACTAAAGGAGTCCCACAAATGAACAAAATTTGCCAGGCTCTTGCACCTTGCTCAGTCCTCAACTAAGGCTGCCAGAGAAGAGGTGGCCTCAGCTTGAAAGCGAGACCGTGTTGGTCCCAGCACTCCTTACTGCTCGAAGGACAGGGAGCTGCTCTGCCCACAAGTGACACAGCTGACTGATTCTGGTTTTTCACTTTGTTATAAATAATACTTAAGTGGACGATCTGGGAGGTCAATCTTTTTATATACCCACATTTATTTACTTAGGGTCGTCGTCGTCGGCAGCCGTCCGTCTCGAGAGACGATGGTGTAGCTTCTTAAGAGTCTATCTGCACCGCCGAGAATGGCTGTGCAGTCCGACTCGGGAGTGACATCGTATCTGTCTCCTCCCGTGTTGAATCGACATCTTGCAATGACACTGAAGCTACAGAGCCTGGGCAGGGTGATATGGAGGGTCTGCTGTTGCCCATGCAGCAGACCCCCCCTCTCTTCGCAGCTGAAGGGTCCAAGGGAAAGACGGAGTCAATACAGTTTGGCTTCAGGTGCGCCGCAGGAGTTGCCGGTGTTGACTACAACGTCAAACCGCCTTAGGGACTCCGGCTCCAGATTTTCTGTCAGGGTTTACTCCCTTAGCCTTTCCCCTGAAGAGGTATGCCGCAAGGCAGCGGAGGTTTTTTGGAGTCAGAGTTTTCCTTCTCTGATGTACCCTGACTGGAAGATCGAACCAGCGACACTTAGCTCGCAGGCCGACGCTCAATCCACTGAGCTAAACCAGCCAGGGCCATTACTTAGGGTAAATTCCTAGAAATGAGAGTTCTGGCTTAGAGTTATGGCCATGTCTAAGGTTTTTGCTATATAAAACCAGACTGATCCTCAGAACAATCATGGTTTTACTTAGAATTCAATCATTTTATATGCCTTTGGACATTTATATTTCTTTTTAAAATTTTATTGCCCATATCTTTGCCTATATTATGTTCATCTTTTTCTAATGGATTTGAAAGAGCTATTTATATGTAAAAGATTTTAACCTCTTATCTAATATACATAAATGTAAATAATTCTCTAGTTTTCCTTTGCCTTTAAATGTTTTAATGTTGCTTTAGAAGTACAGAAATTTTCACCTTTTCACTTAAAGGAAGCATCTTATAGCTTCTCATTGGTATGTCTGAACAGCTGGTATCATTATTCTTGCACTTTGAAACCACTATTAACTAAAATAAGGATGACTTGAACCCAAGCACTGTGGCTCCATGACAGTCGATCTGATAATGGAGACACCTACTGAGTGACTAATAGGTGGGACATGAGTGCAGCATGGAGACAAGATTCACGTCACAGGCAAGACAGTGCTAGATTTCGTCATGCTATTCAGAATGTCATACAATTTAAAACATATAAATTGTTTATTTCTGGGATTTTCCATTCAAAATTATCAGACCATGATTGACTGCAAGTAACTAAAACCATGGAAGGCAAAGCTATAAATAGGAGGGGATGATTATATTTCATTTTATGATGTGATTTGAGAATCTAACATAGACATATATTATATACTACGTATGTCAAACATGTATCTAAACTTATGACATATGTTAACTATTTAACATAACTATGGGATTTTGTTGTTTCATAATAAAGGTTAACTGATAAGTTAAGGCCCACCTTACATTAATCTTTTAAATGCCTACTTCCCTTCCTGTAGCCATGTGTGGTAAGTAAAAATGACCATTAATTCTTTAATACTTCTCCCTTCCAGAAAAAGAGTGTATATTTCCTCCTCTTATAGGCTCTGTGACTGCTTTGTTTCAATATGTTATGGACAAAGTGATGTTGTCCAGTTTCTGGCCCAGGCTTTTTCACTTTCTGTCTCTTGGGACACTATCTCTGGGAGCCCTGGGCTGCCATGGAAGACACCCACAGCTTCCACACTGCCGTGCTGGAGAACCTAGCCTTCAACCTATCATCATGCCACACCTGTGAGTAAAGTCAAGTTGAAGCCTCCAGACCAGCCTGTCTGACAGCATGCAGAATTGCCCAACTGAGCACTGCCCAAATCTCTGACCTATGAAACCATCAGGTACTACATAATGGCAGTCGTTCTGAGCTACTAAGGTTTAGGGTAATTTGCTACACAGTGACAGAACATCATGCAATAGACAGTGACTCCCTGTGGGGCCTCAGGGTGGAACGCGACTTGTTTTTGCCAATGGTACCAAGTAGGCAGAGCATAGCCCATGGCACGCACAGAAACTGAGTCGTTGTTTCTGTGGCTCTTCTGCTTTCCCTCTACCATGAAACTGGCACATCTCTGAGGGGCTGCTCCTTCGGCCTGCTTTCTGCAGCAAGAAGCCATGCAGAGCAGAGTTGCAACTGACCCAGAGCCATCAGCATAGACACAGTGTAAACTCACTGTTGTAAGCCATTGAGATTTAGGGTTATCCATGACCACAGTCACACTTGAGTGATGCACTGCACAGCTATTATTTCTCTCCTCTTTCATTATTATTGGTAAAGCCCATTTACCATGATAATGTCAATGAAAGAACATCCAAATCCATAGAAAAGTTTTATAAGAGCTTATTTGAACCAAAATTTAAGGACATGCCTGGAAGCAAGATTTCAAGACTGAGAAAATGCTCTGGAAAATGGCAGTTTTTGCGGTTCCTTTTATGCATTAGAATCAAAGGAGACATCATAAGGAGAGTTACATGAACTCCATTGGTGGCAGATTACAGAGGCGGGAGGAAGCTAATGGGGAAATCTCTAGGATTGAATAAAAAGCTAAATGGAGAAACGCATACTTCTTTTACATTGGTGAGTACAAGATAGTCAATTAACACTGACAGCACACAGAGATGGTATTCTGGGAACGTAATAACAATGAGCGGTTCTGTGATCTTGTGCTTTGTTGTTGATGGTTATGCCTCAGCACCAAGGGGTCTGGAAAAGAAAATTACTCTGACAGTTCAAAGGTGTGTTATCTTAAATGCATAAGAACAGTGGATGGGTTCACTTAAGGTAAGGACTGATCTTTGCTAAGGAAGCTATAGGCCTGGGACATGACTACCTGCCATGACCTGGCCAGTTTGGAATTTTTATGTTCAGACCATTCTATACTGTTACTTATGGTCACTTAGTTTGTTGGTCCTGCCATGCAGACCCCCACAACCTGAGCTTGTCAGATTCTGTGTATGGCCCCTTTTTCATTCACAATAGAGTCTGAAAATGTCAGATATGCATTTTTTCAGCCACTGTGATAGCTAGAGGTGTTCTTGTTCTGACCCACGACAAGTAAAGGATAGTCTTTGAGGGAGGTATACTTTTGGGAAAGATTTTCTTCAATGATCAAAATAGAAGGTCATAAAAGGAGTTATCTTTAGCCTCTCAGACATCCTTTCTAGACACTGTTCCTATGAGGATGTAATGGCTAGAGCTACAGCAGCCATATTGTAACCATGAGTCAAAAAACCTGAGAATTATTGTAAAAGCCAAAATATACTAAGGAGTGAAAGGTAAAAAATATCTTGGATCCTTAAAATTGCTGAACCACTCAACAACTCTAGGACTACTTACCACCAAAAGCATCTTATGAGATAATTGTCTTAATTGTTTAAGCCACTGTTAGTTGGTCGTCGGCAGCCGTCCGTCTCGAGAGACGATGGTGTAGCTTCTTAAGAGTCTGTCTGCACCGCCGAGAATGGCTGTGCAGTCCGACTCAGGAGTGACATGGTATCTGTCTCCTCCCGTGTTGAATCGACATCTTGCGATGACGCTGGAGTGTCCTCTCCAGTGAAGCTGAAGCTACAGATTTGCAGCCAAAACCAAACAAACTAGTATACAGTTATCTGTTGATTTTGCCTGCCTAGTATACAGCCCTCTTCTTCTGGTAACAATATTCTGATTTTTCTTTAGGGAATCAATACACTACACACACACACACACATACACACACACACAATATGTTTGGTTCAAGTGAGATTTCGAGATTGCATTCTGCAGTTCCTGGAGTGAACATGTGACCAGGCTAGCCAATCACAGTGGTACATCCACCTGGCCATAGTGAGTAGGCTGAGGACTTTTGCAGAATTGTTTGGAGAGAGAGGCTCTCTTTTTATTGCGATTGCTGCTTAAGAATGAAATCAACACAAAGAAAAGCAGAGTTGAGATAGAAAAAGACTTATTTCTTGTGACATCATTGAGCTTTAAGAACTCAAATTTGCGTGGTCTACCTTTGGACTTTTACTTCAGTTATATGAACCAATAAATTTTTATTCTCCTGTAATATGGTTAACAATGGAAAGAATCCTGGCTATTACAGACCAGAGTCCTAGTTTATAGATAAGACCAAGGGGCCTCAGCTAAAGTAAAGCAGGGGTTGGGATGTTGACCTTACAACTTCCTGAAACCTCTCAAACAAGCAACAGCAGCCTCAGTGAGTCCCCAACCCCCCACACCTCTTGCTAAGTGGCCTCAGGCCTGGCACTAGCATCAGCTACCCTGGATTCACAGCTTGACTTTGTCTGGGAATTTCCAAGCCCAACACAAGTAGCAGCAATATCAGACTGCTCTATAGCTGAGGCAGGGTGGCCATAGGCAGAACAGAGATGGGGGCTGACCTTGGCCTGCACCACTCAGGAAACTCCAGAGCCTGCACACCCAGTCAACAGCTACAGATCATGTCAAAGCACCACCACCCTGCCCCTGCACAGATGATCTTCCATGGAGGGTGGAGGGTGGTGGTCAGTGTCACAGCTAGTCCTTGCAGTTGATTGGCCTGGGTATATCCCTCCTATTGACCTGACAACAGCAATCAAGGCTCAACTACAGGAGCAGGGTGTACTCAGCCCACATAAAGGGTGCACCTCGAGTACCCAGCTTGGATGATAGGGGAGGCTGTGCCACTGGACTCTACAGGACACCTACTACATTAGGCTATGCTACCAAGACAGGGAGTCATAGCAGCTCTACCTAACACATAGGAAGAAATAGAGAGAGGCTGCCAAAATGAGAAGACAAAGAAACATGGCCCAAATAAAGGAACAGATCAAAACTCCAGAAAAAGAACTAAACAAAGTGAAGATAAGCAATCTATCAGATGCAGAATTCAAAACACTGGTTATAAGGATGCTCAAGGAGCTTAGTGAGGACCTCAACAGCATATAAAAGATGCAGTCAGTAACAAAGATACACTAATTAAAATAGAGAACAAATTATCAGGAAACAACAGTAGAGTGGATGAAGCAGAGAATCAAATCAATGATTTGGAACATAAGGAAGCAAAAAACAACCAATCAGAACACCAAGAATAAAAAAAGAATTCAAAAAGCAAGGAGAGTGTAAGGAGCCTCTGGGACAACTTCAAGCATTCATGAATCCATCCATTTGGTCAACTTAACAGTAATGAATATCTCTTGTTTTGTCTGACCAACTTCATCCCCCTTCTGATACTTCATTTTCCTTTAAGGCTTCAAGTTTAAGCAACCATCCCTTACCCCATTATGGGTCCTCAGTACCTATTTCCTGGCTATAGAAGTTAGCACATGACACACACCTGGCCAATCAGAACATTCCATCCCCTGAAGAAGTGACAAGGTCTCAGTAAGATGATGACACTCTTTGCTTGAAATTATTGAAAAAGAAAATCTGTTCCCACTGGTTACTGAGGCACCCTGGAGCTGAGGGTAGCCACCCTCCACCATGAGGTAAGATCCCTTCTATAATGAAGCCAACAAATGCAAAAAGTCTGAGTGAGAGACGGAGGATAACTAAGTCCACATGCACCAGCTGAGCTCTTGGGTCCAGCTGTGCCTGACAACACCTGCACTTTTACATGAGTCCATCAAATCCCTTTTTAACTGAAGTCCTTTTGACTTGGGATTTCAGTCACTTGCAACCACAAGATTGTTGGCTGATTTGCAGATCTGAAATCAAATGAGTTAGACTTTAGTACACACACATCCAGCTTTGTCTTCTTGACCCTAAATAGAGTTCAATGTAGACATAAGAATACAGTTTATTCGAGCCAATCCCTACATGGAGGCTGTGGATGAACCCCAGGCAGAACTGGTCTTGTCAAGCTGGCCAGATGCACAAAGGTCACTTCAGGATCCGGATGCTCATCTTCTGCTCAATGTTCATCTTCTCCAAAGACTGGTGGAAATGGGTGGTAGTTAAGAGGACTTAAATTACAATCTTATATTGTTCTCACCTCCTCTTCCATCCCCAAGGCCCCACCATTCCCTGAACCTCTCTCTTCTGCCCTCCTTCAAATTTCATTTCCCATGCCCATCTGTCCTAGGTATTCATGCTTTCAACTCCTCAGGCCTCAGGGGCATTCTGACCTTGGTGAACTCCAGGAAGGACACAGCCCCATCCCCATCTTCATCGGCCTCCTGCACCGTGCGGTCAGCAATGCTCTCCAACTGCTCTTCTGTCACCTGTACCCCAACCATCAGCCGGAGTACCTGGTAGGTGGAAGAGATGACTATAAAGAGGAGACACAGGGACTACTAACACCATCCCCCAACCTCGTCCACATCACCCCAAAACTTATTAACAATTTTATAATCTATCCCTCGTCCACTGTTCACCCCATTCCAATCACTTCCTACCATATTCAACAATAATTCTCCCTATTGCTTCACCATGCAAATCCCCATCTGTCCCTCACTATCCCACACTCACCCTCAACAGTATGCCCAGGTTCATTACCCAACTGCAATCTCAGAACCCAACCTCCATTCATCCTCCATCCCATTCTCTACCTCATCCTCCAACCATTCCCAAATTCCACTTCACCAGATCTATCCCAGAGTTTTTCAGGGTCAGCACCATTGACATTTGGGGCCATATAACTCCTTGAAGGGGGGCGGGGGCTATCTTGTGTATTGTAATATGTTTAGCAGCATTCCTGACCTCCACCCACAAGATGCCAGTTGCACCATAACCCCTCTTCAGTTGTGATAACCAAAAATATCACTAGATATTGGCAATGTCATTCAGGGGGCAATACCACCCCCAGATAAGAACCACTGATCTGTTCCCAACTTCTCCCCTACAACCATCTCCCAATGAACCCACACTCCAACTGCACCCATTCCCATTGTCCGCCCAACACTCCGAATCATCTGCATCCCCCACCCACCCATGCCCCACAACCATTCCATCCAACCATCCCACCTAGCATAGACTACATCTCTGCTCTTGTGCTTTTCCAACCTGTAGCATCTCGTGCCTGGATATCTTTCCATCTCGATCCAGATCATAGAGCTGAAATGCAACTGGGGAGAGAGTGGAGGGGGGGAAAGAAGGTGGGTCTTCCCTGGTTCTCTTCCAGAAGGTCACCCTGGTGAGTAGGGAGGTCATCAATAGGCTCAGGAAAGGAGTGGGATATGCCCGGGGCCCACTCACTGGTGTGGCACATCTAGGGTTTCACTTGGGGAGACCCTAAACTCACAGCGAAGTTTGTTCATTCTGCTGTTGAGGGGTTCAGGCTCACTGGGGTCCTGGGTTCCTGTGTCCTCCTCATCTACAGGTCGGAAATGAGCCAGGACTCTGACAAAGTCTGGGAAATCCACTCGCAGGCTCCTAGGAGGGGTGGAGGTGGAGTGGAGCAGAGGCAGAAGTCACCTTGGCCCTCCTCCTGCCTCTGTTCCTTAACTACCCCCACTCGCCCAAGCAAGCTTTTCCCTCCAACCCCTCATACTCCGCTGGGCCTTACCCATCAGGGAAGAAGCTGTCTATAATACGATCCCCCAGGGGATTCACAGCCAGCGCCCCAATCTGCTGCAGGTCCACGCGGCTGGAAAGGAAGTTCAAAGCGGGTAGGGCAGAGACAGAAGATGAAGGGTCAAAAAGTGGGATGGGATCAGAGACACAGCGGGGGAGGTCACAGGTCAGCTCTCCCTCACCTCAGGTAGCCTTTCTTGTTGCTGTTCAGGGCCCGAAACCGGTGGTAGAGGCGGAGCAGACTGGCCTGCGAGACTGGGAGGGAAGGCCGAAGAGTGACGCCTGGGCGGCCCGGGGGGTGGTGAGGTGGGGGCCTGACTGGAGGATACCGTCTGCCCCGGACCTGGGGCCAGCTGGGGGTTGGAAGGGGTGTGACGAGACCCTAGAAAGCTCGCTGCGCCCCCGCGCTCCCCTCCGGGGGACCAAGGGACCAGTCAACCCCTTCCATCCGGGCTGGAGGACACCTGGGTGTTCCCAAGCTCAGGAACCCGTCCCCGCCTCAAACCCGGACATAGAGCCTCGGGAGTACTGAGCCCCTGTCCCCGCGATCACTGTTCGGATCTCCAGCGCCCGCGTATCCCTCCACCAGCCCTCCTCGGGACCGCACTGACGCCCAGGATGCCCAGCTCACAGCCAGTCTCTCGCCGAATGCTGTCCGCATCGGGGATCTGAGCCGCGCGGGAGCCGCCGGAGCCCATGGCTGTACCGCCACCGACCGGGGCGATCTGTTTTCCCACTCATGCGCGGCTTCCGGGTGGACCCGGGGTCGAAGGCCACAGACCTGGCGAGGATCCAAGCTCCTGAACCTGGGCGTTCTTCGCTTCCTACCCGCAACCTGGGCGAATAGCAAGCAACACCCTGAGTGGAGGGGTCAGAGGGCGGCGTGAACAATGGGCTGTTTCATTCCGAGGTGCCGAGGTCTGGACAGGGAGAGGCGGGAGAGGCTGGGAGAAGCCAGGTGAGGCCGGGTGCCGCCCACCAAGCGCCCTCCCTGGGTTCGCGTTTCCACTCAGCCAAGGCGCCCAGCTGCCTCCTTTTGAAGGCCCAGCCCTCCCAGCCAAACTCTACCGGTGCCAAAGAGTACGGCTGGGGAGGTCCCGACCTTCTGACCTCTGCAGACAGAATCCAGGTCCCTCTGGAAAGGGGGTGATGGGTGGGGGAGGGGAGCCAGCCTCGTTGGTCCCAGTCCGGAATGGCCCCAACCTAAACCCCTTCCCCAGGCAAGAGAACTAGGGGGAGAGTCGTTAAGGACTTCCAAAAAAAGAGGATGAAGTGGGGAGGGTCCTGAAGCGCAGAGTGGGGGCTGGGTTAAGTGGAAAGAGCACTGCATTTGGGGACTTGGATTGAAACCCCAGCTATGAATTTGGTTTCATCTCTTTTGTTTGGCTCAATGACGTCATTGTTGTTTAATCGAGTCAATGCTTACAAGACAGGAAACTGAACCAAAAATCCCAATTCCCAGCATCTGCTGAGAAACCAGAAGTCTGACACCACTAGGTGCTGGCTGTTCCTTGGCACCATGCTCCAGCCCCAGGCAGAGGTTTGCGTCAGATAAGCTTTGAAAATATTAACCTAAAAAAACGTTTCCTTCTCTTTCTGATACCCCAAACATTATGCAACTGGCATAAGAAATGCTTGGTCCCCTTTCATGCACACACCCTGCCCCAAGGATTAAAGCTTTCAAGAAAGCACACTGCTCCCTAATGAAGCCCAGCACCAAACCAGTACATAGCTGGGAGTCAGGCTGGGAGTGCAGAGCAGGTTACATTCTGAACCCAGGAGGGGATCGGGGTCCCTGAGATGTTTCAATAATCACCTCAGGCCAGTGTGGAATGCTAATCTTGGAAAGAGCTTCTACATCCTTAATCTCTGAGTCAGCGCTACTCTAAGTAAATCAGGCCAGAGATTAATTAACTAACTACTCGCATCCACACGCCATCACAAGCCTACAGGAAAATATTGCTGAAACCCATTCCTGCTTTTTATATGCAAGTAGGGTTTAGACTAACTTCACAATATTCATGGACACATCACTTCAGGGCATTTAAAGGGGAGATGTTTTGAGGAGGGTTTCATCTACAGAATTGAATGGACTTGATTCAGGTCAACATTTGTTTCTTTGCTTTTAAGCTACATAAAATTTGCTAGCCATTCTTGATGAAGCAATACCGAGATTCAACTGGAAAAGAAGTGCAGATACAAGAATAGGAAAATACAGAACTCTTACAATTCTATAACAAAAAGACAAATAACACGATTTTTAAAAATGTTTTTGTTACAGAACCCCTGGGCTGCTCCAATTGAAAACAAACCCACGGGCTCTTTAGTTAGGGGCCCGATTGCCTGCCGCCAAAATTATAACTCTCAATACCAGAGTTTAGTGAAAAGAAAAAGAATTGTTTATTTAACAGTTATATAGATTTAGTTATTTGCGGATTTCTGTTGTTAAGTCTTATATTCTTTAAAACACCCATAAACACATATCCGTGCCTCCCCCTTACTAAACCAGGCTAGTTTTAGAAAAGTTAGAGAAACCATTTCCCTACTTTCCAAACACAGTTCAGCTTTACCAGTAGCTGCCAATCATTCAGTTCTGATTGGGGAGGTCCTTTCTGTGCTGTGGTGTGCTCCAGCTCTCAATGCAGAACCGCCTGGATTCTCAGCCTCCTTGCAAACTGCCTTCTTCCTGCAAACCGCATGGATCTCCTCTCCTCAAAACCGCATGGCGAGAGCCTCTTAAAGCAGCCTGGAGACCCCTTCTCCAAGCCACATGGAGAACTTAGCTTCTTTATTCCGCATGGAAAAGGCCCCTTCACCAAGCCGCATGGAGGGGGCGAGAGAGCGAGAGCGAGCTAAAATATCCGCAGCTGCTTATATATCCCTGACTGCGTCCTCTGATGCAGTGGGTATTGCAAACAGTTCTGACCATTCACAGAACCTCATGTAGGCTCTGTGTGCTTTCTCTACACGGTCCCCTGATTCAAGACTCCTCCCATCTACCTGAGGCTTTGGATGCATTAAAGTCATTTTGCATGAAAAAGACACTAGCCACCGGCCTCAGGCATGTGGAGGCATTCCAAAAGCTGCTTCCTTTCCCCCATCCCCCAGCCGCAAACTCTGGGGATTTTTGGACTCCCCTGATTCTGTAACATTTTCATTGTTTCTTTTTTTTAAATATTAGTCCACTTGGAGGGATCCGGTCAAGACGGTGGCATAGGCAGACATGGCTTGCCTCTTTGCATGACCACATCAAAATTACAACTCAAACATAGAACAACCATCAGCCAGAACCATCAGAAATTGAGTTGAATGGAAATCTGACAACCATGGAATTTAAGAAACCACAGCCATTGAGGTGGGTAGGAGGGGCGCAGACGTGGAACTGGCTGGTTTCTCACCCACATGGTGGTGATAAAAATTCAGGAGAGATATCTCAGGAGTGAGAAGCACCAACCCCACACAAGACCCCCCAACCCCAGCCCAGGGTTCCAGTGCCAGGAAGATAAGTCACCACAACTTCTAGCTGAAAACCAGCAGGGGTTGAGTTGATGGAAGAAACTGCTGGAGCCCCAAGCAGTTCCTCTTAAAGAACCCACACATGGACTCAACTACTCAGACTCACTCCCTCTCAGCTCCAGCACTCGGGTAGCAGCTTGAAAGGCACCAGTGATATATAGGGAGGAACTGAAGTGTCTGGCATCAAGGTAATTAGAGGCCATTGTTTCTTTCTAAACCCTCGCCCACATAGCCCACAACTGGTGCCATATCTGAGACTCCATCAACCTGGCTAACACTGTTTGATCCACCTTGGAGATTCCCAGAAACTCTGTCCCATGCAATTTATGGGCCAATCCAAGCTGCTTTTCCATTGAATGGATGGTCTTGACTCAAGCTTCACAACTTCCTAAATCCTATCAAACAAGCAACAGCTGGCCTCAGTGAGCTCTAGGCCGAGCTTTGCATGGGAATCTCCAAGACCAGCACAAGAAGCAGCCATCTCAGATTGCTTTATAGCTCAGGCAGGGTTGCCCCAAATAAAAAATAGTGGGGGCTTGTTACAGAGCCCCAGCCTATGCTGTTCTGGAACAGCTATGGGGTCTGATTGCCCACCTCCAAGATGTTAGGGATAAAGAAGCAAGCCAGTGACTCTCAAACCAGTAGGAGGTAATTAACAGATGAATCATGGAAAAGGGGCGAGGAAATGACATTCCGCAGCTCCTCACACATATCTCTGGGATCAAAATGAGGAAGATTGATGTCACCAAACACAGAGAAATGGGAAGATGTAGCTAGATAACTTTTCAAATAAGTTGGAGATAGACCTATAACTAGATTACCCTTAGTTAATCACACCGTGAGTTAAGTAGTTAATCACGTTAGATTGTGAACCTGGATTAACCAGTAATGGAGAAACAGGGGAGAAGGAGAGGGCAGGGAGAGCTAATCATGTTAGAAAGGGGGATCTAAGCATATTACTATAAAACCAATTTTCTCTGTCTACTTCGCGTGTACATTCTTCTGGCTGGTGGTGCACTCAACTCTGCAGACATGTGAAAAAACGCCTTGCTTTGCTGCTCAAGTCTTGTGTTCCAGTGTTTTATTGTGAGCATTTCTCATAAAGAAGTGTGACACCCAACACAAAAGTTTGGGGGAAAAGGAAAGGGGGTTTATTTAAAAGTTTTACAGATTCAGAATAATGGCCAGTTTCTACCATTATGCCCCACTCCCTTTAAAACACCCAAAATCACTTAGTACTGCCTCCCCCTGCCAAAACTGACCAGTTTTAGAATACACCGGTGAGAGGTCAAATATTTCAGAAAAATCAGAAGTACACAGCTTGTAATCCTGGTCACAGTTCAGCATTTCAAGCATCTCCCACTAATCCAGCTATTACCTAGCTATCAGCTTGCCATAGATATGCAAAGTACCTTAAAAGCTGTATTATCTCCTTTCCCCGTCCCCCAAGCCATAAGCTGGGGCAACTCTGGGAACATCTCCCCCACTCTGTTACAGGCTGACCTTGGCCTTCCCATCCAGGAACCGCCAGGGCCAGCACACCCAGTGGACAGCAAACACCATGTCAGAGCACCACCACCCTGCCCCCACACAGCTGATCCTCCACAGAAGGCAGAGGTTGGTGGTCAGTAGGCACAGTCAGTCCTTGCAGCTGACTGGCCTTGCTAAATCCCTTCCATTGATCTGCCAACAGCAACCAAAGCTCAACTACTAAAGGAGGGTGTACTCAACCCACATGAAAGGTATACCTTGAGTACCCAACTTGGGTGATAGGGGAGGCTGTTCCATGGACCCTATAGGACACCTACTATATTATGCCATACTACGAAAGCAGAGTCAAAACAGCTCTACTTAGCAGAAACAAACACAGAGAGGCTGCCAAATTGAGAAGGCAAAAAAAATATGGCCCTGATGAAAGAACAGAACAAAACCCCAGAAAAAGAACTAAATGAAACAGAGATAGCCAACCTATCAGATGCAGAGTTCAAAACACTGGGGATCAGGATGCTCAGAGAAATGATTGAGTATGACCACAAAATAAAGAAAGAAGTGAATGTTATACAGAGTGAAATAGAGAAAAATATACAAGGAACCAACAGTGATAAGAAGGAAGCTGGAATTCAAATAAATGATTAGAAACAAAAGGAAGAAATAAACATTCACCCAGAACAGAAAGAAGAAACAAGAACTTTTAAAAAATGAGAGGATTAGGAACCTCTGGGACAATGTTAAATGTACCAACATCTGAATTATAGGGGTGCCAGAAGGAGAAGAGGAAGAGCAAGAATTTGAAAACTTATTTGAAAAAAAAAAAAAACAATGAAATAAAACTTCCCTGATTTGGCAAAGGAAATAGGCAAAGAAGTCCAGGAAGCACAGAGAGTCCCAAACAAGATGAACCCAAAGAGGAACACACCAAGACACATCATAATTAAAATGCAAAAGGTTCAAGATAAAGAGAGAATCTTGAAAGCAGCAAGAGAAAAACAGAGAGTTACCTACAAAGGAATCTCCATAAGACTATCAGCTGATTCCTCAAAAGAAACTTTGTAGGCAAGAAGGCACTGGCAAGATGTATTCAAAGTGATGAAAAACAAGAACCTACAACCTAGATTACTCTATCCAACAAGATTATCATTTAAAATGGAAGGGTAGATAAAGTGCTTTCCAGACAAGATAAAGCTAAAGGAGTTCATCATCAACGAGACATTATTACATGAAATGTTAAAGGGACTTATTTAAGGAAAAGAAGAAAATCAAAACTATGAACATTAAGATGACAACAACTCACAATTATTAACAACTGAATCTAAAAAACAAAAACAAACCAAGTAAACAACCAGAACAGGAACAGAATCATAGGTATGGGGGTCATTTGGAGGGTTATCAGCTGGGAGGGGGAAATGGGATGAAAGGGAAATGGTGCAGGGATCAAGAAACATAATTGGTAGGAACAAAATAGACAGGGGAAGTTAAGAATAATATAGGAAAGGGTGAAGCCAAAGAACTTACATGCACAACTCATGGACATAAACTAAGGTGCTGGGGGTTTGCTGAAGGTAAAGGGAGTACTGGGCAGAGGGGAGCAAATGGAAAAAATTGAGACCACTGTAACAGCATAATTAATAAAATATATATAATATAAAATAAAATAAAATATTAGTCCACTTGGAACATTGTAAATGTTACAATTCTATGCAAGGCAAAATTATATAAATCTCATACATTAGTTAGGCAAATATTAATACAAACCTATCAAAAAGATCTTTAAAGCTTTAAAGAGTTTTGAAAGTTCTTTAAAGGTCAATTTCTAGAAATATAGCAAAATAAACATTCTTCCTTATAAGACTTTGAAGAGTTTGACTGAATTGGTAAATATTCATAGTGTGATAAAATGGAATGAACAGGAAGAAACCAAAGTCATATGACTTTTTTAACATAAATATGTCAGCAAGGAAAAATGTAAATTATTGAATGCTTTATGTTATACACTTTTACCTAGCTCTCATCTGGTACTTTATAAAAATGGTACATTCCAAATATTAGTATATGCAGGCAGCAAGCTTTTTCTAATCCTTTATGTCAATATATTCCCCTGAATATCAACATTAAAATGTTTACTGCTTTGAGCTCAATCAAGTTGTGGCATGACTACTGTGAATCCTTTATTTTGCTGTAAGGTTGTGGCATGACTGATTTTATGTAGGAGGGGTAGTTCTCATTTCTTAACTAGTTGCTCTGCTCTTTCTCTTCCCTGTTGAATACACTATGCACAGCTACTCTTTTGTCCTGCAATGATCGGCCTATCTCCACTTCCAGACGCCATCTGGGAAAGGAAGCAGAAAGGCTGCCCAGGGATGTATGGTACCCAACTTTCATCATCCAGTCAAATAACACCTGTGAACAGCATGACTTAAAAAACCTTCCCCTTGGGACACTCCCACCTGGACATTGGAGAGCAACAGTGACTACTTTTTCAGTTGTTCCAGGAGGTTCTTCAGGTAAACCAGGATCATCCTGAGAGGTCTGTTTGTTACAGAAACGAGGGAGTCCAAAAACAAACCCCAGAGTTTGCAGCTGGGAGATAGGGAAAAGGAAGCAGCTTTCAGGATGCCCTTGCATGCCTGGGGCTAGTGGCTGGAAACATTGTTGCACAAAGACCTACTTTACTTCCAAGGCTCAGGAAGATGGGAGAGATCTTGGACTGTGGGATGGTACAGAAGGAGCCTACAGAGCCTATGGAGGGTTCTGTGAATGGTCAGAACTGTTTGCAACACCCACTGCATGAGAGGACACAGTCAGGGAGAGATAAGCAGCTGCGGAGATTTTGGCTCTCGCTGGCGCTCTGGGTCTCTGTCTCTCTGGCCCAGGCTCTCGTGGGCTCTGGCGCTCTCTGTCTCTCTGGGGCTAGCTCTCTCTCTCTGGCCCTGGCTCTCGTGGGCTCCCACCATGTGGCCTGGAAGAGCAGGGGTCTCCAGGCTGCTTAAAGAAGAAGCTCTCACCATGCGGTTTTGAGAATGAGAGGAGATTCCTGCGGTTTACAGGAAGAAGGCAGTTTACAAGGAGGCTGAGAATCCAGGCAGTCCTGCATTGAGAGCTGGAGGGCACCACAGCACAGAAAGGACCTCCCCAATCAGAACTGAATGATTGGCAGCTACTGGTAAAGCTGAACTGTGCCTAGGAAGTAGGGAAACGGTGTTTCTGACTTTCCTAAGACTGGCCAGGTCTGGGAGGGGGAGGCAGGACTATGTGCAAATAAACAATTCTTTTTCTTTTCACCAAACTCCGGTATTGAGAGTTATGATTCTGGCAGCGGGCAATCGGGCCCCTAACTGAGCAGCCCGTGGGTTCTGTTTCCATCGGAGCAGCCCAGGGGTTCTGTTGCATGTTCAGCCGGTGGTGACACTTTGGTTGAAAGCTTAGGCAGCTTCCCTCTCTTCGCTGCTTCTCTATGAGATGGGTAAAAGATGCCTGACTCTCACTTTCAAGCACCAGATCTTCATCATCCTCAAGTTTAAGACCATTTCCTGATTTCTGGGTTTCACCCATCACCTGATAAAAGAGCTTCTCCAGTTTTGTTTTGTTTTTTTTTAATTTTACTTCCTTATGAAGTTTAAGAATATTCTTTGTGCATCTTCTGGCCTTTTCACCCTGGGCCTCTTGTTTTACTTCTCATAAGCTTTTGCCTTTTATCATTCTTCTTTTTTCTTTTTGCAGACAAACTTGGAAATACTTAAATGAGTTAAGCCAAGAAGTAGTCACAGAAATAATTAAAGAAGAGCAAGCAGTAGAAAACCCAGACACACAGCAAAATTATCTTTAATTCCTAGATCCGGGATCCCTCTGGAGCTCCAGAGAAGAGGGGGACAGTAGAGAGGAGAAAAATGCCATTGTACCCACAGATGCCAATGTAGCAAAAGCCATGTCCAGATGAAAGGAACCCAATTTTTAAATGAGCAAAAAAACTTGAACAGACATTTTTCCAAAGAAGATATACAAATGGTAAATAAGCACACACACAAAAAAAAGTGTGTTCAGTATCATTAGTCATCGGGAAAATACAAATAAAAATCACACTATGATAGTACTTCACACCCACTAGACTGGCTAGAAATGAAAACAAAACAAAACAGAAGTGTTACAGAAACAGGAGAGTCCAAAAATCCCCGGAGTTTGTGGCTGGGGGATGGGGAGAAGGAAGCAGCTTTCAGAATGCCTCCACATGCCTGAGGCTGATGGCCGGTGTCTTTCATTATGTAAATTGCTATAATGCATCCAAAGCCTCAGGTGAATTGGAGGAGTCTTGAACCAGGTGATGGTATGGAAAGCACACAGAGCCTACGTGGGGTTCTGTCAATGGTCAGAACTATTGGCAACACCCACTGCGTCAGAGGACGCAGTCAGGGATATATGGGCAGCTGCGAACACTTTAGGGGGGGGCACGCTCTGGGGCTGTCTCCCTCGCTGGTGAGTGTTCGCAGAGGTGCTCTGGAGAAGGAAAGGAGATCCACGCGGTTTACAGAAAGAAGAAAGTTCGCAAGGAGGCTGAGAAACCAGGTGGTCCTGCATTGAGAGCTGGAGGACACCACAGCACAGAAAGGACCTCGCCAATCAGATTGAGTGATTGGCAGCTGCTGGTAAAGCTGAACTGTGCCTAGGAAGTAGGGAAACGGTGTTTCTGACCCCCCTAAAACTGGTTAGGTTTGGTAGAGGGGAGGCAAGGATATGTGTAACTGTTAAATAAACAATTTTTCTTTTCACTCAAATATAATGTTCAGAGTTGTAATTTTGGCGGCGGGCAATCGGACCCCTAACTAAAGAGCCTGTGGGTTTGTTTTCAATTGGAGCAGCCCAGGGGCTCTGTAACAGAAGCAACATAAAATAACAAGGTCTAGGGGAGAGGGGCCTCCTGGAGATGAGATAGATCCAAGCTCTTGAGGCCTCTGGAAGCTGCCTTCCGCATCTACAGCCATGCCACCCTGAACGTGCACTATCTCATCTGATCTCCGAAGCTAAGTAGTGTCAGGCCTGAATTACACTCAGAGTACTTGGATGGGTCCTGCAAAATCAAAGCATCTATGCTTATAAAAGTACACTTTCAGGTGTGAAACTAGCACACTGGCCACCGAACACAGGCACCCACCGCCGCAGCGCCCAGGCACTCCCCAGCCCACCCCAATAGGTTCGAAGCTGTTACAGAAACAAAGGTGTCCAAAAACAAACCCCAGAGTTTGCGGCTGGGGGATGGGGAAAGGGAAGCAGCTTTTAAGACGCCTTTGCATGCCTGGGGCTAATTGTTAGTGTCTTTGTTATACAAAATGGCTTTGATACTTCCAAGGCCCAAGAAGATGGGAGGAGTCTTGAACTGTGGGATGGTGCAGAAGGAGCCTACGGAGCTTGCCTAGGGTTCTGTGAATGGTCAGAACTGGTTGCAACACCCACTGAGTCAGAGGACGCAGTCAGGGATATATAAGCAGCTGTGGACTCTCACTCACTCGGACTTGCTCTCTCAGTCTCACGCTCTCTCAGGCTCTCTCAGTCTCACACTCTCTGGCTCTCTGGGTCTCGCACTCTCCCTCTCTCTCTTGCTCACTCTCGCTCGTGCTCTCTCTCTCTCGCGCCCCCTCCATGCGGCTTGGTGAAGGGGCCTTCTCCATGCCGATTAAAGAAGCTGAGTTCTCCATGTGGTTTTGAGAGGGCTCTCCAGGCCGCTTTAAGACATTCTCGCCACGCAGTTTTGAGAAGGAGAGGAGATCCATGCAGTTTGCAGGAAGAAGGCAGTTTAAAAGGAGGCTGAGAATCCAGGTGGTTCTGCATTGAGAGCTGGAGGGCACCGCAGCACAGAAAGGACCTCCCCAATCAGAACTGAGTGATTGGCAGCTACTGGTAAAGCTTAACTGTGCCTAGGAAGTAGCAAAATGGTGTTTCTGACTTTTCTATGTGTTTGTGGGTATTTTAAAGAACATAAGACTCAACAGCAGAAATCTGCAAGTAATCTAAATCTATTTAACTGTTAAATAAACAGTTCCTTTTTATTTTTTTCCACTAAACTCTAGTACTGAGAGTTGTAATTCTGGTGCGGGCAATCGGGCCCCTAACTAAACGGCCTGTGGGTTCTGTTTCAATCGGAGCAGCCCAGAGGTTCTGTTAAAAAACCAATGTGCTGGCCACCGCGCACAGGCGCCACCAGGGCCCACCCCAACAGGCATGAAACCAACGCACCGGCCACTCCAACAGGCCAACAACAGCCTGTCTACTGGTGCACCGAGGCCTCCCCCTCCGCCGGAACAAGCGAGCAACCAGTCCGCCTTGGACCACCCGTCCTGGTACACAACAGGTCAACCTGGCCCTGGCCTGCATGAGAGAATGCTCTAGCCTCTGGCTGAGGCCAAAGGACAGTGAAGTGAACTAGAGGCACTTTGTAATAAGTTTTGGGTGCTGGCTCTTGAGAAAGAGCTGGGAGTGCAGCAAACTAGGTCCCAGTACAGAAGCATCCCAAGTGCTATGGGAGAAATCAATTAAGCAGACTGCTCCTCTCCAAGTGGCATCAGCTGGAGGCAGCAGCTCAACAACTGTATAAAGAAGGTCACACCATAAAGGCAGAAAATAAAAGCAGATTAATCTAAGAAGAAAAAACAGGACCAGTGCCCAAAATGGGGAGGTGGAATAACACCCCACCAAACAGAAACAACACCCACCAAAAAGAAAGGAGAAATTCCCAGAAGGAGGGATAGATGAAATAGACACAAGCAAACTATCAGACATGAAATTTAAAATAGTAATGAGAAAGCTCAATGAACTCAAAAAACTCAAAGAAAGCTACAATGAACTCCAGGGGAACTACAAAGAACTCCAGGGAAACTACAAAGAACTCCAGGGAAGCTACAAGGAACTCACAGAACTACACCAGCATAAAAAAAGGACATAGAAACTATCAGTAAGAACCAGGAAGAAATGAAAAATACAGTCTCTGAACTGAAGAACACAGTAGAATCAATCGAAAGCAGGCTAAATGAAGCAGAGCATCGGATCAGTGAGTTAGCGGGAAAAATTCCCAAACAATGCAAAAAAATGAAAAAAGTGAAAAAGAATGAAGGGTGTTTAAGAGAACTGCAGGACAACATGAAATAAAACAATATCCATTTCATAGGGATAAAAGGAGAAGAAGAGGAGCATGGGATAGAAAACCTGACTGAAAAAGAAATGAAAAAAATTTTCCTAACTTGATGAGAGAAAAAGTCATGCAAGTCCAGGAAGCACAGAGGATCCCAATGAAGATGAACGCAAAAAGGTCTACTACAAGACACATCATAATTAAAATGGAAACATTCAAAGACAAAGAGAGAATCCTAAAAACAGCAAGAGAAAAACAACAAATAACACACAAGAGAGCTCCAATAAGGCTATCAACTGATTTCTCAACAGAAACACTACAAGCCAGAAGGGAATGGCAAAAAATATTTCAAACAATGAAAAACAAAGGACTTACAACCAAGACTACTCTACCCAGCAAGGCTCCCTTTCAAAATGGAAGGTGAAACAAGGAGTTTCCCAGACAAATGAACACTAAAAAAAATACATCTCCCCCAAACCAGCATTACAAGACATGCTAAAGGGGATGTTGTAAGAAAAAAAAAAGAAAGAGGAAGAGGAACACAGGTACAAAGGGAAATTAATGAATACCTGTCAATAATAACCTTTTACGGTATAATGCTCTAATAAAAACACATAGGGCAGCAGAAGGGATATGAAAACATGATCCACATATGTGCTGTCTACAAGAGGCACACCTCAAAACGTAAAATTTACACAGACTGAAAGTGAAGAAATGGAAAAAAGCATTCCAAGCAAATGGACATGAAAAAAAAGCTGTGGTAGCAATGCTTTTATCAGACAAAACAGATTTTACAGCACAGGCCATAAAAAGAGACAAAGAAAATATTTTTATAATACTAAGGGGAAAATCAATCAAGAAAATATAACCCTGATAAACATATATGCAGCCAACATAGGATCACCCAAAAATGTAAGGAAAATCTTGAAAGGCTTCAGGAAGAATATAGACAGCAACACACTCATAGTAGAAAATTTTAACACCCCATTGTCAACAATGGACAGATCTTGAAAGGAAAGAAACCCAAGGATATTGAAGCATTGAAGAACACTTTAGATCCAATGGATCTAGTTGATATATATAAAACTTTTCACCCCAAATAAGCAAAATATACATCTTTTCAAGTGCACATGGAACATTTTCAAAGATAGAACACATGGTAGGACACAAAACAAGCCTCAAAAAATTCAAGAAAATTGAAATTATATCAAGAATCTTCTCAGATCACAATGCCCTGAAACTGGAAATCAACCTCAAGGAAAAAACTCAAAAACATTCAAACTCATGAAGAATGAATAACATGCTACTAAAAAAATGAATGGGTTAACTATGACATCAAGGAAGAAATCAAAAAGTGTTTTGAAACTAATGATAATGAACACACAACAACTCAAAACTTATGGGACACAGTGAAAAAAGTCTTGAGAGGAAACTTCATAGCAATACAGGCCTACCTAAAAGGGATAAAAGAATCTCAAATAAAAAATCTAACCCTACAGCTACAATAACTACAGAAACAACAACAAACAAAGCCCAGAGTGAGTAGAAGGAAGGAAATCATCAAGGTCAGAGCAGAATTAAATGACATAGAGACTAAACAAACAATTCAAAAAATTAATAAAACTAGGATCTGGTTCTTTGAAAAGATAAACAAAATCGAAAAGCTTTTAACCAGGTTCATCAAGAAAAAAAGAGAAAGGACCCAAATAAATAAAATCAGAAATGAAAGGGGAGAAATCACAACTGATACCACAGAAATATAATGGATTGTAAGAAATTATTATGAACAACTGTGTCACAAGAAATGTGACAACCCAGATGAAATAGAAAAATTTCTGGAAACATATAATCTTCCAAAACTGAATAAAAAAAAAAAAAAGCAGAAAGATGAAGAGACCAATAGCAACCAGCGAAATTGAAGCAGTAATAAAAAAAATCCTGCACACAAAAGCCCTGGACAGGATGGCTTCACAAGTGAATTTTACAAAACTCTTAGGAAAGAACTAACTCCTTTCATTCTCAGACTGTTCCAAAAAATCCAAGAAAAGGGAAGACTCCCAAACTCGTTCTATGAAGCCTGTATTACCCTAATTCCAAAACCAGGTCAAGACACAACAAAAACAAACAAACAAAAAAAAAAACTACAGGCCAATATCACTGATGAACATAAATGCAAAAATTCTAAACAAAATATTGGCAAACAGGATCCAGCAACACATTAAAAAAATCATACACCACGATCACGTGAGATTCATACCAAGAATGCAAGGTTGCTTTAATGTAATACACCACATAAACAAATGAAACACAAAAAACACATGATCATATCAATAGATGCAGAAAAAGCATTTGATAAAGTACAACACCCATTTATGATGAAAACTCTCGGCTAAATGGGAATAGAGGGAGCATACCTCAGCATAATAAGGGCCATATACGAGACACCTGAAGCCAACATCATACTCAATGGACAAAAACTGAGAGCATTACCACTGAGGTCAGGAACAGGACAAGGATGTCCACTGTCTCCACTCCTATTCAACATAGTGTTGGAAGTTCTAGCCACAATAATCAGACAAGAAAGAGAAATAAAAGGCATCCAAATTGGAAAAGAGGAAGTAAAACTGTCATTATATGCAGATGACATGATAGTGTACATAGAAAACTAAATAGACTCCACAAAAAAAACTACTTGACCTAATAAGTAAATTTGGCAAAATAGCAGGGTACAAAGTCAATATTCAGAAATTAAAGGCATTTCTGTACACCAACAATAATATATCAAAGATAGAAACTAGAAGAAAAATCCAATTACTATAGCAACAAGAAAAATAAAGTACCTAGGAATAAACTTAACCAAGGAGGTAAAAGACCTGTACTCATAAAATTATATAACACTGAAGAAAGAAATTAAGAAAGATACAAATAAATGGAAGCATGTACCATGTTCATGAATGGGAAGAATCAACACCATTAAAATGTCCAGACTACCCAAAACAATTTATAGATTCAATGCAATCCCTATTAAAATACCAATGACATATTTCACAGACCTAGAACAAATACTTCAAAAATTTATATGGAACCAAAAAGGAGCTCAAATAGCCACAGCAATCTTGAGGAAGAAGAACACAGTAGGAGGAATCACAATACCTGATATCAAACTCTACTACAAGGCCAGCGGAATCAAAACAGTCTGGTACTGGCATAAGAACAGACATATAGATCAATGGAATAGAATAGAGAGCCCAGAAATAAACCCAGGTCTATAAGGTCAACTAATATTTGACAAAGGGGGAAGGAATATAAAATGGAGTGAAAATAGCCTCTTTAACAAATGGTGTTGGGAGAACTGGACAGGGACATGCAAAAAAATGAAACTAGACCACCAACTTACACCGTACACCAGAATAAACTCAAGCTGGATCAAAGACTTAAGTGTAAGCCATGGCACCATAAAAGTCCTAGAGGACAACATAGGCAGAAAACTTTCAGATATCCCATGTAGCAATATTTCCACCAAGATATCTCCTAAGGCAAGGGAAATAAAGAAAGGATAAACAAATGGGACTACATCAAATTAAAGAGTTCCTGTTCAGCAAAAGAAAGCATCAGCAAGATGAAAAGGGAAACAACAATATGGGAAAATATATTTGCCAATGATACCTCAGACAAGGGATTGATCTCCAAATATATAAAGAATTTATATGACTCAACACCAAGAAGACAGACAACCCAATTAACAAATGGGCAAAGGACCTGAACAAACACTTCTCCAAAGAGAACATACAGAAGATCCATAGACATATGAAAGAATGCTCAACATCACTAGCCATCAGAGAGATGCAAATAAAAACCACAATGAGATACCACCTCACACCAGTCAGAATGGCCATCATCAACAAATCAAACATGTGCAGGCAAGGATGTGGAGAAAAGGGAACCCTAGTGCACTGCTGGTGGGAATGTAGACTGTGCAGCCATTATGGAAAGCAGTCTGAAATTTCCTCAAAAAACTAAAAATGGAACCGCCTTTTGAACCTGCAATTCCACTGCTAGGATTATACCTAAAGAATCCTTGAAACACCAGTTGAAAAGAACCTATGCACCCCTATGTTCATAGCAGCATTATTTACAATAGCCAAGTGCTGGAAACAGCCTGACAGCCCATCTGTAAATGAGTGGATCAAAAAACTGTGGTACATTTATGCAATGGAGTACTGTGTAGCAGAAAGAAAGAAGGACTCCTACTATTTGTGACAAAATGGATGGAACTAGAGAAAATTATGCTTAGTGAAATAATCTAGGCAATGAAAGACAAATACCATATGATATCACCTAATACAGGAGACTAATGAACAACACAAACAAATGAGCAACACTGAACCAGAGACATGTAAACAAGCAGCAGACTAACAGTGACAAGTGGGGAAGGGGAAGGGAGAGAATAGGGTAAGAAGGGAAGGGGTCTAGTCAAAGAACATATATAAATGACCCATGGACATGGACCACGGGGTGGGCACTGATTGTGTGAAATGGGGTGGGTAGGGTTGGGGGAGCAATGGAGGAAACAAAAGTGGGACAACTGTAATAGAAAAACAAACGAACAAAAATGTGTAGTGGGAAAAGAAAGGAAAACAAAATAAATAAATAGAGCCAACAAATCCCCACCGCCCCCCCCCCAAAAAGAACTTCACATGTAGGAAAGTGAACAAAACAACATGTAAAATATGCAAATGCAATTTTACTGAAATTAGAAGGACAAGGATTTTTCTTCACACTGTATATTTTTCTCCCTACCTGATCCCTCCACAATTTGGCATTCTGAAGACATAAGTAATGATATAAGTTTCTTTGCATAAAACTAATAAGACCAATTTTTAATAAAGATTTTGTTAACCAAGACTTTGACTGGAATGTCATGCCTAAAGGAGATATGCCTGGGCTCTGGTTGTCACCAAAAAGCCCTGAGGAACTGAGATTGACTTTCGAAGGTAATAAAAACATACAAGGAAAAAGGCCTGGTACCTTGGTTGGTTGTGCGGTTCATGGCAATCTTTCCTGGGAAGGAACGAAGGTTGCTTTCCTGAACGATGGCTAGAAGGAACCTTAAGGCACAAAGGAAAACCTGAAGGACTTGGAAAAGACAGGTGTTTAGAGGCAAGGCTGAATGGCAGGTATGTGGCTCAGCTTCTGTGCCCTGAAGGGCAGACTGAAAGTCACCCTAAAGGTTTCTGTGTAAGTCCCAGCAAAGCAGACTTAAAGATCATATGTGATCATTTGCTGCTCTTGTTGTGTTTATACAAATGAACAGGATAAATTTAAACTGGACTTGATGCAGTCTCTTTAATGACAAGGAGGGTAATCTTAAGGAGAAAAATCACGATTCAAGTAAAATCACAATGCTCGGTGGTAGACTATAAAGTAATGCAGCTAACTGTCTTTAAAGTTTATTTTCAATTAAAGTTTGTTTTCATTTGAAAGTTAAACTAGGTCTGTGACATCATCAAAGATGCTTAATTTACAGGCAAGAAGAATGTCAAATGCCTTGTAACTGGATGTCTTCCCAATAAGACAGCCTCGCAGATTTAGAGACTAGTTTGTGGGTTATGTTGCATAAATTAACACGTGTGTTCTGTTTTCATAGGTCGTAAGCCTATAATCTCATTACCTGAGTGATTGTCTGTATATATAGGCCTCACTTAATCCTGTCTGCATCGCTGCCTCCTGAGACTCAAGGGTTTGGCTGAACTCAGTGGCTGGGTTGGTGAAGAATGGGGTGGTCTGTGGGCTTCACTTTAAAACTGGTTTCTCTTTTCTATCCTAATGGCTTGGACAGAAAGAGCCCAGAGGTCTGAGAGTGGGGGGGAAACCTAAAATATTCCCCTCAGCCAAACTAAGTATAATGAGCAAAAGGGCTTTGGACAGGTGTGACGTGCCATGCACACTTCCTCCAAAGAAGCTTTTTTTTCCCTAATGTGGGACATTGAAAAATTAATCCCTGCCTTTGTCCTCTAGTGGTTGTGGTTTTAATGATGCCTTTTAACCCTGTTGCCAAATGTGCTGCCCCATAATACAACAAGGCATGCTGTTGCCTGGAGACAGCCAACTGACCTGGAGTCTGCAAGATCCTTCCCCATGTGGGAAGGCCACCCTCTCCTCCACAGCCCAACTCACTTTAGGGATTTCTGGACCCAAGGATAGGTAGGACGACAGCCATGTCCAGCTTGAAGCAGCTAGAGAAGCATTAGACCTTCACCTATTGGTCTTTATAAGATTATAAAGGGTCTTAAGTCCAAGAAGGAGAAATTGTTACAGAGCGGGGGTACCCCCTAATAAATAAATAAATAAATAAGAAAGAATAATAAAATAAAATGTTAAAGGTTAAATAAAATCTTAAAAACAGCAAGAGAAAAGCAGAGAGCTAACTACAAAGGGGTGCCTATATGACTATCATTTGATTTCTCAAAAGAAACTTTGCAGGCAAGAAGGGACTGGCAAGCAGTATTCAATGTAATGAAAAGCAAGGACCTACAACCAAGATTACTCAATCCAGCAAAACTATCATTTAGAATGGAAGGGCAGATAAAGTGCTTCCCAGACAAGGCAAAGCTAAAGGAGTTCATCATAAAGCCATTATTACACGAAATGTTAAAGGAACTTATTTAAGGAAAATACAAAGATCAAAACTATGAACACTAAAATGTCAACAAACTCACAACTATCAACAACAGAATCTAAAAAATAAAAACAAAAACAAACTAAGCAAACAACCGGAATAGGAAAAGAAACATAAATATGGGGATAATTTGGAAGGTTATCTATCAGCTGGGAGGAGAAAAGGGGAGAAAAGGGGACATGGTGTAGGGATTAAGAATAGGATAAAATAGTGTGGGGGTTGATTGGTATGTACAATAGACAGGGAAATGATAAGAATAGTATAGGAAAGGGAGAACTCAATAAACATACAGACAAGACCCATAGACATGAACTAAGGGCTGTGGGACTGCTGGAGGGAAGTGGGGGATGGGATGGAGGGGAGCAAAATGGAAAGAAATTGGGACAACTGTAACAACATAATCAATAAAATATACTTTAAAAATATTATATAAAAGCAAAAATCAGTTGTTTAATATAAGTATGACCCGCTTTAATAGAGTTCAAAATATACAAATGCAAATTTAAAAATAAACTAACATCTGATTGCTTCATTACAAAATGTATTATTCTGATTTTTATTTTATATTTTATTGATTATGCTATTACAGCTGTCTCAATTTTTCTCCCTTTGTTCCCCTTCACCCAGCTCCTCCTACTCCCTCACGCATTCTCCACACCATTGGATCAGCTGTGCAGGAGCAGGGCGGTGTTCTGACATGACTATAGCTGTTCACTGGGCACACAGGCCCTGAGGTTTCCTGGGTGGTGCAGGCCAAGGTCATCCCCCATCTGTGTTCTGCTTGGGGCCACCCTGCCTGAGCTTTAGAACAGTTGGATATTGCTGCTACTTGTGCTAGGCTTGGAGATTCCCAGACAAAGCCAAACCGTGAATCTAGGATGGCTGCTGCTAGTGCCTGCCTGAGGATTGGGGCTCACTGAGGCTGACTGTTGCTTGTTTAGGAGGATTTAGGAAGTTGTGAAGCATGAGCCAAGACCAGCCATTCATATGGAAAAGCAGCTTGGGTGGGCCCATTTGTTGGTTGGGCAGAGTCTCTGGGGATCTCCACAGTGCATCAAACAGTGTAAACCAGGTTGATGGAGTCGCAGGTATGGCATCAGCCTGCCAGCTCTGTGGCTTTGTGGATGGAGGGTTTAAAAAAGGGACAATGGCCTCTTCCCACCTTTCTGTCTGGGAGAAAGCTGTCCCCCAGTTTTCACCTTGATGCCAGACACTTCAGTTTCTCCCCGTATGCCACTGTTGCCTTTCAAGTTGCAATCCAGTGCTGGAGCTCAGAAGGAGTGAGTCTGTGTAAGTCCGTGGGTCGATTCTTCAGGAGGAGCTGCTTGGGATGGGAGAAGTTTCTTCGACTGATTCAATCCATGATGGTGTTTGCAGCCATAAGTTATGGGAAATTATCTTTCTGGCACTGGAACCTTGGGCTGGGGAGTCTTGTGTGGGGTAAGGACTCCTCACTCCTGAAATATCCCTCCTGAATTTATCCATGTCGTGTGAATGTTTGACCAGCCTGCTCCACATCTTCACCTCTCCTATCAGTCTAATTGGATGTAGTTTCTTTAATTCCATAGTTGTTAGACTTTCATTCAACCAATTTCTGACAGTTCTGAGTAATGATTGTTCTATATTTTGTTTGTAATTTTTTAAGTATATTTTATTGATTATGCTGTTACAGTTGTCCCAATTTCTTTTCCCTTTGCTCTCCTCCACCCATTTACCCCACTTACCCTCCAGCAATTCCATCCCCCTTAGCTCATGTCCATGGGTCATGCATATATGTTCTTTGGCTTCACACTTTCCTGTACTATTATTAACTTCCCCCTGTCTATTTTGAGCCTACCAATTATGCTTCTTAATTCCTGCACCATTTCCCCCTTTCTCTTCTTCACCTTCCCAGCTGATACCCCTCTAAATTATCCCCATACCTATGTTTATTTTTTTATTCTGGTTGTTTGTTTAGTTTGTTTTTGTTTTTATTTTTTAGATTCTGTTGTTGATAGTTGTGAGTTTGTTGTCATTTTAGTGTTTATAGTTTTGATCTTCTTATTTTTCTTAAGTCCCTTTAACATTTCATGTAATAATGGCTTGATGATAAACTCCTTTAGCTTTATCTTGTCTGGGAAGCACTTTATCTGCCCTTCCATTCTAAATGATAGTTTTGCTGGATACAGTAGTCTTGGTTGCAGGTCCTTGCTTTTCATCACATTGACTAGTTCTTGCCAGTTCCTTCTTGCCTGCAACGTTTCTTTTGAGAAATCAACTGATAGTCTTACAGGCACTCTCTTCTTTCTCTTGCTTCTTTTAAGATTTTTTTTTTATCTTTAACCTTTGGCATTTTAATTATGATGTGTCTTGGTGTGATTCTCTTTGGGTCTTCCTTGTTTGGAACTTCCTGTGCTTCCTGGACTTGTATGTCTATTTCCTTTGTCAAATTAGGGAATTTTTCCTTCTTTACTTTTTCATATAAGTTTCCAATTTTTTGCTCTTCTTCTCTTTCTGGCATCTGTATGATTCGGATGTTGGCACATTTAAAGCTTTCCCAGAGGTTCCTAAGCCTCTCTTCATTTTTTTTCAATTCTTATTTCCTCTTTCTGTACTGATTGACTGTTTATTTCTTCCTTATGTTCCAAATCATTGATTTGAACCCTGGTTTCCTTCCCTCTACCACTGGTTTTGTGTGGATTTTCCTTCATTTTTCTTAGCACAGCCTTCATTTCTTCCCCGTCATACTTAATTTTGTCTGTCAAGTCTGTGAGTATCATTATCACCAGTGTTTTTGTTACAGAGCCTCTGGGCTGCTCCAATTGAAAACAAAACCACAGGCTCTTTAGTTAGGGGTCCGATTGCCCGCCACCAAAATTACAACTATGAACATTATATTTGAGTGAAAAGAAAAATTGTTTATTTAACAGTTACACATATCCTTGCCTCCCCTCTACCAAACCTAACCAGTTTTAGGGGGGTCAGAAACACCGTTTCCCTACTTCTTAGGCACAGTTCAGCTTTACTAGTAGCTGTCAATCACTCAAATCTGATTGGGGAGGTCCTTTCTGTGCTGAGGTACCCTCCAGCTCTCAATGCAGAACCGCCTGGATTCTCAGCCTCCTTGTAAACTGCCTTCTTCCTGAAAACTGCATGGATCTCCTCTCCTTCTCAAAACTGCATGGCGAGAGCCTCTTAAAGCAGCCTGGAGAGCCCTCTCAAAACTGCATGGAGAACTCAGCTTTTTTAATCCACATGGAGAAGGCCTCTTCACCAAGCCGCATGGAGGGAGCGCAAGAGAGAGAGCGAGTGAGAGTGAGAGTGAGCGAGAGAGAGAGAGAGGAAGAGCATGAGACCAAGAGAGCCAGAGAGAGCGTGAGACTGAGAGAGCAAGTCCGAGTGAGTGAGAGTCCACAGCTGCTTATATATCCCTGACTGCGTCCTCTGACTCAGTGGGTGTTGCAACCAGTTCTGACCATTCACAGAACCCTAGGCAAGCTCCGTAGGCTCCTTCTGCACCATCCCACAGTTCAAGACTCCTCCCATCTTCTTGGGCCTTGGAAGTATCAAAGCCATTTTGTATAACAAAGACACTAACAACTAGCCCCAGGCATGCAAAGGCGTCTTAAAAGCTGCTTCCCTTTCCCCATCCCCCAGCCGCAAACTCTGGGGTTTGTTTTTGGACACCTTTGTTTCTGTAACAGCTTCGAACCTATTGGGGTGGGCTGGGGAGTGCCTGGGCGCTGCGGCGGTGGGTGCCTGTGTTCGGTGGCCAGTGTGCTAGTTTCACACCTGAAAGTGTACTTTTATAAGCATAGATGCTTTGATTTTGCAGGACCCATCCAAGTACTCTGAGTGTAATTCAGGCCTGACACTACTTAGCTTCGGAGATCAGATGAGATAGTGCACGTTCAGGGTGGCATGGCTGTAGATGCGGAAGGCAGCTTCCAGAGGCCTCAAGAGCTTGGATCTATCTCATCTCCAGGAGGCCCCTCTCCCCTAGACCTTGTTATTTTATGTTGCTTCTGTTACAGAGCCCCTGGGCTGCTCCAATTGAAAACAAACCCACAGGCTCTTTAGTTAGGGGTCCGATTGCCCGCCGCCAAAATTACAACTCTGAACATTATATTTGAGTGAAAAGAAAAATTGTTTATTTAACAGTTACACATATCCTTGCCTCCCCTCTACCAAACCTAACCGGTTTTAGGGGGGTCAGAAACACCGTTTCCCTACTTCCTAGGCACAGTTCAGCTTTACCAGCAGCTGCCAATCACTCAATCTGATTGGCGAAGTCCTTTCTGTGCTGTGGTGTCCTCCAGCTCTCAATGCAGGACCGCCTGGATTCTCAGCCTCCTTGTAAACTGCCTTCTTCCTGCAAACCACGTGGATCTCCTTTCCTTCTCCAGAGCACCTCTGTGAACACTCACCAGTGAGGGAGACAGCCCCAGAGTGTGCCCCCGAGCGTGCCCCCCTAAAGTGTTCGCAGCTGCCTATATATCCCTGACTGCGTCTGACGCAGTCAGTGTTGCCAATAGTTCTGACCATTGGCAGAACCCACGTAGGCTCTGTGTGCTTTCCATACCATCCCCTGGTTCAATACTCCTCCCATCCACCTGAGGCTTTGGATGCATTATAGCAATTTACATAATAAAAGACACCGGCCATCAGCCTCAGGCATGTGGAGGCATTCTGAAAGCTGCTTCCTTCTCCCCATCCCCCAGCCACAAACTCCGGGGATTTTTGGACTCTCCTGTTTCTGTAACATTTTTAACTGTGCATCTGTTAGGTTGGCTATCTCCTCATTGCTTAGTTCTCCCACTGGAATCCTGAGCTGCTCCGTTCTTTGGGCCATAGTTCTTTGTCTCCTGCACTTGACAGCCTTCTGAGTTTGCCTCTATGTCTTAGGTAGAGCTGTTGCACCTGTTACATTGTAAGGGGTGCAGCCTTAGGTATTCATCAGTACAGGGCAACCGGTTTCACCATGTTGTGATGCTGTATGTGGGGGAGGGTTCTGAGAGGGAACAATGACACCTGCTCACAATGCACCCCTTTTCCACTAAACAAATGGACTCTGCTGAGGGACAGGCAGTTTCTTCTGTTGTCCCAACCCCTACTGATTTTCAGTCAGAAGCAATGTGGCTTTATTTTCCCCAACGCTAAAACCGTGAGCTGCCTGGTGTGGTCTGGGGCTAGGATAGTTCCTCAGGTTTTCTTCCCAACTTTTATAATTTTTGACTGTACTTTCCACTGCTGTTGCTTCTGCCAGTGCCACTGCCACCCCTGATGTCCCTGCCACCGGTGCCACTGCTGGTGCTGGTGCCACAACACTGGATCCTCTTCGCCCAAGATCCACCCCTCCTACCTGCCTAGATGAGTATTTCTCACTTATTTGTTGGACTTCCCTTTAGTTATATTTTCTGGAACTTCTTATTGTTTTTCATAGTTTTGAAGTAGATACATTCCTTCTTAGGTGTGAAGGGCGATACAGAGTGTCTATCTATGCTTCCATCTTTGCCAGAAGTCCAGTTTGTAATTTTGATGTGGTTGTGCAAGGAGGCAAGCTGTGTTTGCCTATGCCACCATCTTGACCAGAAGTTGGTATATCCCTTTATATTGTAATCTCTTTCCTGTTGGAGCACTTTCTGTCTTAGGATTGTTTTTGGCACATCTGACAGGCTTGGATAATCTTCTGAATGGTGTTTTGTAAATGGGGTCCTTCAAGTGTGGTCTAGTGAGGTCCATTAAAGCTTCCCTTCCATAACGGGTCCCTTCATGTAGGTGTTTGTAGATGGGACATACTAGGGCTTCAAGGAGTAAGATCATACCATGAGTGTTAATTTTTTATATAGAATTAAGGTCAGTGTTAGAGAAAACCCATTCATGGGTCTGTTCATCTCATTCTGTGTAATGGAGTTTAAATTCTCACCAGTCCGGGAGGGGTGGGTGGATCAAAGCCCCAAGAAGCAGAAGCCTTCAGCAACTTATCTTGCTGCTTTATCAGCAGTTTGGTTTCCCTGACTTGTTTGGGAACTTCTCTGCTGGTGTCCTAGGTGGTGCATTATGGCAATCTGACTGTTGATTCTGCCTTTAGCAATGTCTTTTGGATGTTTGATGTCCTTATTTCCTGAAATTAAAAGCCCTCTTTCTTCCCATATTGTCCCATGGGCTTGGACTACCATGAAGGCATATTTAGAGTTAGTATAGATGTTAACATTCTTTCCCTGGGATGATTCTAAGGCTCTGGTGAGGGCTCTCAGTTCAGCCTTTTGTGCCAATGTTCCTATGGCAAGGGTTTGGGCTTCTGATACTTCGCCCGTGGTGACTACTACATATTCAGATTGTCGTTGATCATTCTCCATGAAACTGCTTCCATCTGTATGTAATTCCCAGTCAGGTTCTGTCAGCAGCTTGTCTGAGAGATCTGGTCTGCTGGAATAAACTTAGTCAATAATGTCCAAGCAATCATTATGGAGATCTGAGCTTTCCTCTGAGTCTGGGAGTAGAGTGGCTGGGTTTAAGGTAATGTTGGTTTTCAAGGTAATATGGGTATTGTCTAAAAAAATGGCTTGATATTTTCCCATGTGCCCTGCCATCAGCCAATACCTTCCCTTCTAACATTTCTCATTAAGGGTTTCTATCCTTTCTATTTTTCCTTTTGAGTTTCAGACAGTTCTTTCTCCCATGACATTCCTCTTTGCATAAGCACATTGATTGGCACCTAGCAGGTCTCTCCTTTTTCATTTCAGGTACCACCTTTCCTTCTGGTTTCCCTCTACTGTTTCTGAGAAAAACAGTGGCCTGTTTTAATTTTATTGTTTCCTGGGCATTGTAACCTTTAAAAGCTATGTCCACCATCTGGGAGGGAGTCATTCTCAATGCCCCACCTAAATGTTGGAGCTTCTGTCTGATATCTGGGGCACTTTACCCAATAAAAGTCATGTTTACCATCCCGACATTGTCTTGTGCCTGTGGATCAGCATCAGTGTGCTTTCAATAGACCTGATAGATCCTTTCTAAAAATTCAGAAGGATCTTCATTTGGTTTCTGTTCAACAGCACATATCACATTCAGGTTTTTTTGTTTAGGTGCCCCTTTCTTAAACCCTTCCAATATGCACCTTTGTAATGTTCTAAGAAGGGTAGGTGCCTGCTATTCAGGTCCCAGTTGGGCCCTGTCAAGGGAATTGCCCTGGCTGGGTTGCAGATCCTATTTGGATCCTCCTGAAGGAGGCTATGAGCCCCTTCATTAGCCTTATTTATAAGTAGCTGCCTTTAATATACTGTTAGCAGGATGTTAAGCAGAGCCTGTACATCTGCCCAGTTTGGATGGTGAGTGGCAAAGTGGAGGTGACAAGATCTGCCATTTTCTGAGGATCCTCCCTATATGAGGGGCTTAAATTATTCTATTTTAGTAAATACGAAGTGGAAAATGGAGTATGGGCCTGTTAGTGACCAGCTAGCTAGCCTTCTTGGTTTATTCTACCTCTAGGATATTGCCTCAAAGGGAATTGTCCTGCTCCAAATAGGGTAACTCCCTGGTCAAATCAGGTGCCCTGCCAGGTCTTCAAGAGGGAGACAATTTCTTCATCATACAGGGGTGGGGCTGTCACCCCTCTGGACTTTATTTCAGGAGTATCCAGCAGCAGGGGTGGTGACAGTGGAAATCTTCCTGCTGCTTATCGTGGGTCCCCTCGGTTCAGGGCATTGAAGAGACTTATTTCATTTCTCTTTTTTCCTGTGTCTTCCTATTTGGGATGGGTTTTGAAGACAATTCCTTTCTCTGCATCATTAGATTGTTGCCTTTTTTTTGCTGAATCCTTACTGTGTAAAGATATAAATGCTTGGACATAAGGAATTTCGTCCCATTTCTTTTATCACTGGTAAACAATTACAATTTGATGGTGTAGTAATTTAGGGAGCCGTTTAAGGGCCATTTTCTATCTAAAGCATACATAGGACAACCAGTGTTACAATAGAAAACCAGTTCCTTCTTAATCATTGGATTATAGCTGTACATGGACCAATCTGCTAAAATTTGGTCCATATGGGCTCCCTTCAGAAGTCTAAACAGGACAACCCCTTATGGCACAAAAGTACAAACCCAAAACCTTAGACATTGCAAGACCCCACAAAAAGTGGGAACATATAAATATAACTTGGATCCATAATTTCATTAGTCTAAATGAGTTCTCACAAGCAAGCCTTTCCTAGTCTTATCTCTTCTCAGTCGATATGTAAGCAGTCCTAAACAGACCCATATGGCATGAACCCCAAATGGCATGAAGCCCAAGTGGCACAAAGCCCAAGTAGCAAGGATGCCTACCAACCAGTACTGCAAATGGTCCTAACTGGACCCAAGCAGCACAAAGCCCAGAGGCAGATTTAACAGGGGGTGCACCAGGTGCACGCCCTGGGCCGCAACTTCTGAAGGGCCCCGCAAAACCCCAGCTTTACACTTTTCTCTAATGACACCAAGTTTGGTTTCATATGTGCAATTTTAATTATGTACGAGTTTACAATCGGCAGTAAAACCTGATAGTATGTTTATATTTGTTTATTTTCATTATTTCATTACTGCACTGTATACTATACACATACTACACTGCATAGGCCCTGTGTAGCTGCACTACCACTCATTGGAGCAATAGAATCATATTTGCTACTTTATACTTACAAAGGTTCTCCTGCAGTGTAGACTTAGGATATATGCAAATACGCAGGGATGTAAATTAGTTTGTGGATATGTACTTGTTTCATTTATGGTTTTAAAAACTTTTCTGCTAGGATTATATCCAAAAAATCCCAAAACACCAATTCAAAAGAACCTATGCACTCCAATGTTCATAGCAGCACTATTTACAATAGCCAAGTGCTGGAAACAACCTAAATGCCCATCTGTAGATGAGTGGATCAAAAAACTATGGTACATTTACACAATGGAATTCTATGTAGCAGAAAGAAAGAAGGAACTTCTACCATTTGCAACAACATGGATGGAACTAGAGAAAATTATGCTTAGTGAAATAAGCCAGGCAACAAAAGAAAAAAACCTTATGCTGTCACCTATTACAGGAAACTAATGAACAACACAAACAAATGAGCAAAATTGAACCAGAGGTATGTAAACAAGAAGTAGACTAACAGTAACAAGGGGGGCGGGGGGGGAGGAAAAGAAAGGTGTAAGGGGAAGGGTCAAGTTAAAAAATATATATATATATGAATGACCCACAGACAGGGGCAACTGAGTGGGGACTAAATGTGGGGGAGGGGAGGGACAGGGTGCAGGGAAACAAGAGGGCTAAAAAAGTGAAACAACTGTAATGGAAAAACAAACAAAAAATTTTTTTAGTGGGGGAAAAATGAAAATATGAAGAATGGAAATGCCAGTTCAGTGAATATTAGGACAAAGATTTTCCTTCACGTTGTATATTTTTCTCCCTATTTGATCCCTCCAGAGTTTGGCATTCTAAACAAGTAAGTAATGACATAAGTTCCTTTGCATAGAACTAATAAGACCAGTTGTCAACAGAGGTTCTTTTTTTTTTTTTTTTGACCAAGTATTTGACTGGAATGTCAAGCCTAAAGGAAACATACTTGGGCTCAGATTGTTACCAGAAAGCCCTGAGGAACTGGGAATGACTTTCAAAGGTAATAAAAGCCCGTGAGATAAAAGGCCTGGTACCATGGTTGGTTGTGCGGTCCACAGCAATCTTTCCAGGGAAGGAACGAAGGTTGTTTTCCTGAAAGATGGCTAGAAGGGACCTTAAGGCACAAGGAAAGACCAGAAAGACTTGGAAAAAACAGGTGTGTACAGGCAAGGATGAATGCCAGATATGTGGCTCAGCTTCTGTGCCCTGAAGAACAGACTGAAGGTCACCCCAAATATTCCTTGGGTAAGTTCCAGCAAAGCAGAACTAAAGATCAAAAGTGATCATTTGCTGCTCTTGTTATGTTTATCCAAACAAACAGGATAAATTAAAAATGGACTTAATGTAGTCCCTTTAAAGACAAGGAGGGTAACCTTAGGGAGAAAAATTATTATTCAAGGAAAATCACAATGATCAGTAGTAGAGTATAAAACAGGGCAACTAACCGTCTTAAAAGTTTCTTCTCCAGATTTAGAGACTTGTTTGCGGGTTATGTTACATAAATTAACACGTGTTTTTTGTTTTCAAAGGACATAAGCCTATGATCGCATTACCTGAGTGATTATCTGTACACATAAGCCTCACTTAATCCTCTCTGCAGCGCTGCCTCCTGAGACTCAACGGTTTGGCTGAACTAAATGGCTGGGTTGGTGAAGAATGGGGTGGTCTGTGGGCTTCACTTTAAAACAGGTTTCTATTTTCAATCCTAATGGCTTGGACAGAAAAGGCCCAGAGGTCTGAGAGGGGGGAAACCTAAACTATTTACCTCAGCCCAAACTAAGTGTAATGGGCAAAAGGGTTTTGGACAGGTGAGACGTGCCTAGCACACCTTCTTACAAAGAAGCCTTTTTTTTTTTTTTCCCTAATATGGAACATTGAAAAATTAATCCCTGCCTTTTGTCATCTAGTAGTTATGGATTGAATGATGTCTTTTAACCCTTTTCGCCAAATCTGTTGCCCCCAGAACACAACAAGGACACCAGCCTGTTAAACCAAGCACGCCGTTGACCAGAGACAGCCAACTGACCTGGAGTCTGCACGATCCTTCCCCATGTGGGAAGGCCACCCTCCACTCCACACCCCCACTCTTATTAGGGTTTTCTGGACCCAAGGGTAGGTAGGACGACGACCATGTCCAGCTTGAAGCAGCTAGAGGAGCTTGAGACCTTCGCCCATTGTCCTTTACAAGATTACAAAGGGTCCTAATATTTGAGAGGGGGGGGATAGTTAATTTTTACGAACCAGGGGTATGGACTTGGGGGGGATTGCTGGAGGAGGGGGGTGCTGGGTGGAGGGGAGCAAGGGGGAGAAAATTGGAACTGTTGTAACAATATAATCAATAAAAAACATTTAAAAAAATAAAATAAAAAATAAAAACTTTTCTGTGTGTATAAATAAATATTCAAGTAAGTTGATATTATATTAAAATAAAATTAATTCCCATTGTTGAAATTATATTAAAATAAAATTAATTCCTGTTGTTACATCAGCACCTGGATTTTCATAGTTTATGAATAATTTCTGAATTTTAATTAATCATTAATTTATTGCATTATAATGAAAAATCTCTTCTCTAGTATTCTAATCATTGAGACTATTCAATTTTACATTTTTATTTTCATTGGTAGCCAGAAAAATGAAACGACATCAAAACTTTGTGATTATTATTATGCTATTATTAATTATATTATACATATATTGTATTCAAATTTTATTAAAAATAAAACATTAATAGTACGTAATATTTTTTATTTATTTAATAATATGGTTAACATGTATTTTTATTTTCCCTGTCTCTCTCTTTTTTTTTAAGGGGCCCAATATTTTCTTCTGCGCCGGGGGCCTCAACCAACCATAATCCCCCTCTGACAAAGCCCAAGCAGCAAGGATAGAAGACCCCTAGTGTGAATGCCAGTTTGACTTAGGGGAGTTCATCTAATTCCCTAAAACCCATTTCATTTCACCAACCAAATGTTTCAGCCAGCTGACTCCTTGAGAAGGAGTGCAGGGAAATTCCCTGAGAAATGCTCTCTGCGGCTGCTGGGGAAATTCTCACAGTCCCATTCTGGGGTCAGCCTGCCACAGGTAGCTGGAATCCAAGCCAGGGCCCTCCAGGGCTTTCTGAAGTTCACACAGTCCTGCAAGAGTTGCCGCAAACTGTAAGCAAACAAACAGAAGTTCAACTGCCTTCTGCAGTGAAAGCCAAACTCATGAGGCAGGTGCTGGTGCAAAAGAAAAGAGGTTTTATTCAGATGCCACATGACTTGGGAGAATGGTGGACTCCCATCTCAAAGCCTATCCCTGCTTCCTGCTCAATCCCACAGTTCTTACAGGGACAGGGAGGGGAGAACTTTTTAAAAAATTTTTTTATCCAAGCCCTATTTATTCATCTTCCTAGCTTTCGACATGCTCTGGGCCCTATTCATTCATATTTCTAGGTTTTGGCACACGTGGGCCCTATCCATTTATCTTTCTAGCTTTTGTTTCACTCTGTGTAAGAACCTCCCCCCATCCCCATCTTGACCAATGAGGAGACTCCCCAGTGCTCTGTCTGCATTAACATATCAACACCTGTTTTGTGGACTAACATACGATTTATCCTGGGGAAAATTTCTATGGACACTTGAGAAAAATGTATTTTCTGCGATTGTTGGATAGAGTGTTCTATATATGTCTGTCCAGTCTAGCTGTTAATGATATTGTTTAAAGTTTATTTCCTTATTGATTTTCTATCTAGATATCCTATCAAATATTAAAACTAGAGTACTGAAGTTTTGAACTATTATTGTAAAACGGTCTATTTCTCCCTTCAATTCTCTCAATGTTTGTTTTATATAGCTTGGGGGCTCTATTGTTTGTCACATATATGCATATAATTGTTATATTTTCTTGAGAAATTAATTACATTTGGGAATTATCAGTGTATTAGGGGTATTAAAACTATGAAATTTGATAAGATCATCTATGTTATCAATGAAGGGAGAAAAGAAGAAGGCCAAGGACTAAGTGCTGGGAACCCTCAAAAATTTAGAATTTTAGAAGAAGAGAAGAACTGGCAAAGGAGTTTCAGAAGAAGTGGCCAGTAAAGTAGAAGGAAAATTAAGAGTGTGGTTGTCCAGCTAAGTGAAGAAAATTGGTTTGGAAATAAGAATCAATATAATGTTCATAAATTAAAGTTCACAGATCAAATGTGCATAATTGTAGGTAAATCTGGGAATCCTGTGTATGAGATACTTTTCAAGATGAAAACTATGCATCTCCTCCTTTGTTGATGAATGCCAAGCTGATGTTACACTTTAGTGGTGGGGATTAGCTCTATCAAGGGTTAGAACACTTCTGTAAAGGGCTAGAGAGTGAATATTTAAGGCTGTATGCATTTATCAGTCTCACTTATGCTGTTGTGCAAAAGCAGATACAGATAATACTTACACAATGGACCTGGCTGTGTTCCAGTAAAACTTTACTCATCGACACTAAAATTTGAAATTTATATCGTTTACCTGTGTCAAAAAATATTGCTTTTTCCCCAGCCACCTAAAGATATAAATAAACACTATTCTTGGCTTGTGGGCCATATAAAAACAAGCAGCAGGCTGGGTCTGACCCACAGACACTGTTTGCAAATCTGCTCTAGATTATAACTTCCGTATTCTCTGTAAGTCTGTGCTCAGTAAAAGTTTCCCCAAGAAAGCTAAAGTTTGCATGAAGACTGGCATAAACTAAAGCAAGTAGGGCTTATCATCTAGGGTGCTTCAGAGACTAATGAATGACAGTGAAAACACCTGGCTTTAACCCAGCAGTACCAAGCCATCATTTTAATAGACCCTTAGGACAATTTCTCCTATCTGAGGAAGAAATCTCAGAACTAAAGCAAAACTGGTTTTTGAGGGAGAAGGCTTAAGAATCAGGTTTGAGAGCTCCTGGGCAAGATGGAGGCCTAGACAGACACACTGCATCTCCCTCCACAACTAAGAAGGAATATAACTACCTCAAAATTAGAGACAGACAGAAGTTCCAGAAAATCAGGCTACATAGAAGTCCAACGAACAAAGATATAAAGAAGAAATACTCATCCAGACAGATAAGAGGGGTGAAGCCGGGGCAGAGAGAATGTGGTGTGGCCATGGCAGCAGTGGTGGCAGTGGCAGGCTGGTGGAAAGTGCAGTCTCACATTACAAAAGTCAGGAGGGACACCTGGGGAGTGTTCCCAGCACCAGACCAGACTGCGCAGTTCATGGCTCCAGCACTAGGGAAAATAAAGCCTCATTCCTTCTGAATGTGAAAAACAGTGGGGGTTAGGAAAGAGGAAGAAACTGCCAATCTCTCAGCAAAGTTCACTTGTTTAAAGGGCCCCCACAGTTCTAGAACATCCACAGATCCACCCACTCTGGAAACGGCGGCCAGGGCAACAGCTAGAGGGGTGCCAGTCCCATAGGGGAAGTGGAAGAAGTGCCTGGAATGGGGTGAGTGCTGAACAAGTGGCATTGTTCCCTCCAGACCCCTCCCCCACATGCAGGACCACAACGCGGTGAAACGGGTCACCCTGTACTGATGAATACCTAAGGCTTCACCCCTTACAATGTAACAGGTGCGACAACTCTACCTAAGACACAGAGGCAAAGAAACATAGGAGCCTGTCAAGATGAGGTGACAGAGAAGTATGGATCAAAGAGGGAATGGACCAAGATTCCAGTGAGAGAACTAAGCGACGAGGAGATAGTCAACCTAACAGATGAAAAGTTAACCAACCTAACAGAAACAGAGTTCAAAACACTGGTGATAAAGATGCTCACAGACTTGACAGATATGCTTAAGTATAGAAAACGCTAAATGAGACAAAGGAAAACCCACAGAAAACCAATGCTGAAGGAAAGGAAACCAGGGTTCAAAACAATGGTTTGGAACATAAGGAAGATATAAACAGTCAACTAGTGCAGAATGAGAAAACAAGAATTGAAAAAAATGAGGAGAAGCTTTTTAAGCACATTCCCTCGCCTACCACTTTGCTTGAAATACTAACATAGACTCAAGTAACCACATTGATTTTGAGCCTCAAAAAAGGTCACCCTCCCAGAATTTGTTCCTACGCTAGCTTAAAACCTTATAATTGGAGAGTTAGTCCTTCAATTCAAGGCCTTGGTTAATAAGGGTAAAAGAAAACCTCGCTCCCCTCCCAGGACAAGTTGAAGAAAGAAACTGAAAGTTGAGGCCGCACCAAGTGCTTCGTACTTTCCCTTAGGTCCACCCTGACAGCACCTTCACTCACAATACATCCATGGAAAGCAATCACGAAGACCCAAAGCACAAGAATTAACTGTAGCATTCAGTGAAAAACATCAATGCAGCACTTACCGGTCAGGTTCTAGGGCTGCAGGCATTTGCCGTGGCAAGTGGCCGGTGGGTTTAGTGCACTTACCTTTGGGTGCTTTTGAAGATTCACAATAAAGTGGTGGCTTTTCCTGTCCTCACAGAATGCCGCTGTCCTCATGTCCGGTGCAGGAATGTGAAGTCCCCAGGGCAGGCAGGTAAAAGGGAAGCTGGCCCAGGGGCTGGAGAAGCCGGGGAGGACCCATGGCTGCTGAGGTAGGAGAGATGGTGCCCATTATGGCAACCAGACCGGCCAGCTATGGAGCCGCAGTGCATGAGAGCCTGCCTGTGCTCACGTGCGTGTACATCAGGGGAGCTACGAAAGCACCAGCCTTTTTCCAAATTGTGTACTTTTAATATGTGCACTTTGCCAATTACCCCTTAGTAAAGTGTTTTCAATTTCACCATTTTTCTCTATTTTTAATTTCAATTTTGTTACATTTTATAACATATACATATATTAAATTAGGACAGGAAAAATGTATATAAATCATTAATAATTTTACACATATTTGAGCGTGCAACTTTCTTGTTGAAAGAGGTGTGTAATCAGAAATGCAGACCTTGTTGAAGCCAGTGGCAAAGCCCACACACTTATCTGCTGCCCTCTACTGCCCCCTGCTGTCAGTGGGTTTTTCTGGCCTCCTTTGATCACTCAACAATTTCAATGACGAAAGATGAAACAAGGAGTAAAGGATTTTTATCAAAAATCTTCCTAGAACCAAATTCTTCTAAACAGGACACACACACATGCATATATATAACCATACATACACACATATCCATGCATACTCACATACACACTTGCACCCATACAAATACAACATAAATACACTTACATATATACACACATGCACACACTCACTGCAGTTGGAAAATAGTAATGGGACACCACAGTGCCTACTACACAAATAGAATACTACTCAGCAGCATGGTTTCTCAGTAAACTGGAAGCTGACATGGCAAGGTTTTGTTTGTTTGGGGAATGAGGTTTTCTTTTACAGTATGTTTTATAATATATTTTATTACAAAAATTAAACAAAACTGTGTAGGAGATTCATTATACTTTGAACACACATCCATGGATTTGCTCCTCTACTTGTTTTTAAACTTTTATTAAAGTATACCCGTGGTGTACAGGTACATTTTTAATAACTGGCTCTCCAAATGCAGTTCCGACATGCACATTGGTTGGTATTTTTGTTTACATTAACAAGGAAGAAGAAAGTGAAAAGGTGAAGACATGTTTTGGAACTTCACTTGTTCTTCTGTGAAGTGAGCAACTTTTTTGCTGAATCAGATAATAGGTTTCAAATACTGGAGGAATATTTCCTTGATTTTTTTCTGCCATTCACAGATACAACACACTTCAAACAAACAAACAAACAAACAAACATATCACCTGAGGATATGTTTTCACTGATTTCTAGAAAAAAGGAGAGAGAGACATTGATGTGAGAAAGAAACATTGACCAGCTGCACCCCAGATGCACCCAGACCAGGGATCCAACCTGGAACACTTAGGTGCACTGGATGATGTTCCAACAAACTGAGCCAGCCAGGCAGGGTTGTACAACATATTTTTAAGTTTAATTTGCATTATTAATATTTTCCTCACCCTGTTAAGTCAAGGAAATTGACAAAATAATGAACCCAGCCCTGATCTATAGTGTCTGCTGAGTTCCACGATGTAAATACTCCCACAATGGCTGATGTCAGCTGCTAATGTGTTGGCACTGAGCATGGATCTGGGAAGTAATGCACAGTAATAACAACTACTATATAGTACTGTATTTCCACATAAAAATACCACAGATGTACATAATCTCAAGGGCAGAGCGAACAGTAAAATAATCAGGAGTATTTACTACTTTTGCTTTAAATGTAATATATTTAACTGTAAACTTATATAATTTAATGTTTTTATTTTTTTTCTTTCTTTTTCCTTCAAACAGTAAGTGCTGGTGAGGATGTGGAGAAAAGGGAACCCCAGCGCACCACTGGTCAGAATGCAGACCAGTGCAGCCACCGTGGAAAAAGCATGGAATTTCCTCACAAAACTAAAAATGGAACTGCCCTTTGACCCAGCAATTCCACCGCTGGTATCACATCCAGTGAATCCTGAAACACCAATTCAAAAGAACCCATGCACCTCCATGTTCATAGCAGAACAATTTACAATAGCTAAATGCTGGAAACAGCCTAAGTGCCCAACTGTAGATGAGTGGATCAAAAAACTGGTACATTTACACAATGGGATACTATGCAGTAAAGAGAAAGAAGGAACTCCTGCCATTTGGGACAACATGGATGAAACTAGAGAGAATTATGCCCAGTGAAATAAGCCAGGCAAAGAAAGCAAAATACCATATGATATCACCTAATACAGGAAACTAAAGAACAACATAAATAAATAAACTAAATAGGACAAGGAGCAGAATAAAAGTCAATAGGGGGGAGGGGGAGGGAGAGAATGGAGATAAGTAAGGGAAGGGTTTGGTCAAGGAACATGTATAAATGACTCATGGACATGGACAAAGGGGAGGGATATGATTGTGGGAGAAGGGATGGGCTGGATGAGGGGGAGCAATGGGGGAAAATTGGAAAAAATGTAATTGAAAAACCAAAAAATAAAATTTAAAAAAATAAATAAATGCCAAAAAAAGAAAAAAGAAGGAAAGAGAGAGAACCCAAATAAACAAAATCAGAAATGAAAGAGGAGATATCATGACCAATATCGCAGAAATACAAAGGATTGTAAGAAATTACTACAAACAACTATATGGCAACAAACTTGACATTCTAGATGAAATGGATAAATTTCTAGAAACATATAATCTTCTAAAACTAAATCAAGAAGAAGCAGAAAGCCTGAACAGACCGATAACAAAGAGTGAAATTGAAACAGTAATAAAAAAACTCCAGGCACAGAAAAGCCCTGGACCGGATGGCTTCACAGGCGAATTTTACAAAACATTTAGGGAAGAACTAACACCTACCCTTCTCAAACTATTCCAAAAAATCTAAGAAGAGGGAACACTCCCAAACTCTTTCTATGAAACTAGTATTACCCTAATTCCAAAACCAGGTCAAGACACAACAAAGAAAAAAAACTACAGGCCAATATCACTGATGAACATAGATGCAAAAATCCTCAACAAAATATTGGCAAACCGGATCCAGCAACACATTGAAAAGATCATACATCATGATCAAGTGGGATTCATCCCAAGGATGTAAGAATGGTTTGATATTTGCAAATCAATAAATGTAATACACCACATAAACAAAATGAAAGGCAAAAATCACATGATTTTATCAATAGATGCTGAAAAGGCATTTGACAAAGTACAATACACATTTATGATGAAAACTCTAAGCAAAATGGGAATAGAGGGAGCATACCTCAACATAATAAAGGCCATATATGAGAAACTCAAAGCCAACATCATACTCAATGGACAAACACTGAAAGCATTACCCCTGAGATCAGGAACAAGACAAGGATGTCCACTGTCTCCACTCCTATTCAACATAGTATTGGAAGTTCTAGCCATATGATTCAGAGAAGAAAAAGAAATAAAAGGCATCCAAATTGGAAAAGAGGAAGTAAAACTATCCTTGTATGCAAATGACATGATGGTATACATAGAAAACCAAATAGACTCGACAAAAAATCTACTCGACCTAATAAGTAAATTTGGCAAAATAGAAGGGTACAAAGTCAATATTCAGGCATTTCTGAACACCAAAAATAAAATATCAGAGACAGAAACTAGAAAAAAAATCCCATTTACTATAGCAACAAGAAAAATAAAGTACCTAGCAATAAACTTAACCAAGGAAGTAAAAGAACTGTACTCAGAAAACTACATAACCTTGAAGAAAGAAATTAAGGAAGATACAAATAAATGGAAACATATACCATGTTCATGGATGGGAAGAATTAACATCATTAAAATGTTCATAGTACCCAAAGCAATTTATAGATTCAATGCAATCCCTATTAAAATACCAGCAAGTATTTCACAGACCTAGAACAAATACTTTAAAAATTTATGTGGAACCAAAAAAGAGCTCAAATAGCCACAGCAATCTTGATACAGAAGAATGCAATAGGAGGACTCACAATACCTGACATCAAACTATACTACAAGGCCACTGTAATCAAACAGCCTGGTACTGGCATAAGAACAGACATATAGATCAATGGAACAGAATAGAGAGCCCAGAAATAAACCCAGGCCTCTATGGTCAACTAATATTCAACAAAGGGAAACATAAAATGGAATGAGAAGAGCCTCTTCAACAAATGGTGCTGGGAGAACTGAACAGGGACATGCAAAAAAATGAAACTAGACCACCAACTTACATCACACACCAGAATAAACTCAAGATGGATCAAAGACTTAAATGTAAGACGTGACACCATAAAAATCCTAGAGGAAAACATAGGCAGGAAAATTTCAGATATCCCATATAACAATATTTTCACTGATACATCTCCTAAGGCAAGGGAAATCAAGGAAAAAATAAACAAATGGGACTACATCAAACTTAAGAGCTTTTGCTCAACAAAAGAAAACATCAGCAAGATGAAAAGGGAACCAACCATATGGGAAAACATATTTGCCAATAATACATCAGATAAGAAATTTATCTGCAAAATATATAAAGAACTTACACATCTCAACACAAAGAAGACAGACAACCCAATTAAAAAAATGGGCAAAGGACCCGAACAAACACTTCTCCAAGGAGGATATACAGAGGGTTCATAGGCATCTGAAAGAATGCTCAACATCATTAGCCATCAGAGAGATGCAAATAAAAACCACAATGAGATACCACTTTACACCAGTCAGAATGGCGATCTTCAACAAATCAACAAACAACAAGTGCTGATGAGGATGTGGAGAAATGGGAACCCTAGTGCACTGTTGGTGGGAATGCAGACTGGTGCAGCCACTGTGGAAAACAATATGGAATTTCCTCAAAAAACTTAAAATGGAACTGCCATTTGAACCAGCGATTACACTACTAGAATATACCCGAAGGATTCTGAAACCCCAATTCAAGAGAAATTATGCACCCCTATGTTCATGGCAGCCCTGTTTACAATAGCTAAGTGCTGGAAACAGCCTAAGTGCCCATCTGTAGATGAGTGGATCAAAAAACTGTGGTACATTTACACAATGGAATACTATGCAGCAGAAATAAAGAAGGAACTCCTGCCATTTGCGACTACATGGGTGGAACTAGAGAGAATTATGCTTAGCAAAATAAACCAGGCAAAGAAAGAAAAATACCATATGATATCAACCCAATACAGGAGACTAATGAACAACACAAACAAATGAACAAAATTGAACAAGGAACAGAGTAACAGTTATCAGGGTGGGGGGTGGGTGGGAAGGGGGTAAGTAGGAGAAGGGTTTAGCAAAGGAACTAATATAAATAACCCATGGACATGGACAAGGGGTCGGGATGGACTGTGGGAGAGGGGTGGGTTGGGTACGGGGTAGCCATGAGGGGAAAAAGTGGAACAATTGTAACAAAGAATAAATAAATAATAAAATTTAAAGATGTTTAGAAAAAAAAAAGGATTTCAGAGAGATAGGAACGTTAATTCGTTTTTCACTTATCTATGCAACCATTGGCTGATCTTGTGTATGCCCTAACAGGGGATTGAGCCCATAACCTGCATCACATTAGGAAGATGCTGTAACCAACTGAGCTATCTGGCCAAGGCCCATTAACCTCCTTTTGAAGTGTTACCACTAGAGGGCTCCCATGAAATAAAGACAGACTGCTCCTCCTACAGGATTTACAAAACACTCCTCCCAAACCCTGTCAAAAGCCCTGACTCACCTCCTTCCTCAAGGAGGCTATTGGTTACTCATGCCCCAGGATGGGAGGAGTTATAGAAATGACTGAGTGCTGAATATGAGTCCGTGCATTCCCAGTGGAGGTCTAGGGCCACAAGTTTCCCTGGGGGGATACAGGAACCCAGTTTGGGCAGAGGAACCCTGGCTGGGGCTTTGACCTCAAACCTTAGTGTGGTCTGCCAGTAAGCTAGCTGTCTCATTGCAATGAGACTGCTTCTTCCCAGGTCCTAACAGGCCCAGCAGCTGCAGTGGCTCCTTTACCTGGATGAGGTGAAATCATGGGAATGCACAGCATGGGAAGAATAGAGGAAAGAAAGTATAGCACAGAAGTTAAGTTCAGACATCAGGAGTCAAGCAAAGCAGTTTGAATCTCTGCCACTTCACTGACTTTATTTGTAATAACTTGTAAACTTTGTTAACTTGGGCAAATTAATGAACCTCTATGAACTTAATTTGCTCATCTGTAGAATGGGGACAATAAAACGTTCCCGGAGAGTTAGTTAACAGATTAAGTAAGGTAATATATATGAAACCAGGAGAGGTTCTTTTTTTTTTTTTCAACAATGACTATTTTTATATTCAGAAGATGAAGGGAGGACTCTTTGTGAAGGCATTTTGGTGGACTGAATTACTATGATCAGAACTGGCAGGGTATGGGAGCATGGGATTTAAAATGGCTCCACATAGCATATAAAATTATTTCATTTCAGTAAAGACTTGCACACCATGTATATACTGCTCCTTTTACATAAATGGGATAGATCTGTGATGTGGGTTTTTTTTGTTTTTGTTTTTGTTTTTTTAGTCCTTACCTGAGAACTTTTTTCATTGCTTTTAGAGACAAAGGAAGGAGATAAAAAGAGAGGAAAACTGATGTGAAAAAGAAACATCAATCGGTTGTCTTCTGCATGTGCCCCTACCGGGGAGCAAATCCACAAACTAGGTATGTGCCCTGACTGGGGACTCACCTGCAACCTTTCCATCTACAGAACAACACTCCAACCAACTGAATAACACCAGCTAGGGTGATGTTTTTTAACAATTTTTTTCTTTTTTGCTGGCTTTACCCCTTCGTTAGTAAAACATATCCCCTCCAGCCTACCACAAAACCCTTTTTAACAAATTGGTGTTTTGACTTGTGTTCTTATCCATGCTCATATAAAATAATATATATATGTATATATGGCTTTATAAAAATGATTCCTATAATGACCATCACCCATAAATGATTAAAGCAGGAGATTTCCTACAGAAGTTGTTCTGAATCTTCATGGTGACAAGTTCAGGTCCCTTTCCTTTTGAATAAAGTAAGTGCATTGTCAAAAAAAAAAAAAGTAGGTTCCTATAATATCTGCATCTTGTTCTTCTTACTCAATTATAATTCATAGGAATAGCTTTCCAAGCCAATATATAGACTCTCCCATTTTTAGTGACTGCATGAAGAGCAAAGGTTTTGTAATTAGGTCAGCAATTTCTCAGTTGAAGGGACTTGCTTTGTTTCTACCCATTTGCACTAAGAACAATGCTTCCATAAGCACCATTATACCATTACCATTGTAAACCTTTTAAAAATATGTCATATATATTTTATGTAAAGATTTTTATTTTTATGGGAAAGATCCCAAAAAGTGGATTTTCCAAGTCAAAGGGGTCTTGCATTTTTTATTTTAAACAGTTGTTTCCAGATTGCATTTTAAAAATTCTGTAAAAATTTACATTTTTGCCAGCCCCAAATGACATTATCCTCTTCACCAAATTCCTGGTAACAGTAGGCTTAGCTTTATTTTGCTTGTTTGAAGTTTTTTTTTTCTTTTTATTGTGGACATTTCTAAACATTTTGAAAGCAGATAAAATAGTTTAATGAGCCCAAAATACAACTCAGCTTCAGCAGTTATCAACATCCTGCTATTACTGTAGCCTTCTTTTTAATTTTAGCAAATGTATGGGTATAATGTGATACACTTGTTACTTTTATTTTTATTTATTTATTTATTTATTTTTCCTTTTATTTTTTGGTTTTTCAATTACAGTTGACCCATTTTCCCCCATGCTCCCCCCCACCCAACCCACACCTTCTCCCACAATCATATCCCTCCCCGTTGTCCATGTCCATGAGTCATTTATACACGTTCCTTGACTAGACCCTTCCCTTACTTATCCCCCTTCTCTCCCTCCCCCCTACTCCCTATTGATTGCTATTCTGCTCTTTCTTCTATTTAGTTCTTTTGTTTGTGTTGCTCTTTAGTTTCCTGTATTAGGTGATGTCATATGGTATTTTTCTTTCTTTGCCTGGCTTATTTCACTAAGCATAATTCTCTCTAGTTCCATCCATGTTGTCGCAAATGGCAGGAGTCCCTTCTTTCTTTCTGCTACATAGTATTCCATTGTGTAAATGTACCACAGTTTTTTGATCCACTCATCTACAGATGGGCACTTAGGCTGTTTCCAGCACTTAGCTATTGTAAACAGGGCTGCCATGAACATAGGGGTGCATAAGTTTTTTTGAATTAGGGTTTTAGGGTTTTTCGGGTATAATCCTAGCAGTGGAATCGCTGGTTCAAAAGACAGTTCCATTTTTAGTTTTTTGAGGTAATTCCTTACTGTTTTCCATAGTGGCTGCACTAGTCTGCATTCCCACCAACAGTGCAGTAGGGTTCCTGTTTCTCCACATCCTCGCCAGCATTTGTTGTTTGTTGATTTGTTGATGATGGCCATTCTGACTGGTGTAAAGTGGTATCTCATTGTGGTTTTTATTTGCATCTCCCTGATGGCTAATGATGTTGAGCATTTTTTCATGCGTCTATGGACCTTCTGTATGTCCTCTTTGGAGAAGTGTTTGTTCAGGTCCTTCACCCATTTTTTAATTGGGTTGTTTGTTTTCTTGATGTTGAGTCGTATAAGCTCTTTATATATATTAGAAATCAGTCCCCTGTCTGTGATAACATTGGCAAATACATTTTCCCATATGGTTGGTTTCCTTTTCATCTTGCTGATGTTTTCTTTTGATGAGCAGAAACTCTTTAGTTTGATGTAGTCCCATTTGTTTATTTTCTCCTTTATTTCTCTTGCCTTAAGAGATATATCCATGAAGATATTGTTATGTAGGATATCTGAAATTTTTCTGCCTATGTTTTCCTCTAGGACTTTTATGCTGTCACGCTTACATTTAAGTCTTTGATCCATCTTGAGTTTATTCTCGTGTGTGGTGTAAGTTGGTGGTCTAGTTTTATTTTTTTGCACGTCCCTGTCCAGTCCTCCCAGCACCATTTGTTAAAGAGGCTCTTCTCATTCCATTTTATGTTCCTTCCTCCTTTATCAAATAATAGTTGACCATAGATGCCTGGATTTATTTCTGGGCTCTCTATTCTGTTCCATTGATCTATATGTCTGTTCTTATGCCAGTACCAAACTGTTTTGATCACAGTGGCTTTGTAGTATTGTTTGATGTCTGGTACCGTGATTCCTCCTGCTGTGTTCTTCTGTTTCAAGATTGCTTTTGCTATTCAGGGTCTTTTTGGGTTCCATATGAATTTTTGGAGTATTTATTCTAGGTCAGTGAAATATGTCATTGGTATTTTAATAGGGATTGCATTGAATCTGTAAATTGCTTTGGGTAGTATGGCCATTTTGATGATGTTGATTATTGCCATCCAAGAACATGGTATTTGCTTCCATTTATTTGTATCTTCCTTAATATCTTTCTTCAATGTTGCATAATTTTCAGTGTACAGGTCTTTTATCTCTTTGGTTAAGTTTATTCCTAGGTACTTTGTTTTTCTTGTTGCTATAGTAAATGGTGTTTCCTTTTTTGTCTCTGTCTCTGATATTTTATTGTTGACGTACAGAACTGCCTTAGATTTCTGTATATTTATTTTGCACCCTGCTATTTTGCCAAATTCACTTATTATATCGAGTAGTCTTTAAGTGGAGTTTATAGGGTTTTCTAGGTATAGTGTCATGTCATCTGCATATAATGATAGTTTTATTTCTTCTTTCCAAATTTTGATGCCTTTTATTTCTTTTTCTTGTCTGATTGCTAGGGCTAGGACTTCCAACACTATGTTGAATAGAAGTGGAGAGAGTGGACAGTCTTGTCTAGTTCCTGATTTCAGGGGGAATGCCTTCAGTTTTTGTCCATTGAGTATGATGTTGACTTCAGGCTTCTCATATATAGCCTTAATTATGTTAAGATATGCGCCCTCTATTCCCATTTTGCTGAGTGTTTTCATCATAAATGGGTGTTGTACTTTACCAAATGCTTTTTCTGCATCTATTGATATGATCATGTAATTTTTTTCTTTCATTTTGTTTAGGCGATGTATTATATTTATTGATTTGCGAATATTAAACCATCCTTGCATCCCTGGGATGAATCCAACTTGATCGTGGTGTATGATCTTTTTGATGTATTGCTGGATCCTGTTTGCCAATATTTTATTGAGGATTTTAGCATCTATGTTCATCAGTGATATTGGCCTGTAGTTTTCTTTCTTTGTTGTGTCTTGACCTGGTTTTGGGATTAGGGTAATACTGGCTTCATAGAAAGAGTTTGGGATTTTTTCCTCTTCTTGAATTTTTTGAAATAGTTTGAGGAGGGTAGGAGTTAGTTCTTCCCTAAATGTTTTGTAAAATTCGCCTGTGAAGCCATCCGGTCCAGGGCTTTTGTGTGCAGGGAGATTTTTGATTACTGTTTCAATTTCCTTCTTTGTTATTGGTCTGTTGAGACTTTCTACTTTTTCTTGATTCAGTTTTGGAGGGTTATATGTTTCTAGAAATTTATCCATTTCTTCTAGGTTGTCAAATTTCTTGCCATACAGTTGTTTGTAGTAATTTCTTACAATTGTTTGTATTTCTGAGGTATCAGTCGTGATTTCTCCTCTTTCATTTCTGATTTTGTTTATTTGGGTCTTCTCTCTTTTTTTCTTGATGAGCCTGGCTAGAGGCTTGTCGATTTTGTTTATTTTTTTCGAAGAACCAGCTCCTAGTTTTGTTGATTTTTTGGATTGGTTGTTTAGTCTCTATGTCATTTAATTCTGCTCTGATCTTGATGATTTCCTTCTTTCTTTTTGCCCTAGGCTTTGTTTGTTGTTGTTGTTCTAGTTCTTGTAGCTTTAGGATTAGATTTTTTATCTGAGCTTCTTCTATCCTTTTCAGATATGCCTGTATTGCTATGAACTTCCCTCTTAGGACTGCTTTTGCTGTGTCCCATAGATTTTGGGCTGTTGTGTGTTCATTGTCATTAATTTCTAGAAATTTCTTGATTTCTTCTTTGATGTCATTGTTAACCATTCATTGTTTAATAGCGTGTTATTCATTCTCCATGAGTTTGGGTGTCTTTGAGTTTTTTCTCTGAGATTGATTTCTAGTTTCAAAGCATTGTGGTCTGAAAAGATGCTTGATATGATTTCAATTTTCTTGAATTTGTTGAGGCTTGTTTTGTATCCTATTATGTGGTCTATCTTTGAAAATGTCCCATGTGCATTTGAAAAGAATGTATATTTTGCTTCTTTGGGATGAAAAGTTTTATACATATCAGTTAAGTCCATGTGGTTTAGTGTGTTGTTCAATGCCTGTATATCCTTTGTCTTTCTTTGCTTTGATGATCTGTCTATTGTTGATAATGGTGTGTTGAAGTCCTCTACTATGAGTGTGTTGCTGTTAATATCCTTCTTGTGGTCTTCTAGTATTTGCTTTATGTATTTGGGTGCTCCTATGTTGGGTGCATATATTTTTATCAGTGTTATATCTTCTTGATGGATTGTTCCTTTAAGTATTACGAAATGTCTTTCTTTGTCTCTTTTTATTGCCCTTGCTTTGAAATCCGTTTTATCTGATATGAGGACTGCTACCCCAGCTTTTTTTTCAGGTCCATTTGCTTGGAATATTTTTTTATATCCCTTTACTTTCAGTCTATGTAAATCTTTTGTTTTGAGGTGTGTTTCTTGTAGACAGCAAATATGTGGGTCCTGTTTTCTTATCCATTTCATTACCCTATGTCTTTTAATGGGAGCATTTAATCCATTTACATTTAAGGTTATTATTGACATGTATTTGTTCATTTCCCTTTGTACCTCTGTTCCTCTCTTCTTTTTTTTTCTTCCTTTTTCTTAAAACATTCCCTTTAGCATGTCTTGCAATGCTGGTTTGTTGGAGATGTATTCTTTCAGTCTTCCTTTGTCTGAGAAACTCCTTATTTCACCTTCCATTTTGAATGAGAGCCTTGCTGGGTAGAGTATTCTTGGTTGTAGGCCTTTGATTTTCATTGCTTGAAATATTTTTGACCATTCCCTTCTGGCTTGTAGTGTTTCTGTTGAGAAATTGGTCGATAGCCTTATTGGTGCTCCCTTGTATGTTATTTGCTGTTTTTCTCTTGCTGCTTTTAGGATTCTCTCTTTGTCTTAGAATGTTGCCATTTTAACTATGATGTGCCTTGGAGTGGGTTTTGGGGGGTTCCTCTTTTTTGGAACTCTCTGTGCTTCCTGGACTTGCATAACTTTTTCTCTCATCGGGTGGGAAAATTTTCTGTCATTATTTCTTCTATCAGTTTTTCTATTCCTTGTTCTTCTGATCCCTCTTTAATTCCAATGACTCTGATATTGTTCTTCCTTTTGCTATCCTGTAATTCCCTTACCTCTTCTTCATACTTTTTCAATCTTTTTCATTTTGCTGTATCGTCTGAGAATTTTTTTCTACGTTATCTTCTAACTCACTAATCTGATACTCTGCTTTGTTTATTCTGCTTTTGACTGATTCTATTGTGTTTTTCAGTTCAGAGATTGCATTCTTCATTTCTTCCTGGTTCTTGTTGATCGTTTCTATGTCTTTTTTTATGCTGCTGTAGTTCTCTGCAAGTTCCCTGTAATTTTCTTGGAGCTGTTGGTAACTTCCTTGGAGGCTGTCATAGTTGTTTTTGAGGTTGTCGAGTATATTGAGCTTCTTCACCACCATTGTTCTGAATTCCGTGTCTGACATTTGGGCTATGTCTATTCCATCTACCTCTCTTTCTGGGGATTCCTCTTTTCTTTTCATTGAGAGGTTGTTTCTGCGTCTTACCATGTTGGATTCTTCTTGTTTGTTTTTATTTTGGGGAGTTTTGTCTGCTTTGACTTCCCACCTTTGTGGTATGAGATTCTTTATAGGAGATCTGGGGGTTTCAGTGGTGCAGTCTCTTTGATATCCTGAGCCTGATGTTCTTGGGGTACCCTTTATGTCGTTTGTTTATGCTGTCTGGTTATATTTCAGCTGCTCTTTGGTAGGATCTTCCTTCTGGCTAGTTGATTGAGAGTCACTCTATCCACTTTGTCTTGAGTTCTTTTGTGGAGATGTCAGTTCAGCCTTTGTGTGTCCTCTTCTTTTTCTGCATCCACAGCTGGTCTAATGTGGCAGGTCAGAGGTTCCTATTCCTTGCAGCAGTGGTGTGCGCGCGGTGACCAGCATGGCGCGTTCCTTTGGCATCTGTTGGAGCTAGCTGAGGTGCCCCTGCGCACAAGGCACCCGAGAGCCCACCTCAGGCCTGCCAAGCCGCTCTCCGGGAGTTGGTCTCTCGCCTCCCAGTGCTGGGCCCCAGACACTGTGCACAGTGGAAGTGAGCGATTGGCGGGTGCTTTTGCACACTCACATGCCTGTGCGCACCCATGCGCGCCCAAGGCAGCTGGGGAGCTAGCCTCAGGCCTGCCGAGCTGTGCTCCGGGAGTTGGTCTCTCGCCTCTCAGGGCGGGGCCCCGGACACTTGTGCTCAGTAGAAGTGAGCGTCTGTGAGTCGCTGCCGTCCGCTGTTCCCATGCCGCAGCCGCCTGTCCTCCCCACACCCGCCTGGGCAGGCACGAACAGAGCCTGAGCTAGTGGTCTGCTTTCTGGCCTGGGGCCCGGCGCCCACGGGTGCTGGCTAGGGGCATCTGTGCACGGTCTTCTGCGTGTCCAGTGGGCCCTCCCTGTGCCCGTTGGGGCACTGATCTTATGTCTGTTGGGGTGTGTCCGAGGGGCACCTGGACGTGCGGCCCTGCGCACCTGGGCCAGTGAATGAGGACACTTCCCTATGCCCGCCCCCATGACCCAAAGGGAGGGTTGGGGAGTGGATGAGCGTGCCTCTGCGCCTGTGCTCCTCAAGAATGTCCTATCACCCCCAAACTTTCCCCCACTCTCTGCAGTTCACAAGAGAAAAATATAAAGGAAAAATTATGATTTCACTTGCTCGGCAGCACGCTGTCTCCCGTCTTCCAGCGTCAATGCCACCTGGTCAGGTCCCGTTTCTGCCAGCGGGCAGAGATCCGCTTTCCTCCTGACTCCCTTCTGGGGAAACCTGTGGTCGCCAAAAAGCCTTTGTGTCCTTCCAGTCACAGCTCAGGCAGCCACCCCAGTCAGGAATCCCATTTCATCCCTTTTTCTTCCACTATCCTCACTAAACAAGTTGTTCCCAGATGGTTTTTCTCTAATCCAGCAGTGCCAAGGCTCGACTCCTGCCAGTGTCCAACTGCTCACTGAGATGTTCTGTCTGCAATTAGTCCAAACTACAGACGGGTCTCGGGAGCTTGAGAGCGCAGCCTCCCCTCACTCCTCCGCCATCTTCCAACACCACTTGTTACTTTTAAAAGCCTTGTTTAAACTTTCTCTAACTGCTAGTGATTTTGAACACATTTTTTAATATTTGGAGTGGTTGGTCCTGTTGTAAGTGTCTTTCATAGCCTTTGCATATTTTTTGTAGTTTGTCTTTTTCTTGTCAATTTATAGGAGCAGTTTGTATGTTAAAAATGTTAATCCTTATCTTCTCTGTTGCCCATATTTTTCTAATCAGATGTTTGTTTATGATATATTTTGCCCTTCTAACATTTTTGATATTTTATATATTTCAAATATATCTTTTTTTTTTCTTTTATAGCTTCTATATCTCTTGTGTTGCATAAAAAACCCACAAAATGAAAAGACAACATACTAATTGGGAGAAGATATTCACTGATAATACACCTCACAAGGGGATAACTTGGGAGCGAGAGATCCCAGCCCCAGACCAGACTGCATAGCCCAGGGTCTCAGGGCGAGGAAGATAAGTCCCCATAACTCCTGGCTATAAAAGCCAGTGGGGGGTGGGGCAGCAGAAGAAACTGCTGGCTTTTTAGAAGACTCTGCTTAAAAGGTCTGCATGGTCTTGGAATGTACACAAACCCACCTACTCTGAGATTCAACCCCAGGGCAACAGTTGGAAGGGCACTAGTTGCATATGGGGAATGAGAAAAGTGACAGGATATGGGGTGAGTGCCAAGCAAATCTCCAGAAGCCAGGCAGCAACATTTTTCCCTCTCCAAGCCCTCCGCCCACACAAAGCCACAAAGCAGAAAAGCAGGTTCCCCCGCTCTGGTGATTACCTAAGGCTCCACCTTATACAATTTAGAGGTTCCTTTTCTATAATAGGCCACACTACTAAGACAGGGAGTCAAAGCAGCTCTACTTAACACACAGAAGCAAACAAAGGGAGGCTGTCAAATTTTGGAGACCAAGAAATATGGCCCAAATAGAAGAAAAAAGCAAATCCCCCAAAAGAACAAACCAAAACCGAGATAACCAACCTATCAGATGCAGAGTTCAAAACACTGGTGATCAAGATTCACAAAGAACTCACTGAGTATGGCAACAACATAAAGGAAGAAATGAAGGTCACACTAAGTGAAAAAAGAAAAATTTACAGGAACTCAAAAGTGAAGGGAAAGAAGCCAGGATTCACGTCAATTATTTGGAACATAAGGAATAAGCATTCAATCAGAACAGCAAGAAGAAACAAGAATTGAAAGGGGAAAAAAAATGAGGATAGTATAAGAAACCTCTGGGACATATCCAAATATACCAACATCTGAATCATAGGGATGCCAGAAGGAGAAAAGAAAGAGCAAGAAATCAAAAACTTATTAGAAGAAATGAAAGAAAACTTCCCTAATTTGGCAGGAAATAGATGTACAAGTCCAGGAAGCACAGAGAGTTCCAAACAATTTGTACCCAAAGAAAACCACACCAAGACAAATCATAATTAAAATGCCAAAGGTTAAAGATAAAGAGAGAATCTTAAAAACAGCAAGGGGAAAGCAGAGAGTTACCTACAAAGAAGTTCCCATAAGACTATCAGCTGATTTCGCAAAAGAAACTTTGCAGGCAAGAAGAGACTGGCAAGAAGTATTCAAAGTGATGAAAAGCAAGGACCCACAACCAAGACTACTCTATCCAGCAAAGCTATCATTTAGAATGGAAGGGCAGATAAAGTGCTTCCCAGACAAAGTAAAGCTAAAGGAGTTCATCATCACCAAGCCATTATTATATGAAATGTTAAAGGAACTTATTTAAGAAAATGGAGATCAAAACGATGAACATTAAAATGACAACAAACTCACAACTATCAACAACTGAATGTAAAAAATAAAAATAAAATTCAACTAAACAAACCAGAATAGGAACAGAATCATAGGTTTCAGGGTCATTTGGAAGGTTATCAGCTGGGAAGGGGAAGGGGAAAAAATGGGGAATTGGTGTGGAGATTAAGAAGCATTATTGGTTGGTGCAACATAGACAGGGGAAGTTAGCAATAATATAGGAAAAGGTGAAGCCAAAGAACTTATATACATAACCCATGGACATGAACTAAGGGGAGTGGGATTGCTGGAGGGAAGGGGGGATACTGGGCAGAGGGGAGCAAAGGGGAAAAAACTGGGACTACTATAACATCATAATCAATAAAATATACTTTAAAATAAAAATAATAATAATTTTTGAAAAAGACATGTGCGAGAATATTCAGAGCACTCTTCATAATAGCCAAAAACTGGTGAGAAGAAAGACTAATGTCCAGCATAGATATGTAAATTGTGTCACATTCATACAATGTAACACTGTACAACAACAATGACATGGACAATCTCACAAAAATAATATTGAAAGAAGAAGTCAGACATTGAAAAGAGCATACTGTATAATTCTGTTTATATATTTTAAAATAAACAAAACTAATTTATGGCATTAAGAAGGCAGCGTAGCCCTGGCCAAGTGGCTCAGTTGGTTGGAGCATTGTCCCTTACACCAAAAGATTGTGTGTTTTAATCTTAGTTCAGGGCTCATATCAAGAGTTGCGTTTGATCGCCTATTGGAGCACATACAAAAAGCAGCTGATGTTTCTCTCTCACATCAATCTCTGTTTGTCTGTCTCTTTCTCTTTCCCTTCGTCTGTCTCTAAAATTAATACGTATATTGTTGGATGAGGACTTTTTAAAAGAAGTCAGTGGAGATGTTACTTTTAGAATGGAGTGCAAAAAACCTTTTGGGGTTGCTGGTCATATTCTGTTTTTAATCTGTGTGCAGGTTTAATGGGTGTGTTCCCTGTGTGATTTATTATTTCTACACTTTTCTATAAGTATAATATAAAATGTTAATAAGATGCACATGAAAACTTGCACACAGATGTTTGTAGCAGCTTTATTCATAATTGCCAACAGTTGGAAGCAACCAAGATGTCCTTCAGTAGGTTAATGGGTAAATAAATTGTTCTACATCTAGACAATAAAATATTATTTGGTGACAAAAAGAAACGAGCTTTCAAGCCATGAAAGACATGGAGGAACCTTCAATGCACATGACTAAGTGAAAGAAGCTAATCTGAAAAGGTACATACTTTATGATTCAAACTATCTGACATTCTGGAAAAGGCAAAACTAGAGAGACATTAAAAAGAACAGAGATTGTCAGAGGTTTGGGGAAAGAGGGACAAATAAGAGGAGCACAGAAAATTTTTAGGGCAGTGAAACTATTTTGCCTGATATTGGGTTGGCCAAAAAGGTTTTTTTCTTCGTAAAATGACACTAGTTGAGATTAGTTGTCTATAACTTCATTATAAACAACTTTGTTAGAGTATATTGTGACAGCTGTCATGTCAGTGTGAATTTTTTAAAAACTTATTAAAACTGAGGACATTTTTGTAGCCACAATAAATATTGAAGATGGAAGAAAATACGCAACATTTTTAGCATATTATGCTTTATTATTTCAAGAAAGGTAAGAAGCACCACTGAAACACACAAAAAAAGATTTGTGCAGTGTATGGAGAAGGGGCTGTGACTGAGCAAATGTGTCAAAAGTGGTTTTCAAAGTTTCATGCTAGAGATTTCTTGCTGAACAATGCTCCACGGTTGGGTAGACCAGTTGATAGCAATCAAATCGAGACATTAATTGAGAACAATCAATGTTATACCACGCAGGAGATAGCTGACATACACAAAATATCCAAATCAATAAAGTTATTGGGAAAAATGAAAAATGTGTCTTTTATTTTATGGAAAAACTGAACAGATTTTTGGCCAAACCAATACTAAAGTAGTGAATTTATGTCATACATTTGTCCAAACCCACAGGAAGTAAACCACCAAGAGTGAATTCTAATGTACAGAATGGACTTTGGGTGATGATGTGTCAATGTGGGTTCATCTGTTGTCACAAGGGAACCACTCTGGTGCAGGATGTTTATAGTGGGGAGCAAAAGGTGTGGGAAATATTTGTACCTTCCACTCAGTTTTGCTATGAACCTAAAACTGCTCTAAAAAATAAAATCTATTTTTAAAGAGATTTACTTTCTTCCTGATAATTATGCCAAGGCATTTATTAAATTTTCCAGTGAAATAAAATCTTTGTGATTTAATAAATTCTCACATATACTGATGTATGTGTCTAGATTCTTTATTCACTCCAACTGATATATTTATCTATTCATCAATTCCTGAGTGAAAATTATACTAATACTGTAGTTTTACAGTGTATTCTGATATCTGGAAAACAAGCCCCCTTCTTGTTATTCCTCATTTTCACACTTTTCTTAACTACTATCAGGGATTAACTCTTGCATATAATATTTTTTAAAAATTTTCTGGGTGGACCCTGTTTGGTAATAATTCCTTCCTCTCAGACTTAAGACCCTTTATAATCTTATAAAGAAAAATAGGCAAAGGTCTCGAGCTCCTCTAGCTGCTTCAAGCTGGACATGGTTGTTGTCCTACCTACCCTTGGGTCCAGAAATCCCTAATAAGAGTGGGGTTGTGGAGGGGAGGGTGACCTTCCAACATGGGGAAGGATCTTGCAGACTCCAGGTCAGTTGGCTGTCCCCAGACAACGACATGCTTGGTTTAACAGGCTGGCGTCCTTGTTGTATTCTGGGGGCAGCAGATTTGGCAACAGGGTTAAAAGGCATCATTAAAAGCACAACCACTAGAGGACAAAGGCAGGGATTAATTTTTCAATGTCCCACATTAGGGAAAAAAAAAGCTTCTTTGGAGGAAGTGTGCATGGCACATCACACCTGTCCAAAGCCCTTTTGCTCATTATACTTAGTTTGGCTGAGGGGAATATTTTAGGTTTCCCCCCCACTCTCAGACCTCTGGGCTCTTTCTGTCCAAGCCATTAGGATAGAAAAGAGAAACCAGTTTTAAAGTGAAGCCCACAGACCACCCCATTCTTCACCAACCCAGCCACTGAGTTCAGCCAAACCCTTGAGTCTCAGGAGGCAGCGATGCAGACAGGATTAAGTGAGGCCTATATATACAGACAATCACTCAGGTAATAAGATTATAGGCTTACGACCTATGAAAACAGAACACACGTGTTAATTTATGCAACATAACCCACAAACTAGTCTCTAAATCTGCGAGGCTGTCTTATTGGGAAGACATCCAGTTGCAAGGCATTTGACATTCTTCTTGCCTGTAAATTAAGCATCTTTGATGATGTCATAGACCTAGTTTAACTTTCAAATGAAAACAAACTTTAATTGAAAATAAACTTTAAAGACAGTTAGCTGCATTACTTTATAGTCTACCACCGAGCATTGTGATTTTACTTGAATCGTGATTTTTCTCCTTAAGATTACCCTCCTTGTCATTAAAGAGACTGCATCAAGTCCAGTTTAAATTTATCCTGTTCATTTGTATAAACACAACAAGAGCAGCAAATGATCACATATGATCTTTAAGTCTGCTTTGCTGGGACTTACACAGGAACCTTTAGGGTGACTTTCAGTCTGCCCTTCAGGGCACAGAAGCTGAGCCACATACCTGCCATTCAGCCTTGCCTCTAAACACCTGTCTTTTCCAAGTCCTTCAGGTTTTCCTTTGTGCCTTAAGGTTCCTTCTAGCCATCGTTCAGGAAAGCAACCTTCGTTCCTTCCCAGGAAAGATTGCCATGAACCGCACAACCAACCAAGGTACCAGGCCTTTTTCCTTGTAGGTTTTTATTACCTTCGAAAGTCAATCTCAGTTCCTCAGGGCTTTTTGGTGACAACCAGAGCCCAGGCATATCTCCTTTAGGCATGACATTCCAGTCAAAGTCTTGGTTAACAAAACCTCTATTAAAAACTGGTCTTATTGAGCCCTGGCTGCTGTGGCTTAGTGGATTGAGTGTCTGCCTGCAAGCCAAGTGTCGCTGGTTCGATTCCCAGTCAGGGCACATTACCAGGTTGCAGGTCAGGTCCCCAGTTGGGGGCGCGAGTGAGAGGCAATCATACAATGATGTTTCTCTCCCTCTCTTTCTCCTTTCCCCTCTCTCTAAAAATAAAAAAATAAAATAAACAAACAAATAAATAAATAATTTAAAAAATTGTCTTATTAGTTTTATGCAAAGAATCTTATGTCATTACTTATGTCTTCAGAATGCCAAATTGTGGAGGGATCAGGTAGGAAGAAAAATATACAATGTGAAGAAAAATCTTTGTCTTCCTAATATTCACTTAAATTGCATTTCCATGCCTTATACTTTCTTTTGTTCACTTTCCTACATGTGAAGTTTTTTTGGGGGGGGTGGCAGTGGGGATTTGCTGGCTTATTTATTTATTTATTTTACTTATTTTTTTTTTGCACTAAACATTTTTTTGTCTGTTTTTCTATTACAGTTGTCGCACTTATTTTTCCCCCATTGTTCCCTCCAACCCCACCCACCCCTTTTCCCACAGTCAATCCCAACCCCGTTGTCCATGTCCATGGGTCATTTATACATATTCTTTGACTAGACCCTTCCCCTTCTTACCTCGTTCTCTCCCTTCCCCTTCCGCACTTGTCACTGTTAGTCTGCTCCTTGTTTACATGGCTCTGGTTCAGTTTTGCTCGTTTGTCTGTGGTGTTCACTAGTCTCCTGTATTAGGTGATATCATATGGTATTTGTCTTTCATTGCCTGGCTTATTTCACTAAGCATAATTCTCTCTAGTTCCATTCATGTTGTCGCAAATAGTAGGAGTCCCTTCTTTTTTTCTGCTACATAGTACTCCATTGCATAAATGTACCACAGTTTTTTGATCCACTCATTTACAGATGGGCTGTCAGGCTGTTTCCAGCACTTGGCTATTGTAAATAGTGCTGCTATGAACATAGGGGTGCATAGGTTCTCTTGAATTGGAGTTTCAAGGATTCTTCGGGTATAATCTTAGCAGTGGCATTGCTGGTTCATAAGGCGGTTCCATTTTTAGTTTTTTGAGGAAATTCCATATTGTTTTCAATAATGGCTGGATCAGTCTGCATGCCCACCAGTAGTGCACTAGGGTTCACTTTTCTCCGCATCCTTCCCAGCACATGTTGTTTGATTTGTTGATGATGGCCATTCTGACTGGTGTGAGGTGGCATCTCATTGTGGTTTTTATTTTCATCTCTCTGATGGCTAGTGACATTGGGCACCCTTTCATATGCTTATGGACCTTCTGTATGTCCTCCTTGGAGAAGCGTTTGTTCAGGTCCTTTGCCCATTTTTTAATGGGATTGTCTGTTTTCTTGGTGTTGAGACTTATATGTTCTTTATATATTTTGGAGCTCAATCCCTTGTCTGAGGTATCATTGGCAAATATATTTTCCCATATTGTTGTTTCCCTTTACATCTTGTTGATGTTTTCTTTTGCTGAGCAGAACTTCTTTAGTTTTATGTAGTCCCATTTGTTTATTCTTTCCTTTATTTCCCTTGCCTTAGGAGATATATTGGCAAAAATATTGCTACGTGGGATATCTGAAATTTCCCTGCCTATGTTTTCCTCTAGGGCAGCGGTTCTCAACCTGGAGGTCGAATGACCATTTCACAGGGGTCGCCCAAGACTATCGGAAAACACATATATAATTACATATTGTTTTTGTGATTAATCACTATACTTTAACTATGTTCAATTTGTAACAATGAAAATACATCCTGCAGATCAGATATTTACATTACAATTCACAGCAGTAGCAAAATTACAGTTATGAAGTAGCAACAAAAATAATTTTATGGTTGAGGGTCACCAAAACATGAGGAACTATATTAAAGGGTCGCGGCATTAGGAGGTTTGAGAACCACTGCTCTAGAACTTTTATGGTGCCACAGCTTACATTTATGTCTTTGATCCATCTTGAGCTTATTCTGGTGTGTGGCATAAGTTGGTGGTCTAGTTTCATTTTTTTGCACATCCCTGTCCAGTTCTCCCAGCACCATTTGTTGAAGAGGCTCTTCTCATTCCATTTTATGTTTCTTCCCCCTTTGTTGAATATTAGTTGACCATAGAGGCCTGGGTTTATTTCTGGGCTCTCTATTCTGTTCCATTGATCTATATATCTGTTCTTATGCCAGTACCAGGCTTTTTGATTACAGTGGCCTTGTAGTATAGTTTGATGTCAGGTATTGTGAGTCCTCCTATTGCATTCTTCTGTATCAAGATTGCTGTGGCTATTTGAGCTCTTTTTTGGTTCCATATAAATTTTTGAAGTATTTGTTCTAGGTCTGTGAAATACTTGCTGGTATTTTAATAGGGATTGCATTGAATCTATAAATTGCTTTGGGTAGTATGGACATTTTATTGATGTTGATTCTTCCCATCCATGAACATGATATATGTTTCCATTTATTTGTATCTTCCTTAATTTCTTTCTTCAAGGTTATGTAGTTTTCTGAGTACAGGTCTTTTACCTCCTTGGTTAAGTTTATTCCTAGGTACTTTATTTTTCTTGTTGCTATAGTAAATGGGATTTTTTTTCTAGTTTCTGTCTCTGATATTTTATTGTAGATGTACAGAAATGCCTTCTATTTCTGAACATTGACTTCATACTCTGCTATTTTGCCAAATTTACTTATTAGGTTGAGTAGTTTTTTCATGGATTCTGTTGAGTTTTCTATGTACACTATCATGTCATCTGCAAATACTGACAGTTTTACTTCCTCTTTTCCAATTTGGATGCCTTTTATTTCTTTTTCTTCTCTGAATCATATGGCTAGAACTTCCAATACTATGTTGAATAGGAGTGTAGAGAGTGGACATCCTTGTTTTTTCCTTTTCTTAGGGGTAATGCTTTCAGTTTTTGCCCATTGAGTATGATGTTGGTTTCAGGTTTCTCATATACGGCCTTTATTATGTTGAGGTATGCTCCCTCTATTCCCATTTTGCTGAGTATTTTCATCATAAATGGGTGTTGTACTTTATTAAATGCCTTTTCAGCATCTACTGATAAAATCATGTGGTTTTCGTCTTTCATTTTGTTTATGTGGTATATTACGTTTTCTGATTTGTGAATATTAAACCATCCTTGCAACCCTGCGATGAATCCCATTCGATCATGGTGTATGATCTTTCTAATGTGTTGCTGAATCCAGTTTGCCAATATTTTGTTGAGGATTTTAGCATCTATGTTCATCAATGATATTGGCCCGTAGTTTTTTTTCTTTGTTGTGTCTTGACCTGGTTTTGGAATTAGAGTAATGCTGGCTTCATAGACTGAGTTTGGGAGTCTTCCCTCCTCTTGGAATATTTGGAATAGTTTGAGAATGATAGGAGTTAGTTCTTCCCTAAATGTTTTGTAAAATTCACCTGTGAATCCATTCGGTCCAGGGTTTTTGTGTGTCGAGAGTTTTTTGATTACTGCTTCAATTTTACTAGTTGTTATTGGTCTGTTCAGGCTCTCTGATTCTTCTTGATTCAGTTTTGAAAGACTGTATGTTTCCAGAAATTTTTCTGTTTCATCTAGGTTGTCAAATTTCTTGTGATACAGTTATTCGTAATAATTTCTTACAATTGTTTGTATTTCTGTGGTATCAGTTGTGATTTCTCCTCTCTTGTTTCTGACTTTATTTATTTGGGTCCTTTCTCTTTTTCTTTCTTTCTTTCTTTCTTTTTTTTTTTTTTTTTTGATGAGCCTCGATAAAGGCTTGTTGATTTTGTTTATATTTTTAAAGAAACAGCTTCTGGTTTTATTGATCTTTTGAATTGTTTATTTAGTCTCTATGTCATTTAATTCTGCTCTGACCTTGGTGATTTCCTACCTTCTACTCACTGTGGGCTTTGTTTGTTGTTTTTCTGTATTTATTGTAGCTGTAGGGTTATATTTTTTCTATGATTTTCTTCTATCCCTTTTAGGTAGGCCTGTATTGCTATAAAATTTCCTCTCAAGACTGCTTTCGCTGTGTCCCATAAGTTTTGGGTTGTTGTGTGTTCATGATCATTAGTTTCAAAAAACTTTTTGATTTCTTCCTTGATGTCATAGTTAACCCATTTATTATTTAATAGCATGTTATTCATTCTCCATGAGTTGAACGTTTTTGAGTGTTTTCCTTGAGTCTGATTTCCAGTTTCAAGCTGTTGTGATCTGAGAAGATTCTTGATGTAATTTCAATTTTCTTGAAAATTTTGAGGCTTGTTTTGTGTCCTATCATGTGGTCTATCTTTGAAAATGTTCCATGTGTGCTTGAAAAGAATGTATATTATGCTTCTTTGGGGTGAAAATTTCTATATGTATCAACTAGGTCCATTGGATCTAGTGTTGTTCAATGCTTCAATATCCTTGGTTTTCTTTGCCTCAAAGATCTGTCCATTGTTGACAATGGGGTGTTAAAATACCCTATTATCAGTGCGTTGCTCTCTATATCCTTACTGAAGTCTTTCAAATTTTTCCTTACATTTTTGGGTGATCTTATGTTGGGTGCATATATGTTTAAAAGGATTATATCATCTTGATGGATTTTTCCCTTATGTGTATGAAATGTCCTTCTTTGTCTTTTTATGGCACTTGCTGTGAAATCTGTTTTTATGATATAAGTATTGCTACCCCAGCTTTTTTTTTTCATGTCCATTTGCTTGAAATATTTTTTTCCATCCCTTCACTCTCAGTCTGTGATATCTTTTGTTTTGAGGTATGTCTCTTGTAGACAGCATATATGTGGGTCATACTTCCTAATCCATTCAGCTGCCCTATATCTTTTGATTGGTGCATTTAATTCCTTTACATTTAAGGTTATTATTGATAGGAACTTATTCAATGTCATTTTTTTCCCTTGTACTTATGTTCCTCTGTTTCTCTCTGTTTCTTCATCTTTTTAAAGCAGACCCTTTAGTATTTCTTGCAATGCTGGTTTGGTGGAGATGTATTATTTTTAGCCTTCTTTTGTTTGGGGAACTCCTTATTTCACCTTGCATTTGAATTAAAGCCTTGCTGAGTAGAGTAGTCTTGGTTGTAGGCCTTTGTTTTTCATTGCTTGGAATATTTTTTGCCATTCCCTTCTGGCTTGTAGTGTTTCTGTTGAGAAATCTGATGATAGCCTTATCAGAGCTCCCTTGTATGTTACTAGCTGTTTCTTTCTTGTTGCTTTTAGGATTCTCTTTTTTTCTTTCAATATTGCCATTTTAATTATGATGTATCTTGGAGTGGTCCTATTTGGGTTCATCTTCATTGGAACCCTCTGTGCTTCCTGGGCTTGCGTGACTTTTTCTCTCATTAAGTTGGGGAGTTTTCTGTCATTACTTTTTCAAAAAGGTTTTCTATCCCTTGCTCCTCTTCTTCTCCTTGTGGTATTCATTCCTATGTTACGGATATTATTACGTTTCATGTTGGCCTGCAGCTCTCTTAAAACTGCTTCATTCTTTTTTAGTCTTTTTTGTTTTGTTGCACTGTCTGCGAATTTTTTTCTACGTTGTCCTCCAGCTCACTGATCTGATTTTCTGCTTCCTCTAGCTGCTTTTAATTTCTTCTATTGTGTTCTTCAATTCATAAATTGTATGCTTCATTTCCTCCTGGCTCTAATCGATAGCTTCTGTGTCCTTTTTCATGCTGGTGTAATTCTCAGTAAGTTCCTTGTAGTTTCCCTGGAGTTCTTTGTAGTTTTCTTTGAGCTCATAAAGTCATTGAGCTTCTCTATAATCCACGTTTTGAATTCCACGTCTGATAGTTTGCTTTCCTCTATTTCATTTAGCACTCTTTCTGGGGATTCCTCTTTTCCTTTCGATGGGGAGTTGTTTCTCTGTCTCCCCATTTTTGTGACTCTTCTTGTTTGATGCTGCTTCTTAGATTCATCTGCACTTCCTGGATCTGCCCCTGGTGGCATCAGATCATGTACCAGTCTGAGCCTAGGCAGGGTGTTGGAAACTACCAGATATCTACTGCCTTTGTCTGTCTCCTTTAGTTGTTAATCTATTCAATCTGTGATCAGCCATCAGGCTTAAGCACCGAGGGTGGGGTGGATTAATTCCTGTGGGAGGGGCTTTTGCTTCCCCTCCAGCTGATGCCACTTGGAGGAGAATGGTCTGCCAGCAGTGTGGAGAATGAGTCAGCACTGGAGCCTGGTCAGCTGCTGCCTCAGTTCTCTCTTCAAAGTCACTGCCCCAAATTCCCCCCAAGCGTCTCTAGTCCTCTCTGCCATTCCTCTGCTTGAGCCCAGGGTAAGTGGGTGCCAAAATATTTTCTATGTGATCCCTTTAAGAGCTCTTTGTCTCCAATCGTTTCTTTCAGGCCAGCAAAAACACGCTGTGGCTTTTTACTTTTTACAGCTGGCTGCTATTTTAATGTCTGCTCTGTTGCTATAAGCTGGGAAGTCCAGCTGGGGTTTTAGACTCTGCCATTCTCAGGGGAACCTCCCCCCACCCCCCCAACTGCTGAACTGTTTCTCAGTCCCTTCATCCGCCACCTGTCCGAGTCCACCTAGCCCTTTCGTGTCTCTGCACTTTCTACCCATCACGTTGTGATGAAGTGGCCTTTTCTGTCTCTCTGTGGTTATAGACGTCTCTCCAACTAGTGTTCAGTTGGTTATTCCAGATGATGTCTCCACAATTAAGTTGTAATTCCAGACTGGTTCTGGAAGGAGGTTAGTGTAGCTTCCACTTACTCCTCTGCCATCTTGGATCTCTCGCATATAATCTTTATTTAAAGATTTAAATAAAATCTTTATTTTAAAAGTCTTTAAAACTTTTGGTTAATACAATTTTATTATACTTACAATTTGAAGCAAATTGACATTTTAACTATATTAGTGTCTTCCCCCACTGGGTCATATCTTTTCTTTTTTCTGAAGCAGCAAGTTTATGATAAAATTTGGAAGAACTAAATAGTTTAATAAGAACCAACACAAACATGGGAAAAAAGAAGAGCAGGGAGGGAAGAAAGGACCCCAGGAAAAAGGAGCCAGTCTCTGAAGTTTTATTCAAGTGGGGGAATGAGGGGTGGACCCACAGAGAGGGTGGCCTTTTCTCTTTATCTTCAGAGGGCTCCAGGCTGTCCTCTAAGCTCAGCAGGTATTTTAGGTAAGATGCTTCTGAAAGCCACAGAGATGCTGGATATCCTCCTGCAGTGAATCCTGTGCAGAGGACATGGCAGCAGTCTGCATACCTCACCATCCACTGGACAAGTCCTCTCACCTGCATACACAGCGTGTATTCATGGCACCCCTCTCACCACAGCTGTTTGTGTCCATCCTCTGGCTGACCTCCCACACTATGCAGGGTCTTCTGCCCTCATGGCTGAACCTTGTGTGTTGCTGCGGCTGTTGGGACCAGGGTCAGGGCCTTACCCTAATGTATGGCCCTTCACCTTGGCTTTCCTGGTCTTCAGATCAGGCATGTGCCCATCACTTTGTCATACTTTCTTCCTGTTACTGCCTACTGGATCTTGTCTTGCTCAAATCCCAGATTCTTCATTATCTCTTATTACCTTGGCGGGGAGGGAGGAGAGAAAGAGAGAGAGAGAGAGAGAGAGAGAGAGAGAGAGAGAGAGAGAGAGAGAGAGAAACATCGATTGGTTGCCTCCTGTATGCATCCCGACAGAGAATGGATCCTGCAACCTAGGTATATGCCCTTATTACCGAACAGCAATTGGGGGTCCTGCTGCCAACCACCACCCTCTAGGCAAAATTCCAGAGGCAAAGTTTTGGTGATAAAGAAAAGCATCTTTATTCAAAATCTTCACAATTGTGAAATAACAGATTTCCACATGCTTTAGTCACTTAAGCCTATCAATTAAGGCTAAACTCTTTAACACCCAAATTCTCCTATCTTTTGCCCTGTTAGTTTTAATTATCTTATTTCTATAGGGTTAGTTTACAAACTATAACAACATAAGCTACAAAAGCTACACAATTTTGGAAGAATGGCAGGCTTCTACCTCAGAGGTCATCTCCTCTAGAACACCCAAAGAATAACCCTGCCATCCTCTGCCAGGCCAGCCCAACCCTACACTGTGCCAGTCGCTTCTGCTACAGCATGATCATCCAGGCAACCCTGAGGAAGAGAGAGAGCCAGACAGACTCTCAGGAAGCCCAAGAGCCCTTCTTTTATTTCAAGTCTTCTAGCCCGTAATTCCATGCGTTCTTGAGGCATTCAGCTTCTCAGCCAATACTGTCCAAAGCTGTTTACCACTGCCTTGGGCAACCTCCCCCTAGGGTCCCTGCCCACTTCTCCCCAGTGATCTGGTCAGATCTCTTTGTATCACCCTGATCAGAGACTTAATCTGTAAACTTTTGGTGTATGGGATGATGCTCCAACCGAGCCACCTGACCAGGGCCTCAAATAACTTTATAATATTTGAGTAATTTAAGCTCTTCATACAGTAGACTTCTTAAAAAAGTCTAGAGGAATCCCACCGATTAATGGCTTTGATAGCCACCTCTGTCCTGGTTGGAATGTGCTGGGCCGATATCATCTTGGCAAAGTTTCCATGGCCAATGCTGTTCAGGAGCTCATAATTGACCAATATGGGTCTTCCTGTCAGCAGAGATAACTGCATGGTCATTTGACATGGTGACTTGCTAACTACACTAACTGACAATACTATCAAGCTAACTAGGCTTATTAACTATCCTAACAAACAAAACTAACTATGATAACTAACAATGTTAACTATGCTAGAAATACTGATAAGCAATGCTAACTATATTAATTATACCAATATTAACTGTACTAACTATGCTAATAAATAATACTGGTAAATAATGCTAACTATACTAACTGTACTAATAATGATAAGTAACAATACTAATAAACAATGTTAACTATACTAACTATACCAACTATATTAACTTTAAAAATTCTAAAGAATATAAAGAAAAATTAAAAATGAGAAGAGAAAAAAGTGAAAGAGAATAAGAAAAATAAGAAAAGAAAAGTAATAAAGATCCCTGGCTGGGTGGCTCAGTTCATTGAACATTGTCTGTGAATCGAAAGGTTGTGTGTTCAATCCCCAGTCAGGGCACATTCCTAGTTTGCGGGTTTGATCCCAGTTGGGGCATGTATGTATTGGAGACAACCAGTCGATGTTTCTCTCTCACAATTATGTTTCTCTTTCTCTCTCTCTCTCTCTCTCTCTCTCTCTCTCCTTTTCTCTCTCTAAAATCAATAAGAATGTCCTCAGGTGAGGTTTAATAATAATATTATAATAAAGAAAAATGAGGAAGAAAAGAGTAAAGAAATTTAAAAAGAAACAAAATAGGGGAAGAAAGCATTAAAAATAAAAATAAAATAAAAGCTATCCAAGGCCAACAGGTCACCACAAACAGCTTTCTAGGTTGTAAAGGACAAAAACTGCAGCCCAGCCAGGGCCTTAGATAGGAGTGGTTTGTAATTCTATCATAACGGCGCCTTATGAAGCAAGAGCAAGAAATGGACTAGTTATAGCTGAGAATAAATCACAGTTGTTTTCTCACTCTTTGGTCTCAAGACAGGGTCATATCTTTTCATATGTCCACATTTTGTTTTATATCCTTCATAAGAATTTACCGTTTTTTTTTTTTTCATATAGGTCTTGTGCCTTCCTGGTTAAATTTATTTCCAAGTCTTTTCTTTTTACTGCTATTAAGATTATGTTATTTTTCCTGTTACTGTCTCTGTTTTCTCTATTATCTTGCTAGAATGGAGAAAGGCTATTGGTTTATGTGTGTTTATGAAGCAGCAGGGCACTTAAGAGCATAAAATGGAGAAGAAATGTAACTTTATTTATTTGTAATTCAATTTAACTTTTTATTTTTAACTCCCTTTGTACTAGGAAGAAGAAATTCAGTCCCATCTGGCTTCTCCCAGCTTTTCTCCAAGGGGGTTTAAAGTCTATGGCGTTTTTACATAGTGCCAGGAGGCAAAAGGACACTGAGTCCCTAACCTCTGTCTCAGATGGCATCCCCTGAGATGCCATCATTTCTTTCATTGGTTCTGTCTCGTTTCCTCTCTGCTGTATTGTCCTTTTTCCTTTCTGAAATATTCCTCTCTCTCTCTCTCCCAGCCTCAGGCATGTGGGAAACATTCACTCACCTCCATATTCCACCAGACAATGGGCAAATCCCTATCACCTCCTCTCTGTCCAGACAGAGACGAAGCATCTTCAGATCTTAGTATTTCCCCGGGCTCTACCCAGGAATCAAGACACAGGTCCCCTCTGCCTTTGGACCCCACAAACCTATGTGGAGTCCTGCCCTTGGTTGAGGAGACTGCAGCATGGGTTCCCCTTTCTCAGACCTGCCACATCTTCTTACTTCTTGTTCCTCCTCATCCTCCTCCCTATGCAAGAGTGCAGAATCTTTTCCATTCTCATTATTTATTCTCTCAAGTTGGGGTTCATGCCATGAGTTATTCAAAAACTCAAAAACTAAGAGAAGATTTGTTTTCTCTCCTCCTGCTTCCTCATCCCTCCCGTGAGGCAACAAATTCACAGCAGTCTCGCTTAAGTAAGAGAAGGGCTGTTGGAGATAACATTTATGAATTATTATCCCAGAGGAAGCAGAAAGGGATCACTTCTAAAGAGAGAGGGATAGTGCCTCCCCTGAAACTTGAGGAAAGGTGGTGAGGATGAGCGTGGCTGTAGCTGTTTCTACCTAAAGATGAGAAATGAAGAAATGTGAGGGATATCATGCATGATGGGCTCACGTCAGTCAAAATGTAGGAGGACATGTGAGTGACATCATGAGATTGGAAGCATCAATCTCTAAGAGCACTAGGAAAATGGAGAGGGACTTGACTGGGCAGAAGACGTGTGAAGTAATCAGTGGGTGAACTGGGCCTATGGACTTTGGAATAGGAACAAAGAAGATGGTCAGTAGCATCTTTTTAGAACAGGATCTTGTTGGGTTGGAGAGGCAGAGCAAGGAAATGGAGATCACCATTTGTAGCAGATACTGATGCCGACTGCCTTGTCCCCTTTGGAGAGCCAGGCTGCCCACCCCCAGTTGCTGAGTGTGGTTACTAAGGGCTCAAAGCTACCCCCTTCTGCAATAATTTGCCCTCAGAGAATGGAAGCTGTTTTGACTGGGAGATCATTCCCAGACCCCTGGGAGAAGCCAGCACTCAGTAGCTGAAAGACCAGGGAGCACAAAGGGCTGGCCTGTGGGATCTCCCTGTGGGATCATGTTAACATTAGGCTCCAGATGAGACCCCACCCTTGCCTGATTTCTTCCTCTGCTCTATCCTACTTCCTTCAAAATCCTTGCCTGGGCTCTGCTTCTAGGAAACCCAGCTTAAAACAATGATGTAGTTCATTTGGGAGGTCCAGACTGGATAAGGACCAGGGAGGTGTTGAAAGGCTGGGCAAGAGACTGAGGGACTGGAGTATCATTTAGGTCATGGAGCAGTTATAGAGAAGATGAAGGAGTGGGACAGCTAGCTGCAAGGATGGGGAGATGTGGTTGGGAAAGGGACATTGAAGGTAAAGCCATTCAGAGTGTGACGAGGTCCAGGGGATAGCCATGCAGAGGATGGTGTGGAGGATTCAGTCACTAGAGAGATGCAGTCACCAATCAGAGAGGCTAGGCTGTCCATGGGGTGTCCACTGGGTGTCCACTGAAGACAGCAATGATGATGGCAAGAGCTCAGGTGGAGATGAAGGCTATGAGCCAGCTAGCCAAGTGCTGAGTGACTGTGGGGGGTGACGAGGAGGGCCAAGGATGACAAAGAGGAGGGGGAGAACAAAGTGGCAGAGCCAGGCTTCATGATCTTCAAATCAGCGAGAATTTTACACAAGATGAAGGAGAGCTGCGTGAGATGAACTTGAAAGCTGATTGGACTCCTGCAGATCCTCCCTGAAGCAACTGGGTGAGGTCCGCCTGCAGCAGGGACTGTCACTGCCGTAGCCAGGCATCCTCGGTGCTGTGTTGTCCGATTCCTAATGCACAGGAGTCTGTACGTTCTGCCAATTCAGGGACCTTATCTATTTTGTTCAGCAGGCTGGCATAATAAATAAATATTTATTAAATGAATAATTGAGTCAATCGATTAACCCACCTTTCATTATCTCTCAGCAGAGGGCAGTCAGTAATAGCACAGCCTTGAGATTAGACACGTGAACCTGACTTCTAGTTCTGAGCCTCGGTTTTCACACGGGTAACTCTGAGAAGATTAAGTTAGCTAATGTGGGGTACATAGCATTTGGTACAGTACTTCCCAGTGGTAAACTCCCCAGAAAAGCTCAGAGCTGTCCCTTGGGGAGTACAGCGACTGCGAGGAGGGGAGTGGCGGTAGGGGAGGTGGGTGCAGTATGTAGTGACGGGAAGGGCGTATGAAAGAGGTTGCGCCCCAACCTCCGCGTACCCGTCTGGCCCAGCCCGGGGCGGAGTCTCCTCTAGGCTGGACTGGGCCTGCTGTCGCCCAGAGGCACCGAGGGACCCGGCCCGCCCTGCTGCTGCCCTCGGCGATGGCGAGTGCGGCCTGTGGGTCGGGCAGGTGGCCGCCCCTCGGGCTCGGACGCCGGCTCGGGCTACTCCTGGTGGCGCTACTGGGGACTCTCGCACCGCAGGTGAGAAGCAGGGCGAACGCGCAGCCTCCGAGGTCAGGTCCGCGGGCGCAGAGGGTTGGAGTGCGGTGGAGCAGCAGCGGTGTCTGGCTCTCCCTCGGGCTAGGGTGGCCCCCAGTCGGCCTCTGGCGAGAGAAAAGTGCTTTGGGGAGTTACCAGTTGCCCCCACAAACACCTAGCGAGAAAGACGTGCCAGAGTGGAAATGCACAGGTGACCCAACACCCAGTCCCCCTTGCAACTCAAGATGCGGATGTAGAGAACAGCTTCGGGCGGGGCGGGGGTGGGGGGGCAGTGCGGGCGTTACTATAGGGCCTTCTACAACTTCAGGGATCCCAGACGCATTGGAAAATACCATCAACTTAAAGGTCCTCTGAAAAATGCTCCCACTCGCCGTTTTACAGACAAATACAGGAGTCGCAATATGCCTCCCTCACCGATGCCGGGATCCCAGTGTGAACCACTGGGATAAATAAGCTGGAGGGAGGTGTGGGCATCTGGGCTTGCTCCTTGGAAGGGAGAAGTAGAGTCCAATGTTACAGAAATGTAACGAAAAAGCAGAAGACGCCCAGCCTGGAACCCGTGCACAGGGATGGAGTCTCCTGCGCTGTTGGGTCTGGAGCCCCAAGGACAGTTAACAGGATCACAGTTGAGTTGGGCACCCCTAGGCTAAGCTACCAGCTTTGGGTTCAACCCATGGTTGCCAAGTAGGAATGTGATCCCAATGTGGTGAGATCTGGTGTTTCTAGGAAAATAAGAAAAAATCAGAAATCCAGGTTTTAAGTAAAATTCTTCCAATGCTTTAATTGACAGTTAATTAAAAACAAATTCTAAACATGATAATAGTCAAACAAAACTCCACTGTGTGCCACGAGTATGCAACTTCTTCTCTGGGCCATGCTCCCTCTCACCATGTTGCAGGTGGTGAACCAGAGAGGCTGGGAGGCAGTTCCCTGACTCTCCACCCAAATCAGTGGCGAGGGTCCTGGAGCAGGATGTTGCCTTTGTAGGGGTGCGGCTGGGCCACCCGGATGTTAGGGTTACTGCTGGGACCTCAGCCTCACCCTGTTTGCTCAAGGAGGGGCTAGAGCAGGTGAGTTAGCTCAGCAGGGGCCTGATGGAAGGCCGCCCTTCCTCATCCTGTGCTCCTAAAGCAGCTGGGTTCATTTAGGGAGGCAGAAGTAGCTGTCCTTATGAGAGGCAGTGTGGTAAAGGAAAAAAAGATCAGGTGCTGCAATCTCAGAGTTGGTGGTTCCACCATTTGTTACCTGTGTGGCTAGTTGCCTTACCTTCCTGAGCCTGTCTCCCTCACCTGCACAAAAGTAAGAATAATAGCTGTTGTGGCTCAGTGGATTGAGCACAGGGCTGTGAACTGAAAGGTTGCTGGTTCGATTCCCAGTCAGAGCACATGCCTGGGTTGTGGGACAGGTTTCTGGTTGGGGTGTGCAAGAGGCAGCCAACTGATGTTTCTCTCTCACATTGATGTTTATCTCTCCCTCTTTCTCTCTCCGTTCCCCTCTCTCTGAAAATAAATAAAAATCTTTTAAAAAATAATAACATAGATCCCCTAGAGAGGCTGTAAGGACCAGTGTCAGTGACCTGTTGTTTTTTGTTTTTGTTTTGTTTTGTAAAGGCCTTCAATCTTCTTTGGGAAACCAGAAGGAACTGGGTGGGGAAAGGGGTAGGACTTTAATAAGTGGGAGCCAGAAGGCCTTGACTCCCACTGTAATCCCTCTCTAGGGTCAAGGAATTCAATAGGTAGAGAGCTAAGAGCTTCCCCAATCAGCCTTCCTTCTTTCTCTGTCTCCAGAGGACTTGGGAGTCACATCCAGCCCTTCCTGGGACAAGGACAAGGGGTGGTCCCAGGCCTCTCAGAGGAAGTGACTGTTTCCCACTGCAGGTCCACACCCTCAGTCCAGAGAGCCTCTTGCTTGTGTCCACCCTGGATGGGAGCCTCCATGCACTAAGCAAACAGACAGGGGACTTGAAGTGGACACTGAAGGATGGTGAGCAAGAAGTGATCACTCCTTTCTCCTTGGGCCCTGGGTTAGAGTGGTGTCGCTCCGACATAGAGAATAAGAGCATGGGATCTAGAATTCCACAAGCCAGTGTCTGTAGGCAGCTGCACCACTTAGCAGCTGTGTGGCCTTGGGAAAGCCACTCTGCCTCTCTGAACTTCAATGTCCTCTCTTATAAAATGAAGCCAAGTGTAGTGGCCCTCCCTCATAGAGTTCTCAGGAACATTGTAATACACACATGTCAAGTGCTTGGGTTGCTCATGTTCCTTGTCCCTGTCCCTGCAGATCCCATCATCCAAAGGCCAATGTATGTCACAGAGTAAGTAAACCAGTGGCCTTTTAAGAGGAGGGCATCTGGGAGATGGGGGACCCATAGTGTCTGGAGGGAGATTGGAAGAGGATGGGGGGTGCATGATGGACATTAGGGAAGGGAACTGGGCCTGGAGTTCTGTGTGCCTCCTGCAAGGGTAGGCTCCTACTAGCTAGGAAGTGGGAGGGAAAGGCACCTTTGTGAAACCAGGGCACATGCATCCAATCCTCCCCTGCCCCTGTTCCCCTCTGCTCTACAGAATGGCCTTTCTCTCAGATCCAGCTGATGGCAGCCTGTACATCTTGGGGACCCAGAAACAACAGGGATTAATGGTGGGTGTCCTTCAGTGCTTGGGGATGAGAGAAACTAGGGATTCTGTTAGACTGAGCACTGAGGGGACAGGGGGAGCAGTATGGTCAGAATATGAGCCTCCTGCAGAGGGTAAGTCACAGCTCTGGGCATATTATGGGAAGTCTGTCTGGAGGGACCTGTTGACAGGGGATTATGGGTGTGGTTCTGGCTATGTTTGCAAAGCAGGCTGACAAGGGAGCTTTTCCAGGATGCTGAGTATTTTAAGGGGAAACCTATGTATCAGTTAGCTTTTGCTAAATAACAGATGGCCCCAAACTGAATTTGCTTCACTCACAACTTTGTGGAATGACAATTTAGGCAGGGTGGTCTTGATTGAGGTTACTCCAGCCTTTGTGGTCAGCTGCTGGTCAGCTGGATGGCTCCATTTTTTAAGCCGGTTGGTGGTTGGCTGGCTTTTGACAGACGTCACTAGGCCATGTGTGTCTCATCCTCCAGCAGGCAAGCCAACAAGGGAACTAAAAGCAGCGAGAGAGAGCAAGGCCAGTGCAGAAGCACTTCTCAAGCTTTGCTCATATCACATTAGCTAAGGTCTCACCAGAAATATCACATGGCCAAGCAAGAGGGACAGGAGGAATTTGTGGCCATTTTTTCCATCTTCCACATCACAACTGTGATGAGGGTTGTTTAATATGACTCACAGGGATAGGATGGAATATGCTTTGTCAAAATTCTGATTGTGCCAGGAAGCCTGCCTGCCAGAAAGGTTTTAGTATGAGATTTAGAAGCTAAATTGGTAAGAAATGTTATTTGTGAGTCAGGCAAGGTCGCAGTGGCAAACAGCTGGCACACTCAATAGGATAGCTTGAGGAGGTTTTGTTGAAAGGATTGCTTACAAAGGTATGGGCAGAGTGCAGTTTCCTATAGCCCATAACAGTGGGGGGCCATTATCAGCCCTAAGCTCAGAGGGAGGGGAGGGAGCAGTGACCACAACCTAGAGGGTGGGTGAGAAAAGGGCCACCTGCCAGGAGCTGAAGCTTTGTGGATTGGGAGGCAGGGGAAGTGGGGGGGCTGTAAGTTTTCATTTTGATATAAGTTAAAATATAAGAAAAAATGCAAAAATAGTACAAAAAATTCTTTATTCCTTTTACCCAAATTCATCACTTTTTAACATCTTATCACATTTGCTTTATTGCTCTCTCTAGGTAGATGATAGATTAATAGATAGAATATCAAGAATGGTATATATGTATATATAAAATTTCTTTTTCTGAACCATGCATTGAAGAGTAAGTTGCAGACATTATACCCTTTACTCCTAAAATGGCACTGTGCATTTCTAAGAAATAGGACCTTTTCCTACATAGCCTTGGTATAAATGAATAAAATAAGGAAACTTAACATTGATGCAAGAGCATTATCTAATTCACAGCTCATATTAATTTTGTTCAATTATTGTTTCCTAATCCAGGATTCAAACAGGAATCACCATAGCATTTGGTTGTCATGTCTCTCGTGATCCTTAAATCTGGAACAGTCCCCCAGCTTCTCTGAGCCTCTCTGAAAAATGGAAACAATAATAATTGTACTTCATGAATAGGTTGTGTAAGTTTTTCTGCTCTTACTCCTTCTTGGAACTTTTCTGTTTCCTCAGAAACTGCCGTTCACCATCCCCGAGCTGGTTCATGCCTCCCCGTGCCGCAGCTCAGATGGTGTCTTCTACATGGGTAAGCATCTCTCCAGCCTATGGGTCCGGGTCCAGGCAATGGGGACAAGGACTTAGGCCATGAAAGGCCAGCCAGGCACAGGACGGACACACCTCACACCCTCCCCAGGGCTGTCTTGAGGGCTGACACACATTCTACCTCCACAGGCCGAAAGCAGGACACCTGGTTTGCGGTGGACCCTGAATCAGGGGAGACACAAATGACCCTGACCACAAGGGCCCTTTCTACCCACCGCCTCTACATTGGTCTCACGCGTGAGTCAGGCCCCAGTTCTGGTCAGCCCCCTCTTTTGCTCTACCCAGGCCTGGCAATTGCTCTCCAAGTTGAAATGGGCCAGTCTGTTGATTTGTCAGCCAACAAGCATTTCACTGAGCACTGAACGAAGAGCAGAGAATAGATCAGTAACCAGGACAGGCTTGGTTTCTGCCCTTGTGATGCTCACAGTCTCTGCCCCAGGCTGGGTGCTCAGAAAACCTACCCTCACAAGATGGCACCCTCTGAAGTGGGGGATGGGAGGAGTATCACATGGGTGTGCATGGTAACCTTGCTTCTGGCGTCCTCAGAGTACACGATCACCATGCATGACCCCCGGGCCCCTGACCTGCGCTGGAATACCACCTACCGCCACTACTCAGCGCCCCCCATGGATGTATCCCCTGGAAAATGTGAGTGCCACCTTTCTCTGACCCCATCTTGGAGCAACATCCCCAAGTCAGGGAACCCTGTGTGGCATCCATGACCAAGCTCCACCACATTTTGACCTACTTGACCTTCTGATGGACCTCCACATCCTGAACGATACACCCTTGATGGATGACCCTAAATGACCCTCCTCAAATGATCCCCTTCAACACTCCATATGACTCTCCTGTACCTTGATCAGCCCTAACATCCTCATGCCTCCACACTCCAAGTGAGCCCAACCAGGTCACCCTGGGTAACTCCCTACATCCTGGGTGACCCAGCAACCCACACACATTCTGAGCAGTCCCCTCATGTCCTAACTGAGCTCAAGTGCTGAGAGACCCCTGACAGATAACCCTAAGTGACCTTTCCCCAGATAACCATGACCACATTTTTGATATTATGACTATCCTACCAGACTTCCTGAGTGACCTCACAGGAGCCTCTAGGTAACCCCTGGTACTCTGGCGCCATTACTTCACATCACACATCACAAGTGACACCCCCAGAACCCCTGACTGACCTCCTGCACACTCTAAAGGATACCTAAGTGACCCCATGCCTCCAGGCCATCCTGATTACCCACCCTAAGTCATCAGTCAGAGTATAAGTGACTGACCACTCCACATCTTACCTAGTCTCTCTCAAGTAATATGAGTCCCCTTCAGATGACTCTGACTGACCCCTGCATTCTCCAAAGCTCCCAGTTGACCCTGATGGATCAGAGTGCCCCAGTGAACTCTTATTGACCTTCCCATGCCCTGCAACCCTCCAGGTGATCTCACCTGAGCTCCACACACTGAGTAGCCCTCCTGATGGCCCACCCTCAGAGAAGTTTCCCCACCCCAAGATGTCCTAAGGTACCTCAGATCAAAGCTCCCTGGTCACATCTCCCCAGCCATCTTTCTTGGCAGACATGAGCCACCTGGCATCCTGTGGGATGGGCCTGCTGCTCACTGTGGACCCAGCAAGTGGGGTGGTATTGTGGACACAGGACCTGGGTGCACCTGTGATGGGCATCTACACCTGGTACCAGGATGGCCTGCGCCAGCTACCCCATCTCACGCTGGCTCGGGACACACTGCACTTCCTCGTCCTTCGCTGGGGCCACATCCGACTGCCTGCTTCAGGCCCCCCGAACACAGCTACCCACTTCTCTGTCTTGGACATCCAGCTGCTGTAAGTGCCCATGCTGGGGGGCTGGGGAGGACCCTCTGGAAGTGTTGTATCCCAGGCCCAACGGGCAAGCGTGATGTCTGACTATGACATACCAGTGCAGTTGAACCAAGGGGCAAAATATTTCAAAATATCAACCAGTTTGGTTGATAAATAACCAGAGCCCTGAAACACTATATGTGTGCTCCAGGACCTCCCTGATAGCTCCACTGTTAACCAACTGACAGGGTAAAATCTGGCCTAGAAGGTGGTCTCTAGGTCTCCACTCCAGTGGTACAGCTGGCACCTGTTCTGCTTGCTAAAGACTATCACCTGCCTTACAGTACTAAAAACCTAACAGACCCCATCTTGGGGAGCCAAGTGATAGACTTTTAAAGCCAGTGATTAGGTACTCACTCAACTTGTTCTGCAAATATTAATTGAGCACTTACTATATATATCGGCCACTTGTTAGACTCTGGGAATACAGTAATACAGCCAGTGTTCCTACCTACAGAAATCTCAGAGTCTAGTACAGGAAATAAATATGTAAAAAGGCAATTATGGTATGATTAAAAAATGAAATAAGAGAAAAATAGGTTTGCCATTGGAATGTATAGGAAGAGTATCTAAATTGAGACTGGTGGTGGCAGGAGACAGTCATGGAACACTTCCTGGAGGAAGGGACATCTAAATTAAAATCTAAAGGGTAAATAGGAAATGAGAGAGAGAGAGAGAGAGAGTGGGAGCGAACTTCAAAACAAACATTTATTATCTTTCAAGATTTTGTGGGTCAGTTCGGTGGTTTTCTGGTCTGGGAGGACTTAGTTAATAATATGCACAGTCAGCTGGTGCTTGACTAAGCCTGGATGATCTTGGACAGTCTCACTCACCTGTCTCATAGCTGGTGAGCTTTTAGCCTAGAGAGTGTCAGATAGTGTCTTTCATGCCCCAGCTGGCTAGCCAGGTTTTCCTCCAATGGTGGTCTTGGTACCAAAGAAAAATATGAGGGGACAAGTCCCTTACACAAGTACTTCTCGAGTCTCTCCTTGTATTGTATTTGCTATTGTCTCACTGTCCAAAGCCAGACAGGTGGCCAAGCACAGAACCAATGTGGGAGGGGATAATACAAGAACATGGGTACAGTGGTAACTGAAACCACACACCACCATTACTCTTCTTTCTCCCCTTTCCTCTCCCCTACTAGAATGACGCTGTATGTAGGGAAGGATGAAGCTGGCTTCTACGTTTCCAAAGCACTGGTTCACACAGGGGTGGCCCTAGTGGTGAGAAGAGGTCTGAATGGGCAGAAAGAGGGGATGGAGCAGGGGAGCCGCCCTCACTCATCACTCTCCATGTCCTGCCACAGCCTCGTGGACTGACCCTGGCCTCCACAGATGGCCCCACCACAGATGAGGTGACACTCCAAGTCTCAGGAGAGCGAGAGGGCTCACCTAGCACAGCTGTCAGATACCCCTCAGGCAGTGTGGCCTTCCCTATCCAGTGGCTGCTCATTGGTGAGATTCCCTAGTTCAAATCTGGAATAGATGAAGATGAAGGATCTGTGATCCTGGCTTCTGAGCTGGAAGACTGAGGTCACCTTCAGCCCACTGACTTTTCCCCTGTCCTTTAGGACACCATAAGCCACCCCCAGTCCTGCACACCACCATGCTGAGAGTCCGTTCCACCCCAGGGAGTGGAACTACTGAAAACAGGCCTTCCAAGAGCATGCAGGCCCCAGCTCTCTTATCGGAGGTCAGTGCTGAAAGATTTGAGAGCTTAGAAGGAGACTTGGCCAGTGGGTGGGCAGCCATGGGACATTTTCCTCAGGCTTCTAGGAATAACATTTGAGGCGGGTCAATTGACTTCACACAATTTCCCAGAAGAAAAACATTTTTCTTTTTTTGTTTTTTGAGAAGTGTCAAAAAGATATTGGTCATCTAAATTATGAAACATGAATCACAGTTTTCTTTGCTCTCCTTCAGTGTCAAAGTTATACTATGTTTATCAAGTAAGAAAATCAAAACAGAAAAACTATAAAAACATGCTCTCCTTGGAGAGGGTTGGACAAGAATCACTAGTAGTTCAATATTAGAAGAAATAGCCATGACTTGGAGCAATAATTCTCAAATCTGGTTGCTCATTAGAATCACCTGGATGCCCACTCCAGCCCCACTGAATTAAGAATCTCTGGAGGTGGATATCTGCATTTTTGGTAATGCCCCCAAAGTATTTGTATTTTTTAGTGACACCCCAGGAAATGCTGGTCATGAGCTGGGTTTGGAGTCCAATCTCCTGGAGCACCATGATGCTTCAGCACCAGGGAGAGCACCCTGTCCCCCACCACGGGGACCGCTCACTCACTGACCCTCATGCTAAACGGATCCCTGTACTGGGTGATGAAGGGTTGGCGGTTCACAGTGAGAGGGGATGCTAAGAATGAAAGCCTTTTGTCCCCAGCTCCTGAGCCTGAGTCAGGAGGAACCTTGGGACCCGAAGCTGCACCTTGAAGAGAAAACTCCAGACTTGAATCCAGGGCTGGGACCCCAAGACCTGCTGGCGGCCAGCCTCACTGCACTCCTCCTGGGAGGATGGATTCTCTTCCTAATGAGACAGGTAAGCCCATCACCCCAACCTCAGGTCTTAGTGTATCCTAGGGAAAACTCTGCCCCTCCTCTTCAAGACCATTCAATAACTGTCTAACCCAGCTCCAATTCTGCCCCCTGCCTTTCTCACGGTGGCTCCCCAAGCCCCTGTTACTGGGCTTTGTATGTTCGTGGTCCAGTACAGGCTGTCTCAGGCACAGCTGCTGGGCCAACCACGGGGCAGGGCCTGGCCAGGACTGAGTTCTTGTAGGACCTTGTGTTTCAGCAGCAGCAGTTGGTGGAGAGACAGCAGCAGGCCCCTCCGGCACCCACCCACCCTCCTGCCATCTCACAGGATGCTATGTCCCAGCTCTCAGGGACCACCCCAGAGGACCAGAAGGGGCTGCAAAGCCCCTCTGAGCAAACCCAGCCACTTGAAGGCTCTGAAGGTGAGCTTAAGTAAACAGGGAAGGGGTTTGTCAGGGACAGAGAAAAGGGAGGAGCTGGTTTAGCTTTAAAGTCGGTTTATTAGAAGCCACTAGTGAGTAGCTTAGCCTAAACGAGTTAATAAGAGTATTTCAAATAGTGCTCGCTATGTAGTTGAGCACTCTAGACATGTCTGGCATCCTTTTTTTTTTTTCTTTTTTTTTTTATTGTTTTATTTTCAAAGATTCTGGGTGAAGATAGAATTAAGTGTAGATCTAACACCTCTACCTATTAACTTTGATGAATTAGTTAACTCCTCTGAGCCTCAGTATTCTCATCTGTCACATGGAAATAACACCCATCTCATTACATCACCTCATTGGGAGAGGTCACCAACATCATCATTATTAAATTGTACAGAGGTGATACTATGTGTGCTAAAATAATATCATATTTGGTAACAATAATAGTAAATTACCTAGGTAGCATTTGGTAGCTTCCTCCTCTTTAGAGCTTTTACTTTTTCAAACATTCCTCTTTTTTTGCTCAATTTACTCCTATGAACAAGCCCTTCAAGCCTCCTCTGTATCTGTGGGATGTCTCTCAGGGCCTTCCCCATGCTTTCATTGGTTTACTTCTACTAATCTGAGCTCCTTCTTCTGCTTCTTTGGCTCTGGGCTGAGTTGTCCTTCAGTCCTCTGCAGAACCTGCTTCTGGCACCTTCTGGTCACTGCTCAAACCACGTCATGCCTTAGAGCCTTACCTCAGGCTGAAGTTCACCCCATATGTAGCTCAGTGATCCAATGCTTTTCCCAACTTGCACCTTGCCTCTGTGGAGAGGGAACCGCTGCCCTTCCTCAGGGGTCAGCTCTTCTGGAAAGTTTCCACCACAGAATCCTCTTCACTGAGTCCTAAGTGTTGCAATTCCTGACACTTTACTGGCTCTGGGTAGGTTTTTTATAAAGTATGTTTAATTGGTTATGCTATTACAGTTATCCCAATTTTCCCCCTTTGCCCCCCTCCACCAGGTACACCCCTTCTCTCTATCAGTCCTCCCCTCACACAGTTGATGTCCATGGGTCATGTGTGTAAGTTTTTGGCTTCTCCATTTCCTATACTATTCTTAACGTCCCACTGTCTATTTTGTTCCTACCATTTATGTTTCTTGATCCTTGTACCTTTCCCCCATTTTCCCTCTTCCCCCTCCCAGCTGATAACTATCCAAATGATCTCCATATCTATGATTCTGTTCCTGTTCTGGTTGCTTGTTTAGGTTTTGTTTTGTTTTGGTTTTTTGTTTCTTTGTTTGGTTTTGATTTTTTAGTTTCAGTTGTTGATAGTTGTGAATTTATGGCCTTTTTAATGCTCATTGTTTTGATCTTTTTCTTAAATAAGTCCCTTTAACATTTTCTGTAATAATGGCTTAGTGGTGATGAACTCCTTTAGCTTTACCTTGTCTGGAAATAATTTTATCTGTCCTACTATTCTAAATGATAGCTTTGCTGGATAGACTAATCTAGGTTGTAGGTCCTTGCTTTTCATCACTTTGAATACTTCTTCTAAACCCCTTCTTATCTGCAAAGTTTCTTTTGAGAAATCTACTGGTAGTCTTATGGGAATTCCTTTGTTGGTAGTAACACTCTGCTTTTCTCTTGCTGCTTTTAAGATTCTCTCTTTATCTTTAACCCTTGGCATTTTAACTATGATGTGTTTTTTTCTGAGGTTTTGTTCTTTCGCTTCAGCCATATTTCTTTGTCTCCTCAGTTTAGCAGCCTCCCTGTGTTTGTTTCTGTGTTTCAGGTGGAGCTCCTTTCAGTCCCTGTCTTAGTAGCATGGCCTGTGTAGAAAGGGCACCTGTAAAATTATATGGGGTGGAGCCTTAGGTAATTGCCAGGGTTGGGCAACGTGCTTCATGGCTTTGCAGTTGTGTGGCGAGGGCTTGGAGAGGGGATAATCCCTCTACCTGACTTCTGGCAGTTCACCTGCTGCTCGCCCTGTTTTCTGTCACTTCACCCCCTTCCTTTAGGTGACTGCTGCCCTTCCACTTGCTACCCTGGTGGTAAATTCCAGAGTGGGTGGGTTTGCATATGTTCTAAGACTGTGCTGGTCCTTTAAACAGTGAAAGCACAGCAGTTTCTTTTGCAGCTCCAAACCCCACTAGTTTTTACAGCCAGAGGTAATGGGGGTTCTATCTTCCCTTTGCTGAAACCCTGGGCTGTGCAGTCTGACCTGGGGCTGGGATTACTCACTTTCAAGGTATCCCTCCCATCTGTTCCACTGCTGTCTTCTCTCTGCCTGTCTTTGTGACTCTGCCCCACCTACCCATCTGGATGAACGTGTCTCCTTTCAATCCTTCGTTGTTGGACTTCCATACAGCTTGATTTTCTGATGGTTCTAGGTATTATTAGTTTTGGATCTGGTTGTAATTCTTTCTATATGATTGTACAAGAAGGCAAAGCATGTCTATCTATACCTCCATCTTGACCAGAAGTTTCTGGATAGATTTCACTGCACCCTGAAACACTCATCTCCTTGGACTTGCTGATTTGAGCAGAGTCTTTTCCCAGACAACCGAAGTGTTCTTGTCAAATGGCTCTGCAGTTCCTCCTTGCCATCGTCCTTCAGTTGTCTCTCACCACTACAGCCCATTAGATCCCAGTCATTGACATGATGTTAATTCCTTCCCCAGAGGAAGAAAAAAAAGAGGATGTTGAACCCCAGCCCTGGCTCAGCTGGGACACCTCACTATATAAAATACCTAACTTTTTGCTCATCATAAAAAAAATAATCAAAGTGATATCAGTGCTTCAGGACAAGAACCCAAGAAAATAAAAGACCCAGATGGAGCCTTATGCCTCCATTATGACTCAGTGGTAATGGTCTGTATATAATACTGGATTTCCTCTGTTATCATTATTTTTTAAATGTATTCTTTTACTTCCCTTGTTTAAAGTGCCAATAAACTCTCTACTTTGGTGTTTTCAGGACCTCTAGGCAAAGCTCAGAGAGGACAGGCAGTTGTTAGGCGGTGTGATAACTGCTGTCATGGTGGGGTCACACGGGGAGCGGTGTGACCACAGGAGGGCAAATAACTCAGATGTGGGGAAATAGCAAGTGTCCTCGAAGTGATGGCTAAGCTCTGGTCCCAAGGATAAAAAGTAATTACCCAAGCGAGCTCGGGGTAGTGGAGCAGGAGTGTCCAGGTGGCACTAACACTATCAGTGAAGGCTCAGAGGGGAGAGAAAGCAGGGTGCACCTTCTGGAAGCTGAAAGGAGGGCTGCAAACTCACACCCCTATGTAGGCCAGCTGCATAAAGTAAAGGAGCGAAGCTACCATGTAGAAGAGAGAATAGGAAGTAGTTGGGACTGTAGCACACTGGAGAGCGGGTGTCTTGTCTAAACTGCTTTACAGATGAGAAAACCAAAGTCACAGCAATTAAGTACATGCCCAGTATATACACAGACTAAGTGGCAGTACCAGGCATTGGACTGGGACAGTCTCACACCAGGATGGGCATGGAAGTGGGGGAAAGTCTGAAGAAGAGTGAAGACAGGGTGGGTCTGGACTGGGTGTTGGTGGCTTCCTGAGACCTCACCCTCCTCTCCCCCTAGCTGATCAGCTCACTGTGGTGGGGAAGATCTCCTTTAACCCGAAGGACGTGCTGGGCCACGGGGCAGGCGGGACTTTCGTTTTCCGGTGAGTGGCAGCCAGGGGCCAGGCTGGAAATGTGGCCCTCACAGATCTTTCAGCCGCTGCCCTTTGGAGAGCTGTTCTCTTAAGGATCCCTGAGATGGGTGCAGGCTGGTGCCTTGTGCCAGTCCTAATCTTTCCTCTGACTGCCTCTCTGAACCTCCATTCTCCCACCTACCAGGGGACAGTTTGAGGGGAGGGCAGTGGCTGTCAAGCGACTCCTTCGTGAATGCTTTGGCCTGGTCCAGCGGGAGGTCCAGCTGCTGCAAGAGTCAGACAGGCACCCCAACGTGATCCGCTACTTCTGTACAGAGCGGGGACCCCAGTTCCACTACATTGCTCTAGAGTTCTGCACTGCCTCCTTGCAGGAGGTGAGGCTGGAGTGCAGGGAGGTGTGCATGGGTGGGATGGCCCAGAGGTCCTGGGCTGCGGAGTGACCTTTGCCCCTCACTGCTCCTCAGTACGTGGAAAGCCCAGAGCTGGACCACTGGGGCCTGGAGCCTGAGACAGCACTGCAGCACCTCATGTCTGGCCTGGTGCACCTGCATTCCTTACACATAGGTACCCACCCACTTCCCGTCCCCTGCCCCCACCCTGCCTTCTCCACCTCTGTTCCCAGCTGCCTTCTGCTCCCACAGTGCACCGGGATCTGAAGCCAGCCAATGTGCTCATCACGGGGCCTGACAGCCAGGGCCGAGGTAGGGCGGTCCTCTCTGACTTTGGCCTCTGCAAGAAGCTGCCAGCTGGCCGTTGTAGCTTCAGCCTACGCTCAGGTGTCCCCGGCACGGAGGGCTGGATGGCACCTGAGCTCCTCCAGCTCCTGCGCCCAGACAGTCCTGTGAGTCATCCTGTCATCCTGGCCCAATGCCTCTCATGCCAGGTTCCATGTCACTGCTGTGTGAGCTTGATCCTGTTTCTTCATCTGTAAAGTGAGAGAATTCATCCTTTCTTACCTAGAGCAGTGGCTCTCAACCAGGGACTATTTTACCACCTAAGGGGCTCTGGACAATATCTAGAGATATTTTTGGTAATCACACTTGGTGGTTGGTTGGGGCAGGGTGTGTGTGGGGGGGACTTGTTACTGGCATCTGGTGGGTAGAGACCAATGATGCTGCTAAATGTCCTGTGACTACCCCCTACATAACAGAATATGATCAGACCCAAAGTGTCAACAGTATCGAGGTTAAGAAACTGAGCTATAATGGTTCTAACTCTTCACTCTGCTGCAGTCACTGGAAAACTTTTAAAAATTCAGCCGCCCAGGCCCCACATCCAGTGATTACAGCCCGATTAGCGGGGGTAAGGCCCCAGGGGGTCTCATGTGTAGCCAGGGTGGAGAACCACTAGAGTCAATGGTTAGGGAGATCAGATGCGCTGATATTGTTGAAGCACAGAGCAGTGTCTGACCCGAGACACTTGAGTTTGAGGCCCCAGAATTAGATTATGCAGCCCTCAGTGTGTATATGTAAAAGTTGCAGTTATGGGCATAGATGAGAGCAGCACAAAAGGACAGTCACTAGGCAAAGCCACCCCCGACCCCTAAAGTTTAGAGAAAGCCAGAAGTGGCATCCTGGAGGCCAAAGGGCCACAGGCACTGTTAAGAGCCTGTACAAGTTCTTTTGATTTTTAATTAGTGGCCAATATTTTAACTTTTGGGGAATTGCACATAAATATCTAGGTTTCTGGATCCTCTTGGGAAATGAGAGCTCTAAAACCCCAAGAGAGTGCCGTGGAGGCAAACAGCTGGGTTTCAATTATAGCTGCTGCCTGTGGACAGATTCCGGGCCAGATCACATAGTCCTGCCACCTCATTGCTTTATGCCTGGCCAGCCTTCACTCAGTGATGTTACCTGCTAGATCTACAGGAATGACACTTGGAAACCTGAACTAGAAGCTCAGTAGGGGAAAAGATTTTCAATAAAACCATGGACCCCTTTCAATGGTGCAGGGAGTAGGGGATTTAGGACCAAGGAGATACCTCTCAGGAAGCACCCCTGAGTTCTACTCTGAACCAAATTCCCCATGGGAGAATTCAGCCAGGCGGACTCCTGGAAACAGACTTCCTCCTTACGCTCTTTTCTGTCCCCAGACCAGAGCAGTGGACATCTTCTCTGCAGGCTGTGTGTTCTACTATGTGCTTTCTGGTGGCAGCCACCCCTTTGGAGAGATTCTTTATCGCCAGGCAAACATCCTTGCAGGGGCTGCCTGTCTGGCTCACCTGGAGGAAGACGCCCATGGTGAGGGGAACTTAACCCAGCAAAAGAGGGAAGAAGCAGGGCAGGAGGCTTGGGTGCTCTAAAGCCATCCCCTTTCTCCTATAGACAAGGTGGTTGCCCGGAGCCTGGTTGAGGCTATGTTGAGCCCACAGCCGCAGGCACGCCCCTCTGCACACCAGGTGCTGGCCCACCCATTCTTCTGGAGCAGAGCCAAGCAGCTCCAGTTCTTCCAGGTCAGGGGAAATTTTGGGAATGGGTGCAGAAAGCTCCAAGTTTGGATCCTGAGTAACAAGGGGAAGACAGATTAACTGGGGAAAAAAGGACTTACCTACCTGGGCCAGGAAGCCTGGTTTCCTTACCTAAACCAAGATGGCGCAAACTCCTAAATGTTGCCATTTTGGCTACCCAGTTTACTCATCACCACCATCCCAGGCCCAGCTTCCTCTTGGGTGGGAGTACACTGTTGCTTTCAACCCAAAAGGTATACCAGTGCCCAGAAAGCCCATTTCAAATTGTATGGCCTTGAGCAAGGGACTTTGTACCTCAGAGTCGGTTTGCTCATCTGTAAAATGTAAGACAACAGTATCTATCTCATGGTTTGGTGAAGACTTGGTGGGATAACATGGGAGAGGGCTCCTGGCCTTGTGGCCTCTGAAATTGGTCAAAGGCTCAGGAGCTCTATGGGGGTCCTAGGACGTCAGTGACTGGCTGGAGAAGGAGTCTGAACAGGGGCCCCTGGTGATGGCACTGGAGGCAGGAGGTTCCACTGTGATCCGGGGCAACTGGCACAAACACATCTCCGTGCCACTGCAGACAGGTAGAGGCCAGACGCTGGGTGGGCCAGGAAGGCCAAGGGAAGCCCAGTGGCAACAGCTTTGCCAATGATTTCCCTGCCCACAGATCTGAGACGGTTCCGGTCATATAAGGGGACTTCAGTGCGAGACCTGCTCCGTGCTATGAGAAACAAGGTGTGTTTCAGCGCTCAGGTAGGGCCTGGCTTTTGGAAAAGCCTAGTCACCACTGAGCTGGGACTCTGCTCTAACCCCTCCAGAAGCACCACTACAGGGAACTTCCGAGGGAGGTCCGGCAGGCGCTAGGCAACGTCCCTGACAGCTTTGTCCAGTACTTCACAGACCGCTTCCCGCAACTGCTTCTCCACACACACCACACCATGAGGAGCTGCGCATCCGAGAGCCTTTTCTTGTCCTACTATCCACCAGCCTCAGGGGCTATGGAGCCATGCCCACGGGCTGCTGGGAGCTGAGGCCAGCCAGCCGAGGAACTAGGCCTGGGGCTGAGGCTGGCCTCAGCATCAGAAAATACCTGCAGAGGTGTGGCAGGCTGGAGACAGATACTGGAACTAAGATGTGCTGAGAGCCCACGTGCCAGGCACCCCTTGGAATGCAAGAAATAAAGATTCTCATGTGTTTAATATGTATAAAGGCAAGCAAAGGACAGTCCTGAATCCAACAGCAATATTCTGTACACATGGTGGGGTTGAGAAGGAAGGGAAGGGGCCACAGAACCCACACTCGATCATGTACAAAAATAACTTACACAGCAGCCCCCACCTGCAATGGCTGTCTCCATAGCCACCAGGGCTAGGGGCACACTATAAAAACCAGCACCGTGGGAGCTAACCCCAACAGGCCAAGGTACTGGTGGGGGAAACAGGGGCACCAGTCCGGAGAGGACAGGCCTACGACGAGGCCTTGAGGCGATTGGAGGCCGAGCGCGAGCTCAGCAGCTTGTCAACCATGGTGCGGGCATATCGGAGCCGGCTGGCCAGCTCTTTGGAGCAGCCATACTCCTCCAGGAGGCTCAGGCGGTATGTGCGGAAGTCCCGCTTCTCATTGATGTAAGTCACAGCAGCCATCAGTGGGCACAGGATGAGTTTGGTGTGGTCCTAGGAGGGAAAGAAGGAAGGGGATGGGCAGAGGATGATCAGTGGATTAAAGATCTAGGTGCCAGTATAAGGAAAAGCCCAGCTGGTTGGGCGACCTCTCTTCCTGCTACCAAGGAAAAGTCCCATGCCTCCCATTCCCCACCCAACTCCATGGAGTCTGCTATAATGCCTGTTGGGTTATTTGCCTGCCAGGTGCAGATCCCCAACTCTCCCTGCCCGGGCTCACCTGGAAGAAGTTGATCTGCACAGAGCCATTACTAAGGTGCAGGATGATGGCACTGCGGGTACGAAACCAGGTACGCAGGTAGGGCAGCCGGGCCAGCTCATCACCTTCCCGTGGTGTGATATTGGCCCCCGCCTTCAGCAAGTGTTCGCTCATGTAGTTTCGAAAATACTTAAGGAGAGTGATCTAGTTGGAAAGTCAGGGAGGGAGTCCAGAGTTAGAGCCCAGCCCCTGGCACATCATCCACTCCTGCTGGCACTGGGCCACATGGGCCACCCGGCACCCACCTTCTTCATTAAGGAGTTGGGATGGGAATTCACAGTGAGGTAGGACTCTGTGCCGTCACGCTCTATGTACTGCAAGCTGTCGCCATCGTTGTAGAGGATAAGGCGTGTTGAGTCATTGAAGAGCACCCCTACGCTGTTGTCACATAGTTGATATCCTGGCAGTAGTAGGGGGAGACCTCATCAAGGGGAGCAGGGAACAGGGGGACATTGGAAGTGGGCACTGGGAGGTCTGGGATGGAGACAGGAGGGTCTGAGAGAGGACCTGGCGGCCAGAAAAGGCAAGAGCCCGTAACAAGACAAGGGATCACAAGGCCATCCCTGGGCCACCCACCCATCTGGAGGAAACCTACCAAGGCCGTACTTGTCTGAATAGTCCACCCACTTGCTGACCCAGAAGATGGGGATGCAGGCAGGATCCTCAGCCTCCTCTGGGATGGAAACAGACAGAGGATTAGTCAGAATCAGCCTCTTCATCTCAAATGGCCCACACCAAGAGAGCCTGCTGGGCACTCCACCTGGGCTCAGTCAGGCAAGAGGCCTGGGGCCACACAGAGCAAAGCAAGGCTCTGCTGCCAACAAGCTCAGACAAGCAAGACAGACATGTAAGTCTCAAGTTATAGTGCACAGCACCAAGTTCCACTCATCTATTCAATGGACCCTTTTAATCAAAGGCCTACTGTGTGCTGGACACTGTCACAGGTATGATGAGCAATGACCAAAACTCAGCTTTCATGAAGTCTGCATTCCAGTCAAAGGGACAGAGGCTAATCAAAATAATAAAACAAAATATTTAAGTTGCTTTTATCATGGTGAGAGTCAGTGGCTGACAGATATCTAGCTTTCCAGTTTTGAGTGATTAGAAAATTGTGAGAAGATAGACAATTTCAAATACATCAAAATGTTAAGTTCAGTGACAGCGATAATCCCTTCTTTTAAATATAGGAAACCAATATGGAAACTTTAGAATATGTTGGATGAGATGTGTTATAGATAATATAAAACAGGTACGGGGTGGCAAGTGCTAGGACCAGGGACAGGAAATGCTCATCAAGGGGAGACATCAGGGCAGACATTTGAAAAACATCAGTCTGAGCCATGCAGGTATCTGTAGGAAGAACGTTTCAGGGGAAGAGACGAGACAAGCAAAGCCCTGAGGCTGAGCAAGTGCAGGTCTGTTATTTCAACTGTCTTGAAGGCTAACCAGGAATTCTTTCAACAGAAGAAATACAGTGTGTGAATATGGACTAAGGCAGCACAGCAAGGGGCTGGGAGATGAGGCACTTGTGGAGACAGAACAGATGAGTCAGAAAAAGGAAGGAGCCAGACCATGGAGTGCCTTGGGCATCAGGCTAACTCACTGGGATTTTAATCTTCAGGAAATGGGGGAACTAAATATATTATGGGGACAGAAGCCTGGACAAGCCACCACACTCTGCTGTCTGAGACTTTCCTGCCCTCTAGAGATGCCTCAGGCAACCCCCAACCCCAGCCTGCTGCAGTGCCCACCTTGCCTCACCAGCCCCCGCTCTGAGGGCTTGGAGGCATTGACGCTGTGCAGTTGCTGCAGCAAGTCACCAAGGTGGCAGTCCACTGCCTCAGCGGTCTCCCTGACCACCGGTTCCTCTTTTTCTCGGGGCTGCTCAGGGATGGAGTTCTCTGTGCCTAGAAGAGAAGACATGGTCATTAGCTGGGTATAAAAGCAGCAGGTTGGGAGGGCACAGGGCCCCTGGCACAGCTGGTACTCTCCCCATAGAAAACCTTTCAGCTGCTACTGCTTTAGGGAAACTGAGTCCGTGCCAGGTTATTAGAGTTCATGCTCTAAGGACAAGCACATGGCATTCACTGGTACCTCTAGGACCGAGCCAAGCCCTTTAGGACAGCGTCACAGCCACACACAGAGTGTCAGACACTCACAATTAAAAGTACCTTCGGCATCTAGGAAAATCAGAGGGTCAGTAAACTGCAGACCAGCAGGATGAATTCAGCAGGCATTCCATAAAAACTTAAGCAATTTCCCACCCTAAAATTTGCTTTATATACTTATATATGACCAAATATAAAATTTGCTTTATATACTTATGACTTTTCAGACCAAAAGTCTGAAAAGACGCACATCGAAACATGGGTTATACATGTGGTAGAAGCATGATTTTGTCTTTATGCTTCTATGTTTAATTCTCTCCCCACCAACATGTGCTCATTGTCCTTGCGTAATATCAAATTCTTCTCTAAAATACTTAAAGATCAGAGTTTTCAATTTTTAAAAACTATGCTGTGATAAAGACTTAACTGTGAAACAACAATTGGGATTTGCTTTAAAAACTCCAGCCAAAAAAGAGAGGAGGAGGAGGAGGAATAAATAAAAATATAGGCAAATAACTATTGAAAATGTTTGATAAATATATGGGGGTTCTTCATACAGTTCTTTCTATATTTGGGTAAGTTTAAAACTTCAGTGTAAGAAGTTTTAAAAAAACGTTTTATGTCCAAAAATTAAAGCCAAAAGAACAAAAAAGCAATTCTTAAAATAACATTACTATTTGTCTTGGCTGGTTTGGCTCAGTGAATTGAGCACTGACCTCCAAACTGAAAGGTCACCGGTTCAATTCCTATTCAGGGTACATGCCTGGGTTGTGGGGCCATATCTCCAGTTTGGGGGCATGTGACAGACAACCAACTGATGTTTCTCTTCCTCTCTTTCTCCCTTCCTTCCCTTCTCTCTAAAAATAAATAAATAAAATCTTAAAAACAAAACACTATTACATGATAGCCCAAAGAATATCAAGTTCAGATTGACATAAATAAATACACGGGAGAGAAGCAACAGCTCTTCCTTATAAAAGAATTCCAATGAATAAATGTAGAAGGAGCAAGGAAAGAGAAATATCACTGTCAGAATACCACAGTTATAATTGCCACAGGCAAGACCAACCATGAATGCTAAAATCAGTGAGCAAAGTCTGAGTAGAAACATGACAGTCTCAAAGTAGCTCTGGGCAAGGCATGTTTTAATTACAAAGGAAAAATAATGATTGCAATGGAGAAGCCCATCAGACACCAATATGACCAAATAATCAAGACTAACATCACCAATAAAAGAAATGTCAAAAATTAAAACCAAAAGAAAAAAAGAGAATCCTTAAAATAACAGTATTACATTATGTATAGCAGAAACAAGTGAACTTATATATTAAATCAGCACATACTAAATTGATGCTATGTCCACACAGAGAAAAAAGTATTTCAAGTGATTTTTTTTTCACACTACATATCTTTAGTGAAATCTATTCCAAGGACAAACAGAACTGCAAGAAAATAAAACATTATATGTTGAAAAATGAGTATATATTAATGTAAGGAAACAAGATTTTCAGTTTTAAGAGAAATACAAATATAAAATCAAAGAAGTGAAAATCCTATAACATTATATTTCAATCAGATACTTAATAATTACCCAAAGAAAAATAGTTACTTCACAGTGGAGAAAGATTGCTATAAAACAATTATATCAACATTAAATTTCCTGAACTTAATAACTGGGCCATGTGCTGGGGTTCTGTAAAAGAATCTTTGTTTTGGGGAAATATATGTTGAAGTATTATTAAGTTGTAAAGGACAGGATATACACAACTTACAAATAGTGCAGAAGAAAGAGAGAAAGGGAGGAAGGAAGGGGACTGATGAAGCAAAAGTGTGAAATGTGGATCCGAGTAAAGTGGATATAGAAGTTTTGTCTTCTTTTACACCTTTTCTTAAGTTTGAAATATAACAAGTTAAATAAAATGCTGAAAAGACATGAATTGGAAATATCACCATAAACTCAAGACCCCCCCCAATTATGTATTTCCTAATTCTGTCCTCTGAAGAGACCTAGAAAACAATAATAACCTAATCAGTGGCAAGTGGTTTTAAAAGAAAATGTTCATCATTTTTAAAGAGAGGCACACTGAAGTTTATAGGGATAAAATGGTAAGGTGTCTGGGATTAACTTCAAAAACTTCAAAGGGATAAAAAAAGAGAGGAAGCACATGTGACAGAATCTTAATAACTTGAATCTGGTAGGTAGGTATGAAGTCCACTGCCCTAAATTCTACATGAATATTTGAAATTTTTTGTATTTTCTCAATGAACCATACATGAGAAATATTAAGAATTTTTTCAAATAAGAATTTTTCAGGTGTGGCATTCAGTCAACTCTCCTCTTTCTGGTCCTGACAGGTCTGATTCAATCTTGTTAAGGTCTGTCTTTCCTGACAGGGCTGAGGAAAAGGGCATTTTGCTATGGGAAGGAGGGGCCTGCCCTACTGCACACATGAGCTCTGGGGCCATCCACCCACACATCTAAAACGTAGGCTCTTTGTGGGTGGGAGGGGGTTGCTGTTGTCTACCTGGACCTTGTTTTACCTTTATTGAGGACTGAGAGAGGCTTCCGGTTGCTGGGGTCCAGGCTGCTGGGAGCAATGGAAAACCTGGGTGGAATGGTGAGGCAGGTGATGGGGAGACGACCAGGGATATAGCCAGAAGTAAAAAAATCATCATTGAGTAGCTCGTGGATGGTGGGGCGGGCAGTGGGATCGGTCTGAAGCATCTTCTGAATGAGGGAGGCAGCCACGGGATTGATGTGCTGGAGCAGGGAGAGAAAGAGCCATAAGTGGGATGGGATAACGCCTAGAGTGCAGCACTGTCCAAGGAGCTGGCAGGTCCAATCCACATGCAAGCCCTGGTGTCAAACAGACCCCAATCCGTGACTGCAAACAGGCCAAGTTCCACACTATCAACTTTGCTAAGTTGACAAGTGTCAGACTCAGTGTGAGAATGGTTTATTTCTCCTTCCTCTTCAAACTCAAGATTGATTTGAGGCCGTTTTGTCTGAGTTTGCTATTGCTCACCACTAGAGTAGCACTTGAGAACACAAGCTTTGGGATCACAGAGACCTGGCTTAAGTCCCAGTTCTGCCCTTAATACACCAGCTGTCACAAGTATCTTCATCTATAAAATGGGGACAGAGCACCATGCCTGGTGAGAAGATTCAATGGGATATAACATAGCATAGGTCAAATGCATAGTGACAGCCTAGCATTAACTCTGTACTCACTATGCTCCAGGAAAACATCCTATTTAGCCCTCATGGAAACACCTAAGGGGTGGAGATCTCTATTACTACGCCTCTCTTGCAAATGAGGAAACTGAGGCACAGGGACGTTAAGTGCCTAAAAATACACACCTACTAAGTGGTAGTGCCAGCATCCACACTGATGCAATCTAGCCAGCTCAAGGATTCACACCCAACCACTCCACACTGTGTCCAACTGACAGTTAACTGACTGTCATTATGGGGACAGGGCTCTTGGCTGCATACAAGGCAAACACATGAAAGCAGCCATGTGCCAGGCTTGCTTTCAATGAATTTATGTTGGTACTTATGAAAATGGACACCACTTTGGACTCACGGTGATCCATAACTATGAGCCCTTCTGTATGCAAGGTACTGTGAGAGGTGCTGCCCTCCATTTCATAGACGAGAAACCACAGCTCAGAAGATCCAGGCTACTTGCCCATCTACATCAAGAGAGGCCATTGCCAAAGCTTAAGCGGCACTTCTAGTCCTGCCTCCTACTCTCTTCCCATTTTTTTTTTTTTTTTTTGGTGTTTATTTTTTATACTTCTGGGTTACCTACCCAAACTTTGAAATCTACAAACCCTCTCCCCCTGGAAAAAAATGCCTTTGTGCACATATGTCTAGATCTGTATGTAGTTTCAGACATGGACCCTCTAAGGCTCTGAGGCTACCCAAGGCATGGGTTGACCTAGCTCTGTGTCCCCAGGTTCTAGCTGGGCTCAGTAAATAGTTTTGTGGGGGAGGTGGAACAAAATATAATAAATTTAATTTCAAGTGTTTTTAGTCACCTTGGGAATACTGTACTCATTCTTCTTGATCCGGAGGTAGGTTTCTTTTAGGCAAGATGTCTCAAAAGGTGGTTTGCCCACTAACAAGGTATACCTGTAAGTACAAGGTGGGATATGGTTCAAGGCTGTCAGCCAAAACGCAGATGCAGGAAGAATCATCTCAGGGCCAGAATGAAAGCCAGGCATCCTTTTGATACTCACTCAGTCCCTGAGGACACTTCCCAAGCCCACTGAATAGCCCCAGGTACCAGAACACTGAGAGAGAGAGCCCTCAATAGATTACAGGTGATGAGAACCGGATTCTTATGGGAGTTTTCTAGGGCTCAGAGGCCACCAGCCAATACAGAACAAGTCAAAGTGGGGGGCTAACTTGCTCCTGCAGTCAGCTCTGCATTTACTAGTTCTGTACTTCAAGCCTGAAATTTTCATTTAAAATAGCTCCACTGAAAAGAAGTAGGAAGGTCATCACCATAGTTCATTTCTAACTCCAGAACTCCAACAACAAAGATAACCCCTGAAAAGGCCCTCTGCCCACCACCCAGCTCTGATGGCCTTGACCTGGACTCCAGGCACCTCCCCCTGCCAGCTCCAACTCCTGTCCTAAGTCCTTCATCCCAATGCTGCTTTCCAGATCAGTGGTTCTAAAATTGTTGTGCAGAAGAATCAGCCAGCGATCTGGTTAAAATGCAGATTCCAATTCAGCATTCTGGGTCCTGAGGTTCTGCCTTTCTAACAGGTTTCTGTGTGATGATGTTGCTAATCTGTGGACCACACTTTTTAGGCCCAGGCTACAGGAATCCTACAGGATACACCAGTGACAAGAAAAGATAGAAAAATTAGGCTGTTTTTAGGTATTCTGTCCTTTGAGCAGCCTTTTCAGAGGCAGATTGGTTCATAGCCGAGATGTCCAAAAGAACCCCTGCTGAGGCCAGGTGGGCCTCCCAACTTACATGATGCACCCAATGGACCACACATCCACTTCAAAACTGTGCCCTTTCTTGCTCAGCACCTCAGGAGCTATGTAATTAGGAGTTCCACACAGGGTCTTCTTCCGTTCCCCATCATATTCAACTTTGGTTGCCAGTCCAAAATCCCCTGGGGCAGAGGAAGGAAGAGGAAGTACTCAGATGCTAGCCCCTGTCATCTGTCCACGCAGACAACTTGATTCTGGTTTGACCACAGAGAACTAGGGTCATCTGATCTGTTCCTTGCATGCAGCAAGGCCTACCTAGGAATCCTCCCACCCTGCTGGCCCAAGGAGGAGGCCTCTCAATGATCCTCCTAGCCACTCCCCTTAGAAAGAAGGACTAAGTTTCTAAAAGGGAATTGACAGGGGTAGAAAAGCTCAGGGATCAAGCAGGTCAACTTCAAGACTGCTACAGGCAAGCTTGTGAGGTAACAGGGAGGGGCTGGGACTGTGGCAAACCAGAATGAGTCAATGGGGAACAGCTACTTTTCATCCCAGCAAGGAGCTGCCCTGAGGGAATGCTGTCCCTGTACCACTGGAGTTTCCAATGGTTTAAAAGGAGCTCCAAATTTAAAAAGTGAAAGCTCATTTAAATTCTTTAAAAAATATTATTTTGTAAGAAACAACAAGTGCTGGAGAAGGACAAAAGGGAACCTTCATACACTGCTGATGGGAATGCAAACTGATGCAGCTATTGTGGAAAAACAGTATGGAAGTTCTTTAGAAAAATTAATAGAGCTGCCATATGGCCCAGCAATCCTTCTTCTGAGTATCTACTCCCCAAATTTGAAAACACTTATTTTTAAAGACATATACCACTATGTTCATTGCAGCATTACTCATGGTAGCCAAAACATGGAAACAACCTAAATGCCCTTCAACAAATAACTGAATAAAGATGTGGTACATATATACAAAGGAATATTACTGGGCCATAAAAAAGGACAAAATACTGCCATCTGTGACAACATGGATAGATCTCGAGAGTATCATACTGAGTAAAATAAGTCAGATGGAAAAGGACAAGAACCATATGATTTCACTCATATCTGGGATACAAAACAGAAATCAATAGACAAACAAACAAAACAGATTTATAGACAGACAATAGTATGGTGGTTACCAGAGGGGAAGGGGGATGGAGGAAGAAGAGTAAAGGGGATCACATAAACGATGATGGAAGGAGACTAGGCTCTAGGTGGTGAGTACACAATGCAATATATAGATGTACTATATAACAGAATTGTACACTGAAACTTATAGAAGTAATCAAAAGCGCAGCCTTCCTACCATCTTCTTCCTTCTTCCCCAGCCTCCTCCTTATTTCCCCTCTCCCAGTCTCCTCTTTATTTCTCCTTTTCTGTTGTGTCAGGAACTCCTGCAGGCCCAGAGCCTCACCTATTTTCACCTCCAGATCCTCATTCAGGAAGAGGTTGCCCAGCTTGAGGTCCCGGTGAATGACCCGGTTTCGGTGCAGGTACTGGCAGCCGAGGACGATCTGGCGCAGATAGTAGCGGGCCTCCGGCTCTGTCAGTGCTTTTCTCCGTTTGTGGAGCTCCAGGAGAGACTGGGCAGGGGGAAAGAGAGGAAGGAGGGAGAACGAGGCGCGGTGGTCGGTACTGAGGTGCAAGGGTGAACTCGGTTATCATTAGGTAAAGGCAGCCCAGGACCCCCGCGCACATCCGCGCCATTTTTTCTCCAGGACAATTAGGATCTGGGCTCCCCCGTAAACCTGGCACTTCCGTTTCCTACTGGCTCCTTCCAAAGCTCCTGCCTTGGGACCTCTTTGTCAGCCCCACTCCCTCAGCTCAAAGTCCCCTGTATCCTCTTCCCCGGTCTTTCTGCAGCAGTAGACCCATTTCCTGAACCTCCGAGTCTGTCTTCCAACCACCCTCCCTCTCCCTGAGCCAACCCCAGTCCGGAAGCTCCAGGCCCACGGCACCCCTTTCCCGGGACTCCACCCTTGGCAACTCCGGAAGCCCTAGCGTCCATTAGCAGAGTTCTCCCCAGGTCCCCAGCACCCAGAGTCCGGGAGCCCACTTCCCTAGCAGCGACAGGACTCGGGCTTCCCTAACCGAAACCCCTCCCCCAGAAACTCTCAAACTCTGTCCGAGAGTGTTCCCACCCCTGACGCGAGGTTCTCAGCACCCGTCCACTGTCGGCCCCGAGCCCCGGGCTCCCCTTTTCCGGCAACCGCGGGTCCAGGCGCTCCAACCCCCGCCTCCGGGCAGCTTCAGTCCCCCAACGACGACACTCACCCTCCGGCGGCAGAGCTCCAACACCACGAACACGAAGTCGTTGTCCTCGAAAAAGCCGTGGAAGCCCACGACATGCTGGTGGGCGAGGCTGCGGTGAATGGATATCTCCATGGACATCTTCTCCTTCTGGTGCGGCTTCAGCAGCAGCGACTTAGGCACTATCTTCCCTGCGAACACCTCCTTAGTGTCCGTGTCCGAGATCTCGAAACACTTGGCAAAGCCGCCCTTCCCCAGAAAGCGGCCCCGCAAATAGCGCCGCCGACTGCGTGGATCGACCAGGACCTCCGGGATCTCCTTCCCCGGCGGGCCGGCCGCCGGAGCCCCCGGAGCTGCAGCACCGGGACCCCCGGCTTTGCCTGGGTCGGCTGGTGCCCGCGCCAGCTTCCCTGCTGTTGCCGCTGCACTCATGTTCCCGGAGTTGCTCAGCAGCTCTCCAGGTCCTGGGTAGAGGTTTGACACCCCTCGGATCCTCCTCGAATTCAAACGCGGCGCCGGGAACGTTACAAAAGCCTACGCGCCCCTGATTGGCCGCGGGGATTTAAAATCCAAACCCGCCCGCCGCGCGGCACTCTGGGTGCGCTCCGCGCAGCAGCAGCCTCTACACCTTACACCATCGGAAGCCCTGCGGAGGGGCGGGGGCCCTTGATTGACAGTAACTCACGAACAGCGCACACGTGGGATGCCTGGGAAAAAAGCCGTGCCAGAGGCCGAGTTCAGGTTTCTTCTCTCTCCGGCCCAGGAAGCAACTCCTTCTAGGAAGCTTTTCTTAACCTCTTCCTCCACCCCCACCCCGCCTTCTAGAATATAAAATCAGAATAGAGACTTGGCAGTGCCAAGAGATAGCTTGGGAGAACCCTAGAACCCGCCTCCAATGCCATCAGCTCTCTTCTGAGATACCCCCAATAAACTAAAATCTAAGTAAAGATAGGATGCTAGCCAGGAATTTGCATTTTCGTGTCAAGGTCCCTACTGCTTTCCTTCAAATAACAGCTGCTCCTATACCCCTCTGACTTACGGTCCAGGGGCCGCCGCCATTACCCGCACCTGGGAGCTTTCTAGAAAGGCACCTGATTTTCACGCCCCGCAGGTGACTCCTACACATACTGATTTTTGAGAAGCTCCGTATCAGAGTCTCACTTCCTCACTGCTGCGGCATACCTCTTCAGGGGAAAGGCTAAGGGAGTAAACCCCGACAGAAAATCCGGAGTCGGAGTCCCTAAAGGCGGTTTGACCTTGTAGTCAACACCGGCAACTCCTGCGGCGCACCTGAAGCCAAGCTGTATTGACTCCGTCTTTCCCTTGGATCCTTCAGCTGCGAAGAGAGGGGGGGTCTGCTGCATGGGCAACAGCAGACCCTCCATATCACCCTGCCCAGGCTCTGTAGCTTCAGCTTCACTGGAGAGGACACTCCAGCGTCATCACAAGATGTCGATTCAACACGGGAGGAGACAGATACCGTGTCACTCCCGAGTCGGACTGCACAGCCATTCTCGGCGGTGCAGATAGACTCTTAAGAAGCTACACCATCGTCTCTCGAGACGGACGGCTGCCGACGACGAAACCGCAGACCCTCAGTGTTCCGTCAGGGGAGCGATGGAAGAGTGCCTGGCAAACCGGGGGGTCAGGCCAGATCTGGCCTGCGGGGTTGCTTAGTAGGCCCCCACTTTTTAAAATTTGGATTCACTTAAAGCGATTAAAAATCAAGAGAGAGCACACAAAATTCAGATGTGTGGCTTTTCCTGAAAAAAAAAAAAAGCAAGCTAGGAGCTCTGGCAACTCTATGAATGCATACTTCCCCACTTTGCCAAAGTTCCCAGACCCCACCCACCCCCATCTTTGTCTATTTGCCTATCTGGTTTCCGTAGATACTTGAATGGCAGTTAGAAGCCCTTTTTCTGTGCCCCTGTTGCCCTACTGTATCCAGCAAAAATCAACCACATTATAAGTATCTCTTTACCTGACTGTCAATAAACTGAGAGGCAATGATGATGTCCTTCCTACCCCACGTTCCAAGCTCCCAGTGCAATGCCAGGTAAAGAGGAGTGACAAATGTTTGCTGAACAAGACGTTATTTTAATTATTATTTTTTTATCCCTGTGGTATACAGTCTTCTATTTTATGTTTATTGAAGTTGATTCTACATAGAGAAAAAGTATACATATCATAATTGTCCGGTTCAGTAAATTTTCACAAACTAAACACACCCATGTAAACAGCACCCAGACTGAGAAAGAACACTACCGATACCCCAGAAGTCCCCTTTGTGCCCTGTTTTGGGGGTCCCCAAGACTACTCACCCCAGTTTGATGAATCACTAGGAGATTCACATACTCAGCATATAGCCCTACTCATAGTCAAATATGACTTATTACAGAGAAAAGCCGTGAAGCAGAATCAGCCAGGGAGAAAAGCACACAGGGCAAAATCTGAAGGAAACCAGGCATAAGCTTCCCAGAGTCTTCTCCCAGTGAAGTGACACAGGACACACTTAATTCCTCCGGCAATGAGTTGTGACCACACCAGCAAAATGTTATCTACTGGGGAAGCTGATTAGAGACTCAGTGCCCAGGGTTTTAACTGGGGGCTGGTTGCGTAGGCACCATCTGCCTAGCACACACCAATTTTCCAAATTCCCAGAGGGAAAGCAGATACTCAGCATAAAGCACATTGTTTGCACACAGAGTTTAGGCATAGTGAACCGCTCATCATTTAGTGAATGATGAGAAGCCTGCCCAAGTCCAAGTTTCCAGTAGCCAGCCAAGGGCCAACCTTGCAAACAGGCCTTTCTAAGGCGAACAATTTCAGGCCTGCTTTCTTAACTTTTCTACATAGTGAACACCTTGGCCCTTGGCCAGGGTTTCTTTACAGCAAAGTTATTATCAGTAGGACCCCACACAAAAGGGTAAAACCAAACTGCAGGACTGATCTATGGTGGAGGTGCCACACACACCCTAGGCTCAGCTGGAAGTTGCTCTGTCCAGCAGAGGCTTCGTGACCACAGCAGAACAAACTTTTAACCAGGACACTTCATTATGTCTGGGGGAAGGAAAGTGACTGCCTCTCTAGTGGAGACCAGCAGCCAAACCTTCATCCCTCATGTCTTTTATTGAGGAGGATACACAGGAGAGATACAAGGCTAAAATTCATAAATCATCTATTGTATTCAGGCGTTTGACAGTAACAGATAACATACACTAATTTGGGAGTCACACTGACTGATTAGAGTGAAGGTCTATAAAACATTTGGACCAGGTGCAGCGTTCCATATACTCCCTGCTAAAGTTAGCTTACACTACATTACTGATAAGGAAAGCAGAGCAAGTTCTAAAGCACAATGAGCTTAATAAGTGCTCTTTGATCTAATTCCCATGGCAACCCTCTGAGTGATTGTCAGTCATGTTCTGCACGCAGCCTTATGTTTAGACTTAGAGACAAGTGTGGCCAGGACGCTGGCGGCTTGTCATGCTCAGACTGGGTCTACAATTCCTTAAACCACAAGGAGTGCTTGCCCACACTGATCTCAGCTATACCTATTAGGGGGCCTGGATTTAGCCAGTTAAAATAAAATAACTCCTATTAACCATAAAAGTCTATTTTAGAAAGCCAGGTAGCCTCCTCCTTAGTTTCTGTCTGACACGTTTTTTACCTGGCCCATGGTATCAACTCAAGTACAGCACAGTTGTGGCCTGCAAGTTCAAGTTGACATGAAGCCTTCCAGTGCTGAGCCAGTGTGGTGATGGACAGACACAGTACAACCCCAGAGGGCACATGTGGTCTCCCTGAAAATGAGTTTATGATGTTGGGGTACCCCAACCAGGACAGACATTGGTCAGGCAGTGGAGGTTAATAACAACCCCAGTACAGCCTTCTATCATGAGACCTCCTGTCCTAAAGTTCCCACTCTGATATGAAAAATTCATCCAGTCCTTGGTTTCCGAGGGACTGCCTGAAGAGAGTCCATTCCAAACAGTGTTACATGTCCATGATACCAGTTTACCCATCTCATGAGTGTGGATGGCACTTGAAAGCATTCTGATGGAGAGTGCAGGAGCCTCCTCTGTGGTCATAGTCAGTGCTGCCAGGTATAAGTAACCACAGGCTCAGCAGTCTGAACTCAAAGCACTCGCAGTACACGGTAAGGCAGCAGTGGAAAGCTTTCAGGAAGAGGGAAAGCATCCCCGAATAGTTCTGACAAAGATCAGAAATGCCCTTCCCATTTCCAAGGCTTCCCAGGCACTAGCTTTTTGCTTTTTCTCCACTCTTACAAAATCAGTATGCCCCACCAATCAGCAATCCTAACGTTACATTTTCTTTCTTCTTTTTTATGGTTCTGCAAACTGTCTTATTTTTAATTTAACAATGCACCATAAACATTTTTCCATGCAATGAATGAAAATACACTACTGAAACATAGAGGGCTCCAGTTGGATAATGAGAGTGACACCTAAAGCAAAGTATAAGCATAAGATTAAAGCCCTGGGCCTTGCAAACATCTGCCAGGGGCACTACACAAGAGGAATATCTTCAATGCCTCTTTTGTGGGACCTTATAGCCACCCCTGAGTTCCCTTGGACCCCCTGGGTGAAAGGGGTCCTGTGAACTTTTTTGCATCTACATACCCCACCACCCCCATTTCTGTTTGGTTTTCTTCACCTCATCCAGTACCCTAGCCACCTAATCCAACTCTCTTACCATCTCCTAACTGCTCAGACGCATGTCATGTATGGCCTCTTTGTGTTTCTTGAGGTACTGAGCCAGCCCCTTGTTGGTTTTTCTTTTGGCCTTCCTGGTACATCATCCCCAGCTGGGCACTTTCCTGCAGCCTTTTGGTTCAGTTGCTGGTTTTCTTTCTTCTTTTGCTTTCCTTTGCTCTCTTGTTTTCCCTTGCTCTCTGGTTTTCCCTTGCTCTCTGGCTTTCCCTCAGTTACTGGCTTTCCTTCTTCTTTTGGCTTTCTTGCCTTCTCTTCTAGTATTTCAAAATATTGTCTTTCCCTTGTTTTCTATCTTTCCCTCATTTCTACCTTGTCCTTGTTTTGCAGAGCATGAGCAACTCTGGCTTTTCAGCATTCTGAGGCTGTTCTTTGTTTTCCATCTTCCCTTGATTCTCAGGTATTCCATTGTCATTGAAGAGTTTTTCAATGTTGAGATGTCCCCCTTCCTTTTCCTGCCCTGTGGGAATTCGGGACAGGCTCCTCCTTTTCTAGCCTACTGAGTGCTAAACACAAACACACGCAGGCCTTTTTCCTTCCCCTGCCCTTCCTTCTCACCCGTCCCAGTGTTCTTTGGGCAGGAATGAAGACCCCTGTGCACTGATCTGAAAGAACCTGGAGCAACAATTAGGAGTTCACAGATGGCTCAGGGCCCAACCACAGCAAAGGAGCTACATTTTTAAAATCACCTTTTACTGTCATCTAGTCCCTTCATCTGGAAGGGTTCTACAAAAGAGGTGTAAAAACCCTTAACTAGAGCCTTGGCTGGGAAGCTCAGTTCATGAGAATATCATCCTGATACACCAAGGTTGCGGGTTTGATCCTCCATCAGGGTGGATACAAGAAGCTACAAATGAATACATAAATAAGTGGAACAACAAATTGATGTTCTCTTTCTCCCCCCTGCCCCAAATTAATAAACATTTTTTAAAAGCCCTTACCGAGATATACGTATTCAGAAAGTGGTCAGGATATGTATGGGCTAAGCTGTCTTTCCCCAAAATTCATATGCTAAAGCCCTAATCCAATATGACAAGTGTCCTTATAAGAGGAGATTAGGACATGAACAACATAGACAAAGGGGTGACCATGTGAAGACACAGCAAGAAGGCAGACATCTGCAAGCCAAGGAGAGGCCTCAGGGGAAACCAACCCTGCCAACAGCTTGATCTTGGACTTCTGACCTCCAGAACAGTAAGGAAATAAATCTATGTTATTTGAGCAACCCTCTCTGTGGTATTTAATGGCAGTCCTAGCAGATTAATAGAGGATGAAATCCTGAATTCTCAAAAATTTCAAAATGAGTCCACATAACCTCCTACCCGTTTTATCCACATAGCAGCCTAGGAAAGATCAATTCCTTTCTAGACAGAGCTACATTTGAATAATCAACCTACCTTACTAACGTGCTTGTACCAGGGAAAAGTGAGGAGGCAGAGTCAGGAAAGCAGCACTTTCTGGCAAGTTAGAGCAATCCAGAGACCTCAACAGTGTAACAATCCCCAGAGAAGGCCCAGAGGCTGATCTGCAAAAGCAGATGGAGTCACAGTCCCTACAATGTGCCCTCTCCCAACAGGCAGCTTTTGGCTGGGATCACAAGTAGGATGCAATTAGCCTCTGATCAGAGATAAAGAGCTGATCAGCAGCTTGATTTTAGGTGGTCCCATCTGAGAGCAAGCCCTTTTCTGTGGCATTTGTACGTGACCCAGATAGTCCAGCCAGCATCCGTGATTCATGTTTTCATAATGCAGAGCTCCACAGATGGGATCCTAAGTCTCCAGTGGTCACGAGGTCTAAGTCCTATTCATGGGGCCTGGGTCTGCTTTCAGCCTGACACAGCTCCTGCTGAGGCTGAAAAGGCACACAGCAGCCAGTCTTCTATGTTCAGCTTCTAGTCAGATCCCGGCAATCAGGAATTTGCGATTCCAAATGAGCCAGATGTTTTTCTCCAGCAGCAGCAAAGACATGCTGCAGTGCCAGATAACCAGAATCCAAACTGACCCACTCAAAAATATGCACATCAAAACGGACAGTCAGCAGCCAACATGGATCAGGTATTTGATTTCAGCAAGAGCTTATCACCAATTTAACTGCTTTTTCAAATTCCAAATGTGTATTTCCATCCAGAGATTGCTTCTCTTTTAATGTTGTCTCCCTCTTTCCAGAGGCTCCAATAGACACAAATCATAGCAATGATCATCAGCGACAGAGACTTGTTCTGGTTCCAATTAGAATTTAAGTTCTAATTCACTGGTGGCAAAAATCAAGAAAGTTGTATCCTACCAACACCTTCTTAATTTAATTTTATTGCATCTTTCTTTGATTGGGATGATCTCTCTAGCATTTATGAAATTATAAGCACATAACATTTTAAATCAACTTTATCATATATTCAAATACAAAAGCCACGAAATACAAAGCCATTTTTAGAAAACTTTCCTTCTTTTCTCATTGCAGATTTACTCAAACCCCTATAACAGAAAAGTCAGCATTTACGGGGCTATAATTGCTACCTTAACTCTTCCGCACAGGCCCCTTCCAGTAACAACCCCGCAAGGGTATCTAGCCACCATCATAAGGTTAAGAGTTTTAACCAATGGACTCAACCAATAAAAACACGTTAAGAGTGTTTTTCATGCAAACAGTCAAAGGCCATTGAGCACCTACTGCATGTCTGTTTCATTTATTCCATTTAGAAACACTTACTAAAAAATAATGAAGCATTGAAGAAACTTCCTTTAATTTCCTTTCATTCTTTAACAGCTTTTTCATTTCCCTTCAAATCCTTGTCAACACGGAGTTTCAATTTCATATAGTGCCCTGTTAATACAATCTATCTGCATAGTATCAGTAATAATAATCTAATAGTGAACACTTACTGAGCATCGACTTTATGCCATGCATGGGGCTAGGAGTTTTACAGAAGTGATCTCATTTAGTCTTTACAAAGGATTATTATACTCATTTTGAAGATGAGGAAATGAGCACTTCTGGATTAGGTTACTCACCCAGGGTCATGCTGCCACCAGGTGACAGAGCTTGAATTCCAAAGTACATCTCCTTACACACTGGCTCTCTGAACACTGTCTCTTTGGGCCTTGTCTGGCAAGCCCCAAAGCCCTGGCTCATTTGTTCACTTGCTCCCTCCCTCCCTACCAGAAAGCAGAAAGACATACTGGTTAAATTCAAGGACTAAAGAACCCTAGGTTTAAATGCTAGCCCCTCCTTAGCTGTGTGACCTCCCTGTGCCTCAATATCCATGTCCATAAAATGGAGATAATTATATACAGTGCCTATCTCCTAAGGTGCTTGTAAAGAGATTCTATGAGTCAGCACTTCCAGTAGTACCAGGCACACAATCATGTCCTTGTTGTTGTTGTTACTGAAATAAAAGGAACCTGTGCCTACTCCCAGGATGCTCAAGAATCTCCAACAGGGCTTCTCTGTTCCCAGGCTCTCATATTTCCTTGTTTCTCCCCCTTCTCTGGCCCTACTGCTTCCTTGGGCTCTTGTGGCTCCCATGGAAAATCAGAGAGCACCCAGCAGACCCCAAAGGTAGAGATGAATGCAGCTTAAAAGGAACAAATTAGTGGGGCCAAGAAAAAACAGAGGCTACTAGGTCCAAGGTCTGAAAGGCAGAGTGTGGACAGCATTCCTGTTTCTTTTCTTGGATGATTTTCATATGCACAGACCATGTGTCTGATGCCCAACTTACCTGGAGAGACAGAACAAGGAAGCAAAATGCCCCGAGCTAAACTCTTCTGCCTTCAGGGTCCAGGGAAAAACTTCAGGAAAACAAAGGATTACTTGACTGGAGGGCAAGTGCAGTCCTAAGGGCCAAGGGTTTTGGAGGCCCAGGACATTGGAGGAGCTGCATAAAACACCAATTTTGCAGTAGGTAAGACTTGGCTTCAATTCCAGCTCAGCCATTTATTAGCTGTGTGACCCTGGAAAAACTTACTTCTCTGAAGATCAGTTTCCTCCTCTGTATAATGGCTTGTAAAAATCCCTACTTTTTTGACATTTGCGAGGATTAACTGTTTTCAAATACATGCCTGGCATCCCATAGATGCAAAGCAAGAAACGTTGGTTCTTTTCCCCATGTCTTCTTGTGGTAGACTCATTATAAAGAAAAGATGTTTTTAATTTTAAACTTTGAAAAATATAAGGGGTTTTACTCAAGCTGTATCACTTCCTAATAACAGTAGTTAAAACCACCATTTATTGAGTGCTTATCCTGAGCCAGTATCACGCTTTGCATATATGAATGCATTTAAATCCTCATCACAATCCTTATACATCTGCCCCATTTTATGGATGAGAAATCTGAAGTTCCACAAGGGGAGACAACTTGCTCAAAAGTGCAGGGCTAGGATTGGATCTGCCACCTCCCACACCCATGTTCTTCACCACTGTGATGATCACTCCATCAGAAACCTCTACTTTTGTCTCCTTGGCTTTCTCTCCCACTAAGGTGTAAGATCCCTATGGGCAGGACGTGGCCCGATCTTCTTCTCCACTGTATCTCCTGGAACTTAGCAGTGGCTCAATAAATGAGTGATGTATAAACAGCATGAATTTAGGCTAATCTTCCCTGCCCTAAAGGGCAGCAAAGTGCCTGTTCTGCAAAAGCACCATCTCCTTCTTGAGGGCTCAAGAAGTGCTTTAGCAATCATGGGCTTATGGGAACTGGTCCAACCTGGCAGCACATTTTGCTGACACCTGTTTTGAAATAGCCAGGCCTATGAACACATTTTCCCAACACTGCCTGCGCCATTTCAGGGGACTTGAAACTCCATAGAAGCTATCCCAGGAAACAAGCCAACTAGATCTGACCACCCATAGGTCTGTTAGATGCCAATCTGTCCTAGAGATTGGCTGAGGGCAAGTCAGAACTTGGCTGGGCTCCATGTTCTGGATACTCTATGGCAGGGGTCCCCAATCCCTGGTCCGTGGCCTATTAGGAACTGGGCCGCAGAGCAGGAGGCAAGTGGCAGGCAACCGAGCGAAGCAGAGCTCGCATTACTGCTTGAGCTCCGTCTCCTGTCTCGCCCCCTACCCCACTGCCCTACCTGTAAAAAACTTTTCTTCCATGAAACTGGTCCCTAGTACCAAAAAGGTTAGGGACTGCTGCCCTATGGGTTCTCACTGGCCAGATCAAGACACAAAGAAGGTCTCCCTAGCCAACAAGATTTCCCTCCTTTATGCTAAAAAACTTCCAAGGCTGTGTTAAGTAGGAGCAATGTTCGTCTGATTCATTGCAAGTCTGCCATCACCCAGATGGGTCAGAGTGACTAAGAAAGAAACTGTGGCCATAGGGTCTGAGTGAACTCATTCATGCAGACATGACTGACTCAGAAGCCACCAGCCAACTACAAGGGCCCTGTGCAGCCATGGGAAACAGAACCTGTCAATAGGAGACTCATAAGTCAACCACTCAAACCTTGTTCCCTGTACCAGGGGTTCTGCAATATTACTTCTCTGGCCTGGGGTGGAGGCTAGTGGGAGGGGGCCTCACGTCCAAGTAATCACCCCATTAAGTATGTGCTGGACACCCACAGGTTCATGCCTGCCACCTCAGGAGTTCACAGCTAGTGTGGGTTCAGGCAATAACAGAGGTACATAACTAGAATTCTACCTAGACCTTGACAAAGGCTCTTCCATAGGTGCTACGGGGTCCATGAAGAAGCAGTACCAGGCAGAAGAGCATACTCCAAATGGCTTTTTTTATCTTTTAGAGAGAGAGGGTAGGGAGGGAGAAAAAGGGAGAGAAACACTGATGTGTGAGAGAAATATCGACTGATTGTCTCTTGCACACCCCCAACTCGGGCCCTGGCCTGCAACTCAGGCATGTGCCCTGACTGGGAATTGAACCAGCAACCTTTCAGTTCACAGGCCAGTGCTCAACCCACTGAGCCACACCAGCCAGGGCCCAAATGGCTCTTCATTGAACAGTCTCCACTTTGGCTAAGCTACATTCTCTTTGTGCCCCTTAATCCAGGCTCAGGTACTGCTCAGGAGGTATCTCCCCCAAGACTAAGAGTAATGAGATTGGGTAAGGGTGGACAGGGAGACAGAGAAAAATTAAGATATCCAGAGAAAAGGAAGACACCTGAACTGGACATCTGATGGTTTTTCCTGCTTGGTACCCATTCATTCCATATCACCACCCATCAACCCAATACCACCACCCGGCACCAAGTCTCAGTCCACATGTGCCCCAGGACTAGGTAATCAGTGTATTCCATTTTCCTGGCCACAATGATTCCTTGAGGCTGGATACCTCCATGGTTTGGACCAATGACAGCCAGATCCAGGGGTTTTGTCAGGGAAGGGGAGCTCTTTCTATCAATACCAAGCTGTGGGGGTCACTTGTGAAGTCTGAAAAGAAAATCAACTCAAAGCAGCACAGAGCTGAAAACAGACAAGTCTCTCATGATACTGTTGTGAGTCCTGGGATTCAGCTTGACAGCCAATCTACCCTGACCTTATCAGCTGCATTAGTCAGTAAATCCTCCTTCTCCCCTAACCCAACTGGAAAGAGTCCCAGTCAGGGGCTCTCCCATCTACTTGCTCAATTGGTAATATTCAGAAGACAAAGAGACTGATGAAGGTAATTGTCTGATGACAGATTGTCCCCAGGTGAGAGCCACCATGGAGACAGATGGCCTTTCCCAGGACACACAATTACAACTATCAACATGCTTTCAAAGAGCATCAGATCATAATTACGTATAGACTCATTTTGTAGTAGCTGTTATTTAATCTTCTCAGCACCTTGTTCTGTTAATGGGCTATGCTGTTTCTCCACCATGATGGGATGAAGGAAAGGTCTTTACCCAGACCAGGTTTATCATAGTGAGTGATCAGAGGGCATGGGACTAGTGACAAACCACTGAGAATCTCTCTCTGGGATTTTTCCAAATTGGAACTGAAGGGAAAAACATTTCTTTCAGGGTCACCAAGCTGGGAGGATATACGTCTGGAGTTGTCAGCTGACACCTGCCCCAATGCATGGAGAAAGCCCACTTGCAGAAGGAGAAAAGAAAGCCAAACACAGGCTGGGAGAGCTTGCTTTCTCTGATATCCTTAGTTTTTGCTGCCTAGCTAGAGACTAAATTTACATCTGCCTTATAGCTAAATGTTTCCATGTGACAAGATAATAGGAACTTAAGGGCCTGGTGACATGTAGAGTCCAGCCACCTACCTACCCTGGACCACCTGCCTAACCCTACACTGTTAGGTAAGAGAGAAATGACATGTTATCTTGTTTGAGCCACTGTATTTTCATGATCTTTTTGTTACAGCAGGTCCAGTCTGTGCCTTTATTAATCTGAAGATGAAAAAGATATAAAAATATCCCTGGCTGGTGTGGCTCAGTGGGTTAAGCACAGCCTGCGAACGAAAAGGAGGCCAGTTCAATTCCCTGTCAGGGCACATGCATGGGTTGCGGGCCGGGTCCCCAGTTGGGGGTGTGCGAGAGGCAGCCTGATCAATGTCTCTCTCACACATCGGTGTTTCTCTCCATCTTTTTCTCCCTTCCTTCCCCTCTCTCTAAAAATAAATAAATAAAATCTTTTAAAAATATTTTTTTAAAAGATATAAAAACAAACAGCTATCATGGGGTTTAAATCTCTGAATATCACTGTCCCTTCAATATCATGTTATTATTTCCGGAGTGCCTTCTACGTGCCAGAAACTATCCTTAATGTTTACCAACCCTATGGGGTGCCACTGTAATTCCCACCGTACAACTCTGAGACTAAGTAACTTTCCCAAGGTTCAAATCCCACTGCCTCCCAAGCTAGATTTTTCCATGATCTGTCGCGTTAAGTCAATAAAACCCCATTTTTTTCTTTCTTCCTTCTTCTTGTTTTTTTTTTGCTTAAACCAGTTCAAGCTAGATTTCTGTCACTGTAACAAAGCAGTTTTAATTGGATTTTTGTTTCATCTAGTTTGTATGTTCCTTTATGGAATGCCAACTATATGGTACAGAATTTCCAGACACAATTAATGACTACAAGCCAGGCAATTCTCCAAAGACACCTGCTTCCATTTAACTACTCAGATCACAAATGTAGCTACAAGACGACAGGGCACAATACAAGGAGACTGTCTTCTCAGAGAAGACACTAGGCTTCCTTCCTGTAGCAGACATCATTAGATGGTTCACCCAAAACTCATTCTCAATCCCCTTTCTCCCTGCCTACCTGAAAAACCAAAATACTTTTTCAGCTTTCTGTACAGCCAGATAACACAATTTAGGGCAATGAAAATTGTAACAGGAAGGGATTCCAGCACAGTAATTAAAAGTATGGGCTCTAGCCCTGGCCGGGTGGCTCAGTTAGTTGGAGCATCACCCCGTACACCAAGAGGCTGCAAGTCCAATTCATGGTCAGGGCACATACCTAGGTTGCAGGTTTGATCCCTCTGGGGGTGCTTATGGGAGGAACCAATCAATGTTTTTCTCTCTCTCTCTCTCTCTCAAATCAATAAACATATCCTTAGGTGAGAATTTAAAAAAATAGTATGGGTTCTCGAGACAGAATGCCTAAGAGTTCACTGTTGCATTAACTGTATAAATCTGGGCACTTTATTTAATCTGTTCCTTGGGGAAAATAAGGGCACCAGCCTCATGGCGGTTGTGGAGATTAGAGGAATTAATAAATGTAAAGAACTCAGAAGAGTAGCTGGTATGTGGTAAACACTCTGTGCTAGCAACTACTATTTAATCACCTATATATACCAATATGGAGCAATCTTTAAGATAGTTAAGTCAAAGCAATGAGGTGCAGAAGAGCACAGCTCATGTTTGATCGTATTTGCATGAATATGGAGAGGCTAGTGTGTACATATATACACACCTGCTTGTGCATATGCAGACTACCTCTGCCAGGAGAGACCAGAACCTGTTCAGAGTGGTAGCCTCTGGGATTCTGAACTGGGAAGACTTACTTCGTTATATGTCCTTTCTTAACTGGATTGGACTTTTGGAATCACGTACTTAAATTAATTAGAGATTTTTAAATCGTTTTGTTTTAAGAGGCTCAGCCCCACCCCCCGAACTTGCTCTTAATTTGGAGTGTTCACTAACAAAATGGACAATCAAAAAATTAGGCAAATTTGCCCTGACTGGTGTGGCTCAGTGGACTGAGCACTGACCTGCGAACCAAAGGGTCACTGGTTCAATTCCCAGTCAGGGCACATGCCTGGGTTTGGGCCAGGTCCCCAACTAGGGGCGCGCGAGAGGTAACTACACACTGATGTTTCTCTCCCTCCTTTTCTCCCTCCTTTCCCCTCTCTCTAAAAATAAACAAAGTCTTACAAAAAAAGTGAAAAAAATTATGGCAATTATGCCTCAATAAAGCTGGAAAAAATTACAAAAGAAAATGGACAGTCAGTCACATAAAGTAGCAAGTATTCAAACACAGGCAGAATGGTAATCTGTTGGATATGCCCTGGAAGATTTCTCTAGGGAACAAGAGTTTATATTCTGCCAATTCTAAGATTCATCTTTTTGGTGGCACAAAAGGAGAAGGGGGCTGGAGGAGAGGCCAGCGTATGATCAGAAATTACGCAAGCATCACAGACAGCTGGTATCAGACAGGATGCACAGCAGGCGTGCTCCAAGGGCAAGCTTGGCCCATCTGAAGGTCATGGGCTGTGGAGCCAGACAGACACAGCTGTTACTCCTGGGTCAGCCACTTCTTCACTGGATCCAATGGACCAAGTAATCTAATTATCTCATCTGTAAAATGTGAGCCACGAGCAGCTAGTGAGTGTAAAGTCCACAGCAAGGTACCAGGCATGTAGTCAAGTGCCTGGAGGAATCGAGGCAATCATACCGGAGGGGGACAGTGATCACTTTTAAATAAGTTGTTTGGTTCTCAATCTTTTAATGTACAAACATAAAAAAAATTGACAAATCAGAAAGCATTGAATGAGTGGAGATAATTACATATACAGATAGCTGTCAACCTCATAAATGGATATTGAGTCAGTACAGTGCCTGCTAGATCCTAACCTCCAAGGCTGAATAGTTCCATCCTACTCATCGAAGAATCAGAGCATTAAGCAATGCCAACATTCTCAGGACTTCACTTCTAAATCTTCCTTCTAGACCAAGAGGTCAGAGCAGAACCAAGGAGGGCTGTACTGTTAGCCAGAAGACAAACATGGCACTGGCGACTTCACTGACTGCTTGGGACTCTGTGCCACAGAGTGCTTTTGAGAGGCCCCAGTATTTACATGTGATTGGGCCCAAGTATAGATATCTTGGTCTGTACTGTGAGGTTTATGCCAAATAAAGGGAGGGTTAAATGGTTCTAAGCCAGGAAACAGGTGTCACAAATGCTGTTTTCAATGAAATAAGGCATATACTGCTGCCCCCAAATATCTTGAGGCAAGGAGTGGCTGCCAGACTAGTCCATCCACATGGGAGATTCAAACTTGGGACTTTGCAAAAATAAAATCTGGGTGCTGAGGGTCCCCCTTCTAGAGAAAGCCAAAGGCCCTAAAACAGAATTTTAGAAAGTCTTTTCTTAGTCACCCTTGGTTAAAATGACAGTTAAAGTCATTTGGGAAAGAAGAGAAATACCAACCACCCCCTCCTTTTTTGTTTCAGTAGCCAATAGGAATCTGGGCTCTGAGAAGCCACCAATACTTTTTCTTCACAATTATAAGCAATTGTGGCAACCAGGCAAATGTGTCAGCAGCAGGCAAGCTGAGAGTGACCCTGTGAGTGGGCTCACTGTGGGAGTTTATGGCCATGAGCAGCACACCAGCTTTGTAACTTGCCATGCTGGGACAGAGTGCTCTGCTCTGCAGTCTGCCTCAGGCAGGCCCCAGCCATCCACAGGATCAGGGGCAGGAGTGTTGGGAGCAGATGATTTTGTGTCCCACATATAATGAATGCTATGAAGTGACTGTTAATAGATACAGTTTAAGCAGAGCACTTGGAGACAACTCTTCCAGACATTCTATTATTAAAGTCTCAAGAGCTTAGAGCTGAGGATAATTGAGAAATTCCAAAGAATTAAACAAACAAACAAAAAAAACAACCCCACAACAAAGAAGGATGGGTAGAAGGTGTCAAACACACAAGAGCTCTGTGTAGATGCTGACTGGTTCACTTTGTCCCCAAGTTTATCTTACAGCTCAAGAGAATTCAAGACATGAGGCAGAGACATTAGACCTGTGTCAAAGGCAAAAACTTCTGGTAGTAGCTCTTGGTGACGTCAATCATCAGCTCCTGGGTACATTCTGGGAGCTCCCCTGAGAAGAGTCCTGGGGAAAGAAAGACCTAGTCAACCATGGGGCGCCAGGAGAGGCCTGCAGCTCCGATTCCTGTTTAAACCTCTAGAGGGCCCTTTTCTTTAGTTACGAAATGTCGAAATGCTAGCTAGGTTTTCCATCTTTGGTGCTGACAGATTATTTCCACCGACCATCTTCTAGAGGATAAGAATTTTTGTGTTGGTGAGGGGAAATAAATAATACTGCTCTCAAAATGGAGAAATCTATTCCAGGTAAAAGAGCTTAGCACACTACTGCATGATCTGAAGAGTTAAAACAACTCTGACTACATCAGAGGTTGTTCCAGGCAAAGCCTTGTCCATCCCTTGGAGTCTGGTGTGACACCTGGGAAAGCCATGGTGAGCACTCTTGAGGTAAAACTGCCTTGCTAGTCACACAATGAAATAAATCTAACATCCATCAGACAAAATAGGGGTGGGAGTAGAACAGAAATGTCCTATAGGGAGACAAAACATGGGCATCATATTTAAGACTATCTGGGAAAGAGGCACTTTCCTACACTATGGGTGGAAGTGCAAATTCATACCACCATTTTGAAGAGCAATTTAGGAATATCTAGCAAAACTTAGAAGTTCATACCTTGTGACCTGACAATCCAACTTCAAGTATTTGTCCCACAGATAATGTTGTCCAATTGCACAACATATGTACAAGAGCATCAATGCAGCAGTTTCTAATTGTGAAAAACCAGGTACTGTACAGCTTCTAATGACACCTCACACCAGGGCACAGACTATTTACATTGTGCTACATTTATGCAATGAAAAACACATAACCATTGAAAGGAATGAAGTGAATCACTACATAATGACAAGAAGAAAATGCCCAAGGTGTGCTGTTAAGAAAGCAAGTTTCTGTGCAGAAAACACATTAGGCTTGTGTTTATGAGCAGCTATGATGGGCTATTGCTTCAACCATGTCCGTGATCTGCCTGGCTCCCGGGGGTCTCTGAGTTTTGGTTCTTGACCCAGATTCTCTCCAAATGAGTTGTCTCTCACTTTGTTCCATGACTCAGTTTCATGCTATGGAGCCCTGCGAAAATGTGCTGGTTTTTCTGCAACCCTGTGCCTCTTACTAAAGTGGAACTGCCAACTGTATGTAGCATTTAGATGGTTAGCATTTGTTATGAAACTACGTAAAATGAACATGGAAAGTATCTCATCACAGTGCAGAAAGTACTAAACTCTAAATAGGGAGTCTAACTGCTCATCAAGGCTTCCTCACTAACTGTCACACCTTGGACAATACACCCTCTCTAGGTCTCAGTTTTCTCATTTGAACAGTGATCTCTAAGGTCCCAGGAAGCCTGACTCCATCATCAGAAGCTCCAAACACAGTGAAATACCTAGCAGTGCTTCCCTGACTTCTGCCATCAGCCATAAATTGGTTCTAAGCCTTCCATAAGTTGAAAGAGATTAAGAGATTCCTCCAGCAATGCACTTCTCACCTCAGATCAGATGCTTGCCTGACAATCTGACCTACTACTTGCTGAGAACAATTAAGACTTTTTCACAGTGGGAACCTGATATGGGGAGAATTACTAAAGATGTCTTTTCTTCCTCTATAAAAGCAGAGTGGCCACTTCCCTTCTCAAAGAATCTGGGTGCATGATGTTGTCCATCTTTGAAACTCATATTCAATGATCTGAATAATGAGATTGTTTAAACTGGAAAAACAAGCCACCTGGTAGCAGATAGCCATCTGTGAATTTGTAATGTGCCTGTGTATACAACACAAAATTTCAACCATGAAACAACATGAATAAGAAATGACACTACTCAAGGAACATGTATAAATGACCCGTGGACATGGACAACAGGGTGGGGATTGATTGTGGGAAGGGGGAATGAGGTAGGGGACAGCAATGGGGGAAAAATGGGACAACTGTAATAGAAAAACAATTAAAAAAAAAAAAGAAAGAAAGAAATGACGCTATCCTGGGGTAGGGGAGGATGTGAGGTTTTCATCTTCTTTTGATTTCAGTGTTTCCCAGGCTTTCTAGGATGAGCATGTATTACTTCTGTTTCCTCACATGTTGTATAATCAGAAACTCTGAGCTCATGATGGATTTTACCTGAGAGCATTCTGTCAGCCAAGGTTAAGAGGTAGTGCATTTACTTCTCTCAGGTGTCCTAGAGCTGTCACTCATCTCAGACTTGCTTTATGTTAACTTTTCAGTTTGGACATTCCTGAGCAGGACAGGAAGTATAAGTTCAAACCCCCAACCAATGTAAGTGTAAGGCCATAGTTAGAACTCTCTGGAGAGACTTTCTTTGCCGACCTAGAGCCCAGGCCAAGAGAGATATGCTTCTCTGTACTCTTCTTGTGCTGGTGGCAGACTTGTTCTACATCAACTTTTAACTGAGGAACAAACACCCCTTCAAGAGGCCTCTTCCATGTGTGGATACAAGACTTTCTCTCCTCCCCACACAGTAAGAAACCCTGGGCCACTCTATTCTGAAGACAGTATCAACTAAAGCATGCTTACAGTGTCCATTTAGTTTCCTTTTTGCTTCTGACCCTTGATAATTTCCTTATCTAATTATGCATTTAAAAGGATACTTGTTATATTAAAACATCATTCTTACATACTCAGGTAGCAGAAGAATTTTGAAGTTAGCCAGATGAACATATTGTCAGAGGCAGAAATTGCATGTGTTGCTTTTGTGAAGGAAAATAAACTTGATTTTTCATAATCAACACCCACAGTTACCTGGGCAGCCTGAGAAGACAGTGAACGGTGGGACCACAGTTTCTGGAGGTAACACTGTGTTGTCAAGAATTTTGCAGCAGTCTTTCAACACGCACCGACGCCCCTGAAATTAAAATCTTATTAATAGGTAATAGATCAGGAAATAAGAGTAAACATTATCTGCTGTGTGGAAGGCTATTATATATTTCCTTCATTCATGATATCTTACAAAAATCAGGGATAGTGACAAAAGGGTTGGCCACATTCCCTACTTCAGAATAGAAGTAGGAGGTAGGAATGTGAACGTGAGCATGTGTGATTGTGTGTGTGTGTGTGTGTGTGTGTGTGTGTACATTTGGGGCAAGGGCTGTATGCTAGGGGCAACTCAGGTTATCTTAGGCATTACAGACTATGAGAAATTCAGTCTTCCAAGGGCTCTGTTTAAGTTTCTTTCTCTCTCTCTCTCTTTTTTTTTTTTTTGGTTAATTTAGTGGGCATCTGCTTTGCTTGCCCAACATTTATTTTCCTTTCATCTGGTAACAGAACCTGTATTTCCCTTAAGAAATACCGTGATGCCTAGCTCAGCCCATGTGCTTCAATCCCCATCCCATACTCCAAACCCAAGGTGACCACAGTGACTGGCTTAGGGAATTCACATTTGAGCCAAAACCAATCTGATGAATTTCAATGTCTGGGCTTCAGCTGGGACCACTGGGAAAAGAAGCTCTTCCCAATGAAGTTTCTAGAGGACAGGACAGAAGCTGGGAGCAGTCATCTTGTTCCCATGAGGAAAGACCTCTGTCTGAGAGCCACCCAGAAAAAAACAGAAAATGGAAGGAGACTGATTCTCATGACTTCAATTGAAGCCCTAGAGTCACTTATGCAGGAAATTAGAATCCATTTCTATACTCGTGATCTGCATTAGCCCATCCATCCAAGTGAAGGATTAGGCTGAACCTTATACCTGTGTTTACACACTGCCATCAATTTTCAGTTCTGCCACCACCCACGGCATTCTGAGGGCAAACGATGAGGTCTGGGAGAGAGAGCTATCTGTTTCATTGGTTAAGGGCAAGGAGAGGCTCCTGTATACAGTTTAGAGGTGTGCCTCAGACTATTGCTATAAGTTCCAATCTTGATTGACTTTTTTATCACCAGGACCTGTAATTCACTGTGTTCTGGTCAGATGATCTGATGCAATATAGCTAGCTGAGAATAAGGAACTCCTAACAAATACCAGGACCATGCCTGTGGGGAACTGCTCCTTGTGGTTTAGGGAATTGTAGCACCTGCCTGAGCATGACCTGCCGCCAGCACTCTGGCTATGCTGGTCTTTAAGCCTCAACAATGGCTGTGTGGGAGACATGCCCGAAAACCATTCAGAGGGTTTCCGTGGAGACTGGATTCAAAGAATATTAATATGCTTTAGAACTTGCTCTGCTTTCCTTTATCTTATAATTAAGTAAACAATCTCTAACAGGAAGTATTTGAAATCTTGTGCCTAGTGTCAATGTGGGGTCAAAATGTTTAACAGACCCTGGCATAGACTATTCGTTGTCCCCGCTGTATTGAAATTTGTAATCAGTTATTGTTGATTGTAACCTGGGTACCTGAAAGCTATTGATGATTTATGAATGTTGATCTTGTATCTCCTGTGGGTATCCTTCTCAATAAAAAGCATGAAGGATGAAGGTCTAGCTGCTGTTCTCCACTAGAGAGGCAGTCACCTTCCTCCCCCCAGACATAAAGAAATGTCCTGGGTAAAAGTTATTTCATCAGACATAACAGTGTCCTAGATAAGAATTTATTCTGCCATGGTCACGAAGCCTCTGCTGGACAGAGCAACTTCCAACCAAGCCTAGGGTGTGTGGCACCTCCGCCTCAAATGCCAACCTATTGAGACCTCAGATTTTACCAAAGAATAGAAAGATACTTTGATTGTTTCTAAATTTTCCCCATTATTAAATACCCAAATTAGATGTATTTCCAGGTATGTTGCCAAATGAATTTTTACCTCTAAAAACCTTACACCTCTAAGGTCTGGATTTCTTAAGTGTCTACCAAGTTGTCTCCAGCTGACTGGACAACATCCTTGGCAATACTTGGCAACAAGTATTTGGTAACTTTAGCTCAGAAGCAAGTCATTACTGCAGCTATTCACCCTCTTTGCAAAGTTCTCTCCCATGAATTCCCTGATATTAGAAACTTCAAAAATCCAGCAGCTGGCCAGCTCCCTGGTGACTTGCAAATGAACTCAAAGGTGATATCTAAGCTCCTAATAACTCAGACTAAGCACATGAGGCCCTGAATAAAAGAAAAGAGAACATGCTGTGTAAGGCATGATACAGTCACATACAGAGATTTATGCAAAGTAGACCCTGACAAAGAGGAACAAGGGACATGAATCTTCTCACTGTGTACCATCAGCCACCACACAGCCCATATGCACCTGCTTTGTCCACTGGTTGACCATTCTTGCCCACTCAGAGAAATGATGTTCAACTGGGAATCAGAGCATTCCAGGTAAATGGATCAATTAGCAGAAAAATAAAAAATGAAGGTGTTTCTTAGGCATAATGGACTGGCAGTAGCAGAGAAGATCAACACCTGAACTACTTCTTTATTCTTTCCTGGAGAACTTTCCTGAAAGGTTCAAGAAGTACATGTTGCTAGCATTAAGCTACTTATATCTCCTGATGCAAGTTATTTAGCATCTCTGAGCCTTGGTGTACTCATCTGTAAAATAGGACATAAAACCAACTTGCAGGGATGCTGTCAAGATTAGAGAGGTAAATGTACAACTCACAGAACAACAACACTGCCTTTGGGGAACCGCTCCCTGTGGTTTTGGGAATTGTTGCCCACTCGGGTAGTCTTTAAGTCTCAACAGCACACTGGAAGGCTGTGCGGGAGACAGAACCAAAGGCCATTCAGAGGGTTTCCATGGGACTTGGACTTAAAGAATGCTTATTATGCTTTGGAGCTTGCTCTGCTTTTCTTATCTCTTAGTTAACTATAAACAGTTGCTAGCAAGGAATGTATGAAATCTTGCACCTAATGCCAGTGTGGCGTCAAGATGTTTAATAGACCCTAACACAGACTGGTCACTGTGCCCTCTATATTGATAACTATAATCTGTAACTGTCAACTGTAATCCAGGCGCCTAAAATCTATTCATGACCTATGAATTTTGATCTTATATCTCCCATACATACCCTTCTCAATAAAAAGCATGAGGAACAGAGGTTTTGTGCTTTCTCCACTAGAGGGAATAGCCGCCTCCCTTACCCTCCAGACAAAATACAGTGTCCTGGGTAAGTTTGTTCCACTGTGGTCGTGAAACCTCTGCTGGACAGACTAGTTTCCAACCGAGCCAGGGCATTGGAGGCAGCTCAGCCTCAAGTGCCTATTAATAATATCTGTTGGGCTTTTCCTGCAGACATCTGGGCAATTCTGATTAATACCTACAACTTCATGTATCCATAGAAATCAGACTATCACACGGGATGCTATAGGAAGGATCTGTGTGTCATGGGGAATGCCAGACTCTAAAAGAATTAATTACTGCTAGCTCTGAGATTCTAGAATTCTAAAAAAATCATTCTCCTCAAATTACTTAAGAATCTGCAAAGGTTTAGTAGATAAGTACTACCAATACTGAACAATGACTATGTACTGACAGTCAACTGATATACAGTAGTCCCTCTTAATATCACGGTTTACTTATCACAGCCTCACTGTATCGCAGGATTTTTAAAAATATTATATTTAATTACTTATCGCGGATTTTTCACTATATCACAAGATTTTGTGGTACTGTATACATATGTTGTTAAAGTTACGCAGGTTTAAGAGTGTAGAATATGTTTAAGAACAGAAGTAGTGTTTATAAAAGTGTGGAAAAGGTTAATAAGGGAGTGGGAAAGGTTAATAAGGGACTGGGAACGGTTTATAAGAGTGTGGGAAGGGTTTATAAAGCCTTAAAATATATATAAATACTAAAATAAATGTAAGGTTCCTACTTCGCACATTTTCACCTATCGCGGGGGGTTGGGGGGGTTAGAACGTAATACTTGTGATAACTGAGGGAATACTGTACTGAAAAGTGATCTGAGAATTAGAGCACCTGACAACAGGACTAGAATTCCCCAAGCATTGGGAATAACATTTGGATTTGAACCTTTCAGATATTTGTTCTAGGGATAAAGGACAAGGCTAAAGAACTATGTTGCTATGGGGATATCTTCATTTTGCTGTGGGAAATACCAGAAAAAAACAGCTGTGGCTTTGAAAGCCAGCTTTTGTCAAACAGAGTGAGAGGACAGGATGGATTTCACTATCTGCCTCCTTTCTTCAACAGCAGGCGAAGCCGAAGGCTTCTGTCTCTAATACTAAGAACTATGGAGAGGAATACTTGGCAAAACAACCACTTTCCTTAATTCTGAGTAACAAGTCAGATTGCAATGTCTGTCTCAGCAATGTGGTTCTCCCCTGCACCGTGGCCTTTGCAATACCCTTGTGGCTCCTGGAATGTTAACTGCACAGTTGCTGCAAGTTTTCTGATACTTTAAGGTTGGAGTCTTATCCAGAGCAGAGAGCTGGCTGTGTATTAATGGAAGCAGCCATTTAAAAACATGAATAAATCTTGGCTTTTTCTAGAATCTGGTTTCAGGTACAAATTTAAAGTGTAGGAAACATTTCCCCTAAACATTTAGGCAGTTGGGTTCTGATCATTAACATTCTCCTAAATCCTAACTAAAATCAAGCACTTCACCTATGAAAATACCAAGAAGCCTAACCTTGTGAAGCCTTAGTGGGATCAAACTGATGCCAAGGCTCCCATTGACCAGGGTCCTCCAGGTTCTGCTGAGCAAAGGGTTCCCACGCACCCTGCATGCCCATTACCCTCAACCACCTCCAATTCCCTTGAAGTCATGTCCTGTGGTGACTCTGAGCCTCATCTATGCCAATCTCTTAACTGAAATGCCCATACTCCCTCTGTCTATGAGCCAATTTCACCTCACCCTTCACTCACCCCTCACCTTAACAGAATGTAAGATCCCTGAAGTAAGGTAATAAGTAGGTCATATAGCAGCATGACCATTCATATCACCTGGGTTCAAATACTAACTCTACTTAATAGCCTCATCAATCCTCTGATATCTAAGGTCTACAGTCTTCTCATCTGCAAACAGGTATAACAACAGCACCTGCCACCCTCGGATAGTTGTAATGAGTAAATGAAAAAATCGAAGAAAAAAGTTTAATATCATAAAGAAGAGGTTCAATAAAGGTTAGCCATGATTATAAATGCCTAGGAAAAAAGTTCCAAATCCAATAATAATGCAATAGACCAGAAACTTACTTCTACTCTGTCTGGTGACAAAAGCAGAGGTTCACTGATGTGAGGGACAGGAGCTACAGAGGAAGTGAGGCTGCTTAGCCAGCTAAGTCATCATACTCACAATCACACAGTTCTTGCCAATATGAACGTAAGAGCCAATCTGAGCTGCGTTGACCACACAATCTTCCTCAATGAAAACATGGTCCCCGATATGTAAAGGGAAGAATGCAACACTATAGAAAGAAAAGAAAATGAACAAAGAAAGGTCAAGGTGATGTATTTCTGGTCAAGGCTTACAGAACTACAGATCCTAAACTCAACTTCATCATCTTGTCTTAACGAGACTATTTCTAGCAAGGAAGGAATCCTCAGGCTAGGGAATTTCTATAATTCTACTAGCTCAAAATCAGAAATGTTAGACCAAGGAAACAGCAAGGCAGAAGGGGCACAATATTTTAAGCTAAAAGAACTGGCACCAAACACAAATGAATGAATGTGTGCTCATCTCTTCTTCCTTTGAAATGCTCACAGATCACATTTTTAGGAATCTGCTCTATAATACATCAGGGGACTGACATCAGGTTTGTGGGATATAAATTCTAGCACTCAACATTCTGAAAATGTATATACAGTATTCATTCATTTTATTGAGTGTCCACTGTATGCCAGATTCTATGCTAGGAAATGGAGATACAATGGCAAGGATAAGCAATGAAACATTGCCCACAAGAAGCTTACAATCAAGAGAAGAAATGAGATTAAATAAATGATTATACAGTAAGTAGTTAGTTACACAGAGGAAAAATACCAAGTCATATGAGTATATACAACAAGGAGACTTGACCCAGAATGGAGGTTTGGTAAAAGCTTAATTGAAAATGACATAAAGCCAAGACTTGAATGTGAGTAGTAGTTAGTAGGCTTCTAACATTGTTCTCAGTCTCCAGGATTCCTCAAGTGTCACAGAGAGTGGTTCTGTGATCATGTTTACAAGTAATTTCAGTACCTTGGGATGGAAAACATTTGGACTGGAATGAATATAAAGTAGCTGAATGCTCTCTGACTCTTTCCAGCCCTGTGTTTTATTCTGTCAGGAGTATTTTGTCAGAGATTATACCTGTTCTCCATGGACCTATCATTTCTTTAAATTTTCCTTAATTCATTCATATTTTTATCTGTACACTTTGTGTGGCAATGAAGTCCTTGATCTCATCATAGTCTACAGCAGTACTTCCAGTTCTTTAACCTTAAATTAAAAATTCAAACTTTAGCCCTGGCTGGTGTGACCAGGATTTGGATTGAGCACTGGTCTGTGAACAGAAAGGTTGCTGCTGGCTTGGTTCCCAGTCAGGGCACACGCCTGGGTTGCGGGCCAGGTCCCCAGCTGAGAGCATGGGAGAGGCAATCAATGTCTCTCTCACACATCAATGGTTCTCTCCCTCTCTTTCTCCCTCCCTTCCCCTCTCTCTGAAAATAAATAAATAAAATATTTTTTAAAAACTCCAAACGTTATACCATTATCAGGTTTTGGTATGTATGGGAGGAAATCCACATCACCTTCTATTCAAGAGTTGTTGCTATTTACACTTCCATATTTCTATATTTCTCATGTGGACCATTCTTATTTACACATCCCTTCAACTCACCAACAAACCCCTTCTATATGCCAGACTCTATGCTAGAAATTGGAAATACAATTAGAAGAATAAGAAATGCAATGTTCATTCCTGACACTTTCCTTGGACCATATCTAGTCCAATAATGCCTTTAGCAGAAGGTGGAGTCAACACCTCTATCACAGTATTAGTCACTGCATGAAACCAACAGAAGGTACCTACCACAAGGTTTTCTGGTTCCCCCCAATAGCCTTCTGAGCTAATGAGTGAATGGTTTCCTGTGAATGATTTAGAGTAACTATCTGCTCTAATCCCTGTATCCTATATATCATGGAAAGCCTGAGGCCCAACATCATTATGGGAGGTGCAGGATTACTCCTTCATGATATACTGCTAGGTATTAGAGTTAGTATGACTTAGCTGTTCTCTTCTCTGTTCCTCCCTTACCTTGTTCATACCTATGTGACAGGAGTATCATTTTATAGTGGTAATCACATTATAGTACCATATTATATAGTAGCTATGTAAATGTTTCTACCACTAGGTTTGAAGAACCTTTAAGTAGGAATGCTATTTTATCCATCTTTATATGCCCGGCTTATAACTTAGTGCTTGGTGAATTACTGGATGAAATGCAGATGGTGTCACAGGTAGAAACCAGGAAAGTAAATTAGTCAAGGGGAAGAGAGGCAAAGAGAATACCACCACAGCAGGTATAGTGGTCAGTTTTCCTGCACTGTCCATGTTCTTTCTTGGACACTCCTTATTCCTGCTGTGAGATCAGTGGGCCTGACTTGACCGGCCCACTGGGCTGCAGCTGTTTAGATCAGGAGTGGACATTTAACTCATGCTGAGCCAATCAGATTCCCTCTCCCATGAATTTGAAATAAGACCTAAGATCTCTAGTTGGTACCTGTTAGAAGTCTAAATGGAAAAATGATATAAATATGGGGTTGGGGCAGCAAGGTTGACTCCAGGAGGAAAGGGGGAAGACACAGCCAGCCTGAGAGAGAGGAGAGAGAAGCAGAGGGGCTGAGAAGGACAGATAAATAGTATAATTTTGGAGAGAGAGAATACTGGATATACAGAATAGTTGTCTTGATTCTGGCTAGGTGACCAGTTTTGAGTTCTAATCTCTCATAAGGCTTGGCCCCTTTTTCTACCCTTAGGTTCCATCAAATATGCCTGTGACTGTTTAATAAGAACCCCCTTTGCCTTTGCCAGCTTAAGTTTATTCTGTTTCTGGCAACCAACCAAACATTAATTAGACTAGGATGACCACCATCCAAGTTGTGCTTGTTATGGTAAATTCTTACTCAGTGTCCCCAACCACAGCAAAGACCCACTCCTTACACCATAACTCAATACACAGATAACACCACCTGTAGCAGCATCTTGCCCAAGAATGAAACAAGATAATTAAGTTACACACCCTTTGCTGAATTTCTTGAATGGTGGCCTTATGACACTCCGACTTTTCACAACACAGTGACGTCCAACTCTTACATTTGCCAGATCCCCTCGGATAATACAGTCATTCATCACAATGGTCTATAAAGCAAAACATATTTAAAAATTATCAACATGGCCCTGGCTGGTGTGGCTCAGTGGATTGAGTGCCGGCCTGCAAACCAAAGGGTCACCAGTTCAGTTCCTGTTCAAGGCACACACCTGGGTTGCAGGCCAGGTCCTCAGTCGGGGGCATGCAAGAGGCAACCACACATTGATGTTTTTCTCTCTTTCTCCCTCTCTTCCCCTCTCTCTAAAGATGAATGAATGAAATCTTTAAAATAAATAAAAATTAGTTTGAAAAATAAAAATAAAAGTTATCAACATAGATGAAAACATAACAACAACAACAAAGAGTAGGTAACAAGACACTGTCTGAGACTTGTGCTTTGATCTACTGTGTCACATATAAGGTTACATCCTTGTTTAGACCCTGATGTGAACAAACCAACTACAAAAAAAGATCTTAAGATAGTGGGAAGACTAAACATGGACTGAGGATTAAATGACATTAGGGAATTACTAGTAAGAGAATTGCCCTCATAACACTGACTACATGGATTGCTATTGAAGTTCGGTCCTGGTGGCTTTTGCAAGCCATGGAAGAATGACTTTTATCTGTGTTACTCCATGGGTAACAAGGGCAAGTTGGGCCACAAATTCCTGGAATTTGAGTTCTGACCCAATGGGAAATTGAGATATGCCAACAATAGCATTTACAAAAGTGATGTCATGATCAGAAAATGGGCTTACATACATAAAAGTGTGATGGAGGAACTGAAGGGAACAATTAATGACAGTGAAATTACCAAAAGAATGATGCTTTGTGGTTTCCTCCCAATCAAGTGGGCTGTAGGAGCTTGAAGTTGTCATTGAAGATGAACACATTTCTTTCACAACAACAAAAATTGATTCCCTTATTGATGTCAATCGATCCAAGAACCTAGAATACTTACGAGTGAGTATTTTAGTATCTTGGCCAGGGCCTGAAGTGTTCGGTCTTCATTCTTACTGTATTACACTTCAAGATTAAGCCAATCTAGATTGAATACTGGTGTGGATGCAAGAGGGTGGGAATAGCTGTTTTTAATTATCATTATCAGGAAATTTTTGTGTATATCAGGTTAATATATTTTTATATACTATAAAAGATTGCCTTTAATAAATAAAATGCAAATTTATTGTTTTATAAAGATCTGAATGTGTGAAAAAAAAACACATTATGTGCAGCTGAAGATGTTCCTCTTACATTGCAAGCTTTACCCTGAACATCAATGAATAGGACTCACTGGACAAACAAACATTTATTGGAAACACCTGTAGTAGACTTAACTTATGCACCTCCTCAGATTTACTCAGATCTACCTGCCCACAAGCTGTGGCTGCTTGCTCAACGAGAATCCTGTCTGCTTCTGCCTTTGTCTTATCTGGTAACACAACTACCTCCAACTTCATGCTTCCAGAGGTGGAGCCATTGAGGTTCTGGCTCTTCTCCTAGTTTCTGGACTCAGATCAAGTGCTATACTGCAGGGTATGATATCTGGCTTCCCCAGAGATTTCTGGGAGGGGCTGAATAACACAACCCAGAAATTTGGGGGAACTAATTCCCCATAGTTGATAAAAAGGAGGCATTCTTGAAATGTCTGTTGAATAAATGAATGAGTAGGGTTTAAAAAAAAAAGTGTATATGGCTGGGGTTGCATCTGAAAAAGTAAATAAGGGAACAGATTATGGGGAATTAGTACGCTGCTCATAGAAGCTTAGACTTTTTTCCTAGAGGATATACATACGGAATAAATTAAAGATATTAAGCTGGGGATTGAAACAAGGGAATGTTAATTTTAGAAATATTACCCTTGAAGCAGTCTAGAATCTGAATGAAGGAGGCAGGAACTTTCACTGGAGGTAAAGTGACCCTTCAGATGATTACAGAAAAAGAGATAATGAACCTTATTTAAGGGAATAGCTGTGTGTGAAAAAAAATAAATTGGAGGTACAGGAATCTGACCAAGCTACCAATTTATAAGGAGGAGGGGAGATAGAGACCTCATTAAACAACCCCATGTAAATACAATCAGCCAAATTCAGAAATCTGAAAATCCTATAGAACACTGATCCAATTTCCTCAATATAAAAATAACAAGGGAGAAAAAAGGGGTGGAAAAAAAGGTCTGTGACCAATTAGTCTTAAGAGGCATAGCAACCAAACACAATGTGTATATGACCTTGTTTGGAACCTGTTTTAAACAAACCAGATGTAGAAAGATACCATGAGATACTAGAAAGACAACATGAGGATTAGATGATATTAGGGAATTAACTATTTTTTTGAAAAAAAATTATAATAAGGGCACTCTACTGCTAAGTCTTTAAATATTAGTGATACATATTCAAAATATTTATGAGTGAAATATATGATGCTTGCAATTTGCTTTAAAATAGTCCAGCTCCCTTCCTCTACCCCAGTCAAAACAGGTATGGGTTTGGGGGGATTAGAAGAGATGAAACAAATGTTACAATCTTGCTAATTGTAGAAGCTGGTGAATTCATTATATGCTTTCTCTACTTTTGTTCTTGTCTTAAAAGCTCCATAATAATACTGCTCATAAAACAAGGAACGAACTATTCAGTAACATATGCAAATAACATGGATAAGTCTCAATAATATTATGTTGAGTGAAAGAAGTCAGACATCAAACATTACATGATTCCAATTATATGAAACTCTGGAAAATGCAAAACTAATCTATATTAGTTTTATATCAGTGGTTACCTGGGGCCAAGGATAGAAAGAGGATTGACTGCAGAAAGCACAAGGAAACTAGGGAGATGGAAATATTTTATATCTTGATTGTGTAGTGATTGCATAGCATCAGGAAAAACTTGTCACCCTGCCAGCATGGCTCGGTTAGAGCATCGTCCCCTAGACCAAAAGGCTGCGAGTTCAATTCTCAGTTGGGCACATACCTAGGTTGAAGGTTTGATCCCCAGTTGGTGTCCATACAAAAAAGCAACCAACCAATGTGTCTCTCACACATTAATGTTTCCCTCCCTCTCTTACACCCTACCTTCCCCTCTTTCTAAAGATAAATAAAATTTTTAAAAAGTGTGTGTGTGTGTATAAAGAGTGGAGCTGAAGAAGAAAAGTGATTCAAAATAGACAACAGTGTAGTAAAATAAAGGAGGTGCCAATAAGGGCCTTACAGGGAAGAAAATGGTACTGAAGCAAAGTTCACTGCACTGAACAGGGATAAAGCAGAGGTGTAAGTTGGAGGTATAAGGAAAGCACCTGGAAAGCCGTTTTTGTTTGGTTCATGCAGCATTTTTATCATTTAAATTAGCTGTTATTATTTGAAGAATGGAATGTTTTGTATTTTTAAAAATCCAGATTTCTAGTTTCTTTTGAGAGAATCGAAAGCTCTGGTCCCAGTGGATTCAGTGGCAGCCTGAGAACTGAAGGTCACCAGTCTGATTCCCAGTCAGGGCACATGTCTGGGTTGCAGGCCAGGTCTCCACCTGGGGGCATGCAAGAGGCAACCAATCAATGTATCTCTCACACATCAATGTTTCTCTCCCTCTCTTTCTCCCCTCCTTCCCTTACTCTCTAAAAATAAATAAATAAAATCTTTTAAAAAAAAAGCTCTGGAAATATAGGCCTATTTTCTCACTTGAAATAATCAGCTTGGGCTTAGTTAGGTAATATATTCTCCCAAGTCACAAGGTCCCACAACTCTATTATTTACACCCAGTCTTTTTTACTCATTTGATCCCTGTCTACTCCGGCAGGCACTGTGACACCTGATATAAGGGCTCAGAAAAAGAGAAATGTTGAATTTCTAAAAGGGACAGGAGCAGGAAACATATATGAATTGTTCATAATAGCAAAATTGGAAACAAAATATCCACCAAAGAGAATAGAGGAATAAATGGAATTGTACACAGTAGTGAAAATGTACAAACCACACAAATCTTAGTATCATATAAATATTTTCTGTTGTCATTATCATAATAATTACATGTAAAACAAGTCACAGAAAAACAAGTAATGCTAAAATACTCATATTATTTAGGAATACATATGTGTGTGATAAAACATTTTTTTAAATAAATAATTTATATGACACAACGTTCAGGATGGTGATTTCCTCTTGGAAGGAGGCAGAAGAAAGGGACAGCAGAGGAACATAAAGTTTGTAGCACTGTATTATACACTTTATGTTCCAGTTCTTCAGCTGGGTGGTAGGTTCATGGTATTGACTTAATTTTTATGTTTTATAACAATAAATCATATATTCCTCTTCTGTGTAAACCAAATAGTACCAAATAAAATGCCTTTTTAAAAAGAAACAGACGGGATTGCGGGGGGGTGAGGGGGGGAGGCAGGTATAAGGACACTAAATGGTAGTGGAAAAAACACAATAAAATTTTTTTTAGGCACTTCTGGCCAAAATGGAGGCATAGATAGACACACTTCGCCACCCTCCACAACCATAAGAAGAAACACAACTACCTCAAAACAAAAAACAAGTAGAATTACCAGAAAATCAAACCACATGGAAGTCCAACAAACAAAGATATAAAGAAGTAATACTCATCCAGACAGGTAGGAGGGGCGGAGAGAATGTGGTGTGGCAGTGGCAGCAGCAAGTCTGTGGCTGTAGCCAGCCAGCAGAAAGCGCAGCCACACATTATAAGTTGAGAGGGACACCTGGGGAGCAATCCCAGCCCCAGACCAGACTACACAGCTCATGGTTCTAGCACCAGGGAAAATAGAGCCTCTTTGCTTCTGACTGTAAAAACCAGTGAGGGTTGGGGCAGTAGAAGAAACTGCCAAGTCTATCAGTAGAGTTCGTTTGTTTAAAGGGCCCCCACAGTCCTAGAACGTCTGCACATCTACCCACTCTGGGAACCACAACCAGGGCAACAGCTCATATGGAAGTGGGAGAAGTGCCCGGAAAAGAAGTGAGTGCTGAGCAGATGGCATTGTTCCCTCTCATACCCCTCCCCCACATATAACACTACAACACAGTAAAACTCGTGGCCCCTCACTGATGAATACCTAAGGCTCTGTTCCTTACAACGTAACAGGTGCGACAGCTCTACCTAAGACACAGAGGCAAACATAGGAGGCTGTCAAGTTGAGGAGAAAGAGAAGTATGGCCCAAAAGAGGGAGCAGATCAAGGTTCCAGTGGGAGAATTAAGCAATGAGGAGATAGCCAACCTAATAGAGGCAGAGTTCAAAACTGGTGATAATGAAGCTCACAGACATGACAGACATGCTTCAGTATGGCAATTGCAGAAGGGAAGAAGTGAAAACTATACTAAGGGAAACGAAGGAAAATCCACACAAAACCAATGGTGAAGAAAAGGAAGCTGGGGTTCAAATCAACGATTCGGAACATAAGGAAAAATAAGTCAACCAGTACAGAATGAAGAAACAAGAATTGAAAAAAACGAGGAGAGGCTTAGGAACCTCTGGGGCAACTTTAAATGTGCCAACATCCGAATCATAGGGGTGCTAGAAGAAGAGGAAGGGCAAAAAATAAAAAAAGTATGTAAAAAAATAATGAAGAAAAACTTCCCAAATTTGGTGAGGGAAATAGACATACAAGTCCAGGAAGCACAGAGTCCCAAACAAGCTAGACCCAAGGGGACCACACCAAGACACATCATAATTAAAGTGCCAAAGGTTAAACAGAGAGAATCTTAAAAACAGCAAGAGAAAAGCAGAGTTACCTACAAAGGGATGTCTGTAACACTATCAGCTGATTTCTCAAAAGAAACTTTGCAGGCAAGAAGGGACTGGAAAGAAGTATTCAAAGTGATGAAAACAAGGACCTACAACCAAGATTACTCTATCCAGCAAAGCTATCATTTAGAATGGAAGGGCAGATAAACTGCTTCCCAGACAAGATAAAGCTAAAGGAGTTCATCATCACCAAGCCATTATTATATGAAATGTTAAAGGGAATTATTTAAGAAAAAGAATAAGATCAAAACTACGAACACTAAAATGACGATAAACTCACAACTATTAACAATTGAATCTAAAAATAAAAACAAAGATACTATGCAAACAACCAGAATAGGAACAGAATCATAGGTATGGGGATCATTTGGAGGGTTATCAGCTGAGAGAGAGAAGGGGGAGAAATATGTAAATGGTGCAGGCATTAAGAAGCATAACTGGTAGGTACAAAATAGACAGGGGGATGTTAGAATAGTATTGGAAAGGGTGAAGCCAAAGAACTTACATGCATGACCCATGGTCATGATCTAAAGGGGATAGGATTGCTGGAGGGAAGGGAGGTACTGGGTGGAGCGAATAAAGGGAAAAAAGTTGGGACAGTTGTAACAGTATAATCAATAAAATATAATTTATAAAAAGAAGAAACCAATGAATGCAAAAAATCTCTCTAAAATCAATCAGCAATTAAATTTTTTTTTAATTAAAAGAAAGAGATGGCCCAAAAAACCAAAACAATATTGAAAAAGGACAAGGTTGGAGGACTCATATTTTCAGATTACAAAGTTACTACAAAGCTACAATAACAAGAGCAGTATAGTACAGGGGTACTGACATCAGGATAGACATATCACCCAAGGGAACAGAACTGCGGGTCTACAAATAAACCCATACATCTATGGCTGGTTGATTTTCTACATGGTGCCAACACCACTCAACGGAAAAAGAATAGTCCTTTTAACAAATGGCACTGGGGCAACTGGATTTCCACATCCAGAAGAATTAATGAATTAGGACCCCCTACAAAATACCATATACAAAAATTAACTCAAAATTAACTCTTCTACTCTCAGAAAAAAATATAAATCTTTGTGATTTTGGGTATGGAAATGGATTCTTAGGTAGGATACCAAAAACTTGAGCAACAAAAGAAAAAAATAGGTAAAATGGACTTCATCAAAATTAAAAACTTTTGAATGAAAGAACATCATCAAGAAAGTTAAAAGAGCCCTGGCTGGGTAGTTCAGTTGGTTAGAATGTAGTCCTGGTACCCAAGGTTGCGGGTTCAATCTCCAGTCAGGGCACATACAAGAAGCTACCAAGGCCCTATTCAAGTAGCTTAGTTGTTTGGAGCACTGTCCCAGACACCAGAAGGTTGTGGGCTTGATTCCCAGTCAGGGTACATACCTAGATTGCGGGTTTAGGTAGGGGAGCATATGGGAGGCAACTGGTAAATGTTTCTCACACCAGTGTTTCTCTCTCTCTCCCTCTCTCTCTCTCTCTCTCTCTCTCTCTGTTTCTCACACCAATGTTTCTTTCTCGCTCTCTCTGTCCACCCACCTTCCTCTTTCTCTAAAATCAATAAACAGATCCTCGGATGAGAAATAAAATAAAATTAAAAAATGGACTTCCAACCAAGATGGAGGCATAGACAGACATGCTGCATCTCCCTCCACAACTAAGGAGGAATCCGACTACCTCAAAACTAGAAACAACCAGAAGTTCCAGAAAATCAAACTGCATGGAAATGCAACAAACACAGATATAAAGAAGAAACACTCATCCAGACAGGAGCGACAGCTCTACCTAAGACAGAGGAAAACATACACAGGAGACTTCCAGCCAAGATGGAGGCCTTAGACTGACACACTCCATCTCCCTCCACAACTAAGAAGAAATACAACTACTGCAAAACCAGAAATAACCAGAAGTTCCAGAAAATAAATGGAAGTCCAACGTATGAAGTTAAAAAAACAAAAAGAAGCAACCAATGAATACATAAATAAGTGGAACAACAAATCAATGCTTCTCTGAAATCAATAAATAAAAAACTTTTTAAAAAGTGAAAGATAATCTCAGAATGATAGAATTTATTTGCAATCATATATCTGATAAGTATTTAATATCTAGAATATATAAAGAACTCCTAGCCCTGGCTGCTGTGGCTCAGTGGATTGAGCGTTGGCGTGCGAGCCAAGTTTCGCTGGTCTGATTCCCAGTCAGGGCACATGAGTAGGTTGCAGGCCAGGTCCCCAGTTGGGGGCATGTGAGAGGCAACTACACAGTGATGTTTCTCTCCCTCTCTTTCTCCTTTCCCCTCTCTCTAATAATAAAATAAATAAATAAACAAATTATTAAAAAAAAAAAAACAAAAAACAACTCCTACAACCCAAAACAAAAAGACAACATGATTAAAAATGGGCAAAGGACTGAATAGACATTTCTCCAAAGAGTGTATACAAATGAGTCGTCGTCGTCGTAGGCAGCCGTCCATCTCAAGAGATGATGGTGTAGCTTCTTAAGAGTCTATCTGCACCGCCGAGAATGGTTGTGCAGTCCGACTCGGGAGTGACACGGTATCTGTCTCCTCCCGTGTTGAATCGACATCTTGCGATGACGCTGGAGTGTCCTCTCCAGTGGAGCTGAAGCTACAGAGCCTGGGCAGGGTGATATGGAGGGTCTGCTGTTGCCCATGCAGCAGACCCCCCCTCTCTTCGCAGCTGAAGGATCCAAGGGAAAGACGGAGTCAATACAGCTTGGCTTCAGGTGCGCCGCAGGAGTTGCCGGTATTGACTACAACGTCAAACCGCCTTAGGGACTCCGGCTCCGGATTTTCTGTCGGGGTTTACTCCCTTAGCCTTTCCCCTGAAGAGGTATGCCGCAAGGCAGCGGAGGTTTTTTGGAATCAGAGTTTTCCTTCTCTGATGTGCCCTGACTGGAAGATCGTACCAGCGACACTTAGCTCGCAGGCCGACGCTCAATCCACTGAGCCAAACCAGCCAGGGTAATAAGCCATTAAAAGCCATTTATCATCATTAGAGAAATGTAAGTCAAAAACTGTAATAAAACACTATTCGTATCCACGTCCAAAAAACAGAAAATAAGTGTTAATGAAGATGTGAAGAAACTGGTACTCAACTGCATTGCAGAGGGAATGTAAAATGATTCAGTCCTTTTAGAAAAGTAATAAAGTCACAAAGGTAAATAGAGAATTACCATATGACCCAGCAACCCCACTCCTAGGTATACAACAAAGGAACTGAGAACAGGTACTCAAACAGATACTTGCACACCATTGTTCAGAGAAGCTTTACCCATAATAGGCAAAAGGTAGAAACAACCCAAAAAGTGTTTACCAAATGAATGAATAAACAAAAATGAGGTACATACATACAATAGGATATTATTCAGTCATGAAAAGGTATGCAATTCTAATATGTGCTACAAAATGGATGAATCTTGAAAAAATTATGCTAAGTAAACCAGACTGAAACAAAAACAAAAGCTATATGATTCCACATAAATGAAATATCTAGCATAAGCAAATTCATAGAAACAGAAAGTAGACTGAGGTTACCAGGGACTAGGGGGAGATAGGAATGGGAAGTTATTCTTTAATAGGTAGAGTTTCTGTTTGGGTGATGAAAGAGTTTTGGGAACAGATAGTGGTGATGGTTGCACAACACTGTGAATGTAATTTATGTCAGTAAGTTGTACATTTAAAAATGGTTAAAATGGCAAATTTTGTTTATATATATGTATATATATATATATATACATATATATAAGTCCCTGGCTGGTTTGGCTCAGTGGATTGAGCGTCGGCCTGCGAGCTAAGTGTCGCTGGTTCAATCTTCCAGTCAGGGCACATCAGAGAAGGAAAACTCTGACTCCAAAAAACCTCCGCTGCCTTGCGGCATACCTCTTTAGGGGAAAGGCTAAGGGAGTAAACCCCGACAGAAAATCCGGAGCTGGAGTCCCTAAGGCGGTTTGACGTTGTAGTCAACACCGGCAACTCCTGCGGCGCACCTGAAGCCAAGCTGTATTGACTCCGTCTTTCCCTTGGATCCTTCAGCTGCGAAGAGAGGGGGGGTCTGCTGCATGGGCAACAGCAGATCCTCCATATCACCCTGCCCAGGCTCTGTAGCTTCAGCTTCACTGGAGAGGACACTCCAGCGTCATCACAAGATGTCGATTCAACACGGGAGGAGACAGATACCGTGTCACTCCCGAGTTGGACTGCACAGCCATTCTCGGCGGTGCAGATAGACTCTTAAGAAGCTACACCATCGTCTCTCGAGACGGACGGCTGCCGGCGATATATATATAACTAGAATAAAAGTAAAATCTTCCCTACAAAATCACAGAAAATGTCTTAGAATTAGCTAAAAGATTTCCAAAAAACCTCTGTGCATTTGCTGATGAGTAGGATGGAGTTACATGAATTTCCTATTTCTGTGAAAAAAGTGTGTCTATAATTACTAATTATATCTAGTTACTAAGCCATATTTCTTTTCCATTAAATCTTATGATGGGGTAATGGAGACAGTAATTGTGTCTCTACTGAAAATATTTGTGATCTCCTGATTATAGTGAGACTATTTTCCCTCTGGAAGTTAGAGATCTAACATTTCAAGGAAAATTGAGTATTCCAGATAGCAGGAGACACAGACTTCAGTGTTTATTAATCTCAAATATATCTTGATATTTTCTCTGGTTCCGAAATGTTCTAATATTATTCCCAAGTTTATACTCATCTCTCTGCTATTTCAATTTATTCAATTTATACAAGATTCTGAGCCTTTCATATTCTGTTTTTCAAGTTTGTCTCAAATTTTACTCTTTCTAAATTCTCACATTAATTTTAAGAGTTTCAGTTAATATTGAATCATTAATTATTATTAAACAGATAATTATATAAATGTAGTATTACTTTGGGCTCTACACTAAAGTAGTTTGTTACCTATTTATGTTATGTGTCCAGTAGTTCAATGTTGTGCAGTAATTTCAGTTCTGGGTGCCATTGTATTGTGTTTCCGGTGTAAAAGGAAAAGGCTTTTTGTTGTCTTTTACTGAACCACGTTTGTATTTAATAAATCTAATTTGAATAATTTAAAAAAAGAGAATTTTTAAACATACAGCAATAAATGGGAGACATGGCAATATTTTATCTGCCCTGCTAATGTGATAATTTGTGGAAAGAAAGCAATGGAATGCATCCTGAAGGTGGCTTTGTCCCTTACCTTGCCATTGAGAACGATGTTTTGACTTCCGCACAATACTGACTGACGACTAACTTTGTTCCCAGATGCCTGAAAAGAAAACAGCAGGAAATGAGGGAAGCAAGCTGAGTGGGCTTTGCGCTATAGGTTTCCATCAAGAAAATTCATATTGGAGAGAAAAGGACTTGAAATGGGATGTAGTTTACAACGGGATGGGTCCAGAATTTCAATGAAGAAAAGGATGGATTAGGAAAACCATAAATTCGAAGAATGGATTCAGAATTTGGATGTGGTAGGTCTATTAGCCTACTGACATCAAAGACATGGATTCAAGTCCCAATTCTAGACCTCGATTTTACAGCCCTAAACCCAGGATGACTTCACCAGTATCACAGAGTTGTGAGAATTCAATGAAGAACAACAGCAGTAACATTGACTAAGCAATTTACACATACCATGTATTGACTATAAAGAACCTAACAATCTCTACACATAGTAATTAGTTGTGACAAGTTTGTTTTAAAATAGTTTTTAAAAGCCCGAAGCCTGGAGCTGTAATTAACATTAGGATGGAGAGACTTGTCCTGCTTTCTCAACGAGAAAATCAGGATGAAGTGAGAAAGCCTAAACTGGCCATTTAAGTAATATATAACAAGGCAAGGCCAGACACGCCCATACGTGCCACAGGGATCGCCGGGGTGGGGTAGGGACAAGATAGAGGCACAGGCCCCAAAGGGACACAGGCTTGGACAGGGAGGGCCGACGTGCGGACACGCGCGCACCGTCTCGATGTACTCGGACTTGTTGTAGAGCAGCTCGCCCAACTCCATGGCCACCAAACCCTTTAAGCAGCTCCAGCCGGCTCCTGTCAAAGACTTTCAGCGCGTCTTTCCGCCCCGGATGCCGGCTGCTTCCTGCGAGGCCCGCACTTCCGCTCCCAGGAGGCCTCGGGCCTGATCCGCTGCTCGGCTCTCCGCAAGGCAGCCCGCGCCGTTGTTCCGTAGTGCCTGAGTGCGCATGCGCAAGCCGAGCGCCGGCCTTCATTGGCTGGGTTGATGGTGCGCGGGACTCCAAGGGCTGCTGGTCACGCGCTGAGGGGATCCGCACGCCCTCTTCTATCCCGAGGTTCCAGTGGGGCCTCGGGCCAGTTGTGGTCTTCGTGTCCGCGTGCCCCGGACGGCGACGGCTGTTCTTTTCCATTCGCTCGCAGGCCCGATGGAAAAGCGTCCCGGGAAGCCGCTCAGCTGTGAGGAGAAGGAAAAGGTGCCGAGGGTACGGGAAGGGCTGACTCCGAACTCTGACCCCTCGCCAGGATTGTAGGCGGGTCTCTGTGTCCCCGGCGATCTGGGGTCGCACTAACCTCTAACCTACGCTCTTTGAACTTGGGGTCGCTCAAGGAGTGAAAGTGTAGAAGAGCGCTGTGCTCGTCTGGTTGCTTTTAAAGAACGCATTTCAAAAAAATGTTTTTTACAGCACTAATGCATAAACACAAAATGCAAAGTTGTAGCTAAAGCTAAGCCTCCATTGACACCCTGTCTGTCCCAACACTTGGTCTTAGCTTCTCCCACCCCACCCCTGGAGTGTGTTAGTCTGGCGGGGCGTGTGGAGGGGAGCGGTATATGCTCTAACTACTAAAAAGTGATGTGTATTTTTTGGAATAAAGAGTGTCCATACATGGTACAATCTGGATAGTTCTGCAGCTTTTGTTTTCCTTCTCCATGTCTGGTTGGCATCCATGTTATACATGTTTATCGACCCTACTTTTTAAGTTCTGTATAGTGATCTGTAGTATGGAAGAGCCATGGTTTCTTTAGCTATTACTCTGTTGAGACACGGGTGGTTTCCAGCATTTGTTTCTGCAACAGTAACAGTGTTGCTCTAGCCATCCGTGTTTGCGGCGGCTTTGCCTTTGCTGGTATTAGCTAGAATGTATCTCGTGCTGGTCGTTCCAGCTTTTGTGCTGCACTCTTCATTCACAATAACCGTCTTCTTATCCCATCCTACTTTCTAATGGGGGTGAGACGGACATTTACAAGTCAAGATAATCCCCAGGTAATTGATAAGCCTGGTGATTAATAGGATGCTGTGAGAAGCAATCTAGCATAAAGCAAAGATTCTAGAGCTGGAATGCATGGGTTTGAATCACATACCATTTATAAACTGTGACCTTGGACCAACTGATTTCCCTCTGATCTTCCCTAGCCAGCTCCTTCCTCCTCCAGGTCTAGGTTCAAACGGTAGTCCTCAGAAATGATCCCTGGCTGCCTTATCTGGAGCTCTCACATGTCCCTTTTGTCTATGTACTGATTATCACATGAAGTTATCTGTTTCTTTGTTTTCTTGTTTATCATCTGCATCATTCACTAAATGTGAGCTTGACCACTCTAATAACCTATCACGTGGAATAATAGCTGATACCCTTATGTACTGATACAGCTATGTTCCTGGGTGGTAGAGACACCTGCACCAATAACTGACAAATAAGAGATTCATTTTCCAAGTGCAGCAACCCTGGAGGATCTCACAGTGAGAACAGGGGTGGGGGAACAGAGAAGTAAACAGATAACAGAGTATTATAAGTATTGTGATAAAGGAAGCACAGAAGAGAGATGGAGTATATAACCTGGATTGAAGAAGGGCCTAGAAGTCTGTTCCAGGGAATAAAAATCTAAGCTGAGGCTTGAGAAATCAGTAAGAATTAGCAAAGTGAGTTGGGGAGCAAATGTTCCAAGTGATGAGAACAGCCTGTGCAAAGGTACTAAGACAAGAGAGGATTTGGTGCTTTGTGAGAAGTGAGAGTAATGTGGGCCGGTGCCAACTGGCTCCACTGCCTCTTGCTGAGGGACCAGCTGAGAACCGCATACTCACGTCTGGTAAGCACTGTACTACTTTTCTCTGCTCACTGTATCCTTTCCACCGCTCAGTATTGTCTGGTGTTTTTCTTCTAGTTGAAGGAAAAATTAGCATTCTTGAAAAAGGAATATAGCAAGACTCTGGGCCGCCTTCAGGTAAGTGAATCTTACTGTCTTAAATAGAGGTATTAATAGTACAAACTTTACAAAGACATTTTTTCATAATAATGAAGCTTTAAAAAATTTTTTTTTCTCTTAAATTTGTTCCTTGAGCTGCTTTTACTTTCTCTAGCGTGCTGAAAGAGCTGAGAAGGTTAAGAATTTTATTAAGAAAACAGTGAAAAAAGAAAATTGTTTGCTCCAGTCAGAAGTTTCACCACAGCCAAACCATTCAGGTAAAGCCAGCCCATTCACTTATGCTTGCTTTATTATTCATTTCCCAGGTGTATTTTGCGGTAGTTCTTTTTCTCACAGCCAGAAGGTAAAGGATGCAATAGACTCTTTAAAGTATACAATTTTGTGGTTCTTTATATATTCACAAGACAGTGCAACCATCATCACTATCTGTTTCCAGAATATTTGCACAATCCCAGAAAGAAACCCCATACCCATCCCACCCTGTATCCCTGGTGACCACAAATCTGCTTTCTGTTTCTGTGGATTAACCTGTTCTGGACAATTCATATAAAAGGAATCATACAATATGTGGTCTCCTGTGACTGGCGTCTTTCACTTAGCATGATGTTTTCAGGGGTTATCATACATCCAAACATGCATCATCACCCATTCCCTTTGCAGCTGAATAATATTCCACTGTATAGATGTACCATCATTTGCATATCCATTCATCAGTTGATGGCCATTTGGGTTGTTTCTGCTTATTTATCAGTTTTTAGAGCGAGGGGAAAGGAGAAAGGGAGGGAGAAAAACATCAATGTGCGGTTGCCTCTCATGCACCCCCAACTGGGGACCTGGAATGCAACCTAGTCATGTGCCCTGACTGGGAAGTCTAGTCATGTGCCCTGACTGGGAATCAAACCAGTGACACTTGGTTCACAGGCCGACGCTCAATCCACTGAGACACAGCAGCCAGGGCCTGTTTCTGCTTTTTGACTGTTGTGAATTTGAGCTATTAACCTGCCAGGAACACTCATGTACAAACATTTGTGTAGACATCTGTTTCCAGTTATTTCAGGTAGGTACTGAGCTGGGTTGTATGGTAATTCTATGTTTAACTTTTTGAGGAATTGCCAGACTTTTCCTATAGCAGCTGTACCATTTTGCATTCCCACCATGATGCTTAAGAGTTCTAATTTCTCCACATCCTCGCCAGTACTTGTAATTTGCCATTTTAAAAAGTATAACCATCCTGGTGGATGTGAGGTGGTATCTAATTGTGGTTTTAATCTGCATTTCCTAGTGACTATTGATGTTGAACATCTTTTTATATGCTTAGAGGCCATTTGTATATCTTCTTTAGGGAAATGTCTATTCAAGTCCTTTGCCAATATTTTAATTAGGTTCTTTGATTTTTTATTCAGGGGTTGTACGGGTCCTCATTGTAGCTGTTAGACCCTTATTAGACACAAGATTTGTAAATATTTTCTCCTATTCTATAGACAATGAACTATGCTTTCAGTTTCATTGTTTATTCAGTGCTCTTTTTCCCTCTCAACTTTTGGAAATCATATTTATTGATTATTTAAAAGATTTTTAAGTTAAATTTCTACATATGCACAGAGAAAAATGTCTGAAAAACAATGGTCATTTCTCATGTTAATACTTAAATAATTTATAATAATAAAATCTGAGGCTATTGGAATAGGAAAGATATATAGTTACTTAAGCTAAAAAAAAAAGAAATAAAAAATTAGGTAAGCTGTGGGGAGAAATGGTGAGATGCTGGTCAAAGGGTACAGAGTTTCACTTACACAGAATAACTAAGTTTTGGAGATCTAATGTGTAGCATGGTAATAATAATTAATACTACACATATATTGCATACTTGAAATTTGCTAAGAGAACTGATGTTAAGTGTTCTCACCACACCAAAAATTGTAACTATGTGAATTGATGGATATGTTAACTAGCTTGATTATGGTAACACTTTGCAATATATCAAAACATCACATTGTACACCTTAAATTTATACAATTTTTGTCAGTTGTACCTCAATAAAGCTGTAAAAAAAATAAGAAAAAAGGTGATTTCAGTAAATAATACATAATTTTTTAGTTTAAAAATTATTTTTCTAGCACAATTCTATGTGTTTGCATTTATTTAATTATTATGGTTTATTAGATTATGAAAAACTTGAACTTTGATCTGCCTAAATGAAATACATTGACTCTTAAGTAAATATTTGATAGTATTTATATATAACATTTAGAAATAAATATTTTGTTTCATTTTAAAAGAAAAATATTAATTATATAATTTTTCCTCCTTAGAACCTAAAACTAATGTATCTTCTTGTGATGCATTACAAATCAACACCCATCCTGATGAAGAAACTGGAGATGTTGAGCTTGAGTCCTTCGACCCTGGATGTGGCCCAGTGGAAAGATTACACATCCAGAGAACAGATGATATCCAAGAATATTTTGCCTACAGGGTCAGTGGCCCTGATAGTGAGAAAAGATGGAGTAAGCTGCCAAAGAGAAGAAAGAAGCAGCAGAAGAGACCATTTATTTCACAAGAGAGGGAATTTTTCTTTAAAACTGATTCACTTATCCTCTCTGGAAGAAGGCTAAACAAACAGAAAGAAATCAATAGTGAAAATCCTGGGACACCTGTAACTGAAATAAGAACTAAGTTTTCAAGTCCTGAGTCTGACATTCCAGATTCTCAGTCACCAGTAACAGAAACTAATGGAGGGAGTGTATTAATTCCACCAGATGCCAAAGCACAAAGCAGTATGGATGCTGTCCTAGGAGAAAATCATTTCCTTAGGATGCCCCAACCTCCTTTGTATGCTCCATCAGATAACAGTAGTGGTCCGCACCTTCAACATAAGCCACCTAAAAGGAACTGTGAACTTGCTGCTCATGGTTTAAAAAGCATTACCTCACCTGTAAACTTAGAGGCACACAACAAAAATATGACTGTCTTTACAGGTAACCCAGAGGTCAATAAAGCTGTAAGTGCATGTGGCCAGCAGCCTAGAAGTCCTGAATTAGAGGCAGATAATGCATATTCTGTAAATGACCTCACATATAACTTATCAGCAAATGAAAACCAAAGCTTAAATGAACAATATTACACAGAGGAGTCTTTAGAATCTTCCAGTAATGCCCTTGATGTTAGAAATGGAAGTCTACAGGAAAATGGGATTCTGAGTCAGTCTAAGAGTCTTGCCGCAGAAGTAATCTCTCCTGTTTCTGCAGAAAATCAAACACATTCTTGCACCATACTAGAAGGCCTCCTTTTTCCTGCAGAATATTATGTTAGAACAACACAACATATGTCAAACTGCCAGAGGAAAGTAGCCCTAGAGGCTGTAATTCAAAGTCACATCAATGTCAGAAAGAAAGGGGTTAAAAATAAGGGAGCTGCTAAAACTTTAAACCTTTCCAGTGAAGAAACTAACCAAAGTGCAATTAGGGTGTATGACATATGCACAGGACAAACAAGTTCAAGAAATCCTTTTCAGAGACTTAGTTCATTAACTGAAGTCAGCTCTCCTACTGGTCCCATTAAAGATGACTTTTCTAGGAAAGCGATTACCCAGCCATCCAGTAGAAGACACAGAGGAAAAAGAAAGTCAATCTCCATCCCTATATCACATCATCATGAACTACTTTTGCCTGCTTCTGGCACATCAGGTATTAACAGGAGCAAGGAAGAAGTCGCCTTGCACAAGGATCAGAATGAAAAAGCAATTATTTATGGTAAGAGGACAGTTAAAAAGTGAATCAAGGTGTGGTTGAGGATGATGATGATGATGACCTCTTAATAGTTGTGTGCCTGGCACTTCCTAAATGTCGTACAAATACTAGTTGAATCATCACAGCAACCCTACTGGAGGTAGAATCTATTTTTATTCAAAGATTTTATTTTTTAGAGATAGGGGAAGGGAAGAAGAGAGGGAGAGAAACATCATTCAGCTGCCTCTCACACATCTCTAACCAGGGACCCAGCCCATGACCGAGGCATGTGCCCTGATAGGGAATCAAACTGGTGACCTTTAAGTTCACAGGCCAGCACTCAATCCATTGAGCCACACCAGCTAGGGCAGAATCTTTTTATCCTCATCTTACACAAGAGGAAGTTAAGGCACAAGGAGATTAAAGTTTTAATTCAATTGACAGAACCACGGTCAGACCCGGTCATGTGGTACCGGAGTTCACTAATGTGGTTTAAAAAGTTGACGCTCAGAAAGAAAATACATTGGACGTTTACCTAAAATTAGTATTCAGGTATAGCACAGTCTTAGTCAATGGAGAGAAAGGTATAAGTAATATAGGAAATGTTTTTGAAGTAAAGTGAAATACGTGTCACAGTAAGAGGTCACTGACAAACTGTCTTAGGAATGATTGTGTAAAAAATGCAATAGGTCCGAGCAATTTTTTTGGATTAAATATCCAATCTAGTCTCTGAGGTCTGTGGGACACAAGTTTTTAGAAGATAGCAAATGACGTGTTCTAATTTAAACTTTAATTCATTTACTTGGGAGTTATATCTATAATATATAGATATATATAAACAGCATAAAAACTAGATGATTCACTCTGGCTCTATACTAGAGATCAGTAAACTTACCATAAAAGGTCATGTGGTAAATTGTCATTGTGCTCTGTCAGAGCTATTCAAGTATAGTGCAAAAGTAGCCACAGACAACATGTAGATGTGACAGTGTTCCAATAAAATTTTATTTACAAAAATAGGGAGCCTACGCTGGCTGGGTGGTTCAGTTAATTGGAGCATCATCTTATTCTCCAAAAGGTAGGTTCAGTCCCAGGTCAGGGCACATACCTAGATTGTGGGTTTGATCCCCAGTCGATGTGTACGGAAAGCAACTGACTGATGTTTCTCTCTCCCTCCCTCTCCCCATCTCTTTCTCTCTGAATCAATAAACATCCTCAGTGAGGATTAAAATAAAAAGTAGGGAGCTTGCTTGCTCTATATCTTTCGACTCGAGCTCTGGTCTATAAGCTATAACTAGTTAATAAAGTAATTAAAAATAAGTGTCATTATGACATCATCTAACAAGAATACCAACCAGAAAGCAGGGTAATTTCAAACTGGACACATTATTTTGTATATGTTGGCATTTGTTGCTATTTTAGTAACCAGCTACATTAAAATTTTTTCTTGAGGTGAGCTTCACATAACAAAATTAAGAAGTTTGCATTAAGTGAACTATTCTGTGACATTTAGTATATTCACAACATGCAGCCATGATCCCTATGTAGTTCCAAAACAATTTGGAAACCCTGTTACCACTTTATTCTCCATTTCCTCTTTCCCAGCCCTTGACAACCACCAGTCTATCTGTATGGATTTGCTTATAGATGCCAATGGAATCCTACAATGTGTGACCTTTTGTGTCTGGCTGCTTTCACCTTGTTTTTAAGATATATCCATGTTCTGGTGTATATCAGTATTTCATTATTTTTTATGGCTGAATAATATTCCATTGTATATATGTGCCAGTGTAGCTGCATTTTGAATGATACAGAATTCCAGTCTCTTAACTTTGCTTGAAAGGAAAACTTAAGTTTTCTTCAGTGAGAACAATCAGCATTTTGTAGATTGTACTCTGAAAGCCTGTTGGAATCATAGTTTTAGAGTAGAAATGTCTTTAGAGATTCTTAGTCCAGTTCCCTTATGAGGGACAAGGGAAAATGAAGTGAGTTGACTTGCCCAAAGTACCACAGTAAGTCAGTGGCCGAGCTGGGACTAGACCCCTGTCTCCTTCCCCCAACCAATACTGTGGGCACCACAGAGTTTTGGGTACTGCACAAGGAGAGCTGCTAGGTCACTACTAACTTATGGATGATTTTTGAACTGTTTATTGAGTTTTCAGTCATGGATGGGAAAAGGGATGAACCTGTTACACCCTGTTGGAGCTTGGAAGTCCATTCTTTGTTGGGGGTTAATGTCTCTTCTTGGGTATTGGTTATTGTTTTTCTATTTTAGGGAAGGAAGGTCACTGCCTAAAAGAGGACTCCTTTTCTTCCAGTAATAATTCTTATTTAGTCTTGGACGATGATGCTTTCAGTGCCCCATCTCATGAGAATGAAATGTTAAGTTCAAAGCAACTGTCATCTTTTCTTAAAATCACAGACTTTCAGTTACCTGATGAAGAATTTGGACCTCTTAAGCTTGAAAAACTGAAGTCCTACTCAGAAAAGCCAGTTGAGCCTTTCGGATCAAAAGTGTATGGAGAGAGACATCTTAAAGAGGGAAAATGTATTGTTTTGGAGGAACTGACTCCTAAACAAATCCACATAGAAATGGAGGACATGGGAGAGGAACTGATTGTTCTACCAGGAAAAGCAAATCCTAAAATGCCAAAGCTAAAAAGCCAGCCTCAGCAGAAGGGCCTTTCCTCATCCATATTACTTTTCACTCCTTTAAACACTGTTGCTCCTGATGATAATGACAGATTGACAGCAGATGTGTGTTCACCCACTCTCCCCATTGTAGGCACTACTCCAGCTCTTTGCCCTCAGGCAATCAAAGTGTCTGCAGAGGTTGTTGGACTAACTGACTCTTCGCCCCAGCTTTCTCATGCGAAAACCAATGAGAGCCAACAATATGACAGTTGCACCAGCCTGCCAAAATTAGATGGCATCCTCCCTGTGTCAGGGAGAGGAGGACAGTCTGACTGTAGCTTTGATTCTGGTCTCCAAGCAACACCTCTCCCCACTGAGTCATTCTCTTTCAAAGAAAATCAGCTTTGTGGAAATACATGCCTAGAATCATGGAAATATTCCGTTGAACAGGTACAGTCCACTTCCTTCGTGATGTTTTCTCTGAAGGAATGAAGAGAATGGGCAGCATGACTTCCTTACACATTGGTTTCTCAGTATTTAAGAATGTTTTAACAGCCCTAGTCAGTGTGGCTCAGTTGGTTGGAGTGTCATCCCATAGACCAGAGGGTCACAGGTTTGATTCCAGTTAGGGGACATTCCTAAGGTAGCAGGTTCGGTCCCTGGTTGGGGTGTGTACGCGAGGCAACCAGTAGATGTTTCTCTTTCACATTAATGTTTTTCTCCCCCTCTCTCTCCCCACTTCCTTTCCTCTCTCTAAAATCAATAAGTGTGTCCTTGGGTGGGGATTAAAAAAAAAAAGATTTTAATGTGTTTCCTTGATATGACTTCACTGTAAACTTTTATGTTCATTCTAGGGAAATAAAGTTAATTTAAAGATCTATTTTTAAATGGGAAGGGGATCCTATTGTCTTTGTCATCAGTGAAGCAGTTTGCCATATGAAGTAGGTATTTTGATGAGTGAGTGGTGCAGGCAGATGTCATACGTAAAGTGTGGATTAATGGTGTGACTTTTGTTTCTCCAGACTGAAGTAACAGATGTTCCTGCTTGTGACAACTTAAATCCAGGCAACCTACACTTGGTTTCAAAATTAAAGGTCAGAAGACTGTTAGCTCATAATGTGTCTTGTGTCTTACAGTAAAAAATGTAATGAATTGTTAGGAAAATAGAGAAGAATTTGATTAGATAGCTTTGCATTCTTAATACTATTAAATAAACTTGGTTAAAAACTGATTCAGAAAAAGATTTAATTAAATTCTTTGTTTTTCACAATATTTACCTGTATTTATATTTTGAGATCATCTCCTAAAGAAGTTTATGTGTCAAGCTATTGCCAAGGACAATTTAAGCTCAGTAACTCAACTTATCTAAATTAAGATCAGGCATTTTAACAGAGGGAGAGAAAGAAGAGAAGTCATTCATGACTTTCCTACCCAAATGATGAGATATTTCTAGAAGAACCACTTATAGTGATTGATCAGAAATAGGTAGCAATTCTAGATTGTGATGTAGTGAATGGGTAATCTATCATATACTGTATATGTGGTTCTGAGAAATATGAATTACAATATTCTGTTAATGATATTTTAGTAAGTCCTGAGAGATTGGACCTGTGACCTAGTTAACTTTGTATTCATGGTACTTGAAGTAGATTGGTGTGGAGTAGGGTTTGTCAGTTTCAGCACTGTGGGCATTATGGGCTGGATAATCCTTTGCTGGGGAGGGTGGAGTAGCCTGTGCATTGCAGGATGTTCAACAATAGCCTGGGTCTCTACCAAATAGAGCTAGTAGCTCCCGAGTTGTGACAACTAAAAATGTCTGCAGACATTGTCAAGTGTCCCTCAGGGAGCATTGCAGAATTTGCCCCTAGTTGAGAAAAGTGGTGTGGGAGAAAGCTTTAAATACACATCAACTGTTTGTGCTTGTGCCTGTTGGCTTTCTGACCTTGGGCAAATCGTTTAACCTCTGAGCCCCAGATTTCTATTCAATAAAAGATACATAGTAATACCCATGTATTTCAAAGCTATTTTTGAAACAATTTTAATAACTTAGTTTCTTTGGGAATCAACAATTTTATTTGTATCTTCAAGTTTGTAAGTAAGGTTACTTATTGTTTTTATGTGACTTTTGCCTGTCTATATGCAGTTAAGCCTCTCCCCAATCCCCCATTTCTAAAAGTATTTCTTTCCTACATCAGACTTAAGAGATTTGTCCATTCTGTTGGTTTTCCAGAAAAACTAGTTTTTGGTTGTATTGATTAATTGAGGTTTTTGTTTCCTATTTTATTGATTTCTGTTTCTATCCTTAATAACGTCTTCCTTCTGTTTTTCATTATACTTCTTTCATTTTTGAGCTGCTTGCTTACTTCGTTTTTATCTTTCTTGCTTTGTGATAAATGGCTTTATGATTGATTATACATTTTGGGGAAAATCTTGCTTTGGTCACACTCAACACATTTGGATGTGTTTGTTTAGAAATAGTATGTTATTTCAACCCATGGGTGGGTCATCAGGATGTTTAATTTCTAAATGGTTAAGTTGTTAGGGGTTATCTTTTATGGTTAAATTCTAATGTGTTCCATTCTGGAGCTATACTTTTCAATTATATCATAAGGATGTATGTGCAATTTTTTATTTACATATAAGACCCACCAAGCTCTTTATTCTAACCTGCATAAAACTTTACATTTACTTGGTATTTCATTTAATCCTTGTCATGCATCACTTTTCATATTTATTCTTTTCATAAAACAGACCCCAAATATCCCTTTAACATAACTGTTGTTGCCATTCTGGTCAGGATCCTTCAGGTTCTTGTTCCGTGGATGTGAGTGCCATGTGGTGGGAAATAGCTGGTGTCAGAGAGCCGTGTATTGTAACTGCTTGTGAATATGCAGTTTCTCTTTGGAAACCTCTGGATACTTGGCGGTGGGAAAAAAAGTATTCCTGGCACTTCACAGAGGTGAGTTCATTCTGAAAGAGATCTTTGCAATCATTTGCATGCAAGATAGAACAGAGATAAGGTTATTTTCCCAGCATTTTTGGTGAACATTTTGAAACATACAGAAAAATTGCACAGTGAGCACTGTGTACCTGCCATCTAGACTCTACAGTTCACATTGTGCTTTATTAGCTTTGTCACATGTTTATCCAGAGGTGGATTTTTATACTAGATCTGTTGAAGCAGCTTGGAATTTCCAGTCTAATCTCACTTCTAAACTTGCTGCTACCTGTTTATCTTACCCTTCATGAAAACATTGTTCCTGCTTCTTTTCTGCATGTGTTTTCTTCCAGAACTTGTCCACCTTCATATATATCTTAGCTGGTTGCAATCCTAGTATGATTAAATTTTTTTAACGTGCTTTTTCTCACTTAGCATGTAAACATTTCTGTATCTACATATTCTTTGTACTTATCTGTTTAGAATTTTATTTATTTTTCCAGCTTTATTCCAGTATAATTGGCAAACACTCATAAACATGTTGTGTATATATATAATCCTCACCTGAGGATATTTTCATTGATTTGAGAGAGGAAGTGAGAGAGAGAGAGAGAGAGAGAGAGAGAGAGAGAGAGAGAGAGAGGGAGACACATTGATGTGAGAGAGAAACATTAATCAGTTGCGTCCCATATGCACCCAGACCAGGGACTGAACCCACAACCTGGGTATGTACCCTGACTGAGAATCGAATCCGTGACCTTTTGGTGTATGGGACGACACTCCAACTGAGCCACCTAGCCAGGGCTAAACTTGTAATATATTTAAAGTATACTCTGTGATCATTTGATATATGTATGTATACATTGTCAAAGGACCCCCATAATTAACACAGTCATCACTTTGCATAGTTACCTCTTCTTTTTAATCCTCACCTGATGACGTTTTTTGATTTTAAAGAGAGAAGACGAGGGCAGGGAAGGAAAGGGAGAGAAAGAAATATTGACCAGTTGCCTACCATGCATGCCCCAACCAGGGATCAAACCTGCAACCTAGGATCTACTATCTTAGCAGATTTCATTCTTATTCTCTAGCTCTGTGCTTTTGCTCAATAACTATTTGTTCAGTGAATACATTTATTTTAAATGGCTGCATAATGCTCCATTAACTGACATGCCAGAATTTACTTAATCATTCCACTGTTAATGCGTAGGTTCATTAAATAAATACTGTGTAAACACTGTTATGCAGATAGCTTGTTTGGATTTATGACTCATAAAAAGAGGGTATTTGCTGAACCTTCCCACATTTCTTCAAATGTTAGAAACCATCCTGATACAGTAAGAATAAAAAGGAGCCCTGGCTGGTGTGGCTTAGTGGATTGAGCGCTGGCCAGTGAACCGAAACCTCACCGGTTTCCCGGTCAGGGCACATGCCTGGGTTGTGGGCCGGCCAGCTCCTCGGTTGTGGGCATGCAAGAGGCAACTGATCGGTGTATCATTCACACATCGATGTTTCTCTCCTCTTCCTCCCTCCCTTCCCCTTTCTCTAAAAATAAATAAAATCTTTTTAGAAAAAATAAAAAGGAATGCAACACATTTTGGAAAATTTAGATTAATTAAAAATGAAACAACCAAATATCATTTTTGGCTCTTTGTTTTGTTTAGGTTCCAGTATTGCAGATCGTTCCCATGCCTGATGTTTGCAATCTGGTTTGCGTAGCTTTGGGAGATTTGGAAATCAGAGAAATCAGGTATGTAATTCTACAGGAGGAGCTGTACCCCCACCCCCTTTTCCTATTTTTTATCCCAGATTGAAGTTTCCATTTAAAATTTACCTAGTTCTTCTTTCCAATAAGACAGTCTTACAGATTCAGAGTATTGTTTGTCAGTTATGTTGCATAAATTTACATGTGTTTTCTGTTTTTGAAGGGCAAATAAATAAATAAATAAATAAATAAATAAATAAAATTTACCTAGTTCTTTACTATTAAAGATTTATTCCTGACTTCTCTGCACTTTTTCTTATATTTGGTTTAGGACATTACTTTGTTTCTCTGATGGTAAAAGTGAAAAGCAGATACTCCTGAGCTCTGGAAATATACAAGCTGTGCTTGGCCTGACAAAGAGGAGGCTAGTCAGTAGCAGCAGGAATCTTTGTGATCAACAAGTAGAGATTGTGACGTTTGCAGAAGATGGAAGGTAAGAAAAGTACTGGTTGATTTTAACTATTAAGTAAAGAATGGTTTTATTCCAGGGTGTTAGAGAAAGTTGGATCCCCTAGTATCTTATTTTTCTGAGCTACAGGCTTGGTATTGCAGGTTCTGTTCAATACTGGACCACAGAATCAATTTAGAGGGGTGGAAGCGGCATACAGGGAGGAAGTCAGTGCAGTGGAGAGGCTCAGCAAATGTAGTTTGTTCTTTTTGTCAACTATTTTTTTTTTTAACTAAAAAATTTGTTTATTGAGGGCATGAGGATATAAGCAATATAAAAATCAAAAGCTTCTCTGGCTTTAATTAGCTTTTCTTTCTCTTGTCAAATGGAGGTGGGATTTTATTTGTACATTTTCTAAGGGCCCCAATCTGCTCATGAAATCCTTATACAGGGGAAGCTGTGGGGCAGATATTCCTTAAATGACCCACTGGGAGAACCCTATCAGGGAGGAAGTAGCTGCTCCTCTGCCTACTTCTTTCCCTTCTACTTCATGTGTACTACAAACTAGTCATTGCATGCAATGGTGAGCCCAGCAATTAGCAAAATGAAGCTCTGGAAGCCCACTCTGCCATCTCGGCACTGGTCCACGTCCTTCATTATTTTGTCTACAGCCAGAGGGTCTTTTTGATTTTCCAAAAATCCAGGGAACTCTTTTTCCATGAGAACTCTCAGGTCTTCCTTTGTTAAGTAGCCTTTATCCCCAGCGAATTTGTGAAATGTGAACATCATGGTTTCCATGGTGTGTTCATTTTGAGATGGCATTTTGGTGAGGTCTTGGCCCGAGGTGCGGCCGGATCGCTAGGCTGGCCTCTTTTTGTCGTCATTGAAATCTCTGTGTGCCCCTTAAATGTTACAAGTACCCCAAGGTTCTAGACCCTTCACTTGTTCCACACACTTGGTTTTCATGGCTTCAGTTACCATCTAAATTTCCAGCTCTGAGCTCTTTTTTACCTCTAGACCTGCATGCCTATTTAATAGACATCCAGGGCTCCCTCAAATTTAACATAACTGAAAGCAAAGCTCCTAGCATCCTCTGTTTCTATCATATACTCATTTATATTATTTATTTTGATTTTTTAATCTGTTTCTCCTAATAACAGAGGGCATGGATCTTGTTTGTCTTATCTTTTTATGAATTGTTGCAGTAATCCAGGCAAGACAAGTAATTATTTGCTTAAATTAGGAAAGTGTTAGTGGAGATGGGGAGAAGCAGACAGATTTGGGAGAAATAAAATGATAAAATCACTAGGATTTGGTGATTATGGAGATAAAGAGGAAGGAGACAAAGATAAAGTCCAGGTTTTTGGGTTGGTCACCTGGGTAGATGGTGGTATCATTTGTCAAGATAGAATGCAGAAAGAAACATGAGGTTTAAAAAGAGAACTGGTGAGTTTAATTTTGGATATGATAAATTTGAGGTACTTGCAATATATCCAGATAGAGAATATAAATAATATATATTTATCGTACAAAGTTTAGAATATACATGTTTTCTGATTGAAACTTTTTTCTGGTCTTAGGTTAGTATTTTTTTTTTTTTTTTTTTAAGATTTTATTTATTTTTAGAGAGAGGGGAAAGGAGGGAGAAAGAGAGAGACAGAGAGAGAAAAACATCAATGTGTGAGAGAAACATCAGTTGGTTTCCTCTTGCACACCCCTAATTAGGGACCTGGCCTGCAACCTAGGCATGTGCCCTGACTGGAAAGTGAACCGGTGACCTTTTGGTTTTGGGGATGATATTCAACCCACTGAACCACACTAGTCCAGGCAGGTTATTGTTTATTGTACAGAGTTTAATAATATGTAGAAAGATTGCTTAGAAACTGCTTTGGTACAAAGTGCTGGTTTTTAATACTATTTTAAATGCAGAAGCAAAGAAAAACAGTTTTTGATGCCTACCGAGGAGACTGTACAAACTTTTGCTGAAGTTCAAGGGATGCAGGAAGCTCTGCTTGGTACCACTATAATGAACAACATTGTTATTTGGTAAGTTTTCCCTCAAAATCCTCAGTTTTCTGTAATGTAAGGATATACCTTTAATTTCACCAGGTTATTAAGATTAGATAAGAGACTAAATATGATTGTGTTTTTGTGTGTTTATTGGCAGATGCTATATACTTAACAAGAACGTCGTATTAATTCATACATTGTGGAAAAAAAGATCTGAGTAGACTAAATGAATGAAATTTTATTGGTAAAATGTATGATTGTTTCTGCTTCTGGTTAATGACTGAGTGGCATTTATCAGACCAACTCTCCTACTTCAAGTAACTATAAACTCTGGAATAAATATAAAATCAATTAACTGAAGGCACTGGAGAGAAAAAAAGAAGAAAGATACTGAAAGGAGTTTGACTCTTAGAGAATGGAAATGTCACTGGACGAGTTTCCTGTTTTTATGTTTTTTTATAGAGGGTGGGCTCCAGTTTGCACAGTGGGTGGCAAAAACTTAATAGATAACTGTCTGTCTGCTGGTTTAAAGAACCACATGACAGAGTTCAGCATGACAACAGCAGCCAAAAGTGAGGGAGAGAAGTCTCAAAAAGTAGAAAGCCAGAGAAGAGCCCAGGAGCCCTAAACTCTAGCTATGATCTCTGCGTAAATATTTGGCTGACGTTTAAACTACATGTATGCAGGGCAGATTCAGAGAAGCCCAGGTAAGGCAAAAAGAACTGAACTGGGTTTTCAGCAATTGGAATTTGAACTTATCCAAGTTAACTGTTTACAGAGGAACCTAACAGAATCCAAAGTGTATGTAAAGTGTCATTCATGATGTCTAGAATACAATCCAGAATTACTAGATACATAAAATATTTAATTACAGAATCCAAATTAACAACTTTGTGATAGGGAAACTGAAGTCAAGGAGTCCCTAGCCACCTCTTTCCTGACCACAGAGAACCATATCTGGACATTGGCTCTTGAAGGGTTAATTTGTATTAGGAGAATAGATTGACTTTTTTTTCTCAGAAGCCTTCTCCATTAACTGTTGCCTTGGGGCTGGAAGGGGTCTTGGTAAAAGAAAGTTATGATATTAGTGTCACTACTACCCTACCTCTTCTACACTGTCCAATGCTAACCCTCTAGGGATAAAGTGGTAAAGTATGGCCACTGAGAGAAACCTTGCCCCTCCTCAACAGGAAGCCCCTAAAATGGGACCATTTTATAACACACCCTGTTTTCAGATGTCCTGCTGTCTAGAGCAGCGGGTTCCCACGTGGGCACTTTCCTCGGGTCTCTGATCTTGTTTGAGGACGATGTTCTTTACAAAAGTTGTCTTTTCTATTCTTCCTGCTATTTCTATAGTCCAGACTTTTACTATGTAGCTCCTAAATTATTAATTTAATCCCGTAATTGCCATCAATCTATATTCAACCTCCAGATCTCCTCTTTTTAAACTTTTTTTTTAAGATTTTATTTATTTTTATAGAGAGGGGAAGGGAAAGAGAAGGAGAGGGAGAGAAACATCAATCAGTTGCCTCTCATATGTGCCCCAACCAGGGACCAAATCTGCAACCCAGGAATCTGGCCTGACCATGAATCAAACTGGCAACATTCACTTTGTGGGATGATGCCCAACCAACTGAGTCATACCATTCAGGGCTTAAATTTTATTTTTTGTTTATTGATTTGAGAGAGAGAGAAACATTGGTTTGTTTGTTTCTTTTACTTATTTATGCATTCATTGGTTGATTCTTGTATGTGCCCTGACTGGGTATTGAACCCGCAATTTTGATGTATCAGGACAATGTTCTTACCAACTGAGCTACTCAGTCAGGTCCCTCCAGGTCATCTTTTATGCTATTATTTTATAAACACTCTTACTCCCCTCCGCCCCAGAAATAAAAAGTTCTGTGGGGCCCATGTTTGCTTTCCTTTTTATTTTTTTTAAAGATTTTATTTATTTATTTTTCAAGAGAGGAGAAAGGAGGTAGAAAGAGAGGAAGAGAAACATCATCACTGTGAGAGAGCAACATCAGTTGGCTGCCTCTCACACACCCCCAACCAGGGACCTGGCCCACAACCCAGGCATGTGCCCTGACTGGGAATTGAACTGGTGAGCTTTTGATTCACAGGCCAGCACTCAGTCCACTGAGCCATATCAGCCAGGGCCCATGTTTGCTTTTCTTTAGCTTTCATTTCATGCATGCTGTATTAGAAACATTTCTCTTCGGCTATTCCATATTCCTTAGCTCCTCTTTTCTTCCCATCCCTCAGTCCCCCTCTTTTGCTAAGAGCATTTCATATGTAATGGATCAAGACAAAATTTGAGGTGAGTAGAGATCTCTGTACTTAGCTTCTAAGCATAAGTTTATGTTCTAAGGAGTACCTTCTTCCACAGCTACCTTGAGTTCTGTCACATCACCTCTGCCCTCATTGGTGTTACCCTGTCTGAATTCATGTGGCCCTAATTTTTAATTTAGCATGTGCTACTTTGTATTATGGAAGTCCCTGAAGACAGTATCATATCCTATATCATTTATCAGTGCCTGACTTAGCTCCTTGATTAGGGTAGCTGCTCAAAGATGTATGGCTCATACTGTCTGTCCAAAGCTATCTTTGACCTTTGTATGTACAGATAGTAGTTGTTCACCTCTCGTGTGGGACTCCTGATTTGTTAGCTCTAAAGCAATTCATGTTATACTCCAGGTTCAAGTGGCCCATTTTGAAACTACTGTTGAAGGTTTAAATATTTAATCTTGGTCAAGCTGTATTAACTGAGCACTATCTTTCAACTTGATAGATATTTGAGTGTCCACTTCTCTGTGAGAGATGCAAATATGAATCAGATATGAATCCGGTCCCAAAGCCCCTAAAATCTAGTAGGTAAATAAAAGTGCTTTACAATTCCAAGTATACAAGGTCAGAGTGATAAAGATTTGGACAGAGTACTTTGAGATTTGGGAAGAGAAGTTACTAAATACAGAACATGCACTAAACTCTGTAAGGGATAAACCTGCTCTGGTGTCCCTTGTATGAGGAAACCTTATATACTTACATGAGAATTTAGTTTTCTGTCTTTAGTTTTTGTATACAGTACCTGGGCCATAGAAAGTTCAGTATTTGTTGAATGAATACATTATACTACCCTGGCTGGTGTGGCTCAGTGGATGGAATGCCAAGCTGTGAACCAAAGGATCATCGGTTCTATTCCTAGTCAGGGGACATGCCTGGGTTGCAGGCCAATTCCCTAGTTGGGGGCATGCAAGAGGCAACCATACATTGATGTTTCTCTCTCTCTTTCTCCCTCCCTTCCCTGCTCTCTAAATTAAATAAATTATTTAAAAAATAAAAGCTTCAAAAAATACATTACACCCTACTACAATATATATTAAACAAATGAGTCATATGGACAAAAGTATTTGGAATTGGAGGTGAGGAGATTTCTGTGGACTGGTGTAGGTATGGAGGAGTGAGAGCATCAAACTGACGTCATGCAGTTGGGAGGAGTTGGGACTTAATTTGGGCCTTGAGGAATGTGTGCCGGCTGGTCAGCATGGGGATGGGATTAGTCAGTAATGGGGAGGGCACTGGAAGGGATAGCGCGAACAAAGGCAGAGAGTTGGGAACATGCATGATAAGCTGAACGGATAGTGAGATTTCAGGTAGAGGAATGGTGAGTGACACAGCGCTCCGAGTGCTGGATTTGTGAGGGTTGTTAAGTACCATGAAAAATAACTTGGACTTTATCTGTGGCTGATGAGAGCCAAAATTTTTCATAGGCAGAGTCACATGATTAAATAGTTGTTAGTATCACAAATCCTCAGGCTGAGTGGATCCAACAAACTCTTTTTTTTTCTTCTTTTATATTCACCCTCTTCTTTCCACTCGTCCTTTTTCATTTTTCACCCCAGCTTAGTCACCTTCTCTCTCCATTATCTTGGGCTGGCTGTAGAATAAGTAGATATTATCAAGACACAATTATGAGTCTGTTTCAGGTGCTGTCTCATGCCTAACCAAATTTGATTCCCTGACTATTATGTTCCATCGAAAATTTAGGTATAACAAGAATTGTGACAAAATCATAATGGTAGAGCTATACCATGTGACTTATTTAAATATTAATACCAAGTAAAATGAAAGAATTGAAACCGTTGCTCCCTGAATTTGGAGAGGTTTCTCCCTGGTAGCATAACAAAGGCCTAAACTATCAAATTAAACCATTGCTCAAGTTAAGCTATAGTTCTATTTTTAGCTCAGTCTGTGACAAAACAAGGAGATTGCTTTAGTTTTTCCCTTGGTTCCCTGCTAAATGGAGCTGTGATAAATAAGAGACTATTATGTGAAAACTAGCTTGCTGGAAGCGTGTTACCAGCTTATCTATTTTTGGTGTCTAAGGAATTTAAAAACTGGCCAGCTCCTGAAAAAGATGCACATTGGTGATTCCTACCAAGCTTCAGTCTGTCACAAAGCCTATTCTGAAATGGTAAGTAACAATCAATTGGGACCATTTTGTATATGTTTTGAGTGTTACTTCTGGTATCACTGAATGAGAGCAATAAGTAAGTACTAATTAACTGGCCCTCCCTGTTGCCTATTTTTGTTCTTTCTTGAAATTTATGGATGAAAATAAGTGTTGAGTCCAGGCTGGTGTGGCTCAGTGGAACTGAGCAATGGCCTGTGAACCAAAAGGTCATTGGTTCAATTCCCGGTCAAGGCACAGGCCTGGGTTGCAGGCCAGGTCTCCAGGTGGGGGCGTGTGAGAGGCAACTGATTGATGTTTCTCTCCTTCTCTTTCTCCCTTCGTCATCCTTCTCCTCTCTTTAAGAAATAAACAAAATCTTTTTAAAAAGATAAAAAGAAAATATATGTTGGTACAATATGATTGCTTGGTAAATTTTCTGGCTATATGACTTAATGGCAAACATTTATTTATGGCTGTGAATTTATACTGAGGAATATTATGCCTGTTATCAGACTTGGGTCCCAGCCATATTGCCATAAATGAGTTATGATGTGAATGAATATCCTGAGGGATAATGATTAAATGATCATAGGCATGCTTTTCTCTTAGGCTTTAGTGTTCTATATAGGAACAAACACACCCTACAGCCTCTTAGCCATTGTGTTAAAAACTTGGCTTATAGTCTGGTTTTAGCCTCTGAACAGGTTGGAGTAGGGGTGACTGCTTGTGTATACACCATTGAGCTGTGAACAGAGGCAGTAGCAGCCAATTTGGTGCTGTGTGGAGACTGACTTGCCCAGCCTCAGGGCTAACCTGAGAGCACAGCACATGGAGGCCCTGAATGGAAAGGGTACATCTCTTCCTAGCCCAGCAGCATCTGTGGGCATGAACTCAAAAGTTTTGTGGTCTTAGGTAATCTGTCACATGGTCTTAAGTCTTACTATTCATCTTAAATTAAGAGGGTTGAATATATCTCTGGAATTATTAAATTTATCTACTAGGCATTTACATGTTCTGTCTTTGGTATTACAACATTAATAACTATTTAATTTTAAAACATTTAGCACAGAAATGGGAAGGATAGTAAGAGTTCCCCATGGAGCCAACCTCCAGAAATAGTAATTTATAGTTCAGTGCAGGAATCAGCAAACATTTCTGTAACAGGACGGATAGTAAATGTTTTCACCTCTGCAGGCCACATGGTTTCTGCTGCAGCTACTCTGCTCTGCTACTGTCGCACAAAATCACCCAGAGATGATATAATTTTCACATGTCACAAAATATATCGATATCGGCAGCCGTCCGTCTCGAGAGACGATGGTGTAGCTTCTTAAGAGTCTATCTGCACCGCCGAGAATGGCTGTGCAGTCCGACTCGGGAGTGACACGGTATCTGTCTCCTCCTGTGTTGAATCGACATCTTGCGATGACGCTGGAGTGTCCTCTCCAGTGAAGCTGAAGCTACAGAGCCTGGGCAGGGTGATATGGAGGGTCTGCTGTTGCCCATGCAGCAGACCCCCCCTCTCTTCGCAGCTGAAGGGTCCAAGGGAAAGACGGAGTCAATACAGCTTGGCTTCAGGTGCGCCGCAGGAGTTGCCAGTGTTGACTACAACGTCAAACCTCCTTAGGGACTCCAGCTCCGGATTTTCTGTCGGGGTTTACTCCCTTAGCCTTTCCCCTGAAGAGGTATGCCGCAAACTCTGACTCCAAAAAACCTCCGCTGCCTTGCGGCATACCTCTTCATGTCACAAAATAGTCTTCTATTTTCCAACCATTTCAAAATGCAAAAAACATTCTTAGCTCATGGGCCATACAGAAATAATTCTTGAGTCAGATTTGACCTGTGGACTGTAGTTTGCCAACCTCTATAATTAACTGCATGGCATTTAACATTTTTTAAACTCTCAGTTTTCTAATTATAAAGGTAATTCATTCTCATTACAAAAATTCAGTCATTCTGGAAATGTATAAAGTAGAAATGAGTGTTATTGATCCTAAGATGGCCCTATAATTAATTTTCCCTATTTCTTTTTTCCCAGATAGTTTTAAATATATAACATACATCTGATTGAGTTTGGCATTGTCCTGCAAAGTGAAAGGTCGCCAGTTTGATTCCTGGTCAGGGCACATGTCTAGGTTGCAGGTTTGGTCCCTGGTCAGGCATGTGTGAGAGGCAACTGAATGATGTTTCTCTCTCACATCAATGTTTTTATCCCCCTCTTTCTCCCTCCCTTCCCCTTTTTCTAAAAATAAATAAAAAATCTTTATTAAGCCAATACATATAGACGTATATGTCTGTGTGATGTATACCTTCACACAATAATGTTATTGTTAGAATATGCCATTTTAAATCTAGGAGAGATTTTTGTAATACATTCTCCTACAGAAACAATCATAGGTGGCAGTGTCTTTTTTTGTCATTCTTACTCTATAAATATAAGCGAATAAGCTATTATAGGCTGGCCTAAAAATCCAGTCACCACTTACAAGATTGTTTTTATGGGGAAATGTATTCTGAATTTTCAAAAACCAACTGACAAATGAACATTTCTAATTTGAGGACTCCCTCCACATGTTTATATGCCCTCTTTCCCTGGGTTAGTGTTTCCCCAAATGGATGGTATGGGGTGTCACTGGTGTCTAAGGTAGAGGGAACTGATGTGTTAGCTAGATTCCCACCTGGAAAAACTGGCTGAAAAATCACTGGGATCCCTGTGCTGGAGAAGCCAGAAGTCCAGCTCAGTGATAATCTCAGCAGTACCTGCCTGAAAAAGAAGTGAGCCAGTGATGAAATCCTGGGTACTTATGAGTCTGTTGATCATTCCTGTGATTCTTAAGTTTCGTCTCTGCCAGCCCTTTCTTTTTCTTACCATAGTCCTAATGATTTCCTTGGTTTTTAATTTTTCTTCTAAATTAGGGTCTCCTTTTTGTTGTTCTGAGTCATCCTTGTGCCAAAGAGAAGCAGCCATCAGGAAGCCCCGTGTTCCAGCTTATTGTGATCAACCCCAAGACGGCCCTGAGCATGGGTGTGATGCTCTATTGTCTTCCTCCAGGGCAGGCTGGCAGGCAAGTGTAACTGTTGGTCAGTGAGTGTGACCTTTTGAAAGGCACTTGTGCAAATACGAAAAACAGATGTTTTGTGTCATTTAGATGAATAGAAACATGAAATACTATGTATAGATCAAGGGAAAGATTGTTAAGAAGTAGAATGTTTAGTAGATCTGAGTCAAGCCTCAGGGTCCTTTTATCCTGATCCCACCAGCATGGTGTTGGGTAAGTATTTTATGTATATTAAAGCCCTGTTTTTTTTCTCATAATGTTCTCTACAGAAAATTTACAATTTGTTCTTTCCATTAAGAAAAGTTTTAAATATACTTTAGGAAGACTTATTTACTTTGAAATTTGACTGAGCATCCACCATGTAGGCAGTTAATACTGGTCTATTAATAAATATTTAACTATTGACTGATCAGATCTATTTATCAGTGCCACACTGCACGGTGCAGGTGATATGCAATGAGGAATAACAACTCATTTTTATTAAGTACTTCCTGCATGTTAGGCACTGTACTATCAACCATTTTATCAAACCTCACAATAATCACCATGTCCTCATACTAATGAAGCTAAATAACTTACCCAGAGTCATACAGCTCTTACTGTGTTAGAATTCAAAGCCAGGTAGCTGACTGCAGAGCCCTGTCTTAAAAAGACACCGGATTTCTGCTGTATGATTACACTTTTGTGGGAGAGATACCCACCAAATACAGAAATAGATAATCTCAGATGGTGAAAAGTGTTGCGAAGATAAAAACAAGTCATGTAATAGAGTATGTGTGTATACTCACACTGCTGTAGGCAGGTGATTAGGTATGACCTTTTTGTGAAGGCAGCTAGCCTGAGTAATGACAAAAGCCCAGCCACACTAAGGTCTGGGGTTAGAGTCTGCCAAGGAAAGGGACTAGCAAGACCGAAGACACTGAAGAGACTGAGTTTGGCCATGGTGAGCTAGGGTGCAAGGGGTACAAGATGCATCAGGAGCTAGGTAGGGAACTGCATATGGGATTCTGTCTCAAACTGCAACACAATAGCCAGCAGCCCCAGCATTGCAAATAGAGGTATTCCTACTTCCAGGTATATTTCTTCTTGTTGCTTTAGGGAGCATGGTTTTGGCCCTTTTTTTTATTTAATGTGTAGTTTGCATCTTATTTTCTCTGCTTGATGTTAGGTTCCTGGAAGGTGATGTGAAGAATAATTTCACAGCAGCAGTGTTGACTTCTGGAACGATTGCCATTTGGGACTTACTTCTAGGTCATTGCACTGCTCTCCTCCCACCCATCTCTGACCAGAACTGGTCTTTTGTTAAATGGTCAGGTACAGATTCTCATTTGCTGGCTGGACAAAAAGATGGAAACATATTTGTATATCTAATAAGGTAGAGTAAGGTGAAAAACAGTGTTCTGGATATGTTTGGTCTACTAGTACTTCTTGAAGTTATAACTATAAGGAAAATATCTGAATGGCATTTGAAGTAATTACTTTATTTCAGACAGACTTTTTACTCTGATGGTGATGGCCTTACTGATCTTTATTGTTCATTTATACATTGCGGAAAAGGACTTCAGGTTTATTTTTGTATTTCGTCTCATTTGTACATTTGCTTTTGTACATGCAGCTTCAAATGTTAATTATTTTGCACACTTTCCTTCCCAGGAGCTGCCCACACCTTTCTTCCCTCTTTCTTTCTCACAATAAACTTTTTCTCCCTAAGTTCTAAGGGTCCCCAAGAGACTTGCAACCAGGGGAGCAGTTGGCAGCAGCAGCTTGTCCCAGGCTACCTCCTTGAACCTGTCCCCAAAGCCCCTTTTTCTCTGACTCTCCAATGAGCTGATAGCAGCTGCACCTTGGCCCACTTATTTCCCATAACTTTTATAAAGAGCCAAAGTTGCCCTGCCAAGGCTCTCTCTTTTTGCGTCTCCTAAGCTTGTTTCACTGTTTCCAGCACGCTCAAAATAAAAAACAAATAAATATGCTTAGCATATTATTTTTCCCATCCTATTAAGATCATTTTTAGACTTCCAGCCAAGATGGAGGCCTAGACTGACACGCTCCGTCTCCCTCCACAACTAATAAGGACTGTAACTACCGCAAAACCAGAAATAACCAGAAGTTCCAGAAAATAAAGCTGCGTGGAAGTCCAATGTATGAAGTTATAAACAGGTGGTGCTTGTCCAGATGGGTAGGAGGGGCAAAGTCGGGGTGGAGAGGTCAAGCTCTGCTAGTGGTGGCAGCTACAGCAACAAGCTGCGGGACACAGTAAGCACAGACACCCATATTTAAGGGGAGGCGAGAAGCGCCTGGGGAGCACCCCTGGCTGCAGGCAACCTGTCAGTTCGTGATTCCAACACCAGGGAAGGCAGACCCCCATTGCCTGGGACTGTGAGGCCCAGAGGGCGTGGTGATGGAGGAGGAGGCTCCCAGTCTCAGCGGAGAGTGAACGGCAGGAATCCATCTTGGACCCCAGCCCACACACAATGCGCCACAGTGTGGTGAGAAGGGTTGCCCAGTTGTGCCGAGTGCACAGGGCTCTGCCCCCTATAGTGTAGGAGGTGTGACAGCCCCGCGCAAGAAGGAAAGATAAAAATGGCCAGGAAGGTGGGAATCATGATTGAGATCCCAATCACGCAGCTGACTGGAAAGCAAATATGTGAATTAACTGATGAACAAATAATCTTTCTGAGGCTCAGTTCAGAGCTATAGTTATAAGGCAGCTTACAGAACTAACAAAAATCTTGAACCAGATGGGGAAGGAATGAAGGCTAGTCCTGCTGAAATGAACAAAAGCACCTACAAGTGAGGAAAGGAAAACCAGGGATCAAATTGACAAATTGGAACACAGGTAAGGAACAAACAGTCAACCAGTGCAGAAAGAGGAAACAAAAAGTGAGGAATATGTGGAGAGGCCCAGAAACCTCTGGGACAGCTATAAGCAAACAAATATACGACTTATAGGGTTGCCAGAAGGTAAAGAAGAACTAGAAATTGAAAAATTATGTGAAAAAATAATGAAGCAGAACTTCCCTAACTTGGGGAAGGAAATAGACTTACAGGTCCAGGAAGCACAGAGAGTTCCAGAAAAACTGGACCCAGGGAGAACCACACCAAGACACATTATAATCAAAATGTCAAAAATTAAGGATAAAGAGAGAATCTTAAAAGCAACAAGAGAGAAGAAAAGAATTATGTACAAAGGGTCCCAATTAGACGCTAAGCTGATTTATCAAAGGAGACTGCAGGCAAGAAGGGACTGGCAAGAAATATTCAAAGTAATGAAAATCAAAAACCTACAGCCACAATTACTCTATCCAGCGAAGCTGTTGTTCAAAATAGAAGTGCAGAGAAAGTGCTTCCAGGACTAAGTAAAACTGAAGGAGTTCATTAGATCCAAACCACTGTTATATGAAATGTTAAAGGGACTTGTTTAGAAGAAGGAGGATCAAAACTATGGACATTAAAGTGAAAACTATCACAACAACCAACAACAAAAGCTAGGGAATTGAAACAAAGGCAGATGAAGTAGGCAAGGAGAGTGGAAAAAGAATTATAGGTATGGGGAACATACTGGGGGGAGGTCAGTGGGGATGGGGAAGGGGTAAAAGGGAGTGAGATGATGCAGGAATTAAGCATAGTAGGAGGGAATGGAGTAGACAGGAGGATGTTGAGAACTATATGCACAACCAATGGGCATGGACTAAGGGGAGGGACAACTGGAGGGAGTGGGGATCACTGGGTGGAGGGGAACAAAGGGAAAAGAAATTGGGACAACTAACAGCATAATGAGTAAAACATTCTTTTTTAAAAGATCATTTTCAGAAACAATTATTTTACAACTAAAATAGGCAATAATGATTGCGTAGTAAGAGTAAATTGCAGTTAACTTACTAAACTACCATGCAATATATTTTTATGCCATTTGTAATACTTGATTTCTACATACCTACTAAAAGTAATACAAGATATATTGAAATGTTAATTTAGAAATAGTTGTTTTTTATTCTCACATGCATCCATGATACAAGTGCCTGTGTTATCACTGCAGTCGCTTTGAGGCAACAGCACAGCTGTACTGGGTACATCATCTTCACTTTGACCTGAGTGATTTGCGAGACAGAAGTTTTTAAGGTCCTAATCTGGTGGTATCACTGGAAATTTTGTCCCAAGCTCTAAGTATTTATTTGCAAAACATGCTTATTGGAAGTATATATTCACGATCTGTTACTTCTTTATTTTTGTTAATCCTCACCCATGAATATGTTTATTGATTTTAGAGAGAGAGAGACGGCAGGGTTGGTGTGGGGGGCGGCATCGATTGGTTGCCTCCTGTATGGGCTCTGGCTGGGGAGTGAACCTGTGATGTAGGTATGTGCCCTGACTGGGAATCAAACCCGCAACCTTTTGGTGTACGGCACGATGTTCCAACCAACCTAGCTACCCAGCCAGGGCTCTGTTACTTCTTTTTTAAAGATACCTTTTAATTCCCTGGCTGATATAGCTCAGTGTGTTCAGCGCTGGGCTGCAAACCACAAGTTCACTGGTTCGATTCCCAGTCATGGCACATGCTTGGGTTGCAGGCCAGGTCTTGAGGGGCGGGTGACCAATAAATGTTTCGCTCCCTCTCCTACACCCCCTTCTCCACTCTTTAAAAAAATAAAATCTTTTAGCCCTGGCTGCTGTGGTTCAGTGGATTGAGCGTCGGCATGCGAGCCAAGTGTCGCTGGTTCGATTCCCAGTCAGGGCACATGACTAGGTTGCACATCAGGTCCCCAGTTGGGGGCGTGAGTGAGAGGCAACCACACAGTGATGTTTCTTTTCCTCTTTCCTTTCCCCTCTCTCTAAAATAAATAAATAAATAACAAATAAATATAAAATTTTTTTTCAAAAAAGATACATTTTTATGGTGTTACTGGTTTTGTCCTTTCACGACAACATGCACAGCACGGTGTCCTACAACGGCGCAACCTCTGAGGCCTTCCCAGTCAGCAGCGGAGTAAAGCAGGGCTGCGTCCTCGCGCCTACGCTGTTCGGAATCTTCTTCTCCATGCTCCTCCAATACGCCTTTAAGGACTGCAGCGAGGGTGTCTTCATTCACACCAGATCCGATGGCAAGCTCTACAACCTGGCCCGTCTACGAGCCAAGACCAAAGTCAAAGAGGTGCTCATCCGTGAGATGCTCTTCGCCAACGACGCAGCTTTGACATCACACTCCGAAGAGGGACTCCAGCAGCTAGTCACTTGCCTTTCCCACGCATGCAAGGAGTTCGGACTAGCCATCAGCCTGACGAAGACGAACGTTATGGCTCAAGGCACGGGGACTCCCCCATGCATCACCATCGACGGATACACCCTGGAGGTTGTCAACGACTTCACTTACCTCGGGTCCACCATCTCGAGCTCTCTGTCAGTCGACTTGGAGGTCAACCGGAGAATCGCCAGGGCAGCCACAGTTATGGCCAGACTGAACCGGCGAGCGTGGAACAATTCCAGCCTCACTGAGAAAACCAGACTGCGCATCTACCAAGCCTGCGTACTCAGCACTCTCCTCTATGGCAGCGAGACGTGGACCACCTACGCAAGGCACGAAAGGAAACTCAACAGCTTCCACATGAGGTGCCTGCGACGCGTCCTGCATGTCGCCTGGCAGGATAAGGTCCCCAACACCGAGGTGCTGAAGCGAGCCAATATGAGCAGTTTGCATGCAGTTCTTAGCGAGAGACGCCTCAGGTGGCTCGGCCATGTCAAAAGAATGGATGCAGGCCGTATCCCCAAAGACCTCCTCTACGGCGAGCTAGCAGAAGGCCAGAGGATGACAGGGCGCCCAAAACTGCGGTTCAAAGACATCTGCAAAAAGGACATGACACAATGCTCCATCAATCTCAACACATGGGAAGTTCAAGCAGACGACCGCCTAGCCTGGAGGCTCGCGGTCAGGCAAGGTACGTCGCGCGCGGAGGCTGCGCGCAACGAGGAGGCGGTCCAGAAAAGATCGAGGCGGAAGCAGCGTCAACAGCAGCAACAACGGCCATCTGCCTTCACCTGTACCAAGTGCGGCAGGGATTGTCACTCCCGAATCGGACTGCACAGCCATTCTCGGCGGTGCAGATAGACTCTCAAGAAGCTACGCCATCGTCTCTCGAGACGGACGGCTGCCGACGACGACGACTGGTTTTTGCTAACTTACTACCCTTTGATATGTTTGTGTAAAAGATTTAACTTTCTCTCCTATACTAATTCTGTTCCCACAAGTGAGATCTTAACTTCACATAAGAGATAATAGGCTGCCTTTCACAAATTTAATTGACTCAAAAATGCTGAGAAACATAAATGATGTTGATTTAAGAGTTAAGGAAATTGAGGACTTCCGGCCCAGAGGGAGGCTTAGACGGACACGTTTGGTCTCCCTCTACAACTAGAAAGGAATACAACTACCTCAAAACAAAAGATAACCAGAAATTCCAGAAAATAAAACTACATGGAAGCCCAACATATGAAGTTATAAACCAGCTGTGCTTGCCTGGACAGGTAGTAGGGGTGAAATCGGAACCGGAATGGAAATGTCGGATGAGGCTGTTTGTGGTAGCAGCGGGGAGAGCGGCAGGGGGAGCAATCCCGGCTGCAGTCGAGTCCCGGCAGCTGGCGACCCCAACACTGGGAAAGGCAACCCCCTCATTGCCTCGGACAGAGAGGCCCAGAGGGCAGGAGGACGGATCCCGGTCTCCCAGCAGAGAATAATGACAGGAATCCATCTTGGACCCCCGCCCCCACACAAAGCGCCACAGCATGGCGAAAAATGTTGCGGATTGCTGCTGGTTGCCCGGTAGTAATGAGTACATGGAGCTCCACCCCCTACAGCCTGCCCAGGAAGCAAAGCAAAACACAAATCTGTCAAAATGAAGGGGACAACGATTGAAATCCCAGTGACGCAGCTCACCGGGCAGCAGATGAAGAACCTGATAGATGAATAAATAAGAAACCTTTCAGAGGCTCAGTTCAGAGCTATTGTTATAAGGTGGCTTACAGAATTAACAAAAGATTTGGAACAGGACAGGGAAGGAAAGAAAGCCACTCATACTGAAATAAATGAAAACACATACGAGACTAATGGTGAGGAAATAAAATCCAGAGATCAAATCAACAAATCAGAACATAGAGAAGGAATAGTCAACCAGTGCAGAAAGAGGAAACAAAAAGTAAGGAAAGTGAGGAGAGGATTAGAAACCTCTGGGACAGCTATAAGAGATCGAACATTCAGATTATATGATTGCCAGAGGGCGAAGAAGAAGAACTAGAAATTGAAAAATTATGCAAAAAAATAATGAAGCAGAACTTCCTGAACTTGTGGAAGGAAATAGACTTACAGGTCCAGGAAGCACAGAGAGTTCCAGAAAAACTGGACCCAGGGAGAACCACTCCAAGACACATTATAATCAAATTGTCAAAAATTAAAGATAAAGAGGGAATCTTAAAAAAAAAAAAAAAGTTAAGGAAATTGAGTAGAGCTAAGCAATAATTCCAGTTCAGTAATGTTGAACAAACACTGAGCACATTACATAGTGGGTGTGAAGATGATTGCCAAGAGGCCACTGCTATTCAGAAATACACAGTCTGATGAGGGAGACCATGTGTAAAGCAATAAATTAAAGACATATTTAAAGGGTGTGTTCACAGTGCTGCTATGGAAGCTCAAAGGATGGGCAGTTAGAACATCAGGGTTCAAGAAAAGCTTTGTTAAAGGTGACAACATAGCTGAGTCTTGCAGGATAAGTCAGCACACGAGCAAAGGATATTCCAGGCAGAAAGGACAGTATGGTGTGAACCCCAAACACCTCGGTACTAGAGAACTATGCTCTGGGGACTGGAGACAGGAAGCTAGAGGTAGCCAGTAGCCAGGGAGCTTATGACACATGTTAATAAAACTGGGCTTTATTCTGGAGGTGAGGGGAGATTTAGGAGGAAAAAGCAGGGCTGAGTGAGTGCAGGATTAGGTAGAAGATGAAGGAGTCTTACATTTCTGGTTTAGCGGGCAATGGTGTCAGCAATGCAAATAGAGAACACACAGGGGGGATGATAACTCATTTGAGTGTCTATAGATCATCTGGTAATAGACAATTGACATAGGGCTGTGAAGCTCTCAGAAGAGGCCAGGGCTGGATGCCAGTGGGAATTAAAACCTCTGGAGTGAAACAATTCTGAAAATTTGTATTTTTAAAGTCAAGAGTGGGTTAAGGACAGAGCCCTGAGGACCAATGTTTAAATGATGAATGAAGGAGATAGAGCCATGAAAAAGGCAGAACAGGAATGTTCAGAAAGGTTATATCTATTGGACTTAGCAATTTAAGATGTAATAGCTTTATGAAAAGCTTCAGTGGTTGAGCAAGTGGAGAGGTCAAGGAAAATCTTGAGTGTATTGAAGAGGGAAAAGGAAGTGAGGATTAAAAGACAAAGTATTTATTTTTCAAGAAGTTTGACTATGAAAGGAAGCAGGAATGGTAGTATTAGAGAGAGATGAATGTCAGTGGGTGAAGCCTCTGACCTTGTTTTTAGGCCAGGAGAAACTTTGGCATGTTTATGGGCCCAAAGGAGAGAAGAAAGGATGAAGATGTAAAGGAGAAGAGAGAACTGGGTTATGTGGTCCCAGGGGAACAGGAGGATATGAGACAATAGTGCAAATGGGCTGGAAGGAGAGAAGGATAACTACTGGGTTGATGGGGTGATATGTGCAGGAAGCTGACATAGTTTATGCATATATATCCTTTGATGGGGGTGCTACTGAGAAGCACTAATGTCTTCTCTTAAGTCTTCCCAGCTATTAAGGACTTGATCTCAGTCTAAATATTGAACCTTCTACCTCAAACCATGTTGACTGACATTTTCTCTTTGCTTGCTGAAGGGAAAAGTAGCTCAACGTACGTAATTTAAATAAGAGGTGATTTATGATGTTTGACCAAAAAGATTAAATGGAACACAGAAATATAGATAGGTCATGGGAAGAGAGGGTCTCAAGTGTGGGCTTAGTAGGCTACCAGGTTCTCTGAGTTCTCCCTCTTCTGTTAATGCTATAGTCACTGTTGTGGGTGTCCCATGGTTCTGTCCAAAGTGTGACTGGGAAGTCATAATCAGAGAGTGATGTGTCATTGTGATTTATACAGATATTATGGTCCCTGATCCTTGGTCTCCATTCAGATTTTTGGTGCCAGTCAGTTTTCTGCAGAAATGGGAGGCTACCACTCAAGATGGAGCTTGGCCATTTATTCACTGATCATTCCAAAGAGGTGGTACAATTGCTCTTCCAATTGCTTAATAGGCAGTGAAATGGTGATGATTAAATCTGGGGTGCAGGAGAAGCCTGGTGTCAACTGCTAGCACTGCCATAGAGACTGAGCGACATCACCAACAGCAGGATGACTCCTGAGGTTGTCTCCCCTCTTGATTAAATCAAATATACCTCCTGAGAGGCCTTCAGGGACCACTGTACCTAAAATAACTTACCTCCTATACTCCCTCACTATTACTTTCCCTGCTTTATTGTTCTTCATTGTATTTATCACTATTTCCTGGAGGTTTCTTTTGGGGGGGGGGTATTTTTGTTTATTGTCTGTCTTCTCTCCAGAAAGTAAATATGGGAATAGACTGCCTGTCTGGCTTGCTCACTGCTGTATCCTCAACAACTAGCACATAACAGAAACTCAATTGTTTAGTGGAAACAGAAATTTTACAGCCGTGGGATCATACTATGCATTCTATTTTAAATGAAAAGCATTACACTATTTTACTTAAATTTAACAAAAATAAAATATTAAAACCAAAGGCATTGTTGGATTGTCCATCCAGGCAGTATTCAAAGTTTGGAGTCTTATATATGGATTTCAGTATCCTTGGGCTCCCTGCTAAGCAATGTGAGCAAATTAGCAGTAAAACTTCCCCGACAAACCGTTCCATTTTTGTGAGCTATGTTATTGTACAGTTAAGTTTAAAACATGTATATGGTTTTATTGTAATTCTCATGCTTATTAGTCTTACATACTTAAATCGACTCATTTCCTTTTTTAAACATTTTTAAAATTTTTAGAGAGAAGGGAAAGAAGGGAGAAATACAGGAAGAGAGACATCAATGTGTTGAGAGATACACCCACTGGTTGATTGCCTCTTGCACACTCCCAACCGGGGACCTGGCCCAGAACCCAGGCATGTGCCCACACCGGGAATTGAACCAGCGACCATTCGGTTCACAGGCAGGCACTCAATCCACTGAGCAACACCAGCCAGGGCACTGACTCATATTTTCACATTCTTATTTTATACTGAGTTTAGACATGTTAAATACTTTTAATTCCTGTGGAAGACACTCGGCATGGAACCTTTCAAATAAATGTGTTTCAGAACTTTGGAGAATAAGTGAAAAGTTTATTTCTCGTGTCCATGATTAGTGTTTAGGGAGTATGGGCCAGAGGAGAAGAGCGGGACCGCGCCCCCGATTGCGCAGTGCCTGCAGGAGCCGCCAGGGGCCGCCACCGCTGAGTGGGGCTCGGCAGCGCCGCTCTATACGTCGCCGCCGCCGAACCGGATTGGAAACTAGACCTGCGGGGTCCGCGCAGTGCAGCCTGGGTCGGCGTGGCCATGGCGGCTCGTGTCCTTTGCTCCTGTGTCCGCCGACTGCCCGCGGCCTTGGGGTCGTTGTCCCGGGTTCCCACGCTGACCGCCTCCCGGCCGCTCAGCATCTGGCTGTGCCCCGCGGGGACCCAGATGAGGCCCGGGGCTCCGGCCCTGGCGCTCGTGCAGGTGACTCGCGATGACTTTACTGGGGCTTGACAGGGATCAGGGGTCGGGCCCGCGGGAGGGGAGGGGTTCAGGTCGTAGGGCCGCGCCAGTCGGAGGCGGTATGACCGGGGACGACTGGCTCGCTCCCCCTTCCCTTTCCTAACGGTGCTCGGCTGACCTTGCTCGGAGGCTGTGCGACCTAATGATACCCTCGGGTTCGAATACCGGCTGTCACGGCACTTCGGACTAGTAGTGGCCTCGCTGAGCCTGTCTGAACTTAAAACAGTGGTATTGGTCTCTACTCTGTGCAGTTGCGTCGAGGATTAGAGGAGTTAAGGCAGGTAAAACACCTAGGGCGGTGCTTGGTGAACTCTTAGAACATTATTGGTCGGCATTGGCCCTAAGCGGTAATGGTAAAGACCGCGGTCGCTTTCTAGGGGAAAACCAGTGACAGGGTGCAGGAAGGAGGCCACGCTGGCCCACCGCCTTCTCCAGAGCAGTTATCTCCCTGAGTTTCTCCCTGTGGCACCTTTTGCCTGCTTCTGAACCTCCTGGAAATCATGATAGGAAACTATTGGTATTTCTAGCCCTTCTTTAATCTGATGAAATCTTTATGAAGCTGAAACTCTCCTTAGGGCAGTGATTTTAAACTCTAGCTGCACATTCAGGTTACCTGGGTAGCTTAAAAGAGAAAGAAAAATCCCTTGCCCCCCAATTCTTATTTACTCTCTGGAATGAGGCCCTGGAGTGGGTTTTTAAATTCCCCAAGTGACTCTGAAGTGTACCAAGATTAAGAACTACTGTCTTAAGGTAGGATAGACTCTCAAGGTCAAGTTGAGAAACCCCTTTTCAATCTGAACTTCATTGTAATAGTGGTTTCAACCTTGACTAAGATGTTAAAATAAAAAGTAAGGATTCCTGGGGCAAAATCACGCAGAATCTATAGAGGTGGGGCCTGAGTGTCTTTTTAAAAGTTGCCGTGATCCTTTTGTGCAGCCAGTTTTGAGGTTTACTGACACTGTTATGGATTCATTCATAGGACACTGTTTTATTGCCTGAATCAGAGATTAAAGTGTCATCCTAAAGTTCAGGGATAGAATGGCAGTATGTGGAGTTGCTGAGTGTTTTTGTTCCTGAGACTAACTTTAGCATTCAGCTAAGAGGCAAAACAATTGTCCCTGTTCTTAGAGCACTGATACTCAAACTTCATTGTGCATACAGATCACTTGGGTTAAAATATAGATTCTGGTAAGGAACCAAGAATCTTCATTTTCAAAGGACTTGCAGCAGGTCCTGCTGCTGGTGGTCCTTGTATTGTGCCTTTAATAGCAGGGTACCCGAAGATGTACCACTACTTCCGCTTGGTGTATACATACAGCAGAGGAACTGTCTTATTTATATTTACAAAGTGGTTTTGACTGAGTGCTCCCATTCAGCCACCTTATATCCTTTGTGAATTGAAGTGGAGAGTAAATACTTGTTCAAATATAGTGAGGGGCAGATGTATGCCTGCTAGGTCTTATGCTAGCCTGTTGAGGGGCCTATACATTAAACTCGCTTGGTCAGTCCCTGCTTCTTTGTTTTCCCTAGGTGTTCTGACATTTTTTTCTTGGCTTGTCCCCTTTCGCTCTTATACCCAGTGGGCACTTTCTCTGCCTAGCCTAATCCTTAATTGTTGATAAACTTTAGAGATCTCTTACCACACATTCTCCCTGGACTGTCTCTTCACTCTGTTGGCATCTGTTATTGGCTGTGTGCCAGTCACCCCAAACCTCCTCCTCCAGTCTATGTTCATCTCATGTGGACAAGTGCTCATCCCACCCATTCCTTGCTTTTGGTTTTCCCTCCTCAAAATTTGTCTACCATACTGATCTCAGAGCAACCAGTTACTCATTTATATCCTTTATTAAAAAAAAAGCAAAGCTAAAGCAGCTTTCTTGGGTAAAGAAAGGTAAGACTAAAAATAGGAGGTAAGAAAAACAAGGGTAGTGGTCTAAAATGGAGCCCAGAAATCTGATACTTGACCCTACTAGCAGGCCCTGAATCTAAACTGTCTGGCAGCCAGAACACAAAGAGAATTTCAAGTTCTATGGGAGGTGGTATCTAGATGAAGACAAAGCACTGGTGCAGGGAAGGCTGCCTGTTCTTGGTACCAGACCAGATGACATACATGACAGTGATGGACTCCAGGCTGTGATTTGTTCCCATCATCCCCCAGTAAAACAAACCTATTCTGTCTTACATGAGGTCTGCAGCCCAGGCCCCGCCTCTTCAGCATTGGAGCCTGTGTCGGTGTGACACCTTGCCCTTAACTCTCCAGCAACATGAACTAGTTTCTTCCCATGCAGACACACTACACTTTTGTGCCTCCTTTCCTTTTCTTGGCCTGCCCTCTCCTTCTTGAATAACCTATCCCTGCCCTTTTCCTGGTTAACTGCAAGTCTCCTTCCCTGCCTCTGAAGGGTTGGATGACAACTTTCGTTACTGAAGCAGCCTACTGACCAATACCTTTGTTATGGCTCATCTCATTTTATTATAGCCAAAACGATCTGTTTGGGATGATCTTTTCCATTAGACTGTAGCTTCTTTGAGAATAGTGGTCATGTCTTTCTTTGTTGTTCAGCCCATAGCACAGTGCATGGCACACCAGTCATGTAAGTAAAGGCAAGGCACTGTGATGTGTGAGGCCAGGAGTGTATACAGTGCAGAAGCAAGAAGAGGGACTAAAGTAACCACCAAAGAGTACGGTCTTGAAGGCAGCAGTTTTTCCAGCAGTCAGGACAGGGCACAGTGCCACGTGCAAAGGCCAAGAAGAGCCTGGCACGCACTTACGGCTGACCTGCAGGGTGCCTGTGGAAGACAGCAGGCATATTGTGAAGGGTGCTGCTATATGCTCACTGAGATGTGTGATTGTTCTCTGCCTAGGTCAAGGAGTGAATGTTAAACAAGGTTGAAGGAATGAGCCCTTTCCTCTAAGCCAGGTATGCTGAGTGACCCAGTGACCCGACAGGGAGACAGTGGAGGAGTGGAGATTGGCCCTGAGGTTTCTGGCTAGAGCCCTAGGTGGTGGAAGAGAAATAGAGGTCCATGAGCAGCCATTTTGCAGAGAGATGGGTAAGGAGTTCATGTCCAAACAGTGAAGTTTGAGATGCCTGTGCTACCTGGGTAGAACTGTGTAGGGGGGGGGGGCAGTTTGTAGGGATGGCCTTTAAGGCCATCTCCTTAGGTTCCTTCTGAGTTTCCCTCAGTCAGAGATATGCCCCATTGGAGAGAAGATGTGTTCTAATGGAAACTAACCAGGTTTGATTAGTTTCTACTAACCCAGACGGTAGTCACTCTTTTCCTGCAAACAATGCCTTCTCTCATGTTTGTAGGAGGTTTCTATTAAATAGGATTTTTTGGTGTACATCTTGGGGAAGAACAATTAACACATGGATCTTTTTTATTTTTTTTAAATGGCGGAGATCCAACAGGAAAGAGGCAGGAGTAAACCCCTTGGCTACGCCACCCCAAAGCCTCAACCTGGCCGAGTGTCATCCTCCCCCAGGTCCTGCTGGATAGCCCCGCAGAACACCCTGTGCTTGTGCCCGGCCATGTTCTAAGCTCTTCCCCTTGCTTATGCCTCACAGCAGCCCTGCAGGCTTGGCTTTCTTGTTTATCCCCATTTTACAGGTAAGGGTACAAATGAGGCAGTCTCATTCCAGTCTCTGAGCTCTCACCCTCCTACCTCTGCTGAGCCCACTGCAGCCGTCTACTTTACCTTGACCAGTGGCCTCCAGGTGGAGACCCCTTTAATTTCATTTAATCACATGGTGCCCATCTGGACTCTGCAGGCACTTGATGCTGACCCCTAGTGGGCCAGATGGGTAGCTGTGTAGAAACATCCTCAGTAGCCTCTTTCTCCTGTGCACACATCAGCCTCCCCTTTCTGTCCTTCTCAGCAGTGATTCCACCTCCCATGACTTCTTGATATGCACAGATGAGGCCTCCACTATATCCTTCCTCAAGTTCTTGTCTGTTATTACCACTGCTCATTCCTCTTCCCGATTTCTCTTTAGTCCTTTCTGCTACTTCATTTTATCTGTGGCTTGGAAACCTTCTTGTCATTGATAAGGCCTGGTGACATTCCCACATCAGAAGTCACCTTAAACTATGCTGTCATTGGAAGGGAAAAGACACCATAAATTTAGGCAGAAAAGAGCAAGTGCTCCAAACCTCCAGAAGTACCCAGAAATATTTTTCAGAACATTTGTAAAACTCTTCTGATCTCCTCGCTTGCTGACTAAACCTAACTTCAAAGCCTGGGTTTTTGTTTGGTTGGGGTTTCTTTGCAAGATAGTGCTTACACAGAGGTGTGTACAGGTTTGGTTCATTTGGTAGTGTGTTTAATTACAGTTTTTCATGGACCTTTGTGAGTCTCAGGCACTTGAGCTCCAACTGGCAAAACCTATTTTCTATGGGAAATACCGTAAGAACAAACCACAGCATTAAAATCAATTTTAGAAGGCAAACAAACCAGTTCAGATTAGGGACTTCCATAGTGAGCAAAACTATCTGACTGCTGTTTTGTTTTCTCTTGTTCTGTGTGGTACCCTCCACAGCTTTAAGTCCCCTGACCTATGAGATGGAACCCTTTTCACATTTGGTGAAGGAGTCAAGACCCTAGTACTCAGTTGAATATTAACAGGTGAATATCAGATATTTGAGATGATCCTCCATCATGGCAGAGATCAGAAAGGCTCATGGTTTGGCTGGTGGCAATAAGGCTTGGACCCTGAAGGGAAATAAACTGGATTGTGACAACTGTCAGGTTCCCTCTTGCTCTCCTTTAGGTTGGTAGCCTACTGTGGTCTATGGTCCTTGGTGTGAGCTGCCTCAGTTTATCATGACAGCTTTTTCCACATGGGTTACTTTGACTTGGATGTGCCCATTAGAGGTGACAGGCACTTAACTGTGGCAATGGCTGCTGCAGATGACATGCGGAGACTTAGGCTCTTCTGCACACCTTGGACAATTTCAGTCTCACAGAGCGAAATGAATGCCCAAAGTCTGAGAAGAAAGGAGGCCCATGTTTATGCTTCAGAATTGCTAGGGCTTCCAAGACTCCAGCAGTGAACCAGAGTGGCCCAAAAGGTACAATCACAATCAGATGAGGGGGTTCTCTAGAGCCCTAAAGCTTTGCGAAAGATACCTAATACAGACAAGTATGTTTACTTGGAGGCATTCTAGGTTCAACATTTCCCTTCTGCCCTTGCCCTAGGTACCAGGCAGGGTTACACAGCTATGCCGCCCATATAGTGATGCACCCCCTCTGACGTTAGAGGGCATAAAGGACCGTGTTCTTTACGTCTTGAAACTGTATGACAAGATTGACCCAGAGAAGGTAACTGATGTGGTTTAAATGTTTTTTTCTTTAAATGAGTATTTAATCACATGATACAAAATTCAAATGGTCCAAAAGGACATTCTGTAAAAAGTCTCTCTGCTTCCAGCCAGAGGTTTCTCTCTGGGAAGCAGCAGCGAAAACAGCTCGTGCATCTTTACAGAGGTACTCAGTGCATGTGCAAGGAAGTACACATACATGTATGTATATGTGCTGTGTGATCTGTACCTCCCACCCTTTTAAAAAAAACAGTGGTAGCGTACTGTAAACACTATTTTGCACCTTTCTTAACCCGTGGAATTTTTCTAATAGTAACACATTAAAAAATCCTCCTTTAATAATTAAATCTATTCTATGAGTATGATAGAGGTGATTTTTTTTTTTTTTGAGGTTTAATTGACACATAACATTAAATTAATTTCAGGTATTTGTATATATTGTGAATTAACCACCATAATAGGCCAAGTTAACATCTGTCACCACATGTTACAAAAGTTTTTTCCTGAGATGAGGCCTTTTAAGATCTACTCTCTTAGCAGCTTTCAAATATGCAAGACAGTATTATTCACTGTAGTCTCCATGTACATGACATGACACCCCCAAGGCTATTTGGATGTGGGTTTTTGAAGAATTCTTTGTGGTAAGCTTGAAGTCTAAAAGGCAGGTGATGATAAACACTGTCTACTATTTATTCTTGAGGGGAAGGAATGTCATTTTTAAGGTGTAGTTCCAGTTGTTAATAAGGCAGCAAGAAAAACCAAACTCTCAAATGTCGTTCAGAGCAGTGATCAAAGATCTTGATATAATAGAAACTTGAAATCTATCATCAGCTTTGTACATATTGTTAACCACTTCAAAACAAGGTGAAATCAGCTGACGCGTAAAGCACACTCAGTCCATGCCAGCGCACATTAAATGTATATAATGTGAGTTACGGCTCCTCCTATTTAAAAACAGAATTTCCATATAATGATTAACATTGTACCACTAGGTTGTCTTGCAAAGGAAAAGTTCTCACAGCCTGAATTTTGTGTTTCATATCCCTTTCTTGCAGCTCTCAGTAAATTCCCATTTCATGAAAGACCTGGGCTTAGACAGTTTGGACCAAGTGGAGATTATCATGGCCATGGAGGATGAATTTGGTAACACACACAGGCTGGGTCTTGGATCTCCAAACTGTGATTCTTGATTTGGGTGGATTAAAGTGAAAGGAATGTTGGGAGTCTGAACTGGGATTTGAATCAAATATATATATACAAACAGTAAGCCCCCCACACACATACCTTGGTTTCCTGGAATGCCTCTGTGCACACTACAAGTTATTCTGGTTTGGGACAGTTAGTTGTGCAAATGAGACCATTCAAGGCTCCACAACTAATTTTGGAGGTGAATTGCCTGAATGGAAGCCAAGGGACTTCTGTGCCATCCTACAGAGCAGAACTTAGTTAGAATCCCTCACAGATTATGCTAACTAGAGACATGGTATCCATTGGGGTAGGGTTGGTACAGGACTTCTTTTGGGAAAATGAAATATTCTACAATTGTATAATGGTGATGGTTGCAAAACCTTGTGACAATACTAAAAACCATTGGATTTTACTTTAAATGGGTGCATTTTCTATTATGTGAAACACACACACACTCACATGCACACACCCTTAAAAAGAGCCAGCCATTATACCCAATATGATATACACATTGTCTAGAACATCACTGACTCACAACAGAAATGGAGTTGGTTGCTGGACACTTGGTGCACTTGTGGGTGTTACAGCAGTGCTAGTGCTTTCAACTCTAAAGGTAATCTCCTTTTCTACACTCATGCACTGCTGTAAACTTTATTTTTAGGGTTTGAAATTCCTGATATAGATGCGGAGAAGTTGATGTGTCCACAAGAAATTGTAGATTACATTGCAGATAAGAAGGATGTGTATGAATAAAGTATCAGGTAAATAATTTGACTTAATTGATATTCTACCATAGAATTAATCCCTCTGGGTTTCTTCAGTAAGACTCAGGAAAAAATGGAAAATGGAAATGCTTGACATTTTCACTGGTTATAACATGCAGGCCCCTCTGGTTATCTGCCACTGCAAGAGGGCCAGCCTTAATGATCATCCGTAATCCTCCAGGAGGGTTGAGAGAAGTTCATTCCTGGACAGATTCCCTTGGGTGCTAGCTCTCCTAAAAGCAGTCTTATAGAAAATACTGCTCAAATTAACCCAGAAGCAGAGACCACTCCCTCCCTCTGTCTCCCTAGTCCAGACCAGCCTGCTATCCAGGAAGTTAGGATAGCCTGGCTGTTCACTGTTAAGCAGAGAGGCCTCATCGGCAAGATGACATATGCTGGAATCAGACATCTGTTTATTCTCAGCTCTGCCACATTCTGTAAGTCTGTCTAGCCTCTTGTGAGCCTCAGTTTCCACATATGTAAAATGGAGATAAAGATAGGACCTGGGACTTTAGTGAAGGTAAAATTCAGTGGTGTATGTAAATCATTTAATACAGTGCTTGATGGTAAGAAGCCTGCCAGTAAATATTATCTAGGATAATCAAGTGATAAGACTTTTTAAATAAAACATTGTATTAGTTGCTTGTAACTTCAGTTATTCTGGATATAGCACCTGAGAGATCTTCATGTAAAGCTAGTAACAATAAAACAAAAGAAACACTGAACTTACTATGTCTTTTCCAGACCCCTTTCCTCCACAGATAGAAGCCTTGGATATACAGAAGAGTGTCTGGCAGGAGAACACATTTTTGGCATTACTGCTGACATTGACCGAGTAATTCTGTTTAGACTTGTACTTAAATTGTCTAAGTGTTTTTGCCCTTTGAAAATAAATCTGTAAAACCAATACTTTTTGTCAGTCTTTAGTTTTTCAGTGATATCTGTAAAGTGCATTTTTATATTGACTTTGCTTAATATTTTTAAAGACCTGTCTGATCTGCCATTGGTATTCATACAGATAAAAAATGTAAGGCTTTTCAAGCAGTGTACTTGGAACAAAACAGGCTTGTGTGTGATGCCTCTGATCAGAATTACAATTTTAACATCTGGGGCAAAGTATTCTGGCTATTCTAACCCCCATGGCAAGTGCACATTTTGAAAAAAAAAAAAAAAAAAAGCATCTGTGGTCATTTCTGCTTAAGATATGAGGCTTAGCAGTACTGTCACTACAGTCATGGCTTTTGGTAGCATCTTAACCACCCATTGCACAGAAGTGACCTGTTCTCATCATCCCGTGGCTTTTCTAAGTCCCAAAGGAGCCAGAATAAGGAAGAAAATGCACTGAATCACACATGGATAATTCCTTGGTAATATTATTTAGCCTGTGTTCAAACAACAAAAGCCCTTTAGCTCTAAGAACTTAACTGGAATGTTCTGTGTGCTGCTCTAGGAAGGTAGCACACTGGCCACATGCAGCATTCCAAAGTGGTGTGAATGACAACAGAACAGATGGCATGTTGTGCATATAGTTCTAACGGCCTCTGAATACCTGTGCACCTGCTGTAGGCAGTCAGTTCCCTCTCTTGAGAGTGCATGTAAGGCCAGTCACAGGCTGTTTCTGGCCCAATCTCCAATTCTGCCCCACCACCCTTTTCAATGTGCCTCTGCAGACAGCAAGTGCACCACTCAGAAACATCACATGCCCACCACATGTGCAGCACTGCCTGTGGGCCGAGTACCACCCAGGTCAATTGTATGCCTCCACTCCCGGGAGTGCACCATCTACTACGGGACAGTTAGCATGGATGCTAACATTCAGGTTACACCAATGTGATGAACAGAAATGTTGCTAGAATTGTTGAACCTGAATCTGATCATGAGGAAGGTAGGACTTTAAAACAATCAATGTCATGGGGAAGGAGAGATAACTAAAAAGGTGCCTTGGAGACATCAACCTTAGGGGAGTGTGAGGCTGAGAGGATGGGGAAGAACAGGACACTGGAGGACAAATGGGATATGTACATGGGACAAGACACATTTCTCAGGAATGAATGACAGTGTAATGGCAGACTAACGTATTCTCATGAGGTATGTACTGACTACTTAGGGGTGAAGCAGCAGGGCTGCAGCTGACTTTGAAATGATTCAGAAATAGAGCAAAATGTTAACCAGTGACTGATGGCCATGTGCACAAACATACTATGCTTGTACATGCATGTTCATTGTGCAGTTCTTTCAACTTGTTTGAAATTTGTCCAAATAAGGGAGAAAATTCAATGATACATGTAACAAAAAGTACACAGATGCCATACAGATATCCAACCATATGACACAAATAGGAAGTTTTACGTAATCACATGGAAAGCCTGTGTTAAGTGCAGACAGATTATAATCAGTGTGACCCCATTTCTATAAAACACCATGATGTCGATTATGACATGGTAGAAATAGGACTTATTTTTGTTCAGCAGTGCTTTCTAAATTATAAATACTTGTGTAATAAATGACACAAAGTATGTGTGAACAGGCAGTACGTCAGCAGTTGCTGAGCTGACCTGAGGAAAGGCATTCGTGGCACTGTAGCCTGGGCAGAGCTGCTGAGGCTGGGTCGGGAGGGCAGGAAGAGCACATGTGCAGAAGGGGACAGGCCGCGAGTGTTTGATCTGGAACACTGCCAGAGCCTTCACTGTGGTGCTGTGCCCGTGGTCAAAGAAAAAGGTCCTTACAGGCTGGCTAAGGAGTGGGCTGGCAGTGGAAGTGACAGGGTATCCTGCAGGGGAGACAGCCAGATGTATATACTTGAGTTCCTTCACTGGTGGCCGTGCCAAAGGTGGTCTAGAGGGGTGAACCTTGTGGTTCTTGAAAAAGCCCATGCAAAAAATGTAGATGGAAAGACTGGTAAGACACTGGAGATAAAAATGGCACAACCCACTCAGATAAAGGAAAAGGCAGGAAGTCTAGGATATCGCCCAAGTTTATGCCTTGGTACTGAGTTGTCTGAAACAGGGACTAGAGGAGCTCAAATATATACATCTGGCTGTCTCCTTTGCAGGACAGAATTTCAGGTTGGCACATGGGTTTGTTTTGAGATAGTCAGCAGGTAATAAACAAGAAGGTAAGGAAAACACTGGGCTGGAGTGTTTGCGGGTGTATGTCCTCCCCCTCTGAGAAGGCATCTAAGTGGGTATGACACCCTCTGCTCCTCAGATGGCCCCGATGCCCTGAAACCTAAATGAACACTACTGCCCACAGGGATGGGTAGAGAAGCCAGAACTAAGAAACTACCCTGTCACTTAAAATTTATCAAGTACATGCATTAGTCCTAATTTTTTATTTTTAACTTATTAATTTGAGAGAGAGGCTGGATGGGGAAGAGAGGGAGAGAGAAAGAGAAAGGAGAGAGAGAGACACTGATTTGTTGTTCCACTTATTTATGCATTCATTGGTTGATTTTTGTATGTGCCCTGACTGAGGTCAAACCCACAACCTTGGCGTTTCGGGACGATGCTCTAACTAACTGAGCTACCCAGCGGCCAGGGCACCTTTTTAAATGATAGCCAATTAACAAATGTCAATGTTCAAAGTTTTAAAAAATGACTCACAAACACAAGTTAGTGCCCTTAAGACATACGGCTTAAACCAAGGAAGGGGGGAAAAAAAGGTGAGTTTTATTGAGTTCTAAACAATAAGGTATCTTAACAGCACAGCATCAAGCAAATCTGGGTTCAGAACCATAGCCTCAGTTGGTGACAGGCATGATCTTGGCTAAATCACTTAATTTCTCTCAGCTTAAGTTTCCTCTAATGGGTAAGTGGGGGTGACAAGAGGGATGTGGTAGAGTGTTGATAACATAACGCACACAGTTTGACACAGAGCCTCGCACATGAGAAGTCCCAGTGAAGGAGTTGGTGTTACAGGACTTGAAGGTGGAATGTTTGGAGCAAGGCTCTCGTGGACAGAGTACCAGAGGTGTTCATGCCCCTTCCAAGGCTGGAGCACTACAGGAGGCCTTTCCAAGAAGCATTTACCTGGCACACAGCTGGAGGCCAAACCCTGCTAGGTGGTCTGTCGGAGATGCTGTCACTTCCAGTCTGGGCTATATGCCTGAAAACCCCATATGCATGATGAATGTAAATCAACCAGCATATGTCTTAGATAATGATTCGGCACCCGTCCGTCTCGAGAGACGATGGTGTAGCTTCTTAAGAGTCTATCTGCACCGCCGAGAATGGCTGTGCAGTCCGACTCGGGAGTGACACGGTATCTGTCTCCTCCCGTGTTGAATCGACATCTTACGATGACGCTGGAGTGTCCTCTCCAGTGAAGCTGAAGCTACAGAGCCTGGGCAAGGTGATATGGAGGGTCTGCTGTTGCCCATGCAGCAGACCCCCCCTCTCTTCGCAGCTGAAGGGTCCAAGGGAAAGACGGAGTCAATACAGCTTGGCTTCAGGTGCGCCGCAGGAGTTGCCGGTGTTGACTACAACATCATACCGCCTTAGGGACTCCGGCTCCGGATTTTCTGTCGGGGTTTACTCCCTTAGCCTTTCCCCTGAAGAGGTATGCCGCAAGGCAGCGGAGGTTTTTTGGAGTCAGAGTCTTAGATAATAAGATTATGATATTTGCATATTTGTGGACAGCAGAGCTCATTAACAGCCTGATCTGGTACTTTTACTGGTATTTCTGGGGAAGAAAAAATTCTCTTTCCCTTGAGATTGCCAGTCTGGTGGAAGCTAAATTAACAGAGGACAGAGAGGGCTAGCAGTTGGAGGGTCAGGTGCCTGGAGACCCAACTGGGGCTCCTGCACTGGGCCTAGTCAGACACTGCATTTTCCAGTTATCTAAGCCAAATTGCTATGCCCAAGTCCTATGAATGAGATTTCTCACCAAGAACCAAATCCTGAGTCATGGACCCCTGGAGTCCAGATTTGTGTGTGGGAGGGATGCCAGTGATTAGTGGACGAGAGGACTCTGCCCTCCGGGGATGCTGGTTCCCTGACACCATCTCCTCTAGAACCACAGCCCAGCCAGGCATGATAAACTCACAACATAAAACATAATAAGACTCATGACCAGAAGCAGAGGCAAGGTTAGGGGTCTTAATAAAAACTAAGATTAAAAGTATATGGGGGTAAAATATATGAAGAAATTACTTTTAAGATGAGAGAAAAGCCAAGACTACGAAAAAGTTCAAAGGGTATTAAACCAAGGTTAGAATAAGGATTTAAAAACATAAGTATTATTGATTAGGAAACTAGCTCTAGAAGATATTTTGGTCTGTATATTGGGTGATACTACCAAATTGATATTACTTTTCTTAGGCGATAATGTGCTAAGGTGTTAACAGTGTCCTTATTCTTAGAAGATATGTGCTAAAATACCCACAGGTGAAATGTCATGACCTCTGCTCACCTGTCAAATCTTTCAGCAAAATAAAGGGTATATGTGTCTAGATGAAGAGAAAAATATTGGTTAATATTTTAACAACTGGTGAACCAAGGTGAAAAGTGTAAGATGGTAAATGTGGCATATTTCAACTGTCAGTTTGAAAATTTCAAAACCCAAAAAGGGAAAATAGTAAGGGATTAAAATTAAATAAGGGGGGGAAGGGGTAAAAACAGAGCAAGGAACTAAAAAATCAGGAGTTATAGAATGGGGTGAACAGTAGGAAAAGTTGTATCAGGAGAGTAAGACAGACTAACAAGGTTTTAGAACAAAAACAGCCTTGATATCTAGGGAAAGTAAGAGGATAATCCTGGCTGAAAGCAGCCATGTGGTGTCAGCCCAGGGCTCCTGCGGGACAGGCACCTCCACTTCCTAAGTGGACAGACCAAACAGACCACCTCGGGCAAGAGGAGAAAAAGGTCGTTGCTTCTTGCCCTAATGACTGTCTGGCTTGTGGGATCCTCCTTGCAGGAAGGGTTATTAGTTACCTCGTTGAGAAAGTGCAGACACCCCTAACAAAGGTATAGTACGATACTCAAGACTGCAGTTTACCTCCGTCTCCATCTGAGAAGAGTCAATCACCCTATTCATCTGAAGGTGCCTGAAGTAACTGTTCAGAACTGGAATAAAATCTGGACCCTCTAAAGAGAGCAGATTCTCAAGATGGGCGCCTGCCAATGTCAGCATGTAGCAGTGCCACCGTCCCTCTCTCCCATGTCAGTCAGATCCTTCAGAACTAACAATGTTGCTTCAAGATTATGAGGTATTAGAATAATGGAAAAGAGCCAGGTAGGGGCCATAAGACCAGAACCTTTTGGAAACATTTAGAAAGTAAGTGAAGACAAGAGAAGGTCCAATGGGAGTGGTGCTGGGTCAAAACGAGTTCCGACAAACTATAATCACTACTCATGCCAAGGATTGTTTTTGTTCCATTTTTGGTAATAGATATTCTCCCTCTCTCCTCCTGGGTCTTTGTGGCTGTGGTGAGAACTGGAACCCCATCTCAGTGTGTTACCAAACGGAGAGGTGGCATCCCCTCCAACACCTGGAGGCCGGCGTGGGCGGAAGACGGCTGTCCTAACAGGTGCATCGCCTTGGCAGTGACTTTGACTAATACAGACGTAAATCAAATCAACTGTCTTTCGCAAGATATACTCAAAGTCAAATGAAAAAACGACTGACCACAGCTGGCAAAAAAATGGCTCTTAGTCCAGTGCCAAATACTGGTCAATCCCCAGTATGGATTAGGCGCATGAAGAATTGGAAGAAAAAAGGAGATGCAATTAATTATCAAACTTTAATTGATAGGCTAATCTTACAGGATAAACAATAAGACAGCTAGTCAAGGTTACACTTTAAAAAAACAAAATCCGGCAGCGCAAATCTAATAGACTAAATACGTTCAACTCTTCCCAAACAGGCATTTGATTAAAAAACAATAACCAGAACAGAGCATACACAAGGAAACATGGTACTTACATATACTGTCAATTCATTCTGCAGAACTCTTTTAACAAAGAAAAAGTAAAAAGGTCTTGAAATTTGGAAAGCAGTAGAACCACTCAGCCTGGCAGGTAAATGGACCAGGTGTTCTGTACTCTGGAGGACTCCTGACCACCTATGACTTTAGAGAGGCCACCAGGCCCTATTAAGAAAGAGACAGTTGTCAATCCTAACTAGAGATGCCTTTGTCACGAAGCCTTGAAACAAAGGGACCATCCTTTTCCACAACAACAGGCATGAACAGAAGGATGGAGCAAAAGAGAGGTTTCCCTCAGAAGAAAGGGTGGAAAGGCCAGTCATTGCATGGTCCACGATAGAGGGTCCATCCCTTCCCTCTGCCCCTGGCAAAGAAAGGGTGAGTCAAGAACAAGAACCCAGGACAGCTCTTCCAGGCACATAGTTAAGAGAAGAGAAAAGCAAGCCCCTTTTGGCTGAAATATGACAGGTTTTCAAAGCCGTGGCAATGTGGCAGTTAGTCTCTTTGGCCCTTGTAAGATAAAGCAGCAACTAAAGAGTCTACTGAGGCCTCAATGGCCTCCTATATCCACAAATTATAGGAAAGTACATCCTTAGCTCAGTTCAATGTCATTAAGAAGAGATAATACTACTTGCAGAAGGCTCATCATCAATTAAAATACTAACACCAAACAGTTCAGCAATTCAAAAGTCTAAGTTCTCTGATCAAGCTGACACAGCTGAGTGACTGGCCTCCATGGGGATTACTTTGTCATTATTCACCAAGTCACTTCAGGGAAAGAAAAGCATGGCATCTGTGAGCAAAGACCTGCAGGAGGACCACCAGCACAAATTCCAGAAGAGAAAGCAACCCATCAGGTGGCTCAGAGAAGTGCCTGCAGGAAAAAGATGACAGGGAGATAGCCTTCTCCCTGCACAATGGAGGCCCTCTCAGAAGCAGCTCCTCAGTCCAGCGACATGCCTTGTGTCACCATGAGGGACAGTTATGACCCAGACAAGGAGCTGGTCCCCTCTGACAGTGAAGGAACCGCACAGAACTCATCCTGAGGAAACAATAACACTGTGATGTATCTAAGGGGAGAGTGTCAGCTTGCTAACACAGATTAAGTCTCAGTACATTCTGGACTTTAAGAAAAAAAGGAAGAGACTGCTCACCAGACTGAGACAAGACAGTGAATACTGCTGGGACCCAGACTCAGATCTAATTAAACACCTCTTCCAGGACTTCTGGTCCCGTCCACCTCTGTTCTCTGAAGGCTTCCAGCAAGATCTCCATGCAGACAGGCCCAGGAGGCAGAGCTCATGACTGTTTTAGCAGATTCAATGAGCCCCATCACACAGCTCCACATGATAACATGTCACTTACATTATTTATATATAGTATCTTGAAGTAAGGAAAAAAGCACCATTTTACTTAAAATAAAAAGGCTCACAAAGGCTTTGGTCCTATTTTGAAATGACACCAGCCTGAGTGAGAAGCAGTTTGGCTCTTGGAGAGCAAAGACACACAGTCTCACTGGGAGAAAGGGCCGTCTGACGAAGTGGCAGCCACACAAACGGAAAATGTGGAGACCTGGTGGGAAGGGCCTCTGAGAGCAGTGGTGTGAGGCCAGTCTAAGGACGGAGACACCTGCTTCCAGAGAACAGAAGTGGTATGTGGCACTGTCAGGACAAGTCTCCAGAACAGGGACATTGGCCAACAAACCAAGACAGTACTCGGCTTGCTCCATGACCATGTCCTCTGCAGACCTGTCAGCTGAAAAAGAGGTGCATAAGGAGCGCAGAAGTACTGTTTTCCGCAGGAGCTGCAGCCAACAGCACAGAGAGGCTGCAGTCACTATTCCTTTTTTTAAGGACTGAAAACCAGCAGTGTCTTGGACACCACACTTCACACACATACTTATATCCGCCCCCAAACAAGTGTAGACCTTTCTGCCCAGATGCCTAATTCAGAAATGACTACACCATGAGAAGCACGAGTCTGTCTATACTGGCTGATTCCTGAACTACAGTTCGGAGGGAAGGGTGCAGAATACGATCATTAACTGGCTCACACATGCTAATACATTTCACAGAATAAGGGGAAACAGCCTAGAATCCAGAATGTCAGCCTTGCTATGAGAGTCCGCAGCCAGTGAGGAGGACTGCAAAGACAGTAGCAGAGAAACAGCAAACAGCACAAGGATACCACAGACCAAGAGACTTTCCCTCATTTCAGTCAACCAAGCCACAAGGAGACAACCGAGTTCACATATACAAAGAACATAAAGGCTAAAACCAGAAGAGGATACGCTAATCACAAAGCAATTCATCCCATTTTTGATGTTACAATACATCGCCAACCCCCTAGGTCAGATGTCTTTTTATTGAGAAAGGCAGCATCTCTGAACCTGGGATGAAGGACAATTGAACACAACACATGAGCAGAAGGAACAGATGGAGAAGCATAATTGAAATACTCATTGGCCTGCTTAAGAATTTCCTGAAACTTCTAAAGTGGGCCTGTGACTATATGGCTGTATAAACTGTCTTCCAGCTGGCTCCTCCTCAAAGAGGCCTGTGTCAGCCTGGGAGCTGTGGCTTTTGGAGCAGCACAGCCAGGCACACCCATGCCAGGCTGGGCGTCAAAACCAACTCAGTAAGGGCTGCAGACAACCCAGAGATCAGTGCCCAGAGGGCAAGATGTTCTGACAAGTCACTGTGAAACACTCAGCTGCTCACCAGATACCACAGCACGTGTGAGTACTCCCTGACGGAGACCCAGCACTTCCCTCTCACCACACACGCACGGCAGGAGGAATGCCAGGAAAGGAAGCAGTGATGAGGTGCAAAAGGAGGAACTGACCATCTTTGGGTTTTCAAAACAAAAACTCAAATCTAGGAAATGAGAAAATAAAAAATGGAAAAAATTATATCTGCATCAATGGACAGAAAAATATGGCTTACCAACCCTCCCACTTTGCATACAATTTTATATGAAAAAGAAAAATAATACCCCAACTCATCACAACACAGTCCAAATGTTTACAACCAAAGATTTATGAAAATATTTCAGTTAAAATCACTTAAAAAAAAGCAGAAAGCTTTTGACCATTCCCTTCTAAACAAAACCTTGGCAGATCTACTCTCAAACACACGTAAGAGTATTCCACACAACACATTCAGAATTTGGATTTATTGATTTCTACTGTACTGACTTTAAAAATGGTATGAGGCTGACTGCAAGAAAGGGAACCGGTGATTTTAAGTTAAAATTAAGCTAAGGGTGAAAGAACATCACCTCTGGCTTCAGTCGCTACATCACCTTAGTTTGGATATAAATTGTTTTTTGAACTAAGTTCCAGAACTCTGAAATCCAGGGATGCTGCAGGCCTCTCCCAGCAATGTCCTTCACTTTGGGTCAGTCTCCTGGGCCAGAGGTGAAAGTGCTTTCAAAAATACTGCCACTTCCCCAGCACAGTGTCTTTGATTGCATCCACATATTGAGTTGGAACCCAGTACACCCAGTAGTAAGACGCTTCCGTGGGGCCCAACTGAAATGCCTGGAAGGGAAAAAGGAAAACCAAGCAACACTTCAGAGGTTGGGAGACTGAGCAGCAGCACAACACACACAGGGAGGGCTGAAAAGTGACTTAAAAAAGGAAGGGAAAAAAATCCTGCAAGTGGCAAGCATTCTCTTACCCCCCACCCCCCCAAAAAAGCAGCAGCAGCAGCAGCAGCAGCAGCAGCAGCAGCAAGAGTGATTAAGCATGGCCGACCCTGGAGCAGTGGTTCCCAAATCCAAGTGCATCATCAGAGCCACTGGGAGGGCTGGTTAGTCTCTGACTCGCACGGCTGGGTTGGGCCTGAGAATCTGCAGTTGTAAGGAGTTCCCAGGTGATTGACACTGCTGACCCAGACACCCATTTGGGAACCACTGCCCTAGAAAAACTGGCACACATGCACAAGGAATGAATGTTCAAAGCAGCACTGCCAGAAATGGCAAAAACCTGTAAACCACCTACATGCCCATGAGTGAGGGAATGCAAAATTAAGTGACAAGCCCTATTCATATGAACATTGGATCATTTTTAAAAGGTATGACCTGAGTCTATGGTAAGTACAGGTAGATCATAATGTTGACCCAAAAAAGCAAGCTGCAGAATGATACATACCATACCACTTATGAAAACTGAAAAAACACAAAACAGTACTGAAGCTTTTTTTGTGGACATATATGAAAATGAAAGCAGAGCAGGGAAAATTCACATAATAGAAGGCAGTGTGGGAGGGGAAGATGATGGGGACGAATTCACTGTTCGTAAATTTTCTTTTATTAAAAAGTGATTCAAAGCAAATGATGGAATACTTATAATTGTCATTTCTTGGTGATGGATATATGGGTTTATTATAGTACTCAGTGTTCTTTTCTGTATATTTAAAGATTTCTCTAAAAGTAACAAAGCACAGCTACCCCCTTCTAACATGAACTCTAACATGTTAACCTAGCTAGTGAAATGGTGTCTGCAGAGGAAAATAAATACTTTCATCAGGACAAAGGTAAAGGTGCTAATGGTGTTTAGAGAAAAGAAGGGCGATCAGAGCCACCTGCTGCCAGAAATGACTCCAGAAAAGAAAGAGTATTTAATCAAAATCTAAAGCATTTTTCAGCCACACCATCAATCACTTAAGAGGTTCAAACTGGCACTCAGCTTGTGCAAACTCCTCTCACCAGGCTGCCTGAAAACTGGGGCTGCAAACTGGGAAGACAAATGCTTCAAAGGGCAGTGCAGGAGACCAGATGAAAATATTAAAATTCAACATTTAAAACAACAACAACAACAAAAAACTGAGTGGGAAAACAACCCATTTGCAGTCCTTTAAAGACTACCGAGACTAGAAGAAATACCAGAGGATCCAAAAGAAGCCCTGGGCTGCGGTCACCACTCTCAGAGGCACCCAGGAGCTCTGCAGCCCGGGGGCTGCCATCCCAACCACAGCCTTGATTCCATGCCTCCCCAGTGAACTGACAGGCACGGCAAGGTAAGGGACAGGACTGACAGATGACAGACCTTCCCTAGAATCCTGGGATCTGCCATCTGTCTGCAAAGGACTGCCATGATGCTAGATCCCCTTTTTACTGGGCTCTTCCAACGCCTCCCTCTGCCGTGGCCTTTGTAACACCACCACATACCAGTCAAACCAGTACCGTTCCTCCTCCCTTAGGTGGGGCCAACGCAGCTACGTCCCTGTTGGTTGGCGCTGAAAAATCTGTCTCTTCAGAGAGAGAATGGCAGACAGCTGCCCTCATACTGTCACTGCCCAGGTCAGGTCCTTGACATAGCAATTTCAAAGTCCAGGTGGCTAACTTAATTTTTAAAGTGGACTCTCCAGCCCTGACCGGTGTGGCTCAGTTGGTTGAACGTCATCCCGCAAAGCAAAAAGTTGCCAATTTGATTCCCAGTCAGGGCACATGCTTGGGTGGCAGGCCGGTCCCCGGTTGGGACATGTGCAAAAGGCAGCCAACTGTTTCTTTCCCTCTCTTTCTCCCTCCCTTCCCACTTCTCTAAAAATAAATTAATAAAATCTTAAAAAAAGAAGTGGGTGTGCCTAGGCTGTTCAGTTCATCACTGAACTCCTGCTTTGTTCTGCAGAGACTTGGGCAATGTATGCCCACATTGCGTCTCAGGAAAACACAGCTGTGTTATAAAGTGGATCTCCACAAGGACAATGTCCACAGACCCGGCCTCCCCACAGGACCGCAGCCATCTGATGGCTATAGCCTGGGAAGGATACCATTGCAGAAGGGTAAGGCCGGGTGCCCCAAACACCAAGACTAGTGGGAGGTTTTCTTCTATATGCAAGACAAAAGGTTCAATGAAAACCCACAAGCCATTCCTCCTCATTACATTTATTCTCCTGGTCTAAAAACAAAATTACTACAACTAAAAGAGAGGCAAAACAAATCTAACATATCCCCTTTAAAATGTAGGAAGGTGGGAGGCGGGGCTGCAAAATAAAAGAGAACTAGGACTAGGTCATGGACTAAATTCTAAGTAGATGAAGGAAACGAACATCTGAGACCATGTGTCTCCTGAATACTGAGAGTTCTCAGTTCACATCAGTCCCTGCTAAAAGAGCAGAGGCTGGCACCAAGAGAGGCCACAGCATGCCAGCTACTTACCATCATGTGGTAGTCTTCATGTCCTTCGATGGGTTCACTGACCACATTTTTAATGGAGCCCATGGGTAATTTCTCAGTCCGCTCTAGGTTGAGAGGAATGACAATCATTATTCAAAGGCTCTCCTGTTCTATTCCTGTGACTTAGCAGTTCCTTGTCAGGGCTGGTGGCTTTGGAGTCTACTGTAAGCTCAAGTCACTGGTGCCCTCGAGGAATGATGGGGCAGGACCTTCTGACAGTGACCCTAGAGTCCTGCATGGGAGCTGGGAACTTCTTAGGAGCAAATGGGGACCAGGATGTAGCAATGGCATCAGTCTCTGAGGACAGAGGCATTTCTTTCCTGGTGTTATTTTTTAAAGTTAAACAATACCAAAGAAATTCCACTGCACCCTTACTGCCCAAACTCCGCACTAGCTAAAGCCTTTGATGCCTGGGACAGGCAAGTGGACCAAAAGCAAAGAGGCACCAGCATGCCCCTGGGGCTCCCACAGAAAGGAGGACTGCTGGGGGTCTGCAACCAGTCTCTGTCCCAAGGTCCTGCTCACTTGCCCTCTCCCCATCCCTCTCCTTACCCCCTACTCCTCCATATACACATGCTTGGAAGTTCTTAAAACATTGACACCTTCTTATGATTAACACTCAAGATACCACTCAGCACACAGGGTCAGAAGACATTTTGCAGCAAGTTTAAGGGTGGCAGGGATGCAAGAGGCAGAGACGAGGGATGCCTGCAGGAAGAGACTGATGGCAGTGAGCATGTGTAGGAGGAGAGGAGGGGACGATGGCAGGAGAGGTATGTATGGAGTGCCTGCCACCAGGAAACCACCACCCAGAAAGCAGCACACACCTCGGGGATGGGAGAAGCGCTCAGCAAACAGTTAAACCAAGTTTAAGGAAAATATTAAAGCCACCCTTGCCGTGGATCAGTGGGTTGAGCATTGTTATTTGAAGCAAAACGCCAGTTTGACCCCCAGTCAGGTCACATGCCTGGGTTGCAGGCCAGGTACCTGGTTGGGGGTGCGCAAGAGGCAACCGATCAATGTTTCTCTCCCTTTCTTTCTCCCTACCTTATCCTCTCTCTAAATAAATAAGTAAAATCTTTTTTTAAAAAAAGGCAAAAACATTAAAGCCTTTGCAGAAAGGAAAATCTGGAAAAGGCAGAATGAAAACAGTAACTTGACAAAAGAAATCAGGAATTTAAGGGCCAGGGTTCTAGTCTAACTAATGAATTGAGACATTTTATTTCTGTGCTGTGGGCCTCGGTCTGTGAATAATGGGGGTGGGGAAATGGACCTGAAGACACTCACTCAAGTTTTGACTTTCAGTGGCTTAAAAAGTGGCCCACAGGCAGGACCTGACCAGCTGTGTCTTTAAGATGGAAACTTCTTAAAACACGAACCATCTTGAAATGTCTAGCAATTTTCACATAAAAATAAGGATTTCTGGCTTCTTTTGAAAATGTATAAGATGTAACACTCCTGGGGCACACACTCCGAAGCGCCAAGCAGCTCGTCACAGATGCCACACCCCTACCAACAGGACACAAGCACCCCCAAGGCAGCTGCAGTGCTCCCTGTGCTTGCCATTCACATTTCCTGCTGAAGGCCTGTCCTCCTCACTCCACTGGGCCTGAGGCTGCTGAGTCCTGCCACCCACACAAGCCACCCAAGTTTGCCTGTGTCACGCAGCAAATCCCCCTTCCAAGAAAGAGGTCTACTAGCCGCCTGGCACGGTCCTTCTACAGCAGCGTCCTGCCAGCAGCAAAATGAAGCCAGGGGCTGGGAGCCCTCGCCCAGAACGCGCTGTCCTCTGAGGGAGTGCTTATGACACTCAGGTGGCGGACTCATGGGTAGGTGAGAAAAGAGCCTGAGCTACACTGACACAGGCTCTAGGTGGGCGTGACAATCTCAGCTGTGGCCACCCTGAAGGAAGCCGGGACTCGATGGCCACACTCTTCAGGAAGGCTGGCAACTAAAAAAGGCTCCCAATAGCGCCGACGCGCCGACACACCGGGCTCCTCCACAGCTCTCCTTCATGCAAAGCAGGAGGGTGGCCGCTCGCACGAGCTGAGGCAGACCTCCAGCACAGGCAGTAGGTTCTCCTGAGTCCCTGCCATTAAGATGTGTTTCCTACACAACTTCCTAACACGGAAGTGTTCCCTGTGGAACCAGAGAGCACGCACAGATGAAGTTCTCATCTAGACTGCCTGGCTGCACCCACCCTCTGGGCCATCGGTGTCCTTCTGGGCCAGCCTTAGCCACTGCCTTCCATTCGGCTGCCCAAGTGAAAGAGGCAGGGCTTCCGTGAGTCAACATGACGACAGAGGACTAAGCCCAACCACCTGCCAAGTCATAGAGAAGCTGGCAGCTTACAAATGAAGCAACAACAGGGGATGACAGGACCAGCTCTGCAGAAGACAATGACCTACTAAAAGCGGTCAAAGGCCCTTGGAAGAATGGGGGGCCCTTAAGTAGTTTGCAAAACTTGCTCTGATCATGCAGTTATAATCAAAGATGAAAGAAAGAATATAGCAGGTTATCACACAATCATTAGAAAACTCAAGCGTTTTTGGTATTTCAGTCTTTGTTCACTTTAAGAACCAGGATGGGAGTGAAAATAAGACACTTACTTTCATATTTTAGATGATAAAACTCTCACTCCCCATCACCCCAACCCTGATTATTTTCCGTAAAACTCTAGTCCTATTTGAAAAAGAATCATACTACCGGTCTGTCCCTGAGACCAATTAGCCTCAGAGGACAAAATCCCCTGTACTTCTCTTTAGCGTTTACCTCAAACACTGAACACCTACAGTGCTGGCAGAAACAGGTGAGTTAGGCATGTTCGGTCCCCTCCGGAATCTAACAGGGGACAGACAAGTCAGAGAGTAATGAGTGCTCTGGGGACACAAATGAAGTTCTCTATGACAGAAGCAGCAGGATGGAGAACATATCAGGTAAGGCTTCATTAGGAAAACATTTAAGTAGGATCTTGGAAGATTTTATTATAACAAGGAATGAGAAGAAGGCTTGCAGGTAAGTGCACAGCATGAGCAAAAACCCAGAGCTGTGCAGAGCATGTGGAGGAAGTTCGGCGAGTGGTGCAGCTGGAACACACAGGGTATGACAAGGCAAGCAGGGCAGGAAGCTTGGTCAAAAATTTAAACTGGGGTCGCATCACTGAGAACACTGGACACTATGGTTAGGCATTTGAACTTTGCCTTAAAGAGCCAAAGGTTTCTGAGCATTAAAACCAGTGACAAAAAAAACAGTACAGAAAATGGGTGGAACAGAAGAGATCAGAGATGGGGCAGGAAAACAGGTTAACTTCTTTCATGAACCAAGTTTAGAGGTGCTAGGAGTCTTAAGCAGCACGATGAAGTGGCCAAGAAAGAGACACAGGTAATTCTGGAGAATAACTGACAAGACTTTGATCCATCTGGGGGAAGAAAACGGGAGGATAGTCAGAGACACATCCCAGCAAACAGCAAACCTAACCCAGCAAGCACAGGTAGGAATTGGAGGGCGCATGCAGAGGGCTACCAGGTTGAGGAGCTGGTGGCGGGGTGGGGGGGTCCCCGGTACCAGGAAAACTGCAGCTACTACAGGGCCAAACTCTAATCTACTGGGGCCAGGCAGGTGACGTAAATGGAAGATGCTGACTATATATAGGCTAACTAAGACAGTGAGAACTGTCAGCCATGCCCATGGGAAACTACTACTCAGCTCCAGCTGCTTCTTCCCATGTGAGCATGCAGGTCAAAACTGGCTGGACTTTTTGATTTTTTTCAAGAGGAGCCAAAGATCAGATCAAGTGAGATTTCCAAGTTTTTTAAAAAGATTTATTTACTTTTAAAGAGGGAAAGGGAGGGAAAGAAACGATGGGAGAGAGAAACATCAATCGGTTACCTCTCATACAGACCCGGACCTGGGACTGAACCCGCAACCCAGAAATATACCCTGACCGAGAAACGAACCAGCAATTTTTCGATTTGCAGCACAATGCCCAACCAACTGAGTCACACTGGTCAGGGCAAATATCCAGTTTTCTATAGACTGTGTGTAAACACATAAAACCCTTGTCTGTGGACCAGACCTGGCCCTGAGGCCACATATCTAGGACCTCTGATTTTTTGGGTATAACTGCAGAACCAATGTTTGATGGATTGGCCCTGAGATCAGACTGAAAAGAATGAGGGAAAAGGGTCCAAACAGAAGGTGAGCATCTAAAAGCAAAATCAAAAGAAAGGAGCATGCAAAGCACAGTGGAGATTTCAGAATGAGGAGCAGAATCGCACTTGAGACAGTGCTGCTGGGTGCCAGAGGTAGCAAGTCAGGAAGAAGCTGCAAGAGGAAACATACCTTTAGTGCCGATCCACAGCTGGTCTTGTTCTAGCTTAAAGGTGAGTCTCACTTTTCCTCCAGACTTATTGTACATGCCAGACAAGGGGACAGTAGGCAGGTGTTCCTGGAGGAACGAGAGTGTAGTAAGAGAGGGAGGGACCAGAAACAAAAGAGGATAAAACAGGAGAAGGGACAGGATGCCAGGATGGGAGCACAAGAATCTCAGGAAGTCAGGTGGGCCTAGTTTTCAGAATGCTCATGAAGGAGTGCAGCTTACCTGGGCCCCCTTAACAGACGGCATCACATCTTCAGGTTTCCCTTTATCCAACACTTTCCTGTGTTGCTATAACATAAGTCAGAAGAGATCGTTAAATGAAAGTTGACTGCATTTTTGTTATGTTACTATCTCAGAAAAACAGGATGAAAGAAAGCCTTAATGTTCTAGTTCAAAACTTATACCGTCTACAGATGGGTCCTCTGACACTACAGAGCAGCGCTGTACAGCACAACCGTACTTATGGAAACATGAGGCTATTAAGCACCTGAAACAGGGCTAGTAGGACTGAGGACATAAATCCTTAATTTTATTGAATTTTAATCAGCCACATATGGCTATCACACTAGACATCAAAGTTCTAGAGAAAGTAGGATTTCCAGACTGCTAATTCAAAGAAAATCTCCTTCTTTCTTTCCAACTCACCACTGAAAGGATTCAACATCAAGCTAAGAGAGCCACAAAGGGCATTACTCTCCTGACAGGTACAAAATGACAGCACTTCTGTCAACTTAAAACTCCCAAAGACACTCCACCGATGCTGGTAATCAGCCTAACTGCCTAAAGGGACATTTCCTTCACCAATGGAGACTCATCTACTGCAGAAGTCTCCCCTGCTGCCTCACCCTCAACTTCAGCTAGACTGAAAGCCTGAAGAACCACATTCCCAAAGAGAAATGCTGATATTCCATAGCCTGACATTAAGAAGTCTCTAACCCAGCCCACCCCAGGAGTTTGAGGCAGCTCCTCATGGGTTCTAATAAGTCTGATGGCCCCTGACCAGCTCCTGATCAGCCCACACACTGAAATCTGACTTCCGCCCCATCTATGGCTGTATAGGTAAAGACACTGTTTAGTAGAATTAGAACTATGGGGCAATGAGTGGGCAGAGAGTAGCAAAGTAACCAAATTTAAGCACCAGGTGACCATTAGCTAGCTCAAACCCTCACTGGCATGGCAGAAACCTCCAGTAGGAATAAACTCAACACTGCCAGACTGCTAGCAAAGTGTCCCCTATACGTCAGACCCAGATTCCTGAACAGCTGATGAAAAGTCACGAGGATGGGTCCCTCTCGTAAGACCATATTATGACTCACAACTGGCACTAATGAAACACAGCAGCATGGATTACAAGCTCAATTTGACTCATACCTCACAAGTACCTATTGAAGAATTTCCCTTGCACTGTGGAAAACAGTTTGAAGACTGTTAGGCTAGCATTAGTAACTCAAAACCTGTATTTAAGAGGCATGTATGCTCCCAGGGTGTGGCCAGTGGGAATGCTCACTCACACCTACATTCTCATATTTGACGTTTTGCACACGTGGGAAAAGAAGACAGGAACATGGAAATGAACTCAACTGGTTATAAGACATTATAACCCCATATTTGTTGGTGAAAGTGTCCAAATAAACACCTTTCAGATGTTAATATAGGTTTACCACTCCTTATCTGAAATGCTAGATAGATGTTCTGAACATTTATAAACCCCAAAGGTTTTAAGGGTTTTATAAATGTAACACAGTTTTAAAATACATTATGTAATACACTCCACAGGGTCTGGACCAGTACTTTGTCACCAAACACATTAACATTTCTATGGTAAAACATGCATATTCACACTAATCCTGGTCAGGTTTTCCTGCCATATTTAGAAAAACATGTTTCGGAGGTTTGGAAGCACACATAAGGGAATATGGGCCTGTAACAGAAAACTGTGTCCTTCTTGCACTGTTGGTTATATGCCTGGGTGCCTGTAATCACTAAAATCAATGTTGGTTCCAGCTAGTGTACTCTACTTAGGACACAGGTTAGGATGAGAATACCTTTCTCCTGGAACACTACTAAGAGTGCCAGGAGGCTGCCTAACAATGACTGGTGTTTGCTGGGTGATAAGATCACAGGTGATGGCTCTCCCAACAAGCTCCAAACTAGGCCACAGAGAATATGAAAAATTGGGCCCCCATTTCACAGACCATGAGGGGGTAAAAATCAGCAGTTATCTTTCTAGTGAGCTTCATTTGGCCTCCTGAAATGCTCAGTTTTAGAGGAATCTCTGAAAACTACTGATTTTTATGCCTTTCCAGAAATTGGCTTGTTGATTTGAGGGGAGCACCACACCAAAAAAGAAATGTAAGCACTTGCACAAAATGGAGACTTAGTTCTAGCAATGGCATTTTTCTCTGGCACTAAACAGGACACCCATGATTCTGAAGCCTGTCCTTACAAAGGCCTTATCCTTAAGTAGATAGACTTGAGACACACTGACCCGCCAGATGAGACAAAGTTGCAAATCTCAGGTAGTTGTCACCTCCACTCAACAGCCAGCCGCACCCAACTGCTGCCATAAATTTCCATCATGGGCCCTGTCCAAAAAGGAGCTTATTCTAGGGAGAATATCACCAACCATGGCTCCAGAGGACAAAGCCTCAAACATCCCAGGACTAACAATCATGATGAACTCACTTTCTGCCTGCACAGCGGCTCCTTCTTGTTCTCTTCGGTCTTAGCATCCTGTTGTGCAGAGTCTTTGGGCGTGTTTACTGCTAAAACGTCATTTATTGTGGAGCCAACCACCATGATCTTGGCTCCGCTGGTCACCTTTATTTCCCTCAATGTCTTATCTTCAGGGACGAGTCCTTTATACATGACTTTCTGCATGGCTGGCGGGAGACCTTGGGAAAAGGTAGCAAACAGTGAAAGAATCAAAAAAACATCCTTGGACCAGACCTCTTTGGCAACAGACCCTGACGTGAATACTGCTCTACCACCTCTTACCTTTGCACACTTGGGCAATTCACAACCTGTCTCGGCCTCAGTTTCCAGAACTTTATATTACCGATGACAGTAGTTCCCTCTGCATGGATTTGTTTTAATGGTTACGAGAGAGAACAAACAGTACTTAGGGCAGCACCTAGTATTCAGTAACTGCTCAGTAAATACCAGCTGTCATTCATTTCAAGTTATTCCTCAATCTTATTACTCAAATATTAAGTGAGAGACCACAGGCCTCAGGAATACAAAAACCAATAAGGACCAAGTTGTTTTTATGGACCTTACAGGCTACATGGAAAAAAGCTTAAAAAATAAATAATTTCAGATGGCAAAGTTCTATAAACAAAAGATAAGGCCAAGTAACAGGAGCCCCTGTGAAGGGACAGGCATGATGGTTACCAGCACTACTGCCTAGACTTCCCTTATGAGAATTAGCTGGTATTTGCTAAAGGTAAATCCCTAACCGCATTTCAGGCCCACTGAATCAAAGCCTCCAGGACGGAGAGCCTGGAAGCTGTCGATTTAACGAGCTCCTTAAGTGGCTTGTATTAGAAACGTTCGTGCGACACTAGTGAGAAGCCGGGGCCTAAAGGTCAGGCCTGGGCTTCACTCCCCGCTCAGGCGCTTACTGGCTACACGACGCAAGTCTCGTCGGCCTGCCTGAGTATCGGGCCCCCTAGCACCCATCTCGGGGGCCGCAGTGCGCGCTGCGGGGGCCGACACCGGGGCGGCGGCCAGCACGCTGTGAGCCCTGGAAGCCGCAGCAGAGGCGGGGAAGGCGGCGGCGGCGGCCGTGCCGGGGCTCACCTGTGATCGAGTGGATCTTCTGTTTCAGCTCGGAGCCTGTGCTGTCCAGGGGCAGCCTCACGTCGTGCTTAGTCTTGTTCCAGATAATCTTCAGGTCCACCAGTTCCCGGCCCGCAACGCCGCCGCCCGCGTCCTCGCCGTTGCTCACCGAGGCCCGGGCCGCGGGGTCCCCGGGGGGCTGCGCCGGCGCCGGCTGCAGGCTGCTGCGCGCGCCACAGGCGTTCTCGGCCACCGCCCCCGCCCCCGCCGCGGCTTCGGCCTCCACGCAGTTGAGGGGCCGCGCGGGCGCCTCAACCGCGACGCTCTCGGCCTCCGTGTCCATGCCAGCCTCCTCCATGCCTGCAAGGGGGTCAGGGGTGGGCGCTCGCCGCGGGCTGGGCCTGGGGGCGGACTCCGTCCGGGCGCCGCCGCAGCCCGGCTCCCGAGCCACTTATGTCCCCACCAGCCCCCCACTCCGGGCCAGGCCGCATCCACGAGGAGAGAACGCTTCACTCGGGCCCGACCCGGGCCCCCGCCACCCTGCCACACTCACCATCCGGGGCCCCGGCCGCCGCCATGATGATTGTGTACAACACCCACCGCGCCCGCAGGGGCCTCTGGGAAAAGGAGAGCTCGCTGAGATTGGCCTCCGGAGCAGCCCCTAGTATTGCCGGGGCTGGCCGGAAACAGTTGGAGGTTTCTATGGAGACCCTCCTCCTCTGCTTCCCGGGCTGGCCCCTGCCACGCTTTAGCTTTCCTCAGCCTAGAGGGGCGGGCCTGAGAAATCGCCCGCTCCAGTGGCTCTGCCCCCTAGAGGCTCAGCGGAGCCTCAGCCGTATGGACGGGACGGGGGCTCTCAGGCTAAGCGGTCTGCCCCTTTAAGGAGTGAGGCTGGGCCCCCTGTGGCAAAAGCGGATTGGTGGGAGAAGTCCTCGGAAGTGATTCACGGAGGCCACGTGAGCGTGGCCACTCTACATGGCGGTGCTCCTGAGAAGGCTCTTTCCGCCGGCGAGGCCCTCGGGAGTCTGGGGTTGCTCCCTGCGACTGCACGAGACCCGCCTAGGCACTGGTCCCGGGACTGCGGTGCGGGTGCGGTTCGCCCCCAGCCCCACAGGTAACTTTAGCGGACGTGATGCTGCAGGCCGAAGCCCACCGTCCGTCCCCGCCCCCCGATGTTCCCAAAGGAACCCGTTCCGGTGGAGTCAGACTCGTGGGGCTTCGCGACCCCATTTTACAGAGACGGGAACAGGTCCACGAGCGGAAATTATAATCATGGCCAGAAACTTCTTTGTGTTTATTGGGCCTCATCATCTCGTTCGGTTTCTTTTTCATGTAGTCAGCAAATGTATACTAAGTACGAACTGCCAGGTACTGCACCGCTGCGATACAGTGGATATCGAAAAAGTAGGGCTTCTACTCTGTAATGGCCACGACAAACACGTGTAAAAATACTGTAATTTTTGACAATCGCGTGTGCCATATGGAAAATGAAGCAGGACAGTAGACGAGGTTAGATAAGATGCTTAAGAAGACCGTGTTGGGGAGGTGACGTTTGAACTGAGAACCAAATGACAAGGAGCTAGCTATGTGAACCTATAGAAGGAACATGTTGAGCAGAGGGAATTGCCCTATGGTTAGTGTTAGAGCTTAGCAAGACAAAGGAATTTTGGGCCATTGCATGCTCTAGTGGAGATCTTGTCATGGCCTCCTCACCAGCTCCCAAAATTCTTTTCTCAAGAGGCTACCTTTGCCTTCTCCACAATGTGCATGCCTCTTCTGAACCCCCGGGGTCAGTATATAAGGATATCTTCGTGGCAAGATTCCAGTGCACAAAGTGATACGGTATTTTGGTATAATGTAGAGCGTGCTTCTCCAACCATCCATGCTGAGAGGACTGGTTTCTAATTGCCAATCAATTATGGATCAATACTTTTATAAAATCATTATAAATGGATTACTAGAAAAATAAAAACCTTTAAAGCTTACAAAGTATGAGCCTATTTTTGGTTAAACAGAATATTATTCTATCAAGTTGCTGTAAATTTCTAAACAATTACTCAGTTTCAGTGCTTACTTGGTTGTGAACTGGCAATGGTTCACAGACCAGTACCAGTTTGGGTGCCAGAGCCTGAGATGGGGTACAAATTTCTGGCTTTGCCACTTCTTAGCTGTGTGACTTGGGCAAATTACTTAACCTTTCAGAGCCTCTGAGTTTTGTCATCTGTTGAATAGGACTAGTAATACTATCCATCTCGTGGGTCTAAGGTAATGCAACAGAGCCACTTCTCTGGAACTTAGAGAATGCACTTAATAAACAATAGTCTCTATTATAATAATTGTAACTCATGTTTCCTTGCTGGTTTGCAGGAAAAGCCTATAGGGCAAAGGCTGTTGGCTACAGACATAAATTATCAAACAATACCGATAATAACAATAGCTAAAATTAATCGAAGGCTGTACTTTGATCAGCACTTAGGCCTCACAGCATCCCTATAAGGAAGTGTGAGAAAAGCTCACAATAAAACACGGGGACACAGGACTTGAGCAGTAACTGAGGCAGTTTATTCACAGATCTGCAGCTCTGGGCGCAGCCAAAAGCCAATTCAAAGGTGCGCACTGCCAGAACTGAGCTGGCCGTTTTTATCCTAATGTGAGTAAACACCCCCCCCCTTTCTGCCCCTCCCCATCCTCCGTTTTTCCCTACTGGATACTCCGGAGTTACAATCTAATGTGATTGACTAAATCAACTAAGGGTAGTAATTAACTCATGAATAAGTTTCCTTAACTCACTGACCATGCATAATTCCCATGTGATAAATATTCCATGGTGGGTGCCCCTCACACTCGGTTCACTCTGTCTCCAACCCCTCTATTTCTAAATTACAGTTGTTCAAAATTACAATTCTCTTTTGCTGCTAATCATTTACTGGTTTGAGTGTCACTTTTATCTGTCCCTTACAGAACGTTTCTTATTTTTTGTTTTTAATCTCTCTAGTAGGTGAGGAAATTGGAGCTCATACAAGTTAAGTACCCAAAGCGTAGCAATTAGTTGATGGTGGATACAGAATTTGAATCCAGGTTTATTTCACATAACAGGTCTTGCTTTCAACTCCTGACCCCCTTTGTTCTATCTTGGGGACCACTGGGTTTATGATAGACGTGCAGTAACTTAACTAGAGGTCACACACATAATCAGTGTTGAAATGAGATTGCCTTAGGCCAGTGGAGCTTTATCTGTCCAGTGCTGCCTCCTATACTTGGAGGTGCATATGGGCTCATTGTGCAAACAGGGCCCTGTCCTAAACCAAAGAAGGTGGGGTAAATAACAGCCCTGGGAAAATTGTTCATTTTAAGTGTTCAGTCAGGAATGATGGAAAAGTAAAATCTTAGGAGTTTAAATTCAGGTGAAGAGAAATACCATGCAATCAAATGTTACTTTTGGTTAGTGTTTAAAGCCAGCAGGTAAAGTGAAACTCTCAAGTAGACAAAATTTAAAATATATGATGAGTATAGTCATGACAGTGCATAGAGAATGTATAGAAAATGTCATTTTACAGTATTTTTAATTTGTAATTAATTTTTTCCCAAGTACATCATTGAATTTGCATAAGTTAAGTGCACATGTGATAATGATTTCAGTGAATAAGCTTCTGCTTCTCCTCCTTGGGGTAAAACTTGGCCTTGAGGCAAATCTCAAAGTAGAATGATGGGTGCATTTGTGGGCAGTTGGAGCCTTTTTACAAAATGACATGCCCAAAACTTGGATAGTCTTTTTCTTCCAGAAAGAGGGGCTAAATAAGTCACAAGCCTGTCCTCTCTGTGGCAGTGTTAACTGTCTAGGTGCTAGCTGGAGAGATGGGACAGAGGTAGCGGTTTCTTGGGCTTTGGATTCACTGAGATATTCTGTCATAAGCAGAGCTTGCTTGTCCCTGGACTGAGGCTTGTCAGCTCATGTTACCTGTCTTGTCTAAGCTTTTCTCTTTTCCTACCAGGCTTTTTGCACCTGGGTGGCCTCCGCACTGCTTTATACAACTACATCTTTGCCAAGAAGCTCGGAGGGAGCTTTATCCTGCGGCTGGAGGACACGGACCAGTCCCGCCTTGTGCCAGGGGCAGCGGACAATATTGAGGACATGCTAGAGTGGGCAGGTGAGACTGGCTGCTGGCTGGGAAAGGAGTCTTTAGTCCTCCCACAGGACCCAGGATGGAAAATTAGGAGTTCTTAGAGAGATGGAACGTTTGTGCTATCTGGGGTGGCAAATGGCCCCTGAAAAGATGCCAAAGCTGCCTGAAGAAAAGCTCCAAGGCTGTTTTGAGATTCCTATTCTTATCCCAGAATCTCAAGTCCTCCTGGGAGCAGGCAGGAATAGGCCAAGTGTAAGATGTGCCTGTGGGGCACTAGACCTGTGGTAAGCTGGAGGAAATTCCAATCCCCCATTTCTGAGTGGGCATGCTGGCTCCGCTTGTCAAATCTTCTGACTTTCAAAAGGAACCACAACTCCAGAGTTTTTGTTGTTGGTTTTATTGTGAAGGGGGGTGGGGGAGTGGCGGTGGGAACGTTTCAAACAGCTTTATTGAGGGATAATTTACATGCCACATTTCATCCATTTAAGTATAGAATTAAATGGTTTTTAAAGTATATTTTATTGATTATGTTACTACAGTTGTCCCAATTTTTCCCCTTTGCCCCCCTATGCCCAGTACCTCCCTTCCCTATAACAATCCACCCCCTGCCCCCCGCCTCCCTTAGTTCATGTCCATGGGTCATGCATATAAATTCTTTGGCTTCTCCATTTCCTATATTATTCTTAACGTCCCCCTGTTTATTTTGTACCTACCAATTATGCTTCCTGATCCCTGCACCTTTGCCCCAATTCTCTCCTTTCCCCCTCCCCAGTGACAGCCCTCCATATGATCTCCATATCTGTGGTTCTGTACCTAATCCAGTTGTTTTTTTAGTTTGTTTTTGTTTTGTTTTTTTTCTTTTTTTTTTAGATTCATTTTTTAATAATTTTGAGTTTTTGTCATTTTACTGTTCGTAGTTTTGATCTTTTTCTTAAGTGTGTCTCTAACATTTCATATAATAAGGGCTTGGTGATGATGAACTCCTTTAGCTTCACCTTGTCTGGGAAGCACTTTATCTGCCCTTCCATTCTAAATGTTAGCTTTGCTGGATAGAGTAATCTTGGCTGTAGGTCCTTGCTTTTCATCACTTTGAATACTTCTTGCCAGTCCCTTCTTGCCTGCAAAGTTTCTTTGGAGAAATCAGCTGACAGTCTTATGGGAACTCTTTTGTCGATAACACTTTTCTTTTCTCTTGCTGCTTTTAATATTCCCTCTTTATCTTTAACCGTGGCATTTTAATTATGATGTATCTTGGTGTAGTCCTCTTTGGGTCTAACTTGTTTGGAACTCCACTTCCTGGACTCGTATGTCTGTTTCTTTCACCAAATTTGGGAGATTTTTCTTCATTATTTTTTCAAATAAGTTTTCAACTTCTTGCTCTTTTCTCCTTCTGGCACCCTTATGATTTGGATGTTGGCATATTTAAAGTTGTCCCAGAGGTTCCTAAGCCTCTCTTTGTTTTTCTCAATTCTTCTTTCTTCATTCTGTACTGGTTGACTGTTTATTTCTTCCTTATGTTCCAAATCGTTGATTTGAACCCTGGTTTCCTTCCCTTCACCATTGGTTTCGTGTGGATTTTTCTTCATTTCACTTAGCATAGCCTTCCCTTCTTCCCTTATACATTTGTTGTACTTGATCTTGTCTGTCAAGTCTGTGAGCATCTTTATGACCAGTGTTTTCAACTCTACATCTGTTAGGTTGGCTATCTCCTCATTGCTTAGTTCTCCCACTGGAACCTTGATCTGCTCCCTCTTTTGGGCTATACTTCTCTGTCTCCTCAACTTGACTGGCTCCTGTGTTTGTCTCTGTGTCTTAGGTAGAGCTGTCGCACCTGTTATGTTGCAAGGGGCAGAGCCTTAGGTATTTATCAGTGTGAGGCAACCTGTTTCACCACATTGTGGCATTGTATGTGGGGGAGGGGTGTGAGAGGAAACAATGCCTCTTGCTCAGCACTTGCCCCTTTACCCATCACTTCACCTGCTTAGAGTATGCTACTGCTGCCCCTCTAGCTGTTGGTTCCCAGAGTGGGTGGGTTTGTGGACCTTCTAGGACCATGGGGAGGGCCTCTAAACAGACCTCTCATGAGAGATGGGCAGTTTCTTCTGCTTCCCCAGCTCCCACTGGTTTTCACAGCCAGAGCAATGCAGCTTTATTTTCCCAAGGTCTGACCTGGCACTGGGATTGCTCCCCAGGTGTCCCTCCCGGCTTTTAAAATGTGTAACTGCTCTTTACGCTGGCCAGTAACAGTCACCACCACTGCAGCCACAGCCGTCACACTGCATCCTCTCTGCCCCTCCTACCTGTCTGGATGAGTATTGCTTCTTCATATCTTTGTTGGACTTCATTGCAATTCGATTTTCTGGTAGTTCTGGTTGTTTTTTGTTTTGAGGTAAATGTAATCCTTCTTATGGTTGTGGAAGGAGGCAAAGCGTGTCTACCTATGCCTCCATCTTGGCTGGAAATCCTGTTGTTGTTTTATAATGAATACTTCCCATTGTTAAATCTGAGCTCAGGTTTTTGGTTTTTTTTTTAAACCACATTGTGTGAGCCAAACAAAATGTGTACAGCCTCTGAAGTCGATCTTCTTGTGGGAGGTTTAATCCTGAACACAGCTAAGCTTAAGGAGCACAAGGAAGAGTGTGTTTGTGTTCCCTGGGTCAGCAGTTGCCTATCTGCTGGGACTGGTATGACTCATTAAGCTCCCCAAGAAAAAAATACAGGAAATACTAAGACTTTTGAGATGTATATTTTAACTAATAAATTAATTTAATTAATAAATTATAAACTGGACACTGGGTTCCTAAAGGGTAGAAATTGATTTCATTCTCTTTTCTATTGTAGAGGGTTATAGCAGCTACTCAGTTGAGATTGGATGAATAAAAAGGCATTCATTCACCAAGGTCACTTACTGTGACCCAGGTAGTGTTCCAGTATCAACAGAGACCCTGTGCTCAGTAAGTAGGGGAAGACAGGTAAATAAATTAAGTCATTGTTCTTTTTATGAAGGAAAGGGTAGCAGGTTTGGGGACCCACAGGGAAGGATGCTTATTTAGATAGGGTGGTCTTCACTGTGGTGGTGATACTAGAGCAGAGACTTGGACAAAGCGAGGGGCCAGCGGTGTGGTCGCCTAGGGGAAGAGTTACCACAGCAGAGGCAATAAATAGTAGATGCAAAGGCCCCATGGAAGCAAAGTGCTGGATGTGTTAGGGGAGCAGCCAGGAGGCCGGTGTGGCCCAAGCACAGTGAACAGAGCAGAATAATGAGAGGTGCAGGCAGAGCTGTCATGCCATGTGAGCCAGGTGAGAAGTTTGATTACATGCAGGCACTCTGCTGGTGGACAGGTGTCACCTGCATGGAGCCCCGGTGTAGTGTGACTGTGTGAATGAGGCCAGCATTTGGGTAAGGCAGAGAACAGGTATCCATGCACCCCAGGGGGCTGACCTCTGGAGCTGCTTGCTTCAGGGGTCATTCTTTTTTCTTTTGGACATGTAATTTACATAATATGAAAGTCGTTATTTCAAAGTGTACAATTCAGTTATTTTTAGTATATTCATCATGTTGTATAACCATCATCAGTCTTTAATTCCAGAACATTTCTATCATTTCAAAATGATGGAAGTCACCTAATAGCAGTGACTCCCTATTCCTCCCCCTCCAGCCCCAGGCAACTAGTAATCTACTTTCTGTCCCTGTGGTTTGCCTATTCTGATCATTTCATGTATTGTAAATGGAATTCTACAATACATGGCCTTTTATGACTGGATTTTACTTAGTTTAAGGTCCATCTGTGTTGAAGCATATGTCAGTACTTCATCTTCTTTATGACCAAGTAACAGTCATTGTGTGGAAATACCACCTTTTGCTTATCTATCTATTTATCCATGAATGGCCATTTGGCTTTTTTTTCACTTTTTGGCTATTATGAGTCACTGCTGTGAACATTTATGTACTAGTTTTTATGTGAACATACATTTTCTTCCTTTTTTTTAAAATTTCTTAAATTGATTTTAGTGAGGAAAAAAATGTCAATTTTCTTGTTCCACTTAGTTTTACATTCACTGGTTGCCTCTCATACGTGCCCTAACCAGGGATTGAACCCACAACCTTGGCATATCGAGATAGCGCTCTAACCAACTGAGCTGCTGGCCAGGGCCATGAGTGTATGTTTTCAGTTCCCCTAGTAGAGTCACTCTTAAACTCTAGGACATCCATGTGCTAAACACATTCAGTTAGATCAGGAGAGGACCCCCAAATGTACCTACTCTGACCCTCTTTTCTGACAAATGAAGAATTGGAGGTCCAGTGGGAGAGGGAGCTAAATAATACTAACAATAATAATGACCAAAGCTGACCAGTTGTCTTGCACATAACAGGCAGTACACTAAGCACTTTACTGTGATCTCCCTCACAAAAAAGCTTGTGTTATTTTACAAGTGAGTAAATGGAGTGTCTGAAAGGCAACTCGCTCAAGGTTTCCGTGCTGGCCAGTGAGTTCAAACAACCCAGGCTGTCTCCTCCAGAGTTTGTGTTAATGTTGAGTGTGCAGGATTATCCATGTTCATATCTTTCTAATTCATTTGAAAGCTATTTGAGGGCAGAAACACCATCATTCAACTCTTCCGTGTTCTCTCTGCCCTCTCCTGAAAACATTCATAGTTCGTTATATCCTTTGTGACCTGAAGAACCTGGACCTTGGGTTGGGGATTTGGCTACTAATAGAACGTGCTTCCTCTAAGGGCTTATGTTGCATCTGTTAAGGGTATACCGTTGGGCTGAGTGCTTTGTGAGCCCTGATGCTTTCAGTTTTCAGTCGCTCTGCACGGTAGGTTGTCAGCTCCACTTTTCAGAGAAAGGCAGCGAGGCTTACAAAAGGTAAGGGATGCAAAGAGATAGTACAGTGAGTGGTTAAGAACATGGACTGTGGGGCAGCTCACCCAGGTTTGAATCTAGTGGCGCCCTTTATCCATGGCCAAGTAATGTAACCAAGTCCTTCTGTCCCTCAGTGTCCATGTTAATGAATGGGGATAATAATGGCATCTCCCTGGTATGGTGGTTCTGAGGCTTGGTGGAGACCACAAAATATAAAAGCAACTTGGCACTCTGGTGTTTTCACATCTGGATTCCTTGTCACAACTGGTCGGGCAGAGCCAGGAGTCCAATCAGGCCTGCTAGGCTGTGCCCTGAATCATGTCTTCCTCCTGAGTCGGCTGTTCCAGGCCAGGGTGGGTTTCCCCACCCTAAAGAAAGGATGGATGGAGAGGATGTGTAGTTGGGAGTGAGGACATGGAGCCAGCACACCTCCACTGGACTCCTCCTCCACCATTCTACATGACCTTGAGCACTGGACCACTCTGTGTTTTAACTTTCCATCTGTAGACGGGAAATTGTGGTAGTACTGAGCTCCCACATTGCTGCGAGGATTAGAAGCTTTCCTCTGTTTGCTAAGCCCTTAGAGCAGTACCTGAGAACCAGTGTCACATGCATCTCATTGTTATTATTTGGTGATTACGCTCTTTCCATGCTCCAGGCATTCCCCCTGATGAGAGCCCACGCCGGGGAGGCCCCACCGGGCCCTACCTGCAGTCCCAGCGACTTGAGCTGTATGCTCAGGCCACAGAAGCTCTGCTGAAGACTGGGGCTGCTTACCCCTGCTTCTGCTCGCCACAGCGGCTGGAGCTGCTGAAGAAGGAGGCCCTGAGGAGCCGCCAGACGCCCCGGTGAGAACCCCAACCTGTCATGCTGCTTCCCCAAAGTCGAATGTGTTTGTTAGCTGTTGCTGCATAAGAAGTTAGTCCCAAACTTTTATCATTTTACAGTTTACATGGGTTAGGACTCAGGGTTTTTCTCAATGTTGTAGCCAAGGCCTTGGCCAGCTTGCAGTCATCTCAAGGCTCAGCTTGCAGAGAATCTGCTTCCATTTGCCCATGAAGCTATCGGCAGACCTCAGGGCGTTACTGGCTGTTGCCTGGACACATCTCCTTCCTACTTGGGCCTCTCCATAGGGCAGCTCACAGCATGACAGCTGACTTTCCTTAGAGTGAGCCACAGAGAAAGCAAGAAAGTGAAACAGAAGCCAGAGTGTTTCTGTAACCTAATTGAGGAAGTGACAGCTCATCACTTTGGTTGTGCCCTCTTCATTAGGAGGAAGTCATCAGGTCCATCCAACATTCATAGGAAAGGAAAGACACAAGGGCAAAAATACCAGGAGGTGGGGATCACTAAGGTCATGTCAAGCTGTCAGCTGCATTGGATCCCAGGCAGTAACACATAATTTTAGTTATTTGTTATTTTGCATAAGTAAGATTTTCTCATGTTCGGGAAAATACGTACACAAAGCTCTTTCCCAACCCTGACTCTGGCTACTCAATTTCCTCTCCAGAGACAACTGTTTTTAGAATTTGCTATGTCTCCTGCAGGAACATTCAGTATGTACACTGATAAATGCATATCATTCATCTTCCTCCCTGTTCAGATGGTAGCACATAATATGTATGTTGTGCAACTCCCTGTTTCAAGGATTAGTCTGTATCAGTGCACAGTTTTTCTGATGCTTGCATAGTATTCCACTGTATCATCTCTTACTTAATCAGTTCCTTACTAATATACCTTTTTGTCATTTCTAACCTTTTATTATAAAAGAAGAGCTGTGGCAAATGATGTTGACAGGCATCATTTTGCACACATGCAGTGTTTTGTTGGAACCTTCGAGATGTGGTTCTGCTTGGTGGTCCTGCACTAGCTGCACTCCTGTCAGCAGTGGCGTCATGACTTAAGTTCCAGTTTCAGTGAACTGTCTGCACAAGGGCTTGGATGTTTGGACCAGGTCAGGACATTCACTGCAGCACTGATTTTTCATTATAAACACTGTTGCACTTGTCCACTGACAGAAGATTACTTTTTTGGCCCAAGGTCATACAGTTATCAGAGACATAGATAGGATTCATGCCCATTATCAATACTCTTAGCAGCTATGCTGCTCTACTTCCCAACAGGTATGACAATCGGTGCCGGAACCTGAGCAAGGGGCAGGTAGCCCAGAAGCTGATCAAGGACCCCAAGCCTGCTATCCGTTTTCGCCTGGAGGAGGAGGCACCAGCCTTCCAGGACTTGGTGTTCGGCTGGAATCAGCATGAAGTGGCCAGTGTAGAGGGGGACCCAGTCATCCTGAAGAGCGATGGCTTCCCCACATACCACCTGGCCTGCGTGGTGGACGATCACCACATGGGCATTAGCCATGTGCTGCGTGGCTCAGAGTGGCTGGTCTCCACCTCAAAGCACCTGCTCCTCTACCAGGCCCTAGGCTGGTCACCGCCTTACTTTGCCCACCTGCCCCTGCTCCTCAACAAGGATGGCAGTAAGCTGTCCAAGAGGCAAGGGGACATTTTCCTGGAGTATTTTGCTGCTGCCGGCTTCCTCCCAGATACCTTGCTGGACATCATTACTAACTGTGGCTCAGGGTTTGCAGGTACCCACTCACCTGAGAGGTCACAGTGGGACCACAGCAGTGAAGAGCCAAGGCTTGGGTCCAGGCCCACTTGGTCCTCAGTCCACTTGTGCCACTAACCAGCTAGATGAACTTGCACAAGTTTACTCTTTCATTCCACAGATATTTATTGAGCTAGACACTGTTATGTACTGGAAGTACAACAGTGAACAAGACAAGCTCCTTGACCTCAAGGAGCTTATGGTCTCTGAGCCTTGGTTGCTTCATCTGTAAAATGGGACTAAGTGTCTACCTCTTAGGTGTAAGTTAGGATTCACGTAGCTTATGAGTGTAAAGCCCTAGCACAGTATCTGCTACACAGTAGGCACAAAAACTACAGCTTCTCTGTTTATTTCAATTATTTAGTACTATAACAGTATTACTAGTATTACTGTGACCCCAGTTTATTCCAGTCTGAACTCTTATCCTTGGCCCAAGACTTAGAGCTGAATCTTAGAGAAGCACCAAATAGGATGACCTCTTTCTGGGGATGATTTCCGAAAATGAGACCGTAATAGTTTGCTTATTGTTTATTCTGCTCTTATTTAATCCTTAAAATAGACTTGGGAGGTATGTATTATCTCCACTGTTTGTAAGAGGATTGGGAGGCTCAGAGAGGATAGGTAACTTGCCACTGTCACACAGCTAGTAAGGGATGTGGCAGGGGCTCATTGTAGACTGAAGTCTGACTGCAGTGCCCACTGGTTGTGTGGGACAGAGCTGTTGCTTCTGAGAAGGCACCCCCAGCACAGCTATTCTTAACTCTGGCTGCACTCTGGAGTCACCCAGGAAACTAAAACACATGCTGGTGCTCAGACCCCACCCAGAACCATGGAATCAGAGTCTCCTGAAGTATAGCTAGACAGTGGGCATGCTGCTCCTGCAGCTCATTCTTCTGAGGGCAGCGAGGGTGGGTTAAGCCTCATTGTTTTCAAACCGTTTGTTTGTTTGTTAGTTTTTTTCCTTTAACGACAGAACCCTTTCTGCAAGTGAAAACTCATTTGGGCCTTTGATGTCCCTTTGATGAAAATAGGATGGGGAGCCCAGAGCATGCTCACTCAGCTTCCAACACTTAGCTTCTGTTGTAGTTAAAGCAGAGGGAAAGAGGGAGGAAGAAGGGAGTTGAGCAGCTGGACTTACCTTGCTTGCAGAGAACCAGATGGGCAGGACCTTGCCAGAGCTGATAGCACAGTTTGATCTGACACGGATCACCTGCCACTCAGCCCTGCTAGACCTGGAGAAGCTCCCAGAATTCAACAGGTGAGTGGGGGACTAGACTAGAGAACCCCTAGTGGAAAAGGGCTTTCTTGCTGATGATGGGTCCCCACACAGAGGGTCTTGTGGGCTCTGGAGTTGCATACACCTGATTTTGACTGTGGGCTCAGGTGTCTAGTGCTGTATGACCACAGGTGGTCACCTGACCTCTTCAGGCTTTTGTCTCCTCTTTTGTAAAATGAGGCTAATAACACTATTCACCTTATGCAATTGTTGTAAGAGTTGAGTTAAATGTTGCATCAAAGCATTTGCACAGCCCCTGGCACATAGAAAGTGCTCAATCAATGGTAGGTATTATTTATCATTACCATTATTTCTGGGCACCCTTCATATAGATTCTGTTGACCATCAAAGCCTGGTGGGGAGCATCTTCATTTTAGAACCACCCCCCCACCTGCCAACACTAAACGAGCACTTTCTCATGCCACCTGTTTCATGTTTCAAGTGGTCCTTCACTGAGAAACCTCCAAACATACTTACAGTTCCCATCATTGTGGACATGTCCAAGTCTAAGGGCATGGGTGGCAAAGCAGCAAGCAGGTTTGTAGCACAGTTGCAGGGACTCCTTGACATCTTCTCTTGAGCACTGATTTGGGGACAGACTCTCCTTGGTGCCGTCCTGTGAGGTCAGTTGTATGATTTTTCCCTATTTTACATACGAGGAAACCAAGACAGGAGTTCCTACCTGACCCAAGTTTACTCAGTAAGCAGTGCACAGCTCTTGAATGGGGCGTTCAAGAACAAATGCAATATACATATTGAATGCAACTTGTACTCTACCTTATGGAGAAAGCAGTATGTCAGGAAGATGGGGCAAGGACTGAGGGATTCTTTGTGACCCGCTCTAGTCCCCTTGAAGCACATGGGATGTCCAGAGGAGGACTGAAGTGGGCTGTTGCTTAGTGTGAATTGGGGAGGAGATATGGCTTTGGGATGCCCACAGGTTTAATGCAGCTGAAGCTGTTATGTTAGATGTCCCAATACCCAAGGCGTTGCTATGGTTAGTTTATAACAGTAAAGAGAGCAGTATGGCTGGCAGCAGCAGTGCTAGTGCTGTGGCGGGAGGTAATAGCAGTGATGAAGTCATCCAGCACTTACTGTGTCCCAGGCCCTGGGCCCTGCGTGTGTTATCTCAGGTACAGACACCAGTTCTTTGACTCCTTTCCTTCTTCCCTCTCCTCTAGCTACTAGGGGCATCCTAGAAATAGTCTCAGTACCAACTTCATGTGATTTTTTTTTTTAATTGCTTAAAAAAATCATTATTATGTGTTTGGCCACTCTGCTCCAGATAGCTTCCCAGGGGCTCTCCCCCTCCCATGCTCTTGACATGCTGAGGCCTCTGTTCAGAGCCCTGCCTATCTCCAGCCCCATTTGTGGTAGCATTGCAGGCCTTATGCTCAGTGTTTTACTGATAGGTCCTCATTTAATCTGCACAACGCCCTGCGAGGGAGGCCCACTGTTGTTCCCACATTAGAGGTGACCATCCTGAGGCTCCAAATGGTCATTTAAGTTGCTGTGACAACCTGGTGGGGCTTGCCTCACTCGTAGGCCTGTCTAGTTCACAGAGCCCATGAGATGTTGACCCACCCCTGATTGCCTGCTTTTCTTCCGTGCCAGCGACAAGGGTCCCTGCCTGGCACTACTCATTCTTTTTATCTCATGTTCCTCTACATCTGCTAGGGACAGGGCGAGGGCAGCCTAAAGAGGACCAAGGACTGACGGCCCAGCTGGAGGGTTGGAGTCTTAAAGGCTTTGCTGCCTCCAAAGGAGAGAACAAGACAGAAGAAATCTGGAGGGGGGGGAATTTTTTTTAATTTTTTTAATTTATTGATTGGTTTTTAGAGAGAGTGAAACATCGATTTCTTGTTCCATTTACTGATATATTCATGGGTTGATTCTTGTTTGTTCCCTGACCAGGGATTGAACCCATAATGTTGGTGTGTTACAGCTACATAGGCGAGATTGAACACTCTGAAGTGGTGTATAAAGTTAAGCAAAGGATTTTAATAATGGCCAGGAGTTGGGCAGACCCTGAGCAGGTCTCTAACATGCTTCAACCTACAATGGAGTCTAAACGCTGGGTTTTTATACTGGTGCAGTCTCTTTGTTTCTTCTTTGGCGGGAAACAGCCTTAGGAAGAGGGGGCTGGGCAGGACTGCAGGAATGTCTTGGCAGTAACAGGAACAGAAATTAGCAAGGCTATAAGGTTATCTTCGGCGGCAGCATAGCTTTTCAGCCAGGGACGAACTCCCTGTGAAGCAATTTATTTTCAAAGGGCTAGACATTCTGCAAAGCACAACCTTCACAAATGTTATAAACCAGACACAAGCAAGCAAATGGGGGGTGATAGAGGCTGAGGTGCTTTTAGCTTGTAAATCACTAATTGCTATAACACTCCTTCTTACATTCCTTTTTCCAAGGCCTTTTAGCAAGTCCTTGCTACTTCTTACAAAGAATATTTAAAGCCCTTACATATTGAAACTTTTTACAGGGAATATTTGTTGCCCCTACAGGTGTATCAGGATGATACTCTAAATGAGCTACCCTGCTAGGACTGTGAGGGGAGAAAATTTCAACCAATAAAAAAAACCTGAACTTTTAAACTGGGAGCTTTGAATTCAAACAACTCTATCCCATTGCTCTTCTTTTTTTTTTTTTTTATTTAATATATAAGTGCAGTCATGCAGTATGTTTTCATTTTTTACTTTTTTTAAAAATAGATTTATTTTTAGAGAGGGGAACGGAGGGAGAAAGAGAGGAAGAGAAACATCAATGTGTGGTTGCCTCTTGCGTGCTCCCAACTGGGCACCTGGCGTGCAACCCAGGCGTGTGCCCTGACTGGGAATCAAACCAGCGACCCTTTGGTTTGCAGGCTGGTGCTCAGTCCACTGAGGCAGACCAGCCAGGGCCTGTTGCATTGCTCTTAATCCTGGAAATCCATTTTGTTCTCTGGCCGTTTGTACCAGAGTCCATGCTTCAAGCTATAAGAGAAAGGAAACACTCCTGATTCTGCTTTGTAAATGGGTGCCTGTAGAGGTCAGGCAGGTGGCCCAGGGGATGGCAGTGGGCCAGGAGAAAGACAAGAGGTTGGGAGGAGAGAGGGACTGCAAACCAGAAAGTTCTGTTATTCTAAACTGGGCAGCCTCTACTCTGCTCAAGCCAACTGAAGCATGGGGAACGAGGCTTTGCAGCCAGATCTGATTTCCCAACAAGAGAAGTCAAGAGTCCTGGCTAGTATGGCTCAGTAGATTGGGCATCAGCCTGCAAACCGAAAGGTTGCCAGTTTGATTCCCAGTCAGGGCACATGCCTGGGTTGCAGACCAGGTCCCCATGTGGGGGGGTGTGAGAGGCAACTGATTGGTTGTTCTCTCCCTCTCTTTCTCCCTCCCTTTCTTCCCCTCTAAAAATAAATAAAATCATTTTATAAAAAAAGAGAAGTCAGGAATTTCTTGTGTGATCTCTTTCTAGTTAAAATGTTAGCTACTATTTTAAAAGCACTAAAACAGCATGTCTCTAGGTTTTTTTTTTAGTTTGGGGTTTTTTGTTTGTTTGTTTGTTTTAGAGAGGGAGGGAATGAGAGAGAAAGAGAGAGAAACATTGCCTGGTTACCTCTCGCACACCCCCAACTGAGGACCTGAACTGCAACCCAGACTTGTGCTCCTGACTGTGACTCAAACTGGTGACCTTTCAGTTTGCAGGCCTGCTCTCAATCCACTAAGCCAAGCCCCCTCAGGCTCTAGGTTGCTTTTAAAAGCTACCTGTTTAAGACCTTAGCCAGATTTCTTTCCTTCTGTGAGTATAAAGGGAATTCCTTTGGCTGTTCCCACAGGCTGCACCTTCGTCGCCTGGTGAACAGTGAGACCCAGAGGCGCCATTTGGTGGGAAAGCTACAGGTGCTTGTGGAGGAAGCTTTTGGGAGCCGGCTGTCAGACAGGGCGGTCCTGGACCCAGCCTATATGGAGAGGATCATCCTGCTGAGACAGGTGTGGGGGTGGGAGCTCGGGAGACTGCAGCACCCCCATTATTCCCCTTCCAGTGTGTCAGCCCTGTCCCCAGTGCATTGAGTGGCCGCCTCTTCCTCTAGGGTCACATCTGCCGCTTGCAGGACCTGTTGTCCCCAGCACACTCCTACCTGTGGACTCGTCCTGCTGTGGGACACGCACAGCTGTGTGCCATCTCAGAGAAGGCGGATGTGATTGCCAAGCGTGTGCTGGGGTGAGTTCCTGCACGCCAAGCTCAAGGTTCTGCACCCTCCTACCCTCTTCCCCCAGGGTGCCCTTTACCCCAGGGCTTGTCAGTTGGGCCTGCAGCACAACCCATGGCTAGTGAGACATTCTTGGTAAGCTAATTCCTCACTGACTCTTGGTAGGAGGGCAGCCCAGAGGAACCCAGGCTCTCCCTGGAACAGGTGATGCATTCAGTCCCAGTTAGTTCACCTGCCCAGATTACTTTACTTTGGGCAAGTTACTGCACCTCTTTGAGCTCGTTTTCTCATCTGAAAGGTGGAGATGATACTAGTTCTTACTGTAATAGTACCAGAACATTTTCAATGACGAAGGTGGGAAACAACTGTGGAGAAGAATGAATGACTGGTCTGGGTAATTGTACTGGTCAGAACAAGGGCTGACTTGGGGTTTAGCACAGGGTCCAAAGAATATGTCACCAAGACCCAATTTCTCTGTCTATCCCTTTGATTTCCTGCCCACACTCCGTACTGGCTGCTCTCTCTGCAGAGACTCCGGACAAGGTAGATGGAGGGTGGGATTCTCTCCCAACTAATGAGTATATTTCTCTTTACCTAACAGTCCAGGGGTGAGCTGCTTTCCTCCACATCTCCAAGGTCCTACCATCCTTAGATTTTGCTCTTGTACATGTGCTCCACAGTGGCTGAGGGACCACCCAGGATTCAGCCAGAGCAGGAAGGAGAAAAGGAGGAAGTAGACAGGGCATTCCTCCCCCTTATGAACCTGGCTTAAAAGCTACATATTCATTTCCACCTGAATCTCGCTAGCTTATGGCCACACCAAGCTATAAGGGAGTCTGGAAAATGTACTTTTTTTAACTTAGCAGCCATGTACCCAGCTAAAAATTTTGTTACTATGTACAAAAGCAAGAAAAATAACTTGTCTAAAATGACACAGCTAGGCCCTGGCCAGGTAGCTCAGTTGTTTAGTGTCATCCTAATATGCCAAGGTTGCCAATTCCATGTCCAGTCAGGGCACAAACAGGAGTCAATCAATGAATGTATAAAAGAAACAACAAATCAATGTTTCTCTCTCTCTAAAATCAATTTTGAAAGAGAAAAAGAGAGAAAGGGAAAGAGGGAAGGAGGGAGGGGGGAAGGAAGGCCAGAAGGCCAGAAGGAAGGAAGGAGAGAAGATGATGCAGCTTGTAAGTTGGAGGATGAGGGATTCAAACCCAGGCAGGTGGGTTTGAGACCACATATCTAATGATACCACTCTTGCTTCTCCTTGTTATGTAGTGCTTGGACAGTGCCTGATTCCTAGGGACCTTCAATCTATTGTTATAATATACAATTTGAAGGGAAAAGAATACAAGTATGCCCTGATTGGTGTAGCTGAGTGGGTTGAGTACCCTCCCTCAAACCAAAAGGTCACAGGTTCAATTCCTGATCAGGGCACATACCTGGGTTGCAGGCCAGGTCCCAGGTTAGGGGTATGCAAGAGGCAACCAATCAATATTTCTTTCCCTCTTTTTCTCTCTCCCTTCCCCTCTCTCTAAAAATAAATAAACATTTTTCTTAAAAAAAGAATATAAGTATGTGGCAAGAAATATAAATGGTATAGGAGGGTTTATAGCAAAAAATGTCTTCCCTCCTGCTTCAACCCCTAACAGAAAGGCAGCCAAACCTAGCAATTTTCTTTGTGAATTGTCCATATTCTAGGATATGTATATATTACTCTATTCTTATAATTTTTAAAATTTTAAATTCAATATTTTGATTATTGATACATTCAAACCTCATAAGCCTGGGTTTAAAACCTAGAAATGATTAAAAAGATGTATATTAGGAGTCCCATTTTTAACCCTTGTCCCCCATTTGTGCAGTTCCAGAACCCTTTGTATGTTACTACCATTCTTTTATTTTAATTTTTTTTATTGCTTTTCGAGAGAGAGAAACATTGCTTTGTTCCACTTATTTATACATTCTTTGGTTGATTCTTTTTTATTTTTATTTTTTTAATTATTTTATATTGATTATGCTATTATAGTTGTCCTGAATTTTCCGCCTTTCCCCTCCTCCACCCAGCACCCCCAACTCCCTCAGGCGATCCTCCCACCATTGTACGTGTCCATGGTTCATGTGTATAAATTCATTGACTACTCTATTTCCTATGCTGTATTTTACATCCCCATGACTATTCTGTAACTACCTATTTGTACCTCTTAATCCCTTCCGCTCTTCACCCATTCCCCACTCCGATCTAGCAACCATCAAAACACTCTATATCCATGAGTCTATTTCTGTTCTTGTCTAGTTTTCAGATTCAATTGTTCATTGATTTGTATTTATTGCCATTTTATTGTTCATAGTTTTGATCTTCTTTTTCTTAAATAATTCCCTTTAACATTTCATATAATAATGGTTTGGTTTAGTTTTGTCTTGTCTGGGAAGCTCTTTATCTGCCCTTTGGTTCTAAATGATAGTTTTGCTGGCTAGAGCAAACTTGGCTGTAGGTCTCTGCTTTTCATGACTTTGAATATTTCTTGCCAGTCTCTTCTAGCCTGCAATTTGTTTTGAGAAATTAGCTGACAGCCTTATGGGAACTCCCCTGTAGGTAACTAACTGCTTTTCTCTTGCTGCTTTGAAGAGTATCTTTAACCTTCAGCGTTATAATTATGATGTGTCTTGGAGTGGGCCTCTTTGTGTCCATCTTGTTTGGGACTGTGTGCTTCCTGGCCTCGCATGTCTATATTTCCTTCACCAAATTAAAGAAGTGTTCTTTCATTAGTTTTTCAAATATATTTCCAATTTCTTGCTCTTTCTTCTCTCCTTCTGGCACCCCCGTGATGCGAATGTTGGACCTGTTGAAGTTGTCCCAGAGGCTGCTTATACTATCCTCGTTTTTTTGTCTTTTTTCTTATTCTTGATTTCATTGGTTGTTTTTTGCTTCCTCGTGTTCTATATCATTGATTTGCTTTTCGACTTCATCCACTCTAGTGTTGTTTCGTGTAAGTTGTTCTTTATTGCAATTAGTGTATCCTTCATTTCTGACTGGATCTTTTTCTAATGCTGTTGAGGTCCTCACTGAGTTCCTTGAATATCCTGATCAGCAGTTTTTTGAACTCTGAATCTGATAAGTTGACTATCTGTTTTGTTCAGTTCTTTTTCTGGGGATTTGTTCTCTTCTTTCATTTGGGCCATATTTTTTTGCCTTCTCAATTTGGTAGCCTCCCTGTGTTTGTTTCTGTGTATTAGGTATAGCTGCTTTGACTATGTGTCTTGGTAGTATGGCCTGAGGAAGTAGGCATCCTGTAGGGGCCAGTGGCACAGCCTCCCCTATCACCCAAGCCGGGTATTCGAGGTTCACCCTTTGTGTGGGCTGAGTACACCCTCCTCTTATAATTGAGCCTTGACCGCTGTTGGCAGATCAGTGGGAGGGATTTACCCAGGCCAGTCAGCTGCAAGGATTATCTGTGACCACTGACCACCAACCTTTGCCCTCTGTGGAGGATCAGCTGTGCAGGGCCAGGGTGGTGGTGCTCTGACGTGGTCTATAGTTGTCCACTGGGTGCACTGGCCCTGGGGTTTCCTGGGTGGTGCAGGCCAGGGTCAGCACCCACCTGTGTTTTGCCTGGGTCCACCCTTCCTGAGCTATAAAGCAATCTGAGATGACTGCTACTTGTGCTGCGCTTGGAGATTCCCAGGTGAAGCCAAGCTATAAATCTAAGCTGGCTGTGGCTAGGGCCAGCCTGGGGCTCACCAAGGCCAGCTGTTGCTTGTTTGAGAGGATTTAGGAAGTTGTGAAACATGAGCCAACACCAGCCATTCATATGGAAAAGCAGGTTGGGTGGGCCTGTAAGTTCGGTGGGGCAGAGTATCTGGGGATCTCCAAGGTGGGTCAAACAGTGTTAGCCAGATTGATGGTGTCTCAGATATGGCACCAGCTTGCCATATCTGAGGGTTTAGAAAAGGGTCAATGGCCTCTGCTGGCATTGATGCCAGACACTGCAGTTTCTCCCTGTGTATCATTGGTTAATTCTTGAATGTGTCCTAATGAGGCATCAAATCCTCAATCTTGGCATATCGAGATGATGCCCTAGCCAACTGAGCTAGTTGGCCAGAGCCTACCCTTCTTAATTTTATCTAAGTAATACTTCTTATTTTCCCCATTTTTCTTTATACAAAAGACACAATACAATAATACCATTCTCTGTCTTTTTTTTTTTTTTTTTTTTTGCTTTCACTTAATATATATTTTGATCTGTCCAGTGCTTAGAAAGCATTCTCATTCTTTTCTACAGCTACACCTATCCCATTATTATACCACTTTACCACCATTTAACACCCCTCCTACTGATGGACATTTGGATTGCTTCTAGATTCTGCTGTTACAAATAATGCTGCAATGAATAATCTTGAATAGACATCATTCAGTGTGTTTGCAAGTACAGCACCAAGATAACTTCCCAAGAGCTGTTGTTATGAGTAATAATATTCCCTTAATTTTGGACATTCCACTATAGGGGCTATTAGTTGTAATTCACTGGGATTAGTGTCTTAACTCCCTGTCCTGCTGCAGGAATTGATTTTAGAGGCAGTTTGGAGCTTTCATTCAAGGTAGGAAATCTGATACATAAATGATCAGAAGCTGCCAGATCTCTCCAAGTCCCTTCTGTGCCCATGCCAAGCTCTCAGTCCTGAACAGCCATTGTTTGCCACCTGGGGCCTGTCACTTTCATCTGCTCCTTGGCAGATTGCTTCCCCACAATGACACTAAGGAGAGTGTTGTATTTTTTCCCCCCACTTTAAATTTTATATTTTTGATATTTTATCTCTTCCATTTCATAAATAATAGCAATCATGTGACCCAGTTAATGATGCAGTAAGAATGATTACTTTGCTCTCAAATTTGAACTCAGTTGCTCAGGTCCTAGAGGTAGTAAGGAGATCTGTCTGCACTGAAAGGCTGTTTGCTCAGGTAACTCATGAACTTGGTACCCAGAGCCAGCAGGGCTGTACACTGAGCCAACCTCTGGAGTAGTGCCATCCAGATGCTGTTGTAAGTAGGTGGTATCAGAGTGGGCATCATGGACCAACTGCCTCAGTCCCTGTTCAGTGAAGGATAGACTCCCACCCTGCCTCCATCTCCTGCTCTACCTCTGCATCAGGGCTGGGGCGAAGTTTTTACAAATCTAGTTATAACTGAATACAGAATTTCTCTTGATCTGAAACATGATTTTGGGAGAGGATCTCAGCTGGACTGCCTGGAAAGAGCAATTTGCTTACCTAACTGAGCTTCAATTCTTAAGCTCTTCAATCTGTGGTCAAAGGATGGTTGTAGCAAGTTGGTGGCAGGGTCCTTACTGGGGCTGCAGTCTCTTGGTTGCTTCCTTTCTGCTCTTCTATGTCACAGCTCCAGAAGTCTCCCCTTTTCCCCAGTATTGAAGCTGTGTTTTAGATCATTTCCAAGAGGGCTTTATTCTTCCATCCTACATCTAACCCATTCCTGAATTTCTTTTTAGATCCTATTGCAATGTCTCTGAGCTCTTGGGTCTAATAAATATTAGCTAACTTTTTACTGAAGTATAAGAACTAATACTTTTGAGTACTTACTGCCTATTCAGGCAGTGTACTTAGTGCTTTACGTGTTTTGATTTAGCCACACCATAGTTCTGTGACGTGCAAATACTCTTATCATCCCCACATTACGGGTAAGAAAACTGAAGATAGAAGTTACATAAACAGAGGTAGCAGTTAGTAAATTCTCTTATTTTGGTACGCAGTTCATTTCCCTGTGTTATGCCCACATGCCTGGATTCTCTGTATATGTGGTTCCCTGGTGGTTTTTTCTTCCCCAACTTGCAGGGGGGTGGGTATAGTAGATGTTCCCTCTCTCCCTTCTTCCCCAGCCGGCCTGTGCTCTTTTTATTATAGCTGATACATAGTCTTCCATAGTTCTCCCTCCCACCCACTTGCCATTGGTCCATGCCCCTCATAGACTGTCCCTCTTTTAGGCTTTTAGAAGGACCTGGTACAAGTTTAACTCAGGACATACTGAATGCAGAACTGAAGAAGCTGTCAGAAGATCTGGCTGACACCAAACATAGTGACGTGATGAAACTCCTCCGAGTGGTCCTCAGTGGACAGATGGTGAGGCGGGCAGATGGGCTGGATTGGTCCATGGAGCTCTCATTTATTCATTTTGGTATCATTCACTGGTAGCACTGACTAATCTTTCATACCAAGATGAATGAGACATGAGCACTCCCTTCACTCAGTCATTCAACAGACAATACCTGTTGAGTACCTACTATGTGAAAGCACCATACTAGATACAGAAGATACAGTGGTGAATAAAACACATACCCCCTTCCTTCATGCTTCATGGAGCTGGCAGTTGATGAGACGTAACAGACATATCAGTACGAAAGAACAGACTCCAGGGATGCAGCCTCATCCTCAGAAACGAAAGACAGTGAAATGCAAACTCTCTCCTTTGGGGTTGGCCTGGGGTATGATTTGCAGTGAGGCTGGGCATTAATTCTTTGGCACTTAAGGTCATAGGAAATGTTTTCTCTTTTTTTCTTAGCAGGGACCACCTGTAGCTGAGATGGTGATGTCTTTGGGACCAAAGGAAGTGCGGGAACGAATACAGAAGGTGCTTTCCAGCTGACAGGATGTACTGGACACTGGAAGTAACCCCAGGAACCCATGCCTTCGGAGGGGAAGAGCAGGAGGCCTGGGGCCCATTGGAACCAAGAGTAACAACAGAGACTCTAGGTACACACCAGTGGCTCCATGTAGCCCTGTCCTCACCAGTTGACTAGGGAAGCCGAGCTTCTTCTCACCTCCCTGAATCTGGAGAGGAAGGCCTAATGTCTGGTTCTGATACCACTTTACATGGCAGAGGTTACAAGTTGGTTCATAGAATAGTCCAGAGAACTCATGTTTAGGCTGCCCAGGCTGCTACAGACTTGGAGGACAACAGAAAATTATTTTCTCATCATTCTGGAGGCTGCAAATCCAATATCAAGGTGTTGGCAGTTTTTCTTTCTCGTTGGTTTGCTGATGGCTGCCTTCTTGCTGTCCTTATGTGGTCATCTCTTTGAGTATGCCCTTGGTATCCATCCTAATGACCCAGTTTTACCTTCATCACTTCTTTAAAGACCCAGCTGCAAATAGTCACATTCAGCAGTTCTGGGGGTTAGGGCTTTAACATACAACTGGAGGGGACACAGTTCAGCTTATGACAGCTTGGCAGCAGCCTGGACTCAATTATCAGGCCCAGTTGGAACTTTGAGCAATAAAGAATGGTTGACAACCAAGGCTGGTCTGGATGTCAGACTTTCTTTGGACCTTCAAAGAGGAGAAGGTACTCATCTGTCAGGTGGGAGGAGCATTTATGTCATATACTACTTCATTTTCCTGGACTTGGGGCAGCCTGTCTCACTTCCCCTGGGGGTTGTCTGTTCCTCTTCCCCAGTTTTCAGACCTAGTCCTTGGAATGGGGACCTTCACCCTGTCTGTTCTGCAGTTTTTATGCATATTTATCACCTTCTTATACCTGTTATTTGTATGTCACTGTGAGGTTCTGAAATGAGATGTTCTTGGTGTGAAGAGAAATAAGTAAAAGAAGGACAGCGCGTGGCTACAGAGACCCCCTACAGGGCTTCTAGATGTCTCCTGTGTGGCAGCCAGCCTCTGAGAAGGAACCCAGTCATTGCTGCCTCGTGGTGCTCAAACTGAATAGGTCTGAGCTCAGATGCATCATGTTCTCTTAGGTCCCTTACTCTGTGGGAAGCGACTTCCACATGAAGGTACTCAAGCAGCCCTATGGAGATGTGCATATGATAAGGAGCTGGCACCTCCTGCCAAGTACACCATCTTGGAAGTCGGTCTTCAAGCCCCAGCTGAGTCTTCAGATGACCACAACCCTGGCTGATGTCTTGACTGCAACCTTCATGAAAAAGCCTGAGCCAGAACCACTATGCAAAGCTGTTCCTGAATTTCAGACACCCACAAATTATGAGATAATCGATATTCATTGTATAAAGCCACTAGGTTTTGGGCTAATTTGTAGTCGAGCAGCAAATAGTTCACAATGTCTCCTTCTCTAGGAGAAAACAAAGGGGAATAAAGAATTTGTTGAGACTTCTGGCCAAGGTGGAGGCCTAGACAGACATGCTGTGTCTCCCACCACAGTTAAGAAGGAATACAACTACCTCAAAACTAGAGACAACCAGAAGTTCCAGAAAATCGAGCTGCATGGAAGTCCCAACAAAGATATAAAGAAAAAATATTCATCCAGACAGGTAGGAGGGGTGGAGCCAGGGCGGGGAGGACGTAGTGTGGGGGTGACAGTGGCAGGCTGGTGGAAAGTGCAGTCACCTTTTAAAATAGGGATGGACACCTGGGGAATGCTCTCAGCACCAGACCAGACCACACAGCTCACGAGTCCAACGCCAGGGAAAATAAAGCCTGATTGCTTCTGACTGTGAAAACCAGTGGGAGTTGGGGTGGAGGTAGAAACTGCTTGTCTCTCAGTAGAGCCTGCTTGTTTAAAGGGCCCCAACAGTCCTAGAACGTCCGCAGACCCGATGGCCAGGGCAACAGCTAGAGAGGTGCCAGTCCCATAGAAGAAGTGGGAAAAGTGCCTGGACAAGGACCGAGTGCTGAACAAGCCGCATTGTTCCCTCTCAGACCCTTCCCCCACACACAGCACCACAACGTGGTAAAATGGGTCACCCGTACTGACAAACACCTAAGGATCCGCTCCTTAAAATGTAACAGGTGCAACAGCTCTACCGAAGACACAGAGGTAAACAAAACACAGGAGTTTGTCAAGACGAGGAGACAGAATTATGGCCTAAAAGAGAACAGACCAAGGTTTCTGGGAGAACTAAGCAACAAGAAGATAGCAAACCTAACATATAGAGTTCAATACACTGGTGATAAAGATGTTCACAGGTTTGGCAGATATGCTTAAGTACAGCAAATGCATAAGTGAAGAGTAAAGGCTATGCTAAGTGAAACGAAGGAAAGCACACAAAACCAATGGTGAAGGGAAGCAAACCAGGGTTCAAATCAATGATTTGGAACATAAGGAAGAAAAAAACAGTCATCAGTTACAGAATGAGAAAACAATAATAAAATGAGAGGCTTAGGAACCTTTGGGACAACTTTAAACATGCCATCATCCAAACCATAGGGGTGCCAGAAGGAGAAGAGGAAGAGCAAGAAATTGAAAGCATATGTGAGAAAATAATGAAGGAAAACTTCCCAAAGTTGACAAAGGAAATGGACCTACAATTTTGTGGGCAACCACTCCTCGTGGTTTAGGAAATTGTAACCCCAGCCTTAGCATGACTGCCGCCGGCATTCTGTCTGTGCTTGTCTTTAAATCTCAACATAAGGCTGTGAGTGGAACATAACTGATAACCACTCAGAAGGTTGCCATGGGAACTGGATCAAAGGATGCTCATGCTTTAGAATTTGCTCTGCTTTCTTTATCATTAATGTTATATAAACAATGTCTAACAAGGAGTATATGAAACCTTGAACCTGGTCAAGATGTTTTATAGACCCTGACACTGACCAGTCACTGTGACCCCTGAATTGGTATACGTAATCTGTTACTGTCAAACGCCTGAATGCTATTGATGATTTGTGAATTTTGACCTTGTATCTCATATGTATCCTCCTCAATAAAAGACATGAGGAATGAAGGTTTAGCTGCTGATCTCCACTGGAGAGAGCTGTCACCTTCCTTCCCTCAGACATAACAACGTGTCCTGGGTAAAAGTTTGTTCCACTGTGGTCATGAAGCCTCTGTTGGACAGAGCAACTTCCATCTGAGCCTAGGGTGTGTGAGGCACCTCTGCCATACAAGTTCAGGAAGTACAGAGAGTCCCCAACAAGCTAGACCCAGAGGACCACACCAAGACACATCATAATTAAAATGCCAAAGGTTCAAGATAAAGAGAGAATCTTAAAAGCAGCAAGAGAGAAGCAGAGAGTTACCCACGGAAAGGCGCCTATAAGACTGTCAGCTGATTTCTCGAAAGAAACTTTGCAGGCAAGAAGGGACTGGCAAGAAGTATTCAAGGTGATAAAAAGCAAGTACTTACAACCAAGATTACTCTATTCAGCAAAGCTATCATTTAGGATGGAAGGACAGATAAAATGCTTCCTAGACAAGGTAAAGCTAAAAGAGTTCATTATCACCAAGCCATTGTTATATGAAATATTAAAGGGACTTAAGGAAAAGAAGATCAAAACTATGAACACTAAAATGACAACAAACTCACGAGTGTCAGCAACTGAATCTAAAAAATAAAAACAAAATCCAACTAAGCAAGCCAGAATAGGAACAGAATCATAGATAAGGGGATCATTGGGAGGGTTATCAGCTGGGAGGGGGAAGGGGGAGAAATGGGGAAACGGTGCAGGGATTAAGAAGCATAGTTAGTACAAAACAGATTAGTACAAAATATTAATTGGAAAGGGTGAACCAAAGAACTCATATGCATGACCAATGGACATGAACTAAGGGAGATGGGATTGCTGGAGGGAAGGGGGTACTGGGTGGAGGGGAGCAAAGGGGAAAAAAATTGGGACTACTCTAACAACATAAAATATACTTAAAAAGTAAAAATAAAATAATCTCGGGATTCCAAGATGGCTGCAGAGTAGATGGAAGTTATACTCACCTGTCCTAGTGCCAAACTAGATTTATGCTAAACTATAGAGCAATCAACCTGAATAACCAACTGAAGGCTAGCTGAAGTGAAATACTATAACCAACAATATATAGAAGATTCCACACACAGACTGGTAAGAAGGATGGAGACAGAAAGGGCTGGCCCCTGCACCCACATGCAGTGGCTGAGAAGCGAAAGGGATAGCTTCGATAGTAAACTTTCCCCAGGAGTGTGGGGTCTCAACCCCATGCAGGGATCCCCAAACCAGAGCAAGAGACAGGAAGAAGAACCTGCATAGGATCTGGTGGAGAAAACTAGTGGGGATTCAGTTCACCTGGGAGAGAAGAGAGTCTGCTAGAAACCTAGATACCATTTCCCAGGGTTAAGTACTCCTATTGTTACAGCACAGGCCTGGGCAATTTACTGCCCAGTTTTCCAACTACGGGAACACCATTCTGCTGTACTTGGGTTCTGCAGAGGGTTTCTACTGGCTGCACGCAGTAGAGACATTTGAGGCACTTTTTTTCTGGAGGAGCTCTTGGTGGAGACTCAGTAAACTGTAGCTTTGGAAAGGGGACCATTCCCCATTTCAAGCACATGGCCAGTGTGCCTCCTGCCAACACCTGTTGAAACACGGCCTACCTTGCCACTCTGTGGCCCTGCCCTTCTGAGTTCAGTCGCATGGGGTGATCAGAGTGTCACAGAGAGTGGGACTTTGGGAGCATATCTTGGGGAGGCTTTTGTCTGGGAACCAGACAGGTAGGTGCTAGACTATATAGCCACATTACAGGGGGACACTCCTATCTCCTTTGAGCTCAATCTGTGGGTCCCACAAAGGGGAAGAAGTATCCTCCCCCATTCTACAGGATTGCCAGCAACATCCCCAACAGAGATGATTTGGATCTGCCCCTCTAAGTCCTGATGGTCCTGCCAGACAGAGCTCAGTTCCATGGTGGGGAGGGTGTGCTGCTCAGAGCTGGGACATTTGGAGTATGTCTTCTTCAGAGGTTATTGTCTGGGACCAGGACAAAGTGCTTAGTTCCCTCCTGCAGGCTCAGCCAGGATCACCCCAACAGGAGAGTCTTTTGGTCTGACCTCCCAAGCCTTAGTGGCTCCACCCTGTTGAGCTTACTTCTGCAGAGGGGACAGCTGGCTTCACCCAACCTGAACCTGTGGCACACCCCTTGGGGAGACGGAGTTGGAGATTCTGACAAAAACTCACTTGGCTGTAGAGTAGGGGCCACTTTCGCCTAATTGAATGCCTGACCATGTAGTCCCCAAGCAGGGGACCCACTAGCTCCATCCTCCCAACCACAGTCGCCCTGCCCTACTGAGCTCATGACATGTGGGTCTGGGTGTCATGGCCAGCCAGGGCCCACTCTACAGTCTTTCTTTGGAAGGCTCTCAGGAAAGACCAGGCAACCTTTTGGAGGTAGAGTAACTGATGGGTGGAGGCAGACTTCAGGGAGCCTTGGACCTTTTATAGATCTGCCTCCAGATCTAAGCCAGAGGAAGCCAACCCTTATAAAAAGATTGGCCCCCTACTATGCACACCCAGGCCCAGTAGACAGGGCCACAAACAGTGAATAGTGTAGCTCCAGATAGGTAGCCCAAAGCCAGTTACACACAACCTCTGACATCAACCCGTACCTGAACCCTGCATAAGTAGACCCAAAACCAACACAATCAGTGGTGGGATTCAGGCCACACCAGAGCTTGACCCAACTACCACACAAGTGGCATACCCAAAGGGGGATCAGGTAGCTACCAGATCCTACTGGGAAGAATTCTGCCTTGGGGACAGCCTCTGCACAGTGACTCACACACAATGATCAAGATTTATAGTCAGCCAGCGTGAAGGTTTAACTCCACCCATGAAAAGGACAACAACATTCAAGACACAAGTACAATAGGAGGGTGCACATAACCCAGAAGAAACATTCCTAGAGCATTGAGCTCACTGATATGGGAGATTGGGCAGCCCAACAAGAGACATACATCATAAAGCCATCATAACAAGTTTTGGAGTCATAGAGAGAAAGTTGGAAGAGAATTAAATATGCCCCAAATAAAAGAACAACGTAAATCCCACAAAAAAGAATTAAATGAAATGGAAGCCAAGATACCAGATGCAGAGTTTAAATTAATGGTTATAAGGATTCTCAAGGGCCTTAGGGGAAGAACAGATGATCTCAGTGAGAAAGAGATAATAAGCATTAAAAATGACACTGAATCCATAAAATAAAATAAAAAAAGTCAGAAATGCAGAATACAATATCTGAAATAAAGAATACACTAGAAAGAATCAAAGCATGTTAGATGAAGTAGAGGTTCAAATCAACAACTTAGAGGACAAGATAACAGTAAGCACTGAAGCAGAGCATCAAAATGAAAAGATAGTTTTTTAAAATGAGGAAAATCTAAGGCACTTTTGGGAAAACATTAGGCTTAACAACATCTGCATCATAGGGGTATCAGAAGAAGAGTAAGGGATAGAGGATCTGTTTGAAGACATAATGGCAGAAAACTCCCTAAACTGGTGAAGTGAAAGTCACACAAGTTCAGGAAGCATAGAAGTCCCAATCAACATGAACCCGAAAAGACCCACACCAATATGCATAATAATTAAAATGACAGAAGTTAAAGACAAAGAATCTTAAAAGCAATAAAAGAAAGTTACTTACAAGGGAGTTCCCATAAGATTGTCAGCTGATTTCTCAACAGAAACTTTTAAGAAGTGATTGGCATGAAATATCCAAAGTAATGAAAAGCAAGGACCTACAACCCTGACTACTCTGCAGCAAGATATCATTTAAAATTGAAGGTGAAATGAAGAGCTTCCCAAATCAAGAGGGCCTGGTTTAAGAAGAACTATATAGAGGAAAGTAGATATAAATATAAAATGGTAACAAATAAGTGCCTATTAATAATAAACTTAAATGTAAATGGATTAAGTGGTCATAGAGTAGCTGAATGTATAAGAAATCCAGTTTGTTAGAGTGTTATCCCAATATGCCAAGTTTGTGAGTTCAGTCCCTAGTTGGGCATATACAAAAAATAATAAATGAATGCATAAATAAGTGGAACAAATTGATGTGTCTCTCAAAATCAATAAAAAAGAGAAAACATGACACATATATGATGTCTACAAGAGATCCACCCCAGAACAAAAGATACACATAGACTGAAAGTGAAGGGATGAAAAAAATATTCCATGCAAATGGAAAAATATAAAAAGTTGGGGTAGCAATGCTTAGATCAGACAAAATAGACTCCAAAACAAAGGCCATAACAAGAAACAAAGAAAGTCACTGCATAATACTAAAGGAATTGATCCAACAAGAGGTTTAAACGTTGTAAACATACATTCACTCAATATAGGAGCACTTAAATATATAAAGAAAATCTTTTTGGATATTAATGGAGAGATCAACAGCAAAACAGTTACAGTGACATCAATGGATAGATCAGACAGAAAAATCAAGGCAACAATGACCTTAAACAGCACACTGGATTAGGTGGACTTAATTTATATTTACAGAACATTTGATCCAAAGCAACACAATATCTATTCTCAAGTGTACATGGAACATTCTCAAAGATAGGCCACATGTTAAAACACAAAATAAGTCTTAATAAAATTAAGAAGATTGAAATCATATGAAGCATCTTCTCTGATCACAACAGCTAGAGAGGTGCCAGTCCCATATGGGAGTGGGAGAAGTGCCTGGAAAAGGGGTGAGTACTAAGCAAATGGCATTGTTCCCTCTCAGGTCCCTTGTCCACATACAGTGTCACAACATGGGGAAATGGGTCACCTGTACTGATGAATACCTAAGGCTCCACCCCTTATAACAGGTGTGATAGCTCTACCTAAGACACAGAGGCAACAAACACAGGAGCCTGTCAAGGTGAGGGGACAGAGAAGTATAGCTCAAAAGAGGGAATAGATCAAGGTTCTAGTGGGAGGACTATGTGATGAGGAGATAGCCAACCTAACAGATGTAGAGTGCAAAACACTGGTGATAAAGGTGCTCCCAGGCTTGACAGATGCTTAAGTACAGCAAACGCATAAGGGAAGAAGTGAAGGCTATGCTAAATGAAATGAAGGAAAATCCACACAAGACCAATGGTGAAGGAAAGGAAACCAGAGCTCAAATCAATGATTTGGAACATAAAGAAGAAAAAAACAGTCAACCAGTACAAAATGAAGAAACAAGAATTGAAAAAAAAAGAGGAGAGGCTTAGGAACCTATGGGACAACTCTGAACTTGCCAACATCCAAACCATAGGGGTGCCAGAAGGAGAAGAGGAATACCAAGAAACGGAAAGCTTATGTGAAAAAAATAATGAAGGAAAACTTCCCAAATTTGACAAAGGAAATAGACATATAAATCCAGGAAGTACAGAGAGTCTCAAACAAGCTAGACCCAAAGAGGACCACACCAAGACACATCATAATTAAAATGCTAAAGGTTCAAGATAAAGGGAGAATCTTAAAAGCAGCAAGAGAAAAACAGAGAGTTGCCCACAAAGGGGTGCCTATAAGACTTATCAGCTGATTTCTCAAAAGAAACTTTGCAGGCAAGGAGGAACTGGCAACAAGTATTCAATGTGATGAAAAGCAAGGAACTACAACCAAGATTACTCTATCCAGCAAAGCTGTCCTTTAGAATGGAAGGGGTGATAAAGTGCTTCCCAAGCAAGGTAAAGCTAAAGGAGTTCATCATTACCAAGCATTATTATATGAAATGTTAAAGGGACTTACTTAAGAAAAATATAAAAACTATGAACATTAAAATGACTGCAAACTCACAACTACTAACAACTGAATCTAAAATATAAAAACAATATCCAACTAAGCAAACCAGAATAGGAACATAGGTATAGGGATCATCTGGAGGGTTATCAGGCGGGAAGGGGAAGGGGGAGAAATGGGGAAATTGTGCAGGGATTAAGAAGCATATTTGGTTGGTACAAAATAAACGGGGAAGTTAAGGAGACTATAGGAAAGGGTGAAGCCAAAGAAATTATATGCATGACCCATGGACATGAACTAAAGGGAGTGAGATTGCTGGAGGGCAGGGGGGTACTGGGTAGAGGGGAGCAGAGAGGGAAAAAATTGGGACTACTTTAACAACATAATCAAATATACTTTAAAAAATTAAAGCACATGGAGGCTAAATAACATGTTGTTAAACGATGAAAGGGTTAATACGAGATCAAGGAAGAAATCAGAAGTTACCTGAAAAGAAATGAAGATCAACACACAACTCAAAACCTCTGGGACACAGCGAAAGTAGTCCTGGGAGGGAAGTTAGTAGTATTGAAATTGGAAAAGTTGGCGTTCATGCTGCCTGTCATCTACCAGACCTAATAAGCAGAGACAGGTATTGAATCTTTATGGGTGCTTTATTCAGATGGTTGACGATCTGAGAAGACAGCGGCTTTGTACCCTAACTGATCATCTTAAATTCCATTATAAACAGGCCCTTTTTATAAAGAGAAGAAAAGTATAAGGGGTTTGCAATTCACGGAAAAGATTAACTGGATAAAAGCTGCAGTATTCCTCCATCTGTGTTTTGGGCAGTGGTCCTTGTACCCCAGGCCTTGGTCTTTGTGTCCTGGGCGGTGGTTGGTGGTAGCCTCACCCTGGAGTACAATGGCTGAGGTACCATCTTGATTGCTTGCAGTCCTCCTGAGGCACAAAGGTGGAACTGCTTATGGTGTCCTGGAGTCAAGATGCGTCATACCTCCAATTCCTGAAACACTAGTTTTTTATATACATTGATTACTAAGCTTATTAGCTGTTATCTGAAACCAAAATTTTCCAACAATTTGGTCCCCCATTATTCCCTCACTGTTAGTTTAAACTATCTTATTTCCATAAGATCAGTTTCATTTAGAAGCACTCATTTTGTTGTTGAACACGTATCTTAGCATTAGGAATACATTTAATAGCAGATCCACATAAGGGTCACATTGTATGCACCAATACACTACAATAAAGTACAAAACAGTTTTTAGCACACTTGACAAAAGGTGTACACTCTCCAGCTGGGGCTACTTTAGTGACTTTTAAGAAAAACATCATTCAAGAGCAATGACTTACATTCTTTTCATTAGTTTTTGTTTAAGCCCATGTTATGGAGAACTTGTTCCTTTCAAATGAGATGAAAATATTTGGGTATTTTTAGCAAATTTTTTTTAAACATCTCTGAATTTGCAGGAAGAACTTATGTTGAACAAACTTTCAGTATGTGTCTTATAAGTGTTTCTATGCCCCTCGAAAGCCTTCAATATTATACTTTATTTGCTTAAATAACATACTACAATATTTATAATTGGGAATCTGTGGTAACTAAAAAAGACAGGGAAATGACTTTCAGGTCTTCGTGAGGCTCGGTGGTCCATTGTTCTCCCAGTGCTTTCTTTACTCTGGTGCGATGAATCCAGGGTTTTATTTCTGCCAACTTTACCATGGTGGGGGTGGTGAGGAGTATGTTGCAAGGTCCAGTCCACGTTTCTTCTAGTTGGCTCTCTGGAAATCCTATCTTCCAGGTCTTGAGTAGCACCTTATCCCCAGGCCCAAAGATATGTAGCGAACCTGTGAGGGAGATGGTTTAATACAAACAAGGTTATTAATTACAGCTAAGGTCTGACTTAAATGTTGTAAATTTTCATTACCTTCACTTTGTGAGAAATGCTCACAATAAAAACTGGGACACAGGACTTGATCAGCAAAGCGAGGCCTTTACTCACAAGTCTGCAGAGTCGGGGACACTACCAGCCAGGAGAGTGTGCACACGAATAGACAAAGAAAACTGGTTTTATACTAATGTGATTAGCTCCCCCTCCCCTCTCCTTCTCTCCCATCTCTCCATTACTGGTTAATCTGGGTTTACAATCTAATGTGATTAACTCCTTAACTCAGGGTGTGATTAAATAAGGGTAATCTAGTTATAGGTCTATCTCCAACTTATTTGCAAACTTATCTAGCTATATCTTCCCATTTCTTTGTGTTTGGTGACAATCTTCCTCCTTTTTATCCCAGAGATATGTGTGAGGAGCTGCAGAATATCATTTCCTCGCCCCTTTTCCATGATTCATCTGTTAATTATCTCCTATTGGTTCCAGAGTCACCTGCTTGCTTCTTTATCTCTAACAACTTCTTGATCTACATACATATCTCTCACCTCAATCATAACCTGAAATAGTCGCCCATACACAATTTCATAAGGACTCAATTGAGTCCTGTAAGAAACAAGAAAACTGGTGACTCCCAAACTGTAACAGAACCTCTGGGCTGCTCCAATTGAGACAGAACCCACAGGCCATTTAGTTAGGGGCCCAATTGCACGCCGCCGGAATTACAACTCTCAGTACTAGACTTTAGTGAAAAGAAAAAGAACTGTTTATTTAACAGTTAAATAAATTTAGATTATTTGCAGATTTCTGCTGTGCAGTCTTATGTTCTTTAAAATACCCACAAACACATAGTTCCGCCTCCCCCTACCAAACCAGGCCAGCCTTAGAAAAGTCGGAAACACCGTTTCCCTACTTCCTAGGCACAGTTCAGCTTTACCAGCAGCTGCCAATCACTCACATCTGATTGGGGAGGTCCTTTCTGTGCTGTGGTGCCCTCCAGCTCTCAATGCAGAACCGCCTGGATTCTCAGCCTCCTTGTAAACTGCCTTCTTCCTGCAAACCGCGTGGATCGCCTCTCCTTCTCAAAACCACATGGAGAACTCATCTTCTTTAATCCGAATGGAAAACCTAGCCGCATGGAGGGAGCCTGCGCGAGAGAGCAACCTGGAGAGCCCCCTTATATATCCCTGACTGCGTCCTCTGACACAGTGGGTGTTGCAACCAGTTCTGACCATTCACAGAACCCTATGCAGGCTCTGTAGGCTCCTTCTGCACCATCCCACAATTCAAGACTCCTCTGATCTTCTTGGGCCTTGGAAGTATCAAAGCCATTTTTCATAACAAAGACACTAGCAACTAGCCCCAGGCATGCAAAGGCATCTTAAAAGCTGCTTCCTTTTCCCCATCCCCCAGACGCAAACTCTGGGGTTTTGGACACTCCTGTTTCTGTAACAAAACCAGTAGAAAATAATTAGCAGCAAAGGGCAAATGTAATTAGAGGGTCTCTGAGTCAGAGTTCACAGTATTAGCATATTTACAAATCAGAAAAGCAGCATTCTGCAGCTCAGCACAAATGCTTTTGAGGACAAAGGATATCTGAGTCAAAGCGGGGGTGATAGTCATTACCGAACTCCGGGAAATGGGAAAATGTAGCTAGACAGCCCAGCAAACAAGATGAGAAATTTCAAAGAGCTGGAGACAGACCTATAACCAGATCATCCTCAGTTAATTATCACCCTCAGTTAATTTAATTAATCGTGTTAGATTGTAACTCCGGAGTATCCAGCATGGAAAAACGTACAAGGAGCAGGAGGGGGAGAGGGGAAGCGGGGGGGGGAGGGGGCTTTACTCGCATTAGGATAAAAGCAGCCAACTCCATCTTTTCGGCACACACCTTGATTTGGCTTTTAGGCTGCACCCAGAGCTGCAGATCTGTGAATAAACAACTGCCTCAGTTACCGCTCAAGTCCTGTGTCCTTGTGTTTTATTGTGAGCATTTCTCACAGTCCCACTTCAAGGAGCCACCTTTACCCTGAGCAGGGCAATATGTAAAGCTTTATCCCAGTGGAGATGAGTTTCTTATCACAGCTTGGCTATATTTTTCTTCAAGGTGTGATTCGTCTTCTCTAGCTTCCCGGAAGCCCGAGGTCTCCATGCCTTGTGGAGTCTCTACCTGATTCCTAAAAGTTTACTAACCTTCCATGTAATTTCTGAAACAAAGCAGGTCCATTATCACTCTGTATGCTGCCAGGAAGGCCAAAGTGAGTGATTACTTCCTTCAATAAGGCTTTCACTACCTCCGAGGATTTCTCAGTTCTAGTAGGATGGGCCTCTACCCATCTTGAAAAGGTGTCGACAAAGACTAGCAAATATTTTCATTCTTGGACCCTTGGCACTGTTTAGGTAAAGTCTATTTGCCAATCTGCAAGTGGACACTGCCCTTGGTATTGTTCCCCTTCTTTGTTTTAATGGAGATCTGTCTTGGGGTTGTTCTTCTGGCACACAACACATCTAGCAGTTATTTTTCATATGGCTTTAGAAATTCTGGGACTTGTGAGCCACAGTTTAATATACATGGTTAACGAGTCCCTTACATAGTGAATGGCCATATGCAAATGCTTCATGACTGGCTCTATTAAATGTTCAGGAAGCAGTATAACTCCCTTCTGATTCCTTCTTTATCCACTATTAGCTCCTCCTTCCCAAAACACCAGCTCTTAGCTTTCTCTAAGTCTGTAGTCAAATATTCAGGGTCAAATTGTGACAAGTCTAGAACAGGTAGCAAAGGCATTATAAATGTTCCTTTAGTAGCCTCTTTTGCTGCTTGATCAGCCAAACTGTTTCTGCTAGCCACTTCCGAGTCCTTTTTCTGATGCCTAGGGAAGTGTGTAACTGCCACCTGTAAAGGTACCTGAGCAGCTTCTAATAATTTTACAATTTCTACTGGCTGTTTACTCTCCTTTTTATTGGAGGTTAACCATTCTTTTTTCTTCCAGATGGAATCATGTGATTGTAAAATTAGGAAAGCTTACCTTGAGTAAATATACACATCCACTTTCTTTCATGCAACAATTCCAGTGCCCTCATTGATGCAAACAGTTCAGTTTCCTGAGCAGAGGTTCCCAGAGGGAAGGCCTTGGCCTCTACTACTCCTTCAAGAGTCACAGTTGCATACCCAGCCTTCTTGTTTCCTTCATCCACATAACTGCTTTCATCTGCCTATAGCGTCCAGTCTCTCTCTTCTAGAGTATGGTCCCAGCAGAGCCACCAAAATATGAAACTGGAAAAGCCGGCATTCATGCTGCCTGTAATCTATCAGACCGAATAAGCAGAAACAGGGATTGAATCTTAAAAGGCACTTTATTCAGATGGTCAGTGATCTGAGAAGACAGTGGGTTTGTACTCTAATAGACTGTCTTAAATTCCAGTATAACTGGGCTCTTTTTATAAGAAGAATAAGGAGTTTGGAATTCAGGGAAAAGGTTAATGGGATAATTGGATAAAAGCTGCAGCATTCTTTCATCTGTGTCCTGGTCCTGGTTCTTGTGCCCCGAGCTGTGGTCTTTGTGTCCTGGGAGGTAGTCACACTGTTACAGAATAGGGGTGTCTCCAAAAATCCCCAGAGCCTGCGGGTTGGGTGATCCGGAGAGGAAACAGCTTTTAAGATACCTTCACATGCCTGTGGCTAGTGTCTTTATTACGCAAATGGCTTTGGTTCTTCCAAGGCCCCAAGAAGATGGGAGAGGTTTTTTGACCATGGAATGGTATGAAAGAGCACACAGAGCCTGCGTAAGGTTCTGTGAATGGTCAGAACTGGTTACCATGCCCAATGTGTCACAGGATGCAGTCAGGAATTTAAAAACAAGCGGCAGACATTTCTAGGGGAGTATACCATGCAGCTTTGAAAGGAAAGGGGGAACACCTTTGCGGTTTTGGAAAGAAAAGGAAGAACTCCATGTAGTTTACAAGGAGCTGGGAAAACCACGTGGTTCTGCATGAAGTGCTGGAGGGCACCACAACACAGGCAAAAGCTCCCCAATCAGGATCGAATGATTGGAAACTGCCAGTAAAGCTAAAATTGTATCTCTGACTTTTCTAAAACTAGTCTGGTTTGGTAGGGGGGGGGGCAGAACTATGTGTTTCTGGGTGTTTTAAAGAAATATAAGACTTAATGGCAGAAATACGCAAATAATCTAAACCTATATAACTGTTAAATAAACAGTTCTTTTTCTTTTCACTAAACTCTGGTACTGAGAGTTATGCTTCTGGCGCGGGAAATCAAACCCCTAATAACTGAACAGCCCGTGGGTTCTGTTTCAATCGGAGCAGCCCATGGGTTCTGTTACATGACCAGCTATATGCTAGGGGAAGAAAGTTTACCCTGGGGGTAAGGTCCCATCCTACAATACTTGTTTTCCCAGTTTTGCATGTTGCTAGGCACCTGGGGCTTTCCACCCTGGTAACCTATACCTGGCCTATCATTTCTACTCTGCTCCTATCTGTCTATTCTATCACTATGAAAGCTCACCATCAAGGAAGGAGAGACAGACCAAGGCCCATACAAACAATATAAATAGAAAGAAGGGAGAACTTGGGCAGAAAGGGCTGTTCGAACACACAAGAGGAGACCCAGGAAGGCCTCATTGTTACAGAACCCCTGGGCTACTCCAGTTGAAAACAAGCCCACGGGCTCTTTAGTTAGGGGCCCGATTGCCCGCCGCCAAAATTATAACTCTCAATACCAGAGTTTAGTGAAAAGAAATAGAATTGTTTATTTAACAGTTATATAGATTTAGTTATTTGCGGATTTCTGTTGTTAAGTCTTATGCTCTTTAAAACACTCACAAACACATACCCTTGCCTCCCCACTACCAAACCAGGCTAGTTTTAGGAAAGTCAGAGAAACCATTTCCCTACTTTCCAAATACAGTTCAGCTTTACCAGCAGCTGCCAATCATTCAATCTGATTGGGGAGGTCCTTTCTGTGCTGTGGTGCCCTCCAGCTCTCAATGCAGAACCACCTGGATTCTCAGCCTCCTTGCAAACTGCCTTCTTCCTGCAAACCGCGTGGATCTTCTCTCCTTCTCAAAACTGCATGGCGAGAGCCTCTTAAAGCAGCCTGGAGACCCTTTCTCCAAGCCACATGGAGAAGGCCCCTTCACCAAGCCACGTGGAGGGAGCACACGAGAGCGAGACCCCGAGAGTTAGCGAGCGAGCAAGAGCGAGAGACCAAGAGAGCGCGAAAGCCCGAGAGCGAGCAGGCGAGTCCGCCAGAGAGAGAGCTAAAATGTCCGCAGCTGCTTATATATCCCTGACTGTGTCCTTTGATGCAGTGGGCGTTGCAAACAGTTCTGACCATTCACAGACCGTTAAGTAGGCTCTGTGTGCCTTTTCCATACCGTCCCCTGGTTCAAGACTCCTCCCATCTACCTGAGGCTTCAGATGCATTGAAGCCATTTTGCATAAGAAAGACATTGGCCACCAGCCTCAGGCATGTGGAGGCATTCTGAAAGCTGCTTCCTTCTCCCCATCCCCCAGCAGCAAACTCTGGGGATTTTTGGACTCCCCTGTTTCTGTAACATCATCAGGGTGACAACATAGTTCTGAAGCCAAGGCCGACTCAGTCATCCACTACCCTGACCACCCAAACCACTTCATCAATACCCATTTACCCTTTCCCCTTTCAGCTGTGGTTCCCAGGCAATGCTTTTGGTGGCAATCTGTCAGAGGTAGATATGTACGGCTAGACTGATTTTGGAAATGAAATAGCACAGCAACTGTGTGTCTTTATTTGGGGGAAGGATGGGACCTAAAGTTCTACAGGTACCTGTTATTGCTTCCATTGTTCACTTGGTCTTTCAGCAAATATTGGCACTGTGTGCAGGGCACATTCTAGGTACTGGGGAGAAAGAAGTGTACAGAGCAAATTCCCTGCTTATGTTAATTGGGTGAAACAGATAATGGGATATAGAGAATAATTTGTGCTTCAAAGGAAAATTATGCACGATCTAAATAGCACGCCATTCAACTCCTTAGCCTTTCCCTGTTTCAGGGATGTCTCGTAATTCCTTAGTTGTAGGTAACTGATAACTAGACAAACAATTCTTTTTTTATTTTTAAAGATTTTATTTATTTTAGAGAGGAAAGGGAAAGATAAAGGGAGAGACACAAACATCCATGTGTGAGAGTGTAAGGGATAAAGAAGTCAGTGACTCTCAAACTAGTAGGAAATAATTAACAGATGAATCATGGAAAAGGGGCCAGGAAATGACATTCTGCAGCTCCTCACACATATCTCTGGAATGAAAAGGAGGAAGATTTTCATCACCAAACACAGAGAAATGGGAAGATGTAGCTAGATAAGTTTGCAAATAAGTTGGAGATAGACCTATAACTAGATTATCCTTAGTTAAGTAGTTATTCACATTAGATTGTGAACCTGGATTAACCAGTAATGGAGAAATGGGGGAGAAGGAGAAGGGAGGGGGAGCTAATCGCATTAGTATAAAACTAGTTTACTTTGTCTACTTTGCGTGTGCATGCCCCTGGCTGGCTGTGCGCCTGACTCTGCAGACTCGTGAATAAATGCCTCTCTTTGCTGCTGAAGTCCTGTGTCCCGGTGTTTGGTGTTTTATTGTGAGTGTTTCTCACAAGAGGAACATCCATTTGGTAGCCTCTAGCATGTGCCCCAGCTGGATCTGCCCCACAACCCAGGCAAATGCCCTGATCAGGAATACATCAGGGGCCTTTTGATTTACAGGCTGGTGCTCTATCCATTGAACCACACCTGCCAGAGGCAGACATGCAAATTAATTCTGTCTGCTGGATGAACAGCCCTGCTGTTCTGTCCTGGTGGTAGAAAAGCTTGTTTTGTGCCCCCTTGCTCATCTGTTGCAACATTCCTTTATTCTGTATAAATTTGCCCCTTTGACTTCTCTTTTGAATGGATTATAACATCTTGGTTCCTGTATTTAATTAAAGTTAACGAAAAATATGTTTAACACGTGTTCATTTTATAGTGTATGAGAACCGCGACTTGGGGTGGGGGTTATCCCTTAACAAAATTAGCAAGTAAACATCTAGCTGATAGTGTAACGTGCTAGGAAGAAAATGAAGCAGAACAAGGAGGGTAGCAGGGCGTGTCATTCTAGGTAAGGTTGTCAGGAAAAACTGTCCTGAATCAAAGTGCTAAAAGAATGATTCGTTATCTGAGATTCAGATTTAACCAGGCGCTTTTTGTATGTTATCTGGCAGGCCCACTGCCGATGGACCGCAAGGCGCTGGCTCTGCAGATCTGGCCTAACCGGAATCTGGCGCCCTTGTCAGAGACAACGAAGCTGAGACAGCCCTCCCGCCCCGCGCCCGCCCGGACGCTGAGCTCTGGCTGGTGGGCGTGTCCGCAGCGGCCCTGCGTCGTCACGTGCAGACCCGCGCCTGCCGCGTCGGCGTCGGGAGCGAGCCAGTTGGCTGCGGCCTGGCGCAGGCGTGGCCGTCGGCCTGGGAGCGGTTTCTGGCCCATGGCTGCAAAGGCGAAGGCGGTGGCCGGGTCCGCCGAGGGACCCCCGGGGCGGGCGGCGGCGCTGGAGCTGTGGCTGAGTGAGTAGCGGCCGGCCCTGGAGGCGGGCCCAGCGCCGCACGGCAGGCCTGCTTCCGGCTTCCCTGTGTGTTCCTTCGGAAGGCAGCCTGGGCGGGCGGCCGGGCCTGGAGGGGTCCCGGGGGTCCGCGGGGCGGCGGGCGAAACCCGGACGCCAAGCGCGTACGCAGCCTGCAGGCCCGGTGCGGAAGGGTCACGGCAGGACTGCCGTTTACTGCGCCTGTCTGTAGCGCCCGGCAGTGTGCCACCCCCTCTCTCCCGCCGTTACTCCTCAGTGAGGTCCCCAGGGACGGCTTCCGGCGTCCACCGCGTTTTCGGAATGGGGACGTTCAGGCTTCAGGAGACGCAGTCGTGCACAAGGTGCAGCCTCCTCTGCTCTCGGGGGCTCGGAAGGGTTTCTGCTGTCGCCTTTCCTGCCCAAACAAGTCGTTTCTCATGTGTGCGCGTGTTCGCAATGGCCGCACCGCTTGTGTCGGGTCGCCTCCTGTAAGCTTTACACCAGTGATGGGGGTAGAGGGGTTACCACTTCGCTGTTACCGAGGGGGAGCTGCGAGCCAGAGAGGATGAGCAGTGCCCTCCTCGGGCCCTGCTAGGTGCTGGGCACAGAGATGCGCAGCGCAGGGTCCTCGCTCCCAAAGACGATTTGTAGTGGGGCCACACCTGTGACAACAGCCTCTTGTTTTTGTAATGCGCAGAGGGACGCGTTTGTGTAACTTTTTGCAGTAGGAGTTGGTTTGTTTTTCTGGGGTCTGTCTCAGTGGACAAAGCACTTGACGGGACAACGGAGGCGACAGCGTTTCAGAGAGGAAACGGCATGTGCAAAAGCTGGGGGACCTGAGGCTGGACCTTTCTGGGAACGAGTGGGTCAGTAGCGCTGCAGTGCAGAACCTGGAGAGTCTGGGAGAAAGGCTTCCCAGTCACCCGGGACAAGCTCTTTACGGGGCTTACATGCTGCGCGTGATGTGGGGACAGGGGTGTGCAGTTTCATTCTGAGAATTTGTGACCAGGTACACCTGTTAAAAGCATTACCTGCAGCCTGGTGGAGCTGAATTGGTTAGGGGGATGAGACCTAATGCAGATAGAGTTGAAACACTCGGTGGCACTTAGGGGCCCAAGTAGGACAAAGGCTTTGGGATGGATAGTAGAAATAATTAGCAGGCACAAACAGCCTTGATGCTCTAGAATGGAGGTGAGAGACATGGACTGTAGGGTAGATCCCAGGTTTCAGGCTCTGATGATGGGTTGGTTACAGATGCTTCACCTGTGAGGAAGAGCTGGTTTAGGGAGGAGGGGACAATTGAGTTGTGCAGTTTGTGGTGCTTTCGGCACAGTTGGAGAGGTGCTCTGTAGGTAGTTGGGCAGCCTCAGATCAGGCAAGAGCTGGAGGTCAGCTTGGGAATCTTCAGTCCATTGCCAGTGAACTTGAGCAGAGACTAGCAGACAGAGCATGCAGAACCTCATCACTTAAGAAGCAGATATGATAAGCAGCCTGAAGATGGAAGGAGAAGCAGACATGGGGGTTGGGGGTCAAAGCTAGGAGTTAAATGGTGGGAACCAAGATATTAGGAGGCAATGGAGAACAGTAGGCTTAGGCTGGAATTGCAGAAAGGTCAAGTGGGGTGGGTTAGAGGACAGCAAGTGCTGACCTACTGACCGTGGCGGAAGGAATAAGAGGGGATGTGACTGCCTAATGCAGTTCTTTAGCTCCAGCTGTTTTAGGCCCATAGAGTCCCAAAGTTGCTAGACTTTCAAATTTTCAGATAGAGCTAAAACCTGTACTTTTATGTGAAATCTTTTGAGTTTTTAAAAGCTGACAAGTACTTTGAAATACAGTTTGTCTAGTGCAAGGGAGGCAGAATTAATCTAGGGAGGTGTAGCCTCTGGCCACCAATCCCCCCCCCCCCCTTTTTGAGTAAAGCTTTTACAATATAGCTTTTATTTATTTATTTATTTGAATGGTATTTGAATGTGAAATGGAGGAGAGTAGCCAGAGGGAATTCAGAAGTAAAGGAGGGTTAAAAGGAGAGGGTTACCAGCGAGCACTTTTCTACTTGATATTTCTTTGTGGGAACTATCTCTCCTGAATTCTAGGTCTGATGTTCAAGCTATTGAAGAGGGGCTTAAAGGTACTGAAGATCAGAGCTAGAACAGAAAGAGATGACACAGAGAGGACAGGCACCTTTTGTTTTTCTGAGTGCCTAGGACAGGAGATAAGGACAATGTATATGCAAATAAGTTTGTCAGTAACATCCCTGTCCCCCCACTTAGTATTAGGGGCTGAGGGGGTTTGAGGAAGGTGGGGACATTTGTGAATGGCTGGTAAGAGAAACAGGAGGGATCCTGCTGGATACTTGGGAACAAGGTTTCCCAATCTCAGCACATTTTGGGCCTGACAATTCTGTATTGTGGGGGCTGTACTGTGCCTTATAGCTGTTTAGTGAAATTCCTGGCCTTTACCCACTAGATACCAATAACACACAGCCTCTTTCCAGTCAACAGAAAATGTTTCCAGACATTGCCAGATGTCCCTTGGGAGAGAGGAGCAGTATCACCTCTCCCGTCTCCACCTCAGATCCTCTGATTCCTCCTGCCCAACCCCCACGCCCAGGGGCAGAGAAGGTGAACTATGGTTAAACCAGATCTGCTGGGGGCTGTGAGTGCGGCCCTGGAGCTGGTACAGCAGAAGGACTGAAGGATGAGGGGGTAGAGAGGTTGGTATGGCAAGGAGAGCAATGTTGTTGAAGGATTACATTATGAGTCTAGGCTGGATGGAGAAGGCAGAGGACTGCTGATCTTGTCATGTGGCGCCTTGCTGTAAAACTCAACAACTAGTGTTGAGGAAAACAGGTCTTTATTTACAATATTCCATCCTGGAGAGGGCAGTGAGCACTTCAGCTCAGAGCCCTGTTCTCCCATGGGGCCCAGCACTTCCCTTGCTCCCCAAAAGGCTAGAAGCCAAAAACATGCCCAGAGGTTCCCCATCCCTTATCTGTCAGCTGTCTCCTTCAGGATCTGGGGCACGATGTCATCAGCCTCCGTATAACAGTCCAGGAAAACATGTGTCCCATTGCACTGGATCACGCATGGTTCTCTCTGTCATTTTCAAAGCCACATGGTATCCTCCCTTTTAAAGCAGCATGGAGTTCTTGCCAAAATACCTGCTGCCTTTTTAAATCCCTGACTGTGTCCTGTGACGTAGTGGGCGTGGTAACCAGTTCTGACCATTCACAGAACCTTGAGCAGGCTCTGTATGCTCTTTCCTCACTATTTTATAGTCAAAACCCCTCCCATCTCCTTGGGGCCTTGGAAGAACCAAAGTCATTTGCATAACTAAGACACTAGCTACTAGCCATAGTTATTTAAAGACATTTTAAAAGCTGTTCCCTTCTCCCCATCCCCCAACCCGCATGCTCCTGCGATTTTTGGGGACTTTCCACTCTGTAACAGTCTCAGGTCGCTCACAGACCTTGCCTCATAAAGCAAGGCAGTTGTGTTTCCAAGAGGGGAATGATGGTAAAAACACATTCCCCTTAGGTCATAAGGATCAAAGGAATTAAAGTCAGTGATACCTGTTACTATCATTAGTGTTGCAAGTGGCAGAAAACTTAGTCATATAGGATTACTGAAAGAAAAAAAGGAAAAACATGGGGACTAGAATTGGGGAGGAATAGTTCCCCAAAGGATCATCAGGAAGCTGTTATCAGAAGCTCATGCTTTAAAAATACACAGAGCAACTTCTGTGCATTCTAGAGCTTTTCCCACACTTGGATTATTTTGGTTAGTGTCACATGACCGTGTATGTAACTGCCTGATTCCTGTTAATGAGAAGTCTCATATGCCCTATCATGTGGGTGTACTATAGTTTGGCTAACCAGTCCCCAGTAGTGGATGTCATAAGTTGTTGCCAGCCTCATGCTATTAAAAGCAGACCCGGCCCTCTGGGTCTCTGTGATTCTAACCCTGGTAGGGTGGCTAGGGAGGCAGTAGCTTGAAGTCGAGTGCTGAGTGAATCCTTTCCACCTGGACATACTTCCAGGTAGTATGTTCTGTCTTTTTCCCAGCCCCACTTTCATGCCTCCCTTGGGGATCAGAAGTGTCTTGATTACATGTATTCTCTGAGCTTCTTGAGGACAGAGCTCATTCTCTAATATGGAGCCCAGCATGGACATCCCTGGTGTGGGTCTTGGGCCTTCAGCATGTGCTTATCGAATGACCTCTGGACTGGAGGGTTCAGTGTGCACCTGCAGAATAGTCTCCCTGTGAATACTGTTTATGGATTGAATTCCAAATGTCCCACAGCCTCAGGGCTCTCCTATAGCACAGACTGCTCCTAGCAGGCCAGAGGTATGACACTGGGTGGCAGCTGGTGGTAGAGGATTTTGCTTCTGAATTAGTCACTCTAGGATGAACCATTTCACTCACAGCTGGTGTTCTCAGTAGTTTTCTTAATAACTCACCATGTAGCCTATTTGAAATGCCTACAAACCTTGCTTTTATTAAGCAAAACTATGGCTGTAGTGTAACTTGTCCTGACCAAGTGCCAGCTAAATAAACCACCTTGGTGCCAGGGGTAGCCATTCTAGTGCCCTGATGAGGTTGCGATGGTCCTGAGAAGCAGGATAGGGGTTCTGTAAGTTTCTCCCTGGCCATGCCTGCTCAAGCTCCAGGCCTTTCCTTGGGACAATTGGCATCAGCAAACCTGGGCCAGTTGGCTTTGGTCCATTCAGACCCAGTTGCTATCCTCTGGGAGTCATGTTGTCTGGAGCTTGTCCAGGCTTCTGAAGTAGCTGGCAGGCTGGGATTATGTGTTGGGAGATGTAATTTCAGAACTGGAATGGCCATCTCCTGGAGTCAGCAATATGTCCAGCCAACTGGCTATAAACTGTGTAGCAAAAGATGAATCGTTCATTTAGTAGATGTCTGTGCCAATGACTGTTTTAGGTGCTGGAAGGTGAATGAGACGGACCTTCTTGCTTTAGGGAGCTGATAACTTAGTGGCAAGAAAGGCAAGGAAACTAGTTCCCAAAGATGTCCTACCTTTATCAAGAAACTGAAGACTTTACTGTGAGGAATGTTCGGGCCCTGGAGTCAGGCAGACTGGGACTGAACTGCAATTTCTGTTGTTTTCTAGCTTTGTGATTGAGCAGGTTTCTTCACTTGTAAAGTGGTGAGGCATGCTTGGAAAAACAGCATGGTGTCTGGTCCACAGTGAGTTCTTCAAGAAGACAGCTATGACTATTAGTTATTTGGAGTTATAACAAAACTTGAGTGAGTCTTCATGATACAAATAAAAAAGAAACGCCCACACTTTATACATCTTCCAGTTGTGTGGCCTTGGGTAAGGGTTTGGAATATGACTTAGCCTGTCAGAAGTTTCTTCTTTCTTTGGAAAGGCGGGTGCCTGTTGGTACTCTTCACACACCTGGTTGCAGGGGAGGCCACTGAGGGCTCGATTTTCAGGTATGCTGGGGCCTGCCTGCTGTTCTCTGCCTTTAGGTCCATCATGTGTTGAGTGCTGAATGCCTTTGAGGTGTCAGCCTTGACCTTGTAGTGAAACTGAAACCTCATGAGCATAAATGGTATAGAATTGTTTTAGCTGACTCAGACCCCTTAATCAGATTTTTTGAAAATCATTGCTTTAAAGACCTCATTTCATGAGTCATTACTTTGTACTTATGGGTAAGAAATTGTACTGAGTTCTGTGGGGAATATATCGCTTCTGGCTTTAAGAGTTTTATTCCCTTTAGGTGTAATTAGGCATGTGTATATATTTTGAAAGGAAAAGGCTAAGGCTGTGTGTTAAGTGATAAATTAGCTGTCTTTGCCCTGGTTGGGTAGCTAAGTTGGTTAGAGTGTTGTTCTGATATGCCAATGGTGCAGGTTTAATCCTCACGCAGGGCACATACAATAAACAAGGAATAGATAAGTAAGTGGGACAAAAAATCGATGTTTCTCTCTCTTAAAAAAAAAGTCAATAAAAAATTTTTTTAAAAAAGAGGTGGAACATATGGAGGAGCTTTAAAGGGGGAAAAATTGAGGAGTATATGGAAATTGATAATCCCATTCCTTTGCTTCCTTCGTCACCTTTCTCTCTTAGAGTGGAGTCCGTGGGTGAGAAGGTGGGTGATTGAGTGTCCTTTAAGTCTCACTGCTCAGCTGGGGAGACATATGACTTCCTCATGAATGTGACTTCAGTCCGGAAGAGTGAAACTCTAGCTGACCACTGAGTCTTGAGTAATGAGAAGGGGGGAGAATTAGCAGGGTCTAGAAGAGTGGGAGTGGAGGTTTTGGGGAGGAGACAGGAATTCAGATGGTCCTTGAACATCTGAATACATTAGAGATATGACCCTGAGAATTAGCCTGTTTGCAGAGCTTGAAAGAGCTTCTCTGTCAGGACCAATGAGATACTCATTGGAGAGGCTGGTAGGCCTGGATGTCTGGACAGTGGGGAGGAGGGAAAGTGTTAGGAAGAAAGTCTCAGTGACTCTTTTGTAAGAGATTGTGGCCTGCTTCATTCTGGGGGTAGGGATACGTGGGTGAGCATCCTTGTTGGGCCGCTGGGTAGGTTTTCTCTGCAGTTGCTGCTGCAGGAGGAGAATAGCTGCTACCATCCATCTGGGAAAGAAACATACAACCCCGTATTCCAGGGAGGTTGAGCATTGCTCCTCCCTCAGTGGACCATGGTCTCAAATCAGGCTTCTGATAATCCCCCCTGCTCCAGGTTATCTCCTGCCCCTGGTTCTGCCCTGATGCCCTTCAATGCTCAGTGTCCTCAGATTTCATCCAAGTATGAGTGTTCAGGTGGAGGACACTAGGACGATTGGATCTGGGTCCCTGGGAATGTGTACAGTAGCAGAGAGGCACAGCATTATGAGGAATGAAGATGAGGAGATATTTTCTGGTCATTTTAGACAAGCTGCCCCCACACAGAAGCTTCTTACATAGGATGGTCAGGGAACATTTCAGTAAGCTGAGGCTTAGATTTAGGGGTATTGCTTCTAAGGAGATGGTGGGATGATCAAGTGGAGTCACCTAGAGCCTCAGTATATTCTGGTCGTCCTGTCACATACCTATGAAACTTACAAGTAGCGTCCCAGGTGCTGGCCCCTGCCCATCCTCATTGTAGGGTCTCCGTAGGAAGTCCTGCCTGATGAGGGGTGTGAAGGCCTTCAAAGGCCAACCACTGCACCAGAAATGGAGCTCCTTTCAGGGCTACAGCTTGTCAACTAATATATTCATCCATTCAGTCAGTAAATGTTCATTGAGGCCAAGTCACGTGCCAGCGTCTCTACCTATGGTGGTGACAGCACAGGTATGGCCCTGTTTCTTTTAGCTGTCTGCCTGATCCCCTAGAGGTGTGATGTCATAGCCCTTGGCTGTCATATTTATTTTGGAGGGAAAGAGGTCAGTACTTCCTTTTATTATCCTTTCTTTAATTTTATTTTTTTGTTTTCTTGGCAGATAAAGCCACAGACCCAAGCATGTCAGAACAGGATTGGTCAGCTATCCAGAATTTCTGTGACCAGGTGAACACTGATCCCAATGGGTAAGGTGACTGTCAGGCTTGGCTCTGGGGGCACCTCAGACTAAGTGCATGCTAGTTTGCCTTGGGACTATTTAACAGCTAGGCTTTCTTTTTTTCCCTCCACAGTCTACTGAGAACATTAGTTTTATAGCTAGAGCAAACTCACATGGCTTTTTAAAAAAAACAGAATAGTCCTTTTATAACTGGCAATTATTTTTAAAAATTTTAAATAATATTATGAAACACTCATACTCAGAAGACCTGAATGTTACTGATAGAGTTAACAATGTGAAATAGATGAGTGTATTCTCCATAATTTAAATCTAACCTTTCTTCAGAAGAGATAAGAAAAGGGCAAAATTATCTTGAATTTTGTTGCCAAAGCATCTAAATAGGAGCTGAAGAATCCAGATACTCAATCTGCATGTTACTGACTATTCAGCATTTGGAAATGGGCAGAATGTTTGATCACACTGTCTACTCTAGTCTTGATCCGACAACAAACAGGGTCTGTGCGGCTCACGACCTGGCTCTGTGTTGGCCTGGGCCTGACTGCTCACCTTGGAGCTTTAGGGGTGGGTGGGCTGGGGAGGGTGATACGTTCTGGACAGCAGTAGTTGAAGGAAAGGTAGATGGGGGTTGGCTAGTCACAGTCCATCTCTGCTGTGACCAGAGCTCCTAGAAGGGAGGTGACTTTATGGAGCACACTTAGCCAGACCAGTTAGGTTTTCCCTGTCCACCCAGAGTCCGCGTGTCTTTATTTCCCCTTAGCCCCACCCATGCGCCCTGGCTGCTGGCCCACAAGATCCAGTCTCCACAAGAGAAAGAAGCTCTTTATGCCTTAACGGTGAGTTTGGCCTGCAGCATCAGCTCTCCTGTCCTGAAGCCAGAGAGAACCACGTCCCAGGCCCCAGGCCCATTTCGGTGTGGTGGGGAGCCCTAGAGACTTATCTCACTGGCCATGAGAAAGCAGGCCATAGGGGGGTCGGGCTGATTGTCCCATCCTAGGTCTGTTTCTAGAGGCAGCACCAAGCCCACTTTGTGAGAAGGAAATTAAGGTTTTATTTCCCTTCGTTCTTTATAGACCAGGCCTGGCAAGTTAAGTGCCCACAGAGCCAGAATGATGACATAAATGAGTGAGCCACTATGTGAGGATCAAAACCCAGGGGAGCACACGCCCAGTCAATGGAGCGTGGCTGCAGGGTGGCCCCAGCTGGCTTTGCTAGGTGTGAGTTTGGCCCTTTGTTGCTAGAACTTCCTGTTTTTTAGGAGAAACCATAAATCCAGATTTATATATGAATTTTCTAAAATGTTTGATGTGGGTGACTAATTTGAAATGTTAAATAGTAGTGTGGACTAAAGAATACATGTGTAGGTCCCACTTGTGTGCCAGCAGGGAACTTGTGGCTTAGCAGTTCACAGGCCTTACATACCAAATGTCATCTCTGAGGGGAAGTGATTCACCTGCCTGTAGGATCTCCTTCAAAGGTGGGGTGACCTCAGGCTACATATCTCACTGAGCTGTTTCTTGGGCAGAAACCTGTCAGATACAGCATGGTCAAATAGGTACAGTAGTCCCTCTCTATATTGTGGTTCACTTATCAAGGCCTCACTGTATTGTGGGATTTTAAAAAATATTGTATTTTTTCACTATATCGCAGGATTTAGTGGTACTGTATACATATGTTGTTAAGGTTACGTAGGTTTAAGAGTGTAGAATATGTTTAAGAAAATAAGTAGTGTTTATAAAAGTGTGGAAAAGATTAATAAGGGAGTGGGAAGGGTTATTAAGGGACTGGGAACGGTTTATAAGTGTGTGGAAACGGTTTATAAAGCCTTAAAATATATATAAATACAAAAATAAATGTAAGGTTCCTACTTCGCGCATTTTCACCTATCGCGGGGGCGTCTAGAACATAATACCTGTGATAAGTGAGGGAATACTATACTTTTTAAAAAAATCTGAAAATTTTCTCCCTTCTCCCAGACTTCAGTGTCCTCATAGTGCTAAGTAAACACTAGCCCTGGTTCCAACAAGTGGTCATCAGGTTTTAGATGAACCTGGAGCCAGTGATTTTTCCATTCTCATGGGAGTTCTATGTCTGTGCAGGTGTTGGAGACGTGTGTGAACCACTGTGGAGAAAAGTTCCACAGCGAGGTGGCCAAGTTCCGCTTCCTGAATGAGCTGATCAAAGTGTTGTCCCCAAAGGTGAGTACTTGGTCTTACCCTGCTTACTGTACTGCACCTGGCCCAGCCTTTAAACTCCAAATGCAGGCCTGCTCCTGGACAGACCCTACAGCCTGTCTCAGGTTTGTGAGGAAGCTGAGAAAGGAAGCCCTGCATGGGAAAGCTTTCTTCTCCAAGGTCTAGGACAGCCTTGCTGATACCTGCCCTCCACTGTCAGCATCTTCAGATTATTCTTCCTTTAAAAAATGGCCTTGTGGATGGGTGACCTAGAGGGGGTGAGAAACTCTAGCTTGGAGCACAGGTTTCCTGCTAAGAGACAGCAAGAAATATCAGGTGTGACTTTAAGTTTCATATCACTTCTTGCCTTGTCCTCTGTACCTTTCCTCCTGGCACCTGTCTTAGCTCTGCCATTCTCAGGTAACTGACATGGATGGAGCCTTTCCTTGCTGCTTCCCAACAACAGTTCTCAGATACCAACTGTATATCCTACAGTTTAATTCAGTTCAGTTCTGACACTAATTACCCAGAGGTAGTACATACCCTACATGTTCAGAACTCAGTCATACCTAGATTACTACGCCTAATTTAAACACCAGCCATGAGTCTCATTGCTTTTCTGCCTGACCAGCTACACATGTGGGGATTTCATGACCATCTCCACAAGGTTCCATAATTTAACAGAAAGACTCTAAAAGAATACAGGAAAGCACTGTACTTACTATATTATTATAAAGGATACAAATGGAAAAGATACATAGGCCAAGGTCTTGGAGGGAAGGGGAGCAGAGCCTACATGCCTTTCCTTGTGAAATTTCTAGGCACACCATCTTCCCAGCACATCTGTGTGTTCAGTCAGGTAACTGAACCTTGTTTCAGAGTTTTTACCTGGAGTTCTAGTATGTAGGCATGATTGATTAAATCATTGGCCTTGTGATTGAACTCACTCTCCAGCCTCCTCCCCTGCTGGGAGTCGAATACGGCTGAAAGTTCCAACCTTCTAGTCATGTGGTTGGTTTTTCTGGCAGTCAGAAACTTAAGTACCCATCCTGAGTGGTTAGCTTCAACTCAGGTGTGGTCCAAGGTGGGGCTCATTGTGAATAACAAAAGATTCCTATCACTCAGGAAATTCCAAGGGTTTTTGAAATTCTGTGCCAGAAACTGCAGACAAAGATGAAACATATTCTTTTATTATGCCACACTTGTCCCAGTCAAAAAATGAGTGTCTGCAGTGACTAACCTAGGCCAGTACATGGTGGGTTCTAATTTTAGCTGTTCTCGAGCTTGACTCCTTGAAATCCAGAAAGAGGCCTCAGTTTTGTGCCAGATGATTTGACCTCTCGCTGTGCCTTAGCTCTCAACTAGCCTTGGGTTGCTCACCAATCTGGGCCTCAGCAGCTGTCTCTTTTGTGCTACTGTGGGCTATGTGCTCTACAAAATTCCTTTCAGCTCTGTAATTCTCTTTCCTCTTGTTTTCAGTACCTGGGGTCCTGGACCACAGACAAAGTTAAAGGAAGAGTCATGGAAACACTCTTTAGTTGGACAGTCTGGTTTCCAGAAGACATTAAGATCCGAGATGCTTATCAGATGCTGAAGAAACAAGGTCTGACTATTATACCACATTCTCTTTCTCACAGTACTTGCTTCTTTTTACTTTTTTTGTGTGTTTTGGAATTTTTTGGTGAAGACTAGATATCTTGTATAGGACAGAGGAGATTGAAACAAGTACTTTTCAATATCTGGAAATGGGCAAACCTTTCCTTCTGGTGGGCAAGGGCTCAGTTGTGTTTGAAATTGTTGTTGCTGTGGTTATCCTTGCTACACTGGACTACAGATTCCTCCAATGTTAGCTTGTGTTTTGGGTGGGCGCTGATTTGCTAGAGTTTTTCTTGATATCTGCTTCACTCTTAGCAGTAAGGTCTTTCTTTTTCAGTACCTCAGAGACGTCTTATTCCCTTGCCTTTACTGACAGTAGGTGGTCCATTATTGTTAGTGTGGTGTCGTCATTTCTGCTCTGACAAGGCCTCAGTCTTAGGCAGCCACTGGGTCCCCGCTCTCATGAGAGACAGAGACAGACAGAGACACAGACACTGACACCCCCAGAGGTTCTATATTCACTTGTAAAGTTATGAATTTGTATGCTGTCCATGCCTTTCTGTGTCCTGTGTGGAAGCTGGACATCCATGTTCCCTCTCCCTTGGACTCTGTAGAGATAGGAACTGGATTCAAGATGGACTCAATGCACTCAGTGTTTTTAGGAGTGTCAGGGGTCTCACTGTACTTTTTGGGCCCTGAGATATGTGTGTGCACAAAATGATCAATATTTTTACCACATAGAACCCATTGACCTCTAGCCATAGGCTCTGATTCTGCTCTAACTCACTTGGCTCTGATGTCTTTCTGCTGGTTCCCTCGATTCTCTGGAGGGAGGATGCAGATTATACCCTGGGTGTATTCATTAAGGCCATTGACAATATTTTCCTAGCTGGGCAGCAGGAAACAGGGTTTATATGGGATCCTGCTGAAGTCAGTGGGTTACCCGTATCAGTATCATCACTTCATGGATTGCATGTTTCAGGAATCATAAAGCAAGACCCTAAACTACCAGTGGATAAAATCTTGCCTCCACCTTCTCCCTGGCCCAAGAGCGCCATCTTTGATGCTGATGAAGAAAAGTCAAAGGTAGGGAGCTCTTTGCCTGACCTTGGTGGCCTACCCAGAATCTAATCAGATCCCTTTTTTAGGGACTCCCTTCAGATAGCCCCTGGAATGTCTTCTGAGCCCTTGAACCAAAGTGTGGGAGAACGTGGTCTGGAGCAGGTTTTTATGAGTGAGGTGGCATAAGGTCTAGGGTGTTTTCTATAGTGTGGATGGTCGATCACACCCAATGTGTGTGGTATTGGGGAAGATGTTGGAGAGGAAATAGTTCATTATATGTCAGTTCAGGTTTTTTTAGTGCCAATAAGCCTGCTTTCACCCATTTTCCTTATACTGCTGTGTCCCAGAATCCTCAGACATCAGTAAAGAGAAAGAAGGGAAGGAAGGCGATCGAAAACCAGGCTAAGACCTGGGATAACCCTAGAGTATCAGTGGTAGCCCTGCTTTGGGTCATTCCTGGTCTTGCTCACGCACAAGGTCTGTTAAAAGTATCATACCAGGGAAGCTTGAGGCCACATGTGTGTCTCTGTGGTACCCATTGCCTTCCAAATGTACCTTGGTCCCCTTGGGTCCAGATGTTCAGTGGCCATGCATCCCTGTAGGCAGACGAGCAGGGCTGTGCTAGGTTTTGCTGCCTTTCATCTCCTGCTGGTTCCTTACAGTTGCAGAGGGTGAAAGAAATAGGGAGGAGGTAGGTCATGGACTTCTGAGAAAGAAAGAATCTTGAGTCACCTTGGGAAAGCTGCTTACACTCTCTGGGGCTCAGTATCCCCATCTTTCCTGCCACATAGTCAACAAAGATAGAGTGACTCCTGTATGCCAGGCATTCTGCTGGGTATTAGGAATCAGATTGCCAAGTTCTGTTACATTATAGAGTCCGTGGTCCAAGACAACTCAGCACTCTTGACATTTGGGCAAGAGTTTTTTTGTTGGGGCTGTTTTTTCACTGTAGGATATTTACAGCACCCCTGACCTCTACTCACTAGATGCCAGTAGCATTCCCATTCGTGACAACCAATTTATCTCTAGACTTTACCAAATACCATCCTTCACCTCTACCCTGTTGAAACCAGTAGTCTGTGAAGGTGGTGGAAGTACATGATTGTGTGATTGCAAGGATTTGGTCAGATAATGCATATGAAAAGTATGACCTCCTATTGTTAGTGTCAGCTCTTCTGTTGCTGACACCACACACTGGCTGTTTGACACCAAGGGGATTAGCTTCATCTTTTTCTGTTCACCTTCAGCTTCTGTCAAGGCTTCTGAAGAGCAGCCACCCTGAGGATCTGCGGGCTGCGAACCGGCTGATCAAGAGTTTGGTCAAGGAGGTGGGCATTTTTCCACTGGGTTGTGCAGATTCAGCCTTGGACAAGGGCTGCACAGTGTGTGTGCGCATGTGTAATGGTGTGGACACACCGTTATCTGGGGGAGGGGTGGACTCCTGGTTTGAGCTGGGGAACAGCCATGGGCTTCTTGAGGGCAGCGGGTGGTGACTGGAAGCAGGGACCATGCTATGCGCTTTCCAGGTTCTTCTGTCCAGGCATACAAAGCATTTCACAGACATCACTCTCTGTCCCAGTGACAGGTACTGTGTGGACAGAGTCCAGATTTGGGAACCTGTTTTTCAGAGAGTTATGGCTGATGGTACAAAGTAGTGGCTTGCCAGGCCCCCAGGTGCACTGTCTTCCCGAGGAACCCTGGCTTTGAGGACACTCTTCCCCTGCTGTGCAAACACTCCCTCCACTCAATGTTTAGTGATTTCCCTGAGCTTGCTCTCCACAGTGCAGTGCCCCCTTCTCACTCCCGTTCAGGCTTTATCCAGGGCTCTGCCCCTCACTGCCATCCTCTCCTTTCTCCCAAAGGAGCAGGAACGATCAGAGAAGGTATCCAAGAGAGTCAGTGCTGTGGAGGAAGTGCGGAGCCATGTGAAGGTGCTGCAGGAAATGCTGAGCAGGTACCGCAGGCCGGGGCAGGCCCCACCAGACCAGGAGGCCCTGCAGGTATCTTCTCTAAACATAAAAAATAAATAAGTAAAAAATTCAGGAGTAACTGAGTATAACCGATGTACTAGAAATTGCACTTAATGTGTGTTGATATGCCCATCTGTGCAGCCGTTGTCACAATCAAGATTCTGTAGGTCCTATGCAAGTCTCTTTTATCAGACAATTTTCTCCCACTCTGTGGGTTGTCTTTTTACTTGACTGTATTTTGAAGCAAAAGATTTCAATTTTTAAAGTTAAATTTGCCTTTTCTTGGTTGTTGTTGCTGGTGCTCTGATGTCATATCTGACATGCCACTGCCTGCTGAGTGGTTACTCAGTCTGTCTAGAGCACTGCTGTTTGCTCTCTGCGCGTGCATTCTTCTCTGTATCATAGCTTTTTATGCTTCGCTGCACAGGAGAGACCCTTCACAAAATTCACCTGTCTTCCATTTCAAAAGGCTAGCAGAAATGAACTAGTCTTTCCCAAAACCAAATTCCTGAGAGAAAAATCTATTTGGCCAGTGTGGCTCATGTATCTGTCTACCTGGGTCAATCAGCTATGACTGGGATTAGGCAGAGTTATAGGGAAGCACTTGCTGGTCTTCCTCTGAGGCCGGAGGGGACTGTACCCAGAGGGGTTGGGAGCCCGGGACAGACAGACACTGTAAAACTGATCTCCTGTGGTGAGGTTGTATTACCAGACCACTTCTGCATTCGGGGTGGCCCAGTCCTGGCATGACCCGGGACCTTTTACGTGTTAAGTGGCCTCCAGGTTCTTGACACCTGCTGGAAAAAATTTAAGACAGGAGTCCAGGTGAAAGTGAATTTATTAAAGCTTAGGACAGTGAGGCAAAAGAAGAGTCCCTGGAGGCAGGATCGGGGGTGAACCTGGGACAAGCAGCTGCTGTCTACTGCTTCCCTGGATGCAAGTCTCGTCAGGACACTTAGAGCGTAGGATAGAAGAAGCCAAGTACGTCCCTGAGGAAAGTGGGGCTCGGGTGTGCCCAAAGAAGAGCATGAGCTGGTGTTCTTTGTCCTGAGGGTTTCATCTGTTTTCTGTAGGTGGGAATTTTAGGGGAGATTCCAAGGGAGGACCTCAACAGAATATTCATTAGATTTCAGGGTGTGTCACTTCATGTGCTTGGACGTATTAAAATGACCACATAATGGGGTCTGGGTTAATTTTCTGGTCAGTTTTGTCGCTATCTTGGATTAGTGTGGATCTAACTGATTTTTGTTGTCCATTTCTCTGACTGTGATGGTTCAGACCATCTGCTCTTAGGCATCTTCAGTTAAGAAGGGTAGGGTCTTGTGATTTATTAGCTGTCTGTTAATTAATTGCTCAGCCATTCCAGCCCTTTGGCCATTTGTCTCAGTTTTCCACATTCCACTTGCCAGGGAATTTTCCTATTTTTTTAAAAAAAGATTCTACTTATTTATTTTTAGAAGAGGTGGAAGGGAGGGAGAAAGGGAAGGAAAGAAACATCCATGTGTGGTTGTCTCTTGCATGCCCCAACTGGGGACCTGGCCTGCAACCCAGGCATGTGCCCTGACTGGGAGTTGAACCTGTGATCCTTTTTTTTACAGGCCAGCACTCAATCCACTGAGCCATGCCAGCCAAGGCTCCTATTTTTTAATTTATTTTTTACTTACCTGCCTCAGTTGTACCAGAACCCCTCAGAAGGGCTGATACATTGCTCTTTTAAACAGCACAGTTTTTCCTCAGCCAAGATAATCACCAGCTATGAGCTAGGAGAGATACAGCAGGAAACAAAATTTCATCTTTATAATGGATAAAGCTGATGTTGGAAAATGTGGCAAATAAGTATTGGCCAGTGGCTTCCTGATACTGAACCGCAGAATCAGGCAGATTTACCTGCCACCTAGGGTGTTGCTGGCACACCCGTGTCTTTCCCACTAGGAGTTTCTTCTTTAACACTTAGATCAGGTAGGAGCAGAGCTGAATGCGGGCTGCCGTCTAATATAAGCAGGTAGCACTCAAGAGCAAAGCAGGAGGAAGGGGCTTCTTTCTGCTTCCTCTCCCAGAGTCACCTGTTGGATATATTATTTCACCCACCCTGGGGAGAGGGGCTAGAGTATTATCTTAATTAATTGAGCTCCCTTGCAGGGAAGGAAGCTTGAGGTGCGCAGAAGCTGTGTCTCCTCCTCAGCAATATGTGGACAGTGAAATTGTCTGCAGTACTCTCCCTGTGATGACAGAGATGAGATTTCTCAGATGTTGGGGATGGGGGGAATCATGGGATGGAGGGTTGCTATAAAGGGAATACTGGCATGGGACAGCAGTTGGATGGGGAGTCACTGTAGGCTTCCATTGTGCGGGTGCGGGGGGTGGGTGATCATCCATTGCTAAAATATTTCTTGCTGAGGCAGGAGAAAGGAGCTTGAAGAAGAAAATGCTGTACACTTACATGGTGGGTTCTTTCTGAGCTAAGATCTTACCACCCTTTTACCTATTGTCTTATAAAGTTCCCATACAGTTGTAGCCTAAACTCTGAAACTAATTGCCGTGTTACTCAAACCTGCAGTCATGTATTTGGGGCTGATTAAGGAGAACTCCTGAGGCCCAGACTCTGCGGGTCCTGGGTGTGTGGTGAACTAAGCTCTTTTCCAGATGGTGTATGAGAGGTGTGAGAAGCTGCGGCCCACGCTGTTCCGGCTGGCAAGTGACACCATTGATGATGATGATGCGCTAGGTAATGGTTCTTTTTCTCTCAGCGCAGGTAGCACTCCAGGGGCAAGGCAGGCATGCTCCTACCTGTTGTGCCTCAGTGGTGCCAGGAGCAAGGTAGAGTGGACCTCATAGGCTCATGCAGGACATGCCCTAAGTTGACTTAGAACTGCTTTCTAGAAGAATCTAGCCTTGAGCAAATCAGCAGCTGGTCTGAAAGCATAGAAAGGGGAGGAAATGTACCGTGTAGATTGAGTGTGAAGGCAAGAGAAGAAAGAAGATAACTGCTGATGGCTTGAAGAAAGGCTGGACATCCCACAGAGGCCATGAAAGGTCAGCAAATGGTCATCTTGGAGGTTCCCCCAACCTGAGTGCCTTCAAGGGCTCCGTAGGTAACCTGAGGAGTCAGGCTGATGAGGCAGGGAAGGGACAGTGGTAGGGAGAGTGGAGAATTTTAATACCTGAACAGGGTATTAAAACATTTAAAGTTTTTTTTTATTTTTTAATTGAAAATCTCAAAACATAGCAAAAGAGAGAATAGTAGAATAAAATCCTGTTGTGTACTCTTCAGCTACCAACAATCACCGTCTTTAGATCTTGTCCCCCACCCAACCCCCATTCTGTTTTGAAGCAGATTCCCAACATTTCAAAATAATTAAATATTCATTGTTTAGAGTTCCTGGCATTTCCCTCTTTAACCATCTCTTGCTTCTTTGCTCCCCTCCTGTTTAAACAGCGTTCTAAATCAGACTCAAAGAAAAGCCATACATTGAAATTGGTTGATATTTCTTAAGTCTTGCAATGGACGGTCCCCCATTCTCTCCTTAATTTTTGCATGAAAAACACATCCTTTGACTTGTAGTTTCTCTTGATCTCAGTTTTCTGATGGCATCCCCCATGGTGTTTTTTAGCATATTTTTTATAAATTTCTGATATTTCTTATACATTGGATCAGGGGGCTTGACCAGTTTCAGGTTCAATTCGGATAGGGGCAGGAGGAAGCAAGAATACTTTCATAGATGGTGTTCAGAAGGCACATGGTGTCTGGTTGGGGACAGGAAGTAAAGAGTTGGCCACTGCTGCAGAATAATCTTCTGGCACTTTGGCTTCCATAGCCCCTGGTCCTGTGCTCTTCCCTTTCTCTCCCAGGAGAGATTTTTTGCAGGTAAACCAGACCATGAGATACTCATGTAGTTTTTGAGATCTGGGTGTAAGTATATTTTCAGGACATTTTATTTTAGACATTAAATTTTTCTCAGGAATTCTTGATCTGTATTTAGATTTTATAAAGGTAGATTCATGTACCAATTTGTTCTCTACATACTTAAAAAATTTTCAACAACTGAATAAAGTACCACAATTAAAAAAAAAATTCGTATCCACATTGATAAAACAGCTGTTTTAATTTTAGATTAATTAAAATGAAGTTTTAGTTCCTTAGTTGATGGAGCCATATTTCAACGGTTGGCCATCGTGTTGGACAGTACAGGCACAGAAGGTGAAACATTTGGTTCCTCCTATGTCATCTGTAAAAATACTGAGACATTTATATTTTAAAATCTTTTATTCATTTATTTTTTAGAGGAGAAGGGAGGAAGACAGAGAGGGAGAGAAACAGTGATGTTTGAGTGCTACATCGATCAGTTGCTTCTCACATGCCCCCAGCTGGAACCTGGCCCACAGCCCAGGCATGCGCCCAGACCAGGAATCAAGCTGGTGACCTTTTGTTCACAGGCTGGTGCTCAGTCCACTGAGCCACACCAGCCAGGGTCCTCCTATATCTTGAGAATTGAAAGTGTTGGTGTTCAGGGATTGAGTCACTAGATCTAATAGAGGAACCTGATCACAGGATCTGGGGGGAAGGGGCATAGATATACTGAATCTGGCAGAGCCATGTGACAGCTGTGTGGTGGCATGGCTTAAAAAAGACTGAGGCTGTTGGTAGCCAAACCTGGGGATTCTGAGTTTTCTCTTGTTCTTCAGTGGAGATTCTCCAGGCAAATGACCTCCTCACCCAGGGAGTTCTACTGTACAAGCAGGTGATGGAGGGTCGTGTCATCTTTGGGAACACAGTGAGCAGCACAGTGGGAGACATACCTGTCTCAAGAGGTATGTACAGAGAGCCTCTCCCCTGCCCTCTGCCTTGGTGCAGACAGACTGCAAATACCAGAAAAGATGATCCTCAGAATATTCTGGGTTATGTTGTAGAAATGAGAAAATCTGCCCTATTTCTCTTTCCTGCAAGAACTGCTACACATGCCTTGATGAGTTGACTGCCGGGCTGGACCCCAGTTTGGTTATAAACAGAGGCAGGTGGCTATATTATGCACAGGTTTAGATTCCACTTCTCACGAGTGCTTACTTAGGGGAGCTGGAGACCAAGAAAGTGATCTTCAGTGGTTCCTGATGCCAGGCTAGCTGCATCAGATTCATCTGTAATACTGGTTAAAGTGCAGACTCTTAAGTTCCCTGGCTTTGACCTTCTGAATCAGGATTGCTTAGAGCTAGGCCTGGGCGTTTGCATTTTTATCAAGCCCTGAAGGTGGTTCTGATTAGCTGCAGTTAGAAGCCTCAAAAGGGCTCTGAACTGGAGAAGCCAGCTCTCTTGTGACCAGGGTGAATGGACTGTCAGAGGAAGACTGGCTGCTGGGTAGGAAGGCAGTCCTCTGGCTCCCTCATTCTAGACGCCAACTCGGGCTGTAAGTCAAGCCCTTCTCCTGAGGTGGTTCTTCTAGGGGCATGTTGAGGGTCAGGTGATGTGATATATTTTGATTGGAAGGAGGCCTGAGGAAAGCTGACAGGCTTTAAGTGGAGACTTGGCTCTCATTCTCCACTGACTTGCCTTTCTAAATCTATTTCTAGTCTTTCAGAATCCAACAGGCTGCATGAGGAACTGCCTAATGGACTTGGAGGTAGACAGTGCATCTGAGCTGGCTGGGACTGTAGCACCATCTCTACTTCATCAGGATCTGGCAGCCTTAGGTGAGGGTGGTTGTTTGGGGAGTAGGCACAAAATGGTCCTGACTCCCAGGGAGAGTGAGTAAGCTGATTCCCCTTGGGAGAGAGAACATTCCTGTTTTAGAGGGAATTGAGTATATTGGGAAGCTCAGAGAGGTCCTCTTTCACTTAGTCTCAGATCTGCCATGGATGAGGTAAATGACTTTGGCTATTTTGCTTTGCCTAGGCTAAGTGGTCTAGAAAGGGTGGACATGGGGTCGCTATCCAGCTCCTATCAGGTAGTTACTGGCGTGCATCTTTCTCTGTTCCTTCCTTGCAGGAATCAGTGATGCTCCAGTTACTGACAAGGTAAGGAAGCTCTTCCCAGGGGCTGCAGAGAGCGAAGGGGAGGTCCCTTGAACCTACTTTCAGGAGGACAATGCTGCCAAGGGGAAGGGGAGGGCTATAGCATAGCCTAAGGGTTTGCTTGCAGACTTCGAGGCCAAAAGCTCTTCCTCAGCTCTACTGTCTGGATGGAAACCCCAGAGGGAAGACATCCTTTTCTTCTTGTACCCCTACCCTGTTCAGTAGTATCCTCCTGCTTACTGAAGGTCTACTTGAAGTCATGTTCTATTGACCTTTCTTGTCCACCTGCCTCAGGCAGTGTAGTCAGCCTGGGCTGCGGTGGTTTGGTGGGGTTGAGAGAGCTATGCCGTGATATCACCATGGCTCATGGTCATTCATACTTTGGCCTTATTTATTTATTTATTTGTTTATTTTTGGTGTCCTGACTGGGAATCCAACCGGTGACCTTTCACTTGTGGGATGACACCCAACCAACTAAGCCACACTGCTCAGGGCCTGGCCTTACTTTAGCCGTTCCTGGTTTGGCAGGTTGCTGGACAGAGCTGCTGTAAAGAAGAGAGGAATCCTGCCAGCACACTGCCAGGTAGTGGTGTTCAGAGCCCGTCGGTAGAATGGAGCTTGCTGGACCTCCTCTCCTCACAGCCACCCTCGGGCCCTCTGTGAGTCTGTGGGCAGGGGAGGGTGAGGAGGGCTCCTGTGTGCAGCTCACATTCATGGCACCAGGGCTGGGGTTACCTTCCAAGGCAGGTAGAGCCCTCCTGGTCTGGAGGGGCTTCTTTGTCTCCCCTCTTCTCCTTTTACTCCCATTGTTGGCCAGGACCTCTGGAGGTTTTTTTAATTAAGCAGTAGCAGTAGTAGATAATGATGTTTTTGTTGTGTATAGGTTGGGATTTTTTTTTTCCGGTTATGATTTAATTTGAAATGAAGCAAAATTTGATCACTAGAGAAACAGTTAATATAGAAACTCCCAAATAGCCCCTAAAGACAATGAATGTTCCTTCTTTGCTTTTTCTCTATACATGTAGTAATGTGTTATTATCTCTTGATTTTTACACAAATGAGGTCATAATTTACACACTGTCTTCCAGTGTGGTTTTTTCATATCACGTTAATATCTTTGATACATTTTCATGTCAGTTTATATAAATCTGTCTCATTCTTTCCAATAGTTATATAGTAATTCATGTATACATGTATTTAATATTGCTCTTGTGGATAATTATGTAGCTTCTAGTTTGGAGGCATTTGGGTAATGGTTATAGTTTAGATTTCCTAAAAGTAGGTAGAGGTGCTTCCAGCTATGAATATGAATCCCATTTCCCTAGATTCTGTCCCTTTGCCTCGGAAATACTGGAGCAGTTTGCCTTCTCTCAACAGCCTGACTGCCCCTGCCCCTGGTGGTGAGAGACCGCAGGGCTCTGGTGGCAGTAATGTGTCGGGAAGTCTCACCTGTTGGCATCCAGCCGGTTTTCTTCCCAGTTTACTCTCTCTAAATCACTCCATAGGGGCCAGTCATCGTTCTGATTTTGGTGGGTTACTTCTGTCTGGACTTAATGTTTTCAAATTATATTGCAAATGGATAAAATCATAAAGAAGTATGAATGAAGTGGTCCATGTAACTTGTGTTATGATCTTCCTGGTTTACTTCACTCTGTGTGCAGCTGAACCTGACTGAGCCTGACAGGTACATTAATTACCTTAATAATAATAGCTTTTGTTTATTGGGTCCTTATTATGTCACACATTCCACTAAGTGTTTATCAAACATTTTTCTCACTTAATTCTTATGACACCCTTAGAAAACTGAGGCATAGGTTAAATTACTTGTATATAGTCACATACCTCTAAAATACACAGATATATGCACATATATATATATTTCTTTTTTCCCCCCCTTCTTATCTTGTTCTTCAGAAAGCCTAATAACAAATTCCTGGAATTGTTGCTAATCTTGATATTTTTAATTTTTAATTTTGCAGGAATTATATTTCACAGAAAAGTATCCCCAAAGAAGTGCCACCAGGTACCAAGTCAAATCCTGGTTGGTCCTGGGAGGCTGGCCCATTGGCTTCATCCCCATCATCCCAGAATACAGCTCTGGCTCAAGTGTTTGTCCCTTTGGAGTCTGTTAAGCCCAGTAAGTACAGTTTCACCCTGTCCCTGCCCCCCACATTAGATGCCCACTTTATCCCCTCTGGATTTGTAGGGATGGTTCTTAAACTGGGGAAGATGAGTGGTGGAAATTTTGCCTTAGGGCAGAGAATAAGGAGGTGACTTCATTTCTTTTAGTTAATATCTTCCTGACTGTTTTCTCTGTCTTGGGGTGGACGCTGTGAAGGGTATTGGCAGTCAGGATTGAAGAAGGGAGCTTGAGTGTGCTTAGGGTTCATTCATTTGGAATCCAATAAGGGAGTGTTCAGTGTGGTCTGAAATAACTCAGAAGAAGTGGAATTAGAAGGAAAGGAACAATTTGCCTGGCCAATTCTATGGATCTCCATTAAGGCAGGGGAGTAGATGTTACCCCTCTTACAAAGGAAAGGAAACTGAAGGCCCAGCTAAGTAAAGTGACTCTGTGCCTAGCACTGGTATGTGAGCAGGAAACAACTGTGCTTTAGATCTGGGGCCTGGCCCTGTTCTGTGGACACAGGGCCCTGCTGTGGCTTGGTGTGGTGAAGTCAGACTGCAGAGGAAGTTAAACACTCAGTAAACTGTGGGAACCCTTTGCGCACTTACTTTGTTCATTTCGATTTAAAAATAATTCACCCTGGCTGGTCTGGCTCAGTGGATTGAGTGCCAGACTGCTAACCAAAGGGTCTCTCTGGTTTGATTCCCAGTCAGGGTGTGGGCCAGGTCCCCAGTAAGGGGCGTGTGAGAGGCAGTCACACATTGATGTTTCTCTCCCTCTCTTCCTCCCTTCCCCTCTCTAAAAATAAATAAAATCTTAAAAAATAAATCCATGTTCAATGTTAGTTGCCTGGTTTTGATAATTGTGCTATGGTTTTATAAAATGTTAACATTTGAGGAAGCCGAGTGAAGGGTATATGGGAATTTTTTGTTACCTCTGCAACTTTTCATAAATCTGAAATTATTACAAAACAAAATAAAAAAATTAAAAGAAAAAATATACATGTTCAATGTAGAAGTTTTAGAAAAGATAGACGAGACTAGAAAATTAAAATCATCTGTAACATTAACACCCAGAGATAAAAGTTCTGTTAATGTCTGAATGTATTTTCTTACTCTTTTATTTTTTTATATATTTTTCCTCACCCGAGGACATGCTTATTGATTTTAGAGAGAGGAAAAAAGGAGGGAGAGAGAGGAGAGAAACATCAATCGGTTGCCTCTTGTACACACACTGACCAGGGACTGAACCTGATACCCAGGCATGTGCCCTGACTGGGAATTGAACTCGCAACCTTTCTGTTTATGAGATGATGCTCCATTTAATTGAGCCACCATGGCTAGGGCACATAAGACCATATATTTTTAAGTTAGTTGGCACCCTAATATATATAGAGTGTTTTATATCCTGCTTTATTTACTATTAAAAACCATAGCACCTTTTTTAATGCCCTTAATTGTTTTTCAGAACTTTGATTTTTTTTAAAAAATGAATTCAGCCCTGGCTGGTGTGGCTCGGTGGATTGAGTGCTGTCCTGCACACAAAAAGGTTGCTGGTTTGATTCCCAGTCAGGGCATGTGCCTAGGTTGGGGGTCAGGTCCTCGGTTGGGGATGTGTGAGAGTCAGCCGATTAATGTTTTTCTCAGACATCGATGTTTCCCTCTCTCCCTCCTTTCTTCTTTCTCTAAAAATGAATAAATGAAGTCTTCAAAAAAAATGAGTTCGTACATAATACCACTAAATAGATGTACCATAACTCGTTTATTCAATTCCTTCTTTTTATGCTATGATGCCCCACAAAATTTATTTAAAAATTTGTTGTTGTTGTTTTTAAGATTTTATTTATTCTTTAGAGAGAGAGAGAGGGAGAGAAACATCAATGTGTGGTTGCCTCTCATGTGCCCTATAATGGGGGACTTGGCCTGCAACCCAGGCATGTGCCCTGACTGGGAATCAAACCAGTGACCCTTTGGTTCACAGGACAGCACTCAATCCACTGTGGAACACCAGCCAGGGCAAAAAAAATTTTATTGTTATTCTATTACAGTTCTCCCAGTTTTTCCCCCTTTGCCTTCCTCTACCCATTCCACCCCCTGCTCCTTCAGTAAATCCCCACACTGTTGTCCATGCCCATGTATTATTTATACATGTTCTTTGACTTGTCTCTTCCCTTTCTTCCATCAGTATCCTCCTTCCCCTGGCTCTGTCTGTCTGTTCCACGTTTCCATGTCTGTGGTTCTGTTTTCCTTTTTAGTTTATTTTGTTCATCAGATTCCTCGTATAAGTGAGATCTTATGGTATTTGTCTTTCACCTACTGGCTTATGTTACTTAGCATAATATTCTCCAATTCCATCCATGCTGTAGCAAAAGGAAGGAGTTCCTTCAACCTTTCTGCTGTGCAGTATTCCATTGTGTAAATGTACCACAGTTTTTTGATCCACTCATCTGCTGATGGGCACTTAGGTTGTTTTTAGTACTTCACTATTGTAAATAGTGCTGCTATGAACATTGGGATGTATATGTTCTTTTGAATTGGTGTTTTGGGATTCTTAGGTATATTCTGAGCAGCGGAATCACTGGGTCAAAAGGCAGTTCTGCTTTTAATTTTTTGAAGAAATTCCATACTATTTTCCATAGTAGTTGCACCAGTCTGCATTACCACCAACAGTTTCCTTTTCTCCACATCCTCGCCAGGACTTCCTTTTGATTGATTTGTTAATGATGGCCATTCTCATAGGCGTGAGGTGATATCTTACTGTGGTTTTAATTTGCATCTCTCTGATGACTACTGATGTTGAGCATCTTTTTCTAAGTATATTTTATTGATTATGCTATTATAGTTGTCCCATTTTTTACTTCCCCTTTGCCCCCCTCCACCTGACACCCCCTTTTCTCCAGCAGTCGCCCCCACCACCTTAGTTAATGTCCATGGGTTGTCCATATAGGTCTTTGGTTTCTCCATTTCCTTTACCATCTCCACATCTCCCAGTCCATTTTGCACCTACCAGTTATGCTTCTTAATCCCTGTACCTTTTCCCCCATTCTCTACCCTTGCCACTGCCACACCACATCCTCTCTGCCCCAGGCTCCGCCCCTCCTACCTGTCTGGATTTGTATTTCTTCTTTATATCTTTGTTTGTTGGACTTCCATGCAGCTCGATTTTCTGGAACTTCTGGTTTTCTCTAGTTTTGAGGGAGTTGTATTCCTTCTTAGTTGTAGAGGGAGATGCAGCGTGTCTGTCTAGGCCTCCATCTTGGCCGGAAGTCCGATTTTTCTTTATTTCACTTAATGTAACCTTCATTTCTTCCCTTACGCATTTGCTTTACTTAATCATTTCTCTGAGCATCATTATCACCAGTGTTTTGAACTCTTCATATGATAGGTTGGCTGTCTCCTTTTCATTTAGTTCCTTTTCTGGTGTTTTGATCTGCTCCTTCACCTGAGCCATACTTCCCCATTTCCTCAATTTGGCAGCCACCCTGTGTTTGTTTCTGTGTATTAGGTAGAATTTGCCGCACCTGTTTCATTGTAAGGGGTGATTCCTTTCACCGCTTTGTGGCACTGTATGTGGGGAAGGGTCAGAGAGGGAACGATGCCACTTTCTCAGCACTCATCCCTTTTCTAGTCGCTTTACCCACTTCCAGAATGCAACATGCTCCCCTCTAGCTGTTGCCCAGGTGATGGTTCCCAGAGTGGGGGGGAAGGGGTTTATGTATGTTCTAGGACTGTGGGGGGCCCTCTAAATGGAGTCTCCTGAGAGAAGGGCAGTTTCTTTCACTTCTCCAACCCTCACTGGTTTTCATAGCTAGAAGCTATGAGGCTTTATTTTCCTGGTGCTGCAACCTTAGTTGTACAGTTGGTCTAGCTTGGCGCTGGGATAGCTCCCTGGTGTCCGTTCCAGCTTGTATCTGCCACATGTGAATGTGGGACTGCTCAATCTGCCAGCTGAAGACACAGCTACAGCCTCACCTCCACTACACTGTGTCCTCTCACCCTTGCTCCCCATCTCTGCCCTTCCTACCCATCTAGGTGAATATTTCTTCTTTGAATCTTTGGTTGTCAGACTTCCATACACTTCGATTTTCTGGCAGTTCTGGTTGTTTTCTGTTTCAAGGTAGTTGTAATCCTTATGGTTGTGCAAGGAGGAGAAACATGTCTACCTATGTCTCCATCTTGGCTGGGACTTCTGAGCATCTTTTTATACGTCTATGGGCCATCTGTATGTCCTCAGAGAAGTGTCTATTCAGGTCCTTTGCCTATTTTTAAATTGGATTGTTTGTCTTCCTGTTGTTGAGTCGTGTGAGTTCTTTATATATTTTGTCTGATGTATCATTGGCAGATATGTTCTCCCAATATGGTCAGTTCCCTTCAATTCCTTTCTGAAGGATAATTTGTTTCCAGTTAAAAACAGTGCTATAATGAACATCTTTGGACACCTATTTTTAAAACTTTCCTGATTATTTCAGATGGATATATTCTTAAAAGTAGAAATGCTGGGTGTAGACATTTAACCATTTTTGATCTATATTGTCAAGCTCCCTTCCAGAAAAGGTTGCCTTAACCCAGTACCCTCAACCATGGTCCCTCATGGGTTTTCTCAGTCTTTTGATTCTTGGCAGTTTCATTGTTAAACTATGTTTGTATTTATTTTTAACTGTAATTTTATATTTGCATTTTGATAAGTGATGGCTGGCATGAGTCAAGGAGTCGTTAAAATTTTTTCCACATTGTTAGCCAGATGTCTGCCACTTATTAATCAGCCACCAGTTTTGAAATATATGTTCTTAACATGTTACATTCTCATATTTAGGTCTGTTTTACATGCTCTGTTTCATACCATTTTGCTTGAATTGCTGTTTTGCACATTATCTGAGTATTTATTAATGCAAATAGCTGTACCTCCCTCTTTTTTTTTTAATGGTTAGTCTTATGTTCCCTGCACCCCCCAAACTAGCTTTAGAATCATTTCCTAGCCACATTAAAATAGTCATTTTAGGATTTCTATTGGAATGCCACTAAGCCTATTAATTTGAAGAGATCTGCTATCTTTACGGTTTTGCGAAGTTAAATATAGGAGGAGTATGTATGTAATCATACATAAGAAAAGGGAAGGACACAAGCCCAATTGTTAGCAGTGCTAATATCTGGGTAGAATTAAGGCTGATTTTTATTTTGTTCTTTAATATTCTGTATTTTCCATAGTGTTCATACATTATTTTAATCATAATCATACCCCCCTTTTAAAAAGTTCTAATTAATAAAAACAAAAAACTGGTAATGTGTTTAGGATGGTTGGATGGTGGTGGGAGAGGTTGGTTTGGAGAGTCATGAAATGTCCAACTAGAAACAGTGAGGACTTGGATTATGGGAGTGCAGAGGGTTAAGCGTAAGAGTTGCTCTGACCAGAGTAGCAACAGCATTTGGTGAGACCCTACAAATCTCTTCAGGCTTGGCTCTCTGGAGATTGTAACAGTGCTAACCCTTTTGGTCGGCCCTTCTCTACCAGGCAACCTTCCTCCGATCATTGTTTATGACCGGAATGGATTCCGAATTCTGCTCCACTTTTCCCAGACTGGGGCCCCAGGCCACCCCGAGGTGCAGGTGCTGCTGCTGACCATGATGAGCACTGCCACTCAGCCTGTCTGGGACATCATGTTTCAAGTGGCTGTGCCAAAGGTGAGCCATCTGTTGGCCAACTTCTTTGAGCTTATCAATAAAGGCTATCATTTATGAGCACCAAGTCTTTTGCTGACACATTAGCTGTTAGTTAGGTATAAGGACAGAATCTTCACTCAAAATAGTTTTAAGATAAAATGGGAACTTTATCGGCTCATTTTGCCTCAGATTACTGATGTCTGGATTCAGGTAGGTTCTTACATGATACCTTAGAATCTGTCTCTGCCATCTGCTGACTTTGCTTACCTCTTTGGAGCCTGTTTCCTGGCAGTCTCCACAAAGTAGGAAGATTGTACCAGCAGCTCCAGAATTAGATGGTCCTTAACCCTTTCATCTCAGAAAGAAACTCTCCTATGCTATATACCTGAAACTAATACAAAATATTGAATGTAAGCTGTAATTGAAAATATTAAAATATTAAAAAATTTTTTTTAAAGATTAGATTAAATAATGAATATGGAAGGAAATGAAAAAGAAACTCTCATTTCACATGAGGCATGCACATGGATTGCCCAAGAAAAGGAGAGGATTGGCACTGTGGTCTTGTTACTTGCATACCTTGGCAATAACTTATGTTCAGAGATATGAGGTATTCTGACCAATTTGGATATTAGGTCCACCCCTTTCAGTGGGAGTGGGGCCCCACTGAATAACGGCCATACAGGAATCATACCGAAATCATAAGAAATGGGAAATGGGCATGTCCTGATCCACCTTTTCTAATCCTTATGACAACTGTGTGGGACGAGTGCTATTGTTACTTCTGTTTTATAAATTATCAGTCTAAGACTCAGAAAGGTTAAATATTTCACCCAAACCCTGGCTGCTGTGGCTCAGTGGATTGAACACTGGCCTGCGAACCAAGTGTCGCTGGTTCAATTCCTAGTCAGGGCACATGACTAGGTTGCATGTCAGGTCCCCAGTTGGGGGCATGTGAGAGGCAAACGCACATTGATGTTTCTCTCCCTCTCTTTCTCCTTTCCCTTCTCTCTAAAAACAGATAAATAAAATTAAAATAAAATAAAGCAACCTTGTTATAAATAAATAAATAAATAAATAAATAAATAAATCTGCTAAAGAAATTTTTTTTCACCCAAGGTCATAGAACTAGTGAGAAGCAGAGTTAGCATTCACCCCAGGATGCTCCCTTGCTCTGCATGTGCCTCTCAGAAGCCAAGCACTGACATATATCAGGCACATTCTATACATGGGAGGAGTGGTCTTTTGGATCCTGTCATCGATGGGTGGGGTGCAGGTCAAGTGTTGCTCTTCACCTGATCTCTTTATTGAGCTGTCATTTACTAGGAATGAGCTATATCTTGGCTTCCCCCATTCCCTTATAGTCAATGAGAGTGAAACTGCAGCCTGCATCCAGCTCCCAGCTCCCGGCATTCAGTCCTTTGATGCCTCCAGCCGTGATCTCTCAGATGCTGCTACTCGACAATCCACACAAAGTAGGTTCTGGTATCTTTAACAGCAGGGAGATGGGGCCCTGAACTGTGGGTTGGCAGCTTGGGAGGTGGACAGAAGTATATTGAGGTCTTGCTCTGAAGTCTCTGGTGTGGTTGGGAGCAGTGGTGGATTGGTCCCTGCTGGAGTGCATTTTTTTCTGAGGCTTATTGAAAGAAGACCCGTAACCAGATCATCATAGCTGGGAATCAAGGGAGTGACACAAACTCTTTCTAATATGACAAGTCCTAAAGGGTGGTGCCTGTCTGTCGTCCTCAGCTGGTCTCTGAGAGTGTTCCAGCTTAGGAATGCACAAGTGGGAAAGGACTTGCAAGATGTATGCCTGGCTCCCCTTGTGTTTTAGTCTCCGGGGGTGCTCTGTCACAGTTGTGTGAAGCCCTTATTGGGCTTGAGTTAACCTGAATACACTTTTTTATACTGGATAGGGAAAAGTTTTTACTCTGTGCTGGTCTCTCTATTGCTCCTCACTAATTTTCCATCTTATATCTTTGCCCAGGAGCCCATCCGGTTACGGTATAAGCTGACATTCAACCAGGGCGGACAGCCTTTCAGTGAAGTAGGAGAAGTGAAAGACTTTCCAGACCTGGCAGTCCTGAGTGCAGCCTAACATTTCACAGGACATACCCTGCCATTCAAGTTTAGGCAGTGTTGCTGTGCTGACTAGATAGGACTAATCATGGTAATCTAGTGCAAAGTGCCAAGAGCTATGTCCTGATTCAGGCTCTGGATGCTAGTTGCCAGCCTCTGACTTGTTCTGCGGGGGGTGGGGGGGATGGTGTGTGTGTGTGTGTGTGTGTTAGGGTGTGTGTGTGTGTGATAGGGTGTGTGTGTGAGATAGAGTGTGTGTGTGTGATAGGGTTCAGGGGAGGGAGGAACCAAACTTGGGATATGGGCACTATGGGAAGTGCTAAAACGTTTCTCATAGCCACGTGCTACAATCATATCTGTTTCTGTATATTTAGACACTGATAGCCCTGTTCAGGCTGGGTGTTTTATAAGCCAAAGCTGCTGTTGTTTTCATGTATTTTCATTCATCCACTCTGTGCCTTGTCAGCCTTCGAAAGTCTTTGCTGCTCTCAGGCTCTGTTCTCAGGGACCTTAAAAGGGACCTACCTAGTTGATCTTGGGGCAGAGTGTGTCTTCAGGGGCACACTTTTTAAACAGTAGACCTTATCTCCATTTCCATTGGAGAATGCTGCTTGCGTGTATTCTGGAAGATCTAAATGGAATGCTTGTTGTACTGTTTTCTGTGTGAGGGGCTGCCACTAGACCAGAGGACCATACCTGGTGGGCCAATCATGTCCTTTACCACTGTGCCTTAGAATCACCCATAGGTGGACCCTCCAAGCCAGAGGGAAAAGCAGATTCTAGGCTTTATTCAGGCCTCAGTTTCCGTGGGTTGTACAGCCTCTCTGGGCCCTTACTCAGGACCCTTATCTCCATCCTCATCCTCTTGACAGGCGTTTACTCAGAGCTCTTTGTGACACAGTGCTAGTCATTGTAATCATAGCTAACAGGCTCCCCCAGAATGTTGCCTTCACAACCCAAGATGAAGAACTGTGATGCAAATAGATATGAAAAGAGCTTCGCAGTGATTTAAATGGTGACTAAATACAGAGTCATTGAATAAATACCCGTGTAACAAATATACTTTGTGGAGTTTTGAGTAAGTAGGAGCTGCAAAAGCCATTGCGTTTAGAGATGATAGGCTTAAAGGGAACTCGTCTATTGAAGTAAGAAAGACTTCATGAAGTTTGTGGAAGCTGAAGAACTGCTTTAGTGAAGAGAGAAGCTCTGAGGATATAAACAACACTGGGAAAGCGATGTAGATTTTTGTTACATTCATGGTTTGAAGGGAAATTTAGGTGTACAATTAATACTTAGCACCTACTATGTGCTGGGTGCTTTGTGCATGTTTTAGAAGTCCTGCTTGGCATGATTGGTGGGAGAAGAAAGCTGACCTTGGCTATGATATCCTGACGAAGGACTTTGAAATCCCAGCAGCTCAACTGTCTGGGCAGGATTCTACTTCAGAAACCACAAGGCTCTGTTTGGGGCTTTTTATCACAAAACCTGGCACTCTATAGTCTGATCTTTCAACATCTACATCTAGTTGGAAATCTGCCAACACTAATTGGTGGGAAAGATACTGTGAAAAATCAAGGTATGCTAATTTTTAAGCAAATCGGTGATTTCTTCATTTGGCATAATGCACATAAGATTCATTTTAATCTAAAGTTTTATGTTCACACGCTCTATATTGCTTTTGTAGGCTCTAGCCAGTTCATAGTCTATAATGACAATGTTGGCCTAGGAAGAATATTCATCAAAATGTGTGAACAAGACACATGAAAGATTCTTATCCTGTTGTCAGAGGTGAACTCGTGTGTGTCTGACCATACTTCTGTCTTCTGGCAGTGGTGCTCTGCTTAGGTGGAGTTAGACAGGAGAAGAGGTTTGGGGATGGGGTCCTGAAAGTGACCCTGGTTTATGTTATCAGTGCCATCTAATTACGGAGTTCAGTGACCAGTTAAGGCTCAACCCTTATCCTCTTATTCAAGTATTTGACTAGAACTATGAAGCAGGCACTGTTGTAGGCACTGTGGATATAGCGGTGACAGAGTCCCTATCCTCCTGCATCTTCCATTCTGGTGGGGGGATGCAAATCCATATTAGCTGGTGGAGGTGATCAGTAAGGCACCGATGATCAGTGTCTTCCCTGTCCTGAACTCCTCTTCCGGGATTCGGCTCACCCCTAGTTCTTCATCTACCTCTGACTGTGTCTCTCCCTATGTCCGTTAAGTGTGGTGTTTCCCCAGGGTTTGGTCGTTAGGACTTTTCTAAGCACACCTGGGCATTTAACCTCTAGATGGGTTCTAGACCTCTATTCTCAAGCCTCCACCTCCGTGCTGACACCAGGTCCATGTTTCAAGCTGGCAGTGGATGTCTTTATTCTGAGGTTCCACTGTTGCCTCAACCTCCAAATGTTAAGAATGGAACCCAGCCTCCTCCCCATTTCCATGTGCATTTTCTTTTATTTGAAAGCATTTATCTGATCCTTCATGGATCCTTCATTCCTGCTCTCTCCATTCCACTCAGTGCTCGTTTCTGGTCTTTATTTCTAAATACCATTACATCTTGCCCTCCCCTGCATTCACATTAGTCACCTGCCTCTCAGTTCTCTGAGCAGTGATACGTGCTACCACCAGAATTCTCTAACAATCTGAGTAATTGATCCCCTGCTAAAAAATTCTGCATGATTCTAAATGCTTGAAAAGCCTATGCCATCAAATTGAAGTTGCTTACAGTACCTTCCTGTAACTGCACCCTACCCACTGGCATCATCTGCCAAAAATAGAGCACACTTCCCACAGCCACAAGAAAGTTGGTCGTTTTTTATTTTCATTTTTATTTATTGACCTAGAGAAACAGAAACTGACTTGTGTTCCACATATTTATGCATTCATTGGTTGATTGTTATATGTGCCTTGACTGGGAATCAAACCTGCAACTTTGGTGTATTGGGACAATACTAACTAACTGAGCTACCTGGCCAGGGCTGTCATGTTTTGATGTTTTTTCCTGTCCCTTTCACCACACCTTTGGTAACAGCCTCCCTTATCTCTTCAGTGAATGTAAAGTCCTACTCTATCTGTGTCACTGAGTGTAAGTGGGCTATGGAGATAGTAAATGTTGAAAACAGGATAAATGACTTCAGAATCAAAGAACATGAAAAATATTGTAAGTCCTGGCTGGTGTGGCTCAATGCATTGAACGCCGGACTGCGACCCAAAGTGTCATCAGTTCGATTCCTAGTCAGGGCACATGCCTATATTGGGCCAGGTCCCCAGTTGGGGATGTCTGAGAGACGGCCGCATATTGATGTTCTCTCCCTCTCTCCCTCCCTCCCCCTCTCTCTAAAAATAAAAAAATATTTTAAAATAATGTATAATGAATTGAGAGAATACAAAAGGTAGAAAGCAAAGGTGATATTCTAAAATGTGGAGTGCTGGACTACTACAGCATTTACAAATCACAAAACTTTTAAAAATTTTATTTATTTTTAGAAGGGAAGGAAAGGAGAAAGATACATCTATCAGTTGCCTCCCACACGCCCCAAACTGGGGACCTGGCCCACAGTCCAGGCATGTGCCCTGACTGGGAATCAAAGTGGCAACCTTTGATTGGCTGACGCTCAATCCACTGAGCCACACCAGCCAGGGCACAAATATTTTTAAAATCTTCACCTGAGGATATGCTTATTGATTTTAGAGCAGAGGAAGGGAGGGAGAGAGAAACATAGACGTGAGACAGAAACATGGATCGGTTGCCTTCTGTGAACCTGCAACCTTTTTGGTGTACAGGATGACACTAACCAACTGAGCAACCTGGCCAGAGCACAAGTCACACATTCTTTAAATATATTCCAATATAGAAGACACCCAGGTCAAAAATTGAAAAATCTGTCCACTAGGTGTTATTTATTTTTTTAACTAAGGAAAGGGTAGGATTGTATCATGGAATGCTAGCTGTGGTTTGTTTGTTTGTTTGTTTAAAGGTACCCTTTGACACTTTTTCTGGAAAGAGGTGGAGCCAAGTAGGGACAAAGCAGGGAGTGTCCTGAGACAAGATCACACAGTTAAGACACACTTAATGTCAGCCTGAATGAAAAAATTCAGGCCTTTTGCTGCCCCTGTTCAAGGCAATCCTAGTTGTACAACGTTTATTTTGAGAAAGCTTGCATTTTAAAAAGCATAAGCATTTGCCCTGACTGGTATGGCTCAGTGGGTTGTGTGTCATTCCTCAAACTGGTTCCATTCCTGGTCAGGGCACATCCATGGGTTGCTGGCCAGGTCCCAGGGTGCAGGTGTGCAAGTGGCAACTTATCAGTGATTCTCTTGCACATCGATGTTTCTCTCCCTCTCTTTCTCTGTTCCTTTCCCTCTAAAAATAAAATTATTTTAAAACAGTGTAAACGTATTTTTATTTTTAATTCTTGAATACTTCATTTCACTTTTAGAGGTAATTTTTGAAATTGATACAGGTCCTCTTAAAGTTGAGGTCTTCTGAAGCCCAAACAGTTTATTTTTATTATTATTTTTTGAGACTCTTTTTAGAGAGGGAAAGGGAGCGAGAATGGGAGTGAAACATCAGTGTGTGGGAGATACATCAGTGGGTTGCCTCTTGCATGCAGCTGGCATGCAACCCAGGCATGTGCCCTGACCTGGAATTAAACCAGTGACCTTTTAGTTCACAAGCTGATGCTCAATTCACTGAACCACACCAGCCAGGAGGACTCTGCCTGCCTGTCTGGCTTCCATACAGAAACAGCCTTGCCTTGCTCATAGGTATTTAAAGTTTAAAATTTTGGTGAGGTTCAAATTAATATTGAGAGAGTAAACATCAAAAGTTGTAATTATCTTGTATTTCTATAACAAGAAACTTAAAATCATTGAGAATGTTCTATTCACGTCATGCCTGGTGTGGCAGAGTGGATTGAGTGTTGGCCTGCGAACCAAAGGTTGCCGGTTCGATTCCCAGTCAGGGCACGTGCATGGGTTGCAGGCTGGGTCCTCAATTGGGGGTTGTGAGAAGCAATCAATCGATGTATCTCTTGCACACTGATGTTTCTCTCCCTCTCTGTCTCCCTTACCCTCTCTAAAAATAAATAATTGCCCTAAAAACAAAAACAATGTTCTATTCACAATAGCATTGAAATCAATATAACACTTTGGGATAAATTTAACAAAAGTATAAGACATTTACAATGTACAAGAAATTGCTGAGAGAAAGAAGATCTAAATTAGAGGTCCTCAACCAGGGGTGACTGTTTAAACTAGAGGAGACTTGGCAACGTGTAGAGACATTTTTGATTGTCACAACTTAAGGGATGGTCGCTACTGGCCTCTAGTGGGTAGAGGCCAGTAATGCAGCTAAATATTGTACAATGCAAGTTATTTGGCCCCAAACGTGTCAATAGCACCAAGGTTGAAAATCCTGATCATAATAAGTGGAGGGGCATTTGGGAGACAATATTGTCAAGATGCCAGTTCTCAAACTGATCTATAACTTCAATATAATTCCTATTCCAGCAGCAATTTTTGGTAGAACTGGATAAGCTGATCATATGATGTGCTGTATGTGGAAATGCAAAGGGTCTCGAGTAGCAAAATACTTTTTAAAAAAGAACAAAGTAGGAACATTTAAACTTGTATCAACTACAGTAATCAAAATAGTTTGGTATTGGTAAGAGAATAGAGAGATAATAGAACAGAATTCAGGGTCTAGAAACCCTTATACTTATGTCACTTGATTTTTGGCAAAGATGAAAGGCAATTCAGTAGAGAAAGGGAAGTCTCTTCACCAAATGGTCCTGGGATAATTGTATGTCTTCCCACACACACACAAATGAACTTTGACCTTTACCTAATACCATACCAAAAAAACAACAAAAAACCCCTCAAACTGAATCAGATCTAAATGTAAGAGCTGAAATTCTTAAGACTTATGGAAGAATATCGAAAAATTCTTCATGACCTTGAGCTAGGTAAAGTGGGTTTTTTTTCCTGCTTTAATATCTTGAATCTTTAAAAAAAATTTTTAATTGCAGTTGACTTACTAGTTTCAGCTGTGCAACAGTGATTACACATATCTTATGAAGTACGTGTTCAATAAATAGTACCCACCTGATACCATATGTAGTTAATTCCCTGTTTTACTTAACATCCCCATGACTATTTTGTAACTGCCAATTTGTACATAATCCCTTCACCTTTTTCACCCATCCCACCAGCTCCACTTAGTTATAAAAGTATGACCCATAAAGGGAAAAAGTGATAATAGACTTGATCAAAATCAAAATAAAAACTTTGGTATTTCAAAAGGCACCATTAAGAAAGTGAAAAGAGAGACTTTGGGCGAAGATGCAGGCCTACACAGATATGCTGCATCTCCCTTCACAACTAAGGAATACAGCTACCTCAAAACTAGAGACAACCAGAAGTTCCAGAAAACTGAGCTGCATGGAAGTCCAACAAAGATATAAAGAAGAAATATTCATCCAGACAGGTAGGAGGGGTGGAGCCGGGGCAGAGAATATCTGGTGTGGTGGTGGCAGCAGGCCGGTGGAAAGCACAGTCCCACGCTTCAAAAAGTAGGAAGGGGCACCTGGGAAGCACACCAATACTAGACGAGACCAGACTGTGCAGCTGATGGTTCAAGCACTGGGGAAAATAAAGCCTCATTGCTTCTGACTGCAAACCAGTGGGGGTTGGGGTGGAGGAAGACACTGCTGGTCTCTCAGCAGAGTCCACTTGTTTAAAGGGCCCCCAAGATCCTAGAATGTTCGCAGACACATTCATTCTGGGAATGATGGTCAGGACAACAGAGAGGCGCCAGTCCCATACAGGAAGTGGGATAAGTGCCTGGAAATGGGGCGAGTGCTGAGCAAGAGGCATTGTTCCCTCTCAGACTCCTCCCCCACATACAGTGCCGCAAAGTGGTGAATGTGTCACCTGTACTGATAAATACCTAAGGTTCTGTCCCTTACAACATAACGGGTGAGACAGCTCTACCTAAGACACAGAGGCAAACACAGCAGCTTGTCAAGATGAGGAGACTGAGAAGTATAGCCCAAAAGAGGGCACAGATCAAGGTTCCAGTGGGAGAACTATGTGATGAGTAGATAGCCAACCTAACAGATGTCAAGTTCAAAACGTGATAAAGTGCTCAGGCTTGACAGATATGCTTAAGTATGGCAAACGATAAGGGAAGTAATGAAGGCTATGCTAAATGAAGGAAAATCCACACAAAACCAATGGTGAAGGGAAGAAAACTGGTTCAAATCAATGATTTGGAACACAAGGAAGACAAAAATAGTCAACCAGTACAGAATGAGGAAACAAGAATTGAAAAAAATGAGAGGCTTAGGAACCTTTGGGATAACTTTAAATGTGCCAACATCTGAATTAGGGGTGCCAGGAGGAGGAGAGGAAGAGCAAGGAATTGAAAGCTTATGTGAGAAAATAAGGGAAACTTTCCAAATTTGGAGAAGGAAATAGAACTACAAGTCCAGGAAGCACAGAGAGTCTCAAACAACTTAGTCCCAAAGAGGACCACACCAAGATACATCATAATTAAAATGCTAAAGGTACAAGATAAAGAGAATCTTAAAAGTATCAAGAGAAAAAAGCAGAGTTACCTACAAAGGGGTGCCTATAACACTGTCAGCTGATTTCTCAAAACAGACTTTCCAGGCGAGAAGGTATTCAATGTGATGAAAAGCAAGGACGTATAACCAAGATTACTCTGTCTGGCAAAGATATCATTTAGAATGGAAGGGCACATAAAGGGCTTTCCAGACAAGGTAAAGCTAAAGGAGTTCATCATACCAAGCCGTAATTATATGCAATGTTAAGGGGACTTATTTAAGAAAAAGATAAAAACTATGAACATTAAAATGACAGCCTCACAACTATCAACAACTGAATCTAAAAAATAAAAATCCAACTAAGCCAACCAGAATAGGAACAGAATCATAGGTATGGGGATCATTTGGAGGGTTATCAGCTGGGAGGGGGGGAGATAAATGGGGAAATGGTGCAGGGACTAAGAAGCATAATTGGTTGGTACAAAATAGACGGGGAAGTTAATATAGGAATAGGTGAAGCAGAAAACTTATGTGCACGACAAATGTACATGAACTAAGTAAGGTAGGATTGCTGGAGGGAAAGGGGGTACTGGGCAGAGGGGAGTAATGGGAAGAAACAATTGGGACTACTGTAACAGTAAAATTATTTAAAATTATAATAATATTGAAGGTAAGATATTAGTTCATCTACTCGTTTGAAGATAATAATATGCATTTTATGTAGGATTTTAAGCAATAAAATTTCTAGTTGGTCTTCCCTGACACAGTTATTTAAAAAAAACAAAACTGACAAGACAAGCTACAGTTTGGGAGAAATTTTTACAAACCATATCTTTAATAAAGGGATTATATATAGAATATGTAATGAATTTTAACAGCTCGATAATATGAAAGTAAGCAACTCCATTTGAAATTGGACCAAAGATTTGATTAAACATTTCACCCAAGATATAAGAATGGCAAATAAGTACATGAAAAGTTTAATTTATTAGGGAAATTCAAGTTAAAGCAACAATGAGTTAACACTTCATACCAAATATTGGTGAGGCTGTAGAGAAACTGGGACTCATGTTATTTTATTGATGGGAATGTAAAATGCTATAGGCACTCTTAGGTTTGGCAGTTTGTTAAATTTATCTTACAATTTAACAGTTAACACTCCTAGGATTCAAAAGTAATGAAAATGCCCATACAAAGACATTTAATGAATGTTCATAGCGACATTATTCATAAAAGTCTTAATGCCTATCAACTGTGAATGGATAAAATATACCCACATACTGGAATAGTATTTAGCAACATGAACCACAAAAAGATGCTCAGTGAAGGAAGCCAAATGCAAAAGGCTACATAATGTGTGATTCCAAGTATTTGAAATGTCCAAAATGGTAAATACGTAGAGAGCAGATCAGTGGTTTTCTAGGACTGGGGTGGGAGCAGAGGTTAAGTTAAATAGGCAGCAAGGAATTTTTGACTGATGGAAATGTTCTTGTGGAGATAGCACAACTCTAAGTTTATTGGAAATTATTGAATTGTTTACTTAAAACGGGTGAATTTTATGTCCTGTAAATTTATTACTCAAGAAACCTGTTTTTAAAGTGTCAAGCTGGTCCGGAAGGGAAGGAGCATGTTAGAGGTATCAAAACCTAAAGCTTCTGAGCAAGACCTGGGGCTTGATCAAGTTCGTTCCTACAAAGCTAGCTTATCAGCTTTCCTAAATTTGTGGATTTAGGTTTTCCAGAATTGCCACGTGCACTCCACAATATGCCTGAGGTGATAACGGAAGAAAAGCAAAATTATTTACAACTGTGTACCCGGAATTTTTTTTATTTTTATTTATTTTTTAATGTTTTTGCCCTGGCTTGTATGGCGCAGTGGATTGAGCGCTGGCAAACCCAAAGGCAGTTAGTTCCGTTGATTCCCCCGTTAGGGCCACATGCCTGGGCTGCAAACCAGGTTCCCACCTGGGGGTGAGTGAGAGGCAGCCGATCTTGGACATCGATGTTTTTCTCCCTCCTTTTCTCCCTCCCTTCCCCTCTTTCTAAAAATAAATACATAAAATCTTTAAAAAATAAAATGTTTCCTATGACAGAGGCGGCCCTCCCAGGTCGTGTCTCCTGAGGCGTCCACTTTTCCGCTGGAGGAAGCAGTGAGTTGCGAACTGGGGAGTTCTAGGTTCTAGCGTGGACTCTCAGGAAAGGCCAGAAGGTCAGCGTGGCCAGAGTGATGGGACAGGGAGAGTGCTGGACAGAGGCCAAGCCATGTCTGTTCCAATACCCCTGTCAGGAACCGTGGCGGTCAGGCTGCCTGAGTTCAAATACCCGCAGTGCCACTTCCTAGCTACCTGGCTCTAAACCGGTTGCCTAACTGCTTCCACTCTTCACCTTTACGTCAGAGACTTCCCTAACGCTCAAAGAGCTCTCAAGTGCTATAGCGGAAGCGGTGTTTCTTACGCCCAGCTCCCGGGATTCCCCGCGCACAGCGCTGGCGCTTGGTGGTAAACCATCTACTTCCGGGAGGAGTACGGTGCGCGGCGAGGGCCATTCCCGGCCGTGGATCTCGGATTGGGGACGGAGACAGTATTCCGGACGAGGTCCCAAGTTCTTGCAGGACCCCCGGAGCTGAGGCGGCTTGGCCATGGACTACTCCAGGTTTCTGGCCGAGGACTTCGACGTGAAGGAGTGGATCAACGCGGCCTTCAGGGCTGGCCCCAAGGAGGCGGTGGCGGGGAAGGCGGACGGGCATGCGGCCACCCTGGTGATGAAGCTGCAGCTGTTCATCCAGGAGGTGAACCACGCAGTGGAGGGTGAGCGGCTGGGCGCCGGGGGGTGGGGCCTGTGCTCGGCTCTTCGTGTTGGCGCTTTTCGCGTGGGCCTCGGACGTGGTGGCTGGAACAGAGACTACAACAGTCTTTTAAGAGTAGTTAATAAAAGTACTCTTCGATGTGATTTTTTTTATTGCTGTATTTTATTAAGCCATTGGATTTACAAATTATCTTTCATCATATATTTTTTTAAAGTTTATTTGTAGAGAGAGGGGGAGGGAGGGAGAAAGAGGGGGAGAGCAGCCAATCAGTCGCCTCTCACACGCCTCCCACTGGGGACCCGCCCCTAACCCGGGCCTGTGCCCTGATCAGGGATCAAACGCGCAACCCCGGGGCTTGCTGGTCGGCACTCAGTCCACGGAGCCACACCTGCCTGGTCTCATGTTCTGTCATCACAGAGACACCCAAGGCATTTTTCCAACACAGTGATATTTGGGGTGACTCTTTGGCAATGTATTTATTTTAATTTTTTATTGTTGTTCTATTTCAGTTGTTCCAGTTTCTGCCCCCTTTGACCTCCTTTGCACCCTTTCCCCAGTCAATCCCCACACCATTGTCCATGGGTCATTCCTACATGCTCTTTTGACTAGTTCCTTGATGTGATTTTAATCCACTGAATGTTCGTTCGGCATGTCTTGCATGATGCCAGTCTCCCTACAAGGCTCCATGGGGAATACGAGGCCAGCGACTGCCCACTGGAATTGGGTCCAGTAAATAGACCTTTTAACAAAAGTTAGGGAAGAGGGACACTTATTTCACTTCAGAGTCTTTATTGTACTTTGTGTCTCTTACTAATTATTGAGCATCTACTATGCGTGTGCCAAGAAATGGACACTGGGAATGAAAAGTGCCTCCTTCTGGAGATTGCTGCCTTGTGGAGACACTGTGTAAACAATGTGATTACAGTAAGGTGTGGCTTTACTGAGACTGTAACCTGGAGCTGTGAAGGCTGGAAGAAGGTCCGCTTACCTCCTGTCATGGAAGACTTCTTAGGGCAAAGACAGAGGACATTAATAATAGCAAATATTTGAGTCCTTGGTATGTCAGTCGCTGTTTTAAGTGCTGTACATGTATTAATTAAATGGTTCTCAACCAGGGATGGGAATGCCTGTCCCTTTCCCCAGAATATTTGGAAATAGGTGGAAATTTTTTCAGTTGTTAAAATGTGATTTTCACAACGATGAACGGTGATGCTTAATGCCCACAATGAAGGGTATGTCCTGAACAATGATGAAGTGCACTGTCCAGAATGTTAATAGTGCCTCTTAATGGGCAGGATTATCTAATTTAGACTGGATTCCCACTTTATAGTTTTAGGAACTGCAGCTGAGAGAAGTAACTTGTCCAGCATCATGTTGCTAATGAATGGGGGAGTCTGGAATTGAAACCAAGTGACTGGTTGCAGAGCTCAGGTTCTTACCTGATATGTGTACTTTGCAGCCGGTCCTAGCCAGTCCAGACAAAGGTGAGAGGTTCCAACAGAGCCTCATCAATAATAACAAGTATTAGTCATTATTATTATTATTATTAGATCACACTTTCATGGGGGAAACTTCTGCTAGAGATAAGGTAGGAAAGTAGGTTGGGATCAGACTGTGAAAGGCCTTTTTGGACATCCTGTGGGGTTTGGGTTTCATCCATTGGCAGAGAAACTTTCAGCGGTTTAAAGCTTTATGTTTATGGAAGATGAGACAGGGGTCCAAGTGTGCCGTGAAGAGAAGTCACTGCAGAGGTTCTAGCAGGAGAGGGTGAGTGCCCTCAGCTGCCACTCACTCAGCCCAGTATTCAGTATTTATAGGGCACAGTTTTCTCCTGAGTCTTGCGACACACTGTTGAATGAGATCTAGTCTTAGGTCGGAGAGGTTGGTAGGGTCTAGATCACTCAAGGATTTGAATGTCATGTTAAAGAGTTTGGATTTTATTTAAAATGAGTAATATGAAAGCAGTGGATGACTTTTTAAACGGGACTGACATGATTTGACTATGTTCCCATTCTGGAGGCTATTGTGAGGTTCAGAAGAGAGGTGATAGTGGCTTCAACGGGTTATGGCAGTGGAGATGGTGAGAAATAGTTAGGTTTAAGACATTTTTAGAGTGAAGAAAGAGGAGAATTTGCTAATGGGTTCATATGAGGGCTGACAATGGGAGAAAAGAATGAGGGCAGATTCTTGACCTAAGCCAATGTGGGTGGAGGTGCCAGACATACAGCAACATCGAGAGAACTTATAGTGAACTTGCATTTACCCACTGTCTAGATGCTACAGTGAATATTTTACTATTCTTGCCTATCACAAATTATCTATTTATCCCTTGATCGATGTCATTTTTTTTTTGTGGTTTTGTTTTTTGTTTTTAAAGATTTTTTTGTTGTTGTTAATTTTTAGAGAGAAGGGAAGGGAGGGAGAAAGAGAGGAAGAGAAACATCAACCAGGGACTTGGCCCGAAACCCAGGCATGTTCCCTGACCCAGAATTGAGCTGGTGACCTTTCGGCTTACAGGGTGAGGGCCAACCCACTGAGCTACACACCAGTCAGGGCCATCTCATTTTTTGATGTACATTTCAGAATCAGTTGCAGACATTAGTACACTTCACTCCTAAACATTTCAATTAGAACCCTAACCATTAGAATTCAATATTTGTTTATAGCTCTTGTTTTTTATTAGATAAAATTTATATAAGGTGAAATGCGTGGATCTTATCTGATGAATTGATGAGTTTTTACAAGTGTATAAATAGTATAACTCAGTCCTCCCTAAGATAATGTTACCACCACAAAGACGTGCCCCCATACCTCTTTGCAGTAAAGTCTGATCTTTATCCTCCCAGAGGCAACCCCTGGAAGTGGTAGTTTTAAAACGGATACAAGAGTGGACTATGTTTTGTGGGGCTGTGGATAGAGGAAGAGGTACTCAGGGAACCGACTAGTCCTGCAGAGTGATTCTGAGGCTTAGCAGTTGGAGAATAGGCTGGGGCCGTAGCAGAACTGTTAAAAGTCAGTGAAGTCTCTGTACATTTAAGAAATTTTTGTGTGTTCTGTCTCTGTTTTCTTAAGCTTAGAACCTTACCTGGGGTCAGTGATGGAAACTGGTTGTTATTTAAAGGTAGAGCTGGATGAACAGGTTCCTGAGAGAGGGGAGGAAGAGCGAGAGAGAGAGATCAATGCGTGAGAGAAGCATTGATCGGTTGCCTCTCGCACACCCCAACTGGGGACCTGGCCCGCAACCCAGGCATGTGCCCTGACTGGGAAAGGAACTGGTGACCTTTCGGTTTGCAGGCCGGCGCTCAGTCCACTGAGCCACACCAGCCAGGGCTAAAGAAATAAAATCTTTAGAAAAAAATGTATGTAAAGCACTTGCCACATAACTGTCATTCACCGAATGCCAGAGTCCTTCATTTTCCTTCCTCAGAAAGGGTGTTAAAACTGAACTCAGTGGTGGAAAACAATTGATGCTGGGTCAGGTCGTTGGTGCATTCTGTGTGAAATCACATGGACCTTACCCGTCAGTCTGGGGAAGACATGGTCCTGGCAGTGGCCAGCTCCCCTTCCACCCTTCATTTCTCATAGGTTGAAGAAATGGTGTCATTAATACACAACTTTCTTCCTGTCATCTGATTTATATTGTTCACTGGTGATTGGTCTAATGTTCACCTTTGGTGCCTATTTCTGTATTTGGGTTCTTGCTACAGAAACGAGTCTCCAGGCCCTTCAGAACATGCCCAAAGTACTCCGTGATGTGGAAGCCCTTAAACAAGAAGCATCTTTCCTGAAAGAACAAATGATTCTTGTCAAGGAGGACATTAAAAAATTTGAACAGGATACATCCCAGTCAATGCAGGTATTTTGGCTTCTGTCCTCAATGTTGTGCTTTTGGAAGATGTTCATTCTCAGAGTGGGAGGCCAGCCTTAACTGAGAATTCTACCAAGCATTCAGATTTCTCTTGCTGGGTTTTTTTCAGCTTATTCATTTCTGTTCAGCACCTGTTGGACATTTAACCTCATGACTGTGTCATAAGGGACATAGGAGCTCCCTAAGAAACAGTAACATGCCACAATACTTAGGTTTCAAGTCACTGATGGGAGGTAAGGGAAATGGAATAGCTACTTCCTTGGTTTTTGACCCCTTTCCCTTTTAGGTGTTGGTAGAAATCGACCAGGTGAAGTCCAGGATGCAGCTTGCCGCTGAGTCCCTTCAGGAAGCAGACAAGTGGAGCACGTTGAGTGCTGACATTGAAGAGACATTCAAGACTCAAGTAAGTTTCTTGTTTAGGAGATGTTGTGAAATCTGTTTAGTGGAACTTGAGGTTTGGGGAAACCAATGAAATAGCCACTCTCAACTGTAGGTGCAGGAAATGGCCGTGCTCTGAGTATTTTCACCCTCTCTGGTTTGTACCTCTTCTTGACTGAAGCTTCCAGGGAGAGAATTCAGTTGATGCCACAATGAAAAAGGCAGAGGGAACAGAGTAAGTGGGATGGAATGTGAACAGAGGGGCCTTACACACCACAGGACAGTGCTGACTTACTTATAACCTCCTGGGCTGCAGAGTGTGAAAAGGAGTGTACTTCTGAAACTTGCTTATCAGGATGAAATGAGATGATTCTTTATGAAGAACTCTTGCTTATAAAGCAAAATGAACTATTTATTATGTCTTTTTCTATTTTTAAAAATGTAAAAGTTTTTTAAAAGGTTATAAATATACACGGGAAAAACTTTAGTAAACAGGAAAAAACAGCAAAAAATGTCTTTCCTGTAATCCTGACACCCCTAATTTCCTAATTTCTCTTCTCCTACAAACTGTTATCACCTTTATGCCTGTCCTTCCAGATACATAAACACATGTATATTCCCTGCCTATTTTTTTCCACAAGTGTGAGCACACTGTGAATGCTGCTTTGTTTCATGTGTTTTTACTCGATCATCTACCTATTATTTTTTGTTAGGTGTTATCTTTACATACAGCAGAGCCATATTCCTCCCTGTTCCATTTCAGGGCTCCACAGGGTGCCAACAAATCCAGCTGATGTGGCTTTATAGATGTAAGTTGCAAAGCTTACTGAGTTCCTGGCACATATGTATGAGAGAGAAAGGATTTCAGTACAGTCTCTGAGTTTAATAGTAGTGAACTACCCATGTTAATTGCTGTATCTTTCACACTATGAAATGCACCTGACCATAAGACTGCACCTAGGTTTAGAGGAGGAAAACAAGAAAAAAAAAATCTGAACCAAATGGTGTTCTAAAATATTTAGTAAATATAACAGAATAATATTTCAACCATGTAAAGTGAACAGCAGTCAGCAGCAGAATTAAGAACCATCATCATTGTCATTAACAAATGAGGAGAGACTTTAAGTGTCAAGTACTATTCTAGTTTTCTGGGAACCCCAGGTCAGGTAATACACATCATGGTCTGTGACGCAATATTTGCTCCATAAGACACACAGACATTTCCCCCCACCTTTGGGGGGAAAAAAAGTGCATCTTAGGGAGCAAAAAATACTGTAGTTAAAAGTTATAAATCTTGTTTTTCTCCTTCCCCCATCCTGCTGTTCATAACTGCCTGCCCACAGAACCACATGCATACATGCATCCAGCTGCACTTCCCCTGGGCACTGCAAATCTGAATTCCTTATTTATGTCCAGAGCTGTGCCCCACTTGCTTTTTATTTGGCCTCCCTGTCTTGGTTAATGGTGTCATTTTCCACCCAAGTATCTAGGCTAGGGCCTTAGCAGTCCTTAACCGCTCCTTCATTGCCATCTTTCCCATGTTTGTCTTCAGTTATCTGTCCTTTTCATTCTTCTGCCACCACTCTAGTCACGCTTTCCATTTGTTTTACTGCTCCACCATTGCCAGAGCCACCTTTGGGTCTTGCTGCCAGGTCCCTCCCGTGTTCCAGTTTATCTTCCACATGGGACCAGGGAGATCTTCTAAAGTATAGATTGGCACGTGTCATTTCCCTGTCCCTTGCCCTCCCATTTTAACCTTTAACGACTCCTCATTTTCTATAAGATAAATCTTATGCCTGCTCACAGGCATAGCCTATCTTTCACAGCAAAGTATGTGTGGTTTTTTCTGTAGCCACCCCCTTCATATGAATTCTGTATTGTGACTGCTCTGGACTGTTAACCCCATCCTTTTATGTCTTCCTTCTCTGCGTGGACTGTCCTTCGTCTCTTTTCTTAGAAACAGTAGGCCTCCACTCGTCCCTCAAGGCCCAACTGAAGTATCGCCTCCTTTCTTACTCTTGCTGCTAGCCCTTCATCCCTCACAGGCAACATGAATTGCTCCCTCGTCTGTGCTCCTGTAACACTGAGCCATACTTCTTAAATTGTATCGCAGTCTTCTGTACCAATACTCTGTGAATTCTGGGGTGGCAATGTGACCTTCCTCATCTAATACAGTATCTGACATATCATAGATATGTTGAATGCTGAAATAAAATGCGTTTAGTTATTACACTCTAAATTCTTTTGTAAACATAACATTTATTTTTCTAGTTATAATCTATGTGTATCTTAGGTGATTTGGAAAATATAGAAAAATACATGGAAGAAAACAAAATAATTCTCATCCCGTAATAATATGTTGTTTTTAAAGAATACTTTCTTAAGATTTTATTTATTTACTTTTTCAGATAGAGGGGAAGGGAAGGAGAAAGAAAGAGAGAGAAACATCAATGTGTGAGAGAAACATCGTTTGGTTGTCTCTCACACACCCCCAGCTGGGGAACCCAGCCTGCAACCCAGGCATGTGCCCTGACTGGAAATCGAACTGATGACCTTTTGGTTTGCAGGCCAGCACTCAATCCACTGAACCACACCAGTCAGGAAATCCCCTAGTAATATGTTTTTATGTCTACTGGGTATTTTTTCTATGTATTTGTATGGTATGGCAGCCGTCCGTCTCGAGAGACGATGGTGTAGCTTCTTAAGAGTCTATCTGCACCGCCGAGAATGGCTGTGCAGTCCGACTCGGGAGTGACACGGTATCTGTCTCCTCCCGTGTTGAATCGACATCTTGCGATGACGCTGGAGTGTCCTCTCCAGTGAAGCTGAAGCTACAAAGCCTGGGCAGGGTGATACGGAGGGTCTGCTGTTGCCCATGAAGCAGACCCCCCCTCTCTTCGCAGCTGAAGGGTCCAAGGGAAAGACGGAGTCAATACAGCTTGGCTTCAGGTGCGCCGCAGGAGTTGCCGGTGTTGACTACAACGTCAAACCGCCTTAGGGACTCCGGCTCCGGATTTTCTGTCGGGGTTTACTCCTTTAGCCTTTCCCCTGAAGAGGTATGCCGCAAGGCAGCGGAGGTTTTTTGGAATCAGAGTTTTCCTTCTCTGATGTGCCCTGACTGAAAGATCGAACCAGCGACACTTAGCTCGCAGGCCGACGCTCAATCCACTGAGCCAAACCAGCCAGGGTAAACAGAGGTACAGTAACCATACAATTAGACCACAAGTAGTTGAGGTTTCCCTTTTCCAAGGTTTAAAAACTTTCACAACCTTTCTATATATTTACCCATTCAGATATATATTTGTATATATTTGTGCTTATGTATATATTTTGTGTGTATACATATATTATAGGTAATATACATTTATATATATATTCTAGTGTCTATATGCTTTTTTATCCTGTTTATTTCAGTTAATAGTAAGTGGTATTTTGCTGTGTAATTAAAACTTTAAAAAAATTTTTTTTTGTGGCTGTCCAGTATTCCACCTGCCATTACGAGTAACCCATAATTTATATTTTATTTATTATGGAAGATTCAGGTTGCTTCAAGTTTTTGTTATTAAAACACTAAAATCACACTAATTAATTAAATACATTAATATCTTTGTGTCCTCCGATTATTTCCTTAGACAGATTTCTAGAAGAGGGAATACCAGGTCAAAGGATGTGAATATTTTTAAGGCTCTTGATGCATGGTACTAAAGTGCCTTTGAGAAAGACAATAAGAATTTATGGTACACACAGAAATTTTTTTTTTTTTTTTTTTGCAGCCTCACCAACAATAGCCATTATAATTTTAAAAAACTTTTTCCATTTGGTTAGGAAAATGGCACTTTCTCATATTAATTTGCATTTATTTGAGTACTAATAATAGTATACACATGTTTATTGGCATTTTCTTATTTTATGCTTTTTCATATATTCTGTCCATTATTAACTGAAGTAGCAGGGGTGTTTTAAAATGAGTATCCTCTGTGGTTTTTTTTTTTTTTTTTTGGTAGGACATAGGTGTGATTTCTGCCAAGCTAACAGGTATGCAAAACAGCTTAATGATGCTCATTGACACACCAGACTACTCAGAAAAATGCGTGCACTTGGAGGCCTTGAAGAACAGGCTAGAGGCCTTGGCCAGCCCCCAGATCGTGGCAGCGTTCACCTCGCAGTCTGTAGGTGAGTGCTGGCCATTTCTAACCTCTGTGGACCCCTCTTTACAAAGATAAGGCTTTCTGAGTCTTAAACTTTACAGTGTCTCAATGTTGATTAAATTATGTAGATTGGAAATAAATTGTAGCTTTATGATGGCTGCCTTTTTATCAGCATTTTATATGAAAAATTTCAGAATGTCAAAAAGTTGAAATAAGTGTATAACAAAAATACCATCTCGATCCTAGCATTAGCATTTTGCCACCTTTGCTTTGTCACATACCTGCCCATCTGGCATTGTATGCGGGACACGTAAAATTAGATTTTTCACAAACTGCATACAGTGCCTCTGTCTTTCATAATAATGATGAAGAATACACTCTAAGGTAAGAAAATCAAAGTTTCATAAAAAAATTTAAAGTGGTTTTCAACTTATAGTGATGGTACGTAACGACAAAATTCGTGCTCATATTTCAAAAAATCATCCGCTCCCACTGTAATGCATCAGCACTAAATGCCTGCATACAGTGTGTTAAGACTCATCATTTTTTTAAAAAAGATTTTATTTATTTATTCTTGGAGGGTAAGGCAGGGAGAAAGAGGGAGAGAAACATCAATGTGTGGTTGCCTCTTACTTGCCCCCAAGTGGGGACCTGGCCCACAACCCAGGCACGTGCCCTGACTGAGAATCAAACCGGCAACCCATCTGTTCGCAGGCTGGTGTTCAATCCGCTGAGCCACACCAGCCAGGGCTCATCATCTTATATTTTGATACATTTCCAAGTAAGTTGCAGACATCAGTACAATTCACTGCTAAACATTTCACATTCATATCAATAACTTGAGTTCAGTATTGGTTTGTGATTTTTTTCTTTTTTGGGGGGTAGAATTTACATGTAGAGAAGTGAACAGATCTTAAGTATACCATTATGTTGATATGTTATTTGCCAGGGATATTTCAACACATTTATCTAACTCCCTTTCCCTTTGATTCACACAATGATTGGTTAACCAGGAGGAAGCAGCAGTAAAGCTGGTTTCTTACCTTCACAGCTGTTTATATTGGACAGAACATTATCTGCACCCACTGCTCTTACTTTCTTCACTTGCAGGCCCTTATCCTATGGGTTTAATTGTCCTTCAGTTGTTCCATTGAATCTCTCCAGCAACTATCATAAGCAAGCTTACAGGCCTAATCCATTTATACTTTGCTGTTTCTCATTGTCAAAAACCGTTATTGTTTTTTTGCTCCCTCCTTTCTGAAATGCTTTCATCACTTGGCTCCTGAAAGGTAGTATCGCTTTTGTTTATATGATAGTTTATTTCCCTTGATAAAGTTAAGTCACAAGAAGACTGTTACCTTAGAAGTTCTGTGTGATGTCTTAAATTTATTTTAGGATGGTTACGTGTGCTGAGACTAGGCTTCATTTAATTATTTTTTTGAAATCGATTGCTAGATATTCATGTGAATATGCAGACCTGTGTACATATAAACTTTTTTTTTATCAGTGATTTTTAAAAAATTTTAGTACATTTTATTGATTATGTTATTACAGTTGTCGCAATTTCTTTTCCCTTTGCTCCCCTCCACCCAGTACCCCCCTTCCCTCCAGCAATCCCACCTCCCTTAGTTCATGTACAATTGTCGTGCATATAAATTCTTTGGCTTCACCCTTTCCTATATTATTCTTAACTTCCCTGTCTATTTTGTATATACCAATTATGCTTCTTAATCCCTGAACCATTTCCCCGTTTCTCTCCCTTCCCCCTCCCAGCTGATAACCCTCCAAATGACCCCCCATACCTATGATTCTGTTCCTATTCTGGTTTGCTTAGTTTGATTTTGTTTTTATTTTTTAGATTCAGTTGTTGATAGCTGTGTTTGTTGTCATTTTAATGTTCATAGTTTTGGTCTTCTTTTTCTTAAATAAGTCTTTTTAACATTGCATATAATAATGGCTTGGTGATGATGAACTCCTTTAGCTTTACCTTGTCTGGGAAGCACTTTCTCTGCCCTTCCATTCCAAGTGATAGCTTTGCTGGATAGAGTAATCTTGGTTGTAGGTCCTTGCTTTTTATAATGTTCAATACTTTTTGTCAGTCCCTTCTTGCCTGCAAAGATTCTTTTGAGAAATCAGCTGATAGTCTTATAGGCACCCCTTTGTATTTAACTCTCTGCTTTTCTTGCTGTTTTTAAGATTCTCTCTTTATCTTGAACATTCGGCATTTTAATTATGATGTGACTTTTGGTGTGGTCCTCTTTGGGTCTAGCTTGTTTGAGACTCTCTGTGCTTCCTGGACTTGTATGTCTATTTCCTTCGCCAAATTTGGGGAAGTTTTTCTTCATTGTTTTTTCACATAAGCTTTCAATTTCTTGCTCTTCCTCTTCTTCTGGCATCCCTATGATTTGGCACGTTTAAAGTTGTTCCAGAGGTTCCTAAACTTCTCATTTTTTTCAGTTCTCGTTCCCTCATTCTGTACTGGTTGCCTGTTTTTTTCTTCCTTGTGTTCCAAATCATTGATTTGAACCCCAGTCTCCTTCCCTTCACCATTGTTTTTGTGTGGATTTTCCTTCGTTTCATTTAGCAGAGCCTTTACTGCTTCCCTTATGCGTTTGCTGTACTTAAGAATATCTGTCAAGCCTGTGAGCATCTTTATCACCAGTGTTTTGAACTCTATATGTGTTAGGTTGGCTATCTTCTTGTCACTTAGTTCTCCCATTGGAACCTTGATTTGTTCCCTTTTTTGGGCCATACTTCTCTGTCTCCTCATATTGACAGGTTCCTGTGTTTGTTTGCCTCTGTGTCTTAGGTAGAGCTGTCACACCTGCTACATTGTAGGGGCAGAGCCTTAGGTATTCATCAGTATGGGCAACCCGTTTCAACACGTTGTGGCGCTGTGTGTGGGGGAGGGCCCTGAGAGGGAACAGTGCTGCTTGCTCAGCACTCACCCCTTTTCCAGGCACTTCTCCCACTTCCGTATGGGACTGGCACCTCTCTTAGCTGTTTCCCTGGCTGTGGTTCCCAGAGTGGGTGGGTCTGCGGACGTTCTAGGATCTTGGGGGCCCTTTAAACAAGCAGACTCTGCTGAGAGACCAGCAATTTCTTCCTCTGCCCCAACCTCCACTGGTTCTCACAGTCAGAAGCAATGAGGGTTTATTTTCCCTGGCGCTGGAACCGTGAGCTGCACGGTCTGGTCTGGTGCTGGGAGTGCTCCCAGGGGCCCCTCCTGACTTTTTAAAACATGTGACTGCACTTTCTGCTGGCCTGCTGCTGCTGCCACTGCTCCCGCCACCACACCACATCCTCTCCACCCCAGCTCTGCCCCTCCTACCTGTCTGGCTGCGTATTTCTTCTTTATATTTTGCTGTTGAACTTCCATGCAGCTCAGTTTTCTGGAACTTCTGGTTGTCTCTGGTTTTGAAGTAGTTGTATTCCTTCTTAGTTGTGGAGGGAGATGCAGTGTGTCTGTATATGGCTCCATCTTGGCCGGAAGTCCATATAAACTCTTATATATATATAAACATTATAAAATTTCATTATACTGAGTTTGACCATATAATTTATTATTAAACTAGGACACTTTTGAGAGGAAAGGGAATGCTTTTAATAATGAAGCTGGAACAACAGTTGTAAAACAAAACTGTTCTCAGCCAGTTGGGACATACAGTCACTTCCATGTCCATATGGGACTCTTGGAGAATGATCCTCTGGTTAACTGAATTTTCAGTGAGGGTGAGAGCAGCTTAATAACCTCCTCATGTCAAAAAATAATACTGTTCTCACTCTGAAGATGATTTTTTCGCACTATTTCTCTTGGTAGTCAGGGCCTGCAAAGGTCTGGCCTCCTATGCCCTGGTGGTGAAGCCACACCAAAATGGAACTCTCAGTCAGCACTTGATACTACTGTGTTAGGCAATTAAAAAATAATTATTGTCAAATTTTATTAAATGCCTTTTGAGCATCTATCAAGATTGAATGTATTATTTTTATTTTCTCTGACCTAGTAATATGGCAGATCATATTAATAGCATTCCTAATGTTGCAATTCATGAAGCTCCACTTGTCCATGGTGTGTTTGTGTATGTGTTAATGTCCTACTGGTTGTTTGTTGACATTTTACTTGGAATTTTTTTCATTAAGATCCCATTAGTGAATATCTTTGTCAGGTTGTGGTACTGTGCTTCTGTTGGCTTAATGAAAACAAGTCTTCATTCTTCATTCTTTCTTACTTCTCTGTTGGAGTTTAAATAGCATTTTTATCAATATTGCCGTAGCCCCATTGAGTGCTTTTTGTCTGCAGTCCCACTTGGGTATGAATATTATGACTTCTGTTTATTCTTATGCCAGTACCACCCTGTTTTGATTATTTTAGCTTTGTAATAAGTTTTGAAATCATGAAGTGTGACTGCACCAGTATTGATGAGCAATTGGGTACCTACTGATACCATGTGGAAACAGGCCTTCTTCCCACACCTTGCCTAGACCTCCCTTTGCTTTCTGTCTTTACTTCTTTCCATCATGCTATACTCCATGCTTACATTCAGAGTTCTCCCAGCATTTCCACTCCTCTTGAGCCCAAAATGATTGACTATCTGATTGGCATTCTTTGAAGTTTGTAGTGCAGATATTTTCATGGCTTCAACATAGATGAAATGGTGTGTTTTTCTTTTGATGGTTAATTTTGGTGAGTATCAGGAAGAGTCCCCGTCCTCATACCCCCCAAAAAGTAATGTGCTCTTTAATCAACCATCTGGAGGGGCAGGGTGCTTCTTCATTTTTTTTTTTTTTACTCCTCACACAATGACATTTTTAAGTTCTTTTAGAAAGAGAGGAAGGGAGAAAGAGAAATATTGATGTGAGAGAGAAGCATTGATTGGTTGCCTCCCACACATGCCCAGCTGCTGGACTGGGGATCCAATCTGCAACCTAGGCATGTACCCTGATGGGGAATCATAGTCATTACCCTTCAGGACAATGCTGCAACCAACTGAGCCACACAAGCCAGGGCCCAAGATGCTTCTTTATCTGATAAACAATTTTTAAGGGGAAAGCTCCGATAAATTCGTACAGCCCTAACACATTTCTCTTTCCTGTCTCCCTCCCAGAGTGATAATCTCCAAGTATACAAGCCTACTTCATTTTATACAGCCAATGAATTCACTTGATCAGTTGAAGCAACTTTCTGTGTCATAATTATACATTTAGCACGAAGATGCATTTATGTAAGCAGTCTTAGGACAATAATAAGCATTTTAAAGGCAACCAGATTCCTGCCCATTAAAGTGAGATCTACTGGCAGGTCTCCCAAGTTTAGCTAGATTGTCTGTGCGGTGGTTGCTATTTACAGGTTTTCATTCTCAGCCATTTATTGGGCTTCCCAGGGATGAAAGGGAACAAAGCAGATATAAAAGGTTGAGCACCTGTCTACTCTGGTTTTCTTCCTTTTTAATTGAATTCTAAGATTGTGGCATCTACGCTTTGTCCAGAAGGGGGCAGATGAGAGGCAGCAGTGTTGCTGCATATTGAGGGCCAGTAGGGACTGGCCCTCCGGTTTTTCTGCAGTCATCCTGGAAGCAAATGCTTTGTTTAGTCATTTCCTCTGCCCTTAGGGAAGCATGTCAGAAATTTCTTGATATTAGACCCATGACTTGGCTCTTAGAGTCCATTGCTATGTATGGAATGCTGAGGTTTACCAAGTGATTTACTTACTCCTTGAACCACGAAGTCTAGGAGTTGAGTTTCTTTGTGTTTTTTATAATTCCCATTTGGTATGACAACAATAAGAATTTTCAGAGGTATAACTAACAGGTAACTTATTTCAAATTATTAATGTTGTGAGAAACAGTAGGAATATAAAATGAGTAAGGTGCGGTTTCTGCCCATCAGGACAGCTCTATTGAAGGTAAGGCTGGGAGAGAACAGTGCACAAATACAAGATGGAATGTGAAAGTTGCCTAAGCTGCTCTGAGATGAAGGAAAGGACAAAGGAAAACTGAGGATACTTTATGCAAGAGCATCTGTGCAGAACCTTGAAAGAGAGATGCATTTAAAATGTTTAGAAATTGTTGCTAATTATAACAGTAATACATATACAGGTTATTGAGAATTTGAAAAATATAGGAAAGAAAATGATTTAGCAGTAAATTCACCACCCAAAGATGACTGTTAGTGTTTTCTTCCAGTATTTTTTCCCTTTGTATACATCTTGAAAATGAAAAAAATATTATTTATTTATTTATTTATTTTGAGAGAGAAGGGAAGGGAGGGAGAAAGAGAAGGAGAGAAACATCCATGTGAGAGAGCTACATCGATCATTTGCATCTCCTCTGCCCTGATTGGGGACTGAACCTGTAACCCAGGCATGTGCTCCGACTAGGAATCAAACAGACAACCTTTCGCTTTGTGGGACAATGCCCAACCAAGTGAGCCACAACTATCAAGGCCCCTTTGTATACATATTATCTTCCAAGGAAAGTATATACATCAAGTGTATACAAATCTTTTTTTTTTTGCTCCAGTTAGCAATAGAGTATGAACATTTTCTCCTGGGTGTAAAGGCTTTGATAGGTGAGGAGAAACATTTGGGGCAGAGGGAACAACATATGCCAACATACGTTTGAATGGTACAAAAGTGGGCAAACTTAGGGTCTATTTTGGGGAATAATAAACTCATTTTAGTGGCGTGAATGTTGGGAAGTGTTCAGTTGTCGTCGTCGGCAGCCGTCCGTCTCGAGAGACGATGGTGTAGCTTCTTAAGTGTCTATCTGCACTGCCAAGAATGGTTGTGCAGTCCGACTTGGGAGTGACACGGTATCTGTCTCCTCCCGTGTTGAATCGACATCTTGCGATGACGCTGGAGTGTCCTTTCCAGTGAAGCTGAAGCTACAGAGCCTGGGCAGGGTGATATGGAGGGTCTGCTGTTGCCCATGCAGCAGACCCCCCCTCTCTTCGCAGCTGAAGGGTCCAAGGGAAAGACGAAGTCAATACAGCTTGGCTTCAGGTGCGCCGCAGGAGTTGCTGGTGTTGACTACAACGTCAAACCGCCTTAGGGACTCCGGCTCCGGATTTTCTGTCGGGGTTTACTCCCTTAGCCTTTCCCCTGAAGAGGTATGCCGCAAGGCAGCGGAGGTTTTTTGGAGTCAGAGTTTTCCTTCTCTGATGTGCCCTGACTGGAAGATCGAACCAGCGACACTTAGCTCGCAGGCCGACGCTCAATCCACTGAGCCAAACCAGCCAGTAAGTGTTCAGTGATGAGGCTGGAAAGGAAGGTTGGGGACAGAGGATAGTTTGCCTGAACAGATTAAGAAGCTTCTCTATGAGGAATAATTTCATCTTTGTTACCAATTTATTAGTAAGTCACCTGAGGAGTGTGGCTGAGTGGAAGCAGTGTTGACTTTGGAGACTGGACAGACCTAGCTTTAAATCTCTGGGCTGCTGCATATGAACAATGAGACCTCAGTTTCCCCCTCAGTAAAATGAGTATGGAATAGGACCATATCATTCTTGAGGGATTAAACCTTGTGGTCCAGAGGAAGTGTTCAGGGAACATTGTTTCTCTTGGACCTCCTGTTTGGAGACTCTGTAGCTCTTACAGTAGCCCAAGGGAACAATTCTTGTGAGGCCAGTGAGGAACTCTGGAGGTTTTACTTGAATGAGAGCTACATCATTTCTAAAAGGCCTGCATCTCAGCATATTGAGCAAAACTACAAATTGGAAGTGAAGACCCACAAATGAGTTAATTGGCTTTAATTTTATTTTCCTTGAATTCAGCTAATTTCTTTCCTGTCAGCTACAATTTTGAAAAAGTTAAATTGTACTGAAGGTCTTATAGGGGAAAAATAGCACCCTCTTTCTATACCTCCTCATTCCCCACTTCTGGTCTCAGGAGACCACCACTTTTAATTTCTAGAGCTTTTGTTCTTTGGTATTTCACTTCGCATTTCTGTATAACAAGTGTATTACTTTATTTCTTCATATGTCAATTTTAGACATTGTCTATTGACTTCCTGTTCTAGCTAAGGATTTAGCTTTTATGGCTCTCCTCTCCCCTTTCCCCACTCTCCTATACCACTATCTAATGATGCTTATTGATGCATTATTCTAAATAAGTAGTGTCCAGTTGACACATATATTCTACCCTTAACTTTACTTATTTTTCATATTTATGATCTCTACTTGTGAGTTACATCGCTGTCTAGGTAGGAACTTCTGAATACTAGCTTATGTGCCCACATTTATTTTGATACATTCTTTCTCTTGATTGCAACAGAAAACCTGGTAACAGCATATACACATTTTATGTCGTTCTTCTTTAGAGCAATCCAAAATGTTTGTGAAGGTGTTTACTGAAATTGACCGGATGCCCCAACTTCTTGCATACTACTACAAGTGTCACAAGGTGAGAAGCTGTGAGTGGTTATGCTTGTGGAATCCTAGTTTCATGCCCACAGGTAAAAATCGCTTCCTTGCTCTGACTTTTTTCTTATCATTAGCCATCAGGGGGTGCTCTCAGTCCAGCATGGGGATTCATTCAATTGCCAGTTGGAAAATGAATCGTCAGTTTTGGTCTTTCATATTTATTTACAGTTGGATTTCATTTATAGACCACAAAGTTGTTTTCGTTTTTCCATTTTTGTCCTTTAAGGGAAATTCATGTATTAAGTTTTATTATGCCCTCAGCAAGCCATGAGAATTCTATGTGTTTCCTTGGGCTTTTGAAGTTAGGTTCCTGAAAAACTTGACAGTGCACTGGGCTAACCTAATTTCTTTAAAGCCTGATGCTCATGTGTCAGTAAAGCAGTAGTGTTGGGACTTGCAGCTAAAACACACATTCATACCACCTCTGAGGTATGTTCTGAAGGTGGTACTCTGCTGAGTGGAAGTACATTGGCCTGCTTTTGGAACAAGATAAAAGGAGAAAGCATCATTTAGAGGGTAGTAGATTTAAGCTTTGATTGATGATCAGAGTAAGTAACTCTTAAGGTTTTTCCCTGCCTTTTTTAGAAGTGCATGACCATCAGTGCGTACATGCTCGCCATAGTAGGAGGGCAGGGTGGTTTTAGCAGGAAGCATGTATCGGTGTGCCCAGTAAGGCCCTTTTGCGCTGTCTGTGCAGGCGCAGCTTGTAGCAGCCTGGCAAGAGCTGTGCCAGAGTGACCTACCCCTGGACCAGCAGCTCACTGGACTCTATGATGCCTTACTTGGAGCTTGGCACACGCAAATCCAATGGGCTACACAGGTAACAGCTCACTTGGGTTCTGGGTAGAGTAAAGCATTGGTGAGCAGGACACAGGTGACTGCTCTGGGAGTTGTCTTTCAGTTTAGAGCACTGCCTGAAGAACCTCTCCATTTGCTGCTGTTGTGGAACGTATTAAAGAACTAAGTTTCCAAGACAATAAAATCTCTATAAATCTTAGTTAAAACTCTACTTAAAACTTTTTTTAATTTAAAAATATTTTTATTTTTAAAATTTTTTTATTTATTTTTAGAGAGAGGGGAAGGGAGGGAGAAAGAGAGGGAGAGGAACATTGATCAGTTGACTCTCATACATACCCCAACTAGGGACCAAACCCGAAACCCAGACATGTGCCCTGACTGGGAATCTGGTGATCTTTTTGCTTTTTGGGACTATGCCCAACCCACTGAGCCACACTGGCCAGGGCTCAGTTAAAACTCTTATCATCATTCTTACCTATATCTTAAATAGAATCTAAAGTAACAGTGTTGTTGTTCAGCTAGGGGAGTCTGAGGAATTCCTGAAGGCCATTATCTTCTGATCTAAAAGCAGGAGGCCCTTAAGTGCTGTTTGAGTGAACAAGATCGGTTTTATCTTAACTTTGCATAAAATTTACCTGGTCTAAAATTAGTTTCTCTTGTTCTCAAAATATGTCGACAGTTAGCAGAAGAATGTGATTTTAGATCCACCCTCTGACTTGGGGCAGAGGTGAGACTGAAGAACTTTATTTGAAGTGGAAACTTTTCATCACTTACTCATCCCAAATCTCTAGGCATTTTCAGCTGTAAAGGGAGTGAACTATTGTCCCCTTGTCTTGATGCCAGAAGGTGCAATATGTCCTCCTTTAGAAGGAAAAAGGCTGCCTTCTCAGTGATGACTGACTGGGTCTGTATATGGTGTGACTGATATTTTCTTCCAAAATTATTTGTGAATCACTCTTCAAATGTTTGTCAGTCATTTGTTGGAATTAACTCAGCTGTAGTTGGAGAGAATTTCTTGTATAGTATCATGTCATGCAAGGTGGTTAAATCACTCTTCTTCATCCTCTCTGTTTCTTTCTCCTTCAATCAACCGATTTCAGACTTAAGAAAAGAAAACCGAAAAACAATGTCCTATAAAAGTTTCACAGTATTTATGTAATCTTTAGTTTTCGATCTATACTCATTTATGTGCTATCAGCCTCTTCTGCTGGTATCACCAGGATGAAAACAGTCCATGTTCATATGTACTGATGTTCTTCACATCTAGGAAAAGGATTTAGACTTCCCAGACTTCTAGTCAGGCCTCATCCCAATTTTGTAAGGCATGCTTTTATGCTAATTCATACTTTGGACCCAATAACCCATTCTCTTTCAGAATGTAAGCATGGGAGGGGGCTGTCCTCTCTTGAAGCTCAATCTAGTATAAAAGAAACCCGAAGGCACTGGGGTAAATGTCTCCTTCAAATATTCCCCCTAGTATTTTAGTAGGAAAAATTTCTAACATATAAACACTTAAAAGCATTGTACAGTGAACACCCATGTACCCACCTCAGAAGTTCCACAGTGAGCATCTTGCTGTATTAGCATTATAGATCTAGTCATCTGTTTATGTGTCTGTCCGTACATTGACCCATTTTATTTTTTTGATTCATTTCAAAGTAAGTTGCAAATATCATTCACTGCAGAACATACATATTTTTAAAGTAGTTTAATATTTACTTGTTTTTTTTTTTAAAAATTGGGAAATACAATGATCTTAAATATGCCATTTGATTAGTTTTCATAAATGCAGCTACCTGTGCAACTTCATCCTCTTTTAAGATACTGAACAATTCCATCACCTGGAAAGTCCCCTCATGCTCCTTCCTAGTCAGTCTTTGCACCAACACCCCTGAAGGCAGCTACTGTTCTGATTTGTTTCTACCACAAATTAGCCAGTTTTAGAATTTGATATGAATGGAACCTTACAGTGTGTGTTCTTTTGGTAAGGATTCTTTCATTCAGTGTGTTTTTTGAGATTTATTCATGTTGTTGTGTGTATTAGTAGATCGTTCCTTTTTAAAATTAAAAATAAATTTTTAAATCCTCACCTGAGAATATTTTTTAAAAGTATATTTTATTAATTATATTGTTACAGTTGTCCTAATATTTTTCCCTTTGGTCCCCTCCACCCAGTACCCTGCTTCCCTCCAGCAATCGCACACCTCTCAGTTCATGTCCATGGATCATGTGTATAAGTTCTTTGGCTTTATCCTTTCCTTCCTATATTATTCTTAACATACCCTGTCCATTTTGTACCTATTAATTATGCTTCTTAATGCCTGCACCATTTCCTCCTTTTACCCCTTCCTCTCCCAGCTGATACCCCTCCAAATGATCTTCATACCTATGATTCTGTTCCTATTCTGGTTGTTTGCTTAGTTTGTTTTTGTTTTTATTTTGTAGATTCTGCTGTTGATAGCTGTGAGTTTGTTGTCATTTTAATGTCCATAGTTTTGATCTTTTTCTTTTTCTTAAATAAGTTCGTTAGCACTTTATCTGGGAAGTACTTTGTCAGCCCTTCCATTCTAAATGACAGCTTTGCTGGATAGAGTAATCTTGGTTGTAGGTCCTTGCTTTTCATCACATTGAATACTTGTTGCCAATCCCTTCTTGCCTGCAAATTTTCTCCTGAGAAGTCACCCCTTTATAGGTGACTCTCTGTTTTTCTCTTGCTGTTTTTAAGTCTCTCTTTATCTTGAACCTTTGGCATTTTAATTATGATGTGTCTTGATGTGGTCCTCTTTGGGTCTAGCTTGTTTAGGACTTTCTGTGCTTCCTGGGCTTGTATGTCTATTTCCTTCACCAAATTTTGAAACTTTTTTTTTAATTATTTTTTCACGTAAGTTTTCAATTTCTTGCTCTTCGTCTTCTCCTTCTGGCACCCCTATGATTCGGGTGTTGGCACATTTAAAACTGTCCTAGAGGTTCCTAAGCCTCTCCTCATTTTTTTCAGTTCTTCTTTCTTCATTCTGTACTGGTTGATTGTTTATTTCTTCCTTATGTTCCAAATCATTAATTTGAACCCTGGTTTTCTTCCCTTCACCACTGGTTTTGTGTGGATTTCCCTTTGTTTGACTTAGCATACTCTTCATTTCTTCCATTATGCATTTGTCATACTTAATCTTGTCTGTTAAGTCTGTGAGCATCGTTATCATCAGTGTTTTGAACTCTACATCTATTAGGTTAGCTGTCTCCTTGTCGCTCAGTTATCCCACTGGAACCATGATCTGCTCCCTCCTTTGGGTTGTACTTCTCTGTGTCCTCAACATGACAGCCTCCTGTATTTGCCTCTGTGTCTTAGGCAGAGCTGTCACACCTGTCTGAATGAGTATTTTTTCTTTATTTCTTTGTTTGTTGGACTTCCATTCAGTTCATTCTTCTGGTACTTCTGGTTGTTTTTTACAGTTTTGAAGTCGTATTCCTTCTTAATTGTGAAGGGAAACACAGCATGTCTGCCTATTCTTCCATCTTGGCTGGAACTACTCTAGTTTTGCTGATTTTTAAATTGGTTTTTCTATTCTCTCTTATTTGTCTCTGCTCTAATCTTTATTATTTTTGTTGTTTTGCTATTGTTGCATTTAGTTTCTTCTATTTCTAGTTCCTTTATGTGTACAATTAAGCTACTGATTCGAGATTCAGTATTCCCTCACTTATCGCGGGTATTATATTCTAGCCCCCCCCGCCCCCCACGAAGTAGGAACCTTATATTTATTCTACACTCTTAAACCTATGTAACTTTAACAACGTACGTATACAGTACCACAAAATCCCATGATATAGCAAAAAAGCTGTGATAAATAATTAAATATAATATTTTGAAAAATCCTGCGATACAGTGAGGCCGCGATAAGTGAACCGAGATATAGCGAGGGACTACTATATTTCTTTTTTAATGTCTGCATCTACAGCTATAAATTTCCCTCTTAGTACTGCTTTTGCTGTATCCCTTAAGTTTTGCTGTGTAGTGTTTTGATTTTTCTTCATCTAAAGGTACTTTGTAATAAAATTTTTAATTTATTGATTTTACGGTTTTTAAACATATCTTTTTGGCCTTATTGTTGCATAAGAACAATCTTATATCTTGCTTCATGTTTGTGCATATTTAAATTGTTATTTAAAAAAAACATTTAATTATCAGTGGAGGTCTGAGAATCCCCCTCTATATTCACTGTGTATATGATTTAAGCTTTGTCCAAGATACCTATTGAATAGAATGGGCAAAAGCCTCAGTGAATAAGTGAATCTATAATCTAAAAGGCTCTGGATACACTATTTCTGGTGGTCCTTAAGTTTACTAAAGATCTACATTAAGAGGAGAGAGGTGTCTGTGAGCCGGTCTACAGATCTTCTTAAAGGTTCTGCAACTCTGAATCAGTGAATTTCTCTTTTTAAATTCTATTTCATTCCCCTTTTTCCAGTTCCTCCCAATTTCTGCATTGCCATCTTCATAGTCCTCTCTCTAGCCAGTTTTTGGTGACCATCTAAATACTACATTTTGTAGATTTGAAAATAGTTCAGCACTTGGAGCCAGTGACAGACATAAAGTAGCCAAGTTGCAAGTCCTGCAAGTTCACTTGTCTTTCTGAGCATGTTCATCTTAACTTTGAGAAAAACTCGGGGCTCATAGCTCTTGATAAGACCACTTGTAGTGATCCAGGAAATTGCTTTTTTAGAGTGTATGCACCCATTTGATCATGGGTACTAATGCACATACCACTCTCCCATTACAGGTTTTCAAGAACCCCTGTGAGGTGGTGACTGTGTTGCTGATTCAGACCCTAGGAGACCTGGCGCCGGCTCTGCGAATGTGCCTGGCCTCCAGTGTGGAGCGGGCAGGGCCAGAGCTGGAGCTCCCCAAGCTGCTGGAGTTGTATGCTGCCACCGCCCACTTTGCCAAGGGGCTGGAGATGGCACTGCTTCCCCATTCACGTAAACATTTCTCTCCCCGTCTCCGGCTTGTCTTTTCTCACTGTTGTTGAAGCTTCTGGGGTCTGAGTTGGTTTGCCTTTCCGGGTGCCTGATTTTACAGAAATGGAAGGTGTCACTGTTTTCCTTCTCAACAGATATGATAACCTTTCCCCTGAAAACTACCATTATGGAAATAGTTGCTGCTTAATATACTGATCTAGCAGCAGTGCTGCTTTGGTGCTTTACATGTTCTGGGGAACTAATGGACCCTTCATAGAAGGTAAAAGAGGCGGGTAGACATTAGTGGCCACCAGCGCTGGCAAAGGTTACTTTGGGAATATAGTGTCCTCTTCCTTCTAAGTCATCATTTAACCTCAGGAAATTCAACCTAAAAGTTTTTTCAGAAAACAAATGGGTTAAAGGAGCTTTTTGATGTGGCAAGAAGTTGTGAGGACAGGGATGCTGTATCAGGACTGCAGATGGCCATAGGGTGAAGCGGCATCCCCCATTGCCATCTGAGAGCAGAGCACTCCCTGTCTCTGTTTGGGCGCATGATGCTCTGGGGTCTTCGCTTCCCTACCTCTTTCCATCTGTGGTAAAAGCATCATAAACTTTTAAGTAACACAGACCTCATGACGCATGCTGCTGTCAGATCAGGCAATAGCTCCAGGAAGGTCTTGTTCTGCCATGGGTGGTTGCTGTGTCATCACCTAAGCTTATTTAATAGTTATTCTCTTTAATTATACTTGCATATAATTACCTTGTACATTCCAGGGAGTATGTTTATTGTTCATGATCCTGGTGATTCATAGGTATTTGACACACTCAGTGTCAGGCCTTGATTGTGGGAGAGGCACAGTGGCTGTGTATGGCAGCTTCCAGGAGACAGGGATGCCCTTCCAAGTGGCCAGAGGGTGCGGAGGCCATGCATCCTGCTGGAGTAGAGAGGGATGAGGGTGCTCTAGGAGTAGATTACCTTCTTCTCCCTGACCATGGACAGTATTGAAGAGTCAGATATGTAAGTGCTTTGTTAGTCAGCCATACTGGTTTAGTTTTTCAGTGATACCTATTGCTATTGCTATTTTCAAAAATACTTTTTAAATTAAAAAATACTTTGGAAACAAAAAAGAATAAAAATTAGTCTCATCACTCAGTGAGAGTCACTGCAACATTCTGTATTTCCTCCCAGTAATTCAAATATAAATAAACATTTTTCATAAATACTTTATTATTTTTTAAAATTTTTTTAAATATTCTATTTACTTATTTTTAGAGAGAGGGGAAGGGTGGAGAAAGAGAGGGAGAGAAACATCATTGTGTGGTTACCGCTCACATCTCCCCAACTGGGGACCTGGCCTACAACCCAGGCATGTGCCTTGACTAGGAATTGAACCAGTGACCCTTTGGTTCACAGGCTGGCACTCAGTCCACTGAGCCAAATCAGTCAGGACCATACATATACTTTATATGCACACGCATACACATGTACATGTTTTTAAATATTTGTTGAATATAATCATATATTCTCTTTTATTAAAGTATATTTTATTCATTAATGCTGTTGCAGTCGTACCAATTTTTTTTTCCTTTGGCTCCCCTCTGCCCAGTACCCCCCTTCCCTCCTGTAATCCCACCCCCTAGTTCATGTCCATGGATCATGCATATAAGTTCTTTGGCTTCACCCTTCCCTATATTATTCTTAACTTCCCCCTGTCTATTTTGTACCAACCAATTATGCTTCTTAATCTCTGCACCATTTCCCCGTTTCTTCCTCTTCCCTATCCCACCTGATAACCCTCCAGATGATCCCCATACCTGTGATTCTGTTCCTGTTCTGGTTGGCTTAGTTTGATTTTGTTTTTATTTTTTAGATTCAGTTGTTGATACTTGTGAGTTTGTTGTCATTTTCATGTTCATAATTTTGGTCTTCTTTTTCTTAAGTAAGTCCCTTTAACATTTCATATAATAATGTCTTGGTGATGATGAATTCCTTTAGCTTTACCTTGTCTGGGAAGCACTTTCTCTGCCTTTCCATTGTAAATGATAGCTTTGCTGGATAGAGTAATCTTGGTTGTAGGTCCTTGCTTTTCATAACATTGAATACGTTTTGTCAGTCCCTTCTTGCCTGCAAAGATTCTTTTGAGAAATCAGCTGATAGTCTTATAGGCACCCCTTTGTATTTAACTCTCTGCTTTTCTTGCTGTTTTTAAGATTCTCTCTTTATCTTGAACATTCGGCATTTTAATTATGATGTGACTTGCTGTGGTCCTCTTTGGGTCTAGCTTGTTTGAGACTCTCTGTGCTTCCTGGACTTGTATGTCTATTTCCTTCGCCAAATTTGGGGAAGTTTTTCTTCATTGTTTTTTCACATAAGCTTTCAATTTCTTGCTCTTCCTCTTCTATTTCTGGCACCCCTATGATTCGGATATTGGCACGTTTAAAGTTGTTCCAGAGGTTCCTAAGCTTCTCATTTTTTTCAATTCTTGTTTTCTCATTCTGTACTGGTTGCCTGTTTTTTTCTTCCTTGTGTTCCAAATAGTTGATTTGAACCCCGGTTTCCTTTCCTGTACTATTGGTTTTGTGTGAATTTTCCTTCATTTCATTTACCATAGCCTTCACTTCTTCCCTTGTGCATTTGCTGTACTTAAGAATATCTGTCAAGCCTGTGAGCATCTTTATCACCAGTGTTTTGAACTCTATATCTGTTAGGTTGGCTACCTCCTTGTTTATTAGGATGGCTCTCTCCTCATCACTTAGTTCTCCCACTAGAACCTTGATTCGTCCCTCCTTTGGGCCATACTTCTCTGTCTCCTCATTTTGACAGGTTCCTGTGTTTTTTGCCTCTGTGTCTTAGGTAGAGCTGTCGCTCCTCTTACATTGTAAGGGGTGGAGCCTTCAGTATTCATCAGTATGGGTGACCTGTTTTACCACGTTGTGGCGCTGTATGTGGGGGAGGGATTTGAGAGGGAACAGTGCTGCTTGCTCAACACTGGCCCCTTTTCCAGGCACTTCTCCCACTTCTGTATGGGTATGGCGCCCCTCTAGCTGTTGCCCTGGCTGTGGTTCCCAGAGTGGGTTGGTCTGCAGACATTCAAGGACTTTGGGGGCTCTTTAAACAAGCAGACTCTACTGAGAGACCGGCAGTTTCTTCCTCCGGCCCAGACCCCACTGGTTTGCACTGACAGATGCAATGAGGGTTTATTTTCCCTGGTGCTGGAACAATGAGCTGTGCGGTCTGGTCTGGTGCTGGGAGTGCTGTCCAGTTGTCCCTTCCTACTTTTTAAAACATGTGATCATGCTTTCAGCCAGCCTGCCACTGCTGCCACCACCACACTGTGTCCTCTCTGCCCCAGCTTCACCCTTCCTACCTGTCTGGATGAGTATTTCTTATTTATATCTTTGTTTGTCAGACTTCCATGCAGCTTGATTTTCTGGAACTTCTGGTTGTCTCTAGTTTTGAGGTAGTTGTATTTCTCCTTAGTTGTGGAGGGAGATGCAGTGTGTCTGTCTAGGCCTCCATCTTGTCCAGAAGTCCTCCTCTTTTTGCTTAAAATAACATAAGGAGAATTTTTTTATGTCATTAATGTTTAATGACCACTTTATAACTATGAGTTACTATAATTTTTTATTTGCTCTTGAAACAGTTCGGTCAAAAACAAGAAAGCACTCAAAGATTGATAGGGACATATCAAAAAGATACAGGCTCTAGCCTGAAGGAGCAACCACTGGCCAAGTTTGAAGTAATTTGAACGTTAAAATTAATAACAATAATGGATGAAAATACAAGGAATAAAAAAAGAATTCATGAATTCATAGTGATATTAAAGAGAGAGAAAGAAGGGAAAATCCCTTCTTTACAAAAGAATGCTAGAACATAGATTTAGAAGGAATGAGATAATTAGGAAATCACCATTTGTTGTCAGTGACGTTAAAGTTTATTCAGGCAAGGATTATCAATTGATGCCAAAGTCACTGGGTAAATGTTCAACTTAGAAGTTGAATTGCTGTGTCATAGACTATGCTCATTTAAATTTTTTATTTTTAATTAAAAAAATTTTATTTACCTACTTTTAGGGAAGAGGGGAAGGGAGGGAAAAAGAGAGGGAGAGAAACATCAGTGTGCAAGAGGTACATCTATTGGTTGCCTCTCGCAAGGCCCTAACTGGGAACCTGGCCTGTAACCTGGGCATATGCCCTGACTAGGAATTGAACCACTGACCTTTCAGTTTGCAGCCCGGAGCTCAATCCATTGAGCCACACCTGCCAGGGCTGCCAATTTAAGTTTTTAAAAGATTTTATTTATTGATTTCTAGGGGGAGAAGGGAAAGAATGAGCAAGAGAAACATCATTTTGTTGTTGCACTTATTTATGCATTCATTGGTTGGTTCCTGTGTGTGCCATGACTGGGGATCAAACCCATAACCTGGGTATTGCGGGACAATGCTCTAATCAACTCGGCCAGGGTTTGCCCAGTTAAATTTCTGGTACAAAATTTTAAATTTTTATGTCGTTGAATATAAGACTTTTGGGAATGATTAGTGTGTGGGTACCCTGTTTCTGTAAAGTCCTGAAAAAGTTTTCCTGCAGAGCCTTTTCTCTAGCAGTGCTTGAACTTGACTGATGAGTCATTATTTGAAGGGGTTCCTTCTTTTTTCTTTTTGACTTTACAATTTAAAAACTTTTTAATTATAGTATGAAGAGGTTCTTAACTGTAATGGATTGTGGGACCTAGGGGCCGGTGTCTTTAGTAGTGCTTCTAACAGTAAAAGTAGGCTAGCGAATATAGTCTCTCTGAGATGAAATGGGAAAGCCTCAGTACCTATCCCCTGTTGTTTTTCAGAACTGGTTTCTGACTCTGTGTTCATCATTGCCTCTTATTTCTGTTTCCCTAAAGACGAGCACAACGTGGTGAAAGTCATGGAGCTGGTGGACGCTGTGTACAGTCTATACAAACCCTACCAGCTCAAGTACGGAGACATGGAATCCAGGAACCTCCTCATCCAGATTAGTGCAATGCCTTTGGTAATGTGACACTGCCACTGGTCACTCAGGGGTCATTCTGTTTGCTGGCCAGAGGGTTGGGGATGACATGCACCAGAAGATAGAGTTGGCCTCGGGTATGCACGGAGTGGGAACAGGTATACAAACCCATCTCTAAGGGCCTTGTGGGCCCTTGCAAACCAAATATAAAATGAGACCACAGAATACTCACAGTTTTCTATTTAAAATTCCCAATGAAAGTCTAGCTGAATGAGAAGCTTCCATCGGTGGGGATAAGTTGATTGTCTCCCTGATTTAATAATTTCTTTTGGGGGGTCAGTCTTTCATTTGAGGCAGATAAGCAAAGGAATACTAGGCACTTATAGACAGGGTCTAGGGACAGGTCTACCATCTTGGCATTGGAGGCGAAGAGATTTCATGTCCAGGGCAGATGTTAAGGTTGTTTAACACGAGGTGAGTTGACATTTAGGAACAGATGGCAGGGTAGTTAAATCTGCCTGCACCATTTTTCTGTTCTCTAGGGATGCATCTAGAAAGTCTGTCACTTCAGTGATACACTTGCTCCTGAAGGAGGCATTTTCTTTTCACGGCTTTCTTTTGGCATGTCTAATACAGAAAATTTCATTTCTAGCTTGAGAACTAGAGGGAGAGATGCCATCTTAATCACAGAAAAAGAGGAAAGAGAGGAAAAATGTAAGGATGAATGTTAGGATTTTATCACGCTTTGAGAGGAAAAATGTAAGGATGAATGTTAGGATTTTATCATGCTTTTCTGCCAGGAGTTAGTTTCTGTGATCTCACTGACCACTTAGGTGGTCCTCCTCAAGCTTGTGAAGAGCTGTCACAGTTGGGGACTGCATTTCTGATGTCCCTGTTAAGTGATTTTACTGTGGATGAGGAGGCTTGGAGGTCTCTCTCTGTATTATCTCTTTATTTGTTCTCGTGTCTGAGGCGGCTTTTGTTTGTCCATATTTGCTGAGCAGGAGCACGGGGAAGTCATTGACTGTGTGCAGGAGCTGAGCCACTCTGTGAGCAAGGTCTTTGGCCTGGCATCCACAGCTGTTGACAGATGTGTCAGATTCACCAACGGTCTGGGGACATGCGGCCTGCTGACAGCCCTGAAATCCCTCTTTGCCAAGTAAGACTGGGGAGGGAGGGCAGCGTCTGTCCCAGTAAAAATGCCTACTTTGAACCTTGGGGAAGCACTCCCCCCTGAGCCCAAGGGGACGTTCCTGAAGGTGTTCATTGTGACGGTGAGTGTAGTGCTAGAGCATTCAAGCAGTGTGACCGTCCATCAGTTTCACAACGGCTGCATGAGATATGGCGTATTCACACAAGGGAACTCTATGTGGCACTTAAGGTAGTAGTTCCATCTACACGTGCCAACATGGGTAGATCTTATAAACATTGTTGGGTGAGTAACAGTTGCAGAATAATATGTAAAGTGCCATACTTTATGTAAAAAAGAACATACAAAATCTGGGGTGTGTTTTCTGTAGCAGGGTTTGGAAAGTGTTCTTTGCAAAGGAACAGACAGTAAGTAGTTTTGGCTTCTGGGCTGTACGGTCAGTAGAGGCCTCTGGCACTTGCCTCAGTATTGTGCCTAGATGACACATAAGTGGGTGGCCGTGGCTGTATGCTAGTGCAGCTTCATGTACAGAAAGCACGAGTGCCGCTTCCTGTTCTGGGTGTTTTTATACTTTAAAATGTGTTATAGGTTTCTATGAAGTAAGGATTGGCACACTAGCTAATGAGCCAAGTCTGGCCTGCCGTCTGTGTTTGTAAATGAAGTTCTGTTGGAACACAACCATCTCCTTCACTTATTGATGGCCTGTGACTCCTTTGCACCATGAAGGTAGAGTTGGGTAGTCAGGACAGACACCTGTGACTCTCAAAACCTAAAATACCTGAGCCTTAACAGGAAGTTTGGAGCCCTGATGTGGAAGGTTAGGCAACAAATGCAAAACTTTAGTTACCTTTGGGGAGATAGAGGACTAGTGTGGTGTTCATAAGGGATCTAGTTCTATGTTTTGGTTTCTGTTTTTTTAAGGAGCACAAATTCATGTATTTTTTATATTATTAAAAGTATAAAATAAAAAATATGTGAACATCCTGCTAAGTGAAAGAAGCCAGTCACAAAAGATCACATTACACAATTCCGTCTATATGAAATGTCCAGCACAGGCAAAACTATACAGACAGGAAATAGATTAGTGGTTACCTAAGGTTGGGGAGAGGGGAACATTTGGGAGAGATGGGGCATGACTGCTAAAAGTTACGGGGGTTATGGGGGTTGGTGGTGAAAATGTTCTGAAATTGATTGTGGTGATGGTTGCACAACTGTGACTACACTGAAATCCACTGAATTGCATTCTTTAAGTGGGTGAATTGTGTGGTGTGTGAGTTATTACCACAATAAAACTATTAAAAGAAGGTGAAACTAAAGTGAAGTTTAGTTAGAAAGAAAGAAAAAGAAAGAGCAATCTAAGGCTGGATTCTCTGACCTGGTAATTGAGGTGGAAGGGCCCTCAGGAGCTTAGAAGCTCCATTCTCTGGCTTGGAGACAAGTACATTCTTAGGCTCTCCAAGAAACCTTCCTTTGTAGCTTGTGCTAGAATGAAGTTGCTCTGAGTCTCAAGAAATTTATTTTATTGGACTCAATTTTGTTTGTTGTCAAAATTTTAGAGAGCTCTTGTCATTCCATAAATACTGAGCATGCCCTGTTAGCTCTGAGGGTCCTTGGACCCAGTGCTCTCAGTCGCTTTGTGGGCAGTTAGCACCCCTGAGGGTGGCTCACAGTGCAGGCTTACATCCTGCTTAGGACATGTGTCCTGCTCGCAGACAGACGTGTGACCAGAGGGGCCTGGAGGTGTTCCTGCAGAAAGAGAAGCATTGGTGACAAGTTTAATGTAGAATTTGACCTCTTTCTCTGCCACCAGCAGAGATTTTGTGGATGGAAAGAATTTTTCTAAGATCTAGAAATTTTATTATAAACAAAAACAATGCCTTTAAAATAATTTTAAAATATAAGAGACCTGATCAGGTAGCTCGGTTACTGATGCTCCTAGGTTGCAGGTTTGATCCCCAGTCAGAGCACGTTCGAGAATCAACCCATTCATGCATAAATAAATGGAACAATGACTTGATGTCTCTCCCTCTCCCCCCCACTTTCTTTCTCTCTATTAATCAATAAATATAAATTTTTTAAAAATAAAAGGTACAAAAAATGGAAAATCTTCCTTTCTGCTGACTCTCAGTCCTCTTGAGGAGTGCTACAAGTTGCGAACATTTTGCTCTTGGTTTTCTAATTCTTCCCTCTATACTTTGAACATTCTTTTGTTTATCAACTTTATTGTATCTTGACTCTCAACTCTGAAATACAAGGCCTGAGCTGAATTAAGGCTAGTCCTCTCTTGTGCTCTGCTTCTTGCAGCTGTTGTTAGTTCTGTTGGTTATTTTGATAGAAATTCAAACTGAAGCCTAGTCACTTGCTCTTAGAAGGAGAGGTTTTGAAGCTACCAAGACAGCTGATGTTTATAAAATTAGGGGAATCAGGGTGAAACTAACATATGCAGGGTTTGAATGGGACATTGTTCAGCAGTAGGATGGGCATTAAGGGAAGAGGGGCATGGAGGGTGGAGCATGCAGGGGAGCAGGAGGAGACTGGCCTAACTTGACCCAGGATGACACTGCAGAGTATATAGCAGCTGACAAGATATTACAGAATTTGAGGGTTACAGCTGTGACAGAAGCGCGAGCTCTGGTGTTGTGGCAACCTGGGCTCAGACCCTGGCTCTGACGCTTGCTGGTCAGGACCTTGGGTGAGTTAGTGCGCCTCTGGGGCTCTGGGTGTCTTTACGCTGAGTGACCTGATGATTATAACATCGCCTTTGCTGGTGGTTATGGCTGTTAAGGGAAAGTATGTAATTAGAGCTTCCAAGGCAGTGGCTCTCATATGGTAGATACATGTGGAAATGTTGATTGTGAGAGAATGGAGAGGTTTGGAGACAGATGTGATGCACACTGGCTAACTCCCCTCCACCCATGCTTTGGAGTGTCTGCAGAGCACCTGTGTTGCTGGATAGCATATTCCTTTTTTTTCTTTTTTTAAATTTATTGATTTGAGAGAGAGAGAGAGAGAGAGAGAGACACATCAATTTGTTATCCCACTTATTGATGCATTCATTGATTGATTCTTGTTATGTGCCCTGACTGGGGACCAAACCTGCAACCTTGGCATATTGCAATGACACTAACCAACAGAGTTACCCTGCTAGGACTGGATGGCATATTCTTACACATGTTTGTCAGACTTGCAGGTTGGTGACACAGTTGTTCAGCCTCCTACAGCTGAAGCACAGTTGTGTTTCTCAACATTCCTTTGTCACTTTGTCCTCGAGGCCTCCCTCCCACCCCTCAAGGACTGATCCCTCAAGAAAGTTGTCACCCTCTTGTTGCCAAGAGAAGGGGCTGTCAGGGGAGTCTTGTTTTCATAGTTTTTCACATGAAAGCTTGAGGCCTTTGTAGAGGGAGCAGCAGTGGAGCTGTGCTTAGTAGGTGGGTCTGAAGTTGTTTCTGCTACTTGGCTTCTTGACTAGCCTTTCTTTCCGGCACACAGACATACTCCTTAGGCTGTGCCCAGGTCATTGCATGCCACTCTCCTCACTTAGAGCCTGTGGTTTGGGAAGCAAGAGAGGCACGACTTCCCGTGATACACACAAATGCCATAGGTTTTCAGGGAGCCTCTTGGCTTCCAGAACACACGACACCCAGCTTTGTCGTCCTCAGCACACCCTCTCGAGGTCAGGCACTCACTTGTTCATGTTACAAAAACTGTACCACCTTAAAAAAAATATCCCCCACATCAGCTTTCATTTAATACTTTTTAGAGAACTTCTCTGCATATTATTTCATTTATTTTAACGTCATGACAACTTTATGAGGCAATATAGAAGACAGCATTAAGTCCATTTTTTAAAAATTTCAACAAAACACTTGGTTATAATTCTTTTTGAAATTTTATTAAGCCTATTGGAGTGACATTGGTTAAAAAAGTTTCAAGTGTATGATTCTATGTCATCTGAATATTGCATTGTGTGTTCACCACCCAAAGGCAGATCTTGTTCTGTCACCATGTATTTGCCATTCAAGTAATTTTAATTATTCAGTAATTAGGTTTTATTAGTTTACTTTCTCTGCAGTAGTATTTTGTAACTATAAAAGCATGAGGAAATTAAGGTATCATATTTCTTTAAAATTGATACTGCCACTTTAGCTCTTTTAACTTCATTAGTATCATTTAGAATAAAAATTCTGTGAATCTGTATTTATTTTGGGGGGGTACTTTGTGATATCAGTCTTGGGTAACATAATGGAAAACAGTAGATACTAAAATGTGAGGTCCAGAGTTTGTATGAAATGAGGTAATCCTGACAAATGAGATAGCAAGAGCAAACAGGCCTATTGAGGTTCTGGAGATCTGTGTGGGGATGATGATTAGATCCATTTTAAAGATGAGGAAACTGAGGCTCAGAGACACCCAAGTACTTGCCCAAGCCTGTAGTCAAGTCTTCATTCATTCAGGACCTATTTCTAGTGTCTCCTTTATGTCAGCCTTGTACTATCCCTGGGTATACAATTATAAGCTTCAATGAGACAGTCCTTGTCCTCCCTGAGCCTCTAGTCTAACAACAGCAGTAAACATAAAACAGATTAAATAAGCTTTTTGATTATAGTTAGGTAAGGTGTGGTGAAGGGAAGTATGTGGTATGCAATGGGAGCAAACAGCACAGTCTGTGAGGAAGAGAATTTTCAACTTTGAAACCTAATAATTGACTTAAATGAAGTTGGCTCTTGCCTGTCATGGAGATTGGTTGTGTAATCCAAATTTGGGGGACTAGAATGTAGCAAAAATTCCCTGGACATCAGTGAACTGCCTTATATAGCATCCCATGATGTTTAAAAAAGAACTGCATCTGTTAGGACAAGGGAGTACTTTACCTGCATCATTTCTCACCTGGCTGATCACCAGAGTTGTGGTCTTTGCAGCTGTCCCTTTCCTCATCTTGGGCATCTCTTAAAGCTTCTTTGTCAGGTGAGAAGACCTTTTGTGGCCAGAGATTTATGAGCACTCTCACCCTTGGGTAGGAGCCCTCTGAAGATGCTCTCAAGGTCATCAGCACTTTGTTCAGCAGACTGGATGATTCCAGGGGTCTTTAAGTCTGAGAAGTTTTATGACCACAGCCCTGTCACTTTTTGTTCCTTTCCCCATAGGTATGTGTCTGATTTTACCAGTGCTCTCTACTCCATACGGAAGAAGTGCAGGTTGGATGACATTCCTCCCAATTCCTTTTTTCAAGAAGACTGGACAGCCTTTCAGAACTCTGTCAGGTGAAGTGGGGGTTGTAATTTAAGCACATGCCTCATGCAGTCAGTGTTGATATGCACAGTGTAGTATATAAAATGACAAATATGTTTGTAAGGGGTCGCTTTTTTCTCTTTTACTGTTTTTTTTTTTTAAGCAAATACTCTAGACTAAAAAGAAGCTCATGAACAAAAACACAACACAACAAATACCAAAAAGACTCCTCTTGCTTTTAAAATATTTTTACAAGTTCTTTATGAACTCTTCATCTCCTGTGATGATTTAAATTTTTTATATTTGGTTTTAGATTATTTTTCCCCCTTAGCCTATAGTTTTTACAGACCTAAAATAACTTAGAGTTTATATTACAGAAAATGCATAGCTGATTGGATCCGGTTTCTGGATCTGAGTGCCATAGTATTAGATGCTAAGACAGTGTTGTTTGGCCTGCAAAGAGCCATGTAAGAGATTTGTGAAAGGCATTGAGATGACCCGCCCAAGTGGTTGTTGACAGCCAGATCCTGGAGTAGCCTGTATGACCTGTGAGGCAATAGGTAGACACATGTTGCCTCAGTGGCCTGAGACGTTTGGCTCTTGATAAGTCCAGCCATAGAGTGCAGACTGCTGGCCCACAGCCATATCTGACCTATAGACATGTCTGGTTTGATCACAGCATTTAACAGTTTTTGGATTAGTTGTTAACATTAAAAAACCTGATTTATCATAATCCAGATTTCTCACATCACTTAAAAATTAGAAGTTATGGAAACACGAGGCCTGCATTGTCCCAAATGCATGACCCACTGGCGGTGGCAGCCGAAGTTCCATTAGACCAGGCATGTGTTCTCTGCTGCGTGTGGTCCTTCTACTTCCAGGTAGCTCAATAACTGTACCGTTATTAGGCTGAGATAAAAAGCCATCTAGAAATTTCTTTTCCTTAAAATCCTTCTTATATATTCTGAAAAGAGAAGCTGTTCTGTCCCCATTTGCATTTCTTGCTGACCTGTAGACTAGGTGGTGTGTGCAGGAGCCTATGACACATGTAGTTCTCAACACAGGGCTCCAGACCTCCAGGGCTCTCGAATCTTGGATCCAGGACCTCTCAGGACCATTATTTATCCCCTCATGGGCCCTAAACTAGACTTGAAATTTTTGGATGAAATCTAATGTTCTTGATGCTACTTGTACTTCCTGTCATCTCTAGTGGCTTGGAATACCAGAAAATATTATGCACAGGTTGTTCCATTGTACCTGAGGCAAGTGGAGTAGTTCACTTTCTCATAAACCTGTTTTATGATGGAATGCCTAGATACCCTGGTGATGACAGGCACTTCCAGAGAAAGTTAAAAGTTAACTAGACTTAAGATGTTTTTAATCCTTGGATTTGTCCTTACATTATAGTTTGGTGTTGAAGGACTCAGGAGCTGGAGTTTGAGGCCTAGCATAAAATTACTTGAAAATTAAGATTGTTAAATACAGATCTGATGATCATTCAGGCTTATCTCTGAGAAACAATTGGATTAGTCTCCATCTGCCTTTCATGTGATCAGAAAGAGAATTTTCTATTACTAAGGTAGATTTCTATTTCTGGCAAATGGTGGGCATCTAACAAACATTAAATAATGAATTTTGGCTTTTAAATTTTACATACAAAGTGTTTTTGGCCCATTTTCTCAAGGACAAAATCCAGAAACTCCTGAGTAGTTTGAAAATGTAAAATTATTTGAGGTCACATTAGATAGAACTGTGATTCATAGCAGAGAGGCCTGTGATATGAGGGTATTAAAAGGAATTATAGTTTACCTTTTACGTTAATTACTAATTAATGAAACATTTTAGGTATGTCGTCAAATGGTTAACTCCTTTCCCAGAACCCAGCACACCACCAAAGGAGTGAATAGTTAGAATTTTTATGAATGAGACAATGTTTGTGCTGTAAATGTTGGCATTCCAGATACTTGAATTTGAAGTGCTTTTTGTTTTGTTTAGGATAATAGCTACCTGTGGAGAGCTCTTGAGACAATGTGGGGACTTCGAGCAGCAGCTGGCAAACAGGTAGGATAGAGCTGGGGGTAAGAGCATGAGTTCTTTTTGGGGAAGAACTTAACATAGCATACAGCACACAGGACCCAGCAATGGTAGCTTGTGGTCAAATCTGAAGCCACAGAGTTCAAGGACTGTCTGTACTTAGATAAAAGGTGTCATTGTTGTCATCATTAAACATTTATTGAGCACCTAAAGGGCAAGGCTCTGACCTACTTGGCAATGGTCACATAATTTTGATTAGATTTGTCTCAGCCTAAATGAGCCTCCAAATTATGAGTGGGCTGGGTTCCACTGCTGGTTTGTAAGTCAAATTTTGGGACACCAAATAAATTTCCCTACAGAAATGGTGTTTGTAAGTTGTAGTAAGGCCCCTGGGCCAGCCTGCTGCATCAGGATTCACCCAGCCAAGCCTGCCTTCTGGGTTCTGCAGCAGAATGCTGTGCTGTCCAAGCAGGGGTGTTTCAATGGAGGACTTCTGGGGTTGGACTAGGAAAAGTCCCTTCTGCCCACTTTCTCTATTCTGATACTTGCCAGGGCCTTATAATACTCCAGTGTACCATTCAGGCTAGTTTTCTCCTTGATGTGCTCTAGCCTCCAAATTTCTAACTTTTTTTTCATCCAGCTAAACCTTTCATTTCTCTTAGCATAGCTGATCTCTCTGTTCTTCAGGAGTTCGGGGAAGGAGTCTGTTTCATACAGTTGTGTGAGGCCTAGCAGCTGTCTCCTCTTCTTTCTCTCAGATAATTCATTATCCTAAAGCAGCACTTTTCAGTCTTTTTTTATCTCACAGCACACAAAAACTACTACAATTCTGCGGCACGCAAAAATAAATAAATAGATAAATAATATATATATAAATATCTATATATTTTGGTATGTCTGACAAAAAATAGGTATAATTTTGATTAATTCATACCAGATGGCTATTGTTGTGTTGGCTGTTGTCATTTTCTTATTAGACAATCTAAGGAAAAAGAAGTCAGTGCCTCTGACTGAATAGTCAGGTACTGCATGTTTTAAAAATTCTTGCAGCGAGCCAGTTGAAAATCGCTGTTGTAAAGTAATCTCTGGGCAGGAATTTTTGGTAGTGGTACCAGGTGAAGTGGAAGCTGAGGCCACAAGGAAGGAGGACTTGCAGAAGAAGGCAGTCAGACTGGCCATGGAGGCAGTGCTCTGAGCTGGCTTTTTTTTTTTTTTAATTTTTTTCTATTACAGTTATCTCAATTGTTTCTGTTTCTGAGCCCATGGGTTGTCTTCCAATCCCAAGACTTTCCCTGATGGTTCTCGTGTGGGGCAAGTTGTGCAGTGGGGTAGGATGGACAGCCATTGTTTTCTTAACTCCTACACTGCCCAGCACAGAGATAATGCCACTTCCTAAATAAAGACAATCCAGCATCACAGACATACAATGCATATGTGTAAATAACATAAATGATTAAGTAAACCCACATGTATACATATTGTGCTCACATGTGCACATGAACACAGAGTGAGGGGAGCCATGGATGGAAAGGTGAGTAGGTCTGTGTTCACAGAGGACGCTAAAGAGAGGTGAAAATCTAACAAGTATTTAAAAGAAAGGCATATAGCTTATTATTTTCTTAAATACAGTAGTAATTACAGCCTGGTCCCAGCTCATTGCAAAGATTAAGACAGTTCACAAGTATACAAAATAAAACCTGAAAATCTACTCACCCTAAAAATTCCTTTCTCCAGAAGAAACATTGTTAACAGCTGCACCGCCCCTCCCACCTTTACATTTATTGAGCTCTGACATTAAGGTTTTTACGTGAATTAACTCACTAATATTCTCAGGTGCCAAAGAGGTAGTTACTATTTTTATCCCCATTTTTACAGATGAAGAGACATTGAGGCATAGAATTTGGCACAGGTAATAACTTTTAAAGTAAAAGAAATTGTGGAAATAGCTGTATCTGAGGTGACACAGCTATGAGGCAGCGATTTGAACCTGGACTTCTGCTGAGTCATCCAGTGTGTGAACGTCATCCCCATGCTGTCCTTCCTCATAGATTAGTGTCTTCCCTTAGACTTTAGTTTCTCATATATATATATATATATATATGTCAGACAACTTCCATATCAAAACATACAATTTTCCTTAATCTCTTCATGAAGGTGAATAGTACATTCTAAAGGGTACGGAAGGGTCTGCTTAAGAAGATGAATGGAGCCATGACAGATAAAGGATGAGCCCCGAGAGGCTGAAAGCCTGACCTGAGCTTTGGTGTGAGATGAGAACAGACATCATTCTGGAAGCACTGAAGCTGGAAAGGGAAAAGAGCCACAGTTCCACTCTGTGTTCCTGTCAGGGAGGCCATGTGTGTGGCAGCCTGTAAAGCTCGTCTTACCTCCCCACTAGTTTCACTGAAGAGCCCAGACTTGTAACAAGGATCCCTCCCACTGCTGCAGCAGCAATAGCTGGAAACACTCGATTACTTCAGGAATAAGAGTGGCATTGGCTCTCCAGTTCTTGAGATCACCTCCTTGCAGAAGGGGGTCATTTGTGATTTATAGGTTGAGTAAAGCAGGGCCAAGTTGGGTGTCACCCAAGGGATTTTGCTTTTCTAAATATTTTATCTTTCAGTTGCAGTTTACATCCAATATTATTTTGTATTCATTTCAGGGGTGCAGCATAGTGGTGAGACAATCATATACTTTACAAAGTGATATTTCAAGTGCCCACTTGGCACCTTACATAGTTATTACAATATTATTGACTACATTCCCTGTGTTGCACTTTACATCCCTGTGACTGTTCTGTAACTGCCAGTTTGTACTTCTTAATCCCTTCACCTTTCTCATTCATCTCCCCATCCCCTCCCCCTCTGACAGCTGTCAGTCTGTTCTCTGTGTCTGTTTCTGTTTTGTTTGTTCATTTATTTTGTTCTTTAGATTCCACACGAGTGAAATCATATGGTACTTGTCTTTTTCTGTCTGACTTATTTCACTTAGCATAATACCCTGACCATCCATGTTGTCTCAAATGGTAAGTTTCATTTTATTTTTTAAAGATATCATTTATTTACTTTTTAGAGAGAGGGGAAGGGAGGGGAAAAGAAAGGTAGAGAAATATCAATATGCAAGAGATATATCAATCAGTTGCCTTTTGCATGCCCCCACCTGGGGACCTGGCCTGCAACTGAGGCATGTGCCCTGACTGGGAATCGAACCAGCGACCTTTTGGTTCTCAGGCCAGCACTCAATCCACTAGCCAGGGCATGATTTCATCTTTTTTTATGGTCGAGTAATATTTCCTTGTATATAAGTACCACAGTTTTTTATTCTACTTATCTATTGATGGGTACTTGGGTTGCTTCCATATCTTCCACGGGATCTCTTACTTCATGCAGTTTAGGTGGAGTACATGGAGATTGCCCTTGGCGCCTCTTGTACTTTCATGGGGTCACCACTTCTTTTTGGAACAGTGGTATTTTCACCAGGGTAAGATGTTAGTGGGACAATTCAGTAGAATAATTGGGTTTGTGGAATTTAATATAAACTTACAAGTTTACATGAGTGAGGAGTAGGTAACAACTTCTAACAAAAGAAAGTGAACTGAGGAAGTAGATAGAATTATAATGTTAGTCCCACATGGGCACATGCTAGATTTCCCCATTAATCCCTGAGCTTAAGAGCGGATATTCCCAAGACCTAGCTCAGAGCCCAGTACAGCTATCAGAAAAATTTCCTTGATAAATGAGAAAATCCAGTGTTTGTTTCATATAGTTTAGTTCATGATACTAATAAGTAACCTAGAACAGGAAGTCAGATTCTAATGATTAGATCACCTAATGATGTCTGTTTGGATGAAGAGCTTAGGGAAAGATACCATAAGTTCCTTGGGCTTAGAGCTGTATTTATGTGATACTTTTAAATATTAGATTTGGTTTTTATTGTGGAGCACACTATTCCGACTTTTCAAACTCTACCCTCTAATACGTGACTTCAACTTGGATGGCATGCCGAGGTCAGTTTCCCCCAGCTGACTGACGCTGACACACATACTGTCATATCCCTGCAAACAAGAGCTGGCTTCCCAGAGGGCAACCTCCTGCTCACCAAACCCAGGCTCACCTCTCATTCAAAAGATAATTATTGAGCACCTGCCATGTGGCAAGCACTGTGCCAGGTTCCAGAAGCTCAGAGATAAATAACACTGTTTTATCCTCACCTTCTAGTGTTGGGGAAATGAGACAAGATGATAAATGCCCTAAGAGAGGTGAGAAATTGATGGGAGCAGAAGACTGAGTGCCTTGGGGCTGTGGGGAGGGAGTTGGTCAGGAAAGATGTGGCAGCAGAGAAGCCCCTGGGACCGGTGCTTAAAGAAGTGGGGTTTCCCCAGGTGCCCAGAGGAGGGATGAGTACTTCAGGTTGAGGGATGTGAGCATGGCATTCACATGTGGAAAGTGCGGAGTGTGGGGTTGGGAGGTTGGGGCAGTTGCCATGACTAGGATACAAGGATTCAAGTGCTGCGGAGATGGAAGGCCCTGGGTGTCCTGCCCAGCATGTTTAGATTTATCCTGGGGGCACTGAGTGATCTTTGGGAGAAAGACAAAGTCAGATTTGTCTTTTGGATCGGAGATGGAAGGCCCTGGGTGTCCTGCCCAGCATGTTTAGATTTATCCTGGGGGCACTGAGTGATCTTTGGGAGAAAGACAAAATCAGATTTGTCTTTTGGAAAGATGTTCTGTTAACCCATAGGAGGACAGAGTAAGTGGAATATGGAAGAACTAGAGGAAGAGAAGGCTGCCGAGGTCCAGATGAGGAACAGTGATGACTTGGAAGTGAGGCAGTGGCTGGGGTGGCTGTAGTTTGGCAGATAAGGACCCAACCAAAATCACTGGGAAAACTGTGATTGACCTTAATGGCAGAGGTAGGTGGCTGCTTGTTTTGACAACAGATCCTCAGCAAGGGCCTGTCCCTAGGATTTGTGTGTAAGTATGGGCATTTGTTCCTTGACAACTCACAGGATTTGTTTTTGGAAAAGAAGTGGTGAGTGCAACCTAAAAACTGCCACATCCAAAGCATTGCTTTTCATAAGAAATTATAGTAAAGGAGGGGTCAGGAATTATCGCAACATCTATTCTCCTGGTTATGTATGTTCGTATCATTCTGTACCCATTTAAGTGTAGACTGGAGGGTAAAGTTGGGCTAAGGAAAAACCAAGTGGAGGATTTTTAGCATTCATGAGGGGAGGCCATCCTTGCTGGAGGCAGATCCTGCTCCCCAAGGAGCACTAGAACCTAAAACCTCCTTGAGGCAATTTTCTGTCTCAGAGAAATTGGAAAGGGCCAGCTTCTCTAAACACATCTCTCTATAGCACTTAAACCACTAAAATAAACTTCACAATGCCAGTGGGCACAAGCACACACAAATCCAGTGTGCGTGACAGGAGTCCCGTGTGTGGAGCCCTGCAGCCAGCTGTTGTCAGTGCTCTCCAGGGACCAGCTGTCCTGTTGCCCTGTCTAGCATTGCTGTGACTCAGGTCCTGAGTACTCACATGGATTTGACTACTATAAACAGTGATGCTCATATCACAAGGAAGTTCTGCATAGAAAGTGCATAGTACTCCAGACTGCACTAAAGTGACAATGGCCCTGTGGGCTGTATGTCATATTAGAAAGAAAGCATATTCTGGAAGAGTGAGTGTTAAATATGAAATAACACCTGGTGTCTGTTGTACAGTTGAGATCCAGCTCCCTCCTAAATGGTGAAGGATGTCTTCATTTTCTTATAAAATGGACCCTAAATCCACCTGCTTCATGAGGATATCTGGGGATTTAGTAAGGAGCCATCTGAATGCTTCAAGAAGAAAGTTCCATATAAATAGCTTGGGGCATAATGCTCACCACTGTCATTGCAGGATTTTGTCCACAGCTGGGAAGTATCTATCTGACTCCTACAGTCCTCGGAGCCTGACTGGGTTTCAAGACACCATCTTGGCAGACAAGAAGAGCTCTCCCAAGAACCCATGGCAAGAATATAACTACCTCCAGAAAGATAACCCTGCTGAATACACCAGCTTAATGGAAATACTTTATACCCTCAAGGTATGAAACCAGATGAAGGCATTCTTGCCAGTGGATGCTTTTCCTTGTCACTCACTCATTCCTGATCCAGGCTTTCTGGCCCTGTATGTGGGCCCTAGGCCATGGCATATCCTGCTGCCACTTCTCTGTCTCATTAGTGTTATGTTTTTAAGGGGCCAATCAACTAGACTGGGTTGGAACCAATTGCAGTATAAAGGCAGGAGTCAGGTAAATGGAGCATTATTAGTGACAGTAGGTAGGCTGGAGAATGTGGCTTTAGATCTGTAGCTGAATGAGTGCTACACTTCCCTCCAGAGTTAAATCTGTCATCAGGCCCCAGCCCCCATGGAGGGACAGCCCCCTTTTACTGAATGGCAGATGGGACCAGAATGTGTACTGCCTACCAGTGGGCAGAACCAGAAAGGTGGATCCTAGCCCAGTAGGAAAAGTTGTGCCTCTTTCCCAGGGAGGATGAAGGTGGAGAGGACCAGGCCGCCCCTCCAGTGCGAGTTCCTATAGGAAGCAACTTGACTTGGGGGCAAGTGTGCCCTCCTAGCTATTCCTTTATAGAGTCTCAGTTTCTCTTCCATAAAGCTGCCCTTGACTTTGAGCTTAAACCCTTGGGGTCCAGGGATAGAAAGACCTCCCAAGCTTCCTGGGAATGGCCCCTAGGTTCCAAGATGGTCACAGGCATCCTTTCCAGAATCATCTTCACACACCCCTGGTCTGGTTTGAGGCTCATCTCTTGGTGAAAGGCAGAGGTGACATTGACCCTATAGCACTGAATGCAATCTGGAATTATGCTGATGAGACTCAAGCTCTGGGGAGATGGCAGGTGCTTCTGGACCCGTCTGCAGCTTCAGAGTTGCCCTCATAGGTCCTCCCCATCCCTTTGCACCCTGACCTACCAGATGACTGCATTTGAGCTTGACAAACCCTTGTTAAAGCAGTTCTGCAAGTTCACTCACCCATGCTTCTGTGATTAGGGTAAAGCAGCTCTGTTTATCTTTATTGCTAATCTGATTTATTTCTGTTTGTTGTAATCAGTTCATTTATAATAGCAAAACTAAGGGTCCATTTTCCACCTCTGCATTTTCTCAGGCTGTTTGGAATTCCTGGGCTCACATGGGTTATGCACACTCTGGCATAGAGCCCAGTGTAATTGTCCTGACCTCGCTTGGGATCAAGGCTTTGTCCATCACTCTTGTCTGTACATGATACTTCTGTTGGTTCCTTTATCCCTGAGGGACAGTCACAGGTCAGTGTTTCCTAAGCTGCCGACCCACGATCGTGTGTTAGCTCAAATGCATCAGAATCACCTGGGAAAGTGAATTAAAAAGTAAAGATTCGTGGGCTCCAGGACCCTCCTGGATTCCAGTTCAGTAGTCCTAAGGTGGAGCCTCTGTATCTGATATTAGGCATGTGCCCCAGGGGTCCTGCTTTGGGAACCACTGTTGTCTAGAACCCCCCTCATTGTTTTCCTCTCAGTGACTTTTCAAAATGTGTAACTAGCCAAAAATCTAGATTGGATTTAAGGCCTAACAAACTGCCATTTGCATTTTCTTGTCTTAGGAAAAAGGTTCAAGTAACTACAACCTGCTGTCTGTGTCCCGAGCAGCCCTGACTCAGCTTAATCAGCAGGCCCACCAGCTGGCTTTCGACTCGGTCTTCCTGCGCATCAGACAGCAGCTGCTGCTGCTTCCCAGGATGGAAGTGAGTTTCCTACTGGCCCTGCCTCCTTCCCAGGCCCTCCCCCATCCCCCCATAGTCAGCAGTCCAACTGCACAGAAGTACTGTCCCTTGCAGTTCATTGCTTAGCAAGAATTCCTTATCTTAATTGTAGTTACTGTAATGCTTTATTTTCAGGCTGTGTCTTGGGATTATTATTATTGCTTGATTAACTTCAGCCATCAGGAGCAGCATAGCTGTGCCCTCCAAGGAGGAAGTAAGGGAGATTCCATGCCACTGTGTGGGTTGGGGCAAGTCAGAGGAGCTAATTGTCTAGTGAAATTGTTTTCATGCCACAAACATTTCTAGAGAATCTGTTCTAGAACTTTACTCAGGAGAGTACCTTCTCAGATTTGATCTGGGGTTTTTGAGGAGGGTTGGAAGGGTTCTACTGTGTTCTGTCCTTGATACCTTTTTTACTTGGCTTTTCCTAAAGTGCCTCACTTTTCTTTTCTTGCCTCTCTGTTTGCCCTGACTCATTTTCAAGGAATTGCCCACCAGGCATGTATTCTCTGCTGGCTCATTCTCCCCTTGTCCTGATCTCATCATTTTCCTCTTGGATTCCTGGGACTGTCTCCTGGTTAACCTTTCTCACTGTCTCAAGTTTATCGCGATTCAGCTTTTTCTGAAGACAGTCTTTGGGGAAAGACCCAGTATGGAGCTTTAATAACCAGGAGATCCTTTTGGGAAGCAACAAGAATGAGTTTGGCATAATTACAAGTTCTTTGCTTTCTGTTGCCTCACTGAAAGCATACCAGTCCGGGCATCAGGGGCCACTCACTGTTCACTGTGTGACCTTGGTCAGTCTCAGCCCCTCTCTGCATCTCAGTCTCTTATCTATAAAATGACCTGGTTGAACTACACGATTTCAGGATTCTTTCTACCCCTAGAATACTGTGATTTTCATTTTCTAATGATTTTTCCACACAAAATACCATGACATCTACTCCAACCAGATTGTGCATTTCTAGGGTGGTTAGGGGTGGATTAAGTTTGGAGGAGAGCCACGGATGTCCCAGTGCTGCGACTGGGCAGTGCCAGTATGTGGTTTTGGATCATTCAGCTGAGGCTACTACTTCCTCTGTGACCTCATCTCCTCATCTTTAAAATGAGGGCACAGTAATTCTCACAATACAGATATGTGAGGAGTAAGTGAGATTTTGTATGTGATAGAATTTAGCACAATGGTTGCTATAGCAGTAGATGCTTCAGAAAGGATGATTTTCTTTCTCTGGTTCTCATTTTCTTAGAGAAATGAGAATTTTTTTTAATGTATTTTATTGATTATAGTGTTATATTTGTCCCAGTTTCCCTTCCCTCTGCTCCCCTCCACTTGGTGGCCCCTCTCCCTCCAGTTGTCCCCCCCCTTTTAGTCCATGTCCATTGTTTGTGCATATAGTTCTTCTCAACCTCTCTGTCTATTCCATTCCCTCCTACTATGCTTCTTAATTCCTGTATCATCTCCCTCCCTCTCGCCCTTCCCCCTCCCTGCTGACCTCCCCCCAATATGCTCCCCATACCTATAGTTCTTTTTCCACTCTCGTTGCCTATTTAGTTTGCCTTTGTTTCAATTCCCTAGCTTCTGTTGTTGTTTCTTGTGATGCTGTTTTCATTTTAGTGTTCATAGTTTTGATCCTCCTTTTTCTAAACAAATCCCTTTAACATTTCATATAATAGTGGTTTGGATCTGATGAACTCTTTCAGTTTAATTTTGTCCTGGAAACACTTTCTCTGCCCTTCTATTCTGAATGATAGTTTCGCTGGATAGAGTATTCGTGGCTGTAGGTTTTGGATTTTCATTACTTTGAATATTTCTTGCCATTCCCTTCTTGCCTGCAGGGTCTCCCTTGAGAAGTCAGCTGATAGTCTAATTGGGACCCCTTTGTACATGATTCTTTTCTTCTCTCTTGCTGCTTTTAAGATTCCCTCTTTATCTTTAACTTTTGACATTTTGATTATAATGTGTCTTGGAGTGGTTCTCCCTGGGTCCAGTTTTTTTGGAACTCTCTGTGCTTCCTGGACCTGTACGTCTATTTCCTTCCCCAAGTTTGGGAAGTTCTGCTTTATTATATTTTCACTTAATTTTTCAATTTCTAGATCATCTTCTTCGCCCTCTGGTAAACCAATGATTCTTATATTGGGTCTCTTATAGCTGTCCCAGAGGTTTCTGATCCTCTCATTATTTTCCTTGCTTTCTGTTTCCTCTCTCTGCACTGGTTGACTCTTTGCTCCTTCTCTATGTTCTGGTTTGTTGATTTGAACTCTGGATTTTATTTCCTCACCATCTGTCTCGTACGTGGTTTTGTTCCTTTCAGTATGAGTGTTTTTCAATTCTTTCTCATTTTTTTCCAGATCTTTTGTTAATTCTGTAAGCCACCTGATAACAATGGCCCTGAACTGAGCCTCTGACAGATTTCTTATTTGTTCATCTGTCAGATTCTTCATCTGTTGCCTGGTGAACTGCGCCACCGGGATTTCTATAGTTGTCTGCCTCATTCTGACAGATGTGTTTTGTTTTCTTGGGCCGGCTATAGGGTACAGTGCCTGTGTACTCGTCACAACCCAGCGACCAGTGTTGATCTGCAACCTTTTTCACTGTGCTGTGGCTCTTTGTGGTTACAACCCAGCGACCAGCAGCAATCCGCAACCTATTTTGCAACGCTGTGGCAGTTTGTGTGGGGGCAGGGGTCCAAGATGGATTCCTGCTGTTATTCCACTAGGAGACCGGGATCCGTCCTCCCGCCCTCTGGGCCTCACTGTTGGAGGTGATGTGGTGGCTGCTTTTCCGAGCGTTGGGGTCGCGAGCTTCCGGAGTTCAACTGCAGCCGGGATTGCTCTCCCTGCCGCTGTCCCAGATGCTACCGCAAACAGCACCCCCCGGTTTCGCTCTTACCTGCCCAAGAGCGCCGCTGGTTTATAACTTTGTACGTTGGGCTTCCGTGTAGTTTTATTTTCTGGAATTTCTAGTTATCTTTTGTTCTGAGGTAGTTGTATTCCTCTCTAGTTGTAGAGGGAGACCAAGTGTGTCTGTCTAAGCCTCCATCTTGGCTGGAAGTCCAGAAATGAGAATATTTAAAATAAAATGTATATATTCATTTTCAGAAATCAAGCAATACAGGAAAGTATGAAGGAAAAGGCAATAAATCCCTTTAGAATTCCCACCATGTAGAATAAGCAGTGTGAGCATTTGTTTGTCCACCCAGACTCCTCTCTATGCCAGTTCACATGTTGAAGGTTGGATGGGTACAATAGGAAGAAGGTACAGTTGAATAGCACAGGCTATTTTTAAAAAAAGACATACACCACATAAATTTTATTTGAATATAACTAGAAAAAGAAGATGAATGAAACTAAAGGAATGGTTGAACTTGAGGTACTAGTTTCTTCATTGCAAAAGAAATTAGTTTCCAGATCTCTTCAAGGTTAAGAAAGATTATAGAAACTATTAGAGATTGGGGTCATTGTCTTTGCTGATCACGTTTTCATTTTATCTGTGTGTGTGTGTGTGTGTATGTGTTTTAATCCTCACTCAAGAACATGCTTATTGATTTTTTATTTTATTTTTCGAGCAGCAAAGCGAGGTGTTTATTCCGTGAGTCTGCAGAGTGGGGCGCACCCTCAGCCAGGAGAATGTGCGCGCAAAGCAGACAAAGAAAGCTGGTTTTATAGTAAAGTGCCCCACCCTAAAGTGAAATTGACTAGCTCCCCCACCCCTTTCCTTCTTCCCCGTTTCTCCATTACTGGTTGCTCCGGAGTTACAATCTTAACTCGATCATCTAAATGCCCCTATTGTGATTTGTAAATATGCTAATGCTGTCAACTCCCTTCTCAGAGGTCCTCTAATGACATTTGCCCTTGAGAACCTCTAATTACATTTGCCCTTTGTTACTAATGACTTTCTACTGGTTTGGGAGTCATTATGTCCTTGTTTCTTATAATTCCCCCGTCTCTTTTGGAAAATTTACTACTCAAACCATTCTATTTATCCCTTCAAATCTAAGGAGGATTTCTCGACTTTCTTCCTCATAGTTAGGATTCCCCTTGGCCTCTAGGAGGAGGAGATTATGAAAAGTTGCTGGCATTTGTTTAGTTTTGCAGTCTCAATTAGTCTCTGAACTAAACCTCTGATATATGGAATACAGCAACCTCAAGCTGTGAGGACTCCTGCTACCACTAGGAGGGATACGAGAGCTGATGAGATCATTCCTTTCCAGTTGCCAAACCAATTTTCTAACCATCCTGTTATGGGATTGTCAATACCTGAGTTTTCCGCTAGTTCATTTGCTAAGGTAGTTAGTCCTTGCAGAGCCTTGGTGATAGATCCATCAGGGGCTGTATTATTAGGGATAAAGGTGCAACACTGTTCCCCAAGCATTGCACATACACCTCCCTTTTCTGCCAACATCATATCCAGTGCCATCCTGTTCTCCCAAGCCACTCGACTGGTGGCATCTAGTTGTTGAGCAATTCCTTCTATAGCATTCCTAGTATAATTGATAAACCTCTGCTGGTTATAATAAATATAATTTATCCAATCAACATTTTTATTAACGGTCAACCATCAGAAGAGCACTGACTCAAACCCGGCTGCGATCTGATTTCTAGCTTTAAACTCATCTGGAACTCCTCTGGGGGGCTCCAATGGCGTCACTATAGATATGAGGATCGAAGGATCCACCAGGCGCCATTGACCTCTTTTCCTAGCAGGGGCAGTCTGGACTGGTTTTGGAAATGCTAGGGTAAATGGGATAGCCAATTGAACCAGGGCACAGGTTTCCACTCCACCTGTCAGGTAGGATTTTCCACAATACCACCAGACATCTGCTCTGGGGATTCGGAGGGGAATAGAGTCGTCGGCCCCACTGTGAAGGTGGCTCGCATTTCTGGTATGAGTGCATGTTAGGAGTTCTCCCACAGGGGTACCGGAATTTGCTTCCCACCTAGAGAGGCAAGAAGAGTGATTCATGGGCCCCACTGAGTATGAAGGGAGGGACTGAGTCCCATTACTCCTTATAGAGGGAAGAGGAGAGACAAGCTTCTGCAAGTCTCATTGCCCCATGCATTCTCATCCCGGTAGAGAGCGAGCATACAGGCCGTTCCCGAGGGGTCAGAGTCCCAGCCTAGTGGAAATGGTACGACCTGTGCCTGGGGTCTTCCTGTGGTACAAGCATAGCAGTTGCTTTTATTCAGGGACTTAACGGTAAATTTGACCCATTCTACCCAAGCATTTGCGTCCCCGTACCCAGTCTCTATCTCTAAGGTTTGTCTGAGATTTAATACCTCAAAGACTTTTACCTTGACTGGATCATTCTGAGGTGTTTCTGAGGTCTAGCTGGGAGAAGTTAGATTTTCTTGGGAAAGAGGAGTTGTCACTAAGTGAAGACCTAGCCACCCTACTGAATCTATGCCAGATACATTAGCTCCTAGGCCCTAAACTCTGGCAGCCACATAGAGTTGCTGATTTAAGAACTGTGGCTGGTTCAGTGTTAGAAGAAGAGGGTTGCACTGGAGAGGCTGGCAGTTTGGGGGAGGAACTCCTTTGCTTAAAGTTATTTTAGGCGAAAGAGAGACCAGTTTTAAAGTGAAGCCCACTGACCAACCCATACTTCGCCAACCCAACCACTTAGTTCAGCCAAACTGTTGAGTCTCTGGAGGCGGCAGTGCACACGGGTTTCTTAAGTGAGGCTTGTATGTACAGACAACCACTCAGGAAATGAGATCATAGGCTTATGCCCTTGGCCTGTGCACGAGGCTGCCTGGTTGCCGCGGTGTTTGCTTTTGTTTCCTTCTGTGTTGATCCACTGCTGTCCCAATAAGAAGTCTAGGGTCATTTCCAGACACTGTGAGGCGGGTGGGCCCTGGGTCAAGCGAGCCACCCAAAAGCGGGTAGGACGCATCTTCCCGCTTCGGCTCAGAGCCCCTTCCCGCACACAGGTGGAGGATCCTGGACGAGCCCCCAGATTGTGAGAGAAGCTCACAATAAAAACTGGGACACACAGGTCTTGAGCAGCAAAGCGAGGCGTTTATTCGCGAGTCTGCAGAGTCAGGCGCACCCTCAGCCAGGAGAATGTGCGCCCATGCTTACTGATTTTAGAGGGAAAGGAGGGATAGAAAGAGGGAGAAATACATCGATTGGTGGCCTCTTGTACATGCTCTGACTGGGGGATCAGACCCACAACCTAGGCATGTGCCCTGATAGGGAATGGAACCTGTAGCCTTTCAGTTTACAGGATGGCGCTCTAGCCAGCTGAGCCACACCAGTCAGAGCTTTAGATAAATATTGACACTGGTTCATCTGCCCTCACAGCTCTCTTCTCCCTTCCCTACCTCCAGACTTGGTTCCTTTTATTATTTTCATTTGGTCAAAACTCAAAATCTTGATCATCTGTTCTGAACCTTAACTCTCCCGGTCTTCTACATGGATTCGGGTGTGGTGCTCCAGCCTGTCCTCACCTCTACTCCTGTGTTCCCTGAGCCCATTATTATCATTTGGTTTTCAGTTGCTTGACTCTGGCCTTCTCATTAGGGCCTCAGCACAACACATGGCACGTGGGGTTGGACGCCGCAGCTCTGAAGGTGGGGCTGTTCTGCCAGTGCCGGCATGAAAGCACAGTGCAAAGGCAAACACTCGGTCTTAAGATTTAAAAACAAAGCACTGGTCATGAAATGTTTCCTTTTAATGTTTGCTGGTCAATTGTACCACCCTTTTACATGACAGGAATATAAACTCACACTCTATTCCATTTCCAGATTGATTACTGAAGTTGACTCTATTACCTGGTGACAGATGGATAGAAAAGCCCATTTGAAGGAAATTTTAAATAATTTTAAAAATATGCTTTATTGATTATGCTGTTGCAGTTGTCCCAGTTTCTTTTCCCTCTGCTCCCCTCCACCCAGTGGCCCCCCTCCCTCCAGTTGCACCCCCCCTTAAGCCATGCCCATTGGTTGTGCATATAGTTCTTCTCAACATCTTCCTGTCTACTCCACTCCCCCCTACTATGCTTCTTAATTCCTGCATCATCTCCCTCCTTTTCCTCCCTCCCCCCTCCCTGCTGACCCCCCTCCCAAAATGTTCCCCAGACCTATAGTTCTTTCCCCACTCTCATTGCCTACTTAGTTTGCCTTTGTTTCAATGCCCTAGCTTCTGTTGTTTGTTGTTGTGATACAGTTTTCATTTTAATGTTCATAGTTTTGATCCTCTTTCTCCTAAACAAGTGCCTTTAACATTTCATATAACAGTGGTTTGGATGTGATGAACTCCTTCAGTTTTACTTTGTCCTGGAAGCACTTTCTCTGCCCTTCTATTCTGAATGACAGTTTCACTGGATAGAGTAATCGTGGTTGTAGGGTTTTGCTTTTCATTACTTTGAATATTTCTTGCCAGTCCCTTCTTGCCTGCAGAGTTTCTTTTGAGAAATCAGCTGATAGTCTTTTTTTTTTTAAATTTCTTTATTTATTTTTGTTTTTTGGTTTTTCAATTACAGTTGTTCCATTTTTCCCCCATTTCTCTTCCCCACCCAGGCCACCCCTTTTCCCACAATCATATCCCTCCCCATTGTCCATGTCCATGAGTCCTTTATACACGTTCTTTGACTAAACCCTTCCCTTACTTATATCCCCCTTCTCTCCCTCTCCCCTCCCCCCTATTGACTGCTGTTCTGCTCTTTGTCCTATTTATTTCATTTGTTTGTGTTGTTCTTTAGTTTCCTGTATTAGGTGATATCATATGGTATTTTTCTTTCTTTGCCTGGCTTATTTCACTAAGCATAATTCTCTAGTTACATCCATGTTGTTCCAAAGGGCAGGAGTTCCTTCTTTCTCTCTGCTACATAGCATTCCATTGTGTAAATGTACCACAGTTTTTTGATCCACTCATCTACAGATGGGCACTTAGGCTGTTTCCAGCACTTAGCTATTGCAAACGGTGCTGCTTTGAACATAGGGGTGCATAAGTTCCTTTGAATTAGGCTTTTAGGATTTTTCAGGTATAATCCTAGCAGTGCAATCGCTGGTTCAAAAGCCAGTTTCATTTTTAGTTTTTTGAGGTAATTCCATACTGTTTTCCATAGTGGCTGCACCAGTCTGCATTCCCACCAACAGTGCAGTAGGGTTCCCATCTCTCCACATCCTCACCAGCACTTGTTGTTTGTTGATTTGTTGATGATGGCCATTCTGACAGGTGTAAAGTGGTATCTCATTGTGGTTTTTATTTGCGTCTCTCTGATGGCTAATGATATTGAGCATTTTTTCATGTGTCTATGGACCTTCTGTATGTCCTCTTTGAAGAAGTGTTTGCTCAGGTCCTTTGCCCATTTTTTAATTGGGTTGTCTGTTTTCTTTATGTTGAGTTGTATAAGCTCTTTACGTATTTTGGAGATCAGTCCCCTGTCTGTGATATCATTGGCAAATATGTTTTCCCATATGGTTGGTTTCCTTTTCATCTTGCTGATGTTTTCTTTTGCTGAGCAGAAACTCTTTAGTTTGATGTAATCCCATTTGTTTATTTTTTCCTTTATTTCTCTTGCCTTACAAGATGTATCCATGAAGATATTGTTATGTGAGATATCTGAAATTTTCCTGCCTATGTTTACCTCTAGGACTTTTATGGTGTCATGGCTTACATTTAAGTCTTTGATCCATCTTGAGTTTATTCTTGTGTGTGGTGTAAGTTGGTGGTCTAGTTTCATTTTTTTGCAAGTCCTTGTCCAGTTCTCCCAGCATCATTTGTTAAAAAGACTCTTCTCACTCCATTTTATGTTCCTTCCTCCTTTATCAAATATTAGTTGACCATAGAGGCCTGGGTTTATTTCTGGACTCTCTATTCTGTTCCACTGATCTATATGTCTGTTCTTATGCCAGTACCGGACTGTTTTCAAATCAGTGGCTTTGTAGTTTTGTTTGATATCTGGTGTTGTGATTCCTCCTGCTGTGTTCTTCTGTCTCAAGATTGCTTTTGCTATTCAGGGTCTTTTTTGGTTTCATATGAATTTTTGGAGTATTTGTTCTAGGTCTGTGAAATATGCCATTGGTATTTTAATAGGGATTGCACTGAATCTGTAAATTGCTTTGGGTAGTATGGCCATTTTGATGATGTTGATTCTTCCCATTCAAGAACATGGTATTTGCTGCCATTTATTTGTATCTTCCTTAATTTCTTTTTTCAATGTTACGTAATTTTCAGAGTACAGGTCTTTTATCTCTTTGGTTAAGTCTACTCCTAGGTTCTTTATTTTTCTTGTTGCTATAGTAAATGGTATTTTCTTTTTTGTCTCTGTCTCCAATATTTTATTGTTGGTGTACAGAAATGCCTTAGATTTCTGTATATTTATTTTGTACCCTGCTATCTTGCCAAATTCACTTATTATATCGAGTAGTCTTTTAGTGGAGTTTATAGGGTTTTCTATGTATACTATCATGTCATTTGCATATAATGATAGTTTTACTTCTTCTTTCCCAATTTGGATGCCTTTTATTTCTTTGTCTTGTCTGATTGCTGTGGCTAGGACTTCCAACACTATGTTGAAAAGGAGTGGAGAGAGTGGACAGCCTTGTCTAGTTCCTGATTTCAGGGGGAATGCTTTCAGTTTTTGTCCATTGAGTATGATGTTGGCTTCAGGCTTCTCATATATAGCCTTAATTATGTTAAGATATGCTCCCTCTGTTCCCATTTTGCTGAGTGTTTTCATCATAAATGGGTGTTGTACTTTGTCAAATGCTTTTTCTGCATCTATTGATATGATCATGTGATTTTTCATTTTGTTTAGATGATGTATTATATTTATTGATTTGCGAATATTAAACCGTCCTTGCATCCCTGGGATGAATCCCACTTGATTGTGGTGTATGATCTTTTTGATGTATTGCTGGATTCTGTTTGCCAATATTTTATTGAGGATTTTAGCATCTATGTTCATCAGTGATATTGGCCTGTAGTTTTCTTTCTTTGTTGTGTCTTGACCTGGTTTTGGGATTAGGGTAATACTGGCTTCATAGAAAGAGTTTGGGATTTTTCCCTCTTCTTGGATTTTTGTAATAATTTGAGGCGGATAGGAGTTAGTTCTTCCCTAAATGTTTTGTAAAATTCGCCTGTGAAGCCATCCGGTCCAGGGCTTTTGTGTGCAGGGAGATTTTTGATTACTGTTTCAATTTCCTTCTTTGTTATTCGTCTGTTGAGACTTTCCACTTCTTCTTGATTCAGTTTTGGAAGGTTGTATGATTCTAAAAATTTGTCCATTTCTTCTAGGTTGTTGAATTTCTTGCCATACAGTTGTTTGTAGTAATTTCTTACAATCCTTTGTGTTTCTGTGTATCAGTCGTGATTTCTCCTCTTTCATTTCTGATTTTGTTTATTTGGGTCTTCTCTCTTTTTTTCTTGATGAGCCTGGCTAGAGGCTTGTCGATTTTATTTTTTCGAAGAACCAGCTCCTAGTTTTGTTGATCTTTTGGATTGTTTGTTTAGTCTCTATGTCATTTAGTTCTGCTCTGATCTTGATTTTCTTCCTTCTTCTTGCCTGAGGCTTAGTTTGTTGTTGTCATTCTAGTTCTTGTAGCTTTAGGGTTATATTTTTTATTGGAGCTTCTTCTTTCCTTTTCAGATATGCCTGTATTGCTATGAACTTCCCTCTTAGGACTGCTTTGCTGTGTCCCATAGGTTTTGGGCTATTGTGTGTTCATTATCATTAGTTTCTAGAAATTTCTTGATTTCTTCTTTGATGTCGTTGTTAACTCATTCATTATTTAATAGCATGTTATTCATTCTCCATGAGTTTGGATGTCTTTGATTTTTTTCTCTGACGTTGATTTTTAGTTTCAAGGCATTGTGGTCTGAAAAGATGCTTGATATGATTTCAATTTTCTTGAATTTGTTGAGGCTTGTTTTGTGTCCTATCATGCAGTCTATCTTTGAAAATGTCCCATGTGTATTTGAAAAGAATGTATATTTTGCTTCTTTGGGGTGAAAAGTTCTATATATATGAGTTAAGTCCATGTGGTTTAGTGTGTTGTTCAATGCCTGTATATCCTTGGTGTTTCTTTGCTTCGAAGATCTGTCTATTGTTGATAATGGAGTGTTGAAGTTCCCTACTATGAGTGTGTTGTTGTTAATATCCTTCTTGTGGTCTTCTAGTATTTGCTTTATGTATTTGGGTGCTCCTATGTTGGGTGCATATATGTTTATCAGCATTATATTTTCTTGATGGATTGTTCCTTTAAGTATTATGAAATGTCCTTCTTTGTCTCTTTTTATTGCCCTTGCTTTGAAATCTGTTTAGTCTGATATGAGAACTGCTACCCCAGCTTTTTTTTCAGGTCCATTTGCTTGGATGTTTTTATATCCCTTTACTTTCTTTTGTTTTGAGGTGTGTTTCTTGTAGACAGCAAATATTTGGGTCCTGTTTTCTTATTCATTCTGTTACCCTATGTCTTTTAATGGGAGCATTTAATCCATTTACATTTAAGGTTATTATTGACGTGTGTTTGTTTATTTCCCTTTGTACCTCTGTTCTTCTCCTCCTTTTTTTTCTTCTTTTTACTTAGAACATTCCCTTTAGCATCTCTTGCAATACCAGTTTGGTGGAGATGTATTCTTTTAGTGTTCCTCTGTCTGAGAAACTCCTTATTTCACCTTCCATTTTGAATGAGAGCCTTGCTGGGTAGAGTATTCTTGGTTGTAGGTCTTTGTTTTTCATTGCTTGAAATATTTTTGACCATTCCCTTCTGGCTTGTAGTGTTTCTGTTGAGAAATCGGTTGATAGCTTTATTGGAGCTCCCTTGTATGTTTTTTGCTGTTTTTCTCTTGCTGCTTTTAGGATTCTCTCTTTGTCTTGGAATGTTGTCATTTTAATTATGATGTGCCTTGGAGTGGGTTTTTTGGGGTTCCTCTTCATTGGAACTCAGGCAGCCCGAGAGCTAGCCTCAATCTTGCCGAGCCATACTCCGGGAGTTGGTCTCTCTCCTCTTAGGGCGGGCCCCGGACACTTGTGCTCAGTGGAAGTGAGCGTCTGTGAGTCGCCGCCGCCCGCTGTTCCCACGCCGCAGCTGCCTGTTGTTCCCACACCCGCCTGGTCAGGCCTGAGCAGAGCCTGAGCAACTGGTCTGTGCTCTGGCCTGGCACCCACTGGGGCTGACCAGGGCTGTCTGCGCACGGTCTTCTGTGTGTCCAGTGGGCCCTCCCTGTGCCCGTTGGGGCACTGATCTTATGTCTGTTGGGGTGTGTCCGAGGGGCTCCTGGACGTGCGCCCCGCGCACCTGGGGCAGTGAATGAGGGCCCTTCCTTATGCGCGCCCCCGCGACCCAAGGGGAGGGTTGGGGAGTGGGGAGTACGCTCTCTCCTGTCCTCCAGCGCCAATGCCACTTGGTCAAGTCCCGTTTCTGCCAGCGGGCAGAGATCCACTCTCCTCCCAACTCCTCTCCGGGGAAGCCTGTGGTCACCAAAAAGCCTTTCTGTACTTCCAGCCACAGCTCGGGCAGCCACCCCAGTCAGGGATCCCGTCTCGTCCCTTTTTCCTCCGCTACCCTCACCAAACAGGTTGTTCCCAGATGGTTTTCTCTAATCCAGCAATGCCAAGGCTCGACTCCTGCCAGTGTCCAGCTGCTCACTGAGATGTTCTGTCTGCAATTAGCCCAAACTGCAGACGGGTCTCGGGAGCCTGAAACCTCAGCCTCCCCTCACTCCTCCTCCATCTTCTCCTGATAGTCTTATTGGGACCCCTTTGTACGTAATTCTCTTCTTCTCTCTTGCTGTTTTTAAGATTCTCTCTTTATTCTTAATTTTTGACATTTTGATTATAATGTGTCTTGGTGTGGTTCTCCCTGGGTCCAGTTTTTTTTGAACTCTGTGCTTCCTGGACCTGTAAGTCTTATTTCCTTCCCCAAGTTAGGGAAGTTCTGCTTCATTATTTTTTCACATAATTATTCAATTTCTAGTTCTTCTTCTTTACCTTCTGGCAACCCTATGATTCAGAATTTGGCCCACTTATAGCTGTCTCATAGGTTTCTGGGCCTTTCTTCATTTTCCTCACTTTTTGTTTCCTCTTTCTGCCCTGGTTGGACTGTTTGTTCCTTCCCTATGTTCTGATTTGTTGATTTGATCCCTGCTTTTCCTTCCCTCGCCACTAGTTTCATATGTGTTTTTATTCATTTCAGCAGGACTAGCCTTCATTCCTTTCCCATCTTGTTTAAGATCTGCTGGTAGGTCTGTAAGCATTTTTATGACCAAAGCTCTGAACAGTGCCTCAGAAAGATTTCCTATCTGCTGCTTCATTAGATTAGATATTTGTTGTCTGGTCAGCTGTGTCACTGGGATCTCTATCATGATCTGTGACATCCGGACAGTTTTGTGTTTTACCTTTGCTTCCTGGGCGGGGCTGTCATACCTCCTATGCTATAGGAGGCGGAGCCCTGTGCACTCGTCACAGCCTCGCAATCCTTCTCGCCACGTTGTGGCGTTTTGTGTGGGGGTGGGGCTCCAAGAGGGATTCCTGCCGTTCACTCTCTCTGAGAGACTGGAAGCCTCCTCCTCCGTCACCACTTCCTCCAGGCCTCACAGTCCAAGGCAATGGAGGTCTGCCTTCCCTAGCGTTCGAATCACAAGCTGACGGTTCTGGTCTGCAGTTGGGGGTACTCCCCAAGTGCTTCTTGCCTCCCCTTAAATATGGGTGTCTGTGCTTGCCGCTGTTGATGCTGATGCTGCTGCTTCTGCTGCCGCCCCCAGTGTAGAGCTTGACCTCTCCGCCCTGGCTTCGCCCCTCCTACCCATCCAGACAAGCACCACTTCTTTATAACTTCATACGTTGGACTTCCATTTATTTTCTGGAACTTCTGGTTATTTCTGGTTTTGCAGTAGTTGTGTTCCTTCTTAGTTGTGGAGGGAGATGGAGTGTGTCAGTCTAGGCCTCCATATGGCTGGAAGTCTCCGGTGTGTCTTAAATAAATTTAGAACACTGAAAAATACCTACAGCATTTCCCAGTTGCTGTTTTAAAGTCTACCTTCTCTGCCTACTTTTTATTTATTTATTTTTATTTTTATTTTTGTTAGAATAGCTCAGCAAAATAAAATTCCGGTTTATTGTTGGACAACGTTGTTTCACATGTACATCTGACAGGCCAAATAAATAAATAAATACATAAACAGCAAGTTTATAGACTCAAAAAGGGAAAAAAAGCAACTTTTTATCTTTGGCCTTTTAAACTATCTCTCATACAAACCAACTTATAATACTGCTAAGGACATCTACAAAACGTTACTGGAATGCTCAGGAAAAGATTGTTTTTGTTGTTTTTGCTTTTTTTTTTTTTTAACAAGGTTTTTTTTTTTTTTTTGTCCTTTGATATTATAATGAACCTGGTCACGTGAACAAAGTCAAAAGCAAGACAGAGAATGCTCTAACGGCTTGTTTGGTCATCCTGAGATCATTAAAATTGGCTGATTCCTAATAATACAGTATTCCCTCACTTATCGTGGGTATTACGTTCTAGACCCCCCTGCGAAGTAGGAACCTTACATTTATTCTACACCCTTAAACCTACGTAACTTTAACAACATACGTATACAGTACTGCAAAATCCCGCGGTACAGTGAAAAATCCACAATAAATAATTAAATATAATATTTTTAAAAATCCTGTGATACAGTTAGGCTGCGATAAGTGAACCGAGATATAGAGAGGGACTACTGTATATACAAAAATATAAAATGTAAATAAAAGATACAGGCAAGTTTTCCTTTTTAAAGTACTTTTAAGAAAGAAAAGCAGGGCCTTGAAAGTTTTGGGTCTTTTCCTTCCCTATTCATGTGGTTTTGGTTGGGTGGTGGAGAGCGCGTGTCATCTGTGGGTGGCACTGCCCATGGTAGGTGGGCAGCACGCGGGCGAGACTCTTCTTGAAGGTGACCATTTTAGATTCTGAGACAGAAAGTGTAGGGTGAATAGGTCACGATGGCCTTTATTATAAGTTTAACTTTTTCCTTTTTTGCTGTTTAGCCATCCTCATTGATCTTCTCTTTCTTGGTGTCAACATCATCACCTCATCATCTTCAGCTGCCCATTTGCCTGTAGCTGCCTCAGCCTCCTATCTTCATCTCCATCCTCTTCCTTACCATCACCTTCCTCTTTCTCATCCCCTTCTTCATCTACTGCATTGTCAGCCTCCTGCTCCCCATTTTTGTCATTAGCATTCCCATTAGCAAGTGCATCTCTTCCATTCTCTGCCTCCTCCACAGCTTCCCTCTTCTCCTTTAAGTCCTTGGTGGTGCTCTCGGAGCTGGTATCCATGGCTGTGTTTGACACGGTGGGACACACTGGTGAACTTATGCAGCATATTATAAGAAAAGCAAGAGTTTGAGGATTCTGGTGAAAAAGCTGTTGGAGTCCGTGGCAGCTGAGGAGGAGGCTGCAACAGAGGTGGCTGTGGGAGTGGTGAGGCAGACATGGGAACAACGCAGGGATGGCTTTTCAAAGCAGCCAGTGGACTCTCGGCCTGCCTTTTAAGCCCTTCCTAATTCAGTGTGCTCTCTTGGGCCCTAATTCCAAACTACTTTCCTCTCTGGCACCCCTTTCCCTCTCCCCTCCACCTGATCACATTCTGATGTTGCTCTGCCAGCTTCCTCTTTGAAGCCTTTACCAGGGCCTCCCGTCCATGGTGTCGGTCCCTTGAATTCATGTCTGTGACACTGGTCTTTCCTGATAATCAGCCCTTGTTTTTATCCCGTGTTGCTGCTCCTCCCACTCTTCTGTGTCCCTCTGCCAATGATTTCATCACCAAGCTGTTATTGTTTGTTTTTACATCTGTTTCCATGGCCACTGCCCTAGTCCAGGTTCTCATGGTCTCTAAATTGTTTCTTGAGCCTTCTATCCTCATCCTCCTTGGAGTTTACTGCATTAATCTTCATGAAGAATTACTCTAAATTTTGTCTCTCCCCCCTCAAAATCCTTACCAAGCACCCCAGGGCCAGTATAATAGTCTGTTTAAAATCTTTTTTTATTATGGAAATTTTCACACATATGTAAGATAAAGAAGAGGACAATGAACTCCATGTCCTCATCACCCTGGTTCAACATCACCAACTCCTAGCTTTCCTAATTCATATACTTATATCTCTTTTTTTAATGTGTATTGATTTTATTTATTAATTTAAAAAATTTTAAAGTATACTGTATTGATTATACTGTTAGATTTGTCCCATTTTTTTTCCTTTGCCCCACCCCCCCACCCCCAATACCACCCTTCCCTCCAGCAATTCCTACCCCTTTAGTTCATGTCCATGGGTCATGCATGTAAGTTCTTTGGCTTCACCCTTTCCTATACTGTCTTTGACATCCCCCTGTCTTATTTTTTTCCTACCAATTATGCTTCTTAATTCCTACACCTTTTCCCCCATTCCTCCTTTCCGCCTCCCATCTGATGATAACCCTCCAGATGATCCTCATACCTATGATTCTGTTCCTGTCCTGTTTGTTTGCTTAGTTCGTTTTTGTTTTGTTCTTTTAGATTTTGTTGTTGATAGTTGTGAGTTTGTTGTCATTATAATGTTCATAGTTTTGATCTTTTTCTTAAGTAAATCCCTTTACCATTTTGTATAATAATTTCTTGGTGATGATGAACTCCTTTAGCTTTACCTTGTCTGGGAAGCACTTTATCTGTCCTTCCATTCTAAAGGATAGCTTTGCTGGATAGAATAATCTTGGTTGTGTAGGTCCTTGCTTTTCATCACATCGAATACTTCTTGCCAGTTCCGTCTTGCCTACAAAGTTTCTTCTGAGAAATCAGCTGATAGTCTTATGGGGACCCCTTTGTAAGTAACTCTCTGCTTTTCTCTTGCCGCTTTTAAGATTCTCTTTATCTTTAACCTTTGGCATTTTGATTATGTGTCTTGGTGTGGTCCTCCCTGGGTCTAGTTTGTTTGAGATTCTGTGCTTCCTGGACCCGTATGTCCATTACCTTCCTCAAATTAGGGAAGTTTTCTTTATTTTTCGCATAATTTTTCAATTTCTTGCTCTCCCTCTTCACCTTCTGGCAATCCTATGATTTGGATGTTGGCGCGTTTAAAGCTATCCCAGAGGTTTCCAAGCCTCTCATTTTTTTCAATTCTCATTTCTTCCTTCTGTACAATTTGTTGATTTGAACCCTGGTTTCCTTTCCTTCACCACTTGTTTCATGTGGATTTTCCTTCATTTCACCCAGGATAGACTTCATTCTTTCCCCATCCTGTTTAACTTTTTCTGTCAAGTCTGTGAGCATCTTATCACCAGTGCCTTAAACTGTGCATCTGTTAGGCTTGCTATCTGCTTGTTGCTTAGTTATGTCACTGGGACCTTGATCTGCCCCTGCTTCTGGGCCATACTTCTCTGTCTCCTCTTGACAGCTTTCTGTGTTTGCCTCTGTGATTTGGGTAGGGCTGTCGCACCTGTTAACGCTATAGGGGGTGGAGCCTTGGGTATTTGTTAGTGCTGACGACCTCTTTCACTGTGTTTTGGCACTGTATGTGGGGGAGGGGTCTGAGAGAGAAAAGTACCAGTTGCCGCTGCTTTTCCAGGCACTTCTCCCCCTTCCCGTACTAAACCAGCTGCCCCTTTTTCGAGACTGGTAGCTTCTTCCAGTCTGGCTTTCATAGTCAGAAGCAATGAGGCTTTATTTTTCCTGGCGCTGGAACTGCAAGCTACATGGTCTGGTCTGAAGCTGGGATCCATCTGTTTGGGACTGAGATTGTTTCTTGGATTGAAGCTGTATGACTGTGTTTTTCGCTACAGCTACAGTTGCTGTACTGCTAGCTGTGCCCACCCGCCGCGCTCCCACCAACTACCACTGCCTGTAGTCATGCAGCTAGGCATGCTGCCTGCCAAGCACTCCCCCGACTCTCCACAGCTGCTGCTTCGCTCCTCTTTCTCTCTACCCTGCCTCTGCCCCTCCTACCTTTCTGGCTGATTATTTCTTTTTTATTTCTTTGCTGAACTTCCCTGTAGTTTTGATTTTCTGGATTTTCTGAGTTCTTTTAGTTTTGAATTGGTTGTAAATTCCTTCTTAGTTGTGAGGAGATGCAGCATGTGTATTTACGCCTCCATGTTGGCCAGAATTCTTTCATTTTTTCAAATAAGTTTTCGATTTCTTGCTCTTTTTCTTCTCTGGCACCCTTGTGATTAGGATGTTGGTATGTTTAAAGTTGTCCCAGAGGTTCCTAATTCTCTCCTTGTTTTTTTCAATTCTTGTTTCTTTTTTTTCTGTTCTGGGTGAATGTTTATTTCTTCCTTTTGTTCCAAATTGTTGATTTGAACCCCAGCTTCCTTCCCATCACTGTTGGTTCCCTGTATATTTTCTTTATTTCACTTTGTATAACCTTAACATCTTCCTTTATTTTGTGGCCATATTTAGTCATTTCTCTGAGCATCCTGATCACCAGTGTTTTGAACTCTTCATCTGATAGGTTGGCTATCTCTGTTTCATTTAGTTCTTTTTCTGGGGTTTTGTTCTGTTCTTTCATTTGGGCCATATTTCTTTGCCTGCTTAATTTGGCAGCCTCCCTGTGTTTGTTTAGGTAAAGCTGCTTTGATTTCGTGTCTTGGTAGTATGGTCTAATGTAGTAAGTATCCTGTAGGGTCCAGTGGCACAGCCTCCCCTGTCACCCAAGCTGGTACTTGAGGTGAGCTCTTTGTGTGGGCCGAGTACATCTTCCTCTTGTAATTGAGCCTTGATTGTTGTTAGCAGATAATGGGAGGGATTTACCCAGGCCAGTTAGCTATAAGGACTGGCTATGACCACTGACCACCGTGGACGGTCAGCTGTGCAGGGGCAGGGTGGTGGTGCTCCGACGTGGTCTGTAGCTGTCCATTGGGTGCGCTGGCCCTGGGGTTTCCTGGGTGGTGCAGGCCAAGGTCAGCCTGTGTTTTGCCCCAGGCCACCTTGCCTGAGCTGTAAAGCAATCTGAAATGGATGCTACTTGTCTTCCTTGTACTGGAACCGTGTACTTGGGGGTCTGGTGTGGGGCTGGGACTCCTTGCTCCTGAGCTATCCTTTCCAAATTTTTATTCACCACACATGGGTGAGAGACCAGCCCGTTGCGCAGCTGCTCCCCTCCTGCCTGTCTGAATGGATGTGGTTTCTTTAATTCCGTAGTTGTCAGACTTCCATTCAGCTTTGATGGTTCTGGCTGATGCTTGTTCTATATTTTAGTTGTAATTTTGATGTGGTTGTGTGAAGAGCGAGCCACGTCTGCCTCCGCCGCCATCTTGACCAGATCCCCTGCTTGTATACCTCTTAAAGTAGAACTCCTATGCCTTAATATCAATTAACTAGAAAAAGAAAATAAATGAAACCAAAGGGAGTGTTCAAATGTTCCATTATCTATAAGTGTCATAATTTAACTGTTTGAATTAGGATTCAGATTAGTTCTGCACATTGGAATTGGTTGATAAGTCTCTTATGTTTCTTTTGCAGTCTTAAGTTCCTTTTCATATCTATCTATCTTGTTTTCTTTTTCAACCCCCACCCCCTTTCCAATTTATTTCTCTAAGGTAAAGCCTTGTCTTAGCCTCGTGTTCAAAGCCTTCTCTCTACACCTCATGTGTCCTGTGGCTGGCCCATTCTCTAACCACCCTGAGCTCTTGATTCCCTGAACATTTATTACATCTGCCTCTGAGACCACCCCCTGAAGTGAAAGCCTGCACGTATGTGTGTGTGGGGGCAATTTCTTTGCCTTCTTTCTACAAAGCCTAGCACATCATGGGCGTCATGGTACATGTGGGGTGAGAGTTAACTAAAGAAAAGTAGGACATTTTGAAACAAAAGAGTATTCTCAAGCAAGAATAAGGAGTTTAGAAGATTGTAGGGGCAGGGTTGGGGAAGAAAAGAACCTAAGAGCAAAGAAAATTAGGCAGAATCAATACTGTGCTAGAGAGCATGGGGCGGGTGGCTGAGGCTTAGCCTGGGCCGGATCCCAGCAGTGGATGTGGTCATTATCTTCCCAGAATGCTACTTAAAGCATCCAGCAGCCAGGTTGGGCATTAGGGCACAGCTACAGCATGACCTCGGGAATTATTCCAGGAGTCCAGCCAGAAAGGGCCTTGTTTTCCAGGCTGGCTTTAGGGTGACTCAGGCTGGAATTAAGAAACTAGATTTACATGTGAGGGTGTGCCAAGCTGAACTCTGTAACTATGTGTGTGCCGGCAATTTGCCTATTTCTGTAGAGAATGTGGGAAGGCTCACGCCATGACATCATAAACAGTCCCACTGGAAATGATGAAAGAAGACATGTTGGTGCTGAGAGTCTCCCCAGACAGGGGGCTCTCAAAGGGGCAACTGGGGGATGGGGTGGAGACTGCTTCCTTTCCTGTCCCCCCTGAGTTCTGAATTGGTTGAGAAATGGATCCAGAAGGCAAGTAGAAATGAAAACTGTAGCTTCAACTTAGTAAAGTGGTATTGGTGAGTGTGGTTTCGGTATTCCTACAGCCCGAAGGGCTTCTCAAGCCTCCCTCCCAAAATTAGAAATTACCTGGGGTCTCTGTGGCAGAGTTTTGGATGTCCTAGCTTTTGCAGAGTGCTGAAGACACAGGAGTTAGTGAGGCCACCTGTACCCAGCAAATTTTTGCCTGTTGCCCCTACCCAGTAGAAAACCTCAGAGCAGAGAAATCCAAGTCTTCATTTATTGTTCTGAGGGAGAAACAGGGCTTGGTCCCACAGAATAGTTCAGTGGAGAAGGTGGGAGCCCTCTTTCATGGATCTGCAGGAATATACACAGAGAGTGAGTTCTATGTCAGGCTTCAGGGTGACAATTTAAAGAAGAGAAGGCCCTGCTCTGACAGCTCTGAGCAGACAACACCGATGGGAACTCTCCCTTCATGTGGCACTCTCCTGTGCTGCCTGGTGCTGTGACATTGACCCTTCCTCTTCTTCCTCCCCCAGAGCTGGAGCACAGCAGGCATTGGAGAAACCCTGACTGACGCCCTGCCTACCTTCAGCCTCACCCCTCTTGAGTACATCAGCAATGTAAGAGCTACCATGTGCTTCTGTCTTGGTGGTCACAGCCTTTTAGGCCTCGCCTTGGGTTTTGATTCTGGATCCTCTTGGTAAAGTAGTCATTACCCTAGCAGTGCAGTGAGACCTCTGCTTTTGCACAGTCTCTATCCACATCCAGAACTTTAAGGAAATGTAGCCAATTTCCATATATAAGCTGGGGAAGCATGCTGATTTCAGAACCTGACAACCTCTACCTCCCTAATATGAGATGCAGTTGGTACCTGAAGGTATCAGAGTATGAGTCCAGTAGGACATTCTGACTTGGGAAGACTGGATCAGTTTTCAGAACTCACCTGAACAGAGCAAACTGTTTTTGTTTAATCCTCACCTGAGCACTTGCTTTCAGAGAGAGAGGAAAGGGGAGTGACAGAGAGAGAGAGAGAGAGAGAGGGAGAGAGATCTATTGGTTGCCCTCTCATACATACCCCAACTGGGGCTTGAACCCACAGCCCTTTGGTCTATGGGACAATGCTTCAACCAGCTGAGCCACACTAGCCAGGGCCAAACTCAGCAAACTTAATGAGCACCTGCTTGTGCCAGGCCCTGTGCTGAGGGTTCTCCTATTTAATTCACAGCAGCAAATAACTCCCTTAATATTTTATTTTATTTTATTATTGTTATTTTTTAATTGTATTTTTTCTATTACCATTTGTCCCCCCTAGAAGCTTAATATTTTTAAAAAGCAGAATAAACCCTGCTGGGGAGCAGGACACTCCAAGTCCTTTCATCCTCCTCTACTCGCACTGGGAGTTGACAGTCTCCCAGATTCTTACTCAGGACCTTTCCTTTCCTTGCTGCAGTCAGCTCCCTGCAGCGCTCTGAAACGTCAGTGTTGTAATGAATAATGCACAGGAGTGATGGACCCCAGTCGTGTATACCTCACACCAGGGGCGATTTCTGGTTTCTCAGGGGTGGTTTTGAGATAGGTGATTTCTGACTCATGTTCTCACCTTAGGACTCCCTTCTCCACATAAGTTATGACTCTGTTGTAATAAATACAAAGGAACCTTAGAAGTAAATGGCTGTACGATTAGAAGTTTGTGGTGATCCTACCGGCGGGGAGGATCACATTCCACTCTCTGTCCACCGGAAACAACACCAAGTTCTGAGTGGCAGTCATTGTCCTGTTTTCTGTGGCATGACCAATTTCCTGCACTATGAAATTTAAGGTGTGGGTTGGTCTGTACAACCAGTGGGAATGATCTCATTTTTAGAATTGAGACAGTATGCACTATAGTCAAAATTAATTCAGGAAATTATGTCACTGGAAGCAACTTGAGAGGTTACTGAGTTGATTTTAAAGGAGTAGAGGAGTAAGGAGGCTAGGATGCATTTCTTGGTGGGCCCTTCCCTTCCTGCTGTGACCCTCATGCATTGTAAGGTGTTGTACCCAGGGCAGGAAAGGAATGTCTGTCACACACGCACTGTGTGCAGGGACAGTGCTAGGTGCGGATTGGTACATGAGATAGTGCACAGTCTAGACAGAGTGACATGTCAGCAACTACTCTGCAAGCTGGCTGGCAGTAGTGGCACAGGTCAGCACGGGGCTCTGAGGATGGGAGTGGGACTGGAGACCATTTGTCCAGCGCAGCTCGGTGGGGACAACAGATACTATGTGTGTTTCATTTTCACTGCGGTTGTTGAAGTGTGAGCTCCTCCTGTCAGAGGTGATGACCGGTAAGCTCCCCAAGGTCATGCAGTGGCAGAGCCAGGAATTGGACCCAAGTCTGTCTGACCACACAGATTCTCGTTGTTCCTGGGCCACTCAGGGTGTCCGGGAGTATGTGAGATGTAAGCATCCCTTTCCACACTGACTTCCAAAATATAAATATGGACAGAGTTCCTGTGAGAACCCTGCACTGGTGGCATCTGTCTGGAAACCACAGCAAGCTCCACGATCTAAAGCCAAGGAACTGAAGTTTGAGATGTCAGATTATTGAAATTTTGTACATAAAGGACAGTTTGCCTTGTCGGTGAATGCCCTCACCCACACAGAGCCACCTGAGTGTTATCAAGGGGTGAGGTCGGAGGAAAGGCTGTGAAAAATTAAAAAACGATACAGATACAAGATAGAGTGATGATGTTTTATTTCGAGTAAAACTGGGTCTGTGAATTTAGCCAAAAATGTGGCTACCAATGAAAGATATACCAAGTACAGGAATGTGCCTGGGGTCTATGCTCACAGTAGGTGTTCAGGAAGTGCTTGCTGAGTGGAATTAAGTGCTTCCTGAAAGGAGAATTCCCAGCCCCAGCAATCAGCACCCTTCTCTTCCTCTCACCTGGTGGAAAAAGCAGAAATGTACAGTGGTTATTAGTGAGGTAAGTGGCCACTTTTCTGGTTTGAATGAAAATGTACTAAGTAAATGAAAGGGGAAGATGCTACATACTTCTTTCAAGGGAGACCAACTTATCTTTTTTCTTTTTCTTTTTTTGTTAGCATGATGAACCATAGGATGTTTAGACTTACTATAGCTAGATACATAAAATGTTTGGGAATAAGGATGTAACAGTTGTGTAGTCCTCGGGATTGGGTAGATTTTGGAGTCTATGTAAACTTCCAGATGCTATACTTTCAGGGGGACCTGCCACTGGTTAGGTACATGTGAGGCGAGTTGAGAGGCCTCAGACCTTTAGCTTTCAGAGTTTGTATCAACTCTTAAGTTGAGATGAATGTCTGAAATGAATATAGAGCCAAAAGAAGCAACAACAGGTTCACAGACTTTTCTATAAAATACAGATTTTGTTGTCATAACATGGAAATCAACCTTATTATTTTATACTTATCCTAAAACACAAAACAGTTCTGAGCTGTAATGAAATAGGTGTCTAGAATATATTCATGATGACAGTCACATGTTGTGACATACACTGTTAATTGTGGCTTGTCCCAAAGGTCTTCAAACCCTACCTTTTGTGATTCCACTAGAAAGTAAGATTTTATATTTATTTCCTAGAGTTTGTATTATGAAAATAATATAGTTTTCCCTCCAAATTAATTTATAATGACAAATGGCTTTTTTTCCTAACAAAATTTCTTCCTTCACCTGGTTAAAATCACCTAGAAGGGAGAGACTAAGATCCAAATCCAGAAAACAGAATTTGCTTGGCCTTGTACTTGTGAACATTAGCATCTTACTGGTTTTTTGTCTGTGAACAGTAATAACTTAGAGTTACACAAGTTCTGTAAGTTGTACAAAGTACTTCAGTGTCCATTACCTCATTTGAGGTAGACCTTCCATTGAATGCATTTCAGAACTATTGAGGCCATCAGTGAGAAGGATGAATCTGTACTCTACATGCAAACCACCACTGATGTTTTTTTTAAAGGTGTTGCCATAACCAGTATTAGCACACACTGAAAAACTGAGACATGGGACTGCCCCAGGTGTAGCAATTGTGTCTGTCTGTCATTTGTCGTCACCTGTGTGCACCAGTGTCGGGCTGAAGTGCTTTCTCCTGTTTCAGATTGGACAGTATATCATGTCCCTTCCCCTGAACCTGGAGCCGTTTGTGACTCAGGAGGACTCTGCCTTAGAGCTGGCATTGCATGCAGGAAAGCTGCCATTTCCTCCTGAGCAAGGTGAGGGCGACCGGCTGGAAGGAGCGTGGTGGCTCTATGGTGTGATATATGTTCACTTGAGCACCCTGAGTGCCATCGCAAATAGCCTCAAGAGTCCCACCGAAATGGCTAAATATAAATTAGTGACTGAGAACGATTGGGGTATGCAAAATAATATATGTAATATTACTTAGGTTTTGAAAAAGCCCATCCCTGTGTATCTCCACATGTACATAGGCATGTTGAAACCTGGAAAACAGGTCTGAAAGCTGTGGGGAGTGGGAGGAAAGGTGTGAAGGATACTTACTTTTTACTCTGTATTTCTGTATTGTCTGAAATATTTTATAAGAATATATTTCTTTATTGTATGTAAAAAATATATGTACACCAAACTTTAAGGTTAAAACATTTTTTTCATAGAAATTTTCACACACATGCCTGCACACGAATGCACGCACACGTTGTGGGGATAGTGTGACTCCCCAGACACTCATCATCCGGCTTCAAGAATGGCTTCTGGTTTCATATACTCCCATCACGTTCTCTGCTAGAGTATTTAAATCAAATCCCAGACGCCACCCTATTTCATTCATAAATATTTCATTTATGTGTCTCTTATTGGCAAGGATTAAATTCAGGTTCAAATTCTTCGGCAAGAAGATGTGGTGTTGTGCTTACCATGTGTTGCATCAGACGCAGAAGCACATAACATCTCAGTGTCCCCTGCAAACACATTTGTGTAGATTAATGAACGCGTAATTGTTTTCATTCACTCATTCATTCGGTTAGGAAATGTTTATTAATCATTTACTGTGTGAGAGGCACTGGGTTGGGATAAAACTCCAGCTATAAGGTAAAATTGTAACAACAGTTAAAAACATCACTGCCATAAGAAACCAGTCTGTATATTTATATCCTTGTTTTTTCTCTCTTTTAACATTTTATTATGAAGATTTCCAACCACATAGGAAAGAGTCACACAGTGAACATGCATATGTAATGTGAGGATTTCCAGCATTTTAAAAATGCAAGTTTTCAGAGCCAGATAGTGGACAGCCAGTGGGAACTTTTTGGCTTAGATAAATGTCCTTTTCTAAACAGTGTGATTAAGTAGAAGGGAATTTCAAGTCTTTGTGAGTGCTTTTCCTGTGAGGAAATTGAACTTTGGGAATCCTGAAGTGGTATATGGAAGGGTCACACATGAACGGTGGGTTCTAGAGTTGCATGTGCAGGCCAGCTCTGTCTCTCTGCTCTGTTTGCCCTCTTCCCTCATGCACTTACCACACGTGGGCTGCAATGGGGTTGGACTTGTGGAGGTGCAGCTGCTGCCCTGGACTTGTGATTCTGGGTTGAGGATGAACGTGCTGCCTGATGTGGGGCTGGACCCTGGGGAGGCCTGGTTTCTGGTCTGCATGGTCAGGCTCCAAGTGAGTCATCTCACAGGCCGGTGCATTCTTTCCAATGAGCTGCTGCTGTACGTGTAGCCCTCGGCAAGAGCCAGCCTATGGGGAGTGCTGCTCATGAAGAGGCTGCCCTGAAAGCATTGTGGCTGGACCATTCCCAAAGGCCGATGCAGAAGCACAAGTGTTGTTGAGCCCAGCATTCCATCTGCCTTGCCTTTTAACATCCTGCTTGACATTTCTTTCTCTCCTGCATTGTCTGTTTTGCTTCCATTTCCTGTCTCCCCCCACCCCCTGCCCTTTAAAATATATGTATTTTATTTTATTTATTTTTAGAGAGGGGAAGGGAAGGGGGAAGAGGGGGGAGAGAAACATCAATTGGTTGCCTCTCATGCTCCCAAACAGGGACCTGGCCACAACCCAGACATGTGCTCTGACCGTGAATTTACCGGCGTCCTTTCGCTTTATGGGTTGACACTCAACCAACTGAGCCATGCTGGTTAGGGCCCATTTCCTGGTTTTTGTTCTCATGCTCTTGTGAGTCTTGCCTGCTTGAAAACCTCAGTGGTCCCTAGAACCTAGATGTAAAAATCTAAACCCCTCTCTGGCCTGACATTAGGGACCCTTCTTTGTCTACCCAATAAGTGTTTGCAGCTTCATCTCTTCCCTTGTGTCCTGTGCACCCACATGCTCATGCTCCAGCCACTCAGAAGGACTTTTTCCTTAATTTTTTAAACATAAAAAGAATTTTTCTGATTAAACAGTCTGCTGCCCTGAACTGGTGAAGGTGACACTGTCCCTGTGCCTTTTGCTTCATGAACAGAGCCATCTTGCTTGTGCTCTGTGTACCGAGGGCACTATTTAAAACAGTTCTTTTGCTGTCTGCTCAGATGCTGTTTTTCATGTGCATTTGGCCAACAGCCCATCTGTCCAAGCTAAACACCAGTGCTTGGTCCCAGTGTGGGCCTCTGTTGGTCTCCGGGTGTGCCTTGCTGCACTGCTGACGTTGCTTTGTTGAGGGCCTTTCTCCTTGGCCAGACAGGGCATGGAAGGGCAGGCTCACCCAACTCCAGCATCCAGGGCAGTGCCAGACCCAGCAGGACTCATTTTCTGAGTCCTCATTGTGCTTAGTCTATACCAGTTGACTTAAAATGTAATTATTCTGTTCCCTGTGTGTCCCGTAGAGACTGCAAGCATCTTGGTATGTTTGTGTGTAGAGCACCTGCTGTGGGCCACCTCACCCAGAAAGGCTCCATGAAAGCTATCGCTGATGGGTTTTTCCTGAGCAGGTTCTGTGTTCCTTTTGGTGACTGTCTCTCCCTCCGCAGGGGATGAATTGCCCGAACTGGATAACATGGCTGACAATTGGCTGGGCTCGATTGCCAGAGCCACAATGCAGACCTACTGTGATGTGATCCTGCAGATCCCTGAGCTCACCCTGCACTCCACCAAGCAGCTGGCCACTGACATTGGTGGGTCCCCCAGGACAGGTGCTAGGAGGGGCAGCTCTGGTCCATAATGACTGCCAGTCCTCTCCACTCTAGGAGCCTCCTCCCAGGTCTCCTCTTAATGTCAACTTCGGATTTGGCTCTGAAGCTTGTTAAAAATGCAGGTGATTCTCCAGGCCCTGCCTCCAGAGGTTGTGACTTAATAAGTCTGGGTTGAAGCCCAGACATTGTATTTTGGAAAGTGTCTCAGCATTCTGATAGGCTGTTGAGGCCGAGAACAGTAAGGGAAGTTTCAGTGAGGTGAGTTGAAATGACTGATGCAGACTTTTGTTATGCTGCCTTGGCCGGCCTGACCTTCTGCATTTATGTAACAGTCTCCCCAACTAATATTAGTTAAGCTCTTCCTAAGCACCATGCATGCCAGGTGCTGAGCCAGGCTCTTACGTCCTTTGCATTATGCAATCTTTACACTCTCCTGCGAGGTCGCTGCTCTTGCCTTCATTATGCTGATAAGAAACGGAGGCACAAAGCAGTTGTGTAATGAGGCCACCTGGAATCCTAAAATACCCACCTGCGCACCCAGGCAGAGAGCCATGTGCCCCCCTGCTCCTGCTGGCACTCATCCATGGAGGTGGTACTCTGAGGTTGGGGTGCTGTGAGCAGGCAGCTGGGAACATCCCCAGACTCTTGGTATCATTCCACTGACTCTCCTGTGGCAGCTCTTGGGCTACTCAGGGGAGAGGGTGGTGGGGGACTTAAAGATCAGCTCCTTGGGGACCCAATAGAGCTCTGGCCTGGATGATCACAGGGCCAAGCCAAGCCTCTTGTTTTGCTGAAGAAGAAACAGAAATGAGAACCTTTCCTCTGGGCCCCAGAGCAGTCAGTGGTGGAGGCAGGCCTAGAATCCAGCCACCCTGCTCCCCTGGGTGGTGTGTACTTGGTTGTGAGCTCTCAGAAGCTACAGAGGGATAGCTGCTTTGTGTCATTTCACTGGGCACGTATTTGGAGAAGAGAGATGAGATTCCAGCACTCCTTGGTGTTCCCTGGCAGTACAGCAGGAGCACTGAACAGAAAACTGGACAGAACTAGTGAACCAAGTGAGATGTGGAGTTGCCCCTAGGTTTCAGTTCACACTATTTCTCCCTCCCTATTAAACTTCCTCCTGATCCATCCATTCCTCGTTAAGTGTTGACGGAGCATTTGCTATGTTCTAGCCACAGTGTTAGGAAATGGAATGTAGGCTGTTTCTGTGCACTTACACCATGGGGAGTGTGCTTGTGCTTAGGGGCTGGGAAGAGACAGCTGAGGTGTGAAGCTCAAGCTATGGCACAATAGTGATGGGTGAGGTCTGTGGCAATGCACGGTCCCTTAAAGACGTTCAGATTCAATGTAAACAGAAACCATTCTGCTACGCAAACAAAAAATGTCATGGTGGGCCACACTTTGCAGCTCTATCACCTATAGCACATCAAGTGCCTTCATGGCTTTTGTCTTAACACACAGCCTGGTAGATATTAACTGCACCAGCGGATGGGAGTAAGGACACGGAGAGGCTGAAGGACTTCACTGAGGTTTCCCTGACCTCAGATCCTGGTTTTCTTTACTCTGCCAGTGTTGCCCAAGCTGCCTGGTAATTAGAATTATCAGACCCTCTCTTAGAGAATCTCATTGATGTGGCCTGGGGTGGGCTCAGGAATCTGTTGTTAACTAGTACCCCAGTGGGTCATCTGGGAAGTGTGGGAACCTGTGCTGTATTAGGCTACCGCTCCCAGCACTATTCTTGTCTCCATGGTGGAGGTTCTGCTGGGAAGCCTTTGATAACTGCTATGATGAGCTCATGTGTCTTGAGCACCCAAGGGGTTAGTGCAGTCCACTCGGGAACAGGGCCAGGAACTCAGGAGTCTCCACTGTGGAGCTTCTGGATGTCTTTTACTAAGTTAGATTCCTGGACTCGGGCCTAGCTCTGTCAGGTCTGACCCTCTTTTAAAAACCCTCAGAGAGAAGGCCTCCTGCTGAGGGCAGAGCAAGCACCCAGCATTTGAAGCCTGGAGTAGCGTCCCTGTTTCTTACATAGTGGCGGTCATGTGGGGCCTGTTCTGCCTGGTACTGAGTCTGTCTGTCCCCCACCCCACAGACTACCTGATAAATGTGATGGACGCCCTGGGCCTGCAGCCCTCCCGCACCCTCCAGAACGTCGGGACGCTCCTGAAGACCAAGCCTGAGGACTACAGACAGGTCAGCAAAGGCATGCCCCGGCGCCTCGCCACCACGGTGGCCGCCATGCGGAGTGTGGACTACTGACCCCACATCTGGCTGCGGTGGGCCAGGCTCGGGCTCTGGGGTCACAGCGGCTCTCCAGAATGGCTTTGCTCTAAAACTGCCTGGGATTGGGCAGAACTCGTTTTAAATACTTGCATTTGTGATTTTTTTTTAAGTTGTAAATTAGAGGTGTATTATTTATTAGAGAGGAATTTTCAGATGATTTTTTAAAATGATGCAGTCTTGAAAAATGGTATTAATAAATACAGTGAGATGCAAGAACATCTTTTTCTTTCCTCTTTCCTTAATGAATGTTTGGGTTCTTGCCATGCACCATACTCTGTGCATGTGGGACACTGTCAATGAGAAAGGGGAGGAGGGAGAATCAGCAGGTGAACCGCAGAGAAGATATCTTGAGATGTCAGGAACACGAGGGCATTCGGGTGGAAGGCGGTCTGGAGTAAGATGTGTGGACAACCCCAAGACCTAAAGGACAAGAGGCTCAGCGAAGAGCAGCAGCAGGAGCACTCAGGTGGAGGAAACGGCGCAGACCTAGCCTGGGCACAGCCACAGTCACCAGGCGGGAGCAGGAAGTGAGGTGAAGTCAGAGAGGAAGGGGGCTACTCACAGAGGGTCCTGTGGGCCACCGTGAGTGTGAGGGCTTTGCTCATCCGTTGCCTTTGTTAAAGCTCACAGACGGTATGGATTCTGTCCATTTTTTTAGTCAGTACATAGTTTCTATATCTGTTAAGTGTACTTGGCTACAACTAACAATAACATAGTTTGAGTGACTCGAACAAATAGTTTATTTTTCTCAGTAACAAGATGTCAAATGGTGGTAGCCTCAGGCACTTACTCAGTGTCTAGACAACCAGTACTAGCCTCCCTGTGATCGGTGCCTTTCCCGGTGTGTCTGGTGCCTCATCCTTGCAGGACAGCTCCGGCCACAACCAGGACACACTGTGGAGGCTGAGGCCTTCCCAGAAGCCCTCTGACTTTCTCCCAGGCCTCATTGGCCATTTTCTTGCTCACTAGGCATCTCCCCAACTGCAAGGGAGGTTGGAAAGGTGGGGACAGACAGGTTCCCCCAGGGCTTCCAGCCTCAGCACTACGATGCTTGGGCTGTACAGCTCTGTGTCATGGGGCTCGTCCTGCACACTGTCGATGTTTACAGCATCCTTGGCCTCCACCCACTAGATGCTGGAGGTAGTCCCCTAGTTGTGACAGCCAAAATGTTGCAGACATTACCCAAGGGGAAAAATCACCTACAGTAGAGAAACCTTGGCTTAGATCACTCAGGATTTATTGCCTGGCCTGGGCTATTAAATCCCTAAACAGACTGGGAAAGGGGAGGGCAGTAGTGTCTTGCAGGGTCCTTTGTTGGAACTGGATACATGCTGTGTTCCCAGGACTGTGTACCTTTCCTTCTCTCATCTATGCCTTCCAACAGCTTTGGAGGCAGGAAATATGGTACCCCTTCTACACACAAAGGCGCTGAGGTTTGGAGAAGCTGTGGGAGCTTGCCTGGAGTCACTCAGCTACCACATGGCAGGGTTGGAGTCAGAGTGAGCCTGGTGACTGACACCTGTGCTCCTGACCACTGGGTGGGAGGCACACAGCCGGACACCTAACCTGGCTGGGACATATCACTTGTGCCTCTAGAGTGGCACTGCCCAGCCCGGGACCTCTCAGGCCAGCCCCACCAGCGGGCCAGGAGAGCCTCTCACTGGGTTGCCCAAGCTTTCTTGCACATTATGTCCTTACAGCCTTGGGACCAGTTTCGCTAGCCCCAGAACAGCATCTGTTGTGAACCCACACCAAGAAGTGTTTTGGTTCCTCCTGTGGTGGATCCCAGACAGTGCCTGGCAGGGCTGAAGCCTGGCTCCTGCCTTGGAGAAGGGAGAGCCAGAAACCTGGAGGTGCCACATGCTGCCCTAAAGTGGAAACCTGCGGTGATCTCTGTACCAGTGTCCATGGGAGTTGCAGGACTCTTGACTCCCAGCTTTGCCACCTCCCAGCCACGTGACCTTGGGAAGGACACTTCACTGAGCCTCATTTCCTAATCTGAAGAGCAGGGGCCCAGTGGTCCCTAAGTCACAGGGTTATTAGAAAAGCCATTGAGATATGGTGTGGGCAATGGCATGTAGTATGTGCAGACTACCTTCCCTTAGTGGTGGAGGTGGGAATTGCCATTTCTTGGTCAGTTTGGGCTCTGCCAACCAAATTTTTGAGCCCTGAAAGGCTCTGACGGGTCCCAGGGTGGGAATGAGACAGTGCGTCTCTCCCCGTCTGTCTGACCCAGAGCCTGCCTTCAGACATGGCCCTCAGTGCTTTGTCAAGAGAAGGAGGGGCAGTGCATGCCCACCATTGCCTGGGCCTGGTCTCACATCTACAGGCAGCTCTGGGGGAAGGAAGTGCCCTTCCCACTCCTGCTTTTAAGATGTCTCTGAACAGATCCTTTATTGGGTGTTTGAAAGGGATGGCGCACCATGGGTTTACCCCATGCTGAGAGGCAGTATCTCCCACCTCCAGACCCAGTGATCAGTTCAGGATGAGCCTGTGGCCCAGGCTGATCTAAATGAGCCTCTTTCTCAGGGCTGTTGCTGGAATGTTGTGAAGGAGGAACTTTCTTCCCACTGTGGTTGGCTGAGCTGAGGGAATGGAGCCTGGAACGGGGTGGGGGATGGGGGAGGGGAGTGGCACATGGAGGGAACCTATTTGAGAGGTATGTCCACACAGAAGAATATAAAGCCAGTAGCTGAAGAAACCACCAGAGCTAGGTGAGCCCCTGGATACAGCTATGTCTGAAGTCCCTGAACTTTAATTACAAGAACCCATGTGTTCCCTTTTTAACTTAACTCAGTTCAAATTAACTTGTGACCAATGAGCTGGCAAAGGAGCTAGATAATCGTTGCTCTGCCTGCCCCATAGCACCAGATGAGACAATGAGTATGAAAGCCTGAGGTCCTATCAGCAACTGATATTCCTGTGACTTCTGGCAGCACAAAGGTGAGGCTGGAGTCTCACCTTCATCACTTACGAAAATAATAGTGATTTTGGTTATCTAACTTTACCTCTCTCATTCTCAATTTATTTACCTGTAAAACAGGATGGTAATATTTCTCAGTGGGCATGAGAATTAAATGAAATAAGATGTCTAAAGGACTTGGCCTGGTGCCTGACGCGTGGTAAGAGCTTTATACAATATAGCCATTGTTTAATCACAGTGATAATAGTGAGCGTGGTGACAACAATCCCTGCTAAAAGCAGCAGTCATAGTGGGAAACGTGGTGACTACCAAGAGCTCTGACTCCAGCCTGCAGACTTGCCAAGCCCAGAGCTGGGAAGCCTGGCTTTCCCCGGGCCCTACCCCACTCACTCCTTGGGAGTTGCTGCCTTTGGCCAGAGTGACGCAAAGTCTGGGGCACCTCCTTTCTCCACAGGTGCCACCTTGGACACTTAATTGGAGGCCAGCTTTTTTACTTTCCAGGCCAAGGACCAAGGTGTCATAGACCACCAGACTCTAAAGCCAGAGCTCCTTCACCGTCAGGATCAGCAGGTGACAGAAGGGCCCTGCAGCAGCCAGCTGTCTGCTCCTGGTGGACTCATTCCCCTTTGATAACAGCTCCCTGACCTCTGTGGGAGCCACAAAGGTTGCCATAATTAGCAATCAGAAATACAGGATGCTCAGTTACATTTGAGTTTCAGAAGAACTAGAGAGTTATTAGTATGCCAAATATTACATGGGTATATTTCTACTAAAAAATGAATTTGTTGTTTATCTGAAATTCACATTTAATTTGGTTGCCTGCATTTTATCTGGCACCCTTAGGAGCCACATCCTCACCACCTGGAACCGTGTGATTCCACTGGGGGCCAGCTGGCTGCAGGCGTGGGCAGGGTCTGACCAAAGCAAGCAGCCTATCCAGCTTGCCACTCTGATTGACTCAGAGACAGGCATATGAGCCAATCGGTGACCAATGAGAGTCTGTCTGGGAACTTGGGGTGACAGCTGGGGAAGAGGGGAGCTGAGTTTGGGGTTGGCCTTCTCTCTGCGAAGTGAAGACAGCCTGCCTGGGAAAGCAGAGACAGACCAAGAGGTCTTAGGAGCTGCTGGAGCAGCAGCCAGCCAGAGGAGTCTTCCTTTCCTCTCTGCCTGTCTCACTCTCTGTCCTCATAACCCAAACAAGTAATGGGTGGCATTAAAAAAGTCATAAGGCCACTCACTGCTTTGGGGACAACTGGAAAGGGACTTTAAAAGTCACTGCTTGGGGCCTTTCCTTGGCCAGGATTTGATCTCAAGGCAACCTGGAAGTCCTTCCACCCCAAAGATGTATCAGGGCACTTTGGCTGCCCTATCACACGAAGAACAAAGCTTGACTCTGTGTTTTCTACTTTTATTTTCTAGAATAAAACATGTGCCGCCTAGCGGCCCCCTGCCCCCGCCTGATGCTCTTCCTGCTTGGCATAGCCACTGTTCTTACCAATCCCATCCAGAGGCCAGCCAAGGCCAGGAAGGAAAAGGCCACAGGTTCTAGGGACTGATGAGCATGGTGTGCCCGATTTCTGAGCAGATGGTGACTGGCACTGGAGGAAAGTGGCCTGCCCCCAAGGGAGGGTGTTCTTGGGTCTCTGGGGACTGGTTTGGGATGTCCCAAGCCAAAGCTCAGATTGGGTTGAGGGTAGGCATAAATCAAATGAGGACATAATCCCCATATTCATACCAGCACCGTGACCCTATGGAGCCCTCAGCCTAGGACTGGCTAAGAGCTGCTGTCTTCTCTGTAGAGAGACATGGACTCCGGACTACGACACCTACCATCCCAGCCCTTTGAAGAGGGAACAATGAAGTGAGGCCATGAGCACCGGTCTCGCTTCTCTGGTCTGAGCTCTTGGGCTGCCCAGGGTCAGCAGGAGCAGGATCTAGATGGCATCATCCTCACTGTCAGACTCAATGATGTCCAGTGGCTGCAGATTCAGGGAGTCATAGTTGGGGGGTGGAGTGCCTGGGATGGGCAGGGTCTGCTCACTGGGGTAGGCCCCAGGGTTAGGGCTGTGGTTGGCTGTGTCAGACTGGAAGGCAAAGTTGGTGTGAGCCTCGACCAGCTCGGCCACAGTGGGTGGTGGGCCGGCGTAGCGAGCACGGGCCCGCCTCTGCCGCAGGCTCTTGGAGAAGGCCACCAGCTTAATGACGGTGATCCACACGAAGTCAATGATGATCTCCGCAAACTCAATGAGGCACAGCACCGAGCCGCCCATCCAGAAGCCAAACTGCCCGCCCAGGTTTGAGAGCAGCCAGACAATCTGAGGAGAGCAGGGAGCTGAGGCGCTGGCAGAGGTGGAGGTCAGTCCACAAGTTCCTGCCTGAAGCCCAGCCTCCTGGGGTCCTGTGAGGTGTATGTTACTGGGAAGGGGGCAGGGTGACCATCACAGGCAGGGGAAACTATTTGTTTTAGAGACCTTCCTAATCTATGGGGCTGGGGACCCTCCTGCCCCTTAGGGTGCAAGGCAGAGGTGTCAAGGAGTCTCCAAACTCACATTATTAGCTGCTGACTCCTCAATGGTGCGATAGTTGAATTCTTGGAAGAAGATGTTGAGCTTCACAATTCCCTTCCTGCAGGAAGCAGCAAGGACTAGTGCCCTTTTCCCAACAAGACAGACAGATGGACAGACAGACACACAAACACAGAAAAGGCAGCCAAGGGGCTGCCCCAACCCTCCTCTGCTTGAGCTTCTCACAGGCCCACTATCATGAATGGTAAAGTCCAAATAAGAGCCCACAGTGCTGCCCTTCCTGGCCACTGTTGCTTTGGGCCACAAAGGACATCTCTGTCTAACACCTGTCCTGTGGGCCCTTTTCTGAACCAGCTCCCTAAGGGATACTCTGGCCAGAAACAGCCCCTGAGAGCTCCAGTCTCCCACCCCCAGGAAGGCTCAGCCCATAAGCAGTAGACTGCATAGAGCCCTTAGCTTGCCCTTCTGCCAGGAAAACTTGGGGCAAAGAGAAGGGTGGCCAGGTGGGTTTCCCTTATATACCTGATGGTTCTCAAAAAGGCTAAGCTCTCATGTCCGGGCTTCTGCCTGGACACTTTTGCCTCTTCTTATTTTTTTGAACAATTCTTATTCCTTGGAGAATTAGCTCAAGTGCCACCTCCCTATACAGACCTCCCTTATGTCTTAGGCAGATGGTGGCTCCTTCCTGCTATGCTTCCACAGGGGTGGTACAGACTCTCATCACTGTAAACTCTGATTACATCTCTGTCTTTTACTCAGGTTTCCTGACAGTGTGAACCTTGTGTCTTTGTTTGTGCTCAGTGTACATTTGTGTTGAATGAATGGATGGAGGATGAGTGGGTGGATGAATGGAATAATGGAAGATGGATAATGGAGGGATAAATGCGTGGAAGATTGGAAAGATAGATGATGGATGTGTGGATGTATGGATGGGTGGATTGGTGAATAGGTGGATGGGTGGAAGACTGAAAGGATGGATGGATGGATGGATGGTTGGTTGGAAGATTGGAAGGATGGATGATGGATGTATCGATGAGAGGATGGGTGGATGGACAGATAAGTGGATGGGTAGAAGATTGGAAAGATGGATGATGACTGGATGGATGGGTGTATGAAGACCAGGCTCTCCTTTAGGGAGGGGTAGGCACTGAGTCCCCCTGGCTGTCCTCTTTCACTCCCAGTGCTTCCTGTTCCGGGCTCCTCTTGGATCTGACCAGTGTGAGAAAGTGTCTGAGGAGTGGCCTTATGTCCAAACTCCTCTCCTGGGGCTCTGATTTCCTGCCCTTTTTAACTTTTCCCAGCCCTGCCCAGACTCTAGGCCTACCTGCTCAAGGTGATATTGGTGCTTTGGTCCCGCTCCTGAGACAGGACATGAAAAATCCAGTCCTGTAACCCAAGAAGGCAGCTGAAAAAAATGGCACTTGCCATATTCTCTCCCCACCATGCTCTCTGGGGGACAGACCACAGCCTCGTATCTTCCTGACGCCCCCTGGGGACCATGTGTTGGGATGGAAAGGAGAAGGAAGGTAATAGTGTACAATATGGCTGCTGTTATGGGGAGAAGGCACTCAGGTCTCCAGTCTCTTCCCACAGGGCTCAGCCATTCTCTGCTAGCTCTTCCCCACCTCCAGCCCTTGCACTGCCTGGGCCCTCCTCATCATTTGGTTTACTTCCTGCACAATCCTTAGCATAATTTGAAATGATCTTGTCTTTGTAGGCTGTCTCTCTGACTAGAATGTAAACACTGTAAGGACAAAGGACTATGTCTGTGTGGTTCCCTGCTGTGTCCCCAACGCAGTGCCTAGGGCTGGAAGGAAGGGGGTGGGGGCAAAGGGGTGGAAGAAGTACTCTCTCCAAAGTCCCAAGCCTCCTGAAGACCTAGGCCCGACCAGGCCCCAGCCTAAAGCTTGGCCACGCTACCACCTCACCTCAGAGGCCTCAGAAGGCCAGTCAGCCATGGAGATGGTCATCTTGTACTGGGTGTCACTGGAAGAGAGAAGGCAGCCCCGTGGCTGTCCTGCCCTGCAGCGCCCACACCGCCCTGCTCCGCGGACCCTGTCGCGCCCGTGCCGCACTCACTTGCAGGACTCCTTGCACATCTTGATGCAGGTCTCCCTCTGGCCCAAGCTCCTGCGAAGCTCTGAGTAGCAATAGACTGAGCGGAGGGGGGGTGGGGCAGAGACTTTGAGCCTCTGGGCCTCTGGCTGCCCTCTGCCCTCTGCCCTCCTGGCCCTGGGCCACCTAAGGTCTGTGACTGGGGGGTGGGGCTGGGGGTAGGTGGCATATCTCAATCCAAACTCCCCTTTCATGGAGAACATACATCCCTCTGCCCCCATCTCTAGCCCTTTTGCCCCAGCCTGGTCTGGGGATCTTCTCCCCAAACATCCAGACTTAGCGGGATCAAGGCAGCCTCCCTCTGCTTGTCATCCTCATTCCTAGTGGGGCCAGGGTGACAAGGTTCTGTTGAAGGGATGGGTGATTGGAAGGCATACAGTTTTCCCCTCTGGTTCCCACATTTTATTGCTTTTAAGAGGTGGTGGAACTCTCTCTGCTGCCTACAACATTCTTCCATGTTTGGACTCTGGGCCATTAGGACTGCAACTCAGTGTAAGCCCTGCAGTGGCTCTTCCTCTTCCTGTGGCTTCAGGTTTCAAGATGTTGGAGGCCACCTCCCTCTGCCCTGGCCCTAGCACCCCACAGAGAGACCAGGTGAGCCCACACAGACACGGACAAAGCGTTTAGGCTGATACACGTGGCCTGGTGCATGCATGCACACTCACATGCACACACAAACCAGCGGGCACAAATGCAAACCCTGGAAGCACAGGCCAGGGCATGAACACAAGCTCAGATGGGCACTGCAGTCCTGAGAGCGGCTGCGCATCGAGTCACAAACACACAAATGCCCTTTCATGCATGTGTGTGTGGGAAAACATGAGTGCACACACATGTGTGTCCTTGCCAGATTTGCACACCTAGATTCACACAGGTGAAGGTGTTTATGTGGCACACAGGCAGAATCACTCCAACACAGTTCAAGCATACAAGTCATGGAGCCGAGGTGCGGAGGGGAGCCAGGTTCTAAGGGGTCCTGGGCAGGGTGGGGCTGTGGACTGTGCATGTGGCTGAGCAAGCGTGGGCACACCCTGGGCCCTGTTCAGGGCATGGAACCGTGCCTCTCCTGTCAGAGCATTAGTAGACTGTGGTTGGCTGGCTATGGTGCTGATGGCTGGTCCCACTCACCCCAGTCGGGGAACTCCTGGTTGTTGCAGTACTTCTCTCCACGGGGCAGTGGGTACAGGTAGTGACCACAGCTGCAGTTATGGATCATGTGCTCTTGGAAGCATGAGCGAATACAGGCCTGGGATACAGGGCAGGAAGACCACACACATGACCAGTGATGCCCAGCCCTAGCCCCATGGCAAGGGGCCCAGGGAACTTAATGCCCAGGCCCAGGGAGCTGGGGAGACAGAGGAGGTGTTGAAAAGTGGTGCTGAGGTGGCCAAACTGCACCTACTGTTCTTCCCTCTCCTTGTCCCTTGCAGAGAGATTCAGGCCAGCTCCCACTGTTCAGAGCTGGGGCCCCACAGATGACTTGGGAAGGGGTGGCTTGTTCCAAATTCTAAAGCTAACACTTGAATAGATCACTCTTGTTCTGAGCCCTTTACACAGAAAGGCCCAGAAGAGCAGCTCTGAGGGAGATGGGCAAGCTGGCTCCAAGTGCTTTCTTCCTAGAGGGACCCACTCAGGGATTGCAAGGAGAGGCTGCTCTCTGAATGCCTTGTGCTGACAAAAAGAGGACAAGAGCTGTGTGTCCTCTGGGAGGGAGATGTGGGAGAAGAGCAGGCTCAGCACCCTGGGGATGGAGGAGATGAATCTCTATTCATACTGGGTTTTCAAGTCTTTCCGGCCTGGTTTCAGTCCACTCAGAGACCTACTGTGTGTGCCGCAGCCAGTCATTAACCTCTGGGTCTCAGTTTACTCATGGGTGAACAGGGTGACAGTCACCCTGCTGGTGGAGGGTGGGAGGGCTGGGCTTGGCCTCTGTAGGTGTTTGGTCTGGAGCAGGAAATGGGATGGCAGGCAGAGGACACACACAGCTGGGAGGGGCAGAGCTAGGGAGGCAGGGCATGGGGTAGATGAGGAGCTCAGACTTTGGGCAAGGGCACTGGATTCTTCCAGACTTCTTGTCTCAACTGGGAAGCAGGTGTTCTCTCCAGCCCCATAACTGAAGCTGGGGTGGGGCAGGGCAGACAGAGCATGTGATGAGGGCCTGGGTCTTTGTCAAGGTCTCTGGCCAGACTGGCTATTGCGCTGAAAGGAGCAAGGGATTTTTCTGGAAAGGGCTCTGGAGGGCTGGGGCCCAATGCCTCTGTCCTCCCGCATTCTCCCCACTTCCCCACACTGTCCCTCCAGAGATAACCAAACCAGTCGGGCAATGTGGGGTGGACGGAGTCAGCTGGGCAGGGTGGGCATGGGGGAGGGTCAGTTTCCTGTGACTAAGGCAAAAGGGAGGCTCACCCCATGCTTGCAACACTCAGACACGGAGGAGGGTGCTGGGCTGTGCCCTTGTTATGCCTCCGTTTCTATATCTGCCGGGGCAGATTGGGCTGGGAGAAGAAGTGTCAGCCAGTGGTTACTTTTGTCACCTTTGCAAAGATTCAGTCTGTCCCCTGCAGCCTCAGTTCCCATACCCCCTCACCCCCTTGAAGCTGCTTGGGAGATAGCGATGTTTTGGGCTGGGAGTTTCCCGTGACAGCAGGGTGTGTCAGACCGAACTGTGTTTGGCCTTGATCAGTCCTCAGACTCACAGCTGTGAGATAAACAAACTGAATTCAATAGTACCTGTTTTCTTCCCCCTGTAAAGCAACACCCTTCCTCCTTAGGAGTTTGGAGTTGGAGCCACTCACAGCACCGCTCCCTCCCTGCTTGCTAATTCCCTCAATAAACTTCTTTTTTCTGCTTGCTGTGTCTTGATGGTTTTCTGAGCGGCTCCGTTCTTACATCCCTTTCACTGAGACTGGTTCTGGGGACATGCCTCCTGGACTGACTCTGGAGATCAAGACCAGAGAGAAGCCCCCAGCTGCAGCAAAGAGGTTTGAGGCCAGATGCAAAGAGGGACTTCTTAGGTAAACTGACTTTTCAGGTAAACAGCCTTGCCAGGACCAGTTCTTTCAGAGTCCTAAGCGTTGGGCCAGGTGACGGGATGGGGCACCAGGGGCACCGGCCTGCACTGTCTTCCTACCTGGATGGAGTAGGTAGTGTTGTAGTCACTGTAGAGGTTGAGGACAGGGACGTCGGAGCCGTTCACAGTGCACTGGCTGTAGGGCTTGCCCTTCCGCTCCAATTTGTCCTACATCCAGAAAGGGTACTTGTGGGACCCCTACCCTAGGAAGCTCCTGTGACCCTGCCTCCCATTGAGCATGGGGGTCTAGGAGTTCTGAAAGGGGATGGAGAGCAGTAGGCCCCAGCAGGCACCAGGGGGTGCTTTAAAGAGGCCTGCTCCTCTCCTCGCAGTCCACAGGAAGGAGGTGATAGGAAGGTCAGCTTCCACCCTCAGCCCCCTCAGGCTTCCCCGGGGCTGCAACCATACCACCAGCACCCCAATGGATGTCTCCGTCCCTGACATGGCATAGATGCCCTCATCTTTGATGAAGGGGTATGACCTCTGCTCATGAAGCAGCAGCCGGGCCCCGGCCGTGGACGTGAGGAAGGGCACATAGTCTTCCTGGCCTATGTCCAGGATCAACTTCAGGCCTGTGGGGAAAGGGGACCAAGGGCTGCCTGAACGCACTCCCCAAAGCTTAAGGGAGACCCACCACCCACTTGTCCATACCTCCTCTATCCAAGGGTACCTCCAGGGTCTGCCCAGGAAGTTGGGTCTACTTTGTGAAAATTAGACTCCTTGCCTTCTCTAAGGCCCCATCCTAGTCCAAGCTACCGTCATTTCTGCCCTGGACTCCTCTTGCCTTCCCAGGCCACACGGCAGGTAGATCCAGGGGCATGCATCACTGTGGCCCTACCTCACCTCACACAAGTCCTCTTTCTCTCCATTCCACCCCCCTTGGCTCCTGTGCTTCTTCCTGATGCTGGGCCTCTGGGAATGCTCTTCCCACCCCCACCCTTCACCTAGAAAATCCTGCTCTCCCTGCAGATCTCAGCCCGGTGTCACTCAAGAAGCCTTTCCCGACTACCTACATTAGGCTTCAGGGTCTTCGTTATATCCTCTCCAGCTCTGGAACTTTCCTTCCAAGAATCTGCCTCACTCTTTTGATTCTTCCTTTCTTGTCTATAATTCTTCCCCACTCTGCTATTTCCTTCTAGAGGGCAGAGACCAGACCTGATATTTTGTGCCACACAGGACTGTTAGGTGCTTAAGACAATAAGGTTGGCGTTCGTTGAGCACTTGCTACATGCTGAGTGCTGGGCTAAGTGATTTTTTTTTATACACAATCTTACTGGTGCTCAGAAGAAGATGCACATGAAGTGGGTACTGTTACCCATTTCACAGATGAGGAGACCAAGGCACAGAGAGGTGAAGGGACTTGTCTGAGGACACCCATTGAGGAAGTAGGGTTGCTGAGCTTCTAATACAGGCAGCTGGACCCCTTGATTCTAATCTGCTGCCCCTGCAAGCGAGTTGATTTGCATCTCTCTGATACACAGTGTGTTCAGGGGCACAGGGCTGGGTGAAGGGTGGTCAGCCCCCTCTGCCCCCTTGACCAGAAGCCCTGATGGCTACTGAATGACATCCCATCTCTTGGTGGCTGGCTGGAAAGGTCAGAACCTGAGAGGAGGAAGGCTTTGCTACCACCTGTGTGCTCCGAGCCTGAAAGCCACAGCCTTCCTCAGTCCATCAGCTTGTCCCTGAGAGAGGCCAATGCAGCAGTCTCTGTCATCGACAGCCTCCCACCTCCTTGTGCCCACCTGCTCCTTTGTGCTTTCTTGGTCTGTGTGATTCGCTCTAAGAACTGCATAGGGACGAGGCTGCATCAGGCTGCCCCGTGTTAGCTGGGAGGTCTTGGGTGAGTTGCTACAATTCCTCAGGATCTGGCACATACTGAGCGTTAGTGCTTGCAGGGCACCATGGTAAGTGGTTTACCTGCCTTACATCTCAGTGACTCAGTCAGGTATATACTGTCTGCTATGCAACTGTAGACCACTTTCGAATGGGGAAACCAAGGCTCTGAGAACTTAGGTCTTGAATTCAGGATCACGCACTGAGTGAATGAATGGTGAGGCTGGGATTTCATTGGACATAGGAGCTTGAGCCCTAACCACTAAGCTATATGCTCTGAATCCTCATTTTGCTCACTAGCAAAATGAAAATATGGTCACTACCCCAGAGATTTTACAGGCATGGGATAAGAAAATGGCTGAGAAGACCCCTGGGCCAGCCTTCCCGCACACAGGACAGGCTTCCCATGGCTGCTCCTCCTCATGCCGGGTCTATCTACCGCAGATTCTGCCCTTCAACGCTTGATGGCCATTTGGTCTTTCAGCCTCATGTGGTGGGGAGGTTAAAGCCTCATGGTTTTGGCCCCAGGAGGAACCAAGACTTACCAAATTCAACTCCAGGGTTGGCAGAAGGGAGTGCTTTCTCTGTCATGCCCCAGTTGAAGATGTAACAGTTGCCATAATCAGGGTGGAAAAGTGAGGTGAAGTTCCTGAAAGAAACACCAGCAACTGAAGGGCGGGCCCGACCCGGCCAGAGCCCCACCCCCTACTGGGCGCTGTCCAGAGCTCACAGGGAGGACAGCTGGCAGCTGCTCTGTGCCCTTCACTTACAGCTCAGAGGGGGCCAGAAAGGGACAGATGAGCAACAGGCCATCTGTCCATCCCCCGGTACCTGAGCACAAGCCAGAGAGATTCCCCGAGTCCATTGGGAGAAGGGAGTCTCTCTGGGGTTGGGCTCAGTCTTTGCATCTTAGCCAGGAATTACAAAAAAGAAGCAGCTGGGGAAGTTCCTTGACAAGTGGAATAAGGGAAACTGAGACAAAATAATTAAACAAGGCCAAACAATTTGAGCAATTTACAACCAGCTAATGAATCACAAGGTTTTTATCTTCCCTAACCAAGAACACTTAGGAGCAAATGATTTACACATTCCAGACTGTCCTGGAGCAGACTGACTTCAGTCCCTCTTCAGTGACATTCTTTGAAAATGAAACTAACCAGAAAATAACCCTGACCCCTCTATACACACATTTTGATGAATCAGCATATTGAAAGACATACCTGGAAACCTAATGAATATTCTGTTAAGTCCCTCTTCTGAGACATTTGCTAGGATTCATGCCAGCCAAAGAAAGAGAAAAAGCCTCAAGACAAAGGACGATAGTGTGCTCTGGCTTCAGCACACCCACGCCTTGAATCTCTCTTCTTTTCTTCCCTATACTTTAAGGCTCACCATGAGACTTGCAACCAGGGGAGCAATGGGCAGTGGTAGCCAGGCTAACCCCCTGGGCTTGTCTTCAAGGCCCCCCTTTTTCTCTGACCTCCCAGTGAAATGACAGCAGCCCCGCCTTGGCTCAGTTCTTTCCTATATTGTTTCTAAAAAGTCAAAGCCTGCCCAGGCTCACTCTTGTTTCTTCTATCCTAAGCCCTTTGTTTCTTTCACTGTCTCCGACTTTAGTAAATGTATTATCAAAATCATCTGGACTCATGAAATGTTTCCTGTTCGAAGTCAGGAACCTACACACTACTGACAGACCCACTCCAGGCCGGGTCCCCATCAGGTAACATTTTCATCTGCTTCATCTACAGGGTCTTGTAAGCCATTTAGTAGGTTAAACTGTGCCCCCCCCCCCCCAAAAGACATGTCCATGTCCTAAAGCTAGGGACCTGTGAATGTGAACTTATTTGGGAAAGAAGTCTTTGCAGATGTAATTAAGAACCTTGAGAAGAGATTAGCCTGGAGTACCCAGGTGGGCCCTAAAGCCAAACACAACTGCCCTACAAGAGACAGGTGAGGAGAAGATACTGATGCAGAGAAGGCCACGTGAAGATAAGGCAGAGGTTGGAGTGATGCAGCCATAAGCCCAGGAATGCCTGCAGCCCCCAGAAGTTGGGAAAGGCAGGAAGGACCCTCCCTGGAGCCTTAGGAGGGAGGCCCGGTGCTGCGACACCTTGATTTTGGACTTCTGGCTTCCTCCGTGAAGAAACATATTTCTGCTGTTTTAAGCCACTCTCTCTGGCAGAATCCAGAGAGGTGGACTGGATGACTTTGGGAAGTCAGATACAGAGGTCTGTGAACTGAGATGGAGGGCCTGAGAAGGGCTATGAATCAGGAGAGTGTCTACGCAGAGGCTGAGGAAAGAGAACAGTGAAATGAGGCATGAAAATGACCCGCTGTGAGGTTCTGTCTCAAGTCATGGGAGCATTTCCTAAGGAAATAATTCAACAATAAGAAATGTTTCCATAGAGGTGCTCACAGAAGTAGAGACAGTATAATGTAGTTCAAAGAGTTTTGTTAAAAATTTTTTTTGATATGGAACATTTCAAATATTTAAAAGTTCAGAGACAAAGCCCACCACTACCTTCAGCAGCTATCACCCCCTGGCCAGTCATGCTCCATCTCTACCTGCCCTCTACTCTTCCTTTCATATTATTTCGAAGCAAATCTCAGACATCATAATTTTGTTTGTAAATAATTCATATGGATTTCTAAAAGAAAGGACTAAAAAATAATGCTACTACTATGTTAAAAATAACCAACAATTTCTTCATATTATTAAATATTCAGTTCAAAGTTCCAGTTGTCTCATAAATGTCAATTTTGCTTTTTACAGTTTATTTGTTTAAATTGGGATCCACATTATATAACATGTGATTGGCTGTTATGTCTTTTAAGTCTCTCTTAATCTATGACTCCCTCCACCGGACTTTTTTTTTTTTTTAAGATTTTATTTATTTTTGGAGAGAGGGGAAGGGAGAGAGAAAGAGGGAGAGAAACATCAATATGTGGCTGCCTCTCACATGCCTGCAATCAGGGACCTGGCCTGAAACACAGGCATGTGCCCTGACTGGGAATTGAACTGGTGACCTTTTGGTTTGCAGGCTGGCGCTTAGTCCCCTTAACCACCCTAGCCAGGACTTCACCTGACATTTTATTTTTTTCTTGCAATGTAGATATAAGAAAAGCTCTGGTTTGGTCCAGCTAATAATAGAAGAGGGAGTGATGCAGTGAGGAGGCCAGCACTTTGCACACTGACCAGCGACCGGCTTTGGTAGGCGCACTGGGCTGACCACTGCTGTGTGTCTCTGGCTAGCAGAGCACAGGCTGAGGAGCAAGTGGCTTTGCCAGCAACATCATCCCTGAACAGCAATGAGAATCTGGCTCTGACTGCCACTTACAACAAATGTTAGAGACAGAGGAATAGGTTCAAAGACACCACAGAGAGTCAGTCTGTGAAATCCAGACTGTGGGGAACGCAACAAGATAAATAACCCAGTTCTTCTACAAATAAGCTGTGAGATAAGGAAAATGAGGCAACCTCTAAATTAAAAGACTTGGGTTACAATTGCAACGTGTGAACTGTAACGATCCTGATTCAAAAAGGTAAACCAACAAAAAAGTATGACATTTATGAGGGTGAACTCAACTAAACAAGTTGATGATATTGAGGAATTATTGCTAATTTTTTTCAGGTGAAATAATGGTATTGTGGTTCTGTTTTTTTAAGTCTGTCCCTTTTACAGATGCATCCTGAGCTCTGGCAGATGGAAGAACGGGGGTGCGGGCTGTGCGGCAGCACCGGTGGAGTGTGAGTCCTGCTTGCTGGAGCTGGGTGGTGGGTCCACATGTGAGCACTGAAGTGCAGAATTGACCTCTAACTCTTTCATTCCACAGCAGATGTTTCCACTGTTTTTTTTAAAAAAAAAATCAAAACCTCTATTTTTTTCATGTAAATGGGCTTTTTGAGAGAATTTTAAGCACAGTAAATTCTCTTTTAAAAATTTATTGATTTTTAGAGAGAGAAGGAGGAGAGAGAGAGAGGGAGAAGGAGAGACGGTGGTGGTGGTGAGAGAGATATCGTTTTGTTGTTCTACTTATTTATGCATTCATTGGTGGCTTCTTGTATGTGCCCTGACCAGGAATCAAACCTGCAACTTTGGCATATCGAGACAATGCTCCAACCAACTGAGCTACCCGTCTAGGACTCCATTGCTTATTTTTTGATAGTATGCACCAAAATTGGAAACCATCTTCTATTATTTACTTGCTTGCTTATAGCTGCCTCCTACTTCAGAACCAAAGTGCAATGAGGGCAGCTGTCATATCTGTCTTGAGGGAGAAAGAACTTCAGAGGCTGAAAGCCCAGGCCCGGGAGCCAGCCTCACTGAATTCAAATTCTGGTCTGTCACTGATAGCTGGTGAGCTTGGGGAAGTTACTTCACCTTTCTAAGCCTCACATACCTCACCTGCAACACAGAGGTAATGACAGCACCCAGCCAGAGGACTGAGGTGAGAGTTGGATGTCAAGCATATTGAGGTACTCAGCAGATGTTGGCTGCCAGTGCTCAGTGCTCTCTCCTCAGAGCCTGAGACACGGGAGACAGACACTCAGTAAATATTTGTTAATATTATAAATTATATGTGATAGGGCATCGCAGAGATAAGCATGAGGATTAACACCTGATTCCCCCAGGAATGGGGTGGGGTGTAGAGCAGGTCAGGGAAGGGTTCTTGGTGGTGGTGAGGCCTGGCTGAGACTTTCAGGATGAGTGAGAGGTGGCTGAGCCTGGGGAGTGGGAAGGAAAAAGGGCACACCAGACAGGGAGCACAGCATGGGCAAAGGCCTGGAGGGAAGAAATAGCTTTGGGCAGACACTGTGGAGTCTGCATCCTGTATGGGTTCAGGGCTGTGGCCACAGGAGAGGAACAGAGTGGGGCAAACCAGCTAAAGCTGGACACTGCTCTGGAGGGACAGACCCCGCCTTAGAGGAGCTGGGACACAGTGTTCCCAACACAATCTCAGATATCTACAGTACAAGAGCAGGAGGCTAGCCAGGGTGTGGCCGGATCCCCTCCTGCCTGGGGCTACGCTCCTGGTCTCCCTGTACCTACTTGCCAACTATTTGCTTGTGATAATGCTCTTTACTCAGAGGGGCTGTTCCTAGTACTAGCCACCTCCAGCTCCAGAAACAGATGTTTTCCTCCCAAACCTTTCCTGGGATGGGAGCCAGGCAGGCAGACAGAGACTAGCAGCCTCCAGAGGAAACCAAGACACACAGAATCCTGGCAAAAAGCAGCATAACAACGGTGGTACTATGTGGTAGGGGTCAGGGCGGCCTTCCCAGGGAAGAAACTAGCTAGTCAATCTCTGTATTGTAGCAGCAGTATAATAATAACAGTAATAATAATGATGATAATGATTATCTATGCCTAGGTGTTGGTTTCTAAATGCCATTCTCCAATAAAAGGAACCAGGGGTCCTAAGAGCAGTGGCTGATTCTGGGCTCAGGGCACCGTATAATGCCAGAAAGTGAGGGGAACTCAAAAATAAATAAATAAATATACAAATGAATGGGGACATGCCAAAGGGACTGGAAAAGCTTCTGTGGCCAAAAAAGGGTGTCTGTAAAAAACTAGTAAGTACACTAATGGTAAGTCACCTCCCAGGGTGATCTGATCATAAATTCCTAGCTGGGCAGGTCATGGTGGGTAGTCACGCCCCAGGCCTGTAACTTCTTTAGTGAAAGGTTTATCTTTGCCTTAAGCCAACTCTGTCCATTTTTATTGTGCACCCAGGTTAACACACCTGTGAGATGCCAGAGTCTTCCTCCTCTTCAGACCCCTCAGAGGCTAACCGCCCTCAAGGGAGCACAAAATCTTGTTAACTGTCCTGTACCTTACTTCTTATCACCTTCCTATAATTGTCCTCATGTTTGCCTCTTAATTCCAAATGTATAAAAGAGACTGCAAACTGTCACTCTATGGAGCATCTGAGATCTTGCTTCCTGACTTGTGGTCAGTTTGGCTCAAATAAACTCATAAAAATTCTCTTCAGGTTTGGACACTCCCAGCGGCCAAAGCTGGATGGATCAGAGAATAAATAATGGCTATTGGGTTACAATCCAAATACGCACCAGTCCACAATGGTAGAAATAAATGATCCAGGAGGTGCACAAATGGGGCACAGACAAACCTGCCTTACAGAAGGGTTCTGAACAGTACTTGCCCCTCTCTCCCTTGTCCCCCACCCCTAGAGTGTGGGCTGAACCTGGTGACTTAGCTCACAATACAGACCACAGGAAGAGGATGTGGTGACTTTGCAGTGGAGAAGCCTTGCATACAGCATGCGCCTCCACCGAGCGCGGAAGGTCAGCAGGCGGGGCATGCCACCACCGTGTATGATGAGGTGAGGAGGGCACCTGACTTCTGTGCTCTTCTTTCCCAAACCATCTTATCTGTGTACACCCAAACGGAGCACTTTCTGTGTAATACCTGGCCAGTGCTGTGAAACTGTCACAGTCCTCCAAAACAAGGAAGTCTGAAACACTGTCACAGCCCAGAGGAGGTTAGGGAGACATGCTAACTAAACACAGTGCGATCTCCTGGATGGAATCAGGAACAGAAAAGGTCACCAGGAAAAACCAATGGCATCTGAATGCAGTGTTGCCTTTAGTTAATAGTAATGTGCCGATGTTGGTTTCTTAGTTGTGACAAATTACATGGTGATGCAAGATGGTAACAACAGATGAAATTGGGTCAGGAGGATAAGGGAACAACTCTATTACTATCTTTGCAACTTTTTCTGTGAGTCTAAAATGATTCTAAAATATAAAGTTTATTTTTAAAGGGTTCATATACTTCTTACCAGGTACCTCCAGGAAATGTGACCTAAGACACCAAGGCACAGAAACTTGCAGTGCCGACAGCTGGGAACTTCCCAAGCCAGGATGTGAACTGGAGGCCAGGGGCACCTCTCACCTGTAGCTGCAGGGCTCCGCCCCAAACAGGCAGGCCAGGATCAGCTGCTCGCCTGGGTAGCCCATCTTCACCAGCTCCTGGGCTGGCACCTGCGAGAAGATGTTGGTGGCTTGCAGGGTGTACCACTCTGTCACGGCCTGGGTGGCACTGGTGAAGTTTCGGAAGGTGCACATGGTCCCATTGAGGCAGCACTGTGGAGACCAAGAGGGGTTCCTGTGGGTGTGGGGGCTGCTGGCAGGGCCCCAGTCACTGCCCCAAGTGCAAGGGCTGAGAGTGCTCAGCCAGCTGTCTCCCCTGGTTGCACCCTGGGGCTGGGCAAGTGGGGACCCGTGTTTATACTCAGGCACACATGTGCTCAGGGGCTGCCCCTCATACACAGCTGCACAGTCACAAGGACCACAATGTACACTTAAGCATGAGTAAATACATGTACACACATGTATGCACATATATACCCATATACAGAGAAAGACATCTACTTTCTGATATCCCCAGTCACATGATATCATGGCCACAACTATGCATACACATATCCTTACCCACAAGCCATATGCTTAAATTCACACACGTGGCACCACACTCATGCTTGTGTGAGCACACATGCACACAGACATACTCCGATCCTCCGACTCCCTGACTCCTTTCGAGCCCCCTCCCAAAACTTCCAGAGGAAGCTGCCTGGAGACCATGTAAACAACCACAAAGGACTCCAGACCGTGCCTCGCCCTCTGCTGGGAAGGACCTGGGCCTTCTCAATCTGAGCCCACTGAGGGATGCAGGGACCTCCACCTCGCTGCAGCTGGCCCACCACGAAGTCATCGCACAGACAGAACCAGCTTGGCTCTGGGACTCCAGTCTTGGCCTCTCTGCCTCTATCCGTGCTCATCTCATAGTGCGCCTTCCTTCTCAATCCAGGAGGCCAGAGAAGCCTCTCCTTCCCAGGGCCAGCCTGGAGCGCTCTCTCAGGTCTGTTGCTGGAGACCTCCTTGTCTCCCCTCAGGGAGACGATAATAACACTTAACACTCACTCTGGCCCAGATGCAGTTCTCAAGGCTTTAATTTATCATCCCACTCAATTTAAACAGCAGCCCTACCCCACCAGCACGAAGAAACAAGGCCCAGAGAGATTAATAAGGTGTGACAGCAGCAGACCCTCGCCCCGTTATGCATGGGTACACGTGTGTGTGTGCACACAAGGGCTTTCCCCGAGAGCTGATGCAGCCACCAGGGACAGGCCTGCTTTACCTTCAGGCACGAGAGGTGCCTCCCAGGGCAGTGCAGTTATGCCCCAGCACTAACTATACTGCATAGCTGTGCTTTTTCACCTGCCCCATGTTTAATGCCCCTGTCTTTTGACAATAAGACTTAATTAGTCCTTCAGGGAACTGCCCCTTCTCCCTCACTCAATCCGTGTGGTCTGACAGAGGCCAACATCACCCCCAGCTCCAGAGCACATGACCCCAGGACTGGCCAACCACAAGAGCCCATCCTTCAGCCCTCAGTGATTGGCTGAGGGGTGAGCATGTGACCTAATGATCAGGCCTAGGACTTTTGCTGTGGTCACTGAAAAAGAGGAACTTGCTGGGGACAGTGCTAAGCTGGTGGGGTGTGTGTCTGGAATTGTGAAGGTCCTTCACTCCAGAGAGTGAAGTCAACTGAGAGAAAAGTAAAGATAATAAATACATTATAGAACTGTACACTTGAAACCTCTATAACTTTATTAACCAATGTAACACCAATAAATTCAACTTAAAAAGCTGAACCAGGACAGAGTGAAATAGTCCTGATGACAGCATCTGCACACTTGGGTCCAACCATACCTGAATCCAATGTACCCATGGACTACTTCTTAGTATGCAAGTCAATAAATTCCCTGTTTTGCTTAAGCTAGTTTGAGCTGAGTTACTTGCATCCAAAAGTGTCTTGACTAATATACCAACTATTCCTATTTTGAAAATAGCCTGGCAAATATACAAAATAGGCACTGGCTTTCAGCCTGCGTTTCTCCCAGCAAGACCCAGATTATTAAAGGAAAGAGACTCCATCAGCCTCACTGGATAGGGTCCATTGATTGATAAGTGCCTGGGGCCCACTCACCAGTCTCATGGCTACTTTGCACTCCTGGGCATTGCAGGTCCTTCCTGGCGCTGGGCTGCTCTTTGCTGAGTCATTGTGACTGCTCGCAAAGAGGTCGAGGACCACTGGGTGGTGAGGATTCCGCTCATCAATAAGGACCAGGGGTGTGTGGTTCCAGATGGTGAGGTTCAAGGCCCTGGAGGCGTTGGCATGGATGGGCTCTGAAGCCACGATCCTTTCTAGAACTGCTTCCATCAGTTGATCCAAGTCCTTCAGCAAATGCCTGACTTTAGAATACCTGGGTTGGGGAAAGTACTGGTAAGGGGCACAAAGGCAGCCGAGACACTGCAACTGTAGCCTGGGATCCCCTCCAACTTCAGCACAGCTGCTAACATGTGTGAGAAAAACAGCCTGCCTAAGCACCCACCTTGCTATCCACCCACCCATGTCTCCACGCATCGACCGACCCACCCATTCACTCTCTCTTTCATTAAGAATTTAATGAGCACCTACTATGTGCCAGACACTGTGATGGCATGGAGGATAAATTCACATTCTAGTGAGGAGGATGGTTATTGACAGTTTACCATGTGCCAGGTGCTATGTGCCTCCTATGTCTCATTTAGTTCGATCTCTTCCAGAATTCTCTGATCATCTGCCCATACAGATAAGGAAACTGAGGCTGAGGGAGTTGCTGTGACACCCTGAGCTCACAGAGCTGAGCCTGGAACCTGGAAGTGGGGGTTTCAATGGGCATGTTGTTTGTGCATAGGGTGGAGAGGAAGGGGCTCTGCCATCGTCCTCCCAAGAGGGATAGGAAACATAAGGAAGAGGGGCAGGTCTGTGACTCTGAGGTCCTAATTTTCCAGCAGTGATTTTGGGAATGAGAGCCAGTTTCAGGAGGAAGAAGGTGGATGGGACTGTGGGGCTGGGCTCCACTATCCGCTCTCAGCTCCTGGAGGCTCCCGTATTGGAACTGGTGCCCTAAGCCCCATACCCTAGTCACTCAATACCCAATTGATTCAAGACCCTACCCCAGAGTGTGGTCACCAGTGTATATCAATTCTGGCTAGAGGACTTCCTGCAGAAGACAGCATTAAACTCCAAGTTCTGGTATACAAAGGTGTACAGCAGCCTCAGACACTGACACTGACTGTTCCCTGGCCATTAAACTGGCCAGTTGTGTGCACATGGAAAGAAGAGGATTGGGAAGCTGGTGGGCTGTGGTGGTGAGGGCCGCTACTGTAGCGACAGGTCCACAGCTGCTGTTGAGCTTGGTGGGTCATTGCATGGGCTCTGGGCTCAAATTCTGACCTTCCACTCAGTGTCTGTGTGGCCCTGGGCAAGTAAACCCCTCTGAGGCTCTGTTTTCTTACCTACAAAATCAGGATTAAAATATTTACCCTAGAGGGCTATTGGGAGGATTCAATGAGGTGATGTTTATAAAGCACTCGAAACAAAGTGGTGTTTCACCTTGACTGTTAAGAATTCTATTATGTAGCTGCAAGGACCCACCCAAAAAGGCAAGAGACCTATTACTATTATTAGGGAAGGGAGAAATGGAAAGCTGGAAGGAAGGGGGGAAAAAGAAAAGGCAGTGGGCTGAAGCCCGCCTTGCACTCCAGGGACCACCTACTGGAAGGGGCTGGCATTGCAGATGGTGACAGCGGGGAAGTTCATGGTCTTGAAGCCGATGGAAAGGGAGACGCTGACCTCCCAGCTCAGGTAGGCCCTGATGAAGACGCCCCACTGCCAGAAGACGATGGAGGCGAAGAGCAGGGTGATTATGAACCACATGGCCTTCTTCTTGGGCCCCTCACAGATGATGCGCTTGGGGCCATGGGTGTTGGTGTTGTCACAGTACCACACCAGCAGCTCCTTGTATGTGTAGCCAGGGCCCTTCTGCAGCCGATGCAGGCACTTCAGCAGATATTTCTTCACCTGCATCATGGCACCTGCAGAGAGACACGGGAATGCCATGTCAGATATGACACCAATCTCTCATCCAAGGATGTCCCATTTGTGGCCAGAGCATCCATAAGAGACAGGCAGACCAGGCTGCACATGGCAGTCATCCTTCTCTCCCTCCCTCCTTTTTGTCACCTATCATCACCCATCCATCCAACCAAAAAGCATTTATTGAGTGCCTACTGTATGCTAGCTGCTGAATTAATCCCTCTGAACTCAATAATTAGCAAAATGAACATGGTTTCTGCCCTCTGGGAATTTTCAGCCTAGTGGACAAGTTACTTAAACTCTCCACTCCTCAGGTTCTCTATCGGTAAAATGGGGATAATGGTACCTAATTTATAGGACTGCTGAGAGGATGAAATTAGGTAATGCATAAAAAGTGCTCAATAGTGTTTAGCACAAACTGAGTGCTCGATATGTTAGCTGCCATCATTACAAACTGTTAGTGAGTGGGACAGATATTAACCAGATAATCCATCAAAAATGCATCATTACAAAATGTGATCAGGATAGGGACCCTGTGCTGTAAGTTCCCAGAGACAGTGCTGGTGGCAGTTAAGAATGAGGACTCTGGGGCTGTAATGCCTGGCTTTGATTTCAGCTCTGCCACTCTTTGGCTGTGACTGAGAAAATTGCTTGCCCAGTGCCTCAGTTTCCTCATCTGTAAAATGGGGATAATAATAGCCTCTACCTCACAGGGTTGTTATGAAGACAGTGTGGATTAATGCCTGGCTCCTAAGCATCAGCTGCTGTTATTACAACCTCTTCCCACATCCCAGCCTAAAAGTCCCTAGAGAAGCTCGGAGTTAGCAGCAGGGTTAACGGGGCGAAGAAGAGTGGCGTGGGGGACACTCAGAGCAAAAGCTCTGAGTGGGAGGGAGACTAGAAAGGGAACAGGGCCATGTGGGCCATGTTAAGGATTTGGGTTTCAATCCCAAGAGAACTGAACATTGGGAGGGTGATGCTGTCCAAAGTGCTTTCTGAAAACAGCCTTCCATCTGCTCTGTGGACACACACGGGAATATGTTCAGCAGTCCAGGAGCAGAGTGCTAGGTGTGGCTCATTGAGGAATGTCTAACCTTTTTGACTGTTTCCCATCTGCATGAGGAGACAGGGTTCTTATGAAGATGAACCAAGATACTGAGAGCTGGGCACATGATGGCCTCTCAAGAATGCCTGTTCCTCTTCTCCCCAGGTACAGAGCAGGAACCTGTGGCAGGAGCACCCCTACTCCATCCCTAGAGCCCCAGTTGGCCACATAAAGCTGTCCCAGTGCCCTGGCTGAAATGACCCATGCTCTCTCCAAGAGCCTCTGACTTTCTGGGGGTACTGTGGTAGACAGTGGTGTGCCTGCTTCCCAGCATCCTCTTCCCCCTTGCTCTGATGTTTCCTCAGGTGAACTGCCCCTCCCCCAGTTGCAGTTGGTATGAGTTGCCAGGTTGACCTCCACCCCATTTTGGACAACTGGGACTCAATTCTGTTACTTTATGCTGGAATAACTGCAGAAGAGACTCCCTTTTAGCTAAGTGGAGAGACTGCCTGAGAATAAAGCCAACCCAGAGAAGCCACAAGATGGAGAGAGAGATTTCTGACATCTTTTAGACAACTGGATCCAGTCATTCCTGAAGCCATTTATTCCTGAACTCATCAGATATGGGAACCAATACATTTCCTTTCTTACTTTCCCTGATCCAAATTGGGTGTCTGTCATTTGCAAATTTTAAAAAAAGTCTATTTTATTGATTATGTTGTTAGAGTAGTTCCAATTGTTTTCCCCTTTGCTCCCCTCTGCCCGGTACACCCCTTCCCTCCAGCAATCCCACCCCCCTTAGTTCATGTCCATGGGTTGCGCATATAAGTTCTTTGGCTTCCTCTTTCCTGTATTATTCTTAACTTTCCCCTGTCTATTTTGTACCAGTCGATTATGCTTCTTAATTCTCATACCACCTCCCCATTTCTCCCCCTCCCCCCTCCCAGCTGACAACCCTCCAAATGATCCCCATACCTATGATTCTGTTCCTACTCTGGTTTGGTTAGTTGGATTTTGTTTTTATTTTTTAGATTCAGGTGTTGATAGTTGTGAGTTTGTTGTCATTTTAGTGTTCATAGTTTTGCTTTTCTTTTTCTTAAGTAAATCCCTTTGACATTTCACATAATAATGGCTTCGTGATTATGAGCTCCTTTAGCTTTGCCTTGTCTGGGAAGCACTTCATTTGCCCTTCCATTCCAAATGATAGCCTTGCTGGATAGAGTTATCTTGGTTGCAGGTTGCCTTTCATCACATTGAATACTGCTTGCCAGTCCCTTCCTGCCTGCAAAGTATCCTCTGAGAAATCAGCTGCTAGTCCTATAGGCACCCCCCTGTAGGCAACTCTCTGCCTCTCTTGCTGCCCCCAGGACTCTGTCTTTATCTTTCACTTTTGGCATCTCAGTCATGATGCATCCTGGAGTGGTCCCCTCCGGGCCCAGCTTGCCGGGACCCTCCGTCCTTCCCAGACCAGGATGCCATCTCCTTTGTAAAATTTGGGAAGTTTTCCTCATTTTTTTTCAATTCTTGCTTCCTCATTCTGCACTGGTTGACTGTTTTTTTCTTCCTTATGTTCCAAATCATTGATTTGAACCCCAGTTTCCTTCCCTTCACCATTGGTTTTGTGTGGATTTTCCTTCGTTTCACTTAGCATAGCCTTCACTTCTTCTCTTATGTGTTTGCCATACTCAAGCATCTCTGTCAAGCCTGTGAGCATCTTAATCACCAGTGTTTTGAATTCTGCATCCGTTAGGTTGTCTATCCCCTCATCTGTGGGGTTGGCTGTCTCCTTGTTGCTTAGTTCTCCCGCTGGAACCTTGATTCTTTCCCCCTTTTGGGCCATACTTCTCTTTCTCCTCATTCTGACAGGCTGTGTTTGTTTGCCTCCACGTCCCAGGTAGAGCTGTCGCTCCTGTTACATTGTAAGAAGTGGAGCCTTAGGGATTCGTCAGTACAGGGCGATCTGTTTCACCACATTGTGGTGCTGTATGTGAGGGAAGGGTCCAAAAGGGAACAACGCCACCTGCCCAGCACTCTCCCCTCCTCCATGCACCTCTCCCACCTCCGCACTGGACTGGTGCCCCTTTAGCTGCCGCCTGGACTGGTGTCCCTCCAGCTGCCGCCCCGACTGTTGTTCCCAGAATGGGTGGGTCTGTGGACGTTCTAGGACCATTGGGGTCCTTTAAACAAGCGGACTCTGCTGAGAGACTGGTAGTTTCTGCCTCTGACCCAACCCCCACTGCTTTGCACAATCAGAAGCAATGAGGCTTGATTTTCCCCAGAGCTGCTAGGTCCGATGAGTTGGGAACGCTCCCCAGGTGTCCCTCCTGACTTTAAAACGTGTGACTGCTCTTTCTTCTAGCCTGACACTGCCGCTGCTGCTGTCCCCACACCGCATCCTCTCCGCCCTGGCTCTGCCCCTCCTACCTGTCTGGATGAGTATTTCTTCTTTATATCTTTGTTTGCTGGACTTCCATGCAGCTTGATTTTCTGGAACTTCCGGTTGTCTCTAGTTTTGAGGTAGCTGTATTTCTTCTTAGTTGTGGAGGGAGACGCAGTGTGTCTGTCTAGGCCTCCATCTTGGCCGGCTCATTTGCAAATATTAGAATCTCAATGAAAAAGAATCCACCTTGTTCTACCCAGTTTCATAGTTGCTTTTGTCAGCAGCTTTTTACCCCTCTGAGATCAGAAGCCCTCTGAGGGTAGCAGTGTCCCCAGCAAGCCCAGCACAGGACCTGGAATGCCACAAAGTAGCCACTTGAATAATGTCAGAGATTTTAAATTTGCCCAAGCATGTTCACTCCTGACCTCCTTTTCTGACCCAGCAACACCTGTCACCTTCTTAGTCAGTTTGCTAAAGGCTTTCTCCTCTCATACCAGTGCTTCTGCTTGCTGATGGCGATGGAGCTCCGTGTGCCTAGCCAGGCCATCATGACTACGAGACAACCATTCACAGACTAACCCAACCCTCACCTTTCCCCAGAGGGCCCATTTTCTGCTCTGGAATCGTCGTCGTCGTCGTCGGCGGCAGCCGTCCGTCTCGAGAGACGATGGTGTAGCTTCTTAAGAGTCTATCTGCACTGCCGAGAATGGCTGTGCAGTCCGACTCGGGAGTGACACGGTATCTGTCTCCTCCCGTGTTGAATCGACATCTTGCGATGACGCTGGAGTGTCCTCTCCAGTGAAGCTGAAGCTACAGAGCCTGGGCAGGGTGATATGGAGGGTCTGCTGTTGCCCATGCAGCAGACCCCCCCTCTCTTCGCAGCTGAAGGATCCAAGGGAAAGACGGAGTCAATACAGCTTGGCTTCAGGTGCGCCGCAGGAGTTGCCGGTGTTGACTACAACGTCAAACCGCCTTGGGGACTCCGGCTCCGGATTTTCTGTCGGGGTTTACTCCCTTAGCCTTTCCCCTGAAGAGGTATGCCACAAGGCAGCGGAGGTTTTTTGGAATCAGAGTTTTCCTTCTCTGATGTGCCCTGACTGGAAGATTGAACCAGCGACACTTAGCTCGCAGGCCGACGCTCAATCCACTGAGCCAAACCAGCCAGGGCTGCTCTGGAATAATATAATAATAATAATAATAATAATAATAATAATAAATAATATAGCAACAACAACAACTACTACAGGCACTGCAAAGTGCTTCTGATGTTATTTCATTCTTACACATTGTTATCCACAGCTATAAACCTGGAAAGAACTGGGGGCTTTGGTTGTCTTCTGTAGTCCAGAACCCCAAAGCCTGGACTTGCACATTAGGCCCCAATAAATAGTTGTGGAGGAAATAGACAAAGGGCTTCTCTGATGTCTACTTTCTCCATTTTCATATGATCATTGTGCTTCAGTCAAAGTGAACCTCTGCTGATTCCAAACAGTTCCTTAACACCTTTAAAACCCACTAATCTCCCAGCTGAACAATGAGGCTTCAGACTCAGAGCCTTATAAGGCAACAGTATCTAGTTAAGAGTAACATTCTGTTTCTGTACATTTATTTGTAAGTGGGATCTTCTATTTATGTCAAGAGATACTGGTTTGGGCTCTGGTCCACTAGTTCAGTTGGTTAGTTTCATCCCAATTCGCCAAGGTTATGGGTTCTATTCTCTGTCAGGGCACATACAAGAATCAACCAATGAATGTGTAAATGGTGGAACAACAAGTTGATATTTCTCTCAAATCAGTGAGTAAAAAATTAAAAAAAAAAAGAGATACTGGCTTTTACAAAAGTATGTTGCTGCTGGCTTATCTCCTAACTATAGGCCCCTGGGAAATCAGCCAAGTAAGAATCAGTAAATGCTACTAACAATTTTATGTCAGATTTCATCCCCAAGGTAATAAGTGGTCTGTGTCTGGAATGTATACACAGGTTGTGTAGAAAGGTTATGCTTACAGTTTAAACCAACCCAAAGAAGTGGAGTGGAGGTGGAGCCCCTAACCTGGGTGCAGTGAGAGTGGATGCTGTCATGCCTTGGGGTGTCACAGATACTGCCTACATCTTGGCCCCCTTCTCGTCGCAAGTTCAAAAACAATAAATGTTGTGTGCACAATTTTTGTTTTTTTCTAAGAGAAAATGTCCTCTCACTTTCAGAGATAAATGTTCCCTGAGGTTTGACTCAGTCTCCTGGTGAACAGGTAATTGGGAGCCTAGTGGGTGTCACTACTTATTTTGACCAAAGACACGTAAATGTTATTCATAAGGTCAACTCTTCTGAGCCTTTTGAACGAGAGGTTGCAGATGGGTGACCCAGGATCTGTATTGGGTTTGCAAAGTTTTTTCTTTCTTCCTTAGCAGTATTATTTATTTATTTTTATTTATTTAATTAAATTAAATTCTTTTAGAGAGAGAGGGAGAGAGAAAAAAAATCATCAATGTGAGAGAGAAACATCGATCAGTTGCCTTTTTTACACTCCCTGACTGTGGGGGACTGAATCCATAACCCAGACATGTGCCCTGACAACAAATTGATCTGGTGACCTTTCACTTTGTGGGACAATGCCCAACCAACTAAGCCACACTGGTTAGGACTCCTTAGCCCAGTATTTAAAAAATTTTTTTTTCCTTTTTAAAATAACAGCTTCATCAAGATATAGTTCACATATCATATAACTCATTCATTTAAAGTGTAGAATTCAATAAATATACAGTAGTCCCTTGCTATATTGTGGTTCACTTATCACAGGATTTTTAAAAACATTATGTTTAATTATTTATCGCGGATTTTTCGCTGTATCGCGGGATTTTGCAGTACTGTATACATATGTTGTTAAAGTTACGTAGGTTTAAGAGTGTAGAATAACTGTAAGGTTCCTATGTCGCAGGGTGGGGACTGGAACATAATACCCGCAAGAAGTGAGGGAATACTGTATATAAAGTGTAGAATTCAGTGGATTTTAGTATATCTACAGAGTTGTTCAGCCATCACCACAATAAATTTTAAAACATTTTTATCGCCCTCCAAAATAAACTGTACCCAACAGCAGTCACTCCTCATCCCTCCTCCACCCTCCCTCACCCCAAGCAACCACTAATCTATTTTCTGTCTCTATAGATTTCCCTATTCGGGACATTCCATATAAACAAAACCATATATTATCTGGTCCTTTGTGACTGTTTTTTTCCCTCACTTAGTATGTTTTCAAGGTTCATCCATATTGTAGCATGTATCACTATTTCATTCCTTTTATTGTAAAATATTCAATATTATGGGTGTCAACTTTTATTTGTCCATTCATCAATTAATGGATATTTGGCTGTTATGAATAATGCTACTGTAAACATATGTGTACAAGTTTTGGTGTGGACATGTTCTCATTTCTTTCGGGTATATATCTAGGAATAGATATACTCACTGGATCATATGGCCATTGTATGTTTAACCTTCTGAAGAACTGACAGACTGTATTCCATAGTGGCTGCACTATTTTATATTCCCACTAGCTGTTATGAGAGTTCCAATTTCTCTCTCCACATCTTCTTCCAACCTTTCTATTATACATTAAAAAAAATGGGATGGTGACTTATTCTGGTTTTGATTTATACTTCCTGATGACTAATATTGTTGATATCTTTTTGTATGCTATTGGCCAATATAGTCATTATATGGCCAATAAATCTTTGGAGAAATATGTATTCATTCTTGCTCACATTTTAATTGGCTTATTTGTCTTTTTATTACTAAGTTCTAAGAGTTATTTACATGTTCCATGTAAGTTCCTTATCAGATATAGGATTTATAAAAATGTTTATCTTGTGGGTTATATTTTTACTTTCTTGATGGTGTCCTTTGAAGCCCAAAACTTTTTAATTTTGATAATACCAAATTTGTCTATATTTCTTTTGCTGCTTGTGCTTTGGTATATCACATCCCAGAATCCATTGCCTAATCCAAGGTCATAAAGACTTATTCCTATTATTTATTTTAAGAGTTTTATAATTTTAGCTCTTATATTTAGGTCTTTGATCCAGTTTGAATTGAAAATCTGTGCAATGTTGGAGTAAGCAAAGACCTATTTAATATAGGTCACTAAAAAGAAAAAAAGCTATAAAATATACTTAATTAAAGTTAAAATCTTATCTTCAAAAGACACTGTTAAAAAAAATGAAAGAGCGAACCAATGGGAGAAAATACTTGCAATAATATGTCTGACAAAGAATTTGTATGCAGAATATATAACGAGTTCTTAGAAAATAAGAAGACAAAGGCACAACAAAAAACGGGCAAAGATTTGAAAAGACACTTCATAAAAGATAATGTAAAAATCACCCACAAGCACGTTGGAAGATGTTAACCTCATTAGTCATTGGGGAAATGCAAATCAAAGCTAAAGTGAGATACCAACACCCATCCACTAGGTCTGATGGCACTCAGTGTTTTTGAGGATGTGGAGCAATCAGGATTCTCCTACATGACTGACTGGAATGCAAAATGGTAGTCACTTTGGAAATCAGTTTGGCAGTTTCTTATCAAGTTAAAAAGATACTTATTGTATGACTTAGCAATTCCACTTTTATTTATCCAAGAGAACTGCAAATATGCTCAAAGACTTTTACATATATATTTATAGCAGCCTTATGCATTAATAACCCCAAACTAAAAACAAGCCAAATGTCCAATGAGTGAGTAAATAAACAAATTGGGGCATATGCATACAACAGGAAACTCTTTAACAATGAAAAGGAACTGACTATTGATACATACGACAACATGGATGCCTATTTAAAATTTACTGCTGAGTAAAAGAAGCTAGACACAAAAAGTACATATATATGATTCCATTTATATGAAATCCTAGAAAAGAAATATTAATCTATAGTGACAGAAGACAGATCTGGGAGTCTCTGCACCTGGAGTGAAAGTGGACTGACTAGAAAGATACATAAGGGAACCTTTTGGGGATGATGAAAATATTCAGCATCTTGAGTGAGATAGTGTTTAATTGGGTGCACATATTTGTAAAAACCTATCAAACACTATACTCAAAATGGACGTATTTTATTGTATGTAAATTATATCTAAATCAAGTTTTAACAAAACACTTAAATCCACTGCCATTTCAAAACTGAGATTTCACATTTTAAAAAGTTGAGATTTTCTTCATTTTTTTGAAAAATCTGAATGATCCTACAACTGTCCCCAATGGCAATGTTCTGCTAGAACTGAATTGCACTCCCATTCACCCTAATTCTCTCATTCCCAATTTTCTTACATGTAACCCACTCTACTCATTATTTTATTCCCTGCTTTGTCATATATGGACATCTGACTTAGTGACCGCTGTAAATTGTAGGCTAGGTTCTTTATTAAAACCCCCTGTACTTATTTTTGCATGAAAACCTCAATTACCCAAGGCAATCAGGGAGTAAATACATGTTCTGGGTAGTTGGAGTTTTATAGTTAATTGAAGGTTCACTTGAAAATGCATTCAACTCTGGTTATTGAAAAATCTTTCTGCCTCTGCTAGGGCAGCCCCATAATAGGACAGACTGTCCTCAAGCACCTGATCAGGGTCATGGCCACAGGTGGGACTCACTGTCCCAGGCTGGAGGTGGCACAGGAAAACTTCAGGAGAGCAGTCAGAGTCTCTCCACGGGCCAAGACATGAACTGGACATCATCTCTGTTTATAAATGCAAACATGTGCATTGCAGGCACCCATCTTTTGGTCTCTATATACCATTCTTGACCAAAAGAAACCAAGACTTCTTATAAAAATGGCTCATACCACTTTTGGTGCAGGAAACATACAAGGTGAACTTGGGATATCTTATCATTCTAGAAAGCAAAAGAAGGTACCAAAGACTACTGGAGTCACTCAAAAGGACTCCTTGAAGGGGCTTTCACTGGCAAAGGTGGGGCAATTTGAGCATCTTAAATAAAAACCTGCAATGAATTGAAACATTGAATGCATAAAAATCTGCGAGGTCATAATAATAATGGAAAAGAGGGAGTAAGGAAAACATTGATGTTATAAATAAATAAATATCCTTAATAAATGGATCCAACTCAGGTAGTTTTTACCTGTATTGAGGGCAGCTATTATGCTCAGTAAACTGCTTAATTTACTGCAAGGGCCTGCACATTTCAACTCAAAATCTAGCCTAAGGCCTGTTTTTGTACCACTCTTGAGCTAAGAATGGTTTTTATGTTTTTAAAGGGTTGTAAAAAGAAGACAACATGAGTGGCTGGTACAGCACTTGAGGAAGACCTGCATCTGCGGGCACTCAGGAGGGGCGCATTCTCCGAAGCTTGCACTTTTCCCCTGGATTACACCTGACTTCGCCCTTTTATATCACCTGCATGATCCCACTAGATTGCTGGAATTGCTGCACCTGAAAAACCCTCTCACTGCACAAATGGAAAACTATGGCTTAGAGAAATTAAGAAATTCCCCTGGAGGCACATGGGTAGCCAGTGCTGGAAAAGAATTACAATGCATGGCTCAAGGCCCCCTCTTACACTTTGCAGTTTCCCCACCTTTGTGGTCTCCACGGTGCCAACATAGACGTTAACTTGACCAGCATGGTCACCGATCTTGCTCTCTGGGTTTTCCTTCTGGCACAAATACCACTGTCATCTACATCAGTCTATCAGATGTGCTACAGCTGATCGACAGGGTATTTTCTTCAACCTGAAAACTTTCTCAACATGGTACCTTTCTCTGGAGTGTTTTGAAATGTGCTAAGACTCAATTTCCCAAGACGTCCAGCCAAGATAGAGACCTAGACTGACACACTCCATCTTCCTCCACAACTAAGAAGGAATACAACTACCGCAAAACCAGAAATAAACAGAAGTTCCAGACAATAAAGCTACATGATAGTCCAATGTATGCAGTTATAAACAAGTGGTGCTCATCCGGACAGGTAGGAGGGGCGAAGCCGGGGTGGAGAGGTCAAGCTGTGCTGGCAGCGGCAGCTGTGATGACGGTGGTGGGACGGCGGTAAGCACAGACACCCATATTTAAGGGGAGGCAAGAAACACCTGGGGAGCACCCACGGCTTCAGACCAGACACGTCAGCTCGTGATTCCAACGCCGGGGAAGGCAGACCCCCATTGCTTGGGACTTTGAGGGCCGGAGGGTGTGGGAACAGAAGAGGAGGCTCCCAGTTTCTCAGTGGAGAGTGAATGGTAGGAATCCATCTTGGCCCCCTGCCCCCACACAAAATGCCACAGCGTGGTGAGAAGGGTTGCCCAGTAGTGACGAGTGCATGGGGCTCCACCCCCTATAGCGTAAGAGGTGTGACAGCCCCACCCAGGAAGCAAAGGTGAACACAAAACTGTCAGGATGGCACAGATCATGATAGAGATCGTGGTGATGCAGCTGAACAGCCAGCAATATCTAATCTAATGAAGCAGCAGATAGGAAATCTTTCTGAGGCAGAGTTCAGAACTTTGGTCATAAAAATGCTTACAGACCTACCAGCAGGGCAGGAATGAAGGCTAGTCCTGCTGAAATGAATGAAAACACATACAAAACAAGTGGTGAGGGAAAGAAAACCAGGGATGAAATCAACAAATCAGAACATAGGGAAGGAACAAACAGTCAACCAGTGCAGAAAGAGGAAACAAAAAGTGAGGAAAATGAGGAGAGGCTCAGAAACCTATGAGACAGCTATAAGCAGGCCAACATCTGAATCATAGGGTTGCCAGAAGGTAAAGAAGAAGAACTAAAAATTGAAAAATTATGTGGAAAAATAATGAAGCAGAACTTCCCTAACCTGGGGAAGGAAATAGACTTATAGGTCCAGGAAGCACAGAGAGTTCCAAAAAAACTGGACCCAGGGAGAACCACACCAAGACACATTATAATCAAAATGTCAAAAATTAAGGATAAAGAGAGACTTTTAAAAACAGAAGAGAGAAGGAGAGAATTAAGTACAAAGGGGTCCCAATAAGTCTATCAGCTGATTTCTCAAAAGAAACTCTGCAGGCAAGAAGGGACTGGCAAGAAATATTCAAAGTAATGAAAAGCAAAAACCTACAGCCACTATTACTCTATCCAGTGAAACTGTCATTCAGAATAGAAGGGCAGAGAAAGTGCTTCCAGAACAAAGTAAAACTGAAGGAGTTCATCACATCAAAACCACTGTTATAGGAAATGTTAAAGGCACTTGTTTAGGAGAAAGAGGATCAAAACTATGAACATTAAAATGAAAACTATATCACAACAACCAACAACAGAAGCTAGGGCATTGAAACAAAGGCAAACTAAGTAGGCAATGAGAGTGGGAAAAGAATTATAGGTATGGGTAACATTGTGGGGGGAGGTCATCAGGGAGGGAGATGGTACAGGAGTTAAGAAGCATAGTAGGAGGGAGTGGAGTAGGTAGGAAGATGTTTAGAAGAAATATATGCACAACCAGTGGGCATGGACTGGGGGGGGTGGCTGGAGGGAAGGGGGTTACTGGGTGGAGGGGAACAAAGGGAAAAGAAATTGGAACAACTGTAACAGCATAATCAATAAAGCATATTAAAAAAAAAAGACAATATGATAGAGATATGTGATCTCCAAAGCCTAAACTATTAACTATCTGGCTCTTCACAGGACAAATTTGTTGACACCTGATCTACTTTGCCCTGCATATTTGTATTAAATAAATAAACATTTTAAAAATCGGTTTTCATATGAGTATCCAAAAATTCAATGTTTCCCAAACATCAGTCATTTGCATACCACCTTTATAATTTTTGCTAAATCCCTATACCACTTGTATCGTTATTTACTTAATATATAACATCACCTCAACTCACTTTCTTGCTTAAAAAAATTCAACCTTGTCCAAAGTAATACTATGTATACTATGCCTGTGAAATACATTTGATATGCTAAGCCATTTTTTCCTAATACACATGAAAATAACTTCATTATTTGAAAAAGGGTTCCTTTGTGTACCACTTCAAGTCATCTTGCTTACCACCCTTTAGGAAACTCTCTGTTAATTATTTTCTACCTGGCTGGAGTATGAGCTGCTCCAAAGACATAGGATCTCTTCCAAGCATTTCTTCCTGTGTCTTCCTGCCAGCCTTTTAAGTCCATTGGGGTAGGCATAATTATGCTCATTTCACAGAGAGGTGACTAGAGCACAGTGGGACTTAACCACGGTCACGGTGAGTCAGATGTAGATCTGGAAATGGAAACCAGGTCACGTGGCTTCTGGCCACCTCTTACTGAGGTGAAACACCTAACCTCTTGCACCCATTCTAGTGGGTGTTGGGGAAGTCTGCAATGCAGCAATGGGACAAGCCTCCTGCTCCATGTGCATATATGCACCTTGTTTGCCCAAGTCTGTGCTCTCCATCAGCTATAGGTCCTCCCATAAAGTCAAACCCAGTGTGACTAAGGGAGGCGATAAGGAAATTGGCTCCCTCTAAGTCCTCCTTGGAGGGGAAACGCAATGGTCATATTTGAGCTGATCAGGGAACGACAATTCTGCCAAGTATATAGTCAAGTGGAAGAAAAGAAAGGGCAGATCAGGATGTAAAGCCTGCATGCATTCTTGTAAAGAAAAGGAAGTGCAGAGATATTTACCTCTCAGGGGCTACACCAGAAGGGAGTGACCTTCAGAAGGGAAACTAGGTGGCTGGGGGACTAATAAGTGAGTTACTTCTTTTGTACCTTCTGTATTTTGGACCATATCAATGTTTTTAAATTAAATTTACTGGTGTAACATAGGTTAGTACACATCAAGGTTTAATTTATTTGTTTACTCAGACAGTAACTACTGAGCACCGATTGTGTGCTCCATGCTGTTGCAGGTGTCAAGCTTCATCAATAAACAGTAAAGAAATGTACTTCTGCTTTGTGTCGTCCACATGCCCACAGGAGACAACAAGTATTTTAAAAAGCAATTTTTAATTAATGCTGATTAGAGTTACACTTTTTTAAAAAATTGTGACATGAAATTAGGAGCTGGTCGCTGTGATCAAGTCCCTAATTATTATAAAGGATGAATATATGCAAAGTATGTTTCCCGTCTTTGTATAAAGGCATTATTGTCATGGCTCATGGGAATATCTTTCTCATTAATTAGTAGATGTGTACTTACATGTGTGTGCAATCATGTAAGAGAATGGAGTTATGTTTAAAAAATTCTGTATGGCAGCCATCAGATTCACAAAAATTAGAATGTTTTGCAATACCAGGTATTGGCCAAGCTTTGAGGGACAGCGCAACTCCACATGCTGATGGGGGGTAAGATGGTGCAGTCACCTGGAGAGTAATCGGCCATTTCTACTGCATTTAGAATGTGACGGCCAGGACCCAACACTTCCATTTCTTGTGCATGTTGTGCGCACGAGCTTGTGTGCATGGATGCTTGTGTGCATGGGTGCTCGCATGTCTGTGCAAGCAGAGCTTAAGGATGGTGACTGCAGCATTGTAATGCCCTCACACTGGAAACAGCCTCACTGCCCAGAAGGAAAACGCTGCTGTGAGGTTGATGGGTTGCACACCATGATTGCAAGAGCTGTGGGAGCGAAGCAAGGAAGAGCAGGTGTGTTGCAGGCTTGCTGGGGCATTGGGGGAGCAGTTCTGATAGTGCTTTAGGTGAGCATAGATGTTAATACGCTTGACCTTTGGGTGACCAGGCTGGGTGGGCTGCCCTGGGGCAGCTGGAGCTCTTGCCCCCACTGCCATCAACACATGCTGCCTTGTCCCTTGACTATTGCATGTGATACAGATATGCTCACTCTCTGTTTGCCATGACATGAGCAGTTGAAAGGCACTGGTTAAGATGTGTTTTCACATTCATTCCGGCCCTGAAATGCTAAGAATTTGTGGCAAACTCATGCTGATGTCACCACTGAGTCCTCTGTGGCAGGGTCATCAATGGGTCACTCTCTTCTGTCTCTAAGGTGTCCAGGCAGTGGCCACACTCCCACGCCCTATGGAGATGTCTTTTGGAGTCACAGCCCCACATTTTGGGGTGGTGTCTGAAGGTGATGAGGGGCACGTTGGTAGGTGTCCCACTGTCTCTCTCAGTGTTGGGGTGAGGGCAGAGTCACCCTCTCATTCTGTGAGGCAGAGAAACCCTCCAAGGGCAGTGAGGAAATCCCAGCCACAGCACAGATAAGCTCATCCCATGGCCTTTGACAGGCCATCAAATGCCTGACGTGAAGGATTCAAATGACTTACATTCCCACTCGGGATAGAAAGGGTGGGGCATGGGAGTCAGGACCCAGTTAGGATCTTGCTCTCCTATTTCCTCAAGGGAGAGGCTCAATCCATGACAACAATACGTTGGTCTTTTGGAGTCTCATCCATAAAATGGAGATAATAGTACCCGTGCCTTCTAGGTTGTTTCCAGGATTCAATGGGACAATGCATGGGAAGCACTTTGCTCAGTGCCTGCACATAGTTAGTCTGGATACATGGTAGCTGCTATTATTATTATTATTATTATTATTATTATTATTATTATTTTATGCAAGGAGCCGAATCATTCAAAATGACCCTGAGTTGTTGGGACTGTTATTCCTGGGTAAATGACCAGCTGAGGAAGTAGTACCCAGGCTCTGCTCCTTGTGGGACTGAGTCCTCCCCTGGCAAGGAAATCCCATGGTATCCAAGGTCTCCAGTGCTGGGCGGCTGGCTTTCCTAGACAGCTCCTATAAAAAGCTACACTTAAACCCAGCCTGCCTGACACCAGCAGCTATATACATAGCCCGTGTATGCTGGCTAATAACAAGACCACTTCCTACACTCGTCCCATGTGAAGGGAGGCCCAGGGGGCTGGGGGTCACTGCCCTGGAATGGAGCCCTCACCACTACTGCAGGTGACCTGGCCCTGCATGTCCCTTTGCATGATGACGGGAGCCTAGGGGAGCACAGCACCCTCTGCTGCTGATTCTAGCCCGTGGGTTTCCCTATGGAGCCCTTCTTGTACCTCACACCTCGTGGTGATGTAAATTCATCCCACCTCTCTGCATGGCTGCTGCTAGCCCACAAGATGCAGGGGGTGACACAGAGCCCAGACCTGGAATACAGACTCCCTTCCTCCTGGGTTAATTCTAAACTATCATGGGAGAAGAGTGGTGAGGGCTCCCTGTCAAAGGCTGGCTGCATCAAACTGGGGGACAGGGGACCCCAGCTTGTGCACTTTCCTCCCTGTACCTTCTTGAAAACCCTGGGAAATCTGGTCATAACTCAGGTACTAGCACTCTTTCTTTGTTCCCAGGCAAAACAAAACCATCTTTCCTGAAGAGGTCAATTATGGCCTGAATTTTGTCATCTGGAGTGCTGGGAAAGGAAGGGAGCCCATTAGGCCAAAGCAGTGGGCACTGAATACGGCCAAGGAGAGCTAAGAATGTAGCGGTGACCACAACAGGAGTTGACATGGGCAAAGCATGTGGGGCAGGGTCTGCTGCCGTCTTTGCCCTAGCCCTGAGCCAGGCTCCATCCTGTCACCTGCCAGCTTGGAGTGACAGTGCTGTGCCCATCCGACTGGTCCTGGATGAAAGATGAGTGATAATATCAGGTATCATAACTGCTCAGAGCAGCTGCTGGTGGAACACTACCCACAGTTTGCAGGGTGCTTGTACTAGGGACCTTAAAAATCCTGGCCTGGCCTCTAGGTGTGAAGCCGCAATCTGCCCCGCTGTGCTCTCCCTCCCCACAGTCAGCTCAGTGGAGGATGGAGCATAGGGACCGCCCTTGCTCAGAGTCCAGCACACCACACACCTTTGCCCCTCGGGCACTACATGAAGAGCAGGCTACAGGATCTACAAGAGACAGGCTTTTGGGAGGAAATGTTCTATCAACACTTCTCAGTAGACTGGTGTTCCTGGTGGAAACAAGACCTCTATGGCCCCAAGAATGGCTGCTTCCACCTGCTTCATACTTAACCATTGGGGAACCTGAAAGATTGAACCGGATGTGCCTCTTCAGGCTGGAAGCTTCTGGATGGGAGCTGAAGTCCAACCCATGCTCCATGTGCCAGTGGTGGTCCCGTAGGGTCTGCACCCACACACAGCAACATCTTTCTAATTTGCTCCAAGGCATCACCTGGGCTAACAGAGGCGGTCCTACCAAACACTGGCTCTGCCTGTAGCCACTGACATTTGGCTGAGCTGGGCCATATTTTCAAAAGAAGAGTCTCCTATCCCTCAGCTGGAGTGGGAGGTGAATTTCTCCCAGTACGGAAAGAAATCCAATAAAGACAGAACATGCAGGAGGCTTACCCATGACTCCCCATATAAGGGAGAGGCTCAGGGCTCGGGTGCTGGAGCCAAGCTTTGAATCCAGGTGTGCTGTGCAACCTGGGGCAAGCTACATTGCGTCTCTGTGCCTCCATTTTCTCATCTAAATACTGGGGACAACACAACACCTACCTATGCAGGTGTTCTCTAAATATTGGTTTACAATGCTTGATTTATAGGCATTGCTAGCTTTTATTTTTCAAGGCCTATGCAAGTGGTAAAAATGATTGTCTTTCAAATACAAATAGAACACTGCAGCATTTAAAATGAACAGTTAAATACACGTTTGCAACATGATTTTAACCAGACAAATGCCACGCAGCTCTTCGGTGGTAATATACAAAGGATATGGGAACTAATTTTTTTTTTATAGTAAAAGTTATAAAGATCACAGAAGAAATTGACACAAGGAAAGGAAACTGTCTGCACTTTCTTTGACATTTTGAGGGCACAGATGCGGGGACCTCCTTTCTGGTGATGATCCGGTACCTACCTCCTATGAGTCACTTTTACTAGCTCCCACCAAGAGCTGAGAGTAAAAAGCCTAGAACCATTTTATTTTTAAAAAGACTCACACATACCTAAATAGGATCATCTACAGTGGTGGGAGGCTCCTGGGACCCCTTCCTATGCCAACATGGTTATCCAGAGTCTAAAGAAAACCTCAAATACACAGACCCATTTAAGAATCTTACTTCAAAAATAAATGCTCACTGAATCTGAAAAAACAAAAACAAACTAAGCAAACAACTAGAACAAGAACAGAATCATAGGTATAAAGATCATATGGAAGGTTAGTAGCTGGGAGTGGGGAGGGGGAGAATGGGTGGGGAGAAAAGGTGCAGGGGTTAAGAAGCATAATTGGTAGGAACAAAATATACAGGGGGACATTAAGAATAATATAGGAAAGGGTGAAGCCAAAGAACTTATATGCATGACCCATGGACATGAACTAAGGGGGTAGGGGTTGCTGGAGGGAAGGTGGGTACCAGGCAGAGAGGGGCAAAGGGGGATAATTGGGACAACTGTAATGGTACAATCAATAAACTGTAAAAAAATAAATAAATAAACACTCAAGTTATGGCGCAGGTGGTGACAGCAAGGCCCAAGTTCAGAGCATTCACCACATGTTGCAGGACAGGACCTCTGTGTTCACAAGTGAAAGTGACCAGACCAGGCCAGCTTCCTGGGGTGGAGAACTCAGATCACACACCTGTTCTGACTGCTTATTTCCAGTACCTCCTGGATCTTTGATCCAGCTCACACTGCAAGGTGAAGAAGGTCCAAGGAGCTGCCTCTGAAGGTCCAAGGAGCTGCCTCATACCAAAGGCAGGTCAAGCATGAAGCTGATGGCAGCCTGCTGGCTTCGTGTTTTGAGGGACTAACTCCTGATGCCCAAGGTGAGACCTTGAGTACTGTCTTCTTGATTTGGGTTGCAACTGGGTGCCAATTATACTCTCATTGACTCAATATCTTTCTTTACATTGACTCATTCTTGTTTTTACTTAAATACCTACTTGATCTTTGTCCCAAGCAACAACGTCCACAAAATCACAGGTTCGAGGTTACTAATTATATATGTTTTCTAATACAACACAAATAATTGCTAGTGAGATGAAAGACCTTTGTCAATGCACCATCTAAAAACTATGTCCACATGCCACACTGCACAAGGAGACAGATTCAGCCAAGATCCTCCCTTGTCTCATTAACTCACCAGATTAGGTAAACTACCTTGCCACTTGAGACTCAAGGACAACCCTCATAATGGACCCCTTGGCCCCTAGCTGCTCTACAAGGCCATGTTCTTACAAAACCCGTTCTGCTGGTTTTTCTACTGCTGGTCTAAGATGGCATCAGTCTCCATTAGGAATAGTCTGACACATGTCCTGCCAACCCAGCCCAAAGACCCTAAACTCCAAAACCTCAGATGTGGCCATAGCTGCCAGAAAAATCCCCCTTTTTGAATGGCCTTTTAAAGGAGAAATAAGCACCTATCTGGCCTCTAGCCAATGTGCTAAGCCTTGTGGGAATTGTCTTGTCAGGAGGTCAGAGTGCTCCTGGTTTGTCATTTCCTTGTTCATTTGGTGGCCAAGTACCACAGGTAGGTTTGAAGGTGACCACACCTTGTGACAATGAAACCCTCACTACCTGTGTTCTCTGCATGGGCACAGATGGTCATGGCAAGAAAACCTAAATGTACAACAGAGCAGAAGGATGCAACAAACTATGGTACAGGCACAAGATGAAATATTTGGGAGCCCTGGAGAAGAATGGTTAATTATTTTTGTTTAGAAAACTATAAATTTTTAGGTGTTTACGTACATAGGAAAGCAATTTTCATGGGATTAACCAGAATATTTATACTGATTAACTTCATGTGAAAGAATCTGTGGTTATTAAAAAAAATACTTTTAGTTTATCTGTGGTTTGCAACTTTTCTACCATGAACAAATATTGCTTATATGATTAAAAATTAATAAAAAATTTATTTTTATATCAACATGGAAAAAAGTTTATGATAGAATGTTACTTGATAAAAGTGAGATTATAGTTTTATGGAAAAATGGATTGTCGGGAAAAATGGTTGTTAGGCAGTAAGAATTATAGAAAAATTTTTTTAAAAATGTAGGCTTCTATAGAATCGTATATCTGAAACCTATATAATTTTATTAACCAATGTCACCCCAATAAATTCAAATAAATAAATAAATAAATGTAGGCTTCTTAGAATTTAGATGTGACTTCAGGGAAGGGACAGGGGAAATGCTGGACTGATTGGGATCAAGTGTCTACTATTTGGCAGAACAGGGGTTTGCAAGAGAAGTTCAGATTATTTATTTATTTTTTTTAGAGAGAAGGGAAGGGAGGGAGAAAGAAAGGGAGAGAAACATTGATGTGAGAGAGAAACATCAATTGGTTGCCCCTCAAATGCACCCTGACCCTACCAGGACCGAACCTATAACCCAGACATGGGCCCTGACTGGGAATTGAACCGGGGACTTTTTACTTTGCAGAACAATGCCCAACCAACTGAGCCACACCAGTCAGGGCAAGAAGTTCAGATTGGATATACACTTCAGTCTGTGTTCTAATATTTGCAACTGTTTTCTAAAAATTTCTGTTACTTTTATAAATAAAAATTTAAAAAGCCCCAAAGAAAAGGATGTTAAATCAACTAAAAAAATCTGCCTGGGGTCTCAGCAGCTCAACCATTCTTTCCACAATTTAGGCAGGAGGACCTTTCCTTTCCTCTTGGGGACAGGGAAAGCCAAAGATGGATTTCAGAGGAGGTGGCAGCTTCAGAACTTGTATTTCCTGGAGGCTTCCTGACTTCCAAACGCTTGTTGACAGAGTCTTGAAGCCGTGTTTGCTTCCTTATTGCCAGGGACTTGGCTGCACCGGGCTTATCCTGTACAGTCATATTTACAGGGGAAAATGCCTCACCCGCCATGCCTGATGCCAGGAGCCGTGCCATCACTTCCTAATGGACAGACAACTTGGGGTGCCAATGGTGAGCACACAAGCCCATGGCACCCCCTCCAAAGCCGTGCAAGTGGCCTCTTGCCCAGGGTAGGCGGTGTGTGTTGACAGCCAGCAGGGAAGAATGCAGCCAGTTTCATTTGCTCCCTCTCTGCCAAGGCTGGAGGCAAGTTGGAGCAGAGAGTACCTGTGAGCCTTGGAAGACGCCAGCAGTGTGTGGCGTGTGGAGAGGAGAGGTGGAGGAGGGAGGTGGTGACTCCACTGGGAATAAAATGCAGCGTCCCTGACTCGAGTCAGAAAAATAAAGTCAAGCTGGTAAAATTTCAGATTGGATACATACTTGTATATCCAATGTAGTAGGTTCATGTAGTAGGTTCAGCTCTCTGTCTCCCATTTGGAAACATGAATTAATCTAATTATTCAAAATGTGAGCTTTGGAGTCAGATAGAGTTGGGTGGAGTCTTGGACCCATTGTAGCACCTTTCTGAGCCTCAGTTGTCTCATCTGTAAATGGGCCAGCAATAACATCTCCCTCCTTGGGCCTTTATTTTCAGGGAGGATTAAAATGAGATAATGCATGTAAAGCTCTTAGCATAGTGTTGAGTAAATGTTGGCTATTACTATCATTGTTGGGGAAAGGAGGATGAAAACACATAGATGGCTCCTAAGTTTACTTACTTACCTTCAGTTTAGAAAAGACAGGTGCTGGAAGGGGAGTTTCCCAGCTTAACAAATGAATGCACTTCCCAGAGGCTCAGAGGTCACCACGTCACACTCTGTCAGAAACTTTTAACAGCTCTCTGTGTCTGCAGAATAAAGGCCAAACCCTTAGCTGGTTTTCAAGACACATTTCAGTGTGGCCCCAACCTACATCTCTCCTTTTATTCCCCTTTAAAATAGGGTACTGCTTAAGAATCTGGGTTCAGATCCCAGCTGTCACTTACTTGCTGTGTGACCTTATAGAATTGACTTACCCTCTCTGTGCCTTGATAGTCCCATTTGTAAAAGGAGGGGAAAATAGTACTTGCTTCATTTCCCAGTGTTCACTGAACAGAAGTCATCTCTCCTCCTTCCACCCCTGCCCCCGTAGCCCCATGATATTTTTTGTGGAACAATTCCTTTTATTTGTTCCCATATGCCTCACATCATGACTATTTATATCCCTCTCTAATCTGTCCTACTGGGTGAGGAGATCCCAGGATAGATTTTCCAATGCTCGAGCTTGAAACTTGCACACAGTAGGTGTTCAGTAAGTATGTCTGACCTTCAGGGTTGGGGGCAAGGTTGACATTCAGCTGATGTTCTTTGGTTTGGTTTTGAGGGTTGATTGCAGCTGGAAACATTTCTAGTTAGAAGGTGCCTTTTACTTCAACATTCCAAATATGACCACTGTTTGTGTGTGTGTGAGGGGGAGGGGAGGTAGAGAAAATCACCTGGTTTCCTTCTGTCTGTCTGCCACTGGAGCTGAATTGTGTCCCCCTCCCAAGTTTATAAGTTGAAGCCTCAACCACCAGGACCTCAGATGTGACTGCACTTGAAGACGGGGTTTTTAAAGAAATGATTAAGTTAAGTGGGGCCAATAGTGTGGGCCCTAATTCAGTCTGATTGGCCTCCTTATAAGAAGAAGACATTTGGACACCCAAAGAGACACCAGGGATGTGCCCTCTTAGAGGAGGGACCTTAATGAGAACACAAGAAGGAGGCCAACTGCAAGCCAAGCAGAGGCCTCAGGAGACACTTTGACCTTGGAACTGCAGCCTCCAGAACTGAGAAAACAAGTTTTTGTTGTTTGAGCTGCCCAGTCTGTGGTATTTTGTTATAGCAACCTGAGCAGACTAATAAAAGCTGTCAAAAGAGAAGGAACCAATAGGCATGATGGTGAGATGGGGTGAGGAGAGAGGAGGCTAGAGGTCTCCCTCCTAAGTCTAGGATTGGGAAGACTGGATCAGTAAGCCTGAGACCTCCTACCACCCAACGCACAGATTCCATACCCTTTTGTGGAAACACACTCTCATATTTCATATTTAACCACCCACTTAATGGGAAGGTCTTCCCCATTACCAGATTAAAGACAATAATACATGGTACCTTAAACCTATTATGATTATGATTATGATTATGATTATTTGCCTTTGACAAAGAGTGAGAGTACAAAATTTTTGTCTAGAAGACCTTGCATTTTCCTGTGACAAGTCCCACAACAGCTTTCCGCCACACTTAGAATAAAACCCAAACTTCTTACCATTGTCTCAAGGGCCGGTGAGGCCTGGCTGCTGTCTCCCTCCCTTCTTCATTCTGCTCCTCCAATATGCCAAGATCATTTCACCACTGGTCCTCAGCAGCTGCCACAGCTCTCCTGGCTGTGCTTCAGTCAAGCTCTTACACACACACACACACACACACACACACACACACACACACACACTTGAGCTTCACTCTGCAGGTTGAGGTGGGGTCTGGTCTACATACATATTTTTAAACTTCCACACAGAGTATGATGCACAGGCAAGATTGAGGACTATCGCCCTAGATCTTTGTGGAGATGACTGCTTCTTTGAAGCCTTAGCTCAAATGCCACCTCTCAGAGAGGCCAACCCTGGACCCCAGCCCCCAGAGCATCCTAGCCCATGGCCCTATTTATGCTCTGTAGCACTAGTACACCCTCAGAGACTATCTGATCTATTCATGTGTTTCCCGTCTGTCTCCCTCCACTAACTTCTAAATTTCCTGCGAATGTGTACTGGCCTCTCATCCCCATTGTTGCTCCAGCAGAACTTCTCTGTCCAACACAGAAGTCACTAATCACATCGAGGACTATTCATTGATGGACACTCCACTTGGTGGGCTGAGATGTTCCTTCAGTGTAAAACACTATCCAGACCTCAGAGAAAACATATGAAAAAGATATTAAAAAGAGTTCCGGAGATGGATGGTAGTGATGGTTGCATGGCAATGTGAATATATTTAATATCACTGAACTGTACACTTAGAAATGGTTAAGATGGTAAATTTTATTCTGTTCTTTAAATTGTTCACCAGAATTAAAAATTTTAAAAAGATGTGTTGACCATAGAAAACCTCATTAATAACTTTTAATATAGATGAAATGTTCAAGTGATTTTTGAATACAAGGTTTCCATAAAATATATTAATAATGAAAATTGATTTCACCTGTTTCTTTTTCCTTTTCCTTTTTTTATTGTCTACACACTTTCATTTTGTTTTTATCTTTTGTCAGTTTTTTTAAGTATGTTTTATTGATTATGCTATTATAGTTTCCCAATTTTTTTCCTTTAGCTCCCTTCCGCCTGGCATCCCCCTCCAGCAATTTCCCCTTAGTTTATGTACGTGCATCATGCATATAAGTTCTTTGGCTTCTCCATTTCCTTTACTGTTCTTAACATCCCCCTGTCTATTTTGTACCTACCAATTGTGCTTCTTAATCCCTGTACCTCTTCCCTCATTTTCCCACTCGCCCCTCCACACTGACAACCCTCCATATGGTCTCCATATCCATGACTCTGCTCCTGTCCTAGCCATTTGCTTAGTTTGTTTCTGCTTTTTGGATTCAGTTGTTGATAGTTGTGAGTTTGCTGTCATTTTACTGTTCATAGTTTTGATCTCCTTTTTCTCAAATAAGTTCCTTTAACATTTCATATAAGGGCTTGGTGATGAAGAACTCCTTCAGCCTTACCTTGTCTGGGAAGTACTTTATCTGCCCTTCCATTCTAAATGATAACTTTGCTGGATAGAGTAATCTTGGTGGTAGGTGTTTGCTTTTCATCACTTTGAATACTTCTTGCCAGTATCTTCTTAACTGAAAAGTTTCTTTTGAGAAATCAGCTTATAGTCTTATGGAAACTCCTTTGTACATAACTTTCTGCTTTTCTCTTGCTCCTTTTAAGATTCTCTCTTTATCTTTAACCCTTTAATCATGATCTTTAATCATTTTTATTATGATGTGTCTAGGTGTGGTCCTCTTTGGGTCCAACTTGTTAGGGACTCTCTGTGCTTCCTGGGCTTGTATGTATATTTCTTTCACCAAATTAAGAAAGTTTTCTTTCATTATTTTTTCAAGTAAGTTTTCAATTGCTTGTTCTTCATCTTCTCCTCTGGCATCCCTACAATTAAGATGTTGGCACTTTTGGAGATGTCCCAAAGTCTTCTTATTCTCTCTTTATTTTTTCGAATTATTGTTTCTTCATTTTGTACTGGGTGATTTTTTATTTCTTCCTTATGGTCCATTCATTGATTTGAACCCCGGCTTCCTTCCCTTCACTATTGGTTTCCTGTGGATTTTTCTTTATTTCACTTTGTGCAGCCTTCATTTTTCCCCTTATGCATTTGCTATACTCAATGAGATCTCTGAGCATTCTTATCACCAGAGTTTTGAACTCTACACGTAACAGGTTGGCTATTTCCATTTCACTTAGTTCTTTTCCTGGAGTTTTGATCTGTTCTCTCATCTGGGCCATATTTCTTTTCTCCTCAATTTGGCAGTCTCCCTGCGCTTGCCCCTGTGTATTAGGTAGTACTGCCTTGACTCTCTGGGCACACCTGTTACATTGTAAGGGGCAGAGCCTTAGGTATTCGTCAGTACAAGGCAACCAGTTTCACTGCTTTGGGGCTCTATATGTGGGGGAGGGGTCAGCGAGAGAACAATGCTGCTTGGTTGGCACTCACTTCACTCACTTTCTGCATGTGACTGGTGCATCTCTAGCTGCTGTCCTGGTGGTGGTTCCTAGAGCGGGTGGGTTTGCATTCATTATAGGATAATGGGGACCCTCTAATAAACAGACTCTCCTGAGAGGTGGGTAGTTTCTTCTGCTGCCCCAACCCCCACTGGTTTTTACAGGCAGAAGCTGTGAGGCTTCATTTTCCTGGTGCTGGAACCCTGGGCTGCGCAGTCTGACCTGTGGCTGGGATTGCTCCCTCAGGTGCCCCGCTCAGCTTTTATCTGCCACACATGAATGTGGGACTGCCAATTCCACCATCACACAGTGTTCTCTCTGTCCCCGCTCCATGTCTCTTCCCCTCCTGCCTGTCTGGATAAATGAGTCTTCTTTAAATTCTTGGTTGTCATAGTTCCATTCAATTCAATTTTCTGGCAGTTATGGCTATGTTTTGAGATTAGTTGTGACCCTTCTATGGTTGTGCAAGGAGGTGAAGCATGTCTACCTATGCCTCCATCTTGGTTGGAATCCTCTTTTTTCTTTTTACTTAAAAAATGTGGCTTTTAGAAAATTTAAAGTTGCTTATGTGGGTTTGACTTAGGCTTGTATTGTATTTATATTGAATGATGCAGGCCTAGAACCATGGCCAGCACATAGTAGGCACTTAAATAGGAGTTGACTATGAGAGTGAATGTATTTGTGGCCAAATAGGTACATTTTTGTGCATAAGCAAGCTGTTCTGTTTGCCAGACTGCAGGAGTATGGGAGTGAGGCTGTTGCAGAGCAGTTCACATAACTAAATAATCATAATTAGTATCTGTTATTATGCTGATAGTAGCAGCTACAGTTTGTTGAGCACTTAATGCATGCCAGAAACTGCCTCAGCACTTTACCCACATACATCGCCTCCAGTCAGTCCTACAAGGTATCATCATTGCGCCCTCCACAGAGCAGCTGCTACCCAAGGTCACCCTGCTGGTGAGTGGAGAGCTGGGGCTTGCACAAGGGTTGCCCAAGCCTCCCCACCCCAGGGGCCAGGCCCCATGTGCCTTCCTGTCATGTGGCACTGCCTGGAACAGACAATGAGCAGGGACTTCTTGAGCCAACTAAGAGCCCCTGTGAGGCAGCCAGTCTTTGCCCAGAAGGGTCCAGGAAGAGAATTAAATAATACCTAATCTTTGATCAACTCTAGTTCACCCATCCAGATCCAGCTGCCAGCCCTCTCAGATTCAAGGGCTAGGAAACTGGTCCTGGCCAGGGTCGTCATTCTTGTTCAAGACAGTTGTAGTGGATGGCGCTGGGCCCAGCCTGACCCTCAAGAGGGCCCTGCTGGTGTTCCTGAAGCTGCAGCAGCCACAGCTATCATCAGGGTGTGGTCTCTCCCCTCCTGTCTGTGGCTGCAGGCTTGAGCCCACCCAAGACAGCATGTCTGGGGTTCAGATCTGCTTGAGCAGTGTCCCCTGTAGCATCTAACGTGAGACCTCCGTGGGGGAGGCCTTTTTGTAAGACCCATGGGTCAGAACCTATTGGAATGAGGCAGAGGTTTGCAATGTGTGGACAGAAAATTCTGCTACCTCCAGTTTTTAAATTGTGGGTTTGAACTTGAGGAAACTGCTTGGGTCTGGTCAGAGACAGCTGAATGAAGAAGACAAGAAAGACCTGTCTCCCTTGGCACCACCTGGGCCTCTGATGTTGGATGGAATAAAGACATCACTGTCTAGGGGACCTCTGAGCCCCCAACCCTAGGTGTGAGCCAATGGGTCGAACACACACTGCATAGTCCAGAGCAGTGGTTCCCAAAGTCTGGCTCCAGACAAGCTGCAGCAGCACCACCTGGGGGCTTGTTACAAAGGCTAACCCTTAGGTCTCACCCCTGGCCTCCTGAGTCAGAAACTCTGAGTTTGAACAGTCCCCCAGGAGACTCTGCACCATACTGAAGTTTGAGAACCATAGCCTACAACCTTACTACTTAAAGTACCAGGCCCTCCAAATCAGCATCATCTAGTCGCTTGTTAGAGACAAAACATGCAGGCCCACTTGACCTGCTGAATTGCAACCCCCAGGGCCACATGTGCATGTTAAAATTTGAAATGTGCTGGGCTAGATTTCCTTACTGTTAAATGAGGGCATTCAAACCCAAATGCTTTCAGGGGCCAAGCATGTAATATTAAAAAATGAAGTCACATTAGATCCAGTGGATTATTGCCACTTGGAAATGGGGTGTCTCAAGAGTATCTGAACCCAGAGACCATAGTGAAATTTCCCTACTGCATGGGTCACACAGAATAAGGCCCATGAGGGCCAGCCAGCAACCCTGCCCACAGGACTTGGGGCAAAAAAAGGGCTTAAACTCTGGGCAAGCTTTCTGAGCTTGGTTCAGCCCTCCCAGGTGTGGCAGAAGGCAAACAGTAGGGACTGGAACAGAGGTTCCCAAACTCAGCTGTGTAGTGGATCTGATACCTGGCTCAACCCCCAGAGTCTGACTTACTTCCCGGTAGCCCTTGCCAGTGTGGCACAGTTGGTTGGAGCATCATCTCATTAACTGAAAAGTTGTGGGTTCAATTCCCATTCAGGGCACATGCCTAGGTTGCAGGTTCCATTCCCAGTTGGGGTGTGTATCATATCAATGTTTCTCTCTCTCTCTCTCCCACCCTCCCCCTCTAAGCGTATCTGTGGTTGAGAATGAAAAAAATGAAAAATAAATAAATAAAATTAACAACCTCTTTTAAAAAAGTTCCTGGTAATTCCAACATGCAGCAGTTTGCGAACTGCCTGCTAGAGCAGGGGTCAGCAAACTTTTTAGTGAAGGGCGAAGCAGCAATAGTTTAGGCTGTGTGGGTCACATGGTCTCCATGGCAGCTACATGCTGCCAGAGTAGTTTAAAGGCAGCCACAGGTGATATGAAATGATGGAGTGTGGCTATGCTTCCATAATACTTTACTTATGAATACTGAAATTTGAACTTCGTGTTATTTTCATGTGTCATGGAATATTATTTTTCTCTTGCTTTTTTTTACCAACCATGGAAAAACCACTCTTAGCTCACAGGCTGCGTGAAAACAGGTGGTGGACTGAACTTGGCCTTGGGGCTACAGGTTGCTGACCTCTAGTCTAGAGGAATGAATCGAGGGCATGGAAACCTGGACTGCAGACCTTTTCCTCCCCGGCATTTGTGCACACAATCTCCCCCACATAATCTTCGAAACTTTAATAGTGCCTGATTATGAAAAAGTTATGTTGACAAATCCTGATCAAGCACAGGCGTGATCTGGCTCTGGGCCAAAGACTTAAGATTGGGCCCCAAATCCTTCATGGCCCTGGCAGGGTTTCAGGGAGCTGCCTTCCAATGGGCCAGTCAGAGCCCCACCTTTCTGGCTTGTGATATCATTGACCCTTAACTTGTAGGGACCATTTAACTACTCGGTGGACACTATGCTTAGATCTTTACCCATGTCACTTTGTTTCCTTCTTATGGTAGTTCTACCTGAGAGAGAGGAATGGGGTATATCCATGCCCATTATTATATACCCATTTTTTAGGTGAGGAAACTGGGGCACAGAGAGGTCAAGTGATTTTCCCATAGTCGCACAGTGAGGATATTAGAGCAGAATTGAACCCACATCTGTCTGACTCCAGAGCCTACTCCTATAACCACTCTGCTACATTATCTCTCAATAATCTGCCAAGGACGATCAGTAATCCATCACCGTCACCAGTCACTGCAATGCCCAAGCACAATCTTCTGAAGAACAAGCCTTGGGCAGCAAGGCCCTCTGTGTCGTGACTGGCATCCAGATGTTGCTCAGTCTTCTCTGCCTTGAATGCAGCCAGATCTGGGTTACCCAAGATTGATTCTGTACTGTCTCCAGGAATAAGGAAGCTCATAGAGCTGCCCCACACAGCTGTGCACCGCACAACTTTAGCGGGGCATCATTCACAATGTATTCTGCGTGAATGACACCCCTGGAATGTGGAGCACACAACCCACACAGTTAGTTGTTCGTGGCAGCCCTGGAGGCTGAAAGTGAGATGCTCAGAGTTGACTGTCATAGGATGGACCTTAGTGCCCACCATTACTGCAATTCAGCAACCTATTATCAAAAAGGGAGAAGGACCCAGAAGGAAATGGTACCATGAATAGTGGGGGTCTGGGCTGGCAGCTTTGGAGAACTCTTTGGGTCAGGAGCAGGGAGTGGCTGGCTCTTGCTGGAACCTCCTCCATACAGCATGGAAAAAGATCCTGCTCTCCCAGACTGGATGGATTGCAGCTCCAGCTCTAACTTCTTAGCCTTGTTCCAGGCAAGAGCTGTCTTTCTCATCCCTCCACAACCTGGCTTTTTAGGGGGGAAAATGGGCCCTTGAGTGGTTTCTTCAGTCCTACCACTAAGCTGCCCTGTGCTTGCCCTCCATGCTATTTTCACAGTGGCTGGGCAGGACCTTCCCCTCAACTTTCAGAGCTCCTGGGAGCTCCCAATCAAATGCCACAAGCTCTCCCCTTAACTGCTGCTCCCCTTGCCAGAGTGTTCTCCTGTATTTGTTCGCTTTTATGATTTGAGCCAGGCCCAGCACTTTACATACATCAGCTCGTGTGACCTTCATGACCCTATGAGGCAGGAACTGTAATCAGTCCCATTTTACAGACAAGGACTCTGAAGCTCAGAGAGGTTAGGTCACTTGCCTGAAGTCGCACAGCTAGAAAGTGTCAAAACCAAGAATCAAATATGCAGCTTTCAGACTTTAGAGCCAAACTCTTAATCTTTCTAGAGGATGGATGTGTCATGTCGTCTGGGTCTGTTTTCCCATCTGCAGGTTGGAGCTTGGGTCTGGGAAGTCATGTGGGTGTCCATGATATTGCTGCTGGTGATGATGGGGATGACAGTGATGATGATGGTGTATGGTGAGGGTGATAATAGTGATGATGGTGATGATAATGATGATTAGGGTGATGACAGTGATGATGATGAGAATGATCATTCCAATCATGTTCCTACTTGATAGGGTTATTGTGCAGATTAAGTGAGATGACAGGCAAAACACAGCTCCCCATGCCTTTTTCTATTCATGTTGGCTCAGCTGGGCTCCCTGTGCCCTAAACCTCCAGAGTGGAGTCCACTATATTGGAGTTTATTACATAAACTTTCCTCCCTTCGTTTCTGGGCCTTTTGGCTAAGATCAAGTGTACATAAACCTTTCTCCTTAAACACCAGGTGAAAGGTGTGAATCAGAGACAAGGAAGGGAAAGAGGGTGACGTTTTTCTCCCTTGATTCCTCCTGCTTCCTGCCAGCCTCTGAAATCCAGCTTGGCTGTTCTGGGCCTTGGGCTTAGGCCCTGTGGATGGCCACCTCCCAGGTTCCCAGGGAGATTTGGAGGCTGACAATCTGGTGTCCAGAAAGGAGAGGGGCTGCTGCCCACAGCCACATGCAAACTGGCCTCTGGCCTGGTTTCGCTGGTGGGGGAGATGAGGTTCTTCACCCACACAGTGACTCAGGGCAGATCTTGAGGAATTCAACAGCTGAAACTTTATCTGTGGTTGCACGTGAACCAAGGCCTTCAAGAGCCCTGTCATGGAGTAAAACTTTCCACTCTTCTCTACAGTCACCTTTCAGATGACACCTGGCAGTTGAGAGGCATGGTCAGCAGAGTAGGCTCGTGGTCATACTGCTTGGGTTAGAATCCCAGCCCAACCATTTGCTAGCTCTGTATGACCTCAGCAAGTTACTTAACCTCTCTGAGCCTGTTTCTTTATCTGTGAAATGCCGATAATTGTACAGCTCTTTCACTGGACTGTTGGAGGGACACCATGAGATCACTCAGTGAGAGAGCTGTTTCTCTGTGTGTCACCTGGGGATAATGTTTGTACCCAACCTTCATGATTGCAGAAAGAATCCCATAACATGACACACATGTAGAGAAGAAAGCCACATGGGCCTCATCAGCATTTATTTGATGAACCTTATCAGGAGTTGAAAGAGAAATCGAGGCTGTTCATTGTGTATAAGCAAACAAAACAACATGCAATGACCACATGTCCTTGAAGGAATGAGATGTGGCTGTGAGAGGTCTTCAGAGAGGGAAAAGGAGCTGTTTAGCCAACTAGATAAGATTCAATAGGAACACAGCTCACCCAACTCAGGCCTGGTGCAATTGGTAGGTCCCAGTGGGAATTCAGGAGTCGGAATGGGGATGGAGAGTGGGTCTCACGGTAGGGTGCCAGAGTCTCCCAGGGGCTGAGAGATGTGGCATTCACCCATCCAGCCATTCACTTGTCCTCTCTCCACTTGACACACACACAAATATTCATTGAGCATTACAGGGAGCTGGGGCTGCAGAGTGAAGCAGTGAACAAAACAGAAAAAAACCAAAAAACCCTTGTTCTCTAGGAATTTAAATTCTTGTGAACAAGTGTTGCAGTATTCAGGAAACAATCCCTAAATAATCCCTGATGGTGGGAAATGACCACCTCCCAACCCCTACCAGGCTTTCCCTTCTGTGCTTAATGCACCCACCAGCACCCCTTGGTCAGGGTATCACCTGTCCTCTGGTGTTGGACAGGCTCTATTCCAACAGCCAGCAAATTGCAAACCCAGTCTGCTCTCCACTTGACACACACACCCAGGCCATGATCGTCATTTTAAAACTTACTCTGAATTCTACAGGTGAAGATGTTTTTGTCTTTCAGCCCCAGGCCTCTCCTCCCATCACCCCACCCTCAATCCTTTCTCTTAGCAGGGCAAGAACAAAGCAGTATTTCTGGAGTTAATCAGAGTGGTGGGAAGGGTGGGACCTGCAGTCACTGAGCTCAGGTGGTGTGCCATGAGTTTGCTGACACCGCACCAGGCACTCCAGGGAGGTACAATCATTGTCCCAGTCCGCAGGCCACGACTGGGGCTCAGAGGTTCAGGTTCTTGCACCCAACTCTAGCCTGTCTGACTCCCAAACTCTTTAAAAAATTGTTTTATTTATTTGCTTATTTTTAGAGAGGGGAAGGGAGGGAGAAAGAGAAGAAGAGAAACAGTGAGAGAAACATCGATTGGTTGCCTCTTACACGCCCTCAACTGGGGACCTGGCCTGCAACCCAGGCATGTGCCCTGACCGGAAATCAAACCAGTGACCCTTCGTTCTGCAGGCTGGCCACTCAGTCCACTGAGCCACTCCAGCCAGGGCACCAAACTCTTAATTGTTAACAGAAACTGCCTGTCTGAGGAAAATTATGGAATCTGGGAGGATTTGAATCCTAACCTTGACAGCAATGCTTTGAGGGACCCACTGGCCCAGTAAATGGCCTCTTCTTCCATTAGGGAGCACCGACCCTGTGCCAGGTACACTTCTAAACATTTTGCATCCCCCCAATGTCTAAAACAGTTCTTCAAAGGAGCCCTCAAGTCCACAGCCTCAGACCCTGAAGGTTCTCTGGGACCTCTCTCACTGACCAAACTCCCCAAATCCAAATTCTTTTCATTCCCTTGCAAACCACTGAGAAAGGACAAAGGTGATCTCTTCTAAGTTGAGGGTGGTGCCTCTCAACCAGGAAAATCAACAAACTTCACACAGACAGAGGGCATAAGATCCACAGTGGAATTTCAGGAATCAGCTTGTGGTGGTGGGGGAGCTCATTTTGGGAGGTGGTTGCCCAGCCTCTGCTTAAGGTCCTTAATGGAGCCAGATCAAATGTAACTCCTGAAGGGGGGTGTACCTGGCTTCCTGGATCTTAGTTCTCCTTCAAGACCTTGGCTTGGGAGTGAGCTTCCCAGAACATCAGGAGGAAGCAAGGCTGCCTCCATTGTCCTGGAGGTCTGCAAGTCACTGGCCCATGATCCCCAGCCTCCAAATCCTCAGTTAGAGAGGCACAGGGGAGGAGGAGTAAGTGGGGGCTTAATTCACGTTCTGTTGTTGTAAATGTGTGACCTCCTGGGCAAGTCCCTGATCCCCTCACGGCCTTAATCTCTTACTGCCCCCCCTTCAGCTGGGCAACCCTTATCTTACTTCAGTCTCCCCAAGCTACCTGTCAGTAAACCCGCCCCAGGGAACTCCTCCAGGTTCAGCTTGGCCCCATGACTATGTCTTGGCTAGAACACTGTTTCCTTACTATAAAAAATGAATTCCTTTAAAAAAAACAAAACAAAATTGCTAAGACTTTCAGGCTTATTTCAAGTTAATTTAATAAACATTTATTTAGGACTTACTGTGTGCTAGGTACTGTTCTAAGTACTTGACACATTTACTTCTTATAACACCCTAATGAGGTGAGAGTTTGTGTCATCTGGAGTTTACAAATGAAAAACAAAAACAAAAACAGACACACAGAGAGGTTAAGTAATTTGCCTGAGGTCACACAGCTAGTAAGTGACAAAGCCAGGATTCAAGTTACTCTGTAGGTTAGCAGGCCTCAGGTTAAGAATTGCTGCCCCTTTTGTGTATTTCCAACAGCCAAGAAAATTTTGTCTAACACTACATTTTGTAATTTACATTTGGAAACACATAATTTTTAAAAATTTATTTTTTGTTTTTCTATTACAGTTGTCCCACTTTTTCCCCCATTGCTCCTTGTCCCAGCCCACCCCTTCTCCACAGTCAATTCCCACCCTGCTGTCTATGTCCATGGGTCCTTTATAGAAACAGATAATTTTTAAATTTTGCAAATACAAAGTGATATGAAAATATAGACGATGCTTTTACAACCCCCTTAGACACTCATTGCATCTTAATCTGCTGGTCTTAATATTCGGTCCAGTGACTGTTCTAGCCTCCCTGCTATCCTAATCCTGACCTATAATAATCCCAGCAACATATGGATAAAGTTGCTTAACCCTTGTAGGACTCCTGTGAGCCAGGCTCTCTGACAGCCCTGTTTGCTGGTGGGAAGACTGTGGCTTAGAGAAGTACGCACAGCTAAGCAATGGCAGAACTAGGGGCTAGAACACAAACAATCTGGTATCAAAGCTCCTATTTTTTTTTGTCATTCCTAAATGTTTTCATTGTGGCAAAAGATACAACATAAAATTTACCATTTAAACCATTTGTAAGTGTACTTTTCAGTGAATTAAATACATTTACATTGTTGTGCAACCATCACCATCATCCATCTCCAAAACTTTTTCATCTTCCCAAACAGAATGAAAAGCTATACACATTAAATACAAACTCCTAATTGTCCCCTACCCTAGCCGCTGGTAACCTCTATTCTACTTTATGTTTCTCTGAAATTTGCCTAGTCTAGGTCCCTCATTTAAGTGGAATCATACAATGTTTTTAAATTTGTGATCAAAGTACTCCCTTTTTAAAAAACTTACTTTATATTTTATTTGAAAACATAATATGTAATTTGCACAGTGGTCAAGGGGGGCAGATTAGCCTTATTTCTAAATTTATGCTTGTTTTGAATAAGGTGGAAGAAGATGTGTGTGATATAATTACAATATAAGGAACATATGGATGAAAACTATCTAAAGAATACCAAATTCTGGCAATAAAAAGTCATCCTTCTTCTCACTTAATATCATTAACTTCCCTCCCCAAAGTCAACCACTCTCACCAGCTTCCAGGGTGACTTTAATGTGCATATACAAATATATGTATTATATATGCCTATCTAGCCTTTTTCAAAACACACACAGACACATAGCATAATACTAAACACTGTTCAATACCTTGTATTTTTGCTTTAACAGTACATCTGGGATATGTACTTTCATAAAGAGCTTCTGCTTTCTTTTCTTTTTTAAAAAAAGATTTTATTTATTTTCTTTTTAGAGGGAGGGGATAAAGAGAGGGAGAGAAACATTGATGTGAGAGACACATTGATCGGTTGCCTCTCCTAGGGGAGGGGTGGGGACATGAACTAGCAGGGTGGAGGGGGAACACAAGCCTGCAACCCAGGAATGTGCCCTGACCTTTCACTTTGCAGGATGATGCCCAATCAACTGAGCCACATCAGTTAGGGCAAGAGCTACCAATTCCTTTTACTCATTAGGCTGCATTGCCTCCTCACTCCTGATCAATGCTTTGAAGGGGCTGAGGCTCCTTCTCCATAGAAGGTCCTCTGGCATGTCGTAACTCTCCTCAACCTGGACTTAGCTCCTTATCACTTGACCTGGGACCTCCTAATGGTCCTCAGTGCAGAGTAATGGGATCGATCATTCCCACTGCCCAGGACTTGCCTGGACACAAATTCTCATGGGAATCAAGGGGGGAAGAGCCTGCCCACACAGGCCCCCAGGCATAGAGAGCATCCAATAACAAGCTTTTTATGAGGGTGACAAGTCCTCAGCTACCTGGGATGTCCTTCATCCAGAAACAGTTCCTCTGAAAATGAAATCTTGCCCCAGGCCCTCAAGGCAGGCAAACTAGAGGCCGCAAGACTAGGAAGGAGAACAGCTTCTAAAGAATGAAAACCCTGGTCCTCCAAGAGACCCTCTGCGACTTTCCTACCTGTAAAGAAATGCTTCTGTCCAGCCTCCAGAGCAGAGCGTCATGGGTCTTGTCTTAGGATGTCCCTTCCATCTTTGGTCTTTGCTGAGGACAAAATTCTCACGATCAACCCACCCTTCCAGGGGGGTGGCTGCAGCTGGCTGCAGGCGATCTCATTTGAAGAAAGTCCTCTAGGCAGTGATTCCAAAATTTTAGCAAGCCTGAGAACCACCTGGACGGCTGGTTAAAGGACAGGTTGCTGCCCCCGCCCCCGAAACTTCTGACTTAGTAGGTCTAGGGTGGGTAAGAGAATCTGCGTTTCTAACAAGCTCCAGGTGATGCTAAGGCTGCTGAACCAGGGGCCAGACTTAGAGACCCTCTGGCCCAGGTCACTCACTCTCTGCGCCCCTCTTCCCTGTCTGAGGTTGAGCAGTGGTGTGAGTTAGGCTGAGAGGCCACATTCCAGTCAAGACAACAACAGCAACCGCTAGGTGCCAGGGACTGTGCTAATGGCTGTGTGCTTATTCTCTCAACTAATCCTCACAACAAACCTCTGCAGCAGGTGTTACTAGTCCTGTCTCCAATGTACAATGAGAAAACTGAGGTTCAAAGAGGGAGGCCAGGCTTTAGAATCAGGCAGATCTGGGGTCTGACCCCGGCTTTGCCACTGACCCACTGTGTGAGCTCTTAGGAAGTGTCCTACTCATAATGGGGGAATCACAAAACCTGATTCCCAGGGGGCATATGAGGACTACAGGGGTGGTGATTATAACAGCAACTGCACAGAACAGTTACACAGGAAATGTGTATCCCTTTTCCTGCCACAAGCCCAATTATGATCCCTTCTGTCTCACCAGACTCATCTTCCACTTCTCCCTACATGTTGAGATACCTCACCTCAAAGCTGCTTTGGACTACTTGTCACTTCCTAAACACACTTCACTTGGTCATGCCTCCAGGACTTTGTAAAGCTTGTTATCTCTGTGTGTCTTTTTCACTCTACTGCTCCAGAGAAACTCCTATTCATTCTCCAAAACCCATTTTAGAAGTTCCCTCCTCTTTGTATCTTTCCTTGATATGTCAACCTCTTCCTGTCCTTGGAAAGAAAAAAATATCTAAGATTGAAGCCTCTTATTTGAAGAAGGAGCTCAAAGGGTTACTTTCCCTCTCTCCCTTCTTTCTTCCTTGTATTTCCACAGTATTTTATATGGAGTACAATTTGGGGTACAAATTACCAGGCAGCTAATACCACCAATGTCAGCATCAGCATCAACACTAAGATAGTGTTGACCATGCACCAGGTGCTGCTCTAAGAGTTGTTGAATCATTTTATGCCTAAAATAACCCTTAGAGACACGCTACTTATTACTCATACTTTACATATATAGAAATTAGTCACAAAAATGTTAAGTGATTTGCCTTAGACCACACAACTCATCCGTGTCAGAGCTGGGATGTAGAAGCTGGTTGTGGCGTTAATGCTGTTAACTTTGACATCAGGCTGCTCTTTAAGAATGGGGGGTGGGCCAGGTGGAGGCCACAGCAACCGAGAGAGGGCCTGCCCCATCCAAGGGGGAAGCCACGTGTTGAGCCCTGAGTTGTCAGCTTTTCCGATTCTCTTTTCCCAAGAGGATCCAGAAATACAGTTTTATGTGACATCTACCACTTTTTAAAATCTTGGGAGTAGGCTAAAGTTTTAAAAGAAACATGGTACTCATAAAAGCTGCCCACAGGTCTCCTTTGTGACTTCTACTATTTCCTGTATTTCAAAGATGGGACCTAGTCTGACTTCATTTCTGCAGCTTAGGTCAGGGGTAGACACACAGCAGGCCCTTTGTAGGTGCCCTGATGCTTTTGGACTCAATTTAGAGCTAAGCTTGGCTCTCAACAGGCAAAATCCTCACCCTCAGTTCCACTCAGCACTCAGGATTCTAGGTCCCAAATGGTGGTTCTGAGCATTACTCCACCTTGGGGCCATCTCTGGGTCTGCCCTGTCCAGGACAAGACTTCCTGCTCACCGGGTGCTGACAATGCTCTAAATGCTGTGTTTCATTATCTCACTGACCCACTCAATAGTTTGGGGAGGTTGCCACTGTCATCATCCCCGTGTTACAGATGAGAAAACTGTGGCTCAGGCAGGGGAAGGGAATTGCCCCTAGGAAGTGGAGAGTGATTCCAGCTTTTCTCCTACTGGCTGTTATCAGGCATTCCAACAAATGTTTGATGGTCCTGGCACACACTCCAGGCAAGCAGACTCTCCTGACACAGCCTGGACCTGAGAAGTCTGTAATATACCAACGGGACCCTGGATACTCCTGTGTGTGAGCCATGCTTCCTAACTCCTCGGTCTCCTCTTGGAGGGTGGGGATAACATGGGGAGCATCTAGAGAGAAAGCCAGGATGCGATTGCTTATGGGAACTCTGCTCACTGGGGTCTGGACAGACTGAGCTTATGGCCTGGCTGTCTCAGGCCTTTGGGCTCAGCAGGGATCACAGTTAGAGATGGTATTGTGTTTGTCCTTGTCCATGGCCAGACAGCATAGAGGCATGTGTATGTGCACCTGTGCATGTGTGTGTTTAGTGGACACAGGTATGAACATGTACATGTGTTTGTGTGTAGGTCTGGGTGCACATGTGTGCATGTGTATATGCATGTATACATACATATCTGTGTGCAATTCAGATGAGATTTTTCCCCCAAATTCAGATCTTGTGATGTTAGTTTAGGACAAAAAGCAAAGAACTCTTACTTAACGCAGAGGCATCAATTACACAAGAAGGCTGAAATAAAAACCAGTCCCCCCATTTTTAGACCTTAGAGTGCATCAGGAGGCACAGCCAGGGTGGAAACCTATGCAGCAGTTAAAATAAACAAGCTAGATTTATACACAGCAATGTAGATAACTCTAAAGGAAATGATAACTGGGGGAAGGGAAAGCCAAGTGGCCAAATAATATGGATGGATTAGGTCATTTCTGCCCACAACATTACTATACAATTCACATGCTTTCTGTGGAAGTAGGAAAGGTCTAGAAGGAACAAATTATGGAGGTGGTTACCTTTGGAGGGCAGGGAGGGCAGGGGTTGGAAGGTGATAAACAAAGGAGCATGGATTGATCCACATGTTCCTCATGGGATTACAGTCGGTAGGTAGGAAGGTTGGGTCACTTCTGGATGTCATGTTGTTAGGGCCACAGGGATGCCTATGCCCGGGGGAGCCTTCACACAGCCCTCTCACCCTGAGGGTCGCCTGGTGGAGACGGGGTGGGCCTACTGTTGTGTTTCTTATGGATGGGAGAAGCTCTGCTGGCCCCTACCTAAACCTCTCCATGCTTCAGTTCCCCCGCCCTGCCCAGTAGCTACAAGGGGAAGGTCCCTGCTTCATGCTGCTGCTCCCTGTTTCCAACCCCACCCCCCAATCCCAGCATGCCAAAGGAAAATATGACATTCTCTGGACATATCTATCCCCTCTGGGGGGTAGACAGGAAGGGGTTTGGATCCGGCCTCCTCTCCAGCTCTCCTAAGTGGGGCGCTCAGAGAACACATCCGCATCTCCCCTGAAGGAGGCTCACAGGTAGGCTCCGGCGCCCGACTCCGTGGGTTAAAGCTGGGGTCCGGGGATGCTTGTCCACCCTCTGACCCTCAGTGCTCCCTTCAGTGCAGTGGCCAAGGCCACCCGCAGGAATGCTACGTGGTGAAGTCAATTCATTCCAACAAAATGCTGTGCTTCGCGTGTGGCCGTTGTCATCCTCCTGAAAGACGCGTGACCGTGCCCCTCCTCCCTCTCTGCCTCCCCAGACGCTCCTGGGACTCGCCGCTTCCCTTGCCCCACACTCCAGGGTCTCGTCTCCCCCCGCAGTACACCCCGGCACCCTGAGGCTGGGTCCCCGCAGTGCCCGAGCGCCCCCGGCTGAGAAACTGAGGCTGGGACAGCGGAGGGCGGTAGCCGCAGGTGCGCAGGGCCAGGGACCACTCCTGTGCTCGCCGGGAGTCGCTGTCATACCTGCTTCACTCGGCAGCTCACAGTGGCCAGGACGCGCAACCTGGAGACGGCGGCAGCGGCGAAGTGGTTGTGCAGTTAGAGCTGGAAGCTCGGCGACAGGGGAGGAGAGAGAGTAGGAGAAGGGGCGGGGAAGCCCGGGAGAGCCCGTGGGCGGAGCGTGGTGGTGTTCAAGGCCGGGCCTCCCTCACCGGCTTGGCTCCTCAGCCACAGCCCTAGGTCCCTCTTTCTTCCCTTCATCCCCACCAAACTTGGGTCGCACACGCTCAGTTACACGCACACCCAACACTCCGCGCTGTACTGGCAACGCACTCATCCCCACTCTCCTTCCCACATCACACCCACACGTGCCACAACTATGCGCGCAGGGGACCCCTCATCCGCGTCTCCCCCAGACACACCACCGCCCCCACAGTCCCCTGCCGCTCATTACATGCCACCTACAACACTCCAACTTACCTGGAGGTATACCTGAACACACTTACCTGTGCAACTGCGCACCCATCACATACACCCCCACCCCCCACCCCAGCACAGATTGTTCTTTGAGAGCTGGGGATCTTAGGAAAACGGGCTTCTACAGCTGATTTCTCCAGAAATGTCTCTGTGCCTCACTCCACCCCTAAGTTGGTTTACCTCTGCTTGCCCCATGACCTTCTCTCCCTCTGCTTCAGCCACCCCTCCAAGGTCACTTCCAGATCTCTGTCACCCCCTGAAAGCCCCACCTCTGCATTAGGAATTCAAACAGCTTACCTGGTGGTTGGCCTCTGGCTTCCTCCCAGCAACTCCCATACACTCAAGCTTTGGAACATTGCTGGGCCCTCCCCTTCCTTCAGTCTCACTTCCTTCTTCCCTCTCTTTTCTCCATCAGGTTAAGTTTCCAAGGACTATCATTTCAGTCCCTTTTCTGCCAATATCTGTAACACATGGGCTTTCATGTTCCACATGTACAGCAAACCCCAAATGTTAGCCTTCTCCATTCTGCCATTGAGAGATTGTTTCTTTTCACTTGTTGCTGTTTACAAATGACAACAAGTATACTGGCTTAATATGCACAAATTTGTTATCTTCCAGTTCTGGAGGGCAGAAGTCTGACACTACTAAAATCAAGAAATGGTAGGAAGGACTGTGTTCCTTCTGGAGGCTCTAGGAGAGAATATACTTCTTTGCCTTTTCCAGCTTCTAGATACCGCCCACATTCCTTGGCTTGTGGCCCCTTCTTTTATCTTAAGAGTGAGCAATATTGTGCCAAGTTTTTCTCACATGCCATCTCTCTGCTTCTCTCTCTTTTGCCTTGCTCTTCCACTTAAAAAGACCCTGAGCTTGCATTTGGCTTACCCAGATAACCCAGATAACCTCTCCATTTCTAGGTTAACTGATAACCAACCTTAGTTCTGTCTGCATGAAATCTTAATTCTCCTTTGCCATGTAACTTAACATATTACAGGTTTTGGGAAATGAGGACATAAACATGGTGTGTGTGGAGGGGTCATTATTCTGTCTACCACAGACACCGAGCCTGTGGAAGGCTGAGCCCTGCTGGAGAAAATTAGTCAACCAAGATTTTTTTGGTACTATAAATGTATGGATCACTACAAGTACAATAGAAAGAAGTTTATTATAGTTATTATTTTTAGTAGAGAAATAATAAAATATGGTTATTTGATGGAATACTATACAACACTGAACAAGAAACATATTCCATCTATGTATATGGATGTTCAAAGACTTCAAAATCATGACTGAAAAATGCGGGAGGTTGAAATAACAAGAGCAAACACTTAAAAAAGAAATCCCCACCCAAGGGCTTTTTTTTTTTTTTCATTGCTTTTAGAGAGAGAGGAAGGGTGAGAGAAAGGGAGAGAGAGAAACATCAAAGTGAGAGAGAAGCATCTATTGGTTGCCTCCCATACACAATTAGACTGGGGATTGTACACACCCAAACCAGGGATCGAACCTGCAACCTAGTTATGTGCTCTGACTGGGAATCAAATCCACAGCCTTTCAGTTATGGGATGATGCTCCACAACTGAGCCACACCAGCCAGGGCAGCAAACACTTTTATAATGTTTACTCTGTGCCACTGTTCGAGGCACTTACATTAGAATTCAAAACAACCTATAAGATAGGTACCAGCATTATCCCTATTTTATTGAAAAAACAAAACAAAACTGGGGCATAGAGAGATTGAGTAACTTTCCCAAGGTCACACATCTAGGAAGCATCAGAACCGAGATTTGAATCCAGGCAGCCGTAAGCCAGAAACTGTGCACTTAAGTGCAGCAGATGAATTTCTACAGCATGAATTATTAGAAGTAAAAATTTAAACCACATAAGGGATTTAATATACTGTAAAAAATTATAACTAAACATAGTGGAAGGACACACTCCTCACGCACAGGAGTCTGTGGACCACACTTTGAAAACCACTGTCCTAGTATATCCAGTGTGACCATATGAAATTTTGACATCAGGCTATTACTAACCCATAAAAATGGCAATTTAATATGGGTCTACCCAATGCATGCTATTTTGGAGGGTTTTCCTTTTGGTTCATGCACTATTTTCCTGGACAGGCCCTATTGTTGGACATTATCAGGGTGCATCTCCTCTGCGACTGGGTTGGTGTGAGCAGCTTTGTACAAATGACATGTCTTTCTTTGTGCTATGATTTCCAGTCTGGAGGTGCTGGGGTTTTGGGGATATATAGGAAGTACAGACTGATTGATGCCAGGCCATCATATTTTAAGATCTATGTATTTTAAAGAATTGTGAACAAGGAGAGACGTGTTGTCTCAGGGTTGGCTTGGCTTCTTACAGATTGAACTCACTTCTTTTAGTCTTTTGGTAGGAACTCTGGTCTGAAGAATGTAAGTGAGAGTGCACGTGGACTTTTGGCCAGGTGTTTAGAACTACGAATTATTTGGCCAAATTAAAACAAAAACCTTTTCCTAGATGAAAACACATGGGCTGTATTATGCATAGTTAGACAAATTTGTGTATGGATAGATTCATGCCTGATTCGGGAGGTCTCTCAGTGCCAACAATAAGTGGATATTTATATGCCTTTGTAAAAGAACAGTCCTGCCTTCTTTAATCAGGTTAGTGCAGTTTTAGGAGATGCTGAGATATGGAAGGGGATCCAAGAGCCAAAAGGAAGGGAAGCAAGCCCCGGTGATCAATGGGGTGTTGGAGACTGCACTTCATAGCCATTATTTCAATAATACTTTGCATAAAAGATAAGGTGAATATTCTTTTCTTTTTTATAAGGAGAGGGGCACTGAACATCTATTCATTCTACTTCAGGTAACTGCACCTGATTTAGTTCTGAAGTCTCCACTCCTTTCTTACACCTAGTCCATATATTGATCCTGGGATGTTGATTTCATTTACCATTACCCAATGTTCGGGGTTGATATCACCCTGGCCTAGAAATCAGCACATTATATTACTGTCAGGATATTGGTTCAAGGGAAGGAACATGACCCAAGTCAAGCTAACCATAGTCAGTGAAACCGTACAGGGTTGTTTTCTCAGGACGTTTTCTTTAAGCTCTTTAGAAGTCCCACCTGCTTTGGAGCTGTTTGGGAGTGGAGCTGCAGCTGGGAAGAGGATGTATGAAGATGGATCCCATCCAGAAAGATGACAGAGAGAAACTATGTCCTGGTTTCATCATTTGACCTACATCAAGCCATACCTGAAACCAGCCCTACCCCTGGACATTTTGGGTGCACGAGACTATCAATTATTTTTTTGCTAAGCTATCTTGGGTTGGGGTTTCTGTTGCTTGCAACCAAAAGACACTTAAGAGATCCTGGCAAAAATTTTATCCAAACTACCAAAAAGACACTCAGCGAGATGGTTAATACATTGATTATAGAATCTTGACAGTCTGGAATGTCAGGTTCCAAACTGATAAGATAAAATACAACCAGCACAGATATTAAGTCCTACAGTTAGGCTCAGACTGATAACTGTGGTACTTAAGTACAGAAAGGGAAGCCCTGTCTTGGGACCTGTGCCCACCCTGAGATAAGGACTCTCATCGGAGTGCAGTGCCATCTGCAGGTCTGGAGGCCCTGGGACACTGGGTCTCTGGCTTGTTGGCAGAATCCTTTATCTGGGCCAAAAGTGCGACCTTGGATCTTCAGTCTCAGCACCCTAGGCTTAGGTGCTACCCTGCCACAGCATACTGGCTAACTCCATACACGTCCTTTTGTTATTCCTCTTTCTCTCCCCAATATTCCCCAGAACCTTTGCTGCTCCCTCCCTACCCTCATTACTACAATGAATACTATTTGTCAGGCACCTGCTAACTCTCCTCCAAAATAAACTTATGAAGTAGGTTCTACTTTTGCTCTCATTTTACAGATAAAGAAACAGACTTGCAGATGTCAAGAAACATCCCCAAACTGTGACAAAGCCAGGGCTTTCTGGAACTGGAGTTCATGTTCTTAAAAATTTTGCTAAATCATAGAGTTATAAACTAGTCATCCTAGAGTAGGGTATGTGAAGGATGGGGGAGGGGGACACTTAGTTTTTAAAAGTGTTTTGTTGGGTCACGCGTTTTTTAAAAAAAATTTTGAACCAGTGTTTAAAAATGAGGAAATAATACCTAAAATCCAACTTCCTGATTGTCTGGAAAATAAGTAGTCAGAAGGTTTGGCCACACAGGACTTCCGTTCCTACTTGGCCTGAGCACCCTGGTTCCCCGTGATCCCCACTGCCAGATGCCCAGCGTAGGCACCCCCAACCTGCCGGCTAGTTTCTGCCCCATGGGCATGTCAGTGCAGGGCCTCTGCCGCCAGTGCTCCCTGGCCACCTCCTTTTGGCCTTCCCCACCACCTGGCCAGTCTGCCATGAAATCCTCTGGCCACTGCCAAGCCTGGTAGTTTTTGCCTTGTTCCCAGAAATCCAGCCACAGAGCCCAGACCCAACAGGGTGCATCCAAGGCGGCACTCAGACTCACGTGGGCACTCAGAGCACATACCTTCCTAGCTTTATCGCCCTACTGGTCCGGACAGAAACTTTTTTTTTTAATGTATTTTATTGATTATATTGTTACAACAGTTCCAATTTTCTCCCCTTTACTCCCCTCCACCCAGCATCTCCCTCCCCCAGCAATACCCCCCAAGTCCATACCCATGGTTCGTAAAAAATAACTATCTCTCCCTCTCAGATATTAACACCCTTTGTAATCTTGTAAAGGACAATGGGCGAAGGTCTCAAGCTCTTCTAGCTGCTTCAGCTGGACATGGGCATCGTCCTACCTACCCTTGGGTCCAGAACTCCCTAATAATAGTGGGAGTGTTGAGGGGAGGGTGGCCTTCCCACACGGGGAAGGATCGTGCAGACTCCAGGTCAGTTGGCTGTCCCCGGACAACAGCGTGCTTGGTTTAACAGGCTGACATCCTTGTTGTGTTCTGGGGGCAACAGATTTGGCGAAAAGGGTTAAAAGACATCATTCAATCCATAACTACTAGATGACAAAAGGCAGGGATTAATTTTTCAATGTTGCACATTAGGAGAAAAAAAAAAAAAGAAAGAAAAAAAGGGCTTCTTTGCAGGAAGGTGTGCTAGGCACATCTCACCTGTCCAAAACCCTTTTACCCATTATACTTAGTTTGGGCTGAGGGAAATAGTTTAGGTTTCCCCCCTCTCAGACCTCTGGGTCCTTTGTGTCCAAGCCATTAGGATAGAAAAGAGAAACCAATTTTAAAGTGAAGCCCACAGACCACCCCATTCTTCACCAACCCAGCCATTTAGTTCAGCCAAACCGTTGAGTCTTGGGAGGCAGCGCTGCAGAGAGGATTAAGTGAGGCTTATGCGTACAGACAATCACTCAGGTAATGCGGTCATAGGCTTATGTCCTTTGAAAACAGAAAACACATGTTAATTTATGTAACATAACCCACAAACAAGTGTCTAAATCTGTAAGACTGTCTTACTGGGAAGACATCCAGTTGCAAGGCACTTGACATTCTACTTGCCTGCAACTTGAATATCTTTGATGATATCACAGACATGGTTTAATTTTCAAGTGAAACCATATTTTAAATGAGGAGAAACTTTTAAGACGGTTAGCTGCACTACTTTATAGTCTACTGCTGATCATTGTGATTTTCCTTGAATAATGATTTTTCTCCCTAAGATTACCCTCCTTGTCTTTGAAGGGACTACATTAAGTCCATTTTTAATTTATCCTGTTCATTTGCATAAACATAACAAGAGCAGCAAATGATCACTTATGATCTTTAGTTCTGCTTTGCTGGAACTTACCCAAGGAACATTTAGGGTGACCCTCAGTCTGCTCTTCAGGGCACAGAAGCTGGGCCACATACCTGTCATTCATCCTTGCCTGTACACACCTATCCTTTCCAAGTCTTTCTGGTTTTTCATTGTGCCTTATGGTCCCTTCTAGCCATCTTTCAGGAAAACAACCTTCGTTCTTTCCCTGGAAAGATTGCTGTGGACCGCACAACCAACCATGGTACCAGGCTTTTTATTGGGCTTTTATTACCTTTGAAAGTCATTCCCAGTTCCTCAGGGCTTTTTGGTAACAACCTGAGCCAAGCATGTCTCCTTTAGGCTTGACATTCCAGTCAAAGCCTTGGTCAAAGAAAAGAAAAAAAAAAAAAAAAAAAGGGAACCTCTATTAACAACTGGTCTTATTAGTTCTATGAAAAGAAACTTCTGTCATTACTTACTTGTTTAAAATGCCAAACTCTGGAGGGATCAAATAGGGAGAAAAATATACAATGTGAAGGAAAATCTTTGTCCTAATATTCATTGAACTGGCATTTCCATTCTTCATATTTTCATTTTTCCCCCACTAAAAAAAATATTTTTTTTTTGTTTTTCCATTACAGTTGTCTCACTTTTTCCCCCCTCTTGCTTCCCTGCACCCTGCCCCTCCCTTCCCCCACATTCAGTCCCCACTCAGTGGCTCATGTCCGTGGGTCATTTATACATGTTTTTTGACTTGACCCTTCCCCTTCTTATCCCCTTCTCTCCCTCCCCCCTCCCCCCTTGTTACTGTTAGTCTACTTCTTGTTTACATAGCTCTGGTTCGGTTTTGCTCGTTTGTCTGTGGTGTTCATTTGTTTCCTGTAATAGGTGACAACATAAGGTATTTTTCTTTCGTTGCCTGGCTTATTTCGCTAAGCATAATTCTCTCTAGTTCCATCCATGTTGTCGCAAATGGCAGGAGTGCCTTCTTTCTTTCTGCTACATAGAACTCCATTGTGTAAATGTACCACAGTTTTTTGATCCACTCATCCAGAGATGGGCACTTAGGTTGTTTCCAGCACTTGGCTATTGTGAATAGTGCTGCTATGAACATTGGAGTGCATAGGTTCTTTTGAATTGGTGTTTCAGGATTCTTTTTTTTTTTTTTAATGTTTTTTATTGATTATATTGTTACAACAGTTCCAATTTTCTCCCCCTTGCTCCCCTCCACCCAGCACCCCCCTCCCCCAGCAATCACCCCCAAGTCCATACCCCTGGTTCGTAAAAATTAACTATCCCCCCCCCACTCAAATATTTGGACCCTTTGTAATCTTGTAAAGGACAATGGGCGAAGGTCTCAAGCTCCTCTAGCTGCTTCAAGCTGGGCATGGTCGTCGTCCTTCCTACCCTTGGGTCCAGAAAACCCTAATAAGAGCGGGGGTGTGGAGGGGAGGGTGGCCTTCCCACATGGGGAAGGATCGTGCGGACTCCAGGTCAGTTGGCTGTCTCCGGTCAACGGCGTGCTTGGTTTAACAGGCTGGTGTCCTTGTTGTGTTCTGGGGGCAACAGATTTGGCGAAAAGGGTTAAAAGACATCATTCAATCCATAACTACTAGATGACAAAAGGCAGGGATTAATTTTTCAATGTTCCATATTAGGGAAAAAAAAAAGGGGGGGGGGCTTCTTTGTAAGAAGGTGTGCTAGGCACATCTCATCTGTCCAAAACCCTTTTGCCCATTATACTTAGTTTGGGCTGAGGTAATATAATCTTAGCAATGGAATTGCTGGTTCAAAAGGCAGTTCCATTTTTAGTTTTTTGAGGAAATTCCAAACTGTTTTCCATAGTGGCTGCACCAGTCTGCATTCCCACCAGCAATGCACGAGGGTTCCTGTTTCTCTGCATCCTCGCCAGCACAAGTTGTTTGTTGATTTGTTGATGATGGCCATTCTGATCGGTGTGAGGTGGTATCTCATTATGATTTTTATTTGCATCTTTCTGATGGCTAATGATGTTGAGCATACTTTCATATGTCTATGGGCCTTCTGTATGTCCTCTTTGGAGAAGTGTTTGTTCAGGTCCTTTGCCCATCTTTTAATTGGATTGTCTGTCTTCTTGGTGTTGAGTTGTATGAGTTCTTTATATATTTTGGAGCTCAATCCCTTGTCTGAGATGTCATTGGCGAATATATTTTCCCATATGGTTGGTTTCCTTTTCATCTTGCTGATGTTTTCTTTAGCTGAGCAGAAACTTTTTAATTTGATGTAGTCCCATTTGTTTATTCTTTCCTTTATTTCCCTTGCCTTAGGAGATAATATCAGTGAAAATGTTGCTACGTGGGATATCTGAAATTTTCCTGCTTATTTTTTCCTCTAGGATTTTTATTGTATCATGGCTTACATTTAAGTCTTTGATCCATTTTGAGTTTATTCTGGTGTATGGTGTAAGTTGGTGGTCTAGTTTCATTTTTTTGCATGTCCCTGTCCTGTTCTCCCAGCACCATTTGTTGAAGAGGCTCTTTTCACTCCATTTGATGTTCTCTCCCCCTTTGTCAAATATTAGTTGACCATATGAACCTGGGTTTACTTCTGGGCTCTCTATTCTGTTCTATTGATCTATATGTCTGTTTTTATGCCAGTACCAGACTGTTTTGATTACCGTGGCCTTGTAGTATAGTTTGATATCAGGTATTGTGATTCCTCCTACTGTGTTCTTCCTCAAAATTGCTGTGGCTATTCGGGCTCTTTTTAGGTTCCATATAAATTTTTGAAGTATTTGTTCTAGGTCTGTGAAATATGCTGCTGGTATTTTAATAGGGATTTCATTAAATCTATAAATTGCTTTGGGTAGTATGGACATTTTAATGATGTTGATTCTTCCCATCCATGAGCATGGTATATGCTTTCATTTATTTCTATCTTCTTTAATTTCTTTCTTCAGTGTTATGTAGTTGTTATATACAACTCCGCCATTATTGCTTATGGGAAGAAAGAGCAGAAGAACGCTGACTGGTACAAGGCTCACTGGGAAGAAATGGAACCCATGATCGAGGCTAAGAGGAAGGCCCTACTGGCTTACAAGGCCACGCCCACTCCCAGTACACTTCAAGCTCTACGGGCTGCCAGGAACAAAGTCCAGAAGACCGCCCGCCACTGTGCCAACACCTATTGGCTAAACCTGTGCAGAAGCATCCAGGAAGCCGCCGATATAGGCAACGCACGAGGAATGTATGAGGGTATCAAGAAGGAAACAGGCCCAATCCCCTCCAAGATCGCCCCCCTTAAGTCCAAGGCAGGTGAGGTCATCACTGACCAGGAACAGCAAATGCGGCGGTGGACCGAGCACTACCTCGAGCTGTACGCAACGAGGAACACCGTAACAGACACTGCTCTTAACGCCATCCCAGACCTACCAGTCATGGAGGAGCCAGACACCCCACCTACTGCGGCAGAGCTCGGCAAAGCCATCGACCGCCTCGCTTGCGGGAAAGCACCAGGAAGCGACGGAATCCCTCCAGAAATCCTAAAGAGCGGGAAACCAGCCCTGCTACAGCCGCTCCACCATCTACTCTGTCTCTGCTGGAAGGAGGGTTACATCCCCCAGGATATGAGAGACGCCAACATTATCACCATGTACAAGAACAAAGGAGACCGCAGCGACTGCAACAACTACCGGGACATCTCTCTCCTCAGCGTCATCGGCAAAGTATTCGCCCGGGTCGCTCTTGCCCGCCTGCAGACCCTTGCTTCCCGCGTCTACCCAGAGTCCCAGTGTGGCTTCAGAGCTGGCCGATCAACAGTGGACATGATCTTCTCCCTATGCCAGCTGCAGGAGAAGTGTCATGAGCAGCATAAACCACTCTACCTCGCCTTTATCGACCTCACGAAGGCGTTTGATCTGGTCAGTCGAAGCGGACTCTTCAGCTTGCTACGGAAGATTGGCTGTCCACCACATCTGCTTGCTGTGGTCATGTCCTTTCATGACAACATGCACAACACGGTGTCCTACAATGGCGCAACCTCTGAGGCCTTCCCAGTCAGCAGCGGAGTAAAGCAGGGCTGCGTCCTCGCGCCCACGCTGTTCGGAATCTTCTTCTCCATGCTCCTCCAATACGCTTTTAAGGACTGCAGCGAGGGTGTCTTCATTCACACCAGATCCGATGGCAAGCTCTACAACCTGGCCCGTCTACGAGCCAAGACCAAAGTCAAAGAGGTGCTCATCCGTGAGATGCTCTTCGCCGACGATGCAGCCTTGACATCACACTCCGAAGAGGGACTCCAGCAGCTAGTCACTTGCCTTTCCCACGCATGCAAGGAGTTAGGACTAGCCATCAGCCTGACGAAGACGAACGTTATGGCTCAAGGCACGGGGACTCCCCCATGCATCACCATCGACGGATACACCCTGGAGGTTGTCAACGACTTCACTTACCTCGGGTCCACCATCTCGAGCTCTCTGTCAGTCGACTTGGAGGTCAACCGGAGAATCGCCAGGGCAGCCACAGTTATGGCCAAACTGAACCAGCGAGTGTGGAACAATTCCAGCCTCACTGAGAAAACCAGACTGCGCATCTACCAAGCCTGCGTACTCAGCACTCTCCTCTATGGCAGCGAGACGTGGACCACCTACGCAAGGCACGAAAGGAAACTCAACAGCTTCCACATGAGGTGCCTGCGACGCGTCCTGCATGTCGCCTGGCAGGATAAGGTCCCCAACACCGAGGTGCTGAAGTGAGCCAACATGAGCAGTTTGCATGCAGTTCTTAGTGAGAGATGCCTCAGATGGCTCGGCCATGTCAAAAGAATGGATGCAGGCCGTATTCCCAAAGACCTCCTCTACAGCGAGCTAGCAGAAGGCCAGAGGATGACAGGGCCCCCAAAACTGCGGTTCAAAGACATCTGCAAAAAGGACATGACACAATGCTCCATCAATCTCAACACATGGGAAGTTCAAGCAGACGACCGCCTAGCCTGGAGGCTCGCGGTCAGGCAAGGTACGTCACGTGCAGAGGCTGCGCGCAACGAGGAGGCGGTCCAGAAAAGATCGAGACGGAAGCAGCGTCAACAGCAGCAACAACAGCCATCTGCCTTCACCTGTAACAAGTGCGGCAGGGATTGTCACTCCCAAGTCGGACTGCACAGCCATTCTCGGCGGTGCAGATAGACTCTCAAGAAGCTACGCCATCCTCTCTCGAGACGGACGGCTGCCGATGATGATGATGACGATGATGTAGTTTTCTGAGTACAGGTCTTTTACCTCCTTGGTTAAGTTTATTCCTAGGTATTTTATTTTTCTTGTTGCTATGGTAAATTGAATTTTTCTTTCAGTTTCTATCTCTGAGTTTTTATTATTGCTGTATAAAAATGCCTTCGATTTCTTAATATTGACTTTGTATCCTGCTATTTTGCCGAATAGCAATTAGGTTGAGTAGTTTTTGTGTGGAGTCTATAGGGTTTTCTATGTACACTATCATGTCACCTGCAAATAATGACAGTTTTACTTCCTCTTTTCCAATTTGGATGCCTTTTATTTCTCTTTCCTGTCTGATTGCTGTGGCTAGAACTTCCAAGACTATGTTGAATAGGAGTGGAGAGAGCGGACATCCTTGTCTTGTTCCTGATCTCAGGGGGAATGCTCTCAGTTTTTGCCCATTGAGTATGATGTTGGCTTCAGGTTTCTCGTATATGGCCTTTATTATGTTGAGGTATGCTACCTCTATTCCCATTTTGCTGAGTTTTTATCATAAATTGGTGTTGTACTTTATCAAATGCTTTTTCTGCATTTATTGATATGATCATGTGGTTTTTGTCTTTCATTTTGTTTATGTGGCGTATTACGTTTATTGATTTGCGAGTATTAAACCATCCTTGCATCCCTGGGATGAATCCCACTTGATCGTGGTGTATGATCTTTCTAATGTGTTACTGGATCCGGTTTGCCAATATTTTATTGAGGATTTTAGCATCTATGTTCATCAGTGATATTGGCCTGTAGTTTTCTTTGTTGTGTCTTGACCTGGTTTTGGAATTAGGGTTATACTGGCTTCATAGAACGAGTTTGGGAGTCTTCCCTCTTCTTCTATCTTTTGGAATAGTCTGAGGAGGATAGGAGTTAGTTCTTTTCTAAATGTTTTGTAGAATTCACTTGTGAAGCCATCCGGTCCAGGGCTTTTGTGTGCTGGGAGTTTTTTGATTACTGCTTCAATTTCACTAGCTGTTATTGGTCTATTCAGACTTTCTGCTTCTTCTTGACTCAGTTTGGGAAGACTATAAGTTTCCAGGAATTTGTCCATTTCCTCTAGGTTGTCAAATTTCTTGCCATATAGTTGTTCGTAATAATTTCTTACAATCCTTTGTATTTCTGTTGTATCAGTTGTGATTTCTCCTCTTTCGTTTCTGATTTTATTTATTTGGGTTCTCTCTCTTTTTTTCTTGATGAGCCTTGTTAATGGCTTGTCAATTTTGTTTATTTTTTCAAAGAACCAGCTCCCACTTTTGTTGATCTTTTGAATTGTTAGTTTAGTCTCTATGTCATTTAATTCTGCTCTGATCTTGATGATTTCCTTCCTTCTACTTGCTCTGGACTTTGCTTGTTGTTCTTCCTCCAGTTCTTGTAGCTGTAGGGATAATTTTTTTATTAGAGATTCTTCTAGCTTTTTTAGGTAGGCCTATATTGCTATGAACTTTCCTCTCAGGACTGCTTTCGCTGTATCCCATAGGTTTTGGGTTGTTGTGTGTTCATTATCATTAGTTTCCAGAAACTTTTTGATTTCTTCCTTGATGTCATTGTTAACCCATTCATTATTTAATAGCATGTTATTCATTCTCCATGAGTTTGAGTGTTTTTAAGTTTTTTCCTTGGGGTTGATTTCCAATTTTAAGCCATTGTGATCTGAGAAGATGCTTGATATAATTTCAATTTTCTTGATTTTGTTAAGGCTTGTTTTGTGTCCTGTCATGTGGTCTATCTTTGAAAATGTCCCATGTGCATTTGAGAAGAATGTATATTTTGCTTCTTTTGGGTGAAAACTTCTATATATATCGACTAAGTCCATTTGATCTAGAGTGTTGTTCAGTGCCTCAATATCTTTGGTGTTTCTTTGCTCCGAAGATCTGTCCATTGTTGACAATGGGGTGTTAAAGTCCCCTGCTATGAGTGTGTTGCTGTTTATATCTTTCTTGGAGTCTTTCAAAAATTTCCTTATATATTTGGGTGCTCCTAAGTTGGGTGCATATATATTTATAAGGGTTATATCTTCTTGATGGATTTTTCCCTTAAGTATTATGAAATGCCCTTCTTTGTCTCTTTTTATGGACTTTGCTGTGGAATCTGTTTTGTCTGATATAAGTATTGCTACCCCAGCTTTTTTTTCATGTCCATTTGCTTGAAATACTTTTTTCCATCCCTTTATTTTCAGTCTGTGTAGATCTTTTGTTCTAAGGTGGGTCTCTTGTAGACAGCATATATGTGGGTCATTTTTTCTAACCCATTCAGCTACCCTATGTCTTTTAATTGGAGCGTTTAATCCATTTACATTTAAGGTTATTACCGATAAGTACTTATTCATTGTCAATTTTCCCCTTTGTACTCGTGTTCTTCTCTGTCTCTCTCTGTTTCTTTATCTTCTTAAAGCAGACCCTTTAGCGTCTCTTGCATTGCTGGTTTGGTGGAGATGTATTCTTATAGCCTTCTTTTGTCTTGGAAGCTCCTTATTTCACCCTCCATTTTGAATGAGAGCTCTGCTGGGTATAATATTCTAGGTTGTTAGCCTTTGTTTTTCATTGCTTGGAATATTTTTTGCCATTCCCTTCTGGCTTGTAGTGTTTCTGCTGAGAAATCTGATGATAGCCTTATTGGAGCTCCCTTGTATGTTATTAGTTGTTTCTTTCTTGCTGCTTTTAGGATTCTCTCTTTGTCTTTGAATGTTGCCATTTTAATTATGATGTGTCTTGAGGTGGGCCTGTTGGGGTTCATCTTCATTGGGACCCTCTGTGCTTCCTGGACTTGTGTGACTCTTTCTCTCCTCATGTGAGGGAAGTTTTCTGTCATTAGTTTTTCAAAGAGGTTTTCTATCCCTTGCTCTTCTCCTTCTCCTTCTGGAATTCCTTTGATACGGATATTATTACGTTTCATGTTGTTCTGCAGCTGTCTTAAAACCTCTTCAGTCTTGTTCAGTCTTTTTTCATTTTGTTGCATTGTCTGGGAGTTTTTGTGTACGTTGTCCTCCAGCTCGCTGATCCGATCTTCTACTTCCTCTAGCCTGCTTTTAATTCCTTCTACTTTGTTCTTCAATTCAGAGATCGTATTCTTCATTTCCTCCTGGCTCTTATTGATAGCTTCTATGTCCTTTTTCATGCTCATGTAATTCTCTGTAAGTTCCTTATAGTTTTTCTGGAGTTCCTTGTAGTTCCCCTGAAGTTCTTTGTAGTTTCCACTGAGCTCATTCAGCTTCTCCATAATCCATGTTTTGAATTCCGTATCTGATATTTTGCTCCCCTCTATTTCATTTAGCACTCTTTCTGGGGATTCTACCTTTCCTTTTGATGGGGGGTTGTTTCTCTGTCTCCCCATTTTTGTGATTCCTATTGTTTGTTGGTGCTTCTTAGAATGATCTGTTCTTCCTGGATCTGCCTCTGGTAGCATCAGATCATGTACCAGACTGGCCCTAGACAGCCTATTGGAGACTTCCAGGGATCTACTGCCTTTGTCTGTCTTCTTTAGTTGTTAATCTGCTCAATCTGTGATTAGCCATCAAGCTTAAGAACTGTAGGTGTGGCAGCTTAATTCCTGTAGGCAGGGCTTTTATTTCCCCTTAGGCTGACGCCACTTGGAGGGGAATGGTCTGTCTGCTGTACTGGGGCTGAGTCAGCACTGGCTGGTCCTGGGAGGAGGTTAGTGTAGCTTCCACTTACTCCTCCACCATCTTGGATCTCCGTCTGTGTTGTCCTTGATGTTATTTCTTTAATCTGTCTGGTTGTATTTCAGCTATTCCTTGGTGGATTCTTTTCTCTGGTTAGTTGATTGAGAGTCACTCTACCCACCTTGTCTTGAGATCTTTTGTGAAGGTGCTGCTAAAACATAATCACGCAACCCAGGCAAGAAACCCACACCCTCCAATATCTCCCCCAACTACAATCTCACTATAGGTTGCAAATGAGTCCGTATTAATATACTTGTGGAGATATTGGGACTCTTATTTTGTAGGAGAAACAGATAGGAGTTGTTTTAAATGAAGGAAATGTAATTTTTGAGTAAGTCACTCCTCTCTGCATTTGTTCCTGGAGTCTCTCAACAGGAGCGAGCTGAGAACACTGCCCCTACTCTGCTGCCATCTTCCCCTCCTCTTGGAAACTAGTTTTTCCAGACAGAAACTTTAATCAGCTCCCGGGACTTGAGCTGGGAAAGAAGATCTGGGAACAAACTTTGTAACTTTGCTATTGAGGTTTCCTATTGCATCCGGGAACCCTAAAGATGGTCAGATTAGGGTTTGGAGATTTTAAAACACTCTAACATTCTTACATTCTAGTGAGGAAAGACAATAAACAAATAAAATAAAGCATCTTTTAGGTGGTAATAATGGCTATGGAGAACAAAGAATTCCAGCTAAAGAAGATTGGGTGGAGGTTGAATTTTCAGTTGGGTAGTCAGCCTAAAGGGAATGAGGAAGGCAGTCATGCAGATACCTGGGAGGGGAAGGGAGAGTGCCTGGCATGTCTGAGGAGCAGTAAGGAGCAAAAGTGAACAAGGAGAAGGGAATAAGAGAGTGGTTCAGAAAGGTAATGGAGATGAGGAGTTGGGGGAAAACAGGGTTGGCAGCAGCTAGAATAATCCTGTTATCCTTTGATAACCCGAGCTATGCTGAAGAAACAAAAAAATGAATCTTGGAAGTCCCTTTTGGAAGATAATAGGTATGGCAGGATGATTCTTAGATGGTCCCCAAAGATTCTGCCTCCTAGTGCTAACACCCTTGTGTGATCCCCTTCCCAACCATGTGAATGTGGAGCAAAACTTTCCTAAGTCTTTTTTTTTAAGTATATTTTATTGATTATGTTGTTACAGTAGTTCCAATATTTTTCCCCTTTGCTCCCCTCTGCCCAGTACCCATCTTCCCTCCAGCAATCCCACACCACCCCCCTTAGTTCATGTCCATGGGTCATGCATATAAGTTCTTTGGCGTCACCCTTTTCTATATTATTCTTAACTTCTCCCTGTCCATTTTGTACCAGCTGATTATGCTTCTTAGTCCCTGCACCATTTCCCCATTTCTCCCCTTCTCCCCTCCCAGTTGATAACCCTCCAAATGATCCCCATACCTATGATTCTGTTCCTATTCTGGTTTGCTTAGTTGGATTTTATTTTTATTCTTTAGATTCAGTTGTTGATAGTTGTGAGTTTGTTATCATTTTAGTGTTCATAGTTTTGATCTTTTTCTTAAGTCACTTTGACATTTCATATAATAATAACTTGGTGATGATGAACTCCTTTAGCTCTACCTTATCTGGGAAACACTTTATCTGCCCTTCCATTCCAAGTGATAGCTTTGTTGAATAGAGTAACCCTGGTTGCAGGTTGCCTTTTATCACATTGAATACTGCTTGCCAGTCCCTTCCTGCCTGCAAAGTATCCTCTGAGAAATCAGCTGATAGTCCTATAGGCACCCCCCTGTAGGCAACTCTCTGCCTCTCTCTTGCTGCCCCCAGACTCTTTATCTTTCACCTTTGGCATCTCAATCCCGATGCATCCTGGTGTGGTCCCCTCTGGGCCCAGCTTGCCCAGGACCCTCCATGCTTCCCGGAACTGTATGTCCATCTCCTTCACAAAATTTGGGAAGTTTTACTCATTTTTTCAATTCTTGCTTTCTCATTCTGCGCTGGTTGACTTTTTTTCTTCCTTATGTTCCAAATCATTGATTTGAACCATGCTTTCCTTCCCTTTACCATTGTTTTGTGTGGATTTTCCTTCGTTTCACTTAGCATAGCCTTCACTTCTTCTCTTAAGCGTTTGCCACACTCAAGCATCTCTGTGAAGCCTGTGAGCATCTTTATCACCAGTGTTTTGAATTCTGTGTCTGTTAGGTTATCTATCTCCTCATCTGTTATGTTGGCTATCTCCTCGTCACTTAGTTCTCCAACTTGAACCTTGACCCATTCCCTCTTTTGAGCCATACTTCTCTGTCTCCTCATTCTGACAGGCTCCTGTGTTTGTTTGCCTCCGCATCCCAGGTAGAGCTGTCGCTCCTGTTACATTGTAAGAAGTGGAGCCTTAGGAATTTTTCAGCACAGGGCGACCTATTTCACCACGTCGTGGCACTGCATGTGGGGGAGGGGTCTGAGAGGGAACAATGCCGCCAGCCCAGCACTCGCCCCTTTTCCAGGCACCTCTCCCACTTCCGCACTGGACTGGCGCCCCTCTAGGTGCTGCCTTTGCTGTTGTTCACAGTGCAGGTGTATCCGTGGATGTTCTAGGACAGTGGGCGCCCTTTAAACAGGCAGACTCTGCTGAGAGACTGGCAGTTTCTGCCTCCGTCCCAACCCCCACTGGTCTGCACAGTCAGAAGCAATGAGGCTTGACTTTCCCTGGCGCTGGGGCTGTGAGCTTCGAGGTCTGGTGAGGAGCTGGGAATGCTCCCCAGTGACCCTCCTGACTTTTTAAAACATGTAACTGTTCTTTCCAGCAGCCTGCTGCTGCCCCAGATCCTGCTACCAGCACACTGCCCCAGCTCCGCCCCTCCTATCTGTCTGGATGAGTATTTCATTTTTGTCTTTGTTTGCTGGACTTCCATGCAGTTTGATTTTCTGGAACTTCTGGTTGTTTCTAGTTTTGAGGTAGTTGTGTTTCTTCTTAGTTGTGGAGGGAGATGCAGCATGTCTGTCTACACCTCCATCTTAGCCGGAAGTTCCACCAGTCAAGTCTTTTGATGAATCTGCAGCCCTAACCAACAACCTTGAACAGCTTGTGAGCAGAGGACCCAGCTAGGCCATGCCGCAGTTCTTGACCCACAGAAACTGTGAGATATAAGTGTGTATTATTTTAAGCCACTAAGTCTGGCAATTTGTTATGTGGCAATAGAGAATTAATAGACTAGGGAACTAATTCATTATTTTGAAAACTTAAAAATAAAGAAAAATTGTCAAGCATGTAATCTACTACATGATGGTGGAAGTACAGAAAGTATGCAGCCATGTAATGTAAAAAATAGAAACATTAATTGAAGCAGATACAAGATACAAGAAACATTGTACATAAGACAATGAGCTTCAGTGCCCTTCAAAGTAGGCACCTTGTGATCTCACACAGTTCTTCCTGTCACCATCAGCTGCCCCATATTTTCCTGAATCTTAGTGATGGTCTGAAATCTCTTCCCTTTCAAAGGTGATTTTAGTTTTTGGAAAAGCCAGAAGTTGCAGGGCACCAAATATGGGCTGTAGGGAGGCTGAGTCACCTGGGTGATTTGAAGTTTTGCCAAAAATCTCCGCATGAGATGTGATGCATGAGTGGGCGCACTGTTGTGATGAAGCTCCCGATCACCAGTTTCCCGTAGCTGCAGCCTTCTGAATCATCTGAGGAATGTTCAAACTTAATGCAAAATCTGATGCCCATTCATTGCTCTACTTTTCCAATCATTCTGAATGAGACGACCATATAGTACACATGCTCACTCAATGGCGTCTACCTCCCCTACTGACTAGTACAGTTGTCATTTTTCACACATGTGCATTCCAGTCCACTCTTCTTGGCTGCCTGGTTACATTGATCTTATATTAAAAATGGCTGGACTTTTTCTGGACAGACCATAGACTATATATATGGGTAATAAAAGAAGGGAAAAAAATCAACATTTTGAAACTTCTAAAGAATTCATGGATCTAGGCAAAGATCATCTGTGGCTGCTTGTATCATGAGATCAGGGACAAACATTCTGTACCTTCTGCTGAAAATACCCAACATCATCTGTGAAGGAGTCTTGCCCACCTCCCCAAAATGAGCCTGAGTCCAATCACATTTCTAGATATAACTGCCAATTTACAAGAAATCTAGGCAACAGAGGAACATGTTAAATGACTCCATGGGAACATAGCCAACAAAATTCATGGTGAAAAATTCTATAGGACAAACAACCCAGTTTCTTCAACAGAAATATTGAAAGAAAGAAATAATAATTGAAGAATATGCTAAAGATGAAAAGACATGAGCTATTTCAATAATTGTAATTCATGGATATTATTTGGATGCTGATTCATATAAACCCTATTGTAAAACAATAGGGGGCATTTACACACTAAGTTTATGATATTTAGGGGTTATTGTTAATTTTCTAGGTATGATAATGGTTTTGTTGTGAGTGTTCTAAAAAAGATCTTACATTTTAAAGATAGATACAAAAATATTTAGAGGAGAAACAATAAGATGTCTGGGATTTGCATCAAAGTACCCCTTGGGTGGTGTGGAAGATAGAGATGAATAAGACTGGCCATGAGTCAGTGTTGAAACTGCATGATGGGTACTTGAGTGTTCACTATACTATTCTCTCATACTTTTGTGTGTTTGTAAGTTTTCATAAAATAATTGAAAGTAAAGAAGTCAAATCATGTCCTTCTTCTAGTGTTCCTCATCTCAGAGTAAGAACTGACGTGGCCTGTGTATTTCCCCATCATCTGCAATACTCCATCCCCTTCACTACTTCTCTGAGTTCATTCCACACAAGCTTCATTGGCTTCCTGGTTGCTTCCTGAATACCCCCAACATGCTTTTACCTCAGGGCCTTTGCACTTGCTATTTTATCTCCTTTAAACTCTTGCTCCTTTATCCAGGATCCAAGGGATGTTTTCCTCACTTATTATTTCATTAATCCTCATCTGAGGATATGTTTTATTAATTTGAGAGAGAGAGAAAGTGGTGGGAGTAGAGAGAGAGAGAGCGATTGAGAGAGATTGATATGATAGAAAAACATCAACTGGTTGCCTCCTATATGTGTCCAAACTGGGCATAGAACCTGCAACCTAGGTATGTGCCCTGACCGGATATCAAATCCACAACCTTTTGGTGTATGGGAAAAGCTAAGGCTTTTCTCACTATTATAGGTCTCTGCTTAAATGTCAATCCTCAGAGAGGTCTTCTTTGATTATTCCACATAAAAAAACCATATCTACCCAATATAGATATTCTTCTTGTCCTTATTTTCTTGCCCTATTTTTCTCCATGGAACTTTTTACATTACCTGCTTGGTTCACTGATTGTCTTCCTTCCTCAATTAGGTATAATTCCAGGAGGGCAAAGGCTTTTTTAAAAATCAATTACTATAATCCCAATGCCTATTTCAGTGCCTTGCACATAGGAGGTGCTCAATAAATATTTATGAAATAAATGAATGCTTGCTTAGCCTGCACTTGACTTTTGTTTTTTATTATGCATAATTTCAAGTATATAGAATATCAGAGAAAATCCTATAACAAACATCCATAACACATCACTTAGATATAACAGTTGTGAACATTTTGCTATATTTGTTTACCTACTTTTTCTTTTTTGGCTGCAGTATTTTAAATTATTTATAGTCAACATGATATTTTATCCCTAAACACTTCAGTATGCATCCTTAACAAAAGAGGGACTTCCAGCCAAGATGGAGGCGTAGACAGACACACTGCATCTCCCTCCACAACTAAGAAGAAATACAACTACCTCAAAACTAGAGACAACCAGAATTTTGAGAAAATCAAACTGCATGGAAGTTCAGCAAACAAAAATATAAAAAAGAGATACTTATCCACACAGGTAGGAAGAGCGGAGCCGAGGCAGAGAGGACGGAGTGTGGTGGTGGCAGCAGCGGTGGCAGTAGCAGGCCAGGGGAAAGCACAGTTACATGTTTTAAAAAGTCAGGAGGGTCACTGGGGAGCATTCCCAGCTCCTCACCGGACCTCAAAGCTCAGAGCCCCAGCGCCAGGGAAAGTCAAGCCTCATTGCTTCTGACTGTGCAGACCAGTGGGGGTTGGGATGGAGGCAGAAACTGCCAGTCTCTCAGCAGAGTCTGCCTGTTTAAAGGGCGCCCACTGTCCTAGAACATCCACGAATACACCTGCACTGTGAACAACAGCAAGGGCAGCACCTAAAGGGGCGCCAGTCCAGTGCGGAAGTGGGAGAGGTGCCTGGTAAAGAGGCGAGTGCTGGGCTGGCGGCATTGTTCCCTCTCAGACCCCTCCCCCACATGCAGTGCCACGACGTGGTGAAATAGGTCGCCCTGTGCTGAAAAATTCCTAAGGCTCCACTTCTTACAATGTAACAGGAGCGACAGCTCTACCTGGGATGCGGAGGCAAACAAACACAGGAGCCTGTCAGAATGAGGAGACAGAGAAGTATGGCTCAAAAGAGGAAATGGGTCAAGGTTCAAGTTGGAGAACTAAGTGACGAGGAGATAGCCAACATAACAGATGCAGAATTCAAAACACTGGTGATAAAGATGCTCATAGGCTTGACAGATATGCTTGAGTATGGCAAATGCACAAGAGAAGTGAAGGCTATGTTAAGTGAAACAAAGGAAAATCCACACAAAACCAGTGGTGAAGGGAAGCAAACCAGGGTTTAAATCAATGATTTGGAACATAAGGAAGAAAAAAGTCAACCAGTGCAGAATGAGAGAGCAAGAATTGAAAAAATGAGTAAAACTTCCCAAATTTTGCGAAGGTGATGGACATACAGGTCCAGGAAACACGGAGGGTCCTGGGAGAACTGAGCCCAGAGGGGACCACACCAGGATGCATCAGGATTGAGATGCCAAAGGTTAAAGATAAAGACAGAGTCCTGGGGGCAGCAAGAGAGAGGCAGAGAGTTGCCTACGGGTGGCTGCCTATAAGACTAACAACTGATTTCTCAGAGGATACTTTGCAGGCAGGAAGGGACTGGCAAGCAGTATTCAATGTGATGAAAGGCAACCTGCAACCAAGATTACTCTATCCAGCAAGGTTATCATTTGGAATGGAAGGGCAGATGAAGTGTTTCCCAGACTCACCAAGCCATTATTATATGAAATATCAAAGGGATTTACTTAAGAAAAAGATAAGAACTATGAACACTATAATGAGAAAAACTCACGACTATCAACAACTGAATCCAAAAAATAAAAATAAAATCCAACTAAGCAAACCAGAATAGGAACAGAATCATAGGCATGGGGATCATTTGGAGGGTTATCAACTGGGAGGGGAGAGCGGGGAGGGAGAGATATGTGGGGAAATGGTTCAGAGACTAAGAAGCATAATTGGTTGGTACAAAATAGACGGGGAAGTTAAGAATAATATAGGAGAGAGAAGATGGCGGAGGAGTGAGGGGAAGCTGCGCTTTCTGGCTCCCGAGACCCGTCTGTAGTTTGGACTAATTGCAGACACAACATCTCAGTGAGCAGCGCAGGAGTCGAGCCTTGGCACTGCTGGATTAGAGAAAAACCATCTGGGAACAACCAGTTTAGTGAGGATAGTGGAGGAAAAGGGGACGAAACGGGATTCCTGACTGGGGCGGCTGCCCGAGCTGCAGCTGGAAGTACACAAAGGCTTTTTGGCAACCACAGGCTACCCCGGAGAGGAGTCAGGAGGAGAGTGGATCTCTGCCCGCTGGCAGAAACGGGACTCGACCAAGTATCATTGGCGCTGAAGGACAGGAGACAGCGTGCTGCCGGGCAAGTGAAAACATAACTCTCCTTTATATTTTTCTATAGTGGACGGTGGAGAAGGGAGGAAAGTTCGGGGGGGGGTAGGCCATTCTTGAGGAGCGCAGGCGCAGAGGTGCACTCATCTACTCCCCAACCCACCCCTTGGGTCTCTGGAGTGCGCATAGGGAAGTGCTCTCATTCACTGGCCCAGGTGCGCGGGGCCATGAGTTCGGGCGTCCCTCGGACACTCCCCAACGGACATAAGATCAGTGCCCCAACGGGCACAGGGAGGTCCCACTGAACACACAGAGGACCATGTGCAGATACCCCTAGACAGCTGCCGTGAGCGCTGGGCCCCAGGCCGGAAAGCAGACCACTAACTCAGGCTCTGTTCATGCCCACCCAGACGGGTGAGGGAAGGCGGGCGGCTGCAGCATGGGAACAGTGGGGCGGCAGCGACTCACAGATGCTCACTTCCACTGAGCACAAGTGTCCGCGGCCCTGCCCTAAGAGGTGAGAGACCAACTCCCCGAGCTCGGCTCAGCAAGACTAAGAGCACGGGCACACGAGCCCGAAAACAACTCAGCCCGGGGACAATAGGCGCCAATTGCAGGGCAAGCTATCAGGCCGCCTGCGCGTGCAGGGGTGCGCGCTCGGGGACACCTTGGAGTGAACGCAAAAACACCCCAGCCCGGCAACAATAGGCGCCAATCACGGGGCAAGCTCTCGGCCACCAGCGCGTGCAGGGACGCGCGCTTGGGGACACCTCAGCTGGCTCCAGCGGGCAGCAAGGGAACGCGCGGTGCCGGCAACCGCGGGCGCACACCATTGCGGCAACCGCGGGCACACACCAGTGCTGCAAGAAACAAGAACCTCTGAACCGCCACACTAGACCAGCTGCGGATGCACAAAAAGAAGGCGACACACCAAGGCTAAAATGGAATAAAAACATCCTTTTTTTTTTTTTCACTTTTTTTCTCTCTTTCTTCTTTCTCTCTTTCTTTTCTCTCTTTCTTTCTTTCTTTCTTTTTTTTGTTGTTTATTTTTCCCTTCCAAAAGAAAAACAAACTTTATCTCAAATGTGTTGCATATAACCTCTCCTTCTCATCCTTTCTTTTCAATCGTTGTTTATTTGTTTGTGTGTCTAGTTTAGCCCCCCTATCACTCTAAACAATAGAATATAATTACTACATAAACCCAATACAATACAATCCCACTTTCTTACTATGTTATGCATTATTCCATCCTTTTCTTCTATTTTTATTAACATACAATGTAAATATTACCTACTGGCTTGCGTAGTCTCAACTATTATTAATCTATCTTCCCCTCTATCAAAATCATATTTTTCCTCCCTAAAAACAACTCTTATCTATTCTTCTTATACTATAAAAGCTCTAATCTCTTTACATTTATATTAATACAGGCTCGTTGGTAGACGATAGCGGGATAGAGGGTGGGGGATATTTTTTGAGGGTGTGGGTCTCCTGCCTGGGCTGTGTGTTTATGTTTTTAACAGCATCTCCACAAAAGAACTCAAGACAAAGTGGATAGAGTGACTCCCAACCAACTAGTCAGAAGGAAGATCCTACCAAAGAACATCTGAAATATAACCAGACAGCATAAACAAACGACATAAAAGGTAACTCAAGAACATCAGGCTCAGGATATCAAAGAGACTGCACCACTGAAACCCCCAGATCTCCCATAAAGAATCTCATACCACAAAGGAGGGAAGTCAAAGCAGACCATCACCCCCCAAAAAACAAATAAATAAATAAAAACAAACAAAAAGAATCCAACATGGTAAGACGCAAAAATAACCCCTCAATGAAAAGAAAAGAGGAATCCTCAGAAAGAGAGGTAGATGAAATAGACATAGACCAAATGTAAGACATAGAATTCAAAACAATGGTGGTAAAGAAGCTCAATATACTCGACATCCTTAAGAACAACTATGACAACCTCCAAGGAAGTTACCAACAGCTCCAAGAAAATTACAGGGAACTTGCAGAGAACTACACCAGCATAAAAAAAGACATAGAAACTGTTAACAAGAACCAGGAAGAAATAAAGAATTCAATCTCTGAACTGAAAAACACAGCAGAATCAGTCAAAAACAGACTAAATGAAGCAGAGGATCAGATTAGTCAGTTAGAAGATAATGTAGAGAAAAACTCCCAGACAATACAGCAAAATGAAAAAATATTGAAAAAATATAAACAAGATGTAAGGGAATTGCAGGATAGCATGAGAAGAATAATATCAGGATCATCAGAATTAGAGAGGGAGAAGAAAAGGAACATGGAATTGAAAAACTGATAGGAGAAATAGTGACAGAAAATTTTCCGAACCTGACGAGAGAAAAAGTTATACAAGTTCAGGAAGCACAGAGAGTTCCAATGAAGAGGAACCCCAAAAACCCACTCCAAGGCATATCATAATAAAAATGGCAACATTTCAAGACAAAGAGAGAATCCTAAAAGCAGCAAGAGAAAAACAGCAAATAACATACAAGGGAGCTCCGATAAGGCTATCAACTGATTTCTCAACAGAAACATTACAAGCCAGAAGGGAATGGTCAAAAATATTTCAAGCAATGAAAAACAAAGGCCTACAACCAAGAATACTCTACCCAGCAGGGCTCTCATTCAAAATAGAAGGGGAAATAAGGAGTTTCTCAGACAAAGGAAGACTGAACGAATACATCTCCAACAAACCAGCATTGCAAGAGATGCTAAAGGGTGTGTTCTAAGAAAAAAGAAGAAAAGAACAAGAGAGGAGAGGAACAGAGGTACAAAGGGCAATGAATAAATACACGTCAATAATAACCTTAAATGTAAATGGATTAAATGCTCCAATTAAAAGACATAGGGTAACGGAATGGATAAGAAAACAGGACCCACATATTTGCTGTCTACAAGAAACACACCTCAAAACAAAAGATTTACATTGACTGAAAGTAAAGGGATATAAAAAAATTTTCCAAGCAAACGGACGTGAAAAAAAAGCTGGGGTAGCAGTCCTCATATCAGACAAAACGGATTTCAAAGCAAGGGCAATAAAAAGAGACAAAGAAGGACATCTCATAATACTTAAAGGAACAATCCATCAAGAAGATATGACATTGATAAACATATATGCACCCAACATAGGAGCACCCAAATACATAAAGCAAATACTAGAAGACCACAAAAAGGATATCAACAACAACACACTCATAGTAGGGCACTTCAACCCTCCATTATCAACAATAGACAGATCGTCAAAGTAAAGAAACACCAAGGATACACAGGCATTGAACAACACACTAAACCACATGGACCTAACTGATATATATAGAACTTTTCACCCCAAAGAAGCAAAATATACATTCTTTTCAAAGGCACATGGGACATTTTCAAAGATAGACCACATGATAGGACACAAAACAAGCCTCAACAAATTCAAGAAAATTAAAATCATAACAAGCATCTTTTCAGATCACAATGCCTTGAAACTAGAAATCAACCTCAGAGAAAAATATCAGAGACACCAAAACTCATGGAGATTGAATAACATGCTATTAAATAATGAATGGATTAACAATGACATCAAAAAAGAAATCAAGAAATTTATAGAAACTAATGATAATGAACACACAGCAGCCCAAAACCTGTGGGACACAGCAAAAGCAGTCCTGAGAGGGAAGTTCATAGCAATACAGGCATATCTGAAAAGGATAGAAGAATCTCATATAAAAACCTAACCGTGAAGCTACAAGAACTAGAACAACAAGAACAAACAAAGCCTCAGGCAAGAAGAAGGAACAAAATCATCAAGATCAGGACAGAACTAAATGACATAGAGACTAACAAACAATCCAAAAGATCAACAAAACTAGGAGCTGGTTCTTCGAAAAAATAACCAAAATTGACAAGCCTCTAGCCAGCCTAATCAAGAAAAAAAGAGAGAAGACCCAAATAAACAAAATCAGAAATGAAAGAGAAATCACGACTGATACCACAGAAATACAAAGGATTGTAAGAAATTACTACAAACAACTGTATGGCAAGAAATTTGACAATCTAGAAGAAATGGACAAATTTCTAGAAGCATACAACCTTCCAAAACTGAATCAAGAAGAAGTGGAAAGTCTCAACAGACCAATAACAAAGAAGGAAATTGAAACTGTAATCAAAAATCTCCCTGCACACAAAAGCCCTGGACTGGATGGCTTCACAGGCGAATTCTACAAAACATTCAGGGAAGAACTAACTCCTATCCTCCTCAAACTGTTCCGAAAAATCCAAGAAGAGGGGAAAATCCCAAACTCTTTTTATGAAGCCAGAATTATTCTAATCCCCAAACCAGGTCAAGACACAACAAAGAAAGAAAACTACAGGCCAATATCACTGATGAACATAGACGCTAAAATCCTCAATAAAATTTTGGCAAACAGGATCCAGCAATACATCAAAAAGATCATACATCATGATCAAGTGGGCTTCATTCCAGGGATGCAAGGATGGTTTAATATTCGCAAATCAATAAATACAATACATGACCTAAACAAAATGAAAGACAAAAATCACATGATCATATCAATAGATGCAGAAAAAGCATTTGATAAAGTACAACACCCATTTATGATGAAAACACTCAGCAAAATGGGAATAGAGAGAGCATACCTTAACATAATTAAGGCTATATATGAGAAGCCTGAGGCCAATATCATACTCAATGGACAAAAACTAAAAGCATTCCCCCTGAATTCAGGAACTAGACAAGGTTGTCCACTCTCTCCACTCCTATTCAACATAGTGTTGGAAGTCCTAGCCACAGCAACCAGACAAGAAAAAGAAATAAAAGGCATCCAAATTGGGAAAGAAGAAGTAAAACTTTCATTATATGCAGATGACATGATAGTATACCTAGAAAATCCTGTAAACTCCACTAAAAGACTACTCGATATAATAAGTGAATTTGGCAAAATAGCAGGGTACAAAATATATATACAGAAATCTAAGGCATTTCTGTACACCAACAATAAAATATTGGAGACAGAAACAAAAAAGAAAATACCATTTACTATAGCAACAAGAAAAATAAAGTACCTAGGAGTAAACTTAACCAAAGTGATAAAAGACCTGTACTCTGAAAATTACATAACATTGAAAAAAGAAATTAAGGAAGATACAAATAAATGGAAGCAAGTACCATGTTCTTGGATGGGAAGAATCAACGTCATCAAAATGGCCATACTACCCAAAGCAATTTACAGATTCAATGCAATCCCTATTAAAATACCAATGACATATTTCACAGACCTAGAACAAATACTCCAAAAATTCATATGGAACCAAAAAAGACCCCGAATAGCAAAAGTAATCTTGAGATGGAAGAACACAGCAGGAGGAATCACAACACCAGATATCAAACAATACTACAAAGCCACTGACTTCAAAACAGTCTGGTACTGGCATAAGAACAGACATATAGATCAGTGGAACAGAATAGAGAGTCCAGAAATAAACCCAGGCCTCTATGGTCAACAAATATTTGATAAAGGAGGTAGGAACATAAAATGGAGTGAGAAGAGCCTCTTTAACAAATGGTGCTGGGAGAACTGGACAGGGACCTGCCAAAAAATGAAACTAGACCACCAACTTACACCACACATGAGAATAAACTCAAGATGGATCAAAGACTTAAATGTAAGCCATGACACCATAAAAGTCCTAGAGGAAAACATAGGCAAGAAAATATCAGATATCTCACATAACAATTTCTTCACGGATACATCTCCTAAAGCAAGAGAAATAAAGGAAAAAATAAACAAATGGGATTACATCAAACTAAAGAGTTTCTGCTCAGCAAAAGAAAACATCAGCAAGATGAAAAGGAAACCAACCATATGGGAAAATATGTTTGCCAATGACATCACAGACAGGGGACTGATTTCCAAAATATATAAAGAGCTTATATGACTCAACATCAAGAAAACAAACAACCCAATTAAAAAATGGGCAAAGGACCTGAACAAACACTTCTCTGAAGAGGACATACAGAAGGTCCATAGACACATGAAAAAATGCTCAACATCATTAGCCATTACGGAGATGCAAATCAAAACCACAATGAGATACCATTTTACACCAGTCAGAATGGCCATCATCAACAAATCAACAAACAACAAATTCTGGTGAGGATGTGGAGAAATGGGAGCCCTACTGCACTGTTGGTGGGAATGCAGACTGGTGCAGCCACTATGGAGAACAGTATGGAATTACCTCAAAAGATTAAAAATGGAACTACCTTTTGAACCAGCGACTCCACTACTAGGATTATACCTGAAGAATCTTAAAACACCGATTCAAAAGAACTTATGCACCCCTATGTTCATTGCAGCACTGTTTACAATAGCTAAGTGCTGGAAACAGCCTAAGTGCCCATCTGTAGATGAATGGATCAAAAAACTGTGGTACATTTACACAATGGAATACTATGTAGCAGAGAGAAAGAAGGAACTCCTGCCATTTGCAACAACATGGATGGAACTAGAAAGAATTTTGCTTAGTGAAATAAGCCAGGCAAAGAAAGAAAAATACCATATGATATCACCTAATACAGGAAACTAAAAAACAACACAAACGAAAGAACTAAATAGAACAAAGAGCAGAATAGCAGTCAATAGGGGGGATGGGGGAGGGAGAGAAGGGGGATAAGTAAGGGAAGGGTTTAGTCAAAGAACATATATAAATGACTCATTGACATGGACAACAGGGAGGGATATGATTGTGGGAGAGGGGGTGGGTTGGGTGGGGGAGAGAAATTGGAAGAAAAGGGGACAACTGTAATTGAAAAACCAAAAAAAGAAAAAGAATAATATAGGAAAGGGTGAAGCCAAAGAACTTATATGCATGACCCATAGACATAAACTAAGGGGGTGGGATTGCTGGTGGGAAGAGGGGTACTGGTCAGAGGGGAGCAAAGGGGAAAAAAAATTGGAACTACTGTAACAACATAATCAATAAAATATACTTATAAAAAGATGCTTCTTTGCTTAGTTACAATGTTATTATAACATTTAACAAAAGGAACCCCAAATCTATATTATCATTGAATTCTTCCATATCCGTATGTCCCCAATTGCTCCTCAAATGTCTTACATTTGATTCAAACCAGAACCCAGTCAAGTCCACAAGTGGCATTTGATCATATCTATTAAGTGTTTTAACGTCCAGAATCCTACTCTCTTTTTTTCAGGTAATGGACTTGTAAATAAACTAAACTCATTGTCTTACTGGTAAAATGCCCCATTATCTTGATTTTGCCTGACTTCTTCCTTGAGTTGTATTTAACGTGTCCTTCTATCTCTTGTATTTCCTATAAACTAGAAGCTACATATAAAGGTTTTGTTACAGAACCCCTGGGCTGCTCCAATTGAAAACAAATCCATGGGCTCTTTAGTTAGGGGTCCGATTGCCCGCCGCCAGAATTACAACTCTTAATGCTTCAGTTGAGTGAAAAGAAAATTGTTTATTTGACAGTTACACATATCCTTGCCTCCTCCCTACCAAACCTAGCCAGTTTTAGGAAGGTCAGAAACACCGTTTCCCTAATTCCCAAACACAGTTCAGCTTTACCAGCAGCTGCCAATCATTCAATCTAATTGGGGAGGTCTTTTCTGTGCTGTGGTGTTCTCCAGCTCTCAATATAAAACCGCTGGGATTCTCAGCCTCCTTGCAAACTGTCTTCTTTCTGTAAACCATGTGGATCTCCTCTCCTTCGCCAGAGCACCCCTGCGAACACCCGCCAGCGAGGGAGACAGCCCCAGAGCGCGACCCCCTAAAGTGTTCGCAGCTGCCTATATATCCCTGACTGCGTCCTCTGATGCAGTGGGTGTTGCCAACAGTTCTGACCATTCACAGAACCCCACATAGGCTCTGTGTGCTTTCCCTACCGTCCCCTGGTTCAAAACTCCTCCCATTCACCTGAGGCCTTGGAAGCATCCAAGCAATTTTGCATAATGAAAGACATCAGCCACCAGCCTCAGGCGTGTGGAGGCATTCTGAAAGCTGCTTCCTTTTCCCTATCTCCCAGCCACAAACTCTGGGGTTTGTTTTTGGACTCCCCTGTTTCTGTAACAGTTTGATATGATTTTGGCTAAACATTTTTGGCAAGATTTCTTCCCAGGTGGTGCTGTGAGTGTCCTATTGCATCAAAGTAGAGGTTTATAATGACTGTCTCATTAATGAAGCTAAGATTGATTACCACGGTGACAATTCATCAGTGTGACAACCTGACTCCTCCATTGTAAAGTCATTTCTTCTCTTCTTACCAGTAAGTTCTCTTGAGCTGATGATTTGGCTCATGTGAGTACCCAGTCTTCCTTGAACCTCTCACCCGATGGTTACAGCATCCATTGATGATCATTGCCTGAGTCAAATATTGCATTTAGGGTTGCAAAGTTCTCATACTATTCTTATACATTTATGAGCTGGTGTTCTTCTGTACAGAAGAAGACTTTTTCCTCATTGATTAGGTCAGAATAAATTATTTCCCTTCAATTACTACACTTTTTAGAGTAAAGATTTGATGCAATAGCTTTTTTCAATGATGACAAATTATTTTTTGTTTCTTTTTCTTTTTTTTTTTTTAAGTATCGTTATGAACTCATTAATCCTTAAAAATTGAGTTTTAAATTTTCAGTTGCATTCATTATTATTATTTTCTTGTTTTAGTATATTTTATTGATTATGTTGTTATAGTAGTTCCATTTTTCCTCCTTTGCTCCACTCTGCCCAGTATGCCCCTTCCCCCAGCAATCCCACCCCCCTTAGTTCATGTCCATGGGTTGTGCATATAAGTTCTTTGGCTTCACCCTTTCCTATATTATTCTTAACTTCCCTCTGTCTATTTTGTACCAACCAATTATGCTTTTTAATCCCTGCACCATTTCCCCATTTCTCCCCCTGCCCGCTCCCAGCTGATAACCCTCCAAACGATCCCTATGCCTGTGATTCTGTTCCTATTCTGGTTTGCTTAATTGGATTTTGTTTTTATTTTTCAGACTCAATTGTTGATAGTTATGAGTTTGTTGTCATTTTAGTGTTCATAGTTTTGGTTTTCTTTTTCTTAAGTCCCTTTAACATTTCATATAACAATGGCTTGGTGATGATGAACTCCTTTAGCTTTACCTTGTCTGGGAAATACTTCATTTGCCCTTCCATTCTAAATGATAGCTTTGCTGGATAGAGTAATCTTGGTGGTAGGTCCTTGCTTTTCATCACATTGAATACTTGTTGCCAGTCCCTTCCTGCCTGCAAGATTTCTTTTGAGAAATCAGCTGATAGTCTTATAGGCATCCCTTTGTAGGTAACTCTCTGCTTTTCTCTCGCTGCTTATAAGATAATCACTAAATAGAACAAAGAGCAGAATAGCAGTCAATAGGGGGGAGGGGAGAGGGAGAGAAGGGAGATAAGTAAGGGAAGGGTTTAATTAAAGAGCCTGTATGAAAGACTCATGGACATGGACAACAGGGAGGGATATGATTGTGGGAGAGGGGGTGGGTTGGGTGGGGGAGAGAAATTGGGGGAAAAGGGGACAACTGTAATTGAAAAACCAAAATAAAAAAATTAAAAAAAAAAAAAAAAGATAATCACTTTATCTTGAATCTTTGCCATTTTAATTATGATGTGTCTTAGTGTGGCCCTTTTTGGGTCTAGCTTGTTTGGGACTCTCTGTGCTTCCTGAACTTGTATGCCTATTTCATTCACCAAATTTGGGAAGTTTTCCTTCATTATTTTCTCACATAAGCTTTCAACTTCTTGCTCTTCCTCTTCTCCTTCTGGCACCCCTATGATTCGGATGTTGACATGTTTACAGTTGTCCCAGAGGTTCCCAAGCCTCTCCTAATTTTTTCAATTCTTGTTTTCTCATTCTGTACTGCCTGACTTTTTTTTCTTCCTTTTGTTCCAAATCATTGGTTTGAACCCCGGCTTTCTTCCCTTTCACCAGTGGTTTTGTGTGGATTTTCCTTTGTTTTACTTAGCATAACCTTCCCTTCTTCCCTTATGCGTTTGCCATACTCAAGCATATCTGTCAAGCCTGTGAGCATCTTTATCACCAGTGTTTTGAATTCTGCATCTGTTAGGTGGGCTATCTCCTCGTTTGTTAGGCTGGCTAGCTCCTCGTCGCTTAGTTCTCCCACTAGTACCTTGATCTGTTCCCCCTTTGGGCCATACTTCTCTGTCTCCTCATCTTGACAGGCTCATGTGTTTGTTTGCCTCTGTGTCACTCCTGTTACATTGTAAGGGGCTGAGCCTTAGGGATTCGTCAGTACTGGGCAATTCATTTCACCATGTTTTGATGCTGTATGTGGGGGAGGGGTCAGAGAGGGAACAATGCTGCTTGCTCAGCACTTGTCCCTTTTCCAGGCACTTCTCCCACTTTCCATATGGGACTGGCTCCTCTCTAGTTGTTGCCCTGCCTGTGGTTCCCAGAGTGGGTGTGTCTGCGGATGTTCTAGAACCTTGGGGGCCCTTTAAACAAGCAGACTCTGCTGAGAGACTGGCAGTTTTCTTCCTCTGCTCCAATCCTGATTTGCACACTCAGAAGCAAAGAGGCTTTATTTTCCCTGGTGCTCGAACCGTGGTCTGGTCTGGGGCTGGGAGCACTCCCCAGGTGTCCCTCCCCAATTTTTAAAACATGTGACTTTGTTTTCCACTGGCCTGCCGCTGCCACCACCACCACCACCACCACCACCACCACCACCACCCCACCACATCCTCTCCTCCTGGACTCCGTCCCTCCTACCTGTCTGGATGAGTATTTCTTCTTTACATCTCTGTTTGTTGGACTTCCATGCAGTTTGACTTTATGGAACTTCTGGTTGTCTCTAGTTTTGAGGTAGTTGTATTTCTTCTTAGTTGTGGAGGGAGACCTAGTGTGTCTGTCTAGGTCTCCATCTTGGCCGGAAGTCCTAGCCTATCGCATTCATTATTTTTTAAAATAAACTTTTATTTAGAAATAATTTTATTTATTTATTTTTAGAGCGAGAGGAAGGGAGGGAGAAAGAGTGGGAGAGAAATGCTGATAGGTGAGAGAAACACCATTCAGTTGTCTCTTGTGCTCCTCCAACTGGAGACCTGGACCCACAACTCAGACATGTGCTCAGACTGAAAATTGAACCAGTGACCCTTGGCTTTGTGGGGTGATGCCCAACCCACTGAGCCACACCACTCAGGAATAATTATTTATAGTTATAGAAAAGTTGCAAGACAGTAGAGAGAGCTACATATGCCCTTATTCAGTCACCCTAATTATAGCATCTTACATTATCATGGTTCCTTTGACAAAAACTGAGAAACGAACATGGATACTTCACTATTAACTAAACTCCAGACTTTATTTAGATTTTATTAGTTTTTCCACTAGTGTCATTTTTCTATTCCAGGATTTATTCTAGGATCACTCATCCACTCTTTTTTCGTTGCTTAAAAATGACCCTACTTAACCAACGAGGCCAGTGGAAAAACAAGTTATCGAACTTAAACAAGGGGGAGCTCGGTGAGGCTGCTTCCGTGTTCTCTAAACATGACCATGACCCCAAGTAGTCTCTCATAAGCTTCCTTCTGGCCCTACAAGATGTCCCAAACTCATCTGGATTTGACTTCTTTGCCAACATGTGAAAAGCAGTAGATTTAACTTGAAAATCAGGATTGTTGGTTCAGTAACACTGAACCTGTGTTTCTGCTTGGCAGAAATTGGCACAGCTTAGTAGGGCTGCCCCATTATACAGGGCGTGCACTTTCTAGTTTGATCCTCACATAACCGGTTAGTGCTAGCTCTATGCCTTTAAGCTGCCTGGTTTCTGCAGGCACTGAGGTTGCTCCTGCTGGATTAAAAACTGACTTTGGTGTCTGCCTGTCCTCCCTCCCTCCCATCTTTCTTTCCTATTTATGAAGTACCTTCTATGTGCCAACCACTATGTGAGGTGCTGGGGTTTCAAAGGCAGGTGGGACAAAAATGCAGGTCACTGGCCTGTTTGATTTTAGATTCATTCATTACCTCTCCTCCCTTTTCTTCTGCGAACTACGTTTCCCAAACTACAGTGCTTGCTGGTCAACTGGCTTCTAGCTAAATTGAGTCAGAAAGAGGCACTGGCAGAGGATTGGATGGTGAGACAAAGGGAGGTCCACCCTTCCCAACTTCAGAGGCCACATCTCTTGTGTAGTTTAGCTCCTCACTGGGCAGCACCCCTGCTGTGGTTCTAGCTCCTCCTTGATGCCCCAGGGAGGGACATCATCTCCTCCCTATGACCCAGCAGTGATGGCAGCTTCCCACGGTTGCTCATGGTTGCTTGACCATTGCCTATCTGACTTTTCAGCTGTTGGGTCATTTGTATAATCATTTCCTTGTATGAAGTTCCCTCTTTTTGAAAGACCTAGAATGGTTTCTGTTCTTCTGATACCACAGACCTGTCCCTGACCTCATAGAGCATATATTGGTTCCTTTTTTTTTTTTTTTTTAATCTGCATTTACTTGCTTTGTGACTCTTGGCAAATTACTTAATCTCCCTTAGTCTCAGTCTAAGAAAATAGGATAGTAATGGTACTCATCTCACATTGTTGTGAGGATTAAAATGCAGTGATGCATATAAGGTGCTTAGCTCAGTCCTTGGAACCTAATAAATGTTCAAAATTGTTACTTACTTTTTTTTAATTAAACAAATTTGTCTATTTTTTAGAGAGAGGGAGAAAGAGAGGGGGATAAATAGCAATGTGATAGAGACATTGATTGGTTGCCTCCCGACCAGGGACCGAACCCACAACCTAGGCATGTGCCCTGATCAGGAATCGAACCAGTGATCTTTCACTTTGTGGGACAACGTCAAACCAACTGAGCCACATGGTCAGGGCAAAATTGCTACCTATTCATATTCTAGGCTACAGGGTACAAACTGTACCTGACCCAACCAGAGGACAGCCAGGTACTCTTTTTCTTTGGCTCCATGGACACACAGCTAGTGTTTACTGAGCAGCTACTATTATAAACATCTTAACATATTAATCTTGATAAATACATTTAAGGTGTAAGTATTAATAGTCTCTCCATTTTCCATATGAAGAAATGAAAACACAGAGAGGTTGAATAATTTGCTCAAAGTTTCACAGCTAGTCCACAAGCAGGGGCAGTATCTAAACCTGAGCCAGCTTCCTGCAGAGCCCATGCACATAAAACTCCTCAATGCGTGGGGTCCCATTGTCTCAGATATCAGGAAAGGTCTCTTCCTAAGCAGCCCCACAGCCTGGCTGGAGAGACAGGCTTGCTAATTACTCAGCACAATGCAATAGCACACAGGTTAATCATTCTTTTGTTTGCTTGTTCATTCAATCATTCATTCATTCAGCGAGCTCTGGACACTAATTATGTGTCAAACCCCGCTAAAGGCTGGTGAGGAGGCTCACAGTGGTTTGAGGGGCCCAGACCTGCCCACATTTTCTAGCTACTGAGTGCTGAGTGGTGGAATGGGAGGCTTCTGACATTTTCTGTTTTAATTCCTCCCAAGCACAGGAATTTAGAATCGGACACATTTGAGTTTGCCTCCAGCTTCTTTATTTGTTTACTTACTGTGTGACCTTAGGCAAATCACTTAACATCTCTGTACTTGTTTATACATGTAAAGCTGGGGCTAAAAATAATAATAATAATACCTATCTCACAGGTTTAATGTTAGAGCAGAATGAGATGATGAACGCAAAACTCTGAGCAGAGTGCTGGGCACACAGGAAAGGATTAATTATTACTTGTTACTATTTGATGGTGATGGTTGTTAATTGTCTGTGACCACCAACAATGGAAGACTGTTCCTCTACATACTTCATCCCTTAGTTTGACAAAGTTTTGCTGGTCTAACAAACCAGATGTGTTCCTCTGGCTCTTCTACTGACAAGTCTCAGCAGGACAAAAACAGTGTTAGCAAGCATGACAGACAAATGTTTATGGAAGACACAAATTTGGTGGTTGTTTTGCAGGTCCTGCGTGGAGCACCACAGGCTCCCTGCCCTCCTGGCAAGTCAGGCCCTGCCCGGCTCTGGATCAGTCATGCCTGGGTGCCTTTAAAGAGCTGCAACATGGTTCTAATGGAGATGGAATGAATTTCATTCCACAAACTTGGATGATACATGAATTGTTTCCTTTTCTGTAACAATGTAATTTCTACTTCTGACCTCTTCTTTCAGGAAGCACAAACTTAATCTCAGCTAAATTCAAGTCTAAAAATGAGCTATTTTCTAAAGATTCCCAAATCCTTCCAGCATCTTCCCTGAAACCTAAACAAGCACACATCTGTGTGCTTGACGATCTCACTCGGATGTTCAGCAGGCATCTCCAAAATAACAGGCCTCCAAAACTGAGCACTGGGACTTTCTTCCCAGATCTGCTCCTCCTAGAGTCTTCTCTCCCTCAAGATGCTAACTCATTCTTCACTTTTGCAGACCAAAGGCATTGGAGTCATTTTTTATTTTTTATTTTTAAAAAATATTTTATATTTTTAGAGGGGGAAGGGAGGAAGAAAGAGAGAAAGAGAAATATCGATGTGCAAGCAAAACACTGATTAGTTGCCTCTTGCAACTGGGGACCTGGCCTGCAACCCAGGCCTGTGCCCTGACTGGGAATGGAACCCGTGACCTTTTGGTTCCCAGGCTGGCACTCAGTCCACTGAGCCACACCGGCCAGGGCTGAAGTCATTTAAATACAAAACAAAACATTTTTTACTGAGGTGAAATTCACATAAATTAATCATTTTAAAGTGAACAATTCAGTGACATTTAGTACATCGCCAATATTGTGCAATCACCACCTCTATCTAATTCCAAAACATTTTCATCTCTCCCTGAGAAAACCCTGTACTTATTAAGCAGCCCCTCCATTTTCTTCCTATCCCTAAACCCTGGGAATTGCTGCTCTTTCTGTCTCTGTGGATCTATCTGTTCTGAGTAGTTAACATAAATGGAATCATACAATACATAGTCTTCTGTGCCTGGCTGCTTTCACTTAGCAAAATGTCTTTAAGGTTCACGAAGGTTGTAGTGTGAATCAGTCCTTCATTCCTTTTTATTGCCAAATAGTATTCTGGAGAAATTCTTAATGCTCCTCTCTTATATTCCACAAACAACCAGCAAGCTCATCCAGCTGGTTCTACCATCAAAATATTTCTAGAATGACTTAACTTCTCACCATCTCCACTGCTACCACCTGCAGTGTCATCTGCTGTCACCTCTCACCTGGATTTTTGCTTTTTCTTACTTCTGTCCTTCAGAACCCCATTCTCCTTTTCTGTTCCAATCTTTTCTCCACATAGAATCCAGAGTGGTCTGTTAAAACCTAAGTTACTTCACACCCCTTCTCTGATCAAAACTCTCCAGAGCCCATGTACTCATCACATTCACAGTCAAAGGTGAAGTAACCGAAAGGTTGTGGGTTTGACTGCTGATCAGGGCACATACCTAGGTTGTGAGTTCAATCCCTGGTCCGGGAGCATACAAATACCCAGTTGGGGCACATACAAGAGGCAACCAATCTGTTTCTCTCTTACACCTATGTTTCTCTCTCTCTAAAAGCAATGAAAACAAAACAAAACAATTTCCTTGGGTGAGGATAAAAAAATGTCCTCAGAGTCAGTTCTATAGCTTCTGGCCTCCTGTCACTTCTCTGACTTCACCTCTGCTGCCATCCCCTTGTTCTGCATTTTCTGGCCACTTGGGCTGGCTTCTTTGCTCTGAGCACACATGACCATCTCTCTCCTACCTCAGGGCCTTTGTACTCATGCTATTTCTGGAACATCAATTGATGGCTTTCAGCCCTTAATTTACTTTATGTCTGTGTAAGTTTTACTCTGTTTATCACTCATGCTTTCATGAAATTACTTCTTTCCTTAATTTTCATGATGCCTTGGCTCATTTTTTTCCCCCTATGTACCTGGCTGTTTCATATAAGGTGCCTGGGTGAACTCCACTTCCTCTATATCCTTAAATGTTGGCATTTCACAGGATTTCATTCCCAGCTCTCTTTTCTCTCTGTTCTCTTCTCCCTGAAGTGAGCTCATCAACTCTCATGACTACATCCTCAGCCTAAACCCTTTCCTCAATCTTTAGACCCATGTGTGATTGACTGTATGTCATCTCTCTCTAAATGTCCCATGGCACCACAAAGTTAGCAAGTTCACAGTGGAATTCACCACAGTAAAAGAGCAGGGTTGTCCTTGGCAAAGGGAATCACCAGCCATTCAGTTGTCCAACATGGAAACCCAGCCCTGATCCTTGATTAGTCTCTTGCTTAGCACTCCAAATCTCTGCTTCTCTCCACAGCCATGCATGTAGTTCAGGTTGTCATCTTTTCTCAGGTATCTGGCTTCTGGCACCTTCTCTGGTCCCTTCCAGTCTATTTTCAACACAGAAGCTAGAGAAAATTTTCTAGAATACAAATCTCATCCTCAATTGATGAACCTTCCAGGGATTTGATTATTATTGGTATCAATCCTTAACCCCTTCAGACAAGCAGAACTTCTTTCCTCTCCTCAACACACTATGCTTTTCAGTGTTCTGTGCTCTTGCTTACATTGGTGCTTGCCTGCCACACATCTCTTCCCACTTTGTCCTGCCTTCCTTCATCGGGTAACTCCTGAGTATCCCTCACGTATCAGCTAGAAACCTCTCCTCCAGGAAGTTTCTCCCGTTTCTCAAGCCTGGTGCAGCATGGACTGCCATGTATTGTAAGAAACAAGGAAATGGTGACTCCCAAACCAGTAGAAAATCATTAGTAACAAAGGGCAAATGTAATTAAAGGGTCTTAAGGGCAAATGTAATTAGAGGGTCTCAAGGGCAAATGTAATTAGAAGATCTCTGAGAAGAAAGTTGACAGCATGAGCATATTTACAAATCACAATAGGGGCATTTAGATGATGGCATTAGATTGTAACTCTGGAGTAACCAGTAATGGAGAAACAGGGAAGAAGGAGAGGGGAGGGGAAGCTAATTGCATTAGGGAGGGGGAGCTAATCTCATTACTATGAAACCAGTTTTCTTTGTCTACTTTGCATGCACATTCTCCTGGCTGAGGATGCGCCTGACTCTGCAGACTCGTGAATAAATGTCTTGGTTTGCTGCTCAAGTCCTGTGTTCCTGTGTTTATTGTGAGCATTTCTCACAGTATTCATCAAACTCTGCCACTTTTTCTTTTTGGGCTCAGTGCCTGACTCCCTTTCCCAGGCTCCCACACAGATGGATAAGGCCATGTGACTCAGTTCTGGTCAATGAAGAGTGGACAAAATCTATTCAAGGCCTAACCAAAACAACCTCCCATGTCATCCTCCAGAGTCTCTTTTTCCTTCCTCTGCCAGGTGGATATGGGTTGTGGCGGGGGAGATTGGGTGTCCCACAGAGAACTCTGACTTCCTGGGAGATGGCAATGGAGCCATTAGATAGAAGGAGCCTGGGTCCCTGAATGACTGTGTGCAGCAGAGTCCCAACTGCCCTTTCCCCAGCCAGCATCAGATTGTAACGTGAGAAATATTTTGTTGTATTAAGTCATTGAGACTTGGCATTGTTTGTTATAGCAGTGAACCTAGCCTGATAAATGCATTCCCTCCCCTACCCCATTCTCCCATAGAATTCTTTACCTCCCACCACAGTATTTACCATATAAATAGCAACAGCCTCTCACCTGACTGTCTCTTCACCTGACCCAGTGGCTGTGGGAGGACAGAGACAGATCTTCTTGTCTCATCCTAGGTGTAAATCGGCATCTGCTTAGCACCTGGCTTGTTGCAGCCACTAAACAAATATTTGTGCAATTGTTCTGTGGTTGTTAAGTTTCTGTTGCTGAGTGCCAATTTTGGTAACTTGCCCAGGTCTGGGATTCCTCCTGCCTCTCCCCAGTCCTTTCCTAACACCAGGACCTGGCTTTGAACCAGTTCAATACCTGGGGCTTCCTGATGGCACAGCTCTGAAGCAGACCCACTTCCTGGTGGAGGGGGCAATCACCAGGATGCATTGTTAGCAAAAAGAAGTCAGGAAACAGAGTATCCAATGTGCAATTATTTGTGGGAAAAAATGAAAAAGATAAATATACATTGGAGTGGCAGAAAACACCTTAGAAGGATGCATCAGAAACTGGAAGCAAGGCATGTGAGGGGAGAGTAGAGTCCTGAGAGTTGTGGGAAAGGAGATTTATCCTTCACTTCTTTGTACTTGTGGTAGGTGGAATAAAGCCTCCATCTTCTCGCCTGCAAAGATGTCCAAGTCCTAACTTCCAGAGACTGTGAATATGTTGCCTTGCATTGCAAAAGAGATTTTGAAGATGAATTTAAGTTAATGATCTTGAGGTGGGTAGATTATCCTGCATTATCTGGTGCCCCCCAATGTAATCACGAGTCCTTCCTTATAAGGGGCAGGCAGGAGAGAAGTAGACATGAGTGGAAAGCAGAGCAGAGAAGGGAGTGGGGAGAGAGAGAGATTGATGTAAAGATGTCACACTGCTGGTTTTGGTTTTTTTTTTTTTTTTTTTGCCTATTCATATTTTCAGAATCCAGGTTTCTTAGCTCCAAGTCTGGGATATGTGAGGCAAAAATAAAACCCAAGACACTCAATGTTTTGTGTACAGTGGATCCTTATGTCCCTGGTCTGTCGGCTGTCTTCTTGCCCCTGGAAGTCTCCTGATATTGGTTTATATACAATGTTCAGAGTTTTTAATTGTACTTAGTGGGAAGAATAGAGAAAATAACTTCTACTCTGTCTTTCCGAAAGTAAGTCACCAGGATCTTTTTAAGGCTTACAGCTGATTAAGGCAGTCAGAGGTAAGAATCACTGTGATAAATGAGGGGTTGGGGGAGGACCTGATTTCAAAACAGCATGCACAATGTAATTTATAAAACACAAATATATAATACAGGAACCTAATGAACAAAACAAACAAACAAACGAGCAAAATAGAACCAGAGGCATGGAAACAAGGAACAGACTGACAGTGACCAGGGGAGAGGGGGGAGGAGGAAAAGGAGGGAGAGAAGGGGAAGGGACTAGTTAAGGAACTAATATAAATGACCCATGGGCATGGACAACAGGGTGGGGATTGACTGTGGGAGAGGGGGGAGGCGGGGCAGTGGAGAGCAACAGGAGAAAAATTGGGACAACTGTAATAGAACAACAATAATAAAAAAAAAATCATCCTGGCTGGTGTGACTCTGTGGATTGAGTGCCACCTGAGAACCAAAGTGTCGCCGGTTTGATTCCCAGTCAGGGCACATGCCTGGGTTGCAGGCCAAGTTCCCAGTTGGGGGCGTGAGAGAGGCCACCATGCAATGATGTTTCTCTCCCTCTCTTCCTCCCTCCCTTTCCCTCTCTCTGAAAATGAATAAATAAATAAATAAAAAGAAAAGAAGCCCCCCCCCCCCCAATATATATGCACAATCAGAGCCTGGAAGGGAAAATGACAAAGTGTTGACAGTAATTATTTTTGGGTGTCATGATCATAAGCAGTTTTGAATTAAAATTTCTTAATTTGAAATAGTTTAAGGCTCACAAGAAACTGCAAAAGTAGCACAGAGAGATCCATGTACCCTCCATGAAACTTCTCCCATGATAATATTGTTACCAGACCCGATTTTTTTTTTTTTTTTTTGTGGGTCCACCTGCCTGCATGCACTGGCCTAAAGAAACCCATGAGCAAGAATTTGCAGTATAGAAAGAAAAACAATAGTTTAACATTGAATTGGTCAATACAAAGGCAAGGAGCTTATGCTATAAAAAACCCTGACTCCCCGAAGTCATATAGGTTACAGATTATATCAAGCAAATTCATAAGACACCATGGGTTAGGGGTTCCAGTTGTGCTGGGTTCTGATTGGTAAGAGGTGGGGTGAGGGTAATGAACCATTTCTACTGGTCTTGAGGACAGTGTTCTGAGATCTGCTCTGGTGTCCCTCTGTCCAGTCTGATGGGAAAGTAGCCAGAGGGTCCATACACATTAGGGCTCAGAGCTGAAATGTAACTGAGGTCAAGATGTTATCTTTATCCTGCTAGAGGCCCATACCAGTGACCATTAGTCAGGTCCAGGCTACTGTCTTCTGTGGCCTTGGGGGTTGCTGATTATCCAGGAAAAAGGTTAGGTCCCTGAGGGCTATAGAGAGGGGCAGGGGGGAGATGATTTCTAGAGCTAGGATTTAAACCTAATTGAATCAAAGTCATAAATACCCTTGGTTTCAATATCGTGCAGACAATTTATTATAATACTGTTAACTCAGGGACAGTCATTATTTAGATTTCACATTACAAGTGTTAAGTAAATATTCAACCAAGTATATTTTAAAGATCTAATTGGCTTTATTGGACAATTAATGAATCATGCAGCATCCCATCTAGCAAGTAGAAGGGAGCTCCAAGGGGCTATATAAAATGGGAATTTTTTTATAGAGAGAAGGAAGAAAAGGGTAGATTGTGTCAGGCTTAGGATATCTACCTTTGGGGGACAAATCGGGTCTATGTGGCAGATTACTGTCTTAGTGCTCACCAAAATATCTTAAACTGTCTGGCTAAAATTATATTCCTGGGGAGGTTGTAACGGCAATTAAGTTATGTATTAAGTCTTGGTTTTCGGTTATGGAGCTTAGCACAAGTGACTCCATTTTTGGCCTGTTGTGTGTGTGTGTTTTGTTTTTTTTTTAACACAGGAAATATTTTTTCCTCTCTTTTGTTTAATTATATTTTATTGATTATGCTATTATAGTTGTTCTGATTTTTCCCCTTTTGCCCCACCTTCAACCAGCACCCCCCACTCCCTCAGGAAATCTCCCAACCATTGTTCATGTCCATGGGTCATGTGTATAAGTTCTTTGGCTCCTCCATTTCCTATACTGTACTTTATATCCCCATGGCTATTCTGTAACTACCTGTTTGTACTTCTTAATCCCTTCATGTCTTCACTCATTCCCCAACATTCCCCACCCATCTGACATCCATCAAAACACTCTCTGTATCCATAATTCTGTCTCTGTTCTTCTTGTTTGCTTAGTTTGTTTTTTAAATTCAATTGTTAACAAATTTGAATTTTTTGTCACTTTATTGTTCATGGTTTTGATCTCCTTTTTCTTAAATAAGTCCCTTTAACATTTCATATAATAATGTCTTGGTGATGATGAACTCTTTTAGCTTTATCTTGTCTGGGAAGCACTTTATTTGCCCTTCCATTCTAAATGATAGCTTTGCTGGGTAGAGTAGTCTTGGGTGTAGGTCCTTGCTTTCCATCACTTTGAATACTTCTTGACAGTCCCTTCTTGCCTCCAAAGTTTGTTTTGAGAAATCAGTTCACAGTCTTATGGAAACTTCTCTGTAGGTAACCAACTGCTTTTCTCTTGCTGCTTTTAAGATTCTGTCTTTATCTTTAACCTTTGGCATTTTAATTATGATGTGTCTTGGAGTGGGCCTCTGTATCCATCTTGTTTGGGACTCTGTGCTTCCTGGACATGCATGTCTATTTTCTTCATCAAATTAGGGAAAAATTTTTTATTATTATTTTTCAAATAGATTTCCAATTTCTCACTCTTTCTCTTTTCCTTCTGGCACCCCTATGATGTGAATGTTGGACTTCTTGAAGTTATCCCAGAGGTTGCTTATACAGTAGTCCCTCACTATATCACAGTTCACTTAACGCAGCCTCATTGTATTGCGGGATTTTGAAAAATATATTTAATTATTTATCGGGGATTTTTCACTATATTGCAGGGTTTTGCAGTACTGTATACGTATGTTGTTAAAGTTACGTAGGTTTAAGAGTGTAGAATAAATGTAAGGTTCCTACTTCGTGGGTGTGTGTGTGTGTGTGTCTGGAACGTAATACCCGCGATAAATGAGGGAATACTGTACAATCTTCATTTTTTTTGGATTCTTTTCCTTCTTGTTGTTCTGATTGTTTTTTTTTTTATTTTTATTTTTATTGCTTCCATATGTTCCATATGTCAGGGCAGTCCTACTCTGAGAAATCACCTGGAGATCACTGTGAAAGCAAATAACTGGTTTATTGAGGGACCAAAGGAAGGGGGAACGGGGTAAAGGGGTGTGGCAACTCCTGGACAGATTCAATGGCCCATAGGAGCAAGGAAGCGGGGGAAAGGTGACTCTCAGTTCTCCTCGTGGACCTGTAGGAGCAAGGAAATTGGGGAAAGGTGATTCCCGGTCCACCTCATGGGCCCATAGGAATCGTCGCCCACATTTCTGCAGGCACCCTTCTTTTTTCTTTAAGTAAATTTTATTAATTGTGTTGTCACAGTAGTTCCAATTTTTCCACTTTGCTCCCCTCTGCCCAATACCCTTCTTCTCTCCAGCAATCCCACCTCACTTAGTTCATGTCTATGGGTCCTGCATATAAGTTCTTTGGCTTCACCCTTTCCTATATTATTTTTAACATCCCCTGTCTATTTTGTACCAACCAATTACGCTTCTTAGTCCCTGCACCATTTCCCCATTTTTCCCCTTCCCCAGTCTCAGCTGATAACCCTCCAAATTATCCCCATACCTATGATTCTGTTCCTATTCTGGTTTGCTTAGTTGGGTTTTGTATTTATTTTTTAGATTCTGTTGTTGATAGTTGTGAGTTTGTTGTCATTTTAGTGTTCATAGTTTTGATCTTTTTTTTAAGTAAATCCCTTTGACATTACATAAAATAATGGCTTGGTGATGATGAAATCCTTTAGTTTTACCTTCTCTGGGAAGCACTTCATCTGCCCTTACATTCTAAATGATAGCTTTGCTGGATAGAGTAATCTTGATTGTTTTCCATCACATTGAATACTTGTTGCCAGTCCCTTCCTGCCTGCAAAGTGTCCTCTAAGAAATCAGCTGATAGTTCTATAGGCAACCCCCTGTAGGCAACTCTCCGCCTCTTTCTTGCTGCCCCCAGGACTCTGTCTTTATCTTTCACCTTTGGCATCTCAGTCATGATGCATCTTGGTGCGATCCCCTCTGGGTCCAGCTTGCCCGGGACCCTCCGTGCTTCCTGGACCTGTATCTCCATCTCCTTCGTAAAATTTGGGAAACGATCCTTATTTTTTTCAATTCTTGCTTCCTCATTCTGCACTGGTTGACTGTTTTTTCCTTCTTTATGTTCTAAAGCATTGATTTGAACCCCGGTTTCCTTCCCCTCACCATTGGTTTTGTGTGGATTTTCCTTCATTTCACTTAGCATAGCCTTCACTCCCCTTATGCGTTTGCCATACTCAAGCTTATCTGTCAAGCCTGTGAGCATCTTTATCACCAGTGTTTTGAATTCTGCATCTGTTAGGTTGTCTGTCTCCTCATTTGTTAGGCTGACTACCTCCTTGTCGCTTAGTTCTCCCACTGGAACATTGATATGTTTCCCCTTTTGGGCCATTCTTCTCTGTCTCCTCATTCTGACAGGCTCCTGTGTTTGTTTGTCTCCGCGTCCCAGGTAGAACTCTCACTCCTGTTATATTGTAAGGGGCGGAGCCTTAGGGATTCATTAGTAAAGGGCGACCTGTTTCACCACATTGTGGCACTGTATGTGGGGGAGGAGTCCGAGAGGAAAAAAATGCCACCTACCCAGCACTCGCCTGTTTTCCAGGTATCTCTCCCATTTCCGCACTGGACTAGCACCCCTTTAGCTGTTGCCCTGGCCGTTGTTCCCAGAGTGGGTGGGACCGTGGGGGCCCTTTAAACAAGCGGACTCTGCTGAGACCTGCAGTTTCTGCCTCCACTCAAACCCTCATTGGTCTGCACAGCCAAAAACAATGAGGCTTGGTTTTCCCCAATGGTAGGACTGTGAGCTGTGAGGTCCAATCAGGAGCTGGGAACATTCCCCAGGTGTCCCTCCTGACTTTTTAAAATGTGTGACTGTGCTTCCCGCTGGCCTGCTGCTGTCGCTGCTGCTGTTGCTGCTGCTGCTGCCACCACACCATGTCCTCTCTGCTCTGGCTCTGCCTCTCTTACCTCTCTGGATGAGTATTTCTTTATATCTTTATTTGCTGGACTTCCATGAAGTTTGATTTTTCTGGAACTTCTCGTTGTTTCTAGTTTTAAGGTAGTTGTATTCCCTCTTAGTTGTAGAGGGAGACGCAGCATGTCTGTCTACACCTCCATGTTGGCCGGAAGACAGGCACCCTTCTTTTTATACTTGTGAAACATGCCTTTGGTAAGGGTGAGTTTGCTTATCAACATATTCAGTAGGTCATTTACATCTCATTGCTTCCCCACTCCCACACCAGGTTAGTTAACATATCGGGCTAGGTCCATTACCATTTCCCCTGGGAACTGGTTCAGTCCATTAACATAGCTGTTGGAAACTGCTGAGTCCATCAGCATGTCCTTTGGGAATGGCTAAGTCCAGGGCCAGGTTGATTAACATATACCAAAAGTCCCGGTGTGCATTCTGGCTGCCTCCATGTTCTGACATTTCCAGTCTTTTGTTTGTAATAAAAAGAATGATGCTAAGGTTCAGGGTCACAGATGGAGGATTTAGGGGAAAAGGGCATCACAGTTGTTCTTACTACCTTCTGCTGACATACAGATGTAGTTAGTGTATATTACCTTCTGTGTCTATATTTTTTATGTTTCTTGTGCTGGCAGGGGTTGGTGCCGAGGAGCAGACAGGAGCATGAGGGTTTGAGCTGTCTGTGCCATACCTATATGGACATCTTTTTTGATGAAGCTGACAAGGAGTCACAGGAAGCGGGATCCTAGAATGAGAGCTAAAAGTAGTGTTAGCAAAGGTGTAAGGAGGGGTAGAAGGATAGACTTAAGAGGATCAGTGAAGTCAAACCATGAGTCCAATGAGCTGCTCACCTTATCCTTTAATTGGGCAGCTCGATCCATTAGCCTCTTAACCATGTCCTGTACTATTCCAGATTGGTTGACATAAAAACAGCAGTTTCCCCCCCAAAAGACACAGGTACCTCCTTTGTGGGCAGTAAGGAGGTCTAAAGCCCTTCTATTCTGAATAACAACTCTGGCTAGGGAGTTTACCTGATGTTCAAGTTTAGAAATAGCCAGCACTGTATCCTCTAGGCTTTGTTAAAGCTCTAGAGATAGCTTCTGATAATATTTGAGGAAAGTTTCCAGCCCTGCCACTCCAATGCAGTTCCAATAGTAATGCCAAGGGCTGCCAGGATGGGGATTAGTACTGGAGCTTGCTCTGCTCTTATTGCCATAGAAAGGGGAATAGAAATCTCTGAATCGGATGGCATCATCTGTAGGGGAGGGACTATAAAGGCTATTGTGCAGGTCCCTGTCCAATTGGTAGGTAGACAGAGGTAGGCTTGTGATCCACCCAGAAAAAAAACACCAGAATGTCGAAGGCATACATGAAGATGAAGACGGTAGGCAAGTTTGAGAATTGTAGATGTGCCCGTATTGAGTGCCCTGTGTATGTTCCAGGTACCTCCTAAAGGTGCTGTCTGGATTTCTTTTTCCCAGACTGAGATAGTCTCTTCCCAAGTCATTCCCTGGATTGGGTCATGTACTGAGGAATTTGCTATAAAAGGACCTTATATATTGAGAGTAAGATTAGACCACTGGTGACAGTAGGCATTCACAGGGGAGCCAGGATTGGAGGTGCCAAAGGGGAACAGGAGGTATGCTTGGAAGTCCCAGCAGGTCTTAGTAGGGGAGGGGTGGCGAACTGGAGATGGTATGTAAGTTTTTGATGCCAGGTTCAGACAAGAGACCAGGTGATTCTCATGTTGCTCCTGGCATGTTATATTGATGCTGAAGTTGCACAGGAGAGCTGGCAGGTGACCTACCAGGCTAGAAGATCCTGAATGTTGAGTATGAGAAACACAAATGCGTACTTCTGGCCTTGGGGGATGGAGACCCTGGTGAGGGCTGGTCCTGCAATAAATAAGGACTTAGAAGTATAAGTCGAGAGATTTTTCAAATATTGGTTGGCTAAGGCCAGATGGTGTCATGTTTCCATGAGTCATTGGAGAAAAGAGAGTTATTAATAGATCCCCACACTGTGGCTGGTATAGGAACAGCTGAGTGTGCCTGTGGATTCAGGGTTATGCAAATCCAACACTGAGAGTTAGAATAATTGTTAACCTGTAAATTTCGATAAGCCAAGAGTAGGATGGAGTGTAGTCTTGAGGGATCAGGAGTGTGGGTTATGTAGGTACATGAGCGAACTGTGAGAAGGGGGAGGGATAAAAGGAGGGTATACATTATGACTCAAAAATAAGAGAGATTACCAATCAAATTCCCTACAGGACTTATACAACAGCAAACATTCAAAGGCAGATTTCATGAGGGGTCAGGCTCCTTATACCTTCAGGAGATGGTCAGGCAAAGTGGTCCTGAGAGAGTACACTCGTAGTCAGGAGTTTCCAGTGTCCTCAGTGGTGTCTTCAGGGAGGTCAGTGCCAAGATGAGCCTGTTTAAGGTGAGAAAGATGTACCCAGGCTGCCTGACCCATGAGTTTGGCTGTCGTGGGTGTAGTTAGTAGGATTAAGTAGGGACCTTCACAGCAGGGTGTGAGTGGTTTGTGAGTGAGTTGCCTAACATAAACTCAGTCCCCAGGATTTACTGGTCCCAGAAAGTGACCTTCTTGGGGTTTGGGTAAGGCATAGTCAGCGTGTTTCCACATGACCTGTCATGTGGCTGTGAGAGCAGGGAGGTAATCTCTTAAGGAAACGGGATTATCTCGTCAATTTCCTAGAATATAAGGTCTCCCATACATGAGTTCAAAGGGGCTAAGTAAGTGGGGTTCACGGGAGGTGGGGGGCACAAATGCAGAGGAGAGCCACAGGCAGCGGGTAGGGCCAGGGCTCCTGGACCTGTAAAGCAAGTTGAGTTAACTGGCTTTTAAGAAGCCCATTCATGCATTCTATCTCCCCTGAGGACTGGGGCCAGTAGGGAACACACAGTTTCCAGGTAATTCCCAAAGTTGTGCTGACCTGTGAAGTAATTTTAGAAACAAAGGCTGGACCATTATCAGATTGTAGGGGTTGAGGCAGTCCAAACCTAGGAATAATTTTTGTTAGTAAAACGTGAACAACCTCATTTGCTCCTTCTGATATAGTAGGAAAAGCTTCCACCAACCGGAAAAGCTATCCACTAACACTAGTAGATACTTGACCTTCTTAACTGGTGGCATGTGAGTGAAGTCAGTTAGCCAATCTTGTCCTAAAATTTGTCCCTTAGCCTGGTGAGTAGGGAACAGTGGAAGTCTAACTTCCCCTTGAGCTGTCTTTTTTTTTGGCAAACCGAGTATTGATGAGTGATCATGGTGTAGGGTGGGTGCCAATAGGCTAGTGAGAGCCTTAGGTCCTAGGTGGGTCTGTCGGTGTAAAGCATGTAGGATGTCTTCTTCATGGCCCTGGAGCAGGATGATGTGGCCGTTGAGGGTAAACCATCCGTTGTGAAGGGTGGCTCCCAGCTGGACATAGTCCTGATTCTCCTGGTGTGTATATGAGGGTGGGGTTGTCTTGCAAGAGAAAACGGAATTTAGCAGCTGCTTGTTGAGCCTGTAACTGCGCTTCATAGTCAGCTTTAGCACTGCCTTGAGTTACATGGATGTAGTCATGCTGATGTCCTTGGAAATGGATGTAGTGGCCCTCTTTGGTGATTGGGCTGCTTGTAAAAGTTTTAGGATCAGCTTCTTGTTGGCTATTGAAGATTGCTTAGCTATGAGATATCTCCGTTCTCTACAAATTGGAGCATGGGAATGTAAGATATGGAAAATATATTTAAAGTCAGTATAAATGTTGATTTCCATGTCTGCAGCTTTATGGAGAGCCCTGATGAGGGCAATGAGCTCAGCCTGTTGGGAGGCAGTCCCAGGAGGTAAAGGCCCTGACTCTATTACACTATCAAAGCTCACAGCAGCATATCCTGCCCCATGTTCCGGGGCCTTTAGGGAGCTGTGATCAATGTACCAGGTAGGTACAGGCCCAGACAAGGGGAAGTCTTGGAGGCTGGGCAAGAGGATGAGAAAAGAGTCTACAATTTCCATGCAGTCATGCGAGGATGTGGTTGGCAAAGAGTTCTGTGCCAGGTGGAGGAACTTGGCTGGGTTGATAGCACTGCCATGTTTTAAATGAATGTTGGGGTTTTCTAAAAGAGTGGCATGCAGAAATTGGATGCAGGAGGGTGAGGCTGCTGCTACCACTTGATGTGTGAGCAGATTCTTGAGAGAGTGAGAGGCCACAACGTGGATTACTGCAAAAGGAATTAGCTAAGGGCATCCTGAACCAGCAAAGCAGCTGCTGCAAGAACTTGAAAGCAGGTTGGCCATCTGAGTGAAGAGGAGTCTAGTGGCTTGGAGAGATAAGTGATGGCCTGTACTTGGGGCCCTGTGCACTGGGTGAGGACACGTAGGGCAAAACCATGCTTAGAATCAACATAAAGATAGAATGGTTTCTCAGGGTGTGGAAGAGCCAATTTAGGTGCTGAGATCAGGGCCTGTTGCAATCTGTTAAGGGAAACTTTAAAGTTAGAGGAAGGATCTAGGGGGTCCATAAGATTGCCTGTTGTGACCAATAGAGGGGTTTGGTTATAGCCCCCAAAGCAGGGATCTAAGTCCGGAAAAATCTGGCCAATCCTAGGAAGGAGAGGCGGTCCGCCTTGGTGGCTGGGAACTGAAGGGTTTATATAGGCGTCCTTTCATTCATCAGGCCTTTTGAATGAGGTGTTAAGGTTAGTACTAGCTAAGTGACTTGTTGTTGGGTAAATTGCCCCTTGTGGAGGGAGACCCGGTATCCCTTGTCAGCCAAAAAGTTGAGAAGGAGGGCCGTGTGCAAATGAGAGTTTTTCTGAAGGGCTACACAGCAACAGATTATCTACATATTAGATGAGATGACTGGGATCCAGGTCAGTTTGTGCTAAATCCTATGCTAACGCCTGTCCGAATAAGTGGGAGCTATCCTGAAAGCCTTGTGGCAGAACAATCCAGGTAAATTGTTGAACTTTTTGGATATCTGGACTCATGCAAGTAAAAGCAAAGAGGTCCTGGGAGTCAGGGCTGAATGAAATAGTGAAAAAGGCATCTTTAAGGTCTAGGACAGTGAAGAACATTGTGACAGGCAGGATAGAATTGAGTAAGTTGTATGGGTTGGGGATGATGGGAGTGATTGGCATAGTAACTTCATTGACTGCCTGAAGATCCTGGACTAGGTGAAAAGACCCATTGGGTTTCTTAACAGCTAGGATGGGAGTATGTATTGGCGGGAGAGTTTGCCGGTCGGAGGGGTCCGGCTTTGAGCAGGTGGTTAATGACTGGCTGCAGACCCTGCATAGCTTGTGCACTGAGAGGATACTGAGACCAACTGGGGAATGAAGCCCTAAGCTTGAGGGTGACCTGTACCAGTTGGTGGTGTCTGGCTACTGTTGGGTTCTCAGTATAGTACAGTATTTCCTTATTTATCACGGGTATTATGTTCTAGACCCCCCCCCTGGTGACATAGGAACCTTACATTTATTCTACACTCTTAAACCTACATAACTTTAACAACATACATATACAGTACCACAAAATCTTGTGATATAGTGAAAAATCCACGATAAATAATTAAATATAATATTTTTTAAAAATCCTATGATACAGTGAGGCACGATAATTCCCTCTCTATATCGCGGTTCACTTATCGTGGCCTCACTGTATCGCGGGATTTTAAAAAATATTATATTTAATTATTTATCACAGATTTTTCACCATATCGCGGGATTTTGCAGCATTGCATATGTATGTTGTTAAAGTTATGTAGGTTTAATAGTATAGAATATGTTTAAGAACATAAGTAGTGTTTATAAAAGTGTGGAAAAAGTTAATAAGGGATTGGAAAAGGTTAATAAGGGACTGGGAACGGTTTATAAGTGTGTGGGAAGGGTTCATAAAGCCTTAAAATATATATAAATACTAAAATAAATGTAAGGTTTCTACTTCACAGATTTTCACCTATCGCGGGGTGGGGGGGGAGTCTAGAATGTAATATACGTGATAAGTGAGGGAATACTATATCCCAAACCAGGGGATTAACATTTACACTACAGTAGTGCAGCTGATGAGGGGTATGCCTCTGGGAACCTTCTTGATCTAAAGCCAAAAGAAAAATGGAGTCGGCCTTAGCCCCTCCTCCATCTAGATTAAGAGTCAGGGATGCCCCTAGTTTGGCTAGGATGTCTCTTCCCAAGAGGGAAACTGGGCATTCAGTCATAACTAGGAAAGAATGCGTGAAGGTTAAGGACCCTAATGTACACGTGAGAGATTTGGTAGCTAGGGTTTTAGTACAGATCCTGTTAATTCCAATAACAGAGATGGGGGATGGGTATACAACACCCACATATTCAATAAAGATGGAATAGGTTGCCCCTGTGACTATGAGAAAGGAGACCAACGTACCTACCATTGCCATGATTACCCTGGGTTCAGCCATTGAGATGGTCAGAGATGGGGGCTCCGAGCCTGGGCACCATCAGTCATCAATGGCAAGCCCCAATAGACTGGGGATGTTGAAGTCTTTTTTCCTTTCAGGTTCCCTTTCAGGTTCTCTTTCAGGGTGAGCTGGACTGGACTGAAGTGGTCAACTGGCCCCCTGGTTAGAAGCCAGAGGACGGTCAACCCTCCAATATCCCTCCTGTCCACAGGATGGACAAGGACCTGGTGGGGGCCGTGGTTGGGGGCATTGTCATACCCAGTGACCTGTTTGCTTACACTGAAAGCATGGTCCTGGAGGAGGCTTTGGCAAGCCTTGGTTCTCCTGACTTTGCATGGGCTGACCCTTAATGGCGGTAGTTAACGTAAGGTATTTTTGCTGTTCTTTTTAAAATTTTTGTTGTTTTTCCTCCTCTCTGTTATTAAAGACTTGGAAGGCAATCCGAATTGTAAGAGACTCTGGGTCGCTTGGAGTGGATGAAGAAACTACTCAGACACTCACCATCTGAGGAAGGGAGGGAGGGGGTTTTCTCTGAGGAAAATCGCCCCCATTTCTTTATTAGCCAGGGTTTTTATCTACTTTCCACATGTGGAAATGCATAAGGAAAACATGCAGCCCTTCCCCAAATAGTAGGGAGTGAAAGGGAAATGCAGATCAATACAGGGTTGAAACATCCAGGAATTTTACACAAGGTCAAAAACATTTCTTCTTAATTGTTCTGTTCTTCACATTTTACTGACAAGGATTTGAGACTATACAGAGAAAAACAGAGCAGGTTCCCTTTCCTCAAAAGCCACTTTGTATTTCTATTTTATCTTTAAAATCCCCAGGAGGGTGGGATTCAGAGCAAGCATGAAGGATAAAAAACCTGCTGGTTAAGACCCAAGTTCCGGTTTTTGGGTGGGCTCCACACAGTGGTCGTCAAAATCTTTCAAACCATGCCTGCCTGTCTCCCACACCGAATTAGGTCCCTTGGGGGAGTTTTGGGTCCCTCTTCCAGCTTCCGTAACTTTCTTCTAATATCGGGAGTGGAGTGTGTAGTAAAATGGGTATTAAGATAGAGTTTGCCTTCTTCTGAGTCTGGGCCCAGGTTGGTGTACTTGAGTATGACCTCTGTAAGACGCTTCATGAATGAGGCTGGATTCTCAGAGGCCTCCTGCATAATTTCTAGGATTTTGTCATAACTGACTACTTTAAGGCCACCCTGTGCATGCCTTCAGTTAGGCATGTGAGAAAATGAGACATCTTAGTCAAAGCAGGGGACCCTGACTGATAGTTCCAGTGAGGATCTGCAGCTGGGACTGCAGTGGGTTCGGCTGGATTTCTGTCGGGATCCCAGACATGTAGGCTGTCTGCAAATACAGAAGCAGTGGACAGAATATGATCCTTTTCCTCTGGGGTAATGGAGGAGGTTAGGAAGATAGACATCTTGTTATGTTAATGAATAGGTCTGATTTATATATTGGAACTCCTTGCAAAAGTGGGTAGAATCTGAGGTTTAAGACCCTAGATGGTGCTCAATTTGGGCTAAATCTGTGAGGGAAAAGGGGACATGTACCCGGACAATGCCCTCAGTTCCTGCCACTTTGCAAGGAGGGTACAGGCCTGAGGATGGCGGGGAGATGCCGGCATGAGCACAGCCCGAGAATGAGTGTGGGAAGGCGAAATGAGAGGGGTGGAGTCTGGGGGTGGCAATGGTTTGTCCTCCATTGGCAAGTCAGGAGGGGAAGGGGAGGCAGGGGAAGGGTTCGACAGGGGAGGAGGAGCAGAGGGAGCTGTTGAGCGGGAGGGGCATATCGGGAAGGGTAAGGGTGTCCAATGTCCAAGGGGTCTGCTTCTGTAAAAGGCGAGGCCGGGGGTGGTTTCAGGGGAGTTTGTTGACACAGAACTGCAGGTGGAGGTCGGTTGAAGGAGAATAAGTTGGAGGGGGGAGCAGGAGGAGCAAAGGGACAATCTGCTGCAAAGAATTTAAAAAGCCTTCTTGTATGGAACTTTGGACCACTTGCTGTTATGCCTGAGGTAGCTGTCAAGATCAGTATGAATTTGAGGGTCAAATGTTCCATGTTATGGCCAACAGCATTTGTTATCAAGAGGATATTGAGGCCAGGTAACAGTGGAGAGAGAAATGAGCTTTTTTAGCTTTACCAGGGACCCTATTTGAAGAGTCCAGAGGTTCCGACAGAGACAACCCAAAGGGGAGTCCTTCGGAGGTAGGGATTGATGTGCTCCCATGATACTGAGAGTAACGACCCAGAGGGTGAGCCTGAGATGAAATGAATCAGGAGGATTAAGGGGTGTCCCCACTTAAGCCACTGATTCTATGAGGCACAAAGGCCTCAAACAAACTGTCCATGGGGTGGGCATCCCCAACCTCTGGTGGAAGTCCAATGAGGTGTAAGGCCCCAAGGAAGACCAACCTAGGCCTAAGATTTTTGAGCAGAGCCACAGTAGGCTCAGAAACGAGATGGTCAACCTGATGAGAGACGCACCCAGTGAAATGAAACTCAACTAGTTGGTGTCCGATTGGATGGAGGAAAGGCCATGGCAAAGGGTCCAGAGGTGGAGGTCGTCAGATGCACGGATCTCTTGAGCAAGGTGGGAGAGGAGGGGGCAAAAGGCTTCCAACATGTGTGTTAGAGGGTAAGCCTGACAGGCTGCCACAGCCCACTGCTCCCCTGGCTGTAAGCTGCTGGTGACCACTCTCTGAGCCCCTCCTGGGTTTCAGCACCAAAGTGTCAGGGCAGCCTTGCTCTGAGAAAGCACCCAGAGACCACTGTGGGATTAGGTAACGGGTTTACTGAGGGACCAAATGAAGGGGGAAGGGGGTTAAGGGGAGAGGTAACTCCCGGACCGATTCAATGGCCCATAGGAGCAAGGGAAGTGGGGGAAAGATGACTCCTGGTCCTCCTCATGGGCCTGTAGAAGCAAGGGAATAGAGGAAGGGTAATTCCCAGTCCTCCTTGTGGGTCCGTAGGAATTGCCACCTGCACTTCTGCAGGCACCCTTTTTTTTATACTTGTGAAACACACCTTTCGGTAAGGGTGAGTTTGCTTATCAACATATTCAATAGGTCACTTACATCTCATTGCTTCCTGCCCTCCCACACCAAGTTAGTTAACATATCAGGCTAGGTCCATTACTATTTCCCCTGGGAACTGGTTCAGTCCATCACCATATCCTTTGGAAACTGCTAAGTTCATCATCATATCCTTGGGAACGGCTAAGTCCAGGGCCAGGTTTATTAGCATATACCAAAAGTCCAGGTGTGCATATTAGTTGCCTCCGCATTCTGACATCATATCATTAATTTGATTCTCAGCTTCATTCACTCTACTGTTGTTTCCTTGAAAATTGTTCTTTATTTCAATCAGTGTATCCTTCATTTCTGACTGGATCTTTTTTATGCTGCTGAGGTCCTCATTAAGTTCCTTGAGCATCCTTATAACCAGTGTTTTAACTCTGCATATGATAGATTGCTTATCTGCATTTCATTTAGCCCTTTTTCTGGAGTTGTCTGTTTTTTCATCTGGTGCATGTTTCTTTGACTCCTCGTTTTGGAAGCTTCCCTGTCTTTGTTTCTATGTGTTAGGTAGAGCTGCTTTGACTCCGTGTCTAGGTAGTGTGGCCTAATGTAGTAGGTGTTCTGTAGGGTCACTGAAGCTGGGTATTTGAGGTGCATCTTTCATGTGGTCTGAGTATACCTTTCTCTTGTAGTTGAGCCTTGGTTGCTGTTGGCAGATCAATGGGAAGGATTTACCCAGGCTGGTCAGCTACAGGGACTGGCTGTGACCACTGATGACCAACACCGGCCTCCTGTGGAGGATCAGATGTGCAGGAGCAGGGTGGTGATGTTCTTACATGGTCTGTAGCTGTCCACTGGGTGCGCTGGTCCTGGGGTTGCCCAGGTGGTGCAGGCCAAAGTCAGCCCCAACCTCTGTTTTGCCTGCAGCCACCTTGCCTGAGCTATAAAGCAATCTGAGATGGCTGCTATTTGTGCTGGGCTTGGAGATTCCCGGGTGAATCCAAGCTGTGAATCTAGGCTGGTGGCTGCTAAAACTGCTAATGGTAATGCTGGGCCTGGACTCACTGGGGCCAGCTGTTGCTTGTTTGATAGGATTTAGGAAGTTGTGAAGCATGACACAAGACCACCCATTCATATGAAAAAGAAGCTTGGGTGGGCCTGTAATTTGGGTGGGGCAGGCTCTCTGGGGATCTCAAAGGTGGGTAAAGCAGTGTTAGGTGGTTTGATGGAATTTCAGATATGGATGGATATGGTTTCTTTAATTCTTTAGTTGTCAGACTTTCATTCAGCTTAATTTCTTATGGTTCTGAGTGATGGTTGTTCTATATTTCAGTTGTAATTTTGATGTGGTTGTGCAAAGAGGTGGGTCATCACTGTCTCTCTTTTTAAAACTGAATATATTGCCTGTATAACAACAAAAATTTTTGAAAAACATTATTCCTCCTTTGTTTTATTTTTTTAAAGTATATTTGTTCCCCTCTGCCCAGTACCCACCTTCCCTCCAGCAATCACGCCTCTCTTAGTTCATTTCCATGGGTCATGCATATAAGTTATTTGGCTCCACCCTTTCCTATATTGTTCTTAATTTCCCCCTGTCCATTTTGTATCAACTGATTATGCTTCTTAATCCCTGCACCATTTCCCCATTTCTCCCCCTTCCCCCTCCCAGTAGATAACCCTCCAAATGATCCCCATACCTATGATTCTGTTCCTATACTGGTTTGCTTAGTTGGATTTTGTTTTTATTTTTTAGATTCAGTTGTTGATAGTTGTGAGTATGTTGTCAGTTTAAGTTCATAGTTTTGATCTTTTTTAAAAATAAGTCCCTTTAACATTTCATATAATAATGTCTTGGTGATGATGAACTCCTTTAGCTTTACCTTGTCTGGGAAGCACTTTACCTGCCCTTTCATTCTAAATGTTAGCTTTGCTGGATAGAGTAATCTTGGTTGTAGGTCCTTGCTTGCTATCATTTTGAATACTTGTTGCCAGTCCCTTCTTGCCTGCAAAGTTTCTTTTGAGAAATCAGCTGATAGTCTTATAGGCACTCCTTTGTAAGTGACTCTCTGCTTTTCTCTTGCTGCTTTTAAGATTCTGTCTTTATCTTTAACCTTTGGCATTTCAATTATGATGTGTCTTGGTGTGGTCCTCTTTGGGTCTAGCTTGTTTGGGACTCTGTGCTTCCTGGACTTGTATGTCTATTTCCTTTGAGAAATTAGGGAAGTTTTCCTTCATTATTTTTTCACATAAGCTTTCAATTTCTTGCTCTTCCTCTTCTCCTTCTGGCACATTTTAAATTGTCCCAGAGGTTCCTAAGCCTTTTCTCACTTCTTTCAATTCTTGTTTACTTATTCTGTACTGGTTGGCTGTTTTTTTCTTCCTTATTTTCCAAATCATTGATTTGAATCATGGTTTCCCTCCCCTCATTCTTGGTTTTGTGTGGATTTTCCTTCATTTTATTTATCATAGCCTTCACTTCTTCCCGTATGTGTTTCCCATACTCAAGCATATCTGTCAAGCCTGTGAGCATGTTTATCACCAGTGTTTTAAACTCTACATCTGTTAGGTTGGCTATATCCTTGTCTTTATGTTTGCTATCTCCTTGTCGCTTTGTTCTCCCACTGGAACCTTGATCCATTCCCCATTTTGGGCCATACTTCTCTGTCTCCTAATCTTGACAGGCTTCTGTGTTTGTTTGTCTCTGTGTCTTAGGTAGAGCTGTTGCACCTGTTATGTTGTAAGTGGCAGAGCCTTAGGTATTCATCAGTAGAGGATGACCCATTTCACCACATTGTGGTGCTGTATGTCATGGAGGGGTCTGAGAGGGAACAATGCTGCTTGCTCAGCACTTGCCCCTTTTCCAGGAACTTCTCCTACTTTCGTATGGGAGCGCCTCTCTAGCTGTTGCCCTGACTGTTGTTCCCAGAGTCGGTGGATCTGCAGACATTCTAGGACCATGGGGGCCCTTTAAACAAGTGGACTCTGCTGAGAGACTGGCAGTTTCTGCCTCTGCTCCAAGCCCCACTGGTTTGCACAGTCAGAAGCAATGAGGCTTTATTTTCCCTGGTGCTGAAACTGTGAGCTGTGCAGTCTGGCCTGGGGCTGGGAACACTCCCCAGGTGTCCCTCCCTAGTCTTGTGTGACTCTGCTTTTGACCAGCCTGCTTCTGCCACCACCACACCGCATCCTCTCCACCCCGGCTCTGCCCCTCCTTCCTGTCTGGATGAGTATTTCTTCTTTATAACTTTGTTTGTTGGACTTCCATGCAGCTTGATTTTCTGGAACTTCTAGTTGTCTCCAGTTGTGAGTTAGTTGTATTCCTTCTTAGCTGTGGAGGAAGATGCAGCATGTCTGTGTAGGCCTCCATCTTGGTCGAAATTCTACTCCTCCTTTGTTGACCGAAGTCCTTCCCTTTTTTCTCCTGAGGTTCTTTTCTGGTTTTACTTCTGGCTCCATCTCTTCACTCAGATCATAAACATTCTCCACAGGACAGTCAAAGTTTTGAAAGTAGGTACCAGGGACAGACCTTTGTTGTCCTGAAAATTCATTCATTCCTTAAATATTTTTGACATGCCTACTATGGGCCAGGAATTGATAAAGAGTAAACCCCAAAGCAGCTTTATATTACTTATATTTATATTTTTAAGTTTCTTTAAAGATTTTACTTGTTTACTTTTAGTGAGAGGGGAAGGGAGGGAGAAAGAGAGGGAGAGAAACATTGCTGTGTGAGAGAAACATCAATTGGTATTGGTTGCCTCTTCCACGCTCCTAACCAGGGACCTGGCTCACAACCCAGGCATGTTGCCCTGACTGGGAATTGAGCCTGCAACCTTTCCATTTGTGGGACAATACCCAACCCACTGAGCCACTCCAGTAGGGCTATATTTTTATTTTTATTTATGATACTTTGAAATCTTAAAAAAACTTTTGACTGGGACTGTCCTCCTGGAGCTGGCCCATCCTCAGAGACATCAGGGCTCTTAGAGCATGCCTTTGATGTGCAAACTAACCAATCCAGAGGTGTCTGCTCAGTTGCCCCCTGCACCTCAGGAAGTCTTAATCATCCCAGGCCACTAGAGACTACCTCTATAGGTAAGAGCCTACTGAAGTTATTCAAATTAGCCAAGCCTAGCTAAGCTTCCCTCTGGCTCTTGCTTTCTGCCTCTGACCATGCTGAGGCTTCCTCATGTGGCTCTGCATGGTGTGGAGTGCCATGGTAGAATAAAATAAACCTTGTTTTCTTGAGCAGCTCTTGTGGCTGCATGTGAGTGACCATCACATATGAGAACCTAGAACAAACTTCCTCCACAGGAGTGCACACCCAAGTGCATGAGATAGACATTGATAAGATATATCCATAAATATAAAATTATAATTATGTAGAAATTATATGACAAAGAAATTCATGGTGCTCAAGAGGCTGACCTAGGGAAGTCTGATCTATGCATGTGAGATCCCAGGAGGTCTCTGGGAGGAAATGACATGTGGGTGAGATCTGAAAGGATGATAAGTAGAAATTAACCAGAGGAGTAAAGGGAGATTTCCCAGGCAGAGGGAATGGCATGTGTGGAGGCCTCACAGCTAGAGCCCCTGTGTAGGATGTCAGGAAGAAGTTGATACAGACTTGAGGCAGAATTTCTTTTTTGGGAAATCTCAGTGTGTGCTTTTTAGATTTTGAACTGATTGAAGCCCATTTGTATTATTGAGAGTAATCTCCTTTACTTAGATTTATCTGACTGTAGGTGTTAACCATATACCTTCACAGTCTCAGTTCCATTTGTATATGATGGAATAACTGGCTATTACAGCTTAACCAAGTGGACACATGAAATTAACCATCACAGTGTGCGAGCTAGTGACCACTGTGGGCAATGGGTTGAACCCTCCTAGGGCACACTGGGAGGCAGTGTGGAACACACATCAGAATGATCCACCCAGGTGGGCGACCTTGGGTATTTGCACCCAACTCTTACCAGACATTTTCTGTGGGCTGCAGGTAAGCAGGCAGTTGCAGAGACCATAGGAAGCACTCATGCAAAACAGAGCAAGCGCTGGGAGCTGGAGGTCAGCAGACATACTCTGAAGGGGCTAGGATGAGGGGATGGGCGATATACCTGCTACAGAAGACCTCTGCAAATGACGTTCAGAGAGTGAAGTAGGAAGGGGCAATTTTTATATTAAGAACAGTGGAAAGATATTATTTTTTGGGGGGGGACATAATGATAGATTTGTGATTTCATAAGATTGTTAGGCTGCAGTGAAGAACATTTCTGGAAAAGGGACAGAGAGGGTGTGGAACCACTAGCATGGAGGATTTTACTGGAGTCCAGGGGGCACATGGTGGCATTTGGGAGTAGAATGGTAACAGAATGGAGAGAAGACATACTCTAGGGCCATTCAGGAAACTAACAGTTCTCAGTTACCAATATGCAATATTGGCAGTGGGGTAAAGAAGGGGATTGTGGGGGAGGGGGAGCAATGGGGAAAAATGGGACAACTGTAATTGAAAAACAAAAAAATAAAATTAAAAGAAAAAAGAATAATGATATGAGGGAAAAAAAGAAAGAAAGGGATTGAAGCCAGCCCCACCCCAGGACTCCTTAGGTTTATAATACTTTGGATAGCCAGGGCTCTAACGTGGATTAAACAGCCTAGGAGTTGCCTGTACCAGTCTGATCATGAAAATTACTTTGAGCTGACCTTGCCTTGTTTCTATATCCTGAGATGCTTATTGCATAACCAGAAACCTCCTTCTGAAAATACAGCTGGATGATAGTGTGAATGAAGGGGACATGTGGAAAATATCCTTTTGGTCTCTCAGCATGAGGGCACATCTCATAACAAGGCTGAGAAATCAGATACCTAGACTTGTCACCTTGAAACAGGCACCCTTATTCCTCACACCTTAGTTGCCCCAAACATTGGATGTTCCTTAAATCCTCACCTGCTTTCTACGTCATAGGCTGTTTTGTCCACTGTGTGGAACAAAGGATGGGTTTACCACTCTGTGGGGAGGGATTGGGAGTGGATGGGAAGAATGGGAAAAGCAATGTCATTTTAGGACTTTCCCAGTTGTGCTTGGCTTTCAGAGCCAGGTGTAATGAGAAAGCACCAGATGATGGCGGTGTAGTTTGATGGGACCTGAGCTTCCCCACTCCTGCCCCCAGTACCATGAGGATTTTCTTCTGGATGGGGATATTGGCTCAGCTGACAAACAAGAAGTCGGAGACATGCTATTGTGACCAGATTATACAAATGACTAGAAAACCAAATTGGGCTTTAATTTCCATTCATGTCTGAGCCCAGGTTGTAATGTTTCTCTTCTCATCTCCAACTAAGGTACTCAAGCAGGAAATCTAAGGGGGATTGTGAAAGGCCCACAGTGATCCACACCTCCTGATCTTCATGTTACTGGATAGTCACCTCCCAGATCATGTCATAATTGATCTGCATGGTAAGCAGAATAGTGGCTTCAGAGATATCCACATCCTAATGCCTGAGACCATTAATACATTGTGTTACAAAGCAAAAGGGAATTGAGGCTGAAAGTGAAATGAAGGTTGCTGATCAATTGACCTAAAGATGGATAGGTCATCCTGGATTACCCAGGTGAGCCCAATGTAATAATAAGCATCCTTAAATGGGGAAGAAGGAGGCAGAAGAGTCAGAGCCAGAGGAATGGCTTCATTAGAAAGACTAGACTAGTTATTGCTGGCTGTGAAGATGGAAGGGGGCATGAGCAAAGGAACACAGGCAGTCTCCAGGAACTGGAAATGCAAGAAAATGGATATCCCTGAGGGTTTCCAGAGGGAATGCAGCCTGTTGACATTTTGGTGACAGCCCAGTGGAACTGTTTCAGACTTCTGACTTCCAGAACTATATGAGAATAAATTTGTGTTGTTTAAAGCCATTAACTTTGTGGTCATTTGTCACAGCAGCAACAGGAAACTAATGCAGTGATATGGCCAATAGCACATGGCAGAATGTGATAGTATGTTATTTCTGAGATCAGGTGGAGGCTTCCATTTTGAGCTTCCCTCCCTTTCACTCTCTCATGCTGTGAATGGCCCTAAGGGGAGGCCACATGGTCAGGAACTGAAGCAGATTCTTCAGCCAGTCAGGCCTTCAGAGGCTGTGGCCCCAGCCAATAATTTGACTGCAACCTCATGAGACACTCGCTCTGAAACCTCCAGCTAAGTCGCTCCTGCATTCTTGACCCTCAGAAACTTTGAGATAATCAATGCCTGTTTTTCTAAGCCTCTATGGGTTGGGGTAGCTTGTCATGCAACACTAGGAAACTAACACAAGATTATTCCACACATCTCCCCTGACACATTTCATCTGGTGCTAAGTCTTATATACTCTGCTCCCTAGTGATCGCTGCAGCTGCGCCCTTGCTTGCTGAGATTATAACAGTGGTTCTCTGATGCCTCAAGACCTTTGCACCTGTTGTCCCCACTGCTAGAAATAGTCCCGTTGGACCTCCTCATACCTGGCACCTTCTTGTCAGGTCTCAGATTAAATGTCACTTGGAGAGGTCTTCTCTAATTGTCCTGTTCTATATTTCTATTGTAATTCACATAGAGCATATAATGCATTCTGAAATTATATTAAAAAATACTTACTTGGCCTTGGCTGGTGTGGTTCAGTTGGTTGGAGCATTGTACCACGAACTGAAAAGTTGTGGCTTTGATCCCTGGTCAGGGCACATACCTAGGTTGCAGGTTCGAGCCCTGATTGGGGTGTATGGGAGGCAACCAGTCAATGTTTCTCTCTCTAAAAAAAGCAATGAAAAATGTCCTTGGGTGAGGATAAAAAAAAAGATATATACTAAATGACCACAAACATTTGTTTATTTGTAAATTGTCTATCTTCTTCAGTACAGTGTAAGCCCCATGAGGTCATAGACCCTCCTTGCTGTGTCCCCAGCACCCTACCCCAATCCTATAATATAGAGTGTGTGGTAGGCACAATAATGGCCCCCAAAGATGTTCATATCCTAACCCTCAGAACCTGTGAATATGTGACCTTACATGGCAAAAGGCAAATTAAGGTTGCAGATGAAATTAAGTTTTCTAATCAGTGGACCTTGAGATGGAGACATTATTCTGGATTATCTGTTGGACCTAATTTCTGAAATAAGGATCTGATCTCATTGCCTCTCTGCTCATGTACCTTTAATTATCTCCCTTTGGCTATAGAGTGAGTCAAAGCTCCTTTGAGACCCTCACACAATCCTCAGTCCACCATTCCATCTCCCTGGCTCCTTCACACATGGAAAGATCCACTTCCACTTGGAAGTGAATGTGTTGCTTCACCCCAGCGTGGCGATGCTCTTCTGAGCTGTGCGCATCTTCCCATGGTGTTCTCTCTTCCAAGACTCACCCCCCACACATGATGAATACCTTCTTACCCATCAAGATTCAGCTCATATGTCACCTCTGGAAGACTTTCTCTAGCTACTCAGGTCATAATTAGCACCCGTGGTAGCTTTCTGTACTCACCTGCATCCCAACATTGATTACCTGCACCATATTAAGCTTCCTGCCCTTCTGTCTCCAATACCATGTAGATCCATTCACAGGTGGTGCTGGTGTCTTAGCCATCCTTGCACCCACTTGGGATTACAGATTTTTGGAGAAAACATCACTCCCAAAGATCAACAACTAGCCCAAGCATCCTAGTTTTTCCTTCTTTGATCTCTCCTCCAGAGAGAGTTAAACCGGTGAGTCGCCTCTTAAAAAAAAAAAAAAAAAAAAGGACAGAATGTAAATAACCTTTTCTTGATTATAATAGTAATACCTAATCATTGTCTAGTCCATGGGAAACCCAGAAATCTACACAGAAGACAACAAACTCTCCTATAGACCACCACCAGCATACATAAACCTTTCACCCATCATGATGAATATCAGTTCTTTTCTTCTGACCATGTTTCTAGGAACACAGCCAAATTCTCTAATGTGGAGTTTATATCATAAACCCCATTGACAGATGAAGAAATTGATGCTTAGGGAGGTGAAGTGGGAAAGCTCAGTTTACACATGTAGCCCTGCTGGGTCCATGCCTCTGTCATTAACAGGCAGTGGAAGTGTCTCTCTATGCTATCTATATGCTACATCTGGGTTTTTTCATCTCTAATTATTCTGAATTCTCCTCTCACTCAATTTAGAAGCTTAAAGAGTGAAAATTTTTATATGGAAAATGTCAAATTATACAAAAACAGTATAATGGTATAATGATCCCCCAAATACCTATCTCCCAAATGACACACCAATCAATGAAAAAAAAAAAAAAAAGTACTATGTACAAAATGCTGGCCAAGTAAAAAAAAATGTTGTAAAATGAACATACCACAAAATTTACCATCTTAACCATTTGTAAGTGTAAAGTTCAGTAGTGGTAAATACATTCACATGGTCATGTAGCCAATCTCCTGAAAAGCTATTTTTATATTCTACTAGCCTTAAACACCTACACTGTCATTCAACTCTCTGTTTAGATCTATACCACCCACCACACTGCTTTGCTTATTTTATTTAAAAAATTATTATACAGTAAAGTTGCTCTGTTTTGGGTCAACAATTCTATGAATTTTAACGTCTGAATATATGTGTGTAACCATCTCCACCACTGGGACATGAAACACTTTTGTCACCCTGAAAAACTTCCTTCCACATGCCACCACCTCTCATCCACTAAGTGACAACTGATCTGTTCTCTGTCAACATAGTTTTGTCTTTTCCAGAATGTCATAGATGGAATCACACAGTTAGTAACCTTGTGAGATTGCTTTAATCACTCAGCACAATGTCCTGAGATTCATCTAAGCTGTGGGTATCCATAGTGTGTTTCCTATTCCGTATTGTTGTGTCTGTTACATTAGATGACTGTCTACCACACAACTGCCATCCTACAGTTTAAGGAGGGTAGCTTCATAGTGGATTTTTAAAAAAAATATGAAATGCTTCTCAAATTTGCATGTCATCCTTGTGCAGGGGCCATGCTAATTTTCTCTGTATCATTCCAATTTTAGTGTATGTGGTGCTGAAGTGAGCACCATAGTGGATTTTGATAAATGATTGGTAAGTTTTAATATTGCCCACCAACATTGCTCCCATTCTCTTTGTTTTCCAAAAGTGTCTTGGTTATTCCAGCATACTATGTTTTGTAGTTTGAGTCATTATTGAGAGTAATTCCTCCAACCATTCAATTATCCAAGCTACAAATCTCAAAGATATCCCAAGAACAAACCCAACAAACGCTGTGTACAAGACTCTTGTGAAGAAAACTGTAGAACTATACAGAAGGACCTGAAGAAAGACTTCAGTGCATGATAAAACATGTTCCTGGAGGTGGAAAGATGTCTATTCTGTCCAACTTAATTGAGGTATTTTGTAGATTTAATTGATAGTCTAAGTATGCCTAAGTAGGGGACTTCATATAAAGACTATGAGTTCTGTCCAGAAGGTATCTATCCATGTAACATGAAAAGAGAGGTATTTATTGAAGCAGATACAAGATACAAGAAACATTGTGCATAAGACAATGACACTTCAGTCCCCTTCAAAGTAAGCACCCTGGGACATCACGAAGTTATCCCTATCACCATATTTGCCCCATCATATTTTCCTGAATCTCATTGACAGTCTGAAATCTCTTCCTTTTCAAAGGTGGTTTTAGTTTTGGGAAAAGCCAGAAGTTGCAGAGCACCAGATCTGGGCTGTAGGGGGGGCTGAGTCACCTGGGTGATGCTTCACCAAAAAACTGCCTGAGACATGATGCATGAGTGGGCGCGTTGTCATGATGAAGCTGCCAATCACCAGTTACTCCTAGCTTCAGCCTTCTGAATCATCCCAATAGTTTCCACAGAGGAATGTTCAAGCTTAATGCAAAATTTGATGCAGATTCCTTGCTTTACTTGCTCAGTCATTTTGAATGTGACGGCCACACAGTACACATGCTCACTCATCAGCATTTACCACCCCACTGACTAGTACAGTGAAATCATCATTGTTCATGCATGCACATTCCAGGCCACTCTCCTTGGCTGCCAGGTTACATTGATATCATGCAAGATGTTCTTGTTATATTAATGATGTCCACCTTTTTCCAGACAGATCTCATATGCCTCTCTTTTCCCCCAGTCTTGTGAAATATTCTGAGAAGGCAGGGAGGGAATTTTAATCAAACTGTAAGGTCCTGGGGTCCATCACTACCTTGACTGTCTCCAAAGACTCTTCTAGCCTCATCCCACTCCTATCCCACAGGCTAGCCATCCTCATCCTCACCCCTTTCTTTCCTCTCATCATTTCATTGTTAGTCTAGTCATTATATTAACATGTTAGTATAGTGTTTATAATGGGGTAAAGAAAGACTTAAATGGAAAAGACATAAATACAGGCTTTTAAAAAGTGAGTCAGAAAGAAAGATGGAGTTTGTGAACATAATTACACACATACACACACACACAAATTTATTGACCAGTCCTTTCTTATAAACAGCTCTTGGTTTTACCAATTCTATCCTTTTTCCTTTTCCCTTGCCCAAAGTCTGTTTGTCATTGTATGTATTTTCACCTTCTGCTTTTTAAAAATTTATTTTTTATTACTTTTCCTAATTTCCTGAGTAAATGCACAGGTCATTCATTTTAGAATTGCTTATTTATTAATAAACCATTGAAGGCTGGGCATTTTCCTCCCAACATTCTTTGCTTGGCAACATTCTTTAGGGCTGTTGATGGCTTCATGGGTAAAGTCTCCTTAGGTAGAAAGTCATCAGTGCCGCACACACAAATTCTGGGAGCATCTAGGGCCTTGTAGGCTGAGTCATGCTCCTGAAGTTCCTAGGTGATGGACAGCCTTTTTCCAGGGAGGTGTTGGGAGGGGACATGAAAAAGCTTTGCTGTGGTAACAGAAATCAAATGGTATGTTCCCTGTCCTCCCCGAAGCCTGTGTGTCCACAATGTCCCCAATAAGCACAGGGAAGTAAGTCATCAGGTCCTCTGGGGACTGTCAGGTTACATGGCACTGAGGAGTGGGACATACAGATTGTACTTGGCATTCCTTTCAACTTGATCTAAACTGTCCAATATTTTTCAGTCTTGTGCTATGATGTTGAGGTCTTTTTAAAGTTCAACATAGATGGTAGTTTTTTTCTCCATTGAGAAGCTCTCTTTCTTGCGTATTCAGAAGGGTTTTCTGTTTGCTTGTATTTAGGTTTTGAAACATATATTCTGTATTCGTGGAGCCTCTCAATGTGACACAAACATGACTCAAACTGGCTTAAGCCAGAAAAGGGGAATTTATTAAAATTAATCAATATTCATGTTCATAGAGATTATTGGCATTCATTTGCCAATGCCCTTAGAAACAGTTCTCTGTCTCTATCTCCTGACTCTTTCCTGTGCATCAGCCTCTGGCTGACCCAGGCCTCTGCTTCATACTCTTTGCAGCTCCAGACCCAACTCAATAATCTTTTTGGCCATGTGCCTACCCTGACTAATCGCTGTGACAGAGAAACAGAAAACTCTGCATGGGGTCATGGGTGCCAGCCTGACAGGACACCTGGTGTCCAGTATATGGTTTTTTGGCTGCCCTCTTCCTAAAACACCTCTCGATTCATAGTTGGCCTCATCTTGAAATTTTATTGTCTCCGTAGCAAGACAGAAAAGGCTCTTCTCTACCTCATCGGTTCTTTACAACCTCAGCTCCCAAGCTTGATTTCTTTCTCCCACACCCTGTATTCCAGCCACAGCAAACGACTCCCCATTTCCAAACAAACGTGTACTTTCGTTTCTCTGCCTCTGTACATACTGTTCCGTTTGCTAGGAATACCTTCTCCCCCTTACTCATTCTTTAATTCCCTAAGTCATGCTTGGGATCATTGGGCAATTTGTCATCTCCTTCCTGCTCCCACCTGCCTCTGCCCTCATGGTCCTCATCCTGGGCAGGACTGTGCCATGTGTGACCGCAAGACAGTAGGACCGCTGAGAGCTAAGGCATGCCTCCACAAGTTTCAGGCAGTGTCTATAGTGTAATAAGTATTCAGTAAGTGTCTGTTGAAAGAATGTGTAAATGTTCTCCCACACCCTTTTGATCATTTTACCATGTTTGTGCACTGTGAGCTCCTAGAAGTTTTCAGTTCCTGCAATCAGTAACTTCATCTCTTTGTCGAAGGGCTGTGCTCAGGCTGCAAGGACCTGTTTTTCCTGCATGCTCAAGAGAGCCAGAAATGCTTAAAAGTTTCCACGAGTGCAGACATCCTTTAATCTATGACTAACAGGTCGGAGGTGGGGGGAATTCCAGCTCCTTTGTCTTAATGGGACACCTCTAAGTATGAGCCACACTATCCCCAAAGCTTACTGGAGGGATGAGCTTCCATTACACTCTGTGTAACTTGACTTGGTTATATACCATTAGTTGGCTTCTTCCCCTCCCCACTCCTCTGCCTGTTCTCCCTGGAAGCACCTCTTAATAAATCACTTTCATATGAATCCTAGTCTTAGGCATGCCAGACCTGCTTCTGGGAGACCCAGCCTAAGACAGAGTTGGTGACTCAGTGAACAGAAGGAGAAGAATAGTGAATTCAGAAACTACTAGTCACTGATTACTAATTGGAATAAACAAGAGCAGGAAAGGATCCCTTTCGAGGATGTACATAATTCTATTTTTTTAAGTATATTTTATTGATTATGCTGTTACAGTTGTCCCAATTTCCCCCCCTTTGTGTCCCTCCACCCTGTACACTCCATCCCTCCAGCAATGCACCTCCTTAGTTCACAGTCATGGGCCCTGCATATAATTTCTTTGGCTTCTCCCTTTCCTATACTATTCTTTTTCCTTTTTCAAAAACTATATTTTATTGGTTATGTTGTTACAGTAGTCCCAATTTCTTTTCCTTTTGCTCCCCTCTTCCCAATACCCCCCTTCCCTCCAGCAATCCTACCCCTCCTTATCTCATGTCCATGGGTCGTGCATATAAGTTCTTTGGCTTCACCCTTTCCTATATTATTCTTAACTTCCCTCTGTCTATTTTGTACCAACCAATTATGCTTCTTAATCCCTGCACCATATCCCCATTTCTCCCCCTTCCCCCTCCCAGTTGATAACACTGCAAATGATCCCCACATCTATGATTCTGTTCCTGTTCTGGTTGTTTCCTTAGTTTGTTTGTTTTAGATTCAGTTGTTGATAGTTGTGAGTTTGTTATCATTTTCATGTTCATAGTGTTTATCTTCTTTTCCCTAAATAAGTCCCTTTAACATTTCATATAATAATTGCTTGGTGATGATGAACTCCTTGCCTGGGAAGCACTTTATCTGCCCTTCCATTCTAAATGATAGCTTGGCTGGATAGAATAATCTAGGTTGTAGGTCCTTGCTTTTCATTACTTTGAATACTTCTTGCCAGTTCCTTCTTACCTGCAAAATTTCTTTTGAGAAATTAACTGACAGTCTTATGGGAACTCCTTTGTAGGTAACTCTCTTCTTTTCTCTTGCTGCTTTTAAGATTCTCTCTTTATCTTCAACCTTTGGTATTTTAATTGTGATGTGTTTTGGTGTGGTCCTCTTTGGATCTAGCTTGTTTTGGACTCTCTGCGCTTCCTGGGCTTGTATGTCTATTTCCTTGACCAAACAGGGAAGTTTTCTTTCATTATTTTTTTCACGTAAGTTTTCAATTTCTTGTTCTTTCTCTTATCCTTCTCGCACCTCTATAATTTGGATGTTGGTACATTTAAAGATATCTTAGAGGTTTGTAAGCCTCTCTTCATTTTTTTACATTCTTGTTTCTTCTTTCTGTTCTGGTTAAATGTTCATTTTTTCATTTTGTTCCAAATAATTGATTTGAATCCTGGCTTCCTTCTCTTTGGTGTTGATTCCCTGTATATTTTTCTTTATTTCACTTTGTGTAATCTTAATCTCTTCCTTTATTCTTTTGCCATACTCTATGAGTTCTCTGAGCATCCTGATCACCAGTGTTTTGAACTCTACATCTGATAGGTTGGCTAGCTCTGTTTCATTTAGTTATTTTTCTGGGGGTTTTGTTCTGTTCTTTCATTTGGGCCATATTTCTTTGCCTCCTCAACTTGGCAGCCTCTCAGTGTTTATTTCTGTGTATTATGTAAAGCTTCTTTTACTACCCATCTTAGTAGCATGGCCTATGTAGCAAAGGCATCTGTAAATTGTGTTGGGTGGAGCTTTAGGTAATTGCCAGGGTGGGGCCATCTGCTTTACCACTTTGTGGCTCTGTTTGTGGTAGGGACCTCAGAGAGGGGACAATGCCGCTGCCTGGATTCTGGTGACTTTCCTGGCACTTGCCCCATTTCCAGTCACTTCACCCACTTCATATATGTGATTAGCACCCTTCCAGTTGCTGCCCTGGGGTTTATGTATGTTCTAAGACCATGCAGGCCCTTTAAACGGTGAAAATCTGAAATGTATGTTCTTAAGGAGACAAGATTTATATGTATAGAAGAAAAGCTAACATATGAAGTGAAATGTGATAAAAAGTAAGCAGGCATAAGTTTCAAGGAAGAAGGGATCAATATGGGGACTGGCAATGTCAGAGGCTGTTCAGTCTTCACAGGCAATAGTGAGACTCAGATCACCCTTGAAGGAAGGCTGAGAGGTCATGAGCAAGGGCACAGTGAATACAGCAGCATGAGAAGGATAAAATAATGAGTTTAAGGCCAGGATATGAAGACTTGGAATCCATTCAAATGAGTTTGGACTTTATCTGATAAGGTGATGGGAGTTAGTTAACATTAATTTATTCATTCAACAAACATTTATTGACTACTTGTAACATGTGGCACACCCAGATAGTAACAAGGTGTACTCTAGGAGGGGTGCTCCTTAACTGAACTGCCTGTTCCAGCCACAAGAACCGTGACTATAGTTATTAGTTGGATCCACCTCTAATTCCTGGATAGCTTTTTTCCCTTACATAATATTATCCTGTATGTACATGGTTTTCTGATTATAAAGCAAAATATTATTGTTATAAAAATTCAAACATTTATAGAACTGTACAGTGTAGAGAGGGAGATGTCTTCTATTCAAGGGAGAGGACGGAAAATCTTGAATGGGGTTGGGATGAGACTGAGTGATTAGAAGGTCTCAAGTTGAACTGCCAAGTCTTTTTTTTTTTTTTAATCCTCACCGGAGGACATTTTTTTCATTGATTTTAAAGTGAGAGGAAGAAGAGGAGGAGGAGGAGGAGAGAGAGAGAAACATTGATTTGTTGTCTCCTGCATGTGCCTAACCAGGGATCAAGCCCACAACCTGGGTATGTGTCCTGACTGGAAATTGAACCCACAATGTTTTGGTTACAGGACAATGCTCCAACCAAATGAGCCACACTGGCCATGGCTTAACTGCCAAGTCTTGAGCAGCCACAAGTCAGAGCAAGGTAATATGGTGGACATAGCAAGTGACACAGGAAGGAAACTTTAAGCATTCCTTGGAGAGCCAAGAATAGCAGTAGAAACTATACTTTCTGCTATCTGGGAGAGTTGGGGATTGTAGTTAGCATATTATGAACACTTAAAAATTGCAACTTCATTTGAGAGGCACAAGATGGAGGGAAGAAGAGGTATAGCTACAACTGACTGCTTTTATTAGGAAAGCTGCCCAGAGCTCAACCTGAACCAGCAAGCTTCTGTTTCTATTTCATCAGCCAGAGCTGTGTCATGTGGCCATCCTATCTGCAAGGGAGGCCAAGAAAGCAAGTTATTTAGCTGGGCACATTCCAAAGGGAAAATGGGAAATACATATTTACAGACAACTGAAAGTATCAGTCAGAACACAAAAAGTACCACTACCACCACTAAAGATAAACAAACAAACAGATAAATAGGACTATATGAAAGTAAGAACTGTTTGTTTATAAAGTAACTCCATAAAGAGAGTGAAAAGGGAAATAGCATTGGGGAAAAAAGATACTGACAAAGGAATTGTATTCAGACTACAAGAGATCTATAAATCAATAAGAAAAAGACAGACAGCCCTGGATTGTGTGGCTCAGTTGGTTGAAGTGTCATCTAGTAAATCAAAAGGTCATGAGTTTGATTCCCAGTCAGAGCATATGCCTAGGTTGTGGGTTGGGTCCCGAGTTCAGGTATGTGCGAGAGGCAGCTGGTTGATGTTACTCTCTCACATTGATGTTTCTTTCCCCTGCCACCAAACCCTCCCTCCTTTCTCTCTACCCCTCCACAAAAAGGAAAAAGATAACCCCCAAAGGAAAAAAAACAAAAACTCTCTGTCCTGTCTATCTTTGGTCCCTTCACAAAAAAGAGTATCCAGATGGCTTATAAACATTTGAAAATGTACTCACCATCTTTAGTTATTACAGAAATATCCATTAAAACCATCAGTTACCATTAACCACTTGCTATATGCCCACCAGTGTGGCTACAATGAAAGATGAAAATTACAAAGTGTTGATGAGAATGTGGATCAACTGGAACACTCATACCCTGCTGTTGGAATGGAAATCGTGTGGTAGATCAGTTGGCAAGTCACTTTATTCTCCTGAGGCTGGACTTACCCCATACTCTGACCCCACAATTTTGTTTTTCACACAAATACTCAGCAAAGGGAAGAATACACATATAAATACATGTGTGTGTTTGTGTGTTTGATTCTTTATTTAACAAGAATCTTGCACTAGAATATTCACAGCAGCACTATTTGTGAAAACTCTAAACTAGAAGCTACCAAAAGCCCATCGATGGCAGAATGGGTATGTAAACAGTGGTATATTCATACATGTAGCACTGTCAAAATGAGCATGAACCCCCATAAGAACATGGAACAACATATATGAACTAATGATAAGCAAAAGAAGCCTTATAGTATGTATTGTATTTTCTCATTTATATGAAATACAGAAATGGGAGAAATCAATCTATGCTATTAAAATTCAGGGTAGAAGAGGGGACTTCTGGCCAAGCTGGAGGCCTAGACTGACACGCTCCATCTCCCTCCACAACTAAGAAAGACTACAACTACCGCAAAACCAGAAATAACCAGAAATTCCAGAAAATAAAGCTACATGGAAGTCCAACATATGAAGTTATAAATAAGTGGTGCTCGTCCAGACGAGTAGGAGGGGCAAAGCTGGGGCAGAGAGGTCAAGCTGTGCTGGTGGCTGCAGCGACCGGGGGCAGGACTGTGGTAAGCACAGACACCCATATTTAAGGGGAGGTGAGAAGTGCCTGGAAGCACCCCTAGCTGCAGACCAAACCCATCAACTCACAATTCCAGCTCTGGGGAAGCCAGACCACCATTGCCTTGGACTGTGAGGCCCAGAGGGCTTGGGGATGGAGGAGGGGGCTTCTGGTCTCTCAGAGGAGAGTGAATGGCAGGAATCCATCTTGGACCCCTGCCCCCACACAAAGCGCCACAGTGTGGTTAGAAGAGTCACCTGGTAGTGATGAGTGCATTGACCTCCGCCCCCTATAGGGTAAGAGGTGTGATAGCCCCGCTGAGGAAGGAAAGATAAACAAACCTGACAGGGTGGTAGGGATCATGATAGAAATCCCAATCACGCATCTGACCAAACAGCAAATACATGATTTATCAAACCAGCTGATAGATAATCTTTCTGAGGCTCAGTTCAGAGCTATAGTTATAAGACAGCTTACAGAACTAACAGCGGATCTTAATCAAGATGGGGAAAGAATGAAGGCTAGTCCTGCTGAAATGAACAAAAACACATATGAAACAAGTGGTGAGGGAAGGAAAAGCAGGGATCAAATCAACAAATCAGAACATAGGGAAGGAACAAACAGTCGACCAGTGCAGAAAGAGGAAGCAAAAAGTGAGGAAAATGAGAAGAGGCTCAGAAACCTCGGGGAAAGCTATAAGCAAGCCAACATCCAAATTATAGGGTTGCTAGAAGGTGAAGAAGAAGAACTAGAAATTGAAAAATTATGTGGAAAAATAATGAAGCAGAACGTCCCTAATTTGGGGAAGGAAATAGACTTACAGGTCCAGGAAGCACAGAGATTTCCAAAAAAACTGGACCGAGGGAGGACCATACCAAGACACATTGTAGTCAAAATGTCAAAAATTAAGGATAAAGAGGGAATCGTAAAAGCAGCAAGAGAGAAGAAGAGAATTATGTACAAAGGGGTCCCAATTAGACTATCAGCTGATTTCTCAAAGAAGACTCTGCAGACAAGAAGGGACTGGCAAGAAATATTCAAAGTAATGAAAAGCAAAAACCTACAATCATGATTACTCTAATCCAGTGAAGCTGTTATTCAGAATAGAAGTGCAGAAAATGTGCTTTGAGGACAAAGTAAAACTGAAGGAGTTCATTAGATCCAAACCACTGTTATATGAGATGTTAAAGGGACTTGTTTAGGAGAAGGAGGATCAAAACTATGAACATTAAAATGAAAACTGTATCACAACAGCCAGCAACAGAAGCTAGGGAACTGAAACAAAGGCAAACTAAGTAGGCAATGAGAGTGGAAAAAGAATTACAGGTATGGGAAACATATTGGGGGGAGGTCAGCGGAGAGGGGGAGGGGGAAAGGGAGGGAGGTGGTACAGGAATTAAGAAGCATAGTAGGAGGGAGTGGAGTAGACAGGAAGAGGTTGAGAAGAACTATATGCACAACCAATGGGCATGGACTAAGGAGGGGGGACTACTGGAGGGAGTGGGATCACTGGGTGGAGGGGAGCTGAGGGAAAAGAAATGGGGACAACTGTAACAGCATAATCAATAAAGCATATATAAAAAAAGTCAGGGTCAGGGCTACTCTTGGTGAAGAAAGGGTAGCAAGGTGAGGGGGTTGTTAATGACTGGAAAGAGACATGAGGCAGACTTCTGGAGCATGTTGGTGATGTTCACTTTCCTGATCTGGGTGTGGGGGACATAGTTGCATTCAGTCTGTGAAAACTCATCACACTGTATATTTATGCTATGTACACTTTTCTGTATGAAAGATTTTTAAAAAGTGACTTTCACACCTGGTATGAGATTAGGAGAAGAGGTCCTTTTCATTATCTCCATCCCCAACTATGAGCACCTGTGCTCCCGCACTGGTCCTCAGGTATGTCATTCTGGTGCAGGTACAGCAGCGACTGCTCACCTTGCTCCCACTCACCAAAATGGTTCTTCGTTCACGGGAAAAAGTTGATACACATCACAGTTACTCAGCAATGACTGCTTATTGCTGAGTCCCACAGTCAAATGCCAACAGGGGCCAAGTGGGTTATATAAATGAGTGAGATGGCCAGTTTTCAAAGAAGTGGTAGGGATTTTGGTAAGCTGGCTTCTAAAGGGGGCCATTATCTGTAGCTCTAAATGATGACTGCCATGCTGGAATGAAAGCTGATGAAGTCAGATTTTCCAAAGTTTTAAAAAAGAAGTAAGAAATCCAGAATGCTCTAAGAAGTCTTTCAGTTTTAAAATTTTGGCAATTCTTTCTAATAAAATGGGCCAATCAAAACATGCCCGTGGGCCAGATTTAGCCCATTCACCTCTTGTTTGCAATCTCTGATTTATTGGTTAATTGAATCACTCTGAAAGTGCTGTGTATGGACCTGCAAAAATAAAAAAAATACAATAATTGCTCTTTTAAAAAATATTTTATTTATTTTTAAATTTATTTTTAGAATGAGGGAAAGGAGAAAGAGAGGGAGAGAAATGTCAATGTCTCATCAATCAGTTGCGACTGAACCACTGACCTTTCGGGTCACAGGCTTTTGCTCAATCCACTGAGCCATACCAGCCAGGGCACTCTTTTTATTTTTTTTTTCTTTCTTTTCTTTCTTTCTTTCTTTTTTTTTTTTTAAAGAGTACGTTTATTAAAGCTGGGGACAATGAAACAAAGGAAGAGCTTAGGGTAGAAGAAGCAACAGAAGAGAGAGAGCCTTGGCAGGGCAGCTTTGGCTCTCTAGAAACATTATGGGAAAGAAGTGGGTCAAGGTGACACTGCTGTCAGCTCACTGGAGAGTCAGAGAAAAGGGGGCCTTGGGACAGGTTCAGGGGGTTAACCTGGTTCAAGCTGAGGCTGCCCATTGCTCCCGTGGTTGCAAGTATCCTGGGGTCGCGTAGAGTTTAGGAGGGAGAAGTAAAGATGAATGTCTGAGAGGGAAGAAAGGCTCTAGAGAAAGCCTGCCTAAAAACAATAATTACTCTTTACTGGGCACCTACTGAGACATTGACCTTCCATATTTTCTTGCTTCTAAGTTGTCACTCACACCATTTCTTTAACAAGAACTTTCCAAGAAAAAAGAAAAAAAAAAGAAGCAAAAGACAAAAACCATATTAAGTGTATTTATCTATCAAAAGATACGCCTAGATTTCAGAGACATTAAAATGTAAAACAAACAGAAACAAAACAAACAAAGGTATGCCTGAGAAATGAAGTAAATTAGGAACATTTTCTTATTTAATTATAACAAAATCATTATGTGGTAGGTAGGGTTGTTAGGTCCATTTTATAGTGTAAGGCTCACTGAGGTTGATTAACTGTCCCAGGTTTATACATCTAATAAGTGACAGGACTGGAACTTAAACCCAGACTGTCCGACATCCAATGCCATACTATTCATCAGTTCAATACTTTGCTTCCCTTTGTGGAATGAACATCACTGAGAGCAAATGTTGTAGGTTTTGGTTAGTATTACAGTAGGCTAAGCAGCTGTAACAAATGGACCAAGCTGTGTAATGGCACCAAAAAATAAAAAATAAAAATATATTTCTTGCTCATTTAATAGTCTTTGGTAGCTTTCCAGGGCTGGGGGCAACTCTGCCATGCAGTCCTTCTGAGGGGTGAGTTTGTCACCTTCAACATGTAGCTTTAAAGATGTCACCAGCAAGGTGAACTGGAAGGGGAAAGAGCTGAGAGAGGGAGGCATCTGTAATATCAGAAGTCCTCGAGAGTGGCCTCTACTCACATTTTACTCATATCAGAAACAACCAACACGGCTCAGACAACCACTATGGAAGGTAAAAATGAATTTGGATAAAAGCTACTGGTCTCTTTCACAAAGTGGCTTACAGACATCAATAGTATTGTATCACAGAGAAAAATCTCAATTGGGTGATAGGTCTTGAACACTTCTTGATTTTAACTTTTGCTAGTCTCTCTCTCTCTCTCTCTCTCTCTCTCTCTCTCTCTCTCTCTCTCTCTTTCTCTCTTGTAAAGAGCAGACAATGGTGTTTATAGAGCTTACTAACTTTGTTTTTTTTGATGATATTCTACAATTGCCTTCTCTTTTTGGCAACTGATGCTAAATAGAAATATAAATTAATGTGTTTAAATTGGAAACAGTCAGTAGATATTTTAAAACCTTAACTAATTTTGTAGCAGCATATGGATATGACAAAAATTATGAAGATGTTTTGCAAATGACTGAACTCTGATAAATGTCATACTGAAGAAATCAGGCAGACCCTGAAGCTGGAAGGGACTCAGCATGGTTGGTTAGCCAGTTGGCAACTATGTTATGTGATTCAGGCTGACAGCAGACTGGCCCTCTTGGAATCCTGGGCTGGTCCTGGGGGTCTGTGAGAGCTGCTAGTTCTGACGGAAATCTGAGGCCAGATCCCATGTTCCCACTGGGCAGGTCCTCAAGGCGTAAGCAGAGGCATGTGGGCCCAGCCAGGTGCCTGAAGCTCATTCTGGGAAGCTTGTTGATGTCTCCTGCTTCCTTCTTCCGCTTTGCCCCATTGGGCCACCATCCAGAGGGCTGAATTCTTGGGCCCTATTGATGGAGGACTCTGTACTCTGGCTCAGCGCCTGGCTGAGGCAGCCACACTTCCTGAGGCAAAGAGGGTGGAGCTGGCCCCCAGTACTGGAACTGAGTAAGTCCAGACCTCAGTCTGAAACTCACATCCTTCCTGGAAATAGCTGGCCAGTTGAGGAGTTTCTAGGTATTTCATCAGGTCAGTTACAAGGAGCAGAATTTGCTCAGGTAACAGAAGATCATGGGAAATTCCTTGGGAGATACAAGTCCCTGGGAGTCATCTGATGAGGTTTACGTCCAGTATTGTTAAGGGCTTTGGCCCAAGTATGCTTCCTGATCCTGTAAATGCATGTCCAGATAGTGTGAGGCTCTGAGTGAACCTGCTCTCTGGTTTCAGGGAAATGTAAATTAGAACAATGAGATGCTTTTCACTCTTCAGAGTGGCAAAAAGTTTGAGAGTCTGACAATAGCAGTGCTCTCGTGGATGTGAGGGAAATGGTACTCTTAAACACTGGTAGTGGTAGATGATCTTCAGATGTTTACTTTAAAGAACAAATTGTCATTCTCCAGAAAAATTTTGGTGTATGTTGTTTAAAAAGCTCTTTTACATGTGCCTAAAGAAGCATGTACAAATTTGTTCATTGTGGCAGAAAACTGGAAACAATCTAGATACCTAGAAATAAGGGCATGGATGAATAAAATGTGGTCGTGACAGTCAAAATAAATAACCTGGTCTACATGTATCAATATAGCTAGGGCTAAAAAACACAATATTGTGATTTTTTTTTCATGGTGCAGAATGATAAGTGTATTGGCTCTCTACTGTCAAATATGAAATTATTTCAAAACTTAGTGGTGTTAAACAAAAAATAAACACATTATCTTCATAGTTTATGTGAGTCATGAATTTAAGTGTAGCTTAGCAAAGCGGTTTTGGTTCAGGCTCTCAAAGTCAGCTGGGGCTATAGTCATCTGAAGGCTTGACTGAGGCTGGGGAATCCATTTCTAAGGTGGCTCATTGACATCGTTATCAAGTTTGTTTTAACTGTTTGTAAGAGGCCTGACCTGAGCTCCTCCCCACATGGACCTTTCCATGTGGCTACTTGATGCAACATGGCAGTTGACTATGCCCAGAGAGAGCAATACAAGAAGGCGGAAGGAGGAAGTAGTAATGTCTTCTATAGTCAGCTTTGGAAGTCACATACCATCCCTTCTGCCATATTCTATTCATTAGGAAGAAGTTACTAAGTTTGGCTTACACATAAGAAAACACAAATTAGGCTCCATGTTTAAAGGAAGGTGTGCCAAAGAATATGTAGTCATATTTTAACACTGGTATCATACATAATGCCATTTATGTAGTGTAAAATAATACATTATACACATAGACTCAGCCAATCTGTACCTTGGCTGTTCTGAAAAACTGAGATAGATAGATAGATAGATAGATAGATAGATAGATAGATAGATACAGACAGACAGACAAAGAGACAGCAAGACAGAGAGACAGCCTAGTGAGATTATCTGAGCCTCTGGATGAAGACATGCTTGAAGCCTGTATAATATAACTGATCTTTTCCCATTTTAGCTTCTGCTGGCTTGAATTGGGTTTCTATCCCTTGCCACCACAACACTCTTGATGCCTACAATAGTTATGGTGTTACTACATTAATCACAAGCCCTGGCTGGTTTGGCTCAGTGGATTGAGCGTCGACCTGCGAGCTAAGTGTCGCTGGTTCGATCTTCCAGTCAGGGCACATCAGAGAAGGAAAACTCTGACTCCAAAAAACCTCCGCTGCCTTGCGGCATACCTCTTCAGGGGAAAGGCTAAGGGAGTAAACCCCGACAGAAAATCCGGAGCCGGAGTCCCTAAGGCGGTTTGACGTTGTAGTCAACACCGGCAACTCCTGCGGCGCACCTGAAGCCAAGCTGTATTGACTCCGTCTTTCCCTTGGGCCCTTCAGCTGCGAAGAGAGGGGGGTCTGTTGCATGGGCAACAGCAGACCCTCCATATCACTCTGCCCAGGCTCTGTAGCTTCAGCTTCACTGGAGAGGACACTCCAGCATCATCGTAAGATGTCGATTCAACACGGGAGGAGACAGATACTGTGTCACTCCCGAGTCGGACTGCGCAACCATTCTCGGCGGTGCAGATAGACACTTAAGAAGCTACACCATCGTCTCTCGAGACGGACGGCTGCCGACTGCGACATTAATCACAGTTCTCTAGAGAAACATAAACAATAAGATTTATTATAAAAAATTGACTCATGTGATTACAGAGACTGAGATGTCCCATCATCTTCTGTCTATAAACTGGAGCCAGGAAAACTAGTGGCATAGTTCCTGTTTGATTCGGAATGTCTGAGAACCAGGAGAAATGATGATGTAAGTTATATCCAAATGCAAAAGCCTGGTCTGATGGTGTAAGTCCAAGCTCAAGCAATCAGACAGGGAGAGCAAATTCTCTCTTCCTCCACCTTTTTGTTCCATTCAGGCCTTCAATGGATTGGATGAGGCCCACCCACATTAGGGAGGGCAATCTGTTTGACTCAGACTACTAGTTCAAATGCTACTAAGCCACTCAATTTTAGAGTAATTTGTTATGTGGCAATAAATAATAAAGATTTATATTCATGATTGGTATAATTTAAATTATCTGATATTTTTAGGTCTAGATTTCTTATCTCTCTTCCACTAGAATATTTTTTTGTTGATGTTCTTGTCCAGGAGTCTTTATTTGAAATTGTTCCTTAAGCTAAAGAAATTCCTTCTTTTTTTTCTTTTTTTTTTTAAATTTTATTTTTTGGTTATTCAATTACAGTTGTCCCATTTTTCCCCCATTGCTCCCCCCTCCCAGCCCATCCCTTCTCCCACAATTATATCCCTCCCCGTTGTCCATGTCCATGAGTCATTCATATACGTTCCTTGACTAGACCCTTCCCTTACTTATCCCCCTTCTCTCCCTCCCCCCTCCCTCCTACTGACTACTATTCTAGTCTTTGCCTATTTAGTTCGTTTGTTTGTGTTGCTCTTTAGTTTCCTGTATTGGGTGATATCATATGGTATTTTGCTTTCTTTGCCTGGCTTATTTCACTAAGCATAATTCTCTCTAGTTCCTTATTTTTAAAAAAAATATTTTATTTATTTATTTTTAGAGAGAGGAGAAGGGAGGGAGAAAGAGATGGAGAGAAACATTGATGTGCAAGAGAAACATTGATCTGTTGCTTCTTGTAACCCAGGCATATGCCCTGACTGGGAATTGAACTATTAAGCTCTCAGTTTGCAGGCTAGCACTTAATCCACTGAGCCACACCAGCCAGAGCACTTTAGGAAAATTTTTTTGAACTCTCACATGCCAGATTTTTTTCTTTTACACATGTGTAAATGGATCACGATCTTCCCACTAAAAGTCTTGCACATTATGGTGACATTTAAATCTTAGAAGTTGGCTGAAGACCTAATTTGCACATAATCTGGATTTTCTGCCTTTGTTCTTGTAGGACTTTTTCTGTATGTTTGAATTGTTAAAAGTTTTGCCAGGCTATTTCCAGATTTTGGAGCTGTTTTCATTAATTTTTGCCAGATAATTAAGGAATCATTTTACAATATGGATTAAAATATTTCTTGTGTTCAGTGGCAATTTCTTTTGTTATTCCATTGATTTTTTTTTTTAAATCCTCACCCAAGGACATGCTTATCAATTTTAGAGAGAGGGGAAGGGAGGGAGAAAGAAAAAGGGAGAGAAACAGCAATATGAGTGAGAGACATTGATTGGTTGCCTCTCGTATGTGCCCTGACCGGGGACCAAACCTGCAAGCTAGGCATGTGCTCTGACTGGGAATTGAACACTTCAGTTCATGGGATGATGTGCCAACTAAATGAGCCACACCAGCTAGGACTGGATCTTTCTTCTCTGGTCTGTTCTTCTGGGGGCCCAATTATATGCACATTTATCTCTTCACTGGGGAACACAATTTTCGTTGAGTTAGATCTGGCACTTGTTTTCGACTAACTTTTGGCATCTGAATCCAAAAATGACTCCAGTTTTTCTCTAACATGTCAACTTTTGAAGGTGCAGGATACCCTTCCTTTGTCCTCCAAATCATACAAAATGTACATACAAAGGAAAATAGAGAAAAAAATTACCTGAATATACTGTTTACTAAGAGTTATTTTATTCATATAAAGGCTATATACTGTTACTGTTAGTCAAATTGTGTACAAGTAGAAAAGAGTTCTGCTACCAAACATACATATTAAGATATTTTATCTTTTCAAACGACAGGCTAGGAAATGTCAAAGTGAGATACTTGAAACAGTCTCCTTCAGTTGACAAAGCTTTAACAAATTGCTTCATGAGACCCAGTTTTATGTGCAGAGGTGGGAATATAATGTTCTTTGGTCAACAAGTAGCTCATGTAGAATGTTTGGATCACCAGGTTTGAGGTCAGATCTTGGAGGCCAATTCAACTCCACCCAATGCTTCTCATGAGCTCTGCTGTCCCACATACACAGAAAACAGGGATACTTGGTGTATCTGCGTTGCTGACCAAGGAGGAAGAAGACCATTTTAAGGTCAACACAGATGATCCAGTTGTGCTTGTGATATTGCAACAGATCAATGACTCTTTATCTTCATATTCTTCACAAAAACAAACTGAATGGCTAATTGGGACTGCACCAATAAATTGCCATTGTGGAGGAGGACCCAGTTGAAGCTCCACTTTGAGCTATCAATGAACAGTTGCCATTCAGTTGCATTATAGATTGGAATTCCCAATTCCTCCGTTAAACCATGTATGTTATGGCAATACACAAAGCCACGTCTCTTTGAAAGTATTGCAGAAATGCTCTCTCTTGATCAAAAGTAGGATGCCTTCGCTCCTTTTTCAAACAAGTTTTTCTCATGCAGTCTTGATGCTAGGAGTTCTGAAACCTTTTTGGATAGTCCCAAATCTCATGCCAAAGCATTCAACTCATGCTGCTCAAATCCCTTATGAACTGAGTCATCTTCAATTTCAAAATCTTCATTGTTGCTGTCACTTAGTTCTTCATCATACTCCTGTTTTTTGAAAGAGGGTAGTTCAATGAAAACTGGCACTTGGATTTCAACTGAATGAGGCTGATGGTAGACTAGGATACTCTATTTTACATTTATTTTTCTTGTTATATCCTGACATTTTCAATATACAAAAGTAATAGTCACTTGAGTGATCTCTGGGCTCTTGCCAAACCATAGGTATACCAAATGGCAATTTATCACATGTTCCCTTCATCCACATCCGTAAACTCTCAACACACTGCTTGTATGCCTTGTGACGGGCCCAAGATTTATCTTGATCACCAAGTTTTACTTTAAAACATGCAAAATAGGCCTGTCTGACAAATGCGCTGATGTTTGTCCTTTGACTGGGAGTGGTGAAACTGCCACAGATATAACAAAATGAATCAGGGTTGTTTAGGCACTTACGATGAGAAATAGCAGAAACAAACATGATCTGAAGGAAAGGAAATAAGTACATATGTAAATAAAAAAATAAATTCTGCTAACTCCTTGTATACAAAAAAGAACTCAGACTACACTTTGGAATATGATTCACTATATAGAGCAGCACACAACCTCTCACCACACTGTCTCATATGTAACTGAATAGCCTAGACAAGTATGAACCTGTCGCTGGCCTCCAAGGTCGTCCCCTACCCCTCCCCACTTGAGGGAGGTTGGCTCTCAGCCAATAGAAGAGCACTAGTGCTTCCCTTGATCTAGGCTTGATCCAGCCTAGAGTGGTCACATTAAGATAAGCTGTCCAGAAAAAACTTGATATGATAGAGGAAAACTAACTGCAGTTTTGAAATCAGCATGCCATTTAAGTCTAAAACAGCTGAAAAATCAAACTCAACAGGAATTATGTTAAAAATTGTTCGCCTGTGTTATCTCCAATTTGCTTATCTTTTTAAAAAATCCTTTTCCTGACATTTAGCACCTTTGAATCTGTTCTTCAAATTCACTGACTTGATTTTAGGTGACATCTAATCTCCTGCTAACTGCCTTTGTGGCCTATTCAATCTCAGTGAATATACTTTTAATCTCCTGAATAGTTTTATGTTTTAGGGATATTTTCTTACTAAGAATTGTTTGAGAGAGTCAATAGCCTCTAAATCTCAAGACTACAAATCAGCAAATATTTCCCTTAAATGTTGTCCTCTGGGCTGTAAGTGTGACTTATGCTTGGACATTTGCTCTCATTCCTTATATCACTATGCTTTGACCTGCGTGATCTCTGTCTATGTCGTCATTGTTCTCTGTTTGCTCATTCTTATAGAAGGAGGTCTGTGTTTGCTCAACCCTGGGTGTTAAGATGGGTTAAAGAGTCTGTTTAAACATTTTTTGCCCAGACAAAGAGAGGAGGGAAAAGTGTATATTTATTGTACTTTTACTTTGCCCTGTTAAAGAGTCAGCAACCTGTGGCGAAAGGGAGGGGCTTCAGCCCCAGGTAGATGCTCTAGGGATTTCACTTTTGTGCCAATGGACTTTTTTTATGTCAGGTGTGTGGTAGTAGTCAGATTTAACTGGGGGGATGACACCTTCTCTTACAGGCCCAGCTGGTCTCATTGGGGGCCATGCTAGGAAGCTACCTGTTTAGCCTAATACATCTATTGGGTGGGGCAGACATTGGTGGATGCTTTGGCAGAATCAAGTTTTGTCCCCCCACTGTTGTCCCAGTGGTGTCCTTGGTGTTGGCAAGGGTCACAGGAATCTTTTGGTCCCTTCAACCTCCTTCTTGAATGAGCTTCTTTCTTGAACCTGGAATGAATCATGGCTTGGCAATATCTCCCCTCAATCTGGTTTAAGCTCAGTGTATCTTGCATAAATTTCTTAATGTTTTTGGCCTGCCATAGTGGCACATGCCTGTTTTCTATCAGTGGGGTTAGGCTTTTCCTCTTATAGAAATCTCATTCTCCCTCTGCCTCATCCTCCTTCACTTGGCTAAACCAAGCCATGCCTCAGGCCTTAGCTTAAACCCCAGTTCCTCCAGAAAGTGTTCTGGGAAGTTTTCCTAAGTAGTCAGCCTATGCTGTGCTCTTAGAAACTCTTGTACTCATCTTATCAGAGAACTCACCACCTGGACTTCTAACTCTGTTTACTAATCTGCCTTCCTCTGAGGTCTACAGGGCATGAGAAATGCCTATTCACTCATTCAAAAATATTTATGGAGATTATACTTATGGGGAAAAAGTATGAAGCACAGAGCTAGGCACTATTTTTGTTTTTGTCTCCTGCCCAGTGCCTACCAGAGATTAGTTAGTAAGTATTCACTGAAAGAATTAATGGCCAGCTTCCAGGAACCAGAGGTGGTGGCTGGTGGTCAGAAAAGAATGTTGAAACACTATTGAACAACACAGGTCCTAGAGCAGAGGGAACTTGGAGCTTGAGTATGAGGATGCCCTGAAAATGCTGGGAGGAACACTTTTGATCCTGGAACCAATGATCCAGAATTTGCTGTTGGCAAAATGAAAGGAAGTTAGAGCAGCTGGGGCAGTGGTTGCCTGGCTTCTCTTAAAGGCATGCAATACACTATGGAGGCAGAGGTAGCTGCTATGGCAGCTCTAGTCAGAGTCCAAGAAGAGGTCAAGCTGGAAATGGACATTATGCTAACCTCTCTTTCTCTCCCAAGTCTAGAAGAGTGTGTTCCATGGGTGGGAGCACACCTAGAGGCACAAGGATGGGCAATAAACCCCAACAAAATACAGGGGCCTGGGCTATCTGTTGAGTTCTGGGGTGTTAACTGGTCTGGTAAGATGAAAGTATTACCTAATGCTGTTATAGAAAAAAATGTAGGCTTATCCCTTACCCACTAAGAGGAAAATATTGTAAGAATTTGTTGGGTTACTAAGTTATCGGAGAGCCTTTATCCCTCATTTAGCCCAGATACTGAAACCTTTGTGTGCTCTTATAAGGAAAGGACAACAGTGGGGTTGGCAGGAGAAGCACCAGTGGGCTTCTCAGGAAGCAAAAGGCACAGTTAAATGGGTACCAGTGCTTGGTATCTATGCTCTTGCTCTACCTGGAGAAGTGGATATACACGTAACCCAGGAGAGGACGTCATGGGGTCTCTGGTAGCGACAGGGGAGGCTCTGTCTTGTTTTGGTCTTAGGTATAGAAGGGACTGAAGAAAGATACAATCTAATAGAGAAACAGCTCTATGCTACCTGCCAACCCCTGTAAGCAACTGAATCTATAACTGGAAGCTCTGCTGTAATGGTGCGGACCACCTGTCCCATCAAGATGTGGCTGCACAATGTGTCTCACACTCTGAAGTCTGGCATAGCACAGACACAAACTATAATGAAACGGAGTGTTTACCTATAGCAGAGACGTCTTAGCCAGGAGCTGCAGATGTTGTTGGGGCCAGCCACCTTTGTCAGAAGGACATGATAAAAAGACACTCAAGAAGAGCCTATTGGCCCTTTGCCAGTGAAAGTAGGAGTGGTCCCAGAACCACCTGAAGCACAGCATACTGATGACTCACACAGAAGGAAAGCTGTTGTGTGCCAACCCGTCATAGGAGCCATTTGGATGCAGTAATCAATGGGCTGAACTAAGGGCTATATGGCTGGTAGTTATAAATAAATATTCATCTGAACAGATAATTGGGCAGTTTTCAAAGGCCTTACCTTACAATTAGAGCAATAGCATACTCAGGACTGGACTATCACCACAGACCCCTGTGGGGCCAAACTATATGGTCTGACATATGGGTGTTGTACAGACTAAGGAGGTGACCCTATATCATGTCTCAGGAGATCAACCATTACAATGTCCAGGGAATGATGAAGCAATATGGTTCGATGACTAGAAGAGGCACCAGCAGAAGACCTGGCTACATGGCTACACAGGAAAATGAAACACAGGCAACAGCTAAAGCCTGGGGCCTCCCATTGAAAATGACTGACATTGTTACAACTTGTCAACTGTGTTCTGTATGTATGGAGTGGCATCCATGTCCCTTGCCAGCAATGACAGGACAGGTAAAGAAAGGACACAATCTGCTGACTATATAGGCTCTCTATCGCTGTTGGAGGGAGCTCAGTATGCACTAACCTGTGTAGATACCACAATGGGCTTGATACAAGCATTTCGCCGTAAGAGAGTAGATCAATGGCTACAATATGGGGCTTACAGAAACTAGTAGCTACATATGGTACTTTGCATGCTATTGAAAGTGACCAAGAGACCCATTTTACAGGACATTATGTGCAACACAGGGCTGAGAGCCACATTGGATGGCAACTGCACCTACCTTATAATCCAACAGGAGCTGGCCTGATAGGTTGTTATAATGCACTGTTGAAAAATGCCCTGGAAACTGAAAGAGGGTCATTACAAGGATGGACCACAAGACTCTCTGACATACTACTAACCAGGAATGAAAAGCCCCAACCAGATCAACCTGCAGCATTCCAGACACTGCAGCAGATGTGGGCATCCCCACCTAGAGTGCACGGACACTACGGGAAGAACTTCTTGGGGAGCAGAGAATACCTGTTGTTGCCAGGACCCCAGGACATACACCCTGGAGCAAATGTATTAACCTGGCCCTGGGAAACTCAAACTGGTACCCTCTGGTGTGCTCCCCTGGCCCCATGGGGGGAGGGTCTTGCCCAGGGCTTGCTGATACAACCTACCATAACTGGTCAATGACCAACTACTATTCAAGTAAATAACCCTGGGAAATTTATTGGGCAGCTATCTTAATTATTTCTATCTGGAAGATTCATACTCCTCCTCTCACAGCTAGCATTCTAGGTTAGGGGGACGTCATTGGTCTAAAGATACGGTATAGGAAGCCAGAGAGATGACCTGTTCTTACACAGGATAGAGCAACAGCCTATATACTACCCACCAGTGCTGATTTACCTTTGTTGGTGCCTACTAAACATTTGTCTCATTCTCCTTTAGTTCAGTGCAAGTTAACTAACAATTTTGCAAATGGGCTGAAGAAGAAGCTCTTTGGTCCAATGTTTCAGACTATGGGGTATGTTTAGAGATGCCCCCCTCTCTGCTACCACTGGAATGGCTTAGAAGACAAATCCAGTCAACCTTACAGAATGAACCTATCTTAACATGGTTTGGAAAGTTGTTTTGGGGCTGGCAATCAGCTTTATATACTCTAATACTAATACATATAAGTCTGTCATTCTTTAGCTTCATGTTATATTGTTGCTGTGGAATATGGATAAATGTCTCACCCATCCTTCTCCCTTCCCAGGATACAAACAGAAGGTGTAACAGGCAGACTGTGGGGGAGTGGAGAAGGAAGGTACCCGTGTCGGGGTGGAGTGTGTGATATATGAAAACATGAGCCCCTTTCTGAGCTCCAACTCCCTCTCCTACCTTTTGGGAATATAATGAAGCTCATCTGTAAGAGTACTGTGGGACCTTGGGAGCCTGGCCAGATCCTTGGTCAAGGAACAGCCAAAAAGAAACTTTTCAACTGTGAGCCCAGATTGTAAATAGTTAGCATTTTGATCTCATACAGCTTGAACGTAAGCACATCTACCTTGCATGCTCTGTTTGTTTTGTTTTCTGTACTCTTTATAACTGTACTGGGAAAGTCTGTGTTGTGGAGACTTCACTGGCAGGCTGCTCCCAGTGCGCATGTTAAGTCCTAACAAACTCATGTCTTTCACAACCAGTGTTTGGGGTTCTTTAGGATCAGCACAATACTCAGCTGTTTGTATAACACATCATACTCAGAATGACACACAATTTAAAACTTACAAATTGCTTACTTCTGGAATTTCCCCCTTATTATTTTCAGATTGCAGGTGACCATGGGTAACTGAAATCACAGAAAGTGCAATAGATGATGAGGGGACCACCATACTCATTTCATAGACCACTGTGAGGATTAAATGAGATCATATGTGTAGCACGTCCACATAGTGTCTAGCATATAGTAAAAGTTTAATCAATATAAATTATGGTTATTATTTGCTGTGCACCTGAGGGAGAGAGAAGCAAAAGCTTTGCCCCAGTCTGGAGGTGTATCTTCAGCTATCTCTTAGAGCCAACAACAGCTGATAGCCCCTTCCTGGGCCTGCACTATCCCAAACTTCCCCAGATGAGGCCCTAAGGCTGCTATTATCCATATAAAACATCACAACATTTGATAACCTTCCTAATCACAGTAAAACATCCTAAGATAAAAGAAGTTCACCGAGTGTCATGGAAAAAGCAAGTTAAAAGAGCTACTGTGGGTTCACACAGAGAGGAATGCAGGCTAAAGCTTTGAAGGAGCCATCGATGAAGACCTCTATGCCCAAATTACATGTCTAGGTTATGGCTCTGGTCCAAGGCATTGGAGCAACTCTCTTTTTAAGGCTGCCTAACATTTAAGCACTTGGTGACTGCTTTTGTTAGTGGCAGAAAAATGGCAACAGGTATTAACCTCGGTTCAGCAATCTCAGTTCTTGAGTTCTGGCTAAGAGAATAATTCAGATTATAAGAGAAAGTTTATTTAGAAATCACATAGGTAGAAGAAGTGAGCCGTAGAAGAAATGTACTCAGGAAACAAGTTACAGCTAAAGAAGGGATCTTGGAGCTTAGGGGAGAGAGAGGGACCTTGAGAAACAAAAGAGGGAGGAGAGGTTCAGGTGTGCTGGGGGAAGGAGAGAGAGAGAGAGAGAGAGGGAGGGAGAGAGAGAATGCCCTGGGAAAAGAAGGGGGTGGAGAAAGGCAAGGGTGTGCTCCACAGAGAGAGCTGTCTGTGGTGGATTTTATCTGAGGTCTCAGGGGAGGATCTCAATAGAATATTTTCAGCTTTCTTGGTGTGTCTGCAATGACTGGTTGGTGCTAGGACAGGGAGTCATTGATCAATGCAGGTAGTCCTGAGGTGAGCCATGGTGTCTCTCTGCCTGGTTTTGCTGCTTTTCTGGGCCTGGAGCTGAAACACAGCTGAGGCTACATGTTATCTCCAGGGGTTAATGCTTAAGGGAGTGGTCATGCAAAAGTTTGTAGTTTTGCCCATTGCTAGGCACCTGGGGTTCTCTTCCCAGATAACCCTCTGCACCTGGCCTATCCTTCCTACTCTGCTCTTGCCCATCTAACTTCCTATTACAATTGGATTGGGGTGAAGGCAAAATGACCTTCAGGTTTTTGCCTGACCAGCTGGGTTTTTGCCTGACTGCCTGACTACCTCCATAGGTGCCACCAGCTGACATTTTGGGAAGAAGAGCAGATTTGAAGGGGGAAGAGACTTAGGTATTTGATGGGTGTTGAGGTAGAAGTGTCTAGAAGGCAATTGACAATGTGGATCTGTAAGTTCCCGAGATTAGAATTGTATATAAGGAGGGGACAATGACAGCTAAGGCCAAGAAGGAGAAAGCCCAGAAGTATGAAGGAGAGAGAGTTGAGGGCTGTGGAGAAAAACCATGAAGAGTGGCCATTTGGAGAAGAAAAATGGAGGAAGGGGAGCCAGCAAATAAGATGGGGAAGAAAAATAAATCAGAGAAATAAGGGCAAAACCAGGGACCAGGAGTGATACCACCAGTTATCTTGAAGAGAATTTTGCTTGACTGGAAATGCAATTCGCTTTTTTATTTGTAAAATTGAATTATCATCCACATATATTATGTTTATTTCATGTATACAACATAGTGATTTGATATTTTTATACATTATGAAATGACTACCATGATGAGTCTAGTTACCATCTATCACCATGCAAATATTATAATTCTTTTGAATTTTATTTTTCAATTACAGTTTAAATTCAATATTATTTTATTAGTTTCAGGTGTACATAATAGTAGTTAGTTAGACGAAGTGATCTCACTGATATTTCAAGTACCTACCTGGCACCATAGATAGTTATTAAAATATTATTGACTATACTCCCTATGCTATATTTTGCATCCTGTAACTATTTTATAATTGCCAATGTGTACTTCTTAATCCCTTCAGATATTACCATATTGTTGACTGTATTCCCTCTGCTGTACATCACATACCTGAGATTATTTTATAACTGGAAGTTTGTATCTTTTCAATTGAATTTTAAAGACATGAAAACATACTCAGCCTGTCTCATAATGGAAGAAATTTACACTAAAACAATGAAGAGCTGCCATTAAAAAAATGTATTAGATTTGCAGGAATGGAAAAGTTTAACAGTATGTTGGAGAGAATGTGGGGAAATAGGCATTCAAAAATATTAAAGACACAAATACTTGGCCCAGAAATTCCACTCCTAAGAATCTATTGAAGGTTATGCTTACACATGTGTTCAGAGTGGTTTGAACCAGGATATCTACTGTAGCATTATTTGTTGTAGTAATGACCTAAACATCCATCAACAGGGGACTTGCCAAATAAAAACGGCACATCCGTCAATGGAATGTATTGATTGTCACAGTGAATATGGGAGAATAAGGACTGATGACCAAAGATACTTGCAGTGAAAAATGTCAGAAGCAGAATAGAACAGGAGGTGTTCTTATTTATGTAAAAATGGATACGGGTGGCTTTGGAACCAGACTGCCTTGGCTTAAGTCCCAGCTACCCTGCTTTCTGGCTATGTAACTGGGGGGAAACTGACCTGTGCCTAAGTTACCTCAGCTGCCACCTTCACAGGGTTACCAAGAATATGAAGGAGATTCACTTTTCCCTTTTACTTTTTGAATTACTTTAAAGCCATGAGCATGTGTAACCATACTTTTTTAAATTAGAAATTTAACCAAAGAAGATAAACGAGTAGCAAATGGGCACACGGAAAAGATGCTCCAATGCATTGTCATTAGGGAAATGCACTCTAAAATCACAATGAGATACCACCTCTTGTCTATTAATAAGACTAAAATTATAAAGACTAACAATGGAACGTGCATCAAGCCTATATTGCTTTGACAGCTCAGTCATGTAAAAGAAAATGAGACACTTCTTCCCCCAGCTTTCATAGCTCAAACTCACCAGGGGATCCTGATGGTCCCTTCATGGGTCATAAGTCCAGCTTTGAATCAATCACTGTGATGCTGGTGGAGATGTAGGGCAACTGGAATTCTCATTCATCCTGGTGGGAATGTAAAATGGTAGAGCCACTTTGGAAGACAAGTTGGCAGTTTCTTATAAAGTTAAACATACACCCCCACAGTGTCCCAGCAATTTCACTCTTAAGAATTTACCCAAGAGAAAACAACAACAACAACAACAACAAAAAAAAACCAACTTATGTTCACAGGAAGACCTGTACCTGAGTATTTTTAGCAGCTGTTTTCAAAATAGCTCAAAACTAAACATAACTCAAAAGTCTATTAACCTGGAAATGGATAAACTGTGGTATAGCCATACAATGGCATAAAAAGAAATGAAGGCTGCTCACAACAGTGATGAAGTTTAAAAGCATTATGTGAAGTGAAAGAATCCAGAAACAAAAATACATGTACTATATGATTCTGCTTACATAAAATTTGAGAAAAGGCAAAACCACACTGATAAAAAGCAGATTATTGGTTGCCAGGAAGTGTGGGTTGGAAGGGATTGCCTGCAAAGAGGCACAAGGGAAATTTTAGGAGTGATCATATAGTATTTGCTTTTCGCCACCTGGTTTATTTCACTAAACATCATACTCTCTATTTCCATCCATGCTCTCACAAAAAGTAGGAGTTCCTTCTTTCTTTCTTCTGCATAGTATTCTATTGTGTAAATGTACCAGTATTTTGATACACTCATCTATTGATGGGCACTTAGGCTGTTCCCAGCACTTGGCTATTGTAAATAGCACTGCTATAAACACAGGGGTGTATAGGCTCTTTTGAATTGGTGTTTCAGGATTCTTCAGATATAATCCTAGCAATGGAATTGCTGGTTCAAAAGGCAGTTTCATTTTTAGTTTTTTGAGGTAATTCCATACCGTTCTCCATAGCGGCTGCACCAGTCTGCATTCCCACGAACAGTACAGTAGGGTTCCCTTTTCTCCACATCCTCAACCAGCATTTGTTGTTCATTGATTTGTTGATGATGGCCATTCTGACTGGTGTAAAGTGGTATCTCATTATGGTTTTTTTTTTTTTTTTCAGATTTAATGTGTTTTATTGATTAAAATATTACATTTGTGCCCCTTTCCCTTCCCTCTGCTCCCCTCCACCCGGTGGCCCCCTCCCTCCAGTTGTCCCCCCCTTTTAGATTATGTCCATTAGTTGTGCTTACAGTTCCTCCCAACCTCTCTCCGTCTATTCCATTCCCTCCTACCATGATCCCCAATTCCTATATCATCTCCCTCCCTCTCCCCACTCCCCCTCCCTGTTGGCCTCCCCCCACTATGTTTCCCTTACCCACAGTTCCTTTTCCACTCTCGTTGCCTGTTTCGTTTGCCTTTGTTTCATCTCCCTAGCTTCTGTTTTTTAAACCAGTCCCTTTAACTTCTCATATAACAGTGGTTTGGATCTAATGAACTCTTTCAGTTTTATTTTGTCCTGGAAACACTTTCTCTGTCCTTCTATTCTGAATGACAATTTCGCTGGATAGAGTATTCGTGGTTGTAGGTTTTGGATTTTCATTACTTTGAATATTTCTTGCCAGTCCCTTCTTGTCTGTAGGGTTTCCCTTGAGAAGTCAGCTGATAGTCTAATTGGGACCCCTTTGTACATAATTCTTTTCTTCTCTCTTGCTGCTTTTAAGATTCTCTCTTTATCTTTAATTTTTGACATTTTGATTATAATGTGTCTTGGAGTGGTTCTCCCTGGGTCCAGTCTCTTGGGAACTCTCCTTGCTTCCTGGATCTGCAAGTCTATTCCCTTCCCCAAGTCTGGGAAGTTCTCCTTTATTATATTTTCACTCAATTTTTCAAGTTCTAGTTCATCTTCCTCATTCTCTGGCAAACCAATGATTCTTATGTTGGGCCTTTTATAGCTGTCCCAGAGGTTTCTGATCCTCTCATTGTTGCTTGCCATTTCCTCTCGCTGCATTGGTTGACTGCTTGTTCCTTCTCCATATTCCAGTTTGTTGAAATGGACTCTGGATTCCTCACCATCTGTCTCGTATGTGGTTTTGTTCCTTTCGTTATGAAAGTTTTTCGCTTCTTTCATATCTTTTTCCTGCTCTTTTGTGAATTCTGTAAGCCACCTGATAACAATGGCCCAGAACTGAGCCTCTGACAGGTTTCTTATCTGTTCATCTGTCAGGTTCTCTATCTGCTGCCTGGTGAGTTGTGTTACCGGGATCTCTATAGTTGCCTGCCTCATTTTGACAGATGCGTTTTGTTTTCCTGGGCCGGCTGTCGGGGGCAGGGGGCAGTGCCTGCGTACGCATCACAAATCAGCGACCGCCGGCGCCTGCCTGTCCGCGACCTATTTCGCCGCCCTGTGGTGCTTTCTGTGGGGGCGGGGGTCCAAGATGGATTCACACAGTTATTCAGCTAGGAGACCGGGATCCGTCCTCCCGCCCCCCTGGGCCTCACTGTTCAAGGCGATGCTGCGGCTGCTCCCCAGCGCCCAGAGTCGCGCACGCCAGGGGCTTGATTGCCTCCAGGATTTTTCGCCGCCCCGCCCCGCCGCTCCGCAAACAGCTTTGCCTTCTTTAACTCTTACCTGCCCAAATGGCACCGCTGGTTTATAACTTCATATGTTGGGCTTCCGTGTAGCTTTATTTTCTGGAATTTCTAGTTATCCTTTGTTTTAAAGTAGTTGTATTCCACTATAGTTGTAGAGGGAGACCTAGCGTGTCCGTCTAAGCCTCCATCTTGGCCGGAAGTCTCATTATGGTTTTTATTTGCATCTCTCTGATGGCTAGTGATGTTGAGCATTCTTTCATATGTATATGGCCCTCTGTATGTCCTTTTTGGAGAAGTGTTTGTTCAGGTCCTTTGCCCATTTTTTAATTGGATTGTTTGTCTTCCTGGTATTGAGATGTATAAGTTCTTTATATATTTTGGAGCTCAATCCCTTGTCTGAGGTATCATTGGCAAATATGTTTTCCCATATGGTTGGTTCCCTTTTCATTTTGCTCATGTTTTCTTTAGCCATGCAGAAACTTTTTAATTTGATGTAGTCCCATTTATTTATTCTTTCCTTTATATCCCTTGCCCTAGGATATACATCGGTGAAAATATTGCTGAGTGGGGTATCTGAAATTTTACTGCCTGTGTTTTCCTCTAGGACTTTAATGGTGTCACAACTTACACTTAAGTCTTTTATCTATCTTGAGTTTCTTCTGGTGTGTGGTGTAAGTTGGTGGTCTAGTTTCATTTTATTCCATGTACCTGTCCAGATCTCCCAATGCAATTGGTTGAGGAGGCTATTTTTACTCCATTTTATGCTCCTGGCCCCTTTGTCAAATATTAATTGGCCATAGAGACCTGGGTTTATTTCTGTGCTTTCTCTTCTGTTCCATTGATCCATATGTCTGTTCTTATGCCAGTACCAGACTGGTCTGGTGCTGGGGAGTGCTCCCCAGGTGTCTCTCCCAACTTTTTGAAATGTGTGACTACTCTTTATGCTGGCCTGCTGCTGCTGCTGCTGCCGCCACCACCACCACTCCACATCCTCTCTGTCCCGGCTCCACCCCTCCTACCTGTCTAGATGAGTATTTCTTCTTTATATCTTTGTTTGCTGGACTTCCATGCACTTTAATTTTCTGGAACTTCTGGTTGTCTCTAGTTTTGAGGTAGTTGTATTCTTAGTTGTGGAGGGAGATGCAGCGTGTCTGTCTAGGCCTCCATCTTGAAAAAGATTTTAAACAAGTTTTAAAAATAAGCATGACTAAATAAATAAATAAATATGGTGGTAAATGGAGTAGGAAGTTAGAGGGATTTGAAGTTAGGTGAGTCTTCACAGGCAGCAGAAAAGAGGCCAGGAGAGTGCCAGAGGTTGAAGAAAGGCATGAAGGGAGCTGTCACTGAGTAAGGGGCTGAGAAAGGCATTGGGATGGGCTAAGGTGAGGAGGTGCCTCTTTCTCCAAGACTGGATGGGAAAGAACAAAGACAAGAGGAGATACAACTAAAGTCTGACAGAAGAGTTTACACCAACACACCTGGGATTTCTCTGGGAGGCCAGCGTACCTGCTGAAGGTGAAGGGGACGTGGAGCTTGTGGATGACAGAAAACACCTGGAAGCCAAAATGAGTCATACAACCTAATCACCATGAGACAGAAGTATTTCCCAATTACCCCAGGAGTTAAGTCACTTGAATGTGTTAAAATTACAGAGTGTCTCGGCCTCTGACCCATACCTGCTCAATGAGAAATTCCAGGAAGAGGCTTGATAATCCTTATATTTAACAAGTGTCCCAGATAGTTCTTCCCTGAAGGGAAGTTGGAGCAACACTGAAGTGGAGGATTGCTAGAACTTGGCTGTTCAGCAGCTTTGGTCTCACCTGGGAGTTTGTTAGAACCATGTACCTCACTTCCGACCTAAGCAATCAGCATCTGTGTTTTAAATTTGATCTCCAAGTGAGTCATGGGCACATTAAAGTTTGAGAAGTGTTACATGATGTCATTGCCATTACCATAAATATGTACACTGGCACAAAAGCATGACTCTCTCCACTGGTGAGCCACTAGCAGGAAGAGAGAAACTTCCATTTGGACTGACAAGGGTTTGGAGGTGAAAGATGACAAGGGTGGTGAAAGAGCAGTTGAAATACTTGAGCATGACATCTAGGATGGAAAAAAAATAAGGAAGAGGGCTGATGAGTTGGGAGTCTAGGGGAGATTGAGGAGGGTCCTGAGATTTGGATTGGGTCAAGAAGCAGGGGTGGAGGGAGGACAGAGTAGGAAAGGTGAAGGGATGGGAGGTATGTCCATATCCAAAAGATAGCCTTGGTAGTGGGTGGCTTCAGAGGAACAGAGATGAAAGCTATTGGAATGGAAGAACTCAAGGAATCATCTCCTGATTAGTGGGTCATTTGCAGTTCACATTCAATTTGTTCAAGGTTAGAATCTATGCTTGGTTGTTCAGCCACCATTCTTTGGGAATTCATGTGATTTGGACAGAACTCATCCTTATTAGGGATAGGTATGTGACACAGACATGGCCAGCTAGAGTACTCCATCCTCCAGCCACAGCGATAGGTTCAGAGTTGAACATGTGACCCAAGCAAGACCAATCAGAATCTCCAGGTGAGTTTGATCTATGAAAGCTGAGGAAAGAAGTATCTCTGGGGGAAAACCATCTTCTCACTGTATAAGAAAAGTGGTTTAAACATAAAGGCAAGAAAATCAGGGAAACGGAGAGAAGGATGGACGGAGCCCCAATAACTGACTGCACACCTGGGTCCACACATGCATAAAGCAAGATGCATCTGAATGTTTCATTTAAATGAGTCAAAATACTGTCCCTCACCCTCCTTTGCCAAAGCCAGAATGAGCTAGGGTATTTGCCACAATGGAAAAAAAAAAAACCCAGATACAAAAATAAAACAGAACACTGGGGCTGAAGTCTTTAGGGGATGTGAACAAGGGCCCTGGATGATAGTGGGTGAGGTGGGCAAGCATGAATGGGATGGTATGTCAGATACCTGGAACTTCAAAGGAAGAAAATATAGGAAATGGCATGGGACCTGGTTGGTGTGGCTCAGTGGGTTGAGCGCTGGCCTGTGAACCAAAGGGTTGCCAGTTTGATTCCCAGTCAGGGCACATGCTGGCTGCGGGCCAGATTCCCAGTTGGGAGCACACAAGAGACAACCACACATTGATGTTTCTCTCCATCTCTTTCTTCTTCCCTTCTTCTCTCTCTAAAATTAAATAAAATATATTTTTTAAGAATGACATGGAGCCCTGGCTGTGTGGCTTGGTTGGTTAGAGCTTGTCCTGATACACCAAGGTTCTGGTTTCACTCTCTGGTCAGGGCACATACAAGAAGCAACTAATGAATGCAGAAATAAGTGGAACAACAAATGAATGTTTCTCTTCTTCTTTTTCCCTCAAATCAATTTTTAAAAAAGATAAGAAAAAAGTGACATGGAAATGACAGAAAAGGTCAAGTGGCAGGAGAACGTCAGACTCACCTTGAGAAACACCCACAGGCAAGGAAACAGCCTCCACCAATAGCAAGCAGGGTTATCAGGACCAGGGGCCTACTCATGGACTGGGCCTGGCCCTAATCTGGGTTAAACCCTGATCCTGACCACAGATTGACCCCTGACACTGACTATGAGCTGGGCCCTCTGCTGGCCATAGATTGACCCTTGATTCAGGTCCCATGCCAAGCCCTGATTCTGTTCTTTTTCTCTCTTTTCAGATTCAGTGCAAAGCATCTGGAGTAAGCTGGCTTGTTCAGGACAACCCCAGTGTCAACATAAAAATATTCAAATCTGTAGAAAATTTTTATAGAAATTTATTTGAGCCAGAGGATATGCTGGGAAGCAAGATCTCAATAGACTGAGAAAAATATTTCCAAAAAATGACAACTTGCAGTTTCTTTTATACGGTTGGAATTAAGGGGCAAACATGAGGATGGTTACATGAAAGTGAGAGGGAGTAAGGTACAGGATAGTTAACAAGATTTTGTGCTCCTTTGAGGGTGGTTAGCCTCTGAGGGGCTGAAGAGGAGGAAGACTCTGGCACCTCACAGATGTGTTAACCTGGGTGCACAATAACAATGGACAGAGTTGGCTTAAGGCAAAGATAAACCTTTCACTAAAGAACTTACAGGCCTGGGGCATGACTACCTATCATGACCTGCCCAGCTAGAAATTTATGATTGCATCACCCTGGGAGGTGACTTTCTGTAGAACCCATTTTTGGTCCACGATAGTCTCTCCGCTATTTAATGAGCTGCATCCTTCACTTGTGAGTGTCTGGAACATTATTCCAAGATCTTGAGCCTTGCTCAGAAATAAAAATCCAGTATTCCATCTGGAGAAGCAGCCAGTGATCTCCCAAATCCTCTTCTTGTTCCTGACATCTCTGCCCCAGAGGGAAGCAGTAATGAGGAGTCCCTCTGGGATCACCAGGTTTTCTGTAAGCCTGTCAGTTTCCATAACTTATCCACCAAGGATGCGAGGGGCAGGCTGGTACTTGCCTGTCCACTCCCTAGACCTGCATTAAAATAGGGCTCCCCTGTGGTCCAGTTTAGCTGTTTCTCAGGTGCCCAGCTCCAAGTCAGGAAGTCTGAACCAGCAATAGCAGATCTCAGGGCCAGGCTTTGAGGAACTTTAGGAGTTACAAAGCCTGAGCTGCTTTAAAAAAAAAAAAAAAGATACAGTAGTTTTTTTGTTAGTTTGTTCATTTGTTTTTTATCAGTAAGTCCTGGAGGACATTTCCTTGTGATTCTCACAGTTCTTTGTAGCCAGAATTTGCCTTAAGGGCGGCAAAGAAGGAAAAGTTGTAGTTGGTTGTGCTGGTCAAATCTTAGCCAATACAGTAAGCTGTAGGCAGCCTGGCTAATGTTTGATAATAAAAAAGTACCTAATGTTATAAAAACAACAAAAACCTAACATTAGAAAACTCTACCGATGATCTTTTTTTTTGTGAGTCAGGTCCTTAGCCAAGCCCTTAGTATATTCCTTATTATGTTTTGTTTTCAAAACCAATCTTATGCAGTAGAAATTATTATTAGCCCCACTTAGAGATGAGGAAACTGAGGCACAGATTGGTTAAATAACTTGCCCAAAGTCATTCATCTGAGAAGTGTTGGGACATGGATTTAAACTGGGTCCAAGGATTAGGCAGTCTGACTTCAGAGTTAAAAAGATAATTATTGGATAGGCAGGTGCTAGGATGGATGGATGGATGGATGGATGGATGGATGGTGGATATGTGAATGGCTACATAAATGGGTCAATACATTGATGATGGATGGGTGGGTGAGTGGAGGTATTGAAGGAGGCAGAAATTTATCCAGGGGTTGGTGGGGAGCTGGCGATGGACTGGCTAAAGTAGGTGGGCATGGATAGCCACCCTCATTGTCTCTCCAAAACTCCCTCTGCTTTTCTTTCCTTTCTCATGTTCTTACTTGAATCACTATCACATTGCTGGGTTGAGGGATCCCCTGAGCTTGGGTGAGTTCCCTCATGTGTGAAAAGATAACCCAGCAACTTTATCAAGGAAGGTTCTCTTGATGGAATAGTGGCTGGGTTTTATTTTTTTCTCTGTGCTTTCTGAAATTTTCCATAGCAGGTTTCTATGATTTGTACTGAACCATAGTGGTTCCTTGGCAATCACTCTTTACTGCCCTCTCTTTCAATGTAGATTTTTACAGGCAAGACTGCAGAAATATCACACAATGCAGGCCTGGCCAATGATAGTGTTTTATCCCCTTGGTGACTGTGATGAGTTCAAGAAAAGACCCATGGCTCAAGTATGTCCCATGCAAGCACATTGGATCATTTTGGTTTTTAGAACAGTTGTGAGAGAGAATCTTGCTTTCTTTGGAGTGTGAAGAGATGGGACACATGTCTGGGGCTTGCAATGTGAGGTTTTGGCATTTGCAGATAAGATTCCTAACAGAATATCTATAACTTTTGTATAAAAATAAATGTGTATTTTTAGTAATGTTATTTAAAAAGAACAAAAAGCAACTGTCAGATTCCTGAGTCCATGCAGTTAGTCACATCACAGAATTTGTCAGACATCTGCAGGTCTAGCCAGAGATATGAGCAGACGTAGCTGGGAGGGTTCCTCCAGGAGGGTTCCTGGGGGAGGGTGAAAGAGGGGTTTAACAATCAGCTCTGTTTAGCCTCCTCCTTCTGCTCCTTCCAGCTTCCAGCTGGGCACAATGAGGCGCCTTCAGTGTGCGGCCTGCAATTACAGCGCGAGTCTCGGGAATCCGGCTAATCCAGGTCCTTCTCCACCCTGGGCTGGTCCTGCCTCCGGAGAGAAGCAGCTGGAACTGTTCTTCAGCTGGCTGGCTGAGCGGTGATGGCTGTGTGGGCCAGCGGTGGGCCTGGCCAGGGATGTTCCCAGGGCACCCACCCTGGGGAATGTCTCCTTGGCCATCTCTGAGGCTGCCTCAGTGAAGTGGGGAGGTGACAGAGCCAGAGAGATATTTGTCCCTCGGGGGCATTTCCTGGATCACCTCATTGCATTTAGAATACTATTACCAGACACTGCATCCTTATGTTACTGACTACTCATCACTTCTTCTGAGATTTTTTAAATTGTACAAAACCATGTTCTTTAGAGGAGCGTATAAACACATATGTGGGGTTTAAAAAAACAGGAAAGCAAACCCCCATGTTTGTGCCCCCTCTTAAGATGAGAACTAGACTATTGCCAGCCAGTTCTTCACTTGCCCAGCCCCAGCCGTGCGCCTCTGAGCACCCGCCCTCCCACCCCCGGTGTTTCCTGACCTCAACCATCGGTTTGGCTTGCTTAACTTTTTAGTTTTATTTATCATTTTTCTTTAAGTCAACTCACTCTTTTTATTTAAACAGATTTATTTATTTACTTTTTTATTGAGGTAAAATTCACATAACATAAAGTTAGACATTTTGAAGTGTACAGTTCAGTGACATTTTAGTACGTTCACCTCTATCTAGTGCCAATACATCTTCATTATCCCCAAAGGCCACCTCATACTCATGAAGCAGCTATTCCCCATTCTCCCCTCTCCCTAACCCCTGACAATTACTAATCTACTTTGTGTGTTTATGGATTTACTTATTGGCAGTTTTTATATTAATAGAATCACTGAATATGTGGCTTCTATCACGTAGCATAAAGGTTTTAAGTAGCAATGAGACAGTCAGAGCTGGGGGACAGGGAGACCCACGAGGAGGAGGGGAGCCTTGTGGATGCTGCTTCATCTTTTGTCCAGGCTCCTTCTCATGTTCCAGTTGCTACTTAGGCACAGATGTCCCAGGTCTCCATTCCGTCTCCTCTTCTTTGACCTGCTTGTTTTTCATGGTGACCTCATCTACACCCCTCATGACTCCCACATAGCTCTGTCCAGCCCAGGGCTTCCTCCTGAGTTTCAACCCAGCAGAGGTCAGCATGTTTATCAGCAATCTCCCCTTGGGGTGCAGGCTCATAGGGGACACGCTGAGTTTGAGGTGTCTCTGTTATCAGGGACATGTTGTGTGTCTGTGGGGACACTTGGTTCTGGGACTCAGGGGCTTGGGGAGGGAGTCAGAGGAGCAGCGAGGATGGAGGCTCAGAGAGTTTTAAAAGAACAAGGATGCATCAAGAACAAACATAACTATGACCTACAAAGAGAGTCATTGTCCCTCAGAGTCAGTAGCTCCTGTCCATGGTGGCTGCTTATCCAAGGCATCTGAGAATGAAGAGGTTCTCCCTGCCTCCACCTCTGTCCTAGCACAAGAAGGCCCTTTGGCTGGGCAAGATGGACCTGAAGCCAGAGGAGACTGAATGGGACTTCTTAGGGGGCAGGTGGACTTGGACTCTCAGGAAAACTTCCATCTGTTCTGCATGGTGGTTAAGCACACAAGCAGTGAGGCCAAGAGAACTCTCTGGACCTCAGTTTCTTTATTTGCAAAAATTCTTGCACGGTGACAATTCTACAAGCTGACGTGTGTGAAATGCTTAGCAGAATCCCTGGCAAACAGTGAGTGCTCAATAAATATTAGCCATTGTTATTATTGTTATTGTTTTTATTAGCTCCATAAACTTTTCCTAAATGCTATCACTGTACTCAGTCCTGTCCTAGTCTGGGGACAAAGAGATAAGACACAGTTCTTGCTCTTAGAGAGTTCGCTATTTAGTATGAGACAGACAAATGGATAAAAAATTGTATTGGGGGGTGAAAATTCCATAATGGAGGGAGCACCAACTTCTTGGGGCCCATTAAGGTAAGGGTAGACTTTACAGAGGTGGTGACATTTGTCCCTTGCCTAGAAGCATGAATGGAGGAGGAGCAAGGGCAGCATTTGGCACTGCAAGAGCATAAGCCAGGCAGTAAGGAGATGGCTGGAGCCACAGGGTCTGCATGCACATGTCCTGGGATACAAATGGGTCACTGTGGGCTCCAGATGCTCATGGCCTCACCTTGGACAAAGTCAACAGCAACCCGTCCTTGCCAGAAACATTCCTTCTTGTGACATCACTCTGATGCCGTGGATCTGTCATGGGGCAAGAGGAGGAAGCTCCCTCTGGGCAGTGTTCAGGCAGGCATCCACGTCAAGTTCCCTGTCTGCACTGGCTGCAGCCACCCAAGCCCAGTATGGATGGCAGCCAAGCTGGTGCCCTGTGTAACCTGAAGCTTGCCAGCATCAGCTCTGGCTTCTGAGCCCACGCCTCAGGGAGCTCCCAACAGCTTGGGGTCATGGTGACCTTTTTCCTGCTGCCTGCTATGCCTCTTTGCAGCACCCCATCCCGTAGGGTGCTGTGGAACCAGCACATTGGAAAGATATGACTGTTGCTGCCACAGGCCTGGGGTCAGGTTGGACTAGGTTCCCCCAGGCCAGGCAGGGTCCCACTGCCCCTGCTCTTTCACCAACACTCCTGCCTCCATTTAGCGGCCAGCCTTGTTTGGGAAGCAGTCCTGAAATGCAGGCCACGGGTGGAGGAGTTCCTTCTGCCCCATAACCAGGTGTCCAGCCTTCCCCTCCACCCGCTGGAGCTGACATGAGCCTCACCCTTAAAAGGCACAGACACTGATTGGTTGCAAAATGATGGAGTGATAACATGCCCAGGCTCTGGAGTCAGATTGCCTGGAGTCAGTCCCAGCTCTGCAACTTCCTAGCTGTGTCACCTTGAGTGATTTAACCTTTTTGTGCCTCAATTTTTTTTATCCATAAAATGGGATCGTCATAGTTATTTAATGTGCTAATCCAGGGGTTGGCAGATTTTTTCTGTAAAGGGCCAGAGAGTAAATATTTTAGACTTCGAGGGCCATCAGCTCTGTTACAGCTACTTACCTGTGCTTTATAGCACAAATGCAGCTGCAGACACTACATAAATGGAGAAGCATGACTGTGTTCCAGTAAAATTTTATTCATGGGCACTGAAATTTGAATCTCATAGAATTTGCATGAGTTAAAATTTTCTTCTGATATTTTTTAACCATTGAGAAGTGAAGGGGAAAAACCCCCATTCTTAGGTCATAGGCAAAAACAGGATTTGACCTGAGGGTCATAGTTTGCAGTCCCCAACACTAAACTCTGCAAGAGCTTTGGACAGCACCCAGTGTACTGTTCTTGGGCTGACGATGAAACCCTGCTCTTGCTTAATACATTAGCTACTGCCATGTTGGAGGGTGTGACTTTGGGACTGAGTGGGCTGTCTGCAGTGGTTGGCTTGTCCATGGCGGGGTCTGCCTTGGAGGAAAAGCAGCTTATCGTGATATATCCATTATGCCTTGGGCTACCACTGGAGAGGACTGTCCAGCAAAGCCCTTTAATTGGCCCTCTCTGCTTGGGAAAGGGCCCCAGGCACTGGCTTAGCTGCCCAGAACATGGCTCCTCACACTCCCAGAGTGGGGACCTCCTGTCACATCCCCAGGCCTCCTCTCACTGCACCCTTTCTGTCCTACACACTGTGAGGACTTTGGGCCAGTTTCCAGACTAAAGGCACAGAGGAGACATTGCCCCCATGTCAGTGACTAAAAGCAGTTCATTCATAAACCTCTCCAGGGGGTCTAGAGCTTCCTCCTACCCTGGCACCAGCCAGCACTGTCAGGCCTTCAACCTCAGGTCCCATCCTTGGGCCCCAAACTGGCTGGAGGCTTTGGAGCCTTTCTCAAGTTCTGGTTAAGAACTCTATCAGGCACCACTTCCTTAACCCCATCTCTCTCTGAGCACGTGGGCTAAGGGTTTACACTGCAGGATCTGTCTCATTGGGATGGTTGAGTGTTGCTGGGAAGGACCCAACAGGTCCCCTGCACATGCCCAGGCCACATCTTGTTGTTCAAAGTGCACTTAAGTCAATGTCTTTGAAAAGTGCAGAGTGGGTGCAGAGTGTCCCTTCTGTGTGCAGAAGATAGGATCCAAGTTCTTAGCCCATGGTTAAGATCTCTCTTCCTCATCCTGCCTCAGGACTCAGCTGGTACCTGGGTGTCTGTAAGCTGGTTGGAGAAGGCCCTCTCCAAGCGCAAGGTATTGTATCTGGGGGGTGGTGTGCCAGGCACCTGAGCCCCTGGGGCTGGAGGCAAGTGCAAAGCGGAGGTGAAAGTGGGCAGGTCATCATCTATATCCAGGACTGGGTTTTCCTGGCCCCAAAGGCTGGGAGAAGCCTCAGGGCAGGCAGGTGCCTGCCTTTGGGCCCACCACCTCTTGGATTTCTGCCAATGGTGGCGGGCAATGATAGAGAGAGAGTCAATGAAGAAGACCTCGATAATCTCAATGACACAGACTACGGAGCAGCTCATCCACAGGCCCAGCTGGCCACCGAAGTTGGACAGAAGCATCTCGACCTGCAAGAAAGGCCAAGCCACACTATCAGGACAGACCCACCCAAGTTGATCTCATGCAGGCAACCCAATTTCCAAGAGAAACACTGGCTAGCCTTGGCCCCGAACAGGTTTGGATGAAGGAGTGGGCAGCCTCTTGTCCCTCTTCTTCTGCGTGCTCTGATCCAAGGCAGACTGGACCTCTGTGATCTGATTCTGCTCCCTGAGTCCAGGAAGATGGGTGCATTTGCAGACCCAGGACAGGTCTTGGAAGGGAACTACTCACGCTGTTGGCAGGGCTTTCCATGATGGATCTCTGGTTCAGGTCCTTGTAGAATATCAAGAGTTTGGCCAAGTCTGTCCTGAAGAAATTACAATGGACAGGGCCAATGTGAGTTGATCACCTTTGCATTCTACCGGATGACCAGCTCTTCAGCATGGCTGCCTCCCTCCTTCCCCAAGCGCTCAGCATGACCCAGGCTCTGAGCTCTACAGGAATCCCACAGCCTGGCCCACAGGGCTCCTTCTGCACCCAGAGCACATCTCCATCCTGGGCCTGGTTGCTCAGGACATTCATCACTCAAAAACTATTCCCCAACCTCCTGACTAAGTCAGTTGACCCAGCTAGACTCCCATAGCACCTTGTTCTTCACGAAGTCTTGACATTTGTGATTATTTGATAGCAATCTAAAGAGATAGGCAGGTAATGCAAATGAGTGAGGTAGGCTGGGTATAAGGTAATAATGATAATGACCATTATAACAGCTAATATTTATTGGACACTTCTGCTGCTGCCAAGCACTATTCCAAGAACTTAATTCTAACAATCCTATGAAGTAGCCTGTTTTAATTATCCCTATATTACAGATGTGGAAACTAAGACATGAATTGGTAGGCAACTTGTTCAAGATGACACAGCTTGCCCTGACTGCTGTGGCTCAGCTGGTTGGGTGTTGTCCCTCAGAGTGAAAGGTCACTGGTTTGATTCTCAGTCAGGGCACATGCCTGGGTTGTGGGTTCAGTACCTGGTCAGGGAGTGTGTGGGAGGCAACCAATCGATATTTCTCTCCCTCTTTTTCTCCCTCCTTTCCCTCTCTCTAAAAATAAACAAATAAAACCATAAAAATAAAAAAAAAGACAACTCAGATTATAATTGGCACAGCTGGTGTTCAAACCTACAGAGATCTGACTTCAAAGTCCATGCTCTTAACTGCTGTACTGAATTGCCTCCTGATACCACTATGGCAAGCTGGAAAGTTCATACTTATTCCAGAAGGGCAACTATTATTAAGCTCTTTGGTGCTATGCAAGAATGGAGGTTTGCTGTTCCCAGAACTTTTGACTTTTCAAGAAAAGCTGGAAATAATGGGTTACTTTTGTGGTGCTAGATTTAGCCTCAGAAGTCACCAATTTGCAATGTTTGGCCAAAGTCTATCTTTACCACTAGATTGTAAGCATCTTGGGAGCAGGGTCATGTCTGCTCATCATCATGGTATCCCGGCACTCACAAAGCACCTGGCACAAAACATTTAGTACATATAGGAGGCCAGACTGGCTCCTGCTGGGCTAGGCCTGGTGCTGGGCACTGTGGAGATGGAATGACCCACAGAGATGTGAGTTCACATGAAAACCCCACCACCCAATCTTTGTTGCCATCTGCTGATGTCCCTGAAAGGTGGCCTGGCTGATTTTTGCTAAAGGTTCATTGGAAATGAATTTTAATGTGGAAAATTCAAGTGAAATTAGAAGTGGAGTATTTTTTCCAACTCGATCAAGATATATCAGGAAGCCATGAAATAAATTTACTGGGCTATGACCAGTGCCTTTCACCAAGTGAAATGAAACAGAAAGTATCAGATTGCATCTACAGCAATATTCAAAATTTTTACAAACTGATATGAGCACTAATTGTTCAGAACTGTGCTCTAAGTGAATGTAATAGGCTTAGCCATTGGCTTGGCTCTACTAGTAGGCACACTCTGAAACCAGACTGAATGCACATACATGAGAAGTGCTGCTTAATGAGCCTTATATCTTGGTTACATATTAGATGGGCCACAACAGAAAAGTATTTTCATACTGTGCATTCTGGTCAAAGCTTTTGAGAGCTCCAGGCCTACAGGAAGGCCTGGCTCAATAAATTATAAAAGCTAAATAAGTATTTGTCGAATAAAGGAATGAGTGAATGAAAAGGAGGAGGTCTGGCAATGACAAAGCAAGGGAAGAAGCAAGTGAGGAGGCTGGGCTTAGGCAGAGAAAACAGGGTGGAGGTCAACTTACTTGTTGAGCTTTCTCTTTATTTGCTGGCCTTGGTCCCATGTGAGGATGCGCAGCAGCCACTTCTGTGATGGAGAAAGAAAGTGTGGTCTGGAGAATGCCCTCCCTCTCAGCTCCACCTCTAGCCTTGGCCTCCCCTCCCCTTTAACCCTAATCCCCACCATTAAGCACAATACCAGAGGATACAACCAGGCATCAGGCCCCAGGCTGAGGAGCTGGAGGAGGAAGAGAGGGCAGAAGAACTAACCTCAGAAACCACAGACGGCCACTGTGCCAGGCTGGTGGTCAGTGTCCACTCCTTGAAGCTAAGGAAGGAGGGCGCAGAGTGAGCATGGCTGGCCTGGGCCTGCCCAGCCCTTCTTGTCCTCCCCCGCAGACCACTCACCTGCAGGCTTCCCGGCACAGGGACTGGCAGCCCAGCTGTTCCTGGACAAAGGCCTGGTGCAGTTCATAGTAGCAGTACACTGAGCAACAAGGCAGAAGGCAGCATAAGCATTAGGAGCACAGGGTCCTCCCTGGGGTCCCCAGTGGTGCCCCCAGAGTCTCCTTGTAATTTCTCCTGATACTGTCTACAAACCCTGCTTCCTGGAAACAAGTGCTGCTTTGTAATATTGCAGTGGCTAGGGACATGAGTTGGGGGGTTGGTAGCCCTTGAGTTGGTCTCTGTAACTCCCTAGCTGTGTGACTTTGGGCAAGTTGCTTAACCTTTCTGAGCCTTGGTTACCTGTACTATGAAAGGGTACAATCAATAGTTCTTGCCTCCTGGAGTTGACTGAGGTGCTCAAGCTCTTGGCATTTGGTCCTTAATTAGAAAGTATCATTCAAGCCAGGCTGGATGACATGACTAAAACTCTGGGTAACATCTCTCTACCAATACCTCCCCCAAGAAAAAAGGCCACTGAAGCAGGGGCCTGGGGGGGGGGGTGTGCCTGATCACAGGCTGGTGCGAGGGCCAGGCTGACCCAGCTCATGGGCTGCCCAAGGCTGAGGTGAGTCTCACTCACTCCAGTTGGGGTGCTGCTGGTAGTTGCAGTAGTTGGCTCCTGGAGGCAGAGGCTGGCTGTACTGGGCACACCCACACCTCTCCACCATCTTAGTCTGGAAGCACGAGTGGAGGCAGATCTGAAAGAGGAGACCAGTGAGTTCCTTAACCCCCTGCACATGGAGGCCAGGGAGCCCCTCCCTACACAGACCTCATCCAGAGGGTCAGCCTCCCATGCCCTTGGAAGACCACCAGAATGTGCCCCTGAGGTCACAGCCAATTGGGTCAGGGATATCCCCTGACTCCAAAGAGACCAAACTAGAAAGTGTATTGAGAATTTAGACTAACAGAGAGGTGGAGATCAGGCTCAGCTAGAGCTGGGGCCAGGATGGCCATTTCCCATCATGTGAATGCCAAGCCAGAGATAAGTGGGAAACTGGAGCAGATGCCAGGAAACAGTGGGGAACATGGTTCCAGCTTTCCCATCCTCAGGTCCAAACCCTGCATCCTGGGTCCTTGGAGGTCAGAAGCTACCACAACATCCAAAAAGCTTATAGCATAAAAGCTAATGGTAGGGGCTCTAAAAGCAGGCTGCTTGAGTTCAAATGCCTCCTCCTAGCTGTGTGACCTCAGGCAATTTACTTAACTTCTCTGGTGCTTTGGTTTCTTCATCTCTGAACATGGAATGAATTGATATATGTAAAGTATGTGTACATGGTAGCCTCTCACTAAATTTTATCCAGAAGTGTCTTTCCAATGAGCTGACCTTTTTAATTTTTGTTTTATTTTGTGGGGGTGGGGATCTTGAAATCATTTGATTGCATTTCTATTTCTCGCAAGCAGACATTCTCTGACTAACAGTCTCTTTTCACTTAGTTCTCCACCGCTTCGCTCAACTCCTCTGACATCAGTTAGGAGGACTCCGCAGAGGGCTGCCTGGTCCTGTTTTCCTGCTGGGATAATTTTCATTGACTCTCTGGGTACCCCCATGGACCGTAAACTGCAGACTCTGAGAATATGAGCCAAGGCCTAAGAGATAATCACACTTAGAAGTTGGAAACTCAAACACTGATAGGGGCCTGTAATGTAGGTCATACATTAGGGGCCAGTGGAGATGGTGGGGAACCGCAGAACACATGCCTTGTCCACACCCATTATTTATCCTGCAGGAATATAGCCCCAAATCTTATTTTTCAGGAGAATCTGGGAATTTTTTTTTTTTTTTTATGAAATTCCCTGACTTTTAAACACCATCCAGGACAGAAAAACCAGGTGTGTAGCCTGGAATGGGTCTTGGGGCTACCAGTTAGCAGGCCCTGATCCAATCCAACCTCTCCTGTGATTGTTGAAGATGACACAACTTGCCCAAGGCCACTGTCAAGTGAGGGGCACAAGTGGGCCTGGAAGCCAAGCTCAGGAACCATCAGCCAGTGCCTCTCACACTGCTTCACTGCTGTCCCTCACTCGCCAAGGTCCTTTATAGGAAGTGGGCCTGTCTCGGCTATACATTGTGTTCCATGCAAACCTCAATGAATCAATTAAGCTCTGGTTACAGATGGATTGAAGGGGACTGGAACCAGCCAGTATCATTTGTTCTTGAGGTGTTTGGATGAACCCCAAGGAGCCTCACCAGAGTTTCTGGTCCCAGACACACCCCAGCCTATATATAACTCTGTCTTCTGGGTCCAGGCCACAGCGCTGGGTGTCCCCTTCAGCTCATACCTGGAGGGAGTAGACAGCATTGTAGATGTTCTTGATGGGCACATCACTACCATCCTCTGTGCATTGGCTGTAAGGCTCACCCAGCTTGAAGGATTCGGTCTGTAATCACAGTAGCACACCTTCAACCCTGCCTCCCCGGGGACCCAGATTGGGGGCAGGGGTGGAGGTTAGGGTGGGCATTGCTAACAGCACCTGGGAGATGAGAAAGCATTCATTTAACAACCATTTATTGAGCACCTACTAGGCACTGTGGAATCAACAATGATTTAAACAGATAAGTTCCCTGTTCTTATGAAGCTTACATTCTAGTGGGGTAGGCAGATGGTCATAAAAGCAAATAAATAAGATAATTTTGGATAGTGATCAATGAGACTGGGTAGAGACTGCAGGGCTTGGAATGAATAGGGAAGATGTCTTTAAGAAAGGGACACTGGCCCTGACCAGTGTGGCTCAGCTGGTGGGGCAACTCACCACAAAGAGAAAGGGCATGTGCCTGGGCGGTGGGCCTGATCCTTGGTTGGGGGTGTGTGAGAGGCAACCAATCTATGTATCTCTTGCACATCAATGTTTCTCTCCCTCTTTTTCCCCCTTCCTTCCCCTCTAAAAATAAACAAATAAATAAAATCTTTAAAAAAGGACACATTGGCTGCATATGAAATGGAAGAAAGAACTGGACATGCCAAGAAACAGAGAAAGAGGATTAGGCAAAGGGACCAGCAAGGGCGAGAGAGTGCCAGGGTGGCTGGAATATGGCAAAAAGGAGAAAAGACCCTGGAGATGAAGTCAGAGAGGGAGGCCAAGATGATGCTGAGAAACACAGATTGCTTGCAGAATGGTACTGATCCACTGGAGAATCCCCTGGGAGGAGCAGGAGGGGTTAGAAGAATAAGCAGTGACTGTGTACTGCATGGGATTTCATCCCAGGGAAGGACCCATTTCCTACCCTCTTGTCTTCTGGCCCCAGAAACTGACTTGGAAAAATTGACTTCCTCAGTCAGAGCCAAGGAATGCCCAACAGAGTAGAATGATACCCTGATCAGAGGAGGTAAGAACATTATTACACTTCCAAAGCCTTATTAGGTTATATTTAATTGTGGTTTACTAAATTTAGCTGTAGCTTAATATTTGTCACTGAAAATAAACAATCTAGACAAGACAACTAAGGGGAAAAAAAGAATAATGTCTCCCAAGAGGGAACAATAATGTAATATAAATTATAGCTAGGTTCCAGGGTGTGTGTGTGTGTGTGTGTGTGTATAGTTTTTTCTTCTTCTGAGAGTGGGGAGTGGGGATAAAGGGAAATGGATAACAGATTTGTAGGAGGGAAGAAAATTCTTTTTTCTTTGAAGAGTGTTTGTATACAGAGAAAGATAATTGGGGGGAAAAAGGAACAAAGAATTTTGAGGCTAGAATCTCTTTCTATTTGTATTGTAATTCATCTGCTAGTCCAGCCCGGTATTCTCCCTCAATTAACAGCAAGCACATCAGGGGCAACCTACAATGCTCATTTTAAAACATTTCAATAGCAGAAGTAAACAAAGGGCAAAATAGCCATCTGGTCCCCTCTCTTCCCAGGACACCCACTCCAACAGATCAGATCCTGATCTCAAACAGATAGGCAAGCAGACATATACTTATCCATTCCCTTTGCCCTGCATTCTCCCCTTCTCACTAACAATAAAGGGTGAGTGTCTTTCTGGGTCAGTACAGAGCAAACACTCTTACTTCATTCCTCTAACAGCTGGGGAGCAAACAGATTCAGAGCCTCTAGTACATGCCAGGGCTGGGATGGGCACTGGAAACAGAGATGCTGAGCAGTGGCTTCCCTTGAAGACATCTTGATTCAGTGCTACCCTCTAAGCTTCTCCAAGCAGTGGGCTCCTTGGGTAGCTGTCCTTGGAGCCCCCGAGTCCTGTGGAGCCGTGTCAGCTGTCCTGTCTGAGAGTCTAGAGTGACAGTTACGAGCTGTACCAGTCTGGGGGGCATGGAGGTGATAGGGTCTGTCACTCAGGTAAGCCATGTGCAACCAGCAAAGGTGGCTGGGGTTCCTTCTACTTGGAGAACCAGCTCAGGGGCCAGCCACTTCCAGGAAACTGATTGTGAGATCTTATCCTTTGATCTTTATGCTTTTTGAGTGCTCGATGTTCCTTTACTCTGTAATGATGATTATTAAATTCAGAGTGCCTGGGTTATTCAGGTTGCTTCTGAAGCAGTAAGGGCAAATGGACTTTTTAGAGTGACATAGAGGTCTTTAGCTTCTCAAAGCCTCCAATGGTTGAACTTGGACACTGAGTTGGTTCCCTCCCTCTTTCCCTCTCTCCCTTTCACTTTCCCCTTTCCCCACATCGCATTATCAGCTTTCTAGACATGGTGAGCTGTGTGGGGTGTGGAAACATTGTGGCTTGTCCTAGGGAGAGACATAGAAATGAGCCTGGGTATGTGTGTGTGTGCAAGTTATGTGTACACATCTGTGAATATGCACACATGTCTGTGCACACTTGTACATGTGTGTGAGCATACATGTGTATGTGCATGCACAAGTATATGTAGATGTGGTTAAGTGAATGTGTGCATATGCATGTATGTCGGTGTGTGTGTGTGAAACAGGACCCATCTGTATCAAACCAGATCCTGTGCTTCCTTCTGAGAACCCTGGGGCAGGAGGGCAGCTGCGCAGGAGTCCTTAGCTCAGGTCTTTAAGGCATGCGCTGTGCCAGGAAAAAGCCCAGGCGGCAGCAGGATGCCTGAGACGGCATTATGGGTGGTTTAACCCTGTTTCCTTTTGTTCTGTTTTTATATTGCAATAAGTTATAAAAGTCATTTGTGTACAATAAAGCTTATACTTCTAATCAATGGAGAAGGAAAGAATTACTCAATATATGAAGTGAGGATTTTTAACTATTTGAAGGAAGTAAGTTCTATTTCTACTTCAGCTTCTGAAGAAAAAAATTCTAGTGGGTTAAAGTAGGAAATTAAATCATAAAATAACTGGAAGGAAACTCAGCTCAGTATCTGCTCTCAAGGAGGGAAAACCCTCCATGACCATGAATATTAAAATGAATATTTGAGTATGTAAACATTTGCTGTTTCTGTCTGTGAAAAAGTAGCCTAGAGAAAACTAAAAGGAAAGCAAAAACTGGGAGGGATATTTGCATCACTAACAGAAAATAATTAGTGCTCTTTCTATATATGAAAAAGATCAATGTCTCATTCATAAAGGAGGGAGGACCCCAAAGGACAAGGAAAAACTCTCCCGACCCCTCTTTTTCCTTCTCTTCATCTCCCCTCTCTTTAAAAGAAAAAGTACAATAATAGTCAACATTTAAGGAACACATGTCAAGCACTATTCTAAGTGCTTCACATGAATCAACTCACCGAATTCTCACCAGTCTTTGAAGTTAACATTGTTATTTCATCCCCATTTTACAGATAAAGTAACTGAGACACAGAGACACAACGAAGTGCAAAGCTGGCATTTGAACGTCAGCTCTCTGGCTCTGTAGTCTGAGCTCTTAATCCAAAGTGTACATATGCTTGTGAAAGAAGTGTACACTGGGGTTAAAATGACAGTGAAATTTGTCCCCTCCAGGGCTGGCCCCACACCCTCAGGAGAGTTGTCCACCCTTGCCTGCTTCCTTGTCTCCTATTCATGATTCAACCCATTGTACTTAGGTTTCTGTTCCACTCCTTCCACTGAAAATTTCTCTGGCAAAGAACACTGGTGACCTCTTGGCTGCCAAACCCAGAAAACAACACCTCTTGCCCTTTATCTTGCTTGACCTTTCAACTGCACTTGACCCTTTGTCTCATACCCTCTTTGAAACTCTGTTCCTTGATTTATTTGATACCAACTCTTTCAGCCTCTGCCCCTACTTCTCTGCCTCTATTTCCCCATTTTATTTCTGCTCACATCTTCAACAGTTGCATTTTCTCTCAGATCCTGGGTCTAAGTCTAAAATGATGTTACCCTACCCACTTTCCTTGGCCCCTGCTGATTTTCTCCTGAGCTCTAGGTTCAGAGTATCTATTACTGGACATTGAAAAAGTGGTCATCTTCTCCCCCAAAACTTACCCCTCCTCCTGTATTCCCTAATTCTGAGCCTCGCACTGCCATCTACCCCAATGCCCAAGCCAGAACCTGAATATCAATCTAACTTCCCCTGACCCTTCCTCGCTGACCTTGGCTGTCAAACCCTGTTGCTTCCATGCTGTAATCTCTCTCAAATTCATTCACTTCTTCTCATCCCCACAGTCATTCCTTCAGCTAAGACGAGTATCGTTTCTTTCTAGAATTACTATAAATGTACTGCCTCTAGTATCCTGATTATACTCAGCCAAGGTGATTTTTCAAAAGGTTTCACTACATGGCTTAAAATCCTTTCTGGGACCACTTTGTACTGGCTATGCCTTTTGTCTGGACTATCTTTCCCTGACAGTGTTTGACTGACACTTGTCCTTCAAGAATCAATAATCTAGAAAGCCTCCACCAAGAGCTTCTATCCAGGCTTCCATCCATCCATCCATCCAACCATCCATCCAACAGTATTTACTGAGGATCTACTATCTTCTTAGAACTGTGCTTGGGAACAAGACAGAGAAGGTTTCTGTTCCCACAGAGCTAAGAACTGCATTGTAAAGGTGTGTTGTATCTTTAAAGGTAGATGTCTGAAGTATTCATCTCTGAATATCCAGTTGTTTGGAAAAAGAGGCCCTCAACGAATGAAGAAAATTTTGTTAACTCACTGCCTAACCACCTAGTAAACCTACCAGCATAACATGCCCATCAAACAAATAAATGAAATATACATAAGAAAGGAAGGAAGTCTAGTTTGTTTGGACTTATTCTTAGTGACTCCCTACTGACCTCCTAGTAATCCTTGTTTTTTGTTGTTGTTGTAAATGCTCATAAATCAGAGTTAGAGTTGACTGACCCTGCTCTGTGGCTTTGATTTTGTATATCTCCAATTAGGCGTAGCAGAAAACCCACCCATGTCTTTGTTTACCCACCACTGGGAAAGAGAATGTTTGCTTAACAATGTGGTGGGTATTACTAAGCTCAGAGCAGAAAACCAGAAGGCAGAATTTCTTGGTTCTTGGACTTTTCCAAGCTCTTGTAACTGCCTCCTTCCCCCAAAGTTTGCAGATCCAGTGAGAGGCAGAAGGCAAGGAGAGGGTGAAGAGATAAGGTAATGGTGTGCTGCAAATCCCAGGCCCTTATTCAGCATGCATGTAAAACTGTATAGGAAGGAAGGGTTGGCTTAAAATGTTCACTGTTCTGATCTGGGGGTTTGGTAGTTTGCTGGTGAACAGAAGAATGAATGACTTGGCTCCTCAAGTGGTACCATAAAGTCTTTTCAAGCTAGTTTGAGCAGGTCAAGGCAATCAGCATTCATACAGCCAAGTTGGTATACAATGCTTCTCATGTTAGAACAAACTTCCCACATTGGAACACGGCCCCTAAAAAACATGCCTCCTTAGAGCAGCTGGGTTCCCAGATGATCATCTTGAGGGCATCTTTTGTCCAGGGTTGCCCTTTGATGGGACAACATAAAGCACTGATGCTACAAATTTCCTCTGGAATATCACCACTCCAGTTCATCATTTCTGCTGTCTCAACTTCAATGTCACTTCCTCAGGAAAGCATTTTTTGAACTCCCCAAATTCCCCATTAAAACAAGCCCTTGGTCAGGCATCCCCATGGTATGCTCCCATGCATCCTGCCTTTTTTCCTTCTTAGCACTTATGATGATTATAATTAATCATCTGTGTAATTGTTTGTTGGTTATTGGTCCTCTCTGATGGACCCTAAGTTCCAACAGGACAGCAACAGTGTCTTTGCGCTAATATAGTCCCAATGTCTAGCACATTGGAAGGCTCAGAAAATGCTTGTTGAGTGGATAAATAATGGATGGATATATTAGCCCCAATGTCCACCATGTCACTTTCTAACCTAGTATGAAGCCATCAAGTATGCCCATGCAAAGCTTTTTGTGTCATTCTAGCTTTACTTTTGTTTTGGGAAACACACTTTGCTTCTCCTCTCATGAGGAACTACTCAGGCTTCTAAAGCTGAGGTTCCTGGGTTGACTGCCTCTTGGAATAACCACTGGTGTTTGGTAAAAATACAGATCCTTGGGCTTGTCTCTCAGAGATTCTAAGTACATATGAGGCTGATGATCAACTAGGTTTGGAAATCACTATTCTGGAGGACAAATTTGTGAGGGGTAAAAGCTAAGAAGTTTAATTGGGACATGTGGTTGGATATAAACAAAGGTATAAACAGACAGTCCACAAGGAGAAAATTTCCCCTCACAAAATGTAAAAAAATAATACCACTGAGGACTGTCAAATTAAAATTATAGTAGATACCAATTTTTCTCTTCACAGATTGGCAAAGATTAAAAGTTGGTTAATACCCATGTTGGTGAGAGTGTGGAAAAACAGCTACTCTGATATATTGCTGGTAAGGGTATATATTGCTTCAGACTCATACTCTTTGATATACTTCTAGGAAGCAATCAGACAAATACACATCATATCACATCACACCATTCATTTTAGTTGTGCCTGAAAAGGATCTAATGTCTTTCAAGAGAAAATTGCTCAATAACTTATCCACTTAATGGAATATTTGGGTCTTTAAGAAGTATGAAGCAGCCCTGACCAGTCTGGTTCAGTGGATTGGGCATTGTCCTGCAAAGCAAAATGTCGCCAGTTCAATTCCCAGTCAGGGCACATGCCTGGGTTGTAGTTTTGGTCCCTGGTCGGGGCACGTACAAGAGGTAACCATTTGATGTTTCTCTATCACATTAATATTTCTCTCCCCGTCTTTTTTCCTCCCTTTTTCTTGCTCTAAAAATAAATAATAAAATCTAAAAAAAAAAAAAAAAAAGAATGAGGCAGGTCTATGTGTATTGATAAGGAACCATTGCCAAGCTATAGTCCAGTGAAAAATAGGGCATAAGAGTGTTTTGTATTTACATAAAAGAAGAAATGCTTATACCTTCATATACATTATTGGAGAATTCTATTACATCCCTGCCAAGACATAGAAGGTACAGCGAGAGGAAGGAGGGGGTTGGGGGTCAGGGATGGAAGAGAGATACATCTGCATGGTGTATTCCTGGCTATGATTTGGGATTTTTACTTTGTGTATATACTCCCTTTAAACAAGTTCTTAAGAGTCATTCTAGATTGCCTGACCACTGTGCTATACACCTGAAACTAATATAAAATAACATTGAATGTAAACAGTAAGAATAAAAACAGTCATTCTATTAGAAAGAGCAAGAAAGAGATTCAGAGAAAGCGAGAGAGCAGGGTACACTAGCATAAAAGACCTAGGCCTGCAAACCAGGATACTTCCCATCTTGCCCTTCTGCTCCCATTGGGCACAGCTGACTCAGGGATTGGAGTCTGCATCCCAGATGTGCTTCTGTTGACAGGTATGAGTGTTTTCAGCACCCAATGATGTCAGAGAAGGTCAAAGACTTCAGGGAGAATGGGGTTCTTGGCAAATGAGGTGAAACTGATGGAAGTGTGATGGGCTAAACAGACCTTTGATTGCCCAGTGACTTTCCACTAGCCTTTAAATAGTGGTTTACATGTCCCATAAGCCTCTAGATGGCCCAGAAAAAAGGTGTTAATCTGTTCTATTTATATTATTGACAGATATATAGTTAGTGTCTGATGCTTTGCTTCCAGCACAGGTTCCATAGATGCTGGCATCTGTCTTTGGAACAAGGAAGGTTCCTTCAGTTCTCTCCACAGATGGCATTCTGTTCTTGTTCACCCATACAGAAGATACAAAGACAACCTTTAGTTTAACTACTGGAACAACCAGTGGGGTAACTATTGGAAAACATAGAACCATGCTGCCTTTGGAAACCAACACTTTTCCATAAGCTGTATCTCACTGGTTATCCTGGAAAAAAAATCTGTGCATCTTTCCAAGTCTATAGAAATCAGAATATTATCTTACCAGGTGCATCCCTATGGAGGTGGCCATTGCTGTCTCAATCTCTGTGCCCACATCCTCAATGAAGGGGTATTCATCTTGTCGATGGACTATCACTTTTGCTCCAGTGGAGGACACCAGGAAGGGGTTATATTCCTCTTCGTTTATGTACAGGATGACCTGAAGCCCTGAGAGGATAAGGCAGCTCATTGTGGTCAGAGGCTGAGAAAGCATACCCTGGGACAGCTTACCTCTCCCACTGCTTTGCGAGCCTCACAACGAAGGCCCAGGCATTTCCAACAGGTGAAAGGTAGACAAGGCTGGACTGGAAGCTCCACAAGGGAAGGAGTCAAGCCTGATATGCTCAAAATAGGGGCTCAAAAATAGTGTCAGTGCCACAGTTCTGCTGAGTGTAAGGGAACCGTGACTCTGCCTGAGACATGCACCTCCACATGGTCCTGTGAGATGCGGAGCTCTGCTGAGCACCCGAAGCGACGAGCAGCACCGTTCAGGGAAGATATGATCACTGGCCTAACTTCCTGCCCCCTGCCACCTACTCTGCACCCAGCAGCCAGAGGCACCCTCATTTGAAAATTGGAAATCAGATCACGTCACTTCCTTGCCTAAAACTCTTCAGTGGCATTTCACCCAGCCTGACTGGCTGTAAAGGCTTTCATGTCCCCACTCCTCCCTATCTCTCCATACTCAGCCCACTCCCTGCCCCTCCCCCAGAAGCTCCAAGCACATTGTTCTTTCTGTTTTTAGAGCACATCAGGTTCTTATACTTGTTAGTGCCCAGGATAATCTTCTGTGGACCTTAACATGCATCTTCTCATCCTTAAACTACCCACCTTCCTGGACCTCCTTGTCTGAAACCAAACTCTCATCCTGATCCCAGTGCCTCTCTCTTCAGCTTTGCTGCTTTGCTTCCATCATAGCACTCATCAAGGTTTATAACTGAAAATGTCTATGTGCTTGTTCGTCCATTTGTTATCTGTCTCTCTTAACTAAAATGCAGCTTCCCTGAAAGCAAAAATGGTATCGGTCTGGTTCACTGCTGCTTTCTTGGCACCTGGAAGAGGGCCTGGCATACAATGGTACTCAATAAATGTTTGGTAAATGAATGAGCAAATGAGCAGGGCTTCTTTGGGGTGGAAAAAAAAAAAAAAACCCAACTTTGAGAGTTATCTTGACTTTTTCCATTTGTAGATAAAAGAACTGAAGCCCAGAGTGGGGAAGTGATTTGCTTGATGTCACACAGCCCACATGGAGCAGAACCAGGACTGTGCACATCTTTGCTCCCAGTTCCCAGACTACTTCTTCCCACTGAGGTATGTGCCTGAATTATGGTTTCCTGCAGACTTGGTAAGAACCCAGACTACACAGTAACAAAGGCTAGGGATCTTGTATATCAGTCATGTTTAGTTTGCTTAGGACCTTTTAAAAATTCTTCTTTGTGGGCAAACCTGGCCAATCTGCTGAGTTCCTGCCTTTCCTACAGACCTAGATGTGGAACAAGAGACATAGCAGCATGGGAGGCTATTGGTGGGGGTGATAGCATTAGCAGTGGTAGAGAGCTGCCAAGCAGCAATGACAGCCACAACTGGCACTTACTGTGTGCCTCATGTGTGCTCCAAACTGAATTGAGTCCCCTTCTCCCCAAATTCATATACTGAAACCCTAACCCCAAGTATGGCTGTATGTGGAGCTAGGACTTTTAGGAAGGTAATTAAGGTTAAATCAAATCAGGAGTGTGGGTGCTAATCTCACAGCACTGTGTCCTTATAAGAAGAAGAAGAGACACCAGAGCAAGCTCTCTCCGCTTGCCACGAGGAAAGGCCATGTGAGGACACAGTGAGAAGGTGGCTGACTTGCAAACCAGGAAGAGAGGCCTTACCAAAAACCAAAATTGCCAGCACCTTGATCATGTACTTCCAGCCCCCAGAACTGTGAGAAAATAAATGTCTGTTGTTTAAGCCACCCCATCTGTGATATTTTGCCACGGCAGCCGTAGCAGACTAAGGCAGTGTGTGTCAGGTCTTATTCTAAGTGCTTGACACATTTTCAGTCTTCTCAATTACCTCCTATCAGAGCTATTATTATTGTCCCCACTCTATAGATGAGTGCAGTAACTTGTACAGGGTCACACAGTGAGTGGCAGAGCTGGGTTTTGGCTCTAGAATCTGTCATCTTAGCCAAGCTCAGGTACAGTGTTTGCTTTCCTAGTCTCTTATTCAGCATATCTGGGTTTAAGTCCATCTGGAAGCTGACAGCCTAACATGACTCACTCCAGGACAAGCTTCAACTAGAGTGGATTCCCAGGAGGAGAAGTACCAGCCATGTTGCTACCACTTTCTCAAAAGTAAAGAGGAGACATTAAAAAGGGGAAAAGATACCAATAAAGAAGGAACCAACATAGATACTGACTGAAACACTGCGAAAGGGACCGTGCTGTGCCTGGCTTCTGCCAGATGTAGAGGTCCTGCACTTCTGGAAGACTCAAGCACCCCCAGTTGTCTTGCTGCCCAGGACCTCTTTGCGGAGGATTTCCTTACCATATTCACTGCCCCCCATGGAGGTGCTGTGGGTAGTCTCATTTTCTTTATTGTTGAATGTGTAGCAATTCCCATACATTGGATGGTGGAAAAGTGTGAAGTTCCTATGGAGGAAGAGTATGGCTCAGAATGGACAGTGCTAACCATACCAACTCTCTTTTGTGAACAATGGATGATAGAGAGGACTCACTTTCCCCAACTTTCCTCTCATGAATGACAAACAAGGCCTCTCATCCAGGTTTGCATATGTTGATATAGAACTACTCCCTGCTTTCTGTTCTCTCTCTTAGTCCTTTCGCCTCTGTCTCCATCCTGACTTGGTATTTCTTGTGCCAAATGTCTGTCCCAAATTCTTCCACTCTTGAAGATCTAGCCAACACTTGATATTTTTCCATTCCAATCCCCAGTCCCAGGACATGGTCCTCAGAGAAGGAATCACATCACAGACCTTTCTTCCCTCTCTTCCTCCCTCCTTCCCTCTGAGCTAGATCAGTGGTTCTCAATCATTGGTATGCATGGTGGTAATATATAAGGTTGTATGTACACCATCTACTATTCTGTATTTATGAGTAATTTAATGAGATTAAGGATATTTGACTCTACACCATCTTCGCCCCCTCACTGACTCTAGAGCCCAGCTCCTCTGTAAGCTGTTTTCCAAAGGGCAGGGCCACTGAGAAGAGCACCATTCCCTCTCAAGACCTACAGCTGAGCTTCAGGTGCATGCAAGGGGCCTGGTGCTCAGAGTCACCGGTCCTTGGAGCTAAGAGAGCAGCTTTTCTCTCTGACCTGGCATCACAGGACACCCCGTCAAAGAAGCAGGTAACCAGCAGCTCCTCGGCAGAGTAGCTCATGTTGATTTTCTTTTCCAGAGGCACTTGTGCCATGATGTTCATGTAGTGCAGCTTATACCACTCCTGGATGGCATTGACTCCTGAGCTGAAGGTGTAGATGGCACAGTTGGATGTATCATTTGAACACTGTGAATGAGAGGAGACATGGGGCTGAAGTTGTCAGTCCTATCATTGGCCTTCACAAGGATTGTAATGATGAAGAACTGAGACTCCAGACCAGATACTCAGGGGAACAGGAGGGGTTCTTGGGAAAGGATGGGATTCTTCTTACATCTATCTGGGGGCTGAGGGACACTATCCTCAGGCTTTAAGGACCAAGAAGAAGTTCAGTGAGGAAGGAATGACTCCCTACTAGGCAAAAACTAAAATCAGGTTCTTCAGGACCCCCACACATCTGGGCTTCAGCTGATTATTGCTACTGAGATCCTATATGACCCTTACCATTTCCTATTGGATCCATACTCTAATTCTCTGAATTATAGCCCAGACTCTGGCACTGCTTCTCTGTGGGATCTTGGGTGAGGCACTGTATATCCATTACTTCACCTACAAAATGTTGATGAAAATACCACCCTTCCCCACCTCATATGGTAGTTGGCAAGAGAAGCATTTAAATTTTACCATAATGAGAGCTTTATAGGGAACTTGTGGTACATCCCACGTGCTCTCATCATGCAAGGCTTAAAAACTCCTAAATGACAGACATTAAAGCATTGATTTAGTATCAAGGAGAACCTTGTGGGTATCTTATGAAATGACCCAGGAAGACTTTGAAAAATCTCAGTGATTAAGAGAGAGGGCTATTCTTTTCAGGGTCCAGGACTGGAGCCATGAGATCTCACAATCAGCATTCAAGGCTAGATGGTAGAAAAGTAGTTCTTGTTCTGCAGTGATGGCTGGGGCATGGAGATGAGGGTGGTGATTGAGCTTGTCCAGGAAGGTAATGGAACTCATTTTTGGTGAATGGCTACTTCTTCCAAACCCGTCAAACAGGACTAAGAAGGAGAGGTGAGAAGTCAGGTGAGAGCCCCTCATGAAGGCAAGCAATGCAGGGAACATTGGTGTTTTTGCTGCTTATTATTTATTTTCCTTCTTCTGGTGTCTGTGTCCCAATTTTGCTTTGATGGAATTTCATTTTCCACTGTGGATACAGCTGTCTGAGGCTGTCCATCAAAGCCCTCACCTTCTATGAGCCAGCAGGTGACTCAAGCTTGGCCTGTCAGTTGTCCCAAGATGAGATGTAAAACTGTCTTCATGGATGAGTTAACAAGAAGACTAAAATTAACCAAAGCTTATTTAATACAGTAGCAGTATCTGAAATGACATTCCATCATTTCTTGTCACCAAGATTCCTAGATTTTCCCCAATTTCTGTCCTTTGAAAGTACTCCAGGAGCTACTGGTCACCTTCTAAGACATTTGTTTTCTGCTTACAATGTCCTGCATCCACTTCAGTTGTGTGTAGCCCATTCACCCTAACTGGGTAAGTTTCCTCCAGAGGGACCAAGGGGCTAATGGCAAAGGAGAAACCAGCCTGGACTCACTATCTCTAGCCAATCCCAAGCCCCAAGCCATCAGCATGTGTACTTACCAGCTGGAATCCCACCACCTCCTTGGACTCTTGGACATGCATGACATCCGATGCCTTATGAATGATGCTCCCGCTGACTCTACGCTTCTGCCCCGTGAGGAAGTCTGTAGCCTTGCTGGTCTTACCCTCACTGAAGACCATCAGTGGGATCAGGTTGAGAAATTTGGGCTGGGTGCTCTCCCATGCCGAACTCCAGGGCTCTGCCTCTCGGCGTCTCCGAGACTCAATCTCGGAGAAGCCGTACAGGGTCTTCAAGGCGGCTCTTGTCTCCTGCTCCAAGTCGGCTAGGAGAGGCCTCACAGCACTGTACCTGCCAAGGTGGGGAGTGGGAATCAGGGAGAGTGCAAGCCCCTCTGGCACAATGCTGGCACTTCTCCATGCTGCTTTCCATCCACATGTGTCAGTCTTGTGCCCAGTGCTCCTGTCTCCTTATCCAGGGACATCAGGCCTGTTACAGTTTGCCCCATCCTGTGTGACTGCTGGCTCAAGTGAATGGGGACAGCTCCTGTGTACTTTTATGTGACTTCTTGTGGCTTTACCTCTGCCCTACTGTCTGCTTGCTCTCGGGATGTGTTGATGAGTTTGCCTCAACCAGCATTTCTGGAGTAGTGCTTCCCATAACCCGGCTACTGCTAAATGGGAGTCTACCCACAGAGCAGGCTCTGACTCTGCCCAGCACACTTGCCCTTGCCCTCTGATTCTGCTCGAGTCACTGCTGGGAGGAAAGAGGTGTAACTTACCCTGACAACCATAAGAACACAGAATAATGATGCAGGAATTGACTGAAGAATAATGACACCATCTTTTATAATACCAGATGATCCTGGCCTTCCTTTTAACTCTCCCCTCTCTCTCTTCTTTGCCCTGTGCATAGTGATAGAGCCAATCTACCTGGGTTCTTGATCCCTGTCCTGGTTCTGTATGTATCATCTTGGACAAGTCACTTAGCCTTTCTGTGTTTTATTTCCCCATCTGTAAAGTGGTATTATTAGGAAGAGTCAATGAGTTTATGTCTACCTGTCTACGTATTTAATTAAATTGTCACTAATATTAACTGTATTAGTTAGTATTTCACTCTTCTAGTACAATATCAGCTCCATTAGGACAAAGATTATGTTTGGGTTGCTCAATTCTATGCCACAGATCCTAGCATAGTGAGTGGCAATTTCTATATGATTAGAGAACAAATAATGGACAGAAGAAAGGAGGGAGGGAGGGAGGAGGTAGAAAAAAGGAAGAAAGGGGCCTAGGAAGAAAAAAGAAAAACTTCAAGGTGGAGGATGAGTCTTAGACCTGATTTTGGTTTTGAGCTTTGCTGTCAACTCATTGATGATTCTGGTCCAGCTAGTTCCCTTTGATAGTCTTCCTCCCTTACTCTTCCCTTCTCTCCACCCTACAGCTTCTCTGAGAAACTCTGCCAGATTCTCATCTACCTCACAGAACAGATTTCAATAATCCTGAGAAGGACACCAGAGACACATTTAAAACAGGTCCTGTGGCAGACAATAGGGCAGTATCAAGGGCTGATTCTGCCCAAAGTCAAATGACTTCAATTAGTGGGCCTGGGTTCACTCAGGTGAGGATTTGGGGTGGCTGAGAAGTTTCTGGAAGTCCCCTGGGTACCATTTTTGAGTCAGCCTTGAGCTTACATCTGAGGAGCATGAGGGTTTGAGCTTGGAGAACTCAGGGGAAATGGCAAGGCTAGTCTGCGTGCATGCATTTGTTCATGTATGCACGTGTGTGTGTGTGTGTAGAGTTGGAGATGGGGTGATAGCTCATTCCAGGACTAACCTCCAAGCAAAACTGATCCTTGCAGTCTCCTCCCACCTGCTTTCCCCAAGCCAGCCCATCCCCAGAAGACACTGATGGAATGAAAACTTGCTACAGATTTAGAAGCTGGGAGAGGGCAATTTACCAATGTTGGCAATGAATTCAAAGTTATAAAAAGCATGTGTGTAGGCTGGAGTGTGTCACCTTCAGGAGGACCTTTGGCATCCAAAAAGGGCGTGACCTCACACCAGGCCCCTGCTCCTGCTTCTTACTTGTAAGGGTTGATGTTGCAGATGGTGACTGCAGGAAAATCCAGCTTCTGGAAGTGAATTTTGATGGAGACAGAGACAGTATAGAAGGAGAGTACGAGGAGGGCACACTGCCAGAAAATCAGGGCCACGGCAGTCAGCGTGAACAGGATCCAGAGGAGGCGCCGGAGGCGGCCACGGGACACCACGATGCGACGGCAGCCATGGGTGTTGGTGTTGAGACAGTACCACCTCATCAGCTCCTTAATGGTAGGTGCCTGAGGCCCTGTCACAGGCAGAGTCTTCTTGATTTTGTCTTTGATCTTCTCTCCAGGAGCCATGTTAAGGATGGCACTTGGAAGGGCAGGCAGGCTGGAGGGGCAGAGAATAGTAGGTGAGCCCACACACCCCAGCCTGCTGGCATGACCCTGGAGGCCCAGTGCCCACATGCTCTAAGAGGCCACCTTGCTTTTTCCCTTTGTAAACTAGACTGTCTGTGTTCTGAGGCCTTGGCCCCTTCTCCAGGATGTTTGTTTTTTGGCCACCACAGCTGCCAAAGAGCTGTCTCCTCCACTTGTGGCCCCCCAGACCCAGCATGTGGGGGCTGGAAGTGTAACCTGTGAATTGCGGGACAGGGTGGAAGAACCTTTCACCAGGTGCCTAAGGCAGGAGCCATCTGACCCATTAGGTCAGCCTCTGCACCTTGTATCGTGATTCTAGTATTGCCCCCCAGGAGGGCAGCAGTCCTAGCTCATCCTGCCCCCTGGTGCCCAGCTTAGGGTCTGGCACAGAGCAAGCACCTTGCAAATTGATCTAGACAGATAAAATCTGCCAAGAATTTCCTGACAGTCACCTTAGATCATGCTCAGTCCCTTCCCAGCCCTTCTGATGTTTTACTGAAAGTGGAGAGTTTCTGTTTCATTTCTGCTTCATTTCTTCTTTTTCCAGACAAGCTCTTAGTGTTTCTAGGGCACCTAATATAACAATAGCCTACAGCTACTGGTCAATTAATATTTGTCAGGGGCTGTGCCATATTTCCTTGATTCTAAGATTTAATAACAGCTTTGTTTAGGGGAAAGTATTGGAAAGAAAATTACCACATTCATCAACATACATGATTCATCTCAATTATGGAAAATTTACAATATGAAATAACATTCTTTTTAGAAATAAACTTATATAATATATGTGTGTGTATATATATATAGGGTCATCTCATGATTATAATATATATGGTCTCATAAATACACAGTCTTTCTATATATACATGCATAATCTCTATATATTTCATTTCAAGTTTTAACAACCCAACAAGGTAGGTTTGGGATACTACTATTATCTTCATGTTACAGAGGAGGAACCCAAGCTGAACCCAAGCTGTATCGACTCCGTCTTTCCCTTGGACCCTTCAGCTGCGAAGAGAGGGGGGGGTCTGCTGCATGGGCAACAGCAGACCCTCCATATTACCCTGCCCAGGCTCTGTAGCTTCAGCGTCATCGCAAGATGTCGATTCAACACGGGAGGAGACAGATACCATGTCACTCCCGAGTCGGACTGCACAGCCATTCTCGGCGATGCAGATAGACTCTTAAGAAGCTACACCATCGTCTCTCGAGACGGACGGCTGCCGACGACGACGACGACGACGACAGAGGAGGAAAATGAGCTCAGCGAAGTGGAATAACTTGCACAGGATCACACAGCTAGTTAAGTGGAGGAGCTGAATTAAGAACCATGATATATTCCTGTGAAGGGCATGGTTTGTGCTGGATGCTGCCCCCACCCAAGGCAATGAATTAGCAGCTCCAGGGACTAATGTGAGAAGGAAAGAGAAGAGATCTTGAGCTATTTGATTTCCAAAAGCTGGAGAGGTAATGTGATCACTTCCTACTGGTACGAAGGAGGATGGTATATGGAAATTCTGTCCCTATGCCTGCATTGGTGACAGAGGCAAATGAAGACATACTCTAGGATATACAGGGGGTCCCCATGCTACCCAAGACCCTGTGTCTTGGACAAGGACCTTATTTTCCCCATCAAGTTCCTCAGGCAGGATTCTGGACTTTAGTTATTTTTTCTCCCCCATAAACCCATGGAATATTGCCCAAAATTGGGAGCTAGTGCAAAGCTGAGAGGCTTTCACACTTATGATGTTAGTGGGTTTCAGGTTTATGATGTGAAGTAATTAAGAGTGCTGGGGTGAAGTTGAGAGGTCCAGAGGCAGCCAGACCACTCCAAAACATCTGCAGATGTACATGATCCTGCTGGGAGGAAAAAGACAATCTCTGATCCTCAAAATTATGCTATCAGCCTCTTGGCAAGAGAAATAAAATTTATTTTGTCATTTAAAATATTGCTTATCTTCACCTCCTCTCTCACTACAATCCAAAGGCAAAAAAGTTAGTAAGAGTTTATTTTAAAAACCTAGTACAGGCTCAATTTCCTGCCACATAAAACGTTTTCTCCTCCATGAATGTTCAACAGAAACTGTGATTCTGAAAGCTCTTTCCAACCCTCCTTCTTCTCACTGAAGACAACTCCTGGGGTCCCTCTGTTCCATTAGCCCCCTCCCCAGAACTGATCTTAGGCCCAATGGATCACCTGCCAAAATCAGTGGAACCACAGAGGAAAGAAGGAAACCCACCTTGCCCATTAAAAAACAGATAGATGTTTGCACAAATAAAATCTCAACTTCACAGCAAAACAAGGTTGTAGTTACTGTACTGCTTGATTAAGTAGGATGCTTTTGTGGGATAATTTGTACCTGACATAGCAGTTACTATTCTCAGCACATTACAGGTATTAACACACTTAATTTCCATAACAGTCTTCTGAGGTACGTAACATGACTTCCCCCATTATACAAATAAAACTGACACTGACGTATTAAGTAGCTTGCCCAAGGTCACCCTAGAAAGTGACTGAGCTGGGACTTGAACCCCGGAGTCCTCTTATACTACTATTACTGTTGCTGCTGTTGTTGCTGCTGCTGCTGCTACCGCTACTACTAATGGCAGCAATACCCTTACATCCCCTAGGCAACCTGTTCAGCTCTTTTTACACATTATGTTCTTGAATCCTCACTATAATCATATAAATTACTAGTATGATCCCCATTACACAGAAGAGGAAACAGAGGTTAGGTAACTTGCCCAAGGTCACACAGGTAGAAAGGATTCTTTAAAATTTCAGGGTCCTGGCTCAAGATGGTGATTCTCCTGCAGCTTCTCACCCACTCCTGATCTCGCCTATCTCCCATACCAGTGAGAGAATTCGAACCTCAGGGGACCCCAGCTCCTCCGGGGAGGACTGTGCAACCCCTGCTCAACCAGAGCAGAGCCACTAGGCTTGTCCTGCGGCCGGTGGACAGCCCAGCTGAAGCAGCCAGAGTCAAGTGTTTGCTTCTTTCTGCAACCACAGTCACCCCGGAGAAAACACTCCAGAGGGTAAAAGAAGCATCTGCAGTCAAGTGCACGCGTCTCACCGGGACTGGGAAGGGGTTTGCGCGGGTGCTGGGCAGAGAGGCAGGTGCCATCCCTATCCCGGACCTAGTTTCTGAGCAGCTCAGAAACCCCTCGCGCCAGCTGTGTGCCCCTAGCCATGGCATGGGGGCAGACACCAGGAATCTGGAACCGGAATGACCTGCGACGGTGCCCCAGCATCTAGGCAACTGCGAGGCATCCCCGAACTGATGTCCTTACAGCCACCCAGTCTGGAAGCCACGGGATCCTGCGGCCGCTCCTGCGCCTGAATACCCCGAGCTGGTGCGACCTGACCGGGCTAGACTCACCTCACTCGGTTCGGAAGACTCCGGGGCTAGAGCGTGCGTGATCGCGGCACACTCGGTTCTGCTCCCCGCACAGCGCTAGCATCTCCCAGCCACTGGGGCCACCAACCTTTGTGAGGCTCGCCTGGCCCCACCCACATGGCCCGCCCCTGAGCCCGCCCACACCTGACCAGGTGTATTCCCCAGGCCGCGGAAGCTGTTAGCCTAGAGCCTGCCACGACACAGCGGTGCCTCCTGCCACCCTGTGGCCACTCTGCGCCCACGCGCGTTCTGCGTGCGCCTTCCCGTGGCGCTCCGCAGTTCCTGCTGCCGCCCGGAGGCCACCCTGCGTTCTGCATTTCCTCGGGTCTGTGCGACAGGGTCTCCAACCTTCTCGCAGCGCCTCCTGCCGCCCTGTTACTTCCCAGCGCTAGTCACTCTAGTCTAGTGGCTGCTCCGCCGCCCTAGGACCAGGAAAAACCCAAGCAGTCTTGCCCACTGCTTCCTCCTGACCTGGAGTGAGGGTGCCCCAGCAGGGCAGCAGGGGTTGTTCAGCCAGATGGCTCATTCTTTGATCTCGTCAGCTGCCTTTTTATAGGGACTCAGCAGATACCTACAAGAAATGAGCTTAGAAAATTACAACTGGAAGGGATCGTAGAGACACCTCGACCCAAGTCCCTTTGAGTAGAGAGAAAACAGGCACAGAGAGAGGAAGGAATCTGCTCTCTCAGAACTTCTTGGACTAACCTGTACATACCATCACCTGAGGATGATGTTAAAATGCAGATTCTAATTTAGTGATTTCCCAGGTAAAGTCTTGGTTATAGGACTTCTCAGCTAGTCTTCCATTGGTTATATGGGTTGATTGTTCTATAATTTAGTTGTAATTCCAGTTTGGTCCTGAGAAGAGGTGAATGTACCTTCCACCTACTTCATTTTGTGCCTATGGTCTGTCTTTAGATTTTTTGATACTAGCCTAACAAGTGTTAGGTGATATCTCATTGTGGTTTTGATTTGCATTTCCCTGATAATTGGTGATGTTGAGCATCTTTCTTTTTCCTCTGCTCTTCCTCTTGTCTGCCTCTCTCTGGAGCATGGCTAGAACTATGCATTGGGTTGGGGGAATTCTGCTTTTGAGATTATGTAAGTGAGAGAATTCGTGCTTACATTGCAAACTTCCAGGGAAACCCCATTGTTTCTAGGATAGGTTTGTGCTTTGGACCAGAGTAGGGACTGTGATATCTTATTTGTTTTGTTCATCTTAATCTGCACTGTGTTACATTGTAATCAGCAACCATGGGCAGGTACATAAATTAAAATTAATTAAAATTTAATTTAATTTGAAATTCAGTTTCTCATTCCACTCACTACATTTCCAGTGCCCAATGGCACTTATGCTCAGAGCTCTATATCAGTGTTTTTCACTTTTTTTTCACTATTGCTTCCCCAAGGAGCCTTTTTAGATATTTCTTTTTCCTGGTTGCCATCTCCCCACCCTGGGAAATTTCAATAACACAGATGTACTGTATATCTGTTTATGTGCTGTATGTATAGCTGTGCTTCAAAAATAGAAACAGAAAACTGGTTCCCTTAACCAGGAACCAATTTTTGCCCCCTTGGAGACAATATCACCTCCATCAAGAAGGTATGTGTTATATGAACCAGGGTTGAGATCAGGGTAAGGCACCTAAGGTTCAATTTTTTTTTAATTAAAAAAGTTTTACTATTTTAATTACAGTTGACATACAATATTATATTAGTTTCAGGTATACAACACAGTGATTAGATATTTATATACTTTACAAAGTGATCACCCCGATAACTCTAGTACCCATCTGACACCATACATAGTTATTATAATATTATTAACTATACCTTAAGTTCAAAATTTAAGGCCTTCACTCCCAGGGCCTTGCAAGTGGAGGGTCCCCAACTGAAAGTAAGAGCCTCCTCAAATTTTGTACCCTACCTGCCTCAGTTGCCTCATCCTAGTCCCAGCCCTGATGTGAATATTTCCTTCATCACAGAATGTTCTGTTAGATTAGAATTTTGGAAAGGTTTAACCAAGAGAGATGTGGAGAAATTCTATTTGGAAGAGCTGCACATTAGTGGTTCTCATGTTAGAATCCTCTGATGAACTTCCAAAGTTCTGATACCTGGGTCCTTTCCCAGGTGAAGCAAGACTGAATCTCTGGGGTGGGTCTTGGGGGTGGGGCCTTTTCATTGCCCAGGTGATTCTGCCGTTCAGCCTTGGCTGAGAGTCTCTACTGTGAGGGAGCACCAACCCAAGTTGCAGCCAGTGACACACTAGAAGGAGATACCTGCTGGCTGTATATAAGCAGAAGTAAGAAAGGGTCTTTGATCACTCTGTGGGAACAAGGGGTTAAGGTGATTAAAGAAGATTTTTAGTGTGAAAAATGTGGAGTAGTGGCTCATCTAGGCAACTTTATGTCATGGTGCTGCATGGTTTGGACTTTGTTTATATTAAACACATTCTGCACACTGTCACTGACTATCAGGATGATAGGTTCCTAAGTCCACCAAAGAGTGTGGCCTTGGGGTTAATTTATTAACTTCCTGACCTTGGTCAGCTGCTTCTGAGGTCGATGCCAAAGAGATATATTTAAAGGGCTTGTGAGCCCTGATCATGTGGCTCAATTGGTTGGGCATCATTCCATAAAGTGAAGGGTCATCGGTTTGATTCCCAGTAAGGGCACATGCCTGGATTGAATGTTTGGTCCCCAAATGGTGCATGTATAAGAGGCAACCAATCCATGTTTCTCTCTCAAATTGATGTTTCTCTCCCTCTCTTTCTTCTTTCCTTCTCCCCTCTCTAAGAATATATAAATAACATCTTTTTTAAAAACTGTTTTGAGCAGAGGAAAAAGTCTCGATAGGTGTATTGCACCCAATGGAGAGTATTTTGAAAGTAACTGAAGTTTAAACATGTAAGAATAAATGCAAATTTTTTAAATAAATAAATTCTTCAGTTTTTGGGGTCCCACCATATATTATCTGTGCCATAAAAATAAGAGTGCTCTTTAAAAGATGGCAAAAAAAGCTAATATTGGGAATTTCCTGTCAAGCGAGGCATAGGTAGACACACTTCTCCTTGTGCAACTACAAAAAGAATTTCAACTACCTCAAAACAAAAATCACCCAAAACTGCCAGAAAATCAAACTGTATGAAAGTCTGACAGGCAAGGATTTAAAGAAGTCAAATTCATGGTCAAGATGGAGATGTAGGCAGACATGCTTTGCCTCCTCACGCAACCATAGAGAGAATTACAACCAGATCTTAAAAAAAAAAAAAAAATCAAAAAACAAACAAACAAAAAACAACAATAGCTGTCAGAACTGTCAGAAAATTGAGCTATATGGAAGCCCAACAACCAAGGATTTAAAGAAGCCAATTCACCCTGGTGGGTGGGAGGGGCGGAGTCACGGAAACGTGGTGGAGAGGCAGTGTGGAATGGACAAGCGGTGGCAGTGGCGGTGGCAGCAGAATGGAAGGTCCCACATTCACATATGGTGGATAAAAATCAGAAGGGTTACCTTGGGAGCAAGCGATTCCAGCCCCAGGCCAGACCACAGAGTCCAGGGATCCAGCACTGGGAAGGTAAACCGCCATTACCTCTGACTGTAAAAGCCAGTGGGAGTTGGAACGGTGGAAGAAGCTGCTAGATTTTCACCATTTAGTGGGCCCACATGGGGCAGCAAATGAAATGGCCAGATTTTTGCCACTTAAAGAGCCAGCATGGTCTTAAAACATACACAAACCCCAGGGCAGAAAATGAAAGGGGGCCAATCACGCATGTGACGTAGGTGAAATGACTGGAAATGGGGCGAATGCCAGGAAAATCACAAAACACCAGAAGCCAGGCAGTGGCATTGTCCCCTCTTCCAGCCTTCCACCACAAACAGAGCCACAAAGAAGTGAAGCAAGTTGATTTGCTCTGGCAATTACCTAAGGCTCCTCCCCACACAATTTACAGGTACCTTCACTACATAGGCCATGCTATTTAAAATAGGGAGAAAAGCAGCTCTACCCAATATACAGAAACAAACACAGGGAGCCTGCCAAATTAAGAGGCAAATAAATGAAAGAACAGAACAAAACCTCAGAAAAAGAACTAAGCAAAATGGAGCTAGTCAAACTATCAGATGCAGAGTTCAAAACACGTGATCAGGATGCTCAGAGAACTCATAGGGTATGGCAAAAAGAAAAGGAAGAAATGAAGGTTACACAAAGTGAAATGAAGAAAAATATAGGGGAGCCCTGGCTGCTGTGGCTCAGTCGATTAAGTGTTGGCCTGTGAACCAAGTGTCGCTGGTTCGATTCCCAGTCAAGGCACATGACTAGGTTGCATGTCAGGTCCCCAGTTGGGGGCGCAAGTGAGAGGCAACCACACAGTGATGTTTCTTTCCCCCTCTTTCTCCTTTCCCCTCTCTCTAAAAATAAATAAATAAATAAACAAAAAAACAAATAAATTAATTAATTAATTAAAAACTATATAGGAGAATGAACTCTGAAGGGAAGGAAGCCAGAATTCAAATAAATGATTTGGAACAAAAGGAAATAATGACCATTCAACCAGAACAGAAATAAGAATAAGAATGCAAAACAAAAAACAAAAAACAAAACAAGTGAAATGAAAACAAAACAAAAAAATAAATAAACAAAAAAAGTGGGGGGTGTGGAGAGGCTTGGGAACCTCTGGGACAACTTTAAATGTACCAATATCGGAATCATAGGGGTTCCAGGAAAAGAAGAGGAAGAACAGGAAATTGAAAACTTATGTTAAAAGATAATGAAAGAAAACACCCCTAATTCGGTGAAGGAAATAGACATACAAGTCTGGGAAGCACAGAGAGACCCAAACATGTTGGACCCAAAGGGGACCACACCAAGACACATCATAATAAAAATGTCAAAGTCTAAAGATAAAGAGAGAATCTTAAAAGCAGCAGGAAAAAAGAAGAAAGTTACCTATAAAGGAGTTCCCATATGATTATCAGCCAATTTCTCCAAAGAAATTTTGCAGGCAGGAAGGGACTGGCAAGAAGTATTCAAAGTGATGAAATGCAAGGACCAAGATTACTCATTTATCTATCATTTAGAATGGAAGGATAGATAAAGTGCTTCCCAGACAAGATAAAGCTAAAGGAGTTCATCATCACCAAGGCCTTGTTACATGAAATGTTAAAGGAATTTATTTAAGAAAAAGATCAAACTATGAACAGTAAAATGACAACAAACTCACAACTATAAACAGGTGAATCTAAAAAACAAAAACAAAAACAAACTAAGCAAACAGCTAGAACGGGAACAGAATCATAGTTATGGAGATCATTTGGAACGTTACCAGCTGGGAGAGGGAAGGGGAAGGGGGAAAAGGTGCAGGATTTAAGAAGCATAAATGATAGGTACAAAATGACAAGGGGATGTTAAGAATAGTATAGGGAATAGAGAAATCAAAGAACTTATATGCACAGCACTGGACATGGACTAAGAGGGGTATTGCTGGAGTGAAGGGGGTACTGGGTTGATGGGGGAAAATGGGTAAAAATTGGGACAACTGTAATAGCATAATCAATACAATATACTTAAAATGGTTTAAATTGAAAAAAAAAGAAAAGAAAAGATGGCAAGCTAGTTGAAGTCAGGGGTAAGACCTGAAATCAGATCTATATCACTATTGGGTAGAGTGGATTTAGATTAGATTGCTTTCTTTTTAAAAATTAAGTGAAAATTTGTATACAGTAAAATACACATATCTTAAAGGTACAATTCAATGAGTTTTGGTAAATGTATACATACCCTCATGTAACAATCACCCCAATCAACATATAGCACATTGCCCCCAGAAATTTCCCTCAGTTCCTTTCTACTCATTCCCACATAGGCAAACATGGCTCAGATTTCTATCACAATATAAATCTTAGACTTCATATGGGTGGCTCACACAGTGTGTACTATTTTTGTTTTTGGTTTGTCTCATGAATTCAGTTATGACTTCGGTTTTTCTACTATGCTATCACTGCCTCTGATTACTGAGTTACTCATTTTCACAGATGAAGGGACTGGATCAGAGAGGTTAAGTTTACCATTTGTTTACCAGTAAGTGAGTGGTAAGGCCAAGATTTGCATCTAAGTCGCTATCTTTTTTGTACAAAGCCTGAATACTTATCCACAAAGCTATGTGAGAATTTTTTTTTTAAATATGTTGTATTGATTTTGCTGTTATACAGTTGTCCCAATTTCCCTTCCCTCTGCTCCCCTCCACCCGGTGGCCCCCCCTCCCTCCAGTTGTCCCCCCCTTTTATATCATGTCCATTAGTTGTGCATACAGTTCTTCTCAACCTCTCTCTGTCTATTCCATTCCCTCCTACCATGATCCTTAATTCCTATATCATCTCCCTCCCTCTCCCCATACCCCCTCCCTGTTGACCTCCCGCCAATATGTTCCCCGTACCTATAGTTCTTTTTCCACTCTCGTTGCCTGTTTAGTTTGCCTTTGTTTCAATTCCCTAGCTTCTTTTGTTTCTTTTTTTTTAATGTTTTTTATTGATTATATTGTTACAACAGTTCCAATTTTCTCCCCCTTGTTCCCCTCCACACAGCACCCCCCTCCTCCAGCAATCCCCCCCAAGTCCATACCCCTGGTTCGTAAAAATTAACTATCCCCCCCCTCTCAAATATTAGGACCCTTTGTAATCTTGTAAAGGACAATGGGCGAAGGTCTCAAGCTCCTCTAGCTGCTTCAAGCTGGACTTGGTCGTCGTCCTACCTACCCTTGGGTCCAGAAAACCCTAATAAGAGTGGGGGTGTGGAGGGGAGGGTGGCCTTCCCACATGGGGAAGGATCGTGCAGACTCCAGGTCAGTTGGCTGTCTCCGGTCAACGGCGTGCTTGGTTTAACAGGCTGGTGTCCTTGTTGTGTTCTGGGGGCAACAGATTTGGCGAAAAGGGTTAAGAGACATCATTCAATCCATAACTACTAGATGACAAAAGGCAGGGATTAATTTTTCAATGTTCCATATTAGGGGAAAAAAAAAAAAAAAAAGCTTCTTTGTAAGAAGGTGTGCTAGGCACATCTCACCTGTCCAAAACCCTTTTGCACATTATACTTAGTTTGGGCTGAGGTAAATAGTTTAGGTTTTTCCCCCTCTCAGACCTCTGGGCCTTTTCTGTCCAAGCCATTAGGACAGAAAAGAGAAACCCGTTTTAAAGTGAAGCCCACAGACCACCCCATTCTTCACCAACCCAGCCATTTAGTTCAGCCAAACCGTTGAGTCTCAGGAGGCAGCGCTGCAGAGAGGATTAAGTGAGGCTTATGCATACAGATAATCACTCAGGTAATGCGATCATTGGCTTATGTCCTTTGAAAACAAAAAACACGTGTTAATTTATGTAACATAACCCGCAAACAAGTCTCTAAATCTGGAGAAGAAACTTTTAAGACGGTTAGTTGCCCTGTTTTATACTCTACTACTGATCATTGTGATTTTCCTTGAATAATAATTTTTCTCCCTAAGGTTACCCTCCTTGTCTTTAAAGGGACTACATTAAGTCCATTTTTAATTTATCCTGTTCGTTTGCATAAACATAACAAGAGCATCAAATGATCACTTATGATCTTTAGTTCTGCTTTGCTGGATCTTACCCAAGGAATATTTGGGGTGACCTTCAGTCTGTTCTTCAGGGCACAGAAGCTGTGCCACATATCTGGCATTCATCCTTGCCTGTACACACCTGTTTTTTCCAAGTCTTTCTGGTCTTTCCTTGTGCCTTAAGGTCCCTTCTAGCCATCTTTCAGGAAAACAACCTTCGTTCCTTCCCTGGAAAGATTGCTGTGGACCGCACAACCAACCATCGTACCAGGCCTTTTATCTCACGGGCTTTTATTACCTTTGAAAGTCATTCCCAGTTCCTCAGGGCTTTCTGATAACAATCTGAGCCCAAGTATGTTTCCTTTAGGCTTGACATTCCAGTCAAAGACTTGGTCAAAAAAAAAAAGAACCTCTGTTGACAACTGGTCTTATTAGTTCTATGCAAAGGAACTTATGTCATCACTTACTTGTTTAGAATGCCAAACTCTGGAGGGATCAAATAGGGAGAAAAATATACAACGTGAAGGAAAATCTTTGTCCTAATATTCACTGAACTGGCATTTCCATTCTTCATATTTTCATTTTTCCCCCACTAAAAAATTTTTGTTTGTTTTTCCATTACAGTTGTCTCACTTTTTTAGCCCTCTTGTTTCCCTGCACCCTGTCCCTCCCCCCCCCCCCACATTTAGTCCCCACTCAGTTGCACCTGCCTGTGGGTCATTCATATATATATATATATTTTTTAATTTGACCCATCCCCTTACACCTTTCTTTTCCTCCCCCCCGCCCCCCTTGTTACTGTTAGTCTACTTCTTGTTTACATACTTCTGGTTCAATTTTGCTCATTTGTTTGTGTTGTTCATTAGTTTCCTGTAATAGGTGACAGCATAAGGTATTTTTCTTTTGTTGCCTGGCTTATTTCACTAAGCATAATTTTCTCTAGTTCCATCCATGTTGTTGCAAATGGTAGAAGTTCCTTCTTTCTTTCTGCTACATAGAATTCCATTGTGTAAATGTACCACAGTTTTTTGATCCACTCATCTACAGATGGGCACTTAGGTTGTTTCCAGCACTTGGCTATTGTAAATAGTGCTGCTATGAACATAGGGGTGCATAGGTTCTTTTGAATTGGTGTTTCGGGATTTTTTGGATATAATCCTAGCAATGGAATTGCTGGTTCAAAAGGCAGTTCCATTTTTAGTTTTTAAGGAAATTCCAAACTGTTTTCCACAGTGGCTGCACAAGTCTGCATTCCCACCAGCAATGCACCAGGGTTCCCTTTTCTCCGCATCCTCTCCAGCACAAGTTGTTTGTTGATTTGTTGATGATTGCCATTTTGACTGGTGTGAGGTGGTATCTCATTGTGGTTTTAATTTGCATCTCTCTGATGGCTAGTGATGTTGAGCATACTTTCATATGTCTATGGGCCCTCTGTATGTCTTCTTTGGAGAAGTGTTTGTTCAGATCCTTTGCCCATTTTTTAATTGGGTTGTCTGTCTTCTTAGTGTTGGGTCGTATAAGTTCTTTATATATTTTGGAGATCAATCCCTTGTCTGAGATGCTATTGGCGAATATATTTTCCCATATGGTTGGTTTCCTTTGCATCTTGCTGATGTTTTCTTTAGCTGAGCAGAAACTTTTTAGTTTGATGTAGTCCCATTTGTTTATTCTTTCCTTTATTTCCCTTGCCTTAGGAGATATATCAGTGAAAATGTTGTTACGTGGGATATCTGAAATTTTCCTGCCTATTTTTTCCTCTAGGACTTTTATGGTGTCACGGCTTACATTTAAGTCTTTGATCCATTTTGAGTTTATTCTGGTGTATGGTGTGAGCTGGTGGTCTAGTTTCATTTTTTTGCATGTCCCTGTCCTGTTCTCCCAACACCATTTGTTGAAGAGGCTCTTTTCACTCCATTTGATGTTCTCTCCCCCTTTGTCAAATATTAGTTGACCATATGAACCTGGGCTTATTTCTGGGCTCTCTATTCTGTTCCATTGATCTATATGTCTGTTTTTATGCCAGTACCAGACTGTTTTGATTACCGTGGCCTTGTAGTATAGTTTGATATCGGGTATTGTGATTCCTTCTACTGTGTTCTGCCTTAAAATTGATGTGGCTATTCGGGCTCTTTTTTGGTTCCATATAAATTTTTGAAGTATTTGTTCTAGGTCTGTGAAATATGTTGCTGGTATTTTAATAGGGATTGCATTGAATATATAAATTGCTTTGGGTAGTATGGACATTTTAATGATGTTGATTCTTCCCATCCATGAGCATGGTATACGCTTCCATTTATTTGTATCTTCTTTAATTTCTTTCTTCAGTGTTATGTAGTTTTCTGTGTACAGGTCTTTTACCTCTTTGGTTAAGTTTATTCCTAGGTATTTTATTTTTCTTGTTGCTATGGTAAATGGGATTTTTCTTTCAGTTTCTATCTCTGAGTTTTTATTGTTGGTGTATAAAAATGCCTTCGATTTCTTAATATTGACTTTGTATCCTGCTATTTTGCCGAATTCACTTATTAGATTGAGTAGTTTTTTTGTGGAGTCTAAAGGATTTTCTATGTACACTATCATGTCATCTGCAAATAATGAAAGTTTTACTTCCTCTTTTCCAATTTGGATGCCTTTTATTTCTCTTTCTTGTCTGATTGCTGTGGCTAGAACTTCCAAGACTATGTTGAATAGGAGTGGAGAGAGCGGACATCCTTGTCTTGTTCCTGATCTCAGGGGGAATGCTCTCAGTTTTTGCCCATTGAGTATGATGTTGGCTTCAGGTTTCTCATATATGGCCTTTATTATGTTGAGGTATGCTCCCTCTATTCCCATTTTGCTGAGAGTTTTTATCATAAATGGGTGTTGTACTTTATCAAATGCTTTTTCCGCATCTATTGATATGATCATGTGGTTTTTGTCTTTCATTTTGTTTATGTGGTGTATCACGTTTATTGACTTGCGAATATTGAACCATCCTTGCATCCCTGGGATGAATCCTACTTGATCGTGGTGTATGATCTTTCTAATGTGTTGGTGGATCCGGTTTGCCAATATTTTGTTGAGGATTTTAGCATCTATGTTCATCAGCGATATTGGTCTGTAGTTTTCTTTCTTTGTTGTGTCTTGACCTGGTTTTGTAATTAGGGTTATACTGACTTCATAGAACGAGTTTGGGAGTCTTCCCTCTTCTTGTATCTTTTGGAATAGTCTGAGGAGGATAGGAGTTAGTTCTTTCCTAAATGTTTTGTAGAATTCACTTGTGAAGCCATCTGGTCCTGGGCTTTTGTGTGCTGGGAGTTTTTTGATTACTGCTTCAATTTCACTAGCTGTTATTGGTCTATTCAGACTTTCTGCTTCTTCTTGATTCAGTTTGGGCAGACTATAGTTTTCCAGGAATCTGTCCATTTCCTCTAGGTTGTCAAATTTCTTGCCATACAGTTGTTCGTAATAATTTCTTATAATTCTTTGTATTTCTGTGGTATCAGTTGTGATTTCTCCTCTTTCATTTCTGATTTTATTTATTTGGGTTCTCTCTCTTCTTTTCTTGATGAGCCTGGCTAAAGGCTTGTCAATTTTGTTTATCTTTTCAAAGAACCAGCTCCTACTTTTGTTGATCTTTTGAATTGTTACTTTAGACTCTATGTCATTTAATTCTGCTCTGATCTTGATGATTTCCTTCCTTCTACTTGATCTGGGTTTTGCTTGTTGTTCTTCCTCTAGTTCTTGTAGCTGTAGGGTTAAATTTTTTATTAGAGATTCTTCTAGCTTTTTTAGGTAGGCTTGTATTGCTATGAACTTTCCTCTTAAGACTGCTTTCGCTGTATCCCATAGGTTTTGGGTTGTTGTGTGTTCATTATCATTGGTTTCCAGGAACTTTTTGATTTCTTCCTTGATGTCATTGTTAACCCATTCATTATTTAATAGCATGTTATTCATTCTCCATGAGTTTGAATGTTTTTGAGTTTTTTCCTTGAGGTTGATTTCCAATTTTAAGCCATTGTGATCTGAGAAGATGCTTGATATAATTTCAATTTTCTTGAATTTATTGAGGCTTGTTTTGTGTCCTACCATGTGGTCTATCTTTGAAAATGTTCCATGTGCACTTGAGAAATATGTATATTTTGCTTCTTTGGGGTGAAAACTTCTATATATATCGGCTAAATCCATTTGATCTAAAGTGTTGTTCAGTGCCTCAATATCTTTGGTGTTTCTTTGCTCCGAAGATCTGTCCATTGTTGACAATGGGGTGTTAAAGTCCCCTACGATGAGTGTGTTGCTGCCTATATCTTTCTTGGAGTCTTTCAAAATTTTTCTTACATATTTTGGTGCTCCTATGTTGGGTGCATATATATTTATAAGGGTTATATCTTCTTGATGGATTTTTCCCTTAAGTATTATGAAATGCCCTTCTTTGTCTCTTTTTATGGACTTTGCTGTGAAATCTGTTTTGTCTGATATAAGTATTGCTACCCCGGCTTTTTTTTCATGCCCATTTGCTTGGAATACATTTTTCCATCCGTTTACTTTCAGTCTGTGTAGATCTTTTGTTCTAAGGTGTGTCTCTTGTAGACAGCATATATGTGGGTCATTCTTTCTAATCCATTCAGCTACCCTATGTCTTTTAATTGGAGCGTTTAATCCATTTACGTTTAAGGTTATTACTGATAAGTACTTATTCATTGTCATTTTCCCCCTTTGTACTCGTGTTCTTCTCTGTTTCTCTCTGTTTCTTTATCTTCTTAGAGCAGACCCTTTAGCATCTCTTGCATTGCTGGTTTGGTGGAGATGTATTCTTTTAGTCTTCCTTTGTCTGAGAAACTCCTTATTTCGCCTTCCATTTTGAATGAGAGCCTTGCTGGGTAGAGTATTCTTGGTTGTAGGCCTTTGTTTTTCATTGCTTGGAATATTTTTTGCCATTCCCTTCTGGCTTGTAGTGTTTCTGCTGAGAAATCTGAGGATAGCCTTATTGGAGCTCCCTTGTATGTTATTAGTTGTTTCTCTCTTGCTGCTTTTAGGATTCTCTCTTTGTCTTTGGATGTTGCCATTTTAATTATGATGTATCTTGAGGTGGGCCTGTTGGGATTCATCTTCATTGGGACCCTCTGTGCCTCCTGGATTTGCGTGACTCTTTCTCTCCTCATGTGAGGGAAGTTTTCTGTCATTAGTTTTTCAAAGAGGTTTTCTATCCCTTGCTCTTCTTCTCCTTCTGGAATTCCAATGATACGGATATTGTTACATTTCATGTTGTCCTGCAGCTGTCTTAGAACCTCTTCAGTCTTGTTCAGTCTTTTTTCATTTTGTTGCATTGTCTGGGAGTTTTTGTGTACGTTGTCCTCCAGCTCGCTGATCCGATCTTCTGCTTCCTCTAGCCTGCTTTTAATTCCTTCTACTGTGTTCTTCAATTCAGAGATTGTATTCTTCATTTCCTCCTGGCTCTTATTGATAGCTTCCATGTCCTTTTTGATGCTGGTATAATTCTCAGTAAGTTCCTTATAGTTCTTCTGGAGTTCACTGTAGTTTTTCTGGAGTTCTTTGTAGTTTCCACTGAGCTCATTTAGCTTCTCCATAATCCATGTTTTAAATTCTGTATCTGATATTTTGCTCCCCTCTATTTCATTTAGCACTCTTTCTGGGGATTCTACCTTTCCTTTTGATGGGGGGTTGTTTCTCTGTCTCCCCATTTTTGTGATTCCTTTTGTTTGTTGGTGCTTCTTGGAATGATCAGTTCTTCCTGGATCTGCCTCTGGTAGCGTCAGATCATGTACCACACTGGTCCTAGGCAGCCTGTTGGAGACTTCCAGGGATCTACTGCCTTTGTCTCTCTTCTTTAGTTGTTACTATACTCAATCTGTGATCAGCCGTCAGGCTTAAGGACCGTGGGTGTGGCAACTTAATTCCTGTAGGCAGGGCTTTTATTTCCCCTTAGTATGACACCACTTGGAGGGGGATGGTCTGTCTGCTGTACTGGGGCTGAGTCAGCACTGGCTGGTCCTGGGAGGGGGTTAGTGTAGCTTCCACTTACTCCTCCGCCCTCCTGGATCTCCGTCTGTATTGTCCTTGATGATATTTCTTTAATCTGCCTGGTTGTATTTCAGCTACTTTTTGGTGGATCTTTTTCTCTGGTTAGTTGATTGAGAGTCACTCTGCCCACCTTGTCTTGAGATCTTTTGTGAAGGTGCTGCTAAAACATAATTACACAACCCAGGCAAGAAACCCACACCCTCCAATGTCTCCCCCAAATACAATCCCACTATAGGCTGCAAATGAGCCCGTGTTAATATACTTGTGGAGATACTGGGACTCTTATTTCGTAGGAGAAACAGAAAGGAGTTGTTTTAAATGAAGGAAGGGTAATTTTTGAGCTGGAAGTTGATAGAGTATTAATATTAGCAATTGGGATCAAGGTTATGTAAGAGAGCAATTAACACTTACACTGTCTGTTTGAAAAGGAGGGGAGGGTTACAGTGTGGAGTGTGAAAGTTGAAGTGTATAGTATTAGGATTATATAATCGGTATATACTATATGATTAGCGTGGGAGGTAGGGTAGACACAACAGACATCCAGGTAGACAGACAGCCAGAAATTGAAAGAGAGGGCTGGGGAGGTTAGAAGGTAGGAAATAGATTGAGAGAGAATTTTTTAAGGATAAAAATACAGAGTAGAAAATAGCAAGACAGGAAGGGAGAGGGGAAAGAGAGAGAGAAAGTAGAGAAGAGAAGGGAAGGAGAGAGAACAAAAGAAGAAGGGGAGGTAGAAGAGAGGGGACTGGATTAAAATTCTTTTTTAAATTATATGTTATAAAAAAGATTAGGAGATTAAAACATGATATAAAGTTGCAAGATAGAGAGAAAAGGTGAATATAGAGAGAGAGGAATAGGAGATAGGAAAGCAAGAGGATTTGGGAGGAAAAGAGCTCAGAGGAGGGAAGGAAATCAGGAGGAAGAGGAGATATTAGGGAGGGGAGGATTGAAATTGAAGAATTGGCAAAAGATACGATGAAGGAGAGAAATACAAGAGGTAGGGAAAGAAGTGGGGGGATGGGGTAGAAAAAGAGAAGGGGTAAGAATGGGAGAGTAAAGGGAGAGGGGGATAGATTAGAATTATAATTTGAATATTAAGAGCTTAGAATATAAAGTGTAATAGGGAGAGAGAGAGATTATGTATAGGGAGAGAAGGAAAATAAGGACAAGAGATGAAAGAAAAATGAATGTAGACTGAAGGGGGACAAAATAAAGAAAGAAATTTAATAAAGTTGAAGGTGCATAGCGCAGAGAAAGGAGAGGGTGAGAAAGGGAGAGAACTTAAAATTATAAAATTAACTGAGAATAGGATGCAGGGGAGAATGCTAAGGGGAGAGAAGGGAGGGAAGGGGAGGGGAGAAAAGGAGCGAGAATAAGAAGGGACTGACGGTAGGGGTAGTTAGAGAGAGAGTGAGAGATAAAAGAATGAGGATTTTAACTCAATTCAACTTTTATGCACAGTCTCTGGGTATTTTTGGTTTGTTTGTTTTTTGGTTTTTCCTTGCTTCCTTCCTGAATCTGCTCCTATTCAAAATTCCATGAGTTTCAAATCTTTCTGGTTGGTTGGCTGGCTGTGGGAGGGTTCTGCTTGATTCTGGGGTTGCTAGTCTTTTTTTCGTGGGCCTACCACCGCTCTGCTGTGAGCTGCCTTTAGTTGTTTCCTCCTGAGGCAGCCTCAGCCCTCCTCAGGCTTGTCCAGCTACTCCTTCCCTCTGTTGGTCCAGCCTGTGCCTGCCAGTAATCCCCGCCCTGCCTCCAGTCCTGTCTCTATTCCCCAGCTACAGCTTCTGCTCTCTTCCCTGTCTATATGCCTGCGCACCCTACCTCTCTCCCTGTCTCAAGATCATCCTTTTGTTCTGCAGGACTCTGGCACAGTCGGTCAAAGTGCCGGGCCCAGTGGCCCTTTCCTGCCCAGGGCCTCTCCCCTAGTCTGGAGCTTTGCAGTGGCTTTCCTGCCTGTGCTCTTCTCCTTGCCCCAAAACTTTCTCTATTCCGAGCTACCGCTTCCGCTGGCTTCCCTGTCTATCGGCCTGCGCGCTCTATCTTTCTTCCCGCCACAGCACCGTCCCTTTGTTCTGTGGGACGCTAGTGTGGTCGGTCAGCGCAGCACTCTCCTTCCCCGGAGCTCTCTGCCAGTCTGGAGCTCCGCAGCAGCCCTTCCCTGCGGGCCCTTCTCCTTGCCCTAAAACCGTCTCCCCTCCAGAACCTCCGCCTCCGCTCTCTTCCCTACTTACACACCCTGCACGTCCTATTTCTCTCTTAGCCCCAAACCTGCCTTTTGTTCTGTGGGATTCTAGCGCGACTAAAGAGCAAACACTGATTTCAAGAACACAGTTCTCCCCCGGTCCGGAGTTCCGTAGCAGCTTTTCTGTGCGGCCCGTCTCCTAGCCCCAAAACTGCTCCTTTGTTCTGTAGGGCCCTAGCGCAAGTGCTGGGCGCGCCCGGGATGCCGAGCTTTCCGTCGGAGGTTGCAGCTGAGGATGTTTCTCTCTAGACACAGGTCACACAGTTTTTCCCAGTCCTGGTTGTTCACTGTTCTCTCCCTCCTCTGGCTTTTTCGGCCAAATCCTCTCCCTAGCTCCCTACAAGAATTCACTCCCGGCTATTGAGTTCTCCGGCTTGATACTGCAAATGCACGGAGTCTCAGAATGACTCAGCCTGCAGTTTGTGATAAACCCCTCCACCCCCCTCCACGCTGCTCCCACGATCTCCTCTCCGTTCACGTTATCAGATATTCCCACTCACTCAGTCATTCCTCCCCGAGTTTGTTCCTCCTGGATTGTCTCCTTAACAGGAGCGAGCTGAGAACACTGTTCCTACTCCGCGGCCATCTTGGTCCCCCCCGCTTCTGTTGTTTCTTGTGATGCAGTTTTCATTTTAGATTTCATAGTCTTGATCCTCCTTTTTCTAAACCAGTCCCTTTAACATCTCATATAACAGTGGTTTGGATCTAATGAACTCTTTCAGTTTTATTTTGTCCTGGAAACACTTCCTCTGTCCTTCTATTCTGAATGACAATTTCGCTGGATAGAGTATTCGTGGTTGTAGGTTTTGGATTTTCATTACTTTGAATATTTCTTGCCAGTCCCTTCTTGCCTGCAGGGTCTTCCTTGAGAAGTCAGCTGATAGTCTAATTGGGACCCCTTTGTACATGATTCTTTTCTTCTCTCTTGCTGCTTTTAAGATTCTCTCTTTATCTTTAATTTTTGACATTTTGATTATAATGTGTCTTGGAGTGGTTCTCCCTGGGTCCAGTTTTTTTTTTGGAATTCTCTGTGCTTCCTGGACCTGTAAGTCTATTTCCTCCCCAAGTCTGGGAAGTTCTCCTTTATTATATTTTCACTCAATTTTTCAAGTTCTAGTTCATCTTCCTCGCTCTCTGGCAAACCAATGATTCTTATGTTGGGCCTTTTATAGCTGTCCCAGAGGTTTCTGATCCTCTCATCGTTGCTTCCCATTTCCTCTCGCTGCATTGGTTGACTGCTTGTTCCTTCTCCATATTCCAGTTTGTTGAAATGAACTCTGGATTTCTTTTTCCTCACCATCTGTCTCGTATGTGGTTTTGTTCCTTTCGTTATGAGTGTTTTTCGCTTCTTTCTCATCTTTTTCCAGATCTTTTGTGAATTCTGTAAGCCACCTGATAACAGTGGCCCTGAACTGAGCCTCTGACAGGTTTCTTATTTGTTCATCTGTCAGATTCCTCATCTGTTGCCTGGTGAGCTGTGCCACCGGGATTTCTATAGTTGTCTGCCTCATTTTGACAGATGCGTTTTGTTTTCTTGGGCCGGCTGTAGGGGGCAGTGCCTGTGTACTCGTAATGACCCAGCGACTGGCGCCGTTCCGCAACCTTTCTTGCTGCGCCATGGTGCTTTGTCGTCACAATCCAGCGACCGGCGCCTGTCCGCGACCTATTTCGCAGCCCTGTGGCGCTTTCTGTGGGGGCGGGGGTCCAAGATGGATTCACACAGTTATTCCGCTAGGTGACCAGGATCCGTCCTCCCGCCCCCCTGGGCCTCACTGTTCAAGGCGATGTGGTGGCTGCTTTCCCCAGCGTTGGGGTCGCCAGCTGCCGGGGGTTCGACTGCAGCCAGGATTGTCCTCCCTGCCACTGGGATTGTTCTCCCTGCTGCTGTCCCAGGTGCGACCACAAACAGTACCGCCTACTTTCGCTCTTATCTGCCCAAAGGGCGCCGCTGGTTTATAACTTCATATGTTGGGCTTCCGTGTAGTTTTATTTTCTGGAATTTCTAGTTATCCTTTGTTTTGAAGTAGTTGTATTCCTCTGTAGTTGTAGAGGGAGACCGAGCGCGTCCATCTAAGCCTCCATCTTGGCCGGAAGTCTCTTGCTGCTTTTAAGATTCTCTCTTTATCTTTAATTTTTGACAATTTGATTATAATGGGTCTTGGAGTGGTTCTCCCTGTGTCCAGTTTTTTTGGAACTCTCTGTGCTTCCTGGACCTGTAAGTCTATTTCCTTCCCCAATTTAGGGAAGTTCTGCTTCATTATCTTTTCACATAATTTTTCAATTTCTAGTTCTTCTTCTTCACCCTCTGGCAATCCTATAATCTGAATGTTCGCTCTCTTATAGTTGTCCCAGAGGTTTCTGATCCTCTTCTCACTTTCCTTACTTTTTCTTTTCTCTTTCTGCACTGATTGACTGTTTGTTCCTTCCCTATGTTCTGGTTTGTTGATTTGGTCTCTGGATTTTATTTCCTCACCACTTGTCTTGTATGTGTTTTTGTTTGTTTCAGTATGAGTGGCTTTCATTTCTTCCCTGTCTTGTTCCAAATATTTTGTTAATTCTGTAAGCCACCTTATAACTATAGCTCTGAACTGAGCCTCTGTAAGGCTTCCTATTTGTTCGTCTGTCAGGTTTCTCATCTGCTGCCTGGTGAGCTGCATCACCGGGATTTCAATCGTTGTCTGCTTCATTTTGACATATTTGTGTTTTGCTTTGCTTCCTGGGCAGGCTGTAGGGGGCAGAACCCCGTGTACTCATCACTACTCGGTGACTGGTGGCAGTCCACAACCTTTTTTGTTGCGTTGTGGAGCTTTGTGTGGGGGCAGGTGTCCGAGATGGATTCCTGCTGTTATTCTCCGCTGGGAGACCAGGATCCGTCCCCCTGGCCTCTGGGCCTCTGTCAGAGGCAATGGGGGCCTTCTTTTCCCAGCATTGGGGTCACGAGCTGCTGAGACTTGACTGCAGCCAGGATTGCTCCCCCTGCCACTATCCCCACTACTACCACAAATAGCGCCACTCGATCTTTCCATTCTGGTTCCAGTTTCACCCCGCCTACCTGTCCGGACAAACACCCCTGGTTCATAACTTCATACAGTGGGCTTCCATGTCATTTTATTTTCTGGGATTTCTGGTTATCTTTTGTTTTGAGGTAGTTGTATTCCTTTCTAGTTGTAGAGGGAGACTGAGCATGTCTGTCTAAGCCTCCATCTTGGCCGGAAGTCCTATATGAAAATCTTGCTGCGAATGAGGCCAACCCTCATCCTCCCAGGTCCCACAGGAGAATTGATAAAAAGTCCTTGATGTAGCTGAGATGGAGGGAAAACCCTCAGTTCCTGGGCCACGGGGCAGCAAGACTTCTATCAAGATGTCTGCATAAGGCACAGTCAAACAAAATTGTAAAAACTATTTTGGATAAAGAGTGGTGTTGTCATTGAACCACTTCTGTCATTTTTAGGCCATAGGACAGGTTCCTTTCCTCTAGAAGAATCAGTGTTCATACTTATAAAATATATCTACAGTCTGCTTCTTACCACCTCTGGAGCCACCACCATGCTCTAATCGAAAATCATCTGTCACCTAGATCATTGCCATAGCCTCCTAACTAGTCTTCCCACTATAGCTGATTGTCAATACACTAACCAAAGGGATCCCATTAAATTAAGAGTCAGATCTGACTTCTGGCCAAGATGGAGGTCTAGACAGACACGCTGTGTCTCCCTCCACAACTAAGAAGGGACATAACTACCTCAAAACTAGAGACAACAAGAAGTTCCAGAAAATCGAGCTACATGGAAGTTCCAAAAACAAAAAAGTAAAGAAGAAATACACATCCAGAGAGGTAGGAGGGGTGGAGCCGGGGTGGAGAGGATGCGGTGTGGTGGTGGCAGCGGCAGGATGCTGGAAAGCACAGTCACACATTTTAAAAAGTCAAGAGGGACACCTGGGGAACGTTCTCAGATCCAGACCAGACCATATAGCTCACAGTCCCAGTATTTTCCCTCAGCCAGGTCTCACTATCTTCCCTTGGCCAGGGAAAATAAAGCCTCATTGCTTCTACCTGTGCAAACCAGTGGGGGTTGGGCTGGAGGAAGAAACAGCCTATTTCTCAGCAGAGATCACTTGTTTAAAGGGCTCCTGGTCCTAGAACATCTGCAGACCTACCCACTCTGGGAACGACAACCAAGGCAACAACTAGAGAGGTGTCAGTCCCATACAAAGTGGGGGAACTGCCTGGAAAAGGGGTGAGTGCTGAGCACGTGGCATTGTTCCCTCTCAGACCCCTCCCCCACATACAGCACCACAACATAGCGAAACAGGTCACCCTGTCCTGACGGGAAAACCTAAGGCTTTACCCCTTACAGTGTAACAAGAGCAACAGTTCTACCTAAGACACAGAGGCAGACAAACACAGGAGCCTGTCAAGATGAGGAGGCAGAGAAGTATGGCCCAAAAGGGGGAACAGATCAAGGTTCCAGTGGGACAACTAAGTGACGAGGAGTTAGCCAACCTAACAGATGAGGAGATAGGCAACCTAACAGATGCAGAATTCAAAACACTGGTAATAAAGATGCTCACAGGCTTGGCAGATATGCTTGAGTACGAAAAATGCATAGGAGAAGAAGTGAAGGTTATGCTAAGTGAAACAAAGGAAAATCCACATAAAACCAATGGTAAAGGGAAGAAAACCAGGGTTCAAATCAATGATTTGGAACATGAAGAAAAAAACAGTCAACCAGTACAAAATGAGCTAATGAGAATTGAAAAAAAATGAGGAGAGGCTTAGAAACCTCTGGGACCACTTTAAACGTACCAACATCCAAACCATAGGGGTGCCAGAAGGAGAAGAGGAAGAGCAAGAAATTGAAAACTTATATGACAAAATAATGAAGAAAAACTCCCCAAATTTGGCAAAGGAAATAGACATACAAGTCCAGGAAGCACAGAGTCCCAAACAAGCTAGACCCAAAAAGGACCACACCAAGACACATCATAACTAAAATGCCAAAGTTTAAAGATAAAGAGAGAATATTAAAAGCAGCAATAGAAAAACAGAGAGTTACCTACAAAGGGGTGCCTATAAGACTATCAGCTGATTTCTCAAAAGAAACTTTGCAGGCAAGAAGGGACTGGCAACAAGTATTCAATGTGATGAAAAGCAAGGACTTACAACCAAGATTAATCTATCCAGCAAAGCAATCATTTCGGATGGAAGGACAGATAAAGTGCTTCCCAGACAAGGTAAAGCTAAAGGAGTTCATCATCACCAAGCCATTATTATATTAAATGTCAAAGGGACTTACTTAAGAAAAAGAAGACCAAAACTATGAACATTAAAATGAAAACAAACTCAGAACTATCAACAACTGAACCTAAAAAATAAAAACAAAATCCAAATAAGCAAACCAGAATATGAACAGAATCATAGGTATGGGGATCATTCAGAGGGTTATCATCTGGGAGGGGGGAGAGGTAGAAATGGGGATATGGTATAGGAATTAAGAAGCATAATCCACTGGTACAAATAGACAGGGGAAAGTTAAGAATAATACAGGAAAGGATGAAACCAAAGAACATATATACACGACCCATGGACATGAAGTAAGGTGGATGGGAATGCTGGAGGTAAGGGGCGTACTTGGCAGAGCGGAGCAAAGGGGAAAAATATTGAAACTACTGTAACAACATAATCAATAAACTATACTTAAAAAACATTAAGAGTCAGATCATGTCACTTCTCTGTTTAAACTTGTTCAATGACTTTTTCATTCAGAGCAAAACCAAAACGCTTATTGTCACTGACGTGGCTCACCATGACTTTACCCCTGTTCTTTCCTAATGACTTTACCACTCTTATTCTGACTCATTCTGCTTCTTTTTTTTTTTTTTTTTAACAATTTTATTGATTGATTGATTTTTAGAGAGAGGGGGGAAAAGAGAAAGAGAGGAAGAGAAACATCATTGTGTGGTTGCCTCTCACTTGCCCCCAACTGGGGACCTGACGTGCAGCCTAGTCATGTGCCCTGACTGGGAATCGAACCAGCGACACTTGGTTCACAGGCTGATGCTCAATCCACTGAGCCACAGCAGCCAGGTCATTCTGCTTCTTATTGTTCTCATATGGTTGCTTGAATATGATGGACATATTGCTGCCTAAGGTTTTGTTACTGGTGTTCACTTTCTTTGAATCTCCACACACACACTCAGATAATTACATGAATTATCCTCTTGCCTCCTTCAGGTCCACCCTGTTTAAAGTGATGTTTCCCATTTTATCAATACTTTCTAACCCTATAATTCCTCCTATGTTGTCTTTCTATATATCAAGTCCAATCAAGATAAGCAGAATTGCTTAACCAGCCTCCCAGTAGCATCAGTTATACAATATTGCTGTCGCAATTGATAACTGATACAACTTCACTCAAACAGAAGCCTTGAAAGATCCAAGAATTTCAGGACTATTGGGATCAATGACAGGCTCAGCAACAAGCCACAGATAGATGAATTCAGAGCCTAGGAAATGCACCCAAGAGGGGCTACCTTCTAAGAACACTAAAATCACATTTAACATCAGTTCCTCTTTTCTCAGTGATACTGGAATCATGAGACTGGAACTAGTGTTGATAAAGTCATTTAGTTTCAAATAACAGAATCAGACTCAAGTTAGTGTAAGCAAAACCAGGAAATGATTAAGTGGGCATAGGCAGAAATCTTTTACAGAATCAGGAGAAACACAAACAAGGCCTCTGGAGAATGGGAACCAGGAAAGTTCTGGACCCCTTAGGAGGAGGATTTTTGGGGCTTTCTAGAGTTCCCAACCTCCCTCTTAGTCTCAGTGGGTCCTTAGAAAGAATTTAATTGGCCACTGGCCTGCCAATGAACTGGGTTCTGTGGGTCAGGTGTCCTCATCTCTGGTCTAATCAGTGAGCACCATGAGGATAGAAACACAGAATAAAGATGGCAGTAAGGGTCTATCACTATAGGTTAATGAGCAACTCTCAGAAAATGTGGCTATAAATGAGGAAAGAACCTTGAAAGTAGGTGAACCAACAGCTCCCTTTATTGTCACTTCTAGCACACTTAGGAAAAGGCAATATTAGATGATACTTATGCACAGACTTCATAAATTTTCTTGCCAAAAGCTATGGTGTAGTGGTCATATGTTTTCTTTTTTCTACCAACATCCATTTCTTTTTACTCTGGAGCCATCTGTGAATTTTGTTTGGAGAACCATTCATCTTCCTTTTTCAAGGTTCAAGTTGGACTGATTCTATCTCTGGCTCTAGGTTGAGCCAATCAGCTTATTTTATCATTCAAGTCACAGAGTTTATTTTAAGAGTGGGAATGGGCTCCAATTCAATCCAATGAGAGTCATGCACATCCAAAACATTTTCTGTTAAGATTACAAAGGAAAAATTTTCCTTCCATTTGGACTGCTAGCAGAAAGGACTATGTAGATACGAAATCTGGAAGGGGGAGGGGTTATCACATGGGGTTTAGTAGTGAAGTCAACACCAAGAAAAGCAAAGCTGAGACATGGAGAGACTTCCAGCTCTGATGATAAAATACATGTCTTTACACTCAGTACTACCAAGAGCTGAGTCTACCCCCTGGATTTATTAGTCACATGAGCCAATACATTTGCTATAGTGCTTAAGACACATTGAATTTAGTTTCTCTTATTAACTAAAAACCAAGAGTCCCAACTAATAGAAAAGACAAAAATCCTATCTTTCCACATGAATTGGTGATGTCATCTGTTCCTTAAAGTGAGTGTATTCCATATCCAGTCCAAGATGAAGGATCTGCACATTTTCTTGAGAATGTTTTTTTCTATGCCAGATGACACCAATGAGGACATTGCACTACTAAAAGGGAAAATGGGAATTTGAACTGAGACAAGAGAATAGACTCTCTTTAATCTGGGACTTCTTTTGCTATCTCAGAATGGACCAAAGTTTACCAAATTATCTCCACAGGACCTGCAGCTTGTTGTAAACCTTGGTGTGGGCTCAATGGAATGCAAATGTTGAGGCTCACATTGATGTTATGTAAAAAGATAATAATATTCCAAAAGTTATCAACAAGATCTTTAATCAGACCCAATGAGGTGGATACTATTTCTGTGTATAGTCTTACCAGGGGGCAAGTAACAGCAATTGTAGTAATATTACAGAAATGTAAATTTGGTTATATCTATTTTCTAGGACACTTTCTTTCTCCAACAGGGCACACATACTTTCAACAAAAGTAACATCATTTTCCTAATGTAAAAAACATTTTTAAATTAATCAGATTTTTTAAAGATCAAGAGACATGCACAGATTACTTATGATGATGAGGGCTTATTGAAAGTACATACAAGATGACTATCACAGGAGAATTCTTGATGGAATCTGTTCCTCTTGACTGTATGAAATCCATTCTCCTTTCTACTGGCAACAGAACCTACCTTTTCCTTTGAGGAATCATCTTCCCCTATCTTTTGTCCATGTGATTCTGGTAGGAACCCTATTCTTAGCACCAATCCTAATACTTCTCTCCATGGCCACAGTTAGTTCCAGAAAGGGCATGTTTCCAAAGCCAGCCAATAAAAACCTTCCCCTGGTGCAAGTTTTACCAGCATTTTTGCTAATAGATGAAAAGTCTTGTCAACTTTCCAGATGTTTCAGAAGTGTTTCCACAATCCTATACGTCATGTATTCGGCCCTTGCCAATTCTACATTTTAGCTTGTATCATCTGAAACACCCCACTTCTAGTACTTATTTATAACTCAAGTAGAACTGTGTATATTTCAAGTCTCAGAAAAAACAGCAACCTTGAACTAGCTTAGGTTTAAGAATGAAAGAAATTATTTCATGTACTCAGGAGTTTGGCTTTAGGCCCAGCTTAAACCTGGATTCAAAAGATGTCATTGCCTTTAAGTCTTGGCTTTACTTTCTCAGTGTTCATGCCATTCTCTGTCCAGTGCAGTCATAAGATGACTGCATTAGCTCTAGCCCTGCATGTACATAACTAAGTCCAGCAGAACTAATAGCTCAAGCATAGATTATAGGATTAGCTATGAATGATCCTGATTGAGCCTTATTACTTTGCCTGAGGTATGTTTCAACTTCTAATTGAACACCATTATTAGAATAATGGAATGCTCTGATAGACTTAGGTTTGGATTACATGCTCAACCTTTGAGTAGAATCAGCTTTACCCAAAACACATGGGCTGAGAGTAAGGAAGGGGTGGTTTCTCCGAAAGCAAAATCAGAGTCAATTTTCATTTGCAAAACATATAGTCCTCTATAACTTCCTTACTTTTACCTTCTTTGGCACTTAAATTAATAGTTGTTTAGGTGAAACTCTCCTTCTCTGATATACCACTTTTTCTAAAGTTTATTTAAATTCCTTGGAAATTTGTGTAATTCCCCTGTAGAGTTTCCCAGTTTTAGAGAGCAATGTGAGGGTTCATGGAACCAGGAACCCAGTCATGAGATACAAAAAGAAATCTTAAATCTTCTGGGGAGTTGGAGGAGATACGTGGTTTAGAAGACTATTAAACTGATATAAGGACTTAGGACTCAGTAACATGGAATTAACAGTGTGGGAACCCAGTGAGTAAGCTTGCTCTAAAATTTGGTTCTTACCAGGATTTCTGTGGCTTTAGAATAATGTCCTGAGGATCCAAGATGGTGGTAGAATAGATGAGAGCTACACTAACTTCCTCCAAGGACCAAATCAGGATTACAACTAACTTATAGAACAATCATTCTGAATAACAAACTGAACACTAGTTGGAGAGAAGTCTTATAACCAAGGACTTACAGAAGAAGCTATATCATAACTGGTAGGATGTGCAGAGCAATGAGAGGGCTGGCTGGGCTCCCATAAGCAGCAGCTGAAGTTCTACAGAGATATCTCAGTTTAGATCTGAGAAGTCTAGGGTCTAAAACCCAAGATGGGCTCTGGGGCCTAGAGCATCAGAACAGGGAATGGTGCCCACATAACATCTGGCTGTGAAAAACACTGGGGTCATGTTCATCAGGGAGAGATTGTTGGAGACATAGTCACCTTCTTAAAGGACCAAAGCACAAAATTTTGTTCACAGCCACTCTCTGGGGCTCCAGCAAAGGGAGGGAAGAGGAGACTAGAGCCATATGAGGAGAGTCTGGGATTGGTGGCTCTGGGGAGGGAGCTGAAGTGTTGATCACCAGGATCCCTGTGCTGAGTCATTTTCCCATACTGTAGAAATCATCTTTCTTAGGCAGAGCACATGCAGCATCAGCCTTGGGGGAAGCAATAGCTCTGCCCACTGGAATCCCTCTCACCCTGCTCTGTGGAGCTTATGACCTGCTGAGGAGCACAGTTCGGGGAGTCTTTTAGTGACCAAGCCTAACAGGCAACCTGCAAGTGGAGACAGAGCTCAGGGAGTTTTGAGACTTTAGCTGTCTCCCACCTGGGCCCCATGCTGGTAAAAGCTGGCCTTGGTGTGTAGCTTGGTCCTTTCCATACACACCCAGACCCAGCAGAGACAGCTACAAACTGTGGATCATTGATAGCTTCAAACAGGTTGCCCAGGGTCAGTCACATGCAATGTTTGACATAGACCTGAACCAGAGGCCCTTCAGAGAGGCCCAGAACAAATACACCAGTGACAAGCTTGAGACAACAATAGAGCAGGATCCAATAAACTTCACAAGCAACAAACACGCAGGGAGATCTTGGCAGGCATGAAACTTAGCTGAGGAGAATTCCACTTCATGTGATCAGCACCTGCACAGCGGCTTGTACACTGTGTTGGGGGGCAAGCCTCACAATCAATCACCTGAGGGTTATTCCCATATAGGAATGGGCCAATAGCAATCAAGAATCAATTACAGACCTGGCTGCTGTGGCTCAGTGGATTGAGCGTCGGCCTGCGAACCAAGTGTCACTGGTTCAATTCCCAGTCAGGGCACATGACTAGGTTGCACGCCAGATCCCCAGTTGGGGCCATGTGAGACGCAACCACACATTGATGTTTCTCTCCCTCTCTTTCTCCTTTCCTCTCTCTCTCTAAAAACAGATAATAAAAAAAAAGAGTCAATTACAACACAAAGGCCCACATAACAGCACAAAAGGGACATTCCTAGAGCACCCAGCTCAGGTGATCAAGAAGACTGCACTATTGGATCCCACAGGACATATACTGCATAAGACCACCTTACTAAGACTGGGAGTCATAGCAGATCAACCTAATACATAGAAATAAACACAAAGAGTCAGCCAAAATTGGGAGACAAAGAAATAGAATGATGTCCTTCCTTTAGCATGAGATCAAGGCTCTCTCTTCATGCATGCTTATTAATCCAGTCTTTAAAAAAAACCATACTCTCTGGTGCAGCTACTATAGAAAACAATACAGAATTTCCTTAAAAAACTAAAAATGAAACTGCCTTTTGAACCAGCAATTCCATTGCTGGGATTATATCTGAAGAATCCTGAAACACCAGTTCGAAAGAACCTATGCACCCCTATGTTTATAGTAGCACTATTTATAATAGCCAAATGCTGGAAACAACCTAAGTGCCCATTTGTAGATGAGTGGATCAAAAAACTGTGGTACATTTACACAACGGAGTACTATGTAGCAGAAAGAAAGTGTCAGGGCAGTCTTGCTCTGAGAAATCACCCAGAGACCACAGTGGGATTAGGCAATGGGTTTATTGAGGGAAAAGGGGAGAAAGGGGGGAAGGGGAGAAGCAGCTCCTGGACCAACTCAAGGGCAAGGGGAATGATTAACGTGGAATGGGGAGTCCTGGTCCTCCTCATGGGCCCGTAGGAGTCTCATCTGCACTTCTGCAGGCACATTTTTTATACTTGTTGACCACACATTTTGTTGAGGGTGAGTTTGCTTATCAACATATTCAGTAGGTCATTTACATCTGATTGCTCGCTCTGCCCCCCCATACACACACACACACACACACACACACACACACACACACACACACACACCAGGTTAGTTAACATATTGGGCTAGGTTTATTACCATTTCCCCTGGGGATGGTTTCAGTCCATCAACACATCTTTAGGGAACTGCTAAGTCCATCAGCATATCTTTGGGAATGGCAAGTCCAGGGCCAGGTTGATTAGCATATACCAAAAGTCCAGGTGTGCATTCTAGCTGCATCCATGTTCTGACAGAAAGAAGGAACTTCTACCATTTACAACAACATGGATGGAACTAGAGAGAATTATGCTTAGTGAAATAAGTCAGGCAATGAAGGAAAAATACCATATGATATCACCTAATACAGGAGACTAATGAACAACACAAACAAATGAGCAAAATTGAACTAGAGGGCATAAGCCTATGATCTCATTACCTGAGTGATTGTCTAATACAAGGATGCCAGCCTCTTAAACCAAGCATGTTGTTGTCCAGGGACAGCCAACTGACCTGGAGTCTGCACGATCCTTCCCCATGTAGGAAGGCCACCCTCCCTGCTGCACCCCCACATTTATTAGGGATTTCTGGACCCAAGGGTAGGTAGGATGATGACCATGTCCAGCTTGAAGCAGCTAGAGGAGCACAAGACCTTTGCCCATTGTCCTTTATAAGATTATAAAGGGTCTTAAGTTTGAGAGGGGGGTATAGGGGACAGACAGGCACAGGAAATGTGGGAAACAGACAGGCTTGGTTTAAAAGATTTTGACCCTAGTGTGGAGCCACCCCCCGCTGGGCCCTTAGCCAGCAGGTTGTCTTCCAGGCTTGTCTGAATCCCACCCTCCAGAAGATTTTAAAGATAGAATAGAAATACAAAGTGACTTTTAATGAAAAGGGAACCTGTTCTGTTTTTCTCTAAACAGCCTCAAATTCTTGTCAGAAGGATGTGAAAAAACAGAATGACTGAGTAAGAGTAAATGTTTTGAACTTGTGTAAAATACCTGGGCACCTCAACCCTGTATTGATCTGCATTTCCCTTTGTTATTACTCCTGACCATTTGGTGAAGGGCTGCGTGTTTTTCCTTATGCATTTCTATGTAGAAAGTGGATAAAAACCCTGGCTAATAAAGAAATGAGGCGATTTTCCTCAGAGAAAACCCCTCCCTTCCTTCCTCAGATGGTGAGTGTCTGAGTAGTTTCTTCATCCACTCTGAGGGACCCAGTCTCTCTCAGGGGGGAATTGTTATTTTTTATTGTTCTAAAAATTAAATAATTAATTAATTGATAAATAATATAGGAAAGGGTGAAGCCAAGGAACTTATATGCACAACCCATGGATGTGAACTAAGGGGGTGGGATTGCTGGGGGAAATGGGGTACTGGGCGGAGGGGAGACAAGGGGGTAAAAATTGGAACTATAATTAATAAAATATATTTAAAAACAACAACAACCCTACTCTCCTTGATCACTTGGGGCTATGGACAGTATCCTTAGATTCACTTATTTGTATGTGAATTTCATAATGATTTTCCCAATGCTTATTCTCTTGCAGGAGCTAGCTTTCAATGGTCAGCACCGTGGACAGCGGCTATGGATGTTCTTGTGGCTTCTTCGCTTACGGAGGAGGCCTCTAATGGGATGCTCCTCTCCCACAAAATGCCACTTGCAGCTTGGAGATGGATATAAAAAGAAGGATGAAGTAGCAAAAGCGACCTCCACCAGCCAGGTTTTTCAGTTGGCACAGAAGAGAGAAGTCACAGTCAGATTGCCTTTAGAATTAGAAATGTACAATTGATGCTTGATATTTGCACTTGCTATGGTTATGTTCCATAAAGTTACCATAAACACAGAGTTAGTGAATACTGAATCATTGCTCCAAGGTGAGATAGAGATTTAGGTTTCTGAGAGCCTCTGGTTACAACATATTCATCTATTGATAAATGTATAACTTCAAAAAATGTGTTTCTGTTTAAAGAAACATTATTTAACATATATTATTGATTCATTAACATTGAAATCACAGCCAACTACACTGTAACTCAACCTGGACAAAGCTTATCTAACACACATGCTTCCTCTGGAAGGCATATCATTGCCTTTCATGACGGATCTTTTAAAGTTGTAACCACAAGAGAATTTTCTGTTTCCCTTTCCTGGTTTATTATTTTTTTCATAGCACCACTTTTCAACACTATGTATATTATGTTTATCTTGTTTGTCTTTCCCATTAGAATATAAGCTTCTAGAAAGCAGATATTTTTGCCTATTTAGTTCATTGCTTCATCCACAGGGTAGACAGAACAGTGCCTGGCACACAAAAGGGCTCAATGTATAATTTATGAATAAATGAATACAATACCAAAGCCAGTTCCATTTTGTGTATGGTTGGTTTCCCTGGCTCTAGAAAGCTATGCTTGTGGAGAAATGGGTTGTCTCACAAAATGGAAATGCCCAGATAACTGCAGGCTGGAGAGTTGAATAGGCTGCAAAGAGACAATTATATTATAATTTTTGGACTCCAAAAGGGCTGGAACTTGCTTATAAATGATACACAGAGGGCTAGCTTCATGGGTGTATGACCTGTGTAGTTGCGTTAGGCCCTACACTTAGAAGGGTCTTGTGCTATGTTTAATTCTCTTCTGTCATCATCTTGACATTTTTAATAATTTATGAACAAGAGCTCTGCATTTTTATTTTCACTGGGCCCCACAAATTAACTAGCAGAATTGGTTACATAGTCTCCTTCGATTTACAAACATCATGAGTGATAAAGGTGAGGAATTACTATAGCTAATATCAACAGAATTCAGATGGACTTGGGGCTTTCCTAGTAGAAGAAGAGCCAGTCTGAATAGGGACCAGAAAATTCAGGTTCTGAAAGGGAAATAAAAGTAAGCTAATATTAAGTTTTAAGCTCTATGAGGGTAGAAATTTGGTTTGTATTTGAGAATAAAGAAGAATGGATGTTTAATATACTAGTCTTTCAGCTTTTCCCTATGTTTGAAAGTTTTCATAATAAAAAATTTAGAAAATAAGAAATAAGTCATTAGCAATTTCTGTCCATTGAGATAAAGTGCACTTCTGGGTTTTTAATTCATTACTGATGAAGCTGATGATTTGTTGCTTTATGGTTTCATTAATAGCTTACTCAACAATTGATTGATCTCCACAATGTTTTCAAGCATCTCTTAGCAAATAATTAATTTAGATGATAAATAGCTACTAATATTTTCTCTGCTATTCCTTTTATAAAAAAGTACTCAAAATTTGTTTGATAAAATTAATCATTGTAAAAATGTTAAGCATTACAGAAAAAAATGAAAATCTTGCTTATTAACCATTTGCCTTAGATACAAATTCCACCTCATTATTAACAACTTCATGTATTCTTTCAGAATTGTTATGCAAATATAGAAACCTATATTACCAACATGGGCTTATTTTTTTCTGCAATCTTCTTTTTCCCCTTAATTACAAATTATGGTCACTTTCTCATGTAAATCCATAAAGAGGTATCTTATTCTTTTTAATAACTTCATAGTATTTCTTACATCTTTTGGTCTATAGTTATTTTTCTTTATCTCACTCAGCCAGTAAGTGTTCATTAAAATGTAATTCAAGTAAGTAAAAATGTAAAAATATGTTCTTGGCTTTCGTAGGGATCTTTCTCAAATACATTGTGCTATGTACTTTTAATGTAGATGCTCATGTCTTCTAGCCCAGACACTTTCTTCTATTATTTTCTTGGTGGAAATTATTGCCCTCTTTGTAGAACTCCTGTAAGTTGATTATTGAACTTTGATAAATTAATTTTCTAATTTCATTATCTTTTTTTCTTTTACTACTTGCATTCTTTTTAATTCTGCTTTCTAAGAGGTTTCTGAAACTTTATATTTCAATGCTTTTGTTCAATTTTAAATTCCTTCTATTGAAATTTTATTTTCCAAAAGCCATTTATATTCTTATTTCTAAAAATCATGTTATTTTATAGATCAATATATTTTCTTATCTCTTTGAGCATAACTACAATTTTAAATATTTTTCTTCAGCTCTCTGCTTTGTCTCAATCTCCTTCATGTTTTTTTTTTCTTCTCCTTTTTTTTCTGATTGCTTGTTTGCCTGTCTTTCAAAGTGGGGAGATTTCCTCAAATATCTTATGACCTTAAGCTGTTGTTCATCTTTACCAGTGAGGTATTAAAGAGGTGTGGGTGTGAGGTATGGCCTTTTAACTCAGAGGGCTTTACTGTAAGATGTTCAGAAGGAATCTGGCCATTTGTGTCACACCCCCGAATGTCAGAGTGTGCATATCTCTATGAAAGCCCTGTCTCTTTTCATAGAAAAGAAGATCAATTTCCTGCCAACTGTCATCTACATCAGCCTGGGACCAAATGACAAAGTGGGTTGGGTCAGGGATGGTGTGTCAGTCTTTGTGTGGTAATCTTTTACTTGGTTCCCAAGCTTTCAGATTAGTTCCTCTTCCCTGCCCTCTACTAGGCCTTGCTTCTCTGAATTTGGAGCCTCTCTAGTTTAATGTTTTTGTAGAATATATTTCATGCCAGAGGTGAGGGCTAGAAGTATTCTTGGGTGTGTGTGACAGGTGAAGGTACCTAAGGGTCTACATATACAGACTTTCAGCCAAGCTTCCTATTTTAAGCCTTATGTCTTACCTTATCTTTTGATACATCTGATGCCTTTGATTCTTGACTATATTAGTCTTCTAGGACTTCCATAACAAACTGCCACAGACTGGGGTGGGGGTGTTTAAACAATAGAAAATTATTTTCTCACAGTTTTAGAGGTTAGAAATCTGAATTAAGTTGCTGGCGGATTTGGTTTCTTCTGAGTACTCTCTCCATGGCTTATAGATGGCCTCCATCTTCCCAAAGTCTTCCTCTGTGCATGTCTGCATCCTCAAACCTCTTTTTATAAATACATTGACCATATGAGATGAGGGCCCACCATAATGACCTTATTTTAACTTAATTACTTTTTAAAAGACTCTATCTCTAAAAATAGAATCACAGAGGTTCTGGCCAACATGGAGGTGTAGGTAAACATGGTTCACCTCCTTGGACAACCATAGGATTACAACTACCTCAAAAAACAAAAAACAACCAGAACTGCCAGAAAATTTAACTGTATGGAAGTCTGACAACCAAGGATTTAAGAAGAAATATCCATATTTTTTCCTTTTTCTCTGTTCTTTTTTCTTCTTTCTTTTTGGCATGTTTACTTTATGATGCTATTTGCCTACAGAAAAGAGCAGAAAATATGATGGAAAGACTCCAAGAGTTTTCCTATAGTGAGAATCCAGGTGAACCCCACCCCTATCGTCCCCTTCTCTCCTGAAGGACAGCGTTCCCCTGCACTTGCTCTGGTGCTGTGTAAATATAATAGGACCTCACAGTCCTGCCCAGCTGCCTGTGCTCAGCACCATGTGTCTGCTTGTCCCGCTATAGCGCATTCCTGTGAGGAACCCACCACAGTGCACAGCCCGGCATTTGTCCATCTGGGTGGTTTCCATTTGCAGCAACTAGTCCTTTTGTTTTATATCTCTGGCTGTCTCCTCCCAGGAAGAGCCACGCCAGGGACCAAATGGCTCAGGGTTCGAGGTCCAGGGTGGCCAGGTGGGCCCTACTGCTTCAGAGGTCCAACGAGAAGATGCAAGAAGGCTTGCACACCTTAAATCCCTGGGTGTTGACACTGTGCTCCACCTTCATCATTGGCCTCCTCTCCCTGCTCCTCATCTTGCGCCGGTGAGTGATACCCCGAGTCTACAGACCCCCAACCCTGGGGCCGTCTCTCCCCGGGAGTCCCGAGTCTCGCTCTGTGATGCTTTTCTCTTTATTTATTTATTTGTTTATTTATTTATTTATTTATTTATTTATTTATTTTTGATGATTAAAGTGTTTTTATTGCTCTTGGAGCTGTGGAGCTGAGGAATTGGGGTATGGAGGACTCAGTGTGGCAGCGATGAGGCAGCAGTGGCAAGGCAAGGCAGTGGCTGCAGCCAGTGATCCCACATTCACCTATAGCGGATAAAAGCTGGGAGGGACAGCTGGAGAACGATCCCAGCCACAGGCTAGACCATGCAGCTCACCACTCCAGCACAAGGAAAACAAAGTCTCATAGCTTCTGACTGTGAAAACCAGTGGGCATTGGGCAGTGGTAGAAACTGTTTGACTCTCATGAGAGTCTGTTTTGAGGGCCCCCATGGTCCTAGAACATACACAAACCCACCTACTCTGTGAATCATCATTAGGGCAACAGCTTGAGAGGCACCAGTTGCATACAGGAAGTGGGTGAGGTGACTGGTAAAGGGGTGAGTACTAAGTAAGTGCAACTGTTCCCTCTCTGACCCCTCCCCCCACACAGTTACAACAAAGTGGTGAAATGGGTTGCCCCACACTGATGAATACCTAAGGCTCCACCCCTTAAATGTAACAGGTGTGGCAGCTCTACCTAATTCACAGAAGCAAACACACGGAGGCTGTCAAATTGAGGAGCCAAAAAAAACATGGCCCAAACAAAAGAGCAGATCAAAATTCAAGAAAAAGAATCAAGCAAAATGGAAATAGCCAACCTGTCAGATGCAGAGTTCAAAACACTGGTAATAAGGATGCTCAGATAAATTATTGAATATGGCCACAAAATAAAGGAAGAAGTGAAGATTATACAAAGTGAAATAAAGAGAAATATAGAGGGAACCAACAGTGATGAGAAGAAAGCAGGATTCAAATCAACAATTTGGAACAAAAAGAAGAAATAAACATTCTACCAGAACAAAATGAAGAAACAAGAATTCAAAAAAACAAGGAGAGTTTAAGAAGACTCTGGGACATCTCCAAAAGTGCCAAAATCCGAATCATAAGAATGACAGAAAGAAAAGAGGAAGAGCAAGAACTTGAAAACTTATTTGAAAAAATAATGAGGGGAAATTTCCCTAGTTTGGTGAAGGAAATAGACATCCAAGTCCAAGAAGCACAGAGAGACCCAAACAAGTTGGATCCAAAGAGTACCACACCAAGATATATCATAATTAAAATGCCAAAGGTTAAAGACAAAGAGAGATTCTTAAAAGCAGTGAGAGGAAAGCAGAGAATTACCTACAAAGGAGTTCCCAAAGGACTATCAGCTGACTTCTCAAAAGAAACTTTGCAGGCAAGAAGGGACTGGCAAGAAGTATTCTAAGTGATGAAAAGCAAGGACACACCACCAAGATTACTCTATCAGCAAAGCTATCATTTAGAATGGAAGGGCAGAAAAAGTACTTCCCAGACAAAGTAAAGCAAAAGGAGTTCATCATCACCAAGCCATTATAACATGAAATGTTAAAGGGAGTTATTTAAGAAAAAGAAGATCAAAACTATGAACAGTATAATGACAACAAACTCACAACTATCGACAATAGAATCTAAAAAACAAAAACAAACTAAGCAAGCAACCAGACCAGGAACAGAATCATAAGTATGGAGATCCTGTAGAAGATTATCAGCTGAGAGGGGGAATGGGGAGAATGGAGGGAAATGGTGAAGGGATTAAAGGATTGGTAGGTACAAAATGGACAGGGAGATGTCAAGAATAGTGTAGGAAATGAAGAAGCCAAAGAACTTATATACACAACCCATGGACATTAACTAAGTGGTGGTGGTGGGGGATTGCTGGAGGGAAGAGGGGGGAAAGGGAAAATATTGGGACAACTGTAATGGCATAATCAATAAAATATACCTAAAAATAAAAATAGAGTCACATTCTGAGGTACTAGGGTTAGGACTTCAACATATAAATCTAGCAAGGACACACTTTAGCCCATAATACTGACATTTTAGAGATTCTACGACCAGGTTTACTTATTGTTTTCTTCCTCTCTGCAAGTATTTGATGTTCATATTTCTCAGTTCTTCTATCTTTGCCTGATTTCCATCTTTTGAAACTTCTTAACATCTCTGTTGGCTTATTTGTTATTCACTTGCCAGCATCACCTCCCTCTTTGGCAGATAAAAGAGATGTTTTTCTAGCAGCAGTTGTGGAAAGAAGACAGCAGACCTGAAGGTCTCATTAACTTCCAGGCTATGACAAATCAGTCCCATTAGTGCTGTGGGCAGCTGAGATGCTAGTGGGTCTTCCCAGAGCCCTAGAGCAGGGCTAGGATTAGAGTGAAGTGAGTGCAAGTGCAGGGTCAAATTGTTTTCATTGAAAATGTTGACATTTTGTTCATTATGGATTTCTTCTGCGTTGTTTTTTTTTAAACATTGCTTTAAAAATTCTTTATTTTGATAAGTGAATTGTGACTCTTTATTTTATATATCAACTTGTCTGGGTGAAGGGATGTTCAGAAAGCTGGTAAAACATTATTTCTTGGTGTGTCTGTGAAAGTATTTTTGGAAGAGATGAGCATCTGATTCAGTAGACTGAGTAAAGAAAATTCCCCTCACCAGTGTGGGTGGGCATCATCCAATTTGTCGAGGGCTTGAGTAGAAAAAAAGGTGGAGAAAGAATGAATTTAATTTTTTTACTATAGCTAAGACACCCACATATTTCTACCCTTAGACATGGGTATCTGGTTCTTGGGCCTTCAGATTCTGACTGAGACTTACTCCACTAGCTTCCCTGGTTCTCTAGCTTGCAGACCACAGACTGTGGGACTTCCCAGCCCCTGTAGCTGTGTGAGCGAATTCCTATAGCAAATCTCCATACATATACATATCTTGTATTGGCTCTGTTTCCCTGGAGAATACTCATACATGAGTGTTCTTGTGCTCTCTTATAATTTGTGTCCAAGGTGACTACCTCACTAGCTTCACCTTATACCTTGCCCTGCCCGTGGGTTGCAACAGAGCTTTTGGGTTACTCCTAAGATTCACTCACTTTGGTGCTACAGACTGAGGTTGGTGAACGTGGCTTGCCTGCCCCAACTTCCCCAGCCTTCCAATGGTGGGGTAAACTTCATTTTCCCTGTATTAAAGCCTTTCCTACTTGAAATACTAGCGACTTCTGTTTTCCTGATAGAACCTTGACTTACACAATCTCTCTGATCTCTTTTTTTTATGGATTTACGTCATTTTATTCTTTTATTCTCATCTTAGTAACATTTGATATGGAGTAGAGGAAAATTTGCATGTTTAATCTGCACATTTTAAAAGAAATCCGCCTATCCTCACACTTCCAAAGTTTTGATTCATTTGGACTATTACACATCACCCATTGCATCATATCCATGTGATAACTAATAGCATCTTCTGAATTTTAGTGCAAATTTTTACTGTCAGCACTCTTCACCATAGTCACAAGGTCCTATGTTGTCTAACCTCTGTCCATCCCCTCGACCTCATCTCTGGCCAATTTTTGCTTTGCTAACTTCACTGAAGCCACCTGACCTTCATGCACTCCTGTGGACACACCAAACTCATTGCCATCTCCGGGCTTTGGTAATGCCTCTCCCTCAGCCTGGAATGTGTTCTCCCGATTTTCCAGTAGTCCCCTCATTTCATTCAGTTCTCTGTGCAAATTGCTTTCTTCAAAGCAATTATGAGTAGTTGAAATAATATTATATACTTGTTTACTTGCTTATTTTCTGCCGTTTCCCTCTAGAATTGCGAACATTTTGCAGTCTCACTGCTGAGGATTCTCATTCTCAGAAACTTGAACAGGTGCCAGGCATGTAGTGAGCACTCCAATATTTGTTGAATGTTTACATTGGAATAAATCTCAAATTCTTTTATTTTGGCAAAAAAAAAATTTAGAGGTTTTACTTTTTTCTTTTTATTGAGCTCTAACATCATTCAGGCATCTGCACTTCCTCTGGGTCTTTGGAAGACTTCTTGGGCAGGACCAAGGTTTCTCTGTTCCATTGTCCCTAACTTTTATCTGAGATGGTCTCAGGATTCCCAGGAGGACTCTGCCCTCTGCCCTTTGTCAGGTATGTCAGGGTCACCAGACCACCCCTCCATTCTGGCTTGCCCAATCTCAGACACCCAGAAGCTGAGGCCCGCAATGTGTGCCCCTTGAATCAGTTTCTGCTGAAAGTGCTCAGTTGTGAACCATCCCTGTAAGAAATCATTATTTCCTCAGTCATTCTGAAGGCATTCTTATAAATTTGACTTAATGAAAAAAAATTGACCTAATGATTACTCAATATTATTTTAAAATCCACCCTTCTTTTTAATTTAAGTTCATTTAAAATAAACTTTTAATGTTGGAATAATTTTAGATTTACAAAAAAGTTGTAAAGATAGTACAAAGTTTCTGTGTAATCTTCACCCAGTTTCCCCTAATGTTAACACCTTGCACAGCTATGGTACATTTGTTAAAACTAAGAAACTAACATTGGTATAATACATGAAAGTCCTAGCTTTATTTGTATTTTATCAGATTTTCTAGTAATATCCTTTTATGTGCCAGGATCAAATCTTGGATGCCATATTGCATTTAGTCATCACATCTTAGTTTTCTCTGGTTTGTGACAGTTTCTCAGTCTTTCTTTGATTTTTCTGACCATGTAGTTTTGAAGAGTATGTACTGACCACTTGGTAGAATGTCTCTATATTTGGGTTTATATGATGTTTATCTTCATGATTAGACTGGGGTTACGGGTTTTGCAAAGAATACCATAGATACAAAGTGCCCTCTTCATCATATTATATTAAGGTTTGATGTTAAATTTTATTTGTTAACTTGACAGGGTCACAGGGAGCCCATATATTTGGTCAAACATTGTTCTGGGTACATTTTGAAGATCTAATTGGATTAATTTAACAATTCATGAAGCAGGCAGCATCCCATTTGCAGAAAAAAAGGAGCTTTGAAGAGCTTTTTCTTTTATATTGTTTTATATGTTATTTTTATTAACTTTTAGAGACAGTGGAAAGGAGGGAGGGAGGGAGAGAGAGAGATGCATTGTTTTGTTGTTTCACATGTTTATGCATGCATTGGTAGATTCTTGTATGTGCCCTGACCAGGGATTTAACTCGCAACCTTGTCTCATTGGGACAACTCTCTAACCCAGGTGTCCCCAATCCCTGGGCCATGGGCCAGTACTTGTCTGTGGCTTGTTAGGAACCAGGCCGCAAAGCAGGAGGTGAGTGGCAGGTAAATGAGCAAAGCTTCATCTGTATTCATAACTGCTCACCATCACTCACATAACCACCTGAGTTCTACCTCCTGTCAGATGAGTGGCAGCATTAGATTCTCATAGGAGTGCAAACCCTACTGTAAACTTGCACATGAGAGGGATTTAGGTTGTGTGCTTCTTACGAGAATCTAATGCCTGATGATCTGAGGTGGAGCTGAGGTGGTGATGCTAGCTCTGGGGAGCAGCTGCCAAAACAGATTATCATTAGCAGACAGGTTTGACTGCAACAAGATCATAATAAACCAATTGCTTGCAGACTCATATCAAAACCCTATCAGTGAGTGGGAAGTAACAATTAAGCTGCATCTGCGGGCAGGCTATAAAGCCATACCTCCCTCAACCCCACTGTCCATTGAAAAACTGTCTTCCATGAAACTGGTTCTTGTTGCCACAAATGTTGGGGAACCACTGCTCTAACCAAATGAGCTACCTGGCTAAGGCTTATGTTTTTTGTTTTGTTTTGTTTTTTGTTTTTATTTAAAGGTTTTTATTTATTTATTTTTAGAGAGAGGAGAAGGGAGAAAGAGAGCGAGAGAAACATCAATGTCCAAGAGAAATAGCAATTGGTTGCCTCTTGCACATCCCCAACTGGAGACCTGGCCTGCAACCTAGGCATGTGTCCCGATTGGGAATTGAACCAGCAACCTTTCAGTTTGCAGGCCAGCACTCAATCCATGGAGCCACACCAGCCAGAGCCAGGGCTTATATTTAATTTTAAAAGCAAATTAATTCTCTTGTAAAAGCATAAAAATATTTTTGTGGTTCTAATGCTTGAATGATAAAATAGTCTCATGAAACTAAAATGGATTTTCTATTTTTCAAAGAAGGTTGGCTAGAATAAAGAAGGTAAAGATGACTTTATATACCTTTGATTGCAGGAAGAATTGTGCCTGTGGAAGTGTGACTTTCTTCTCTCTTTCTGTCTTTGAGTCTTTGCCTCAGCCTTCTTTTCTTCTTCCTCTACGTTCTTCTTTCTTCTTCTCCTTTTCCTCCTTCTTTCTCTTTTTTCTTTTCTTAAAATCACTTTTTATTTTTTAATTACAGTTGACATACAACATTATATTAGTTTCAGTTGTGCAACCCAAAGATTAGACATTATTTAACTTACTAAGTGATCATCCTGATGAATCTTGTACCCATGTGACACCATATGTAGTTATTAGAATATTATTGCCTATATTCCCTATGCTGTACTTTACCTCCCTGTGACTATTCTGTACTTTACCTCCCTGTGACTATTCTGTAACTGCAAATTTGTACATATTAATCCCTTCACCTTTTCCATCCATCCCCCTAACCCTCTTCCATCTGGCAACTGTCAAAATGTTCTCTATATTTATGAGTCTGTTTCTGTTCTGCTTGTTCATTTTTGTTTTTTAGATTCAATTGTTGATAGGTGTGTATTTATTGCTCTTTTCTTATTCTTATTTTTGATCTTTTCTTCTTCTTCTTAAAGAAGACCCTTTAGCCCTGGCTGGTGTGACTCAGTGGATTGAGCGGTGGCCTGTGAACCTAAAGGTCATCAGTTTGATTCCCAGTCAGGGCACATGATTGTGTTGCTGGTCAGGTCCCCAGTTGGGGGTGTGTGAGAGGCAACTGATCAATGTTTCTTTCCCTCTTTTTCTCTTTCCCTTTCCCTCTCTCTAAAAATAAATAAATAAAATCTTAAACAAAAGAAGACTATTTAACATTTCATGTAATGCTGATTTTGTGATGATGAACTCCTTTAGCTTTTTCTTGTCTGAGAAGCTCTTTATCTGTCCTTTGATTCTAAATGATAGCTTTGCTGGGTAGAGTAATATAGGTTGTAGGTCCTTGCTTTTCATCACTTTGAATATTTCTTACCAATCCCTTCTGGCTTTTATTGGACAGGAACCAGCCCAGAGTGAGTCTGCTTCAGGCCAGCCTGTAGTGTGGGTTCTTGACTTCATGTTGGAAAGATTTCACAATACAAGTTCAGGTGATTTTGAGAATATGTTTATTGAGGCTGGAGATAGTGAAATAAAGATAGTGGAAGGAGTAACAGGAAAGAGCCTAGGCGGGGCTGCTTCAGCTCTCTAGAAAAGTTATAGGAAAGGAGTGAGCCAAGGCGGGGTTGCTGTTAGCTCTCCTGGAAGTCAGAGAAAAAGGGGGCCCTGGAGATGGGATCAAGGGGTAAGCTGGGTTGAGCTGCTGCTGCTCTGGCTGAAAGTCTCCTTGGGAACCTTAGAGTTTAGGAGGAAATAAAAAGTTCATGCCCAAGAAGTGGCTTGGCTGTGCTTTAGAGCAAGCCCATGTTGTGTCTTTGTTCTTGGGGGTTTTATCTTTTTTTTCCCCCTGTGGGTGATAATCTTAGAGGAGGGTTTCAACAGAATATTCATTAGGTTTTTCAGGTACATTTTTAATATGCTGATATGTTAAAATGAATGCATAGGAAGGCTTTAGGAAATATTCTTTGATCTGCTATACTGTATTACTTTTATCTTGAGTCTGTCTGGCTTCTAAGGGGGGTTTTGTTATTTGTTCCCCTGACTTCATCTGTCCTTGGGTTTAGCTGGCACAAATGACATTAATTGAGTCTCTGTTTTCTATCTGTAAGGCCAGGGAGATTTAAACCATGTATTGCTTGTTCAGGAAGGAGAGATATAAACCATTCACTCTCAAGTGTCCTTGGTTAGGGGAGATTAGTTCTTGTGATTCACCATTTGGCTCTAAATTGCTTGAAGTGCTTGGCCTTGTTTTATTTTCTTGTCTCAATTTCCCCATTCCACTTATGCAGGAATTTTCCTAACTTCTTACAATCCTGTCTCAAGCCTGCAAAGTTTCTGCTGAGAAATCAGCTGACAGACTTATGGGAGCTCCCTTATAGATAACTGCTTTTCTCTTGCTGCTTTTAAGATTCTCTTTTTGTCTTTAAACTTTTGCATTTTCATTATGATATGTCTTGGTGTGGGCCTCTTTGTGTTCCACATGTTTGGGACTCTCTTTCACTTCCTGGGCTTGTATGTTTATTTCCTTCACCAAGTTGGGGAAGTTTTCCATCATTATTTTTTGAAATAGGTTTTCAATTTCTTGCTCTCTCTCTTCTCCTTCTGGTACACACATGATGCAAATGTTGGTACACTTGAGGTTGTCTCAGAGGCTCCTTATACTGTTGTTGTTTTTTTTAGATTCTTTTGTTTTGCTATTCTGATGGTTTTCTGCTCCTGTACCTTCCAAGTCACTGATTCTCAGCTTCATTTACTCTACTGTTGATTCACTGTAACTTATTCTCTATTTTTTCATGTTTTTGATAAAATTATATTTTATTAATTATGCTGTTATTGTTGTCCTGATCTTTTTTCCTTTTGCTGCCCTCTGCTCAGTAACCCCCTTCCATCGAGCAGTCCCACCCCTCTTAGTTAATGTCCATGGATTGTGCCTGTATGTTCTTTGGCTTCTCCCTTTCCTGTATAATTCTTAACACCCCCCTGTTTATTTTGTACCTACCAATTATGCTTCTTAATCCCTGCACCACTTCCCCATTTCTTGCCCTTCCCCCTCCCAGCTGATAACTCTCCGAATGATCCCCATATCTATGATTCTGTTCCTATTCTGGTTGTTTGCTTAGTTTATTTATGTTTTTATTTTTTAGATTCAGTTGTTGATAGTTGTGAGTTTGTTGTCATTTTAATGTTCATAGTTTTGATCTCCTTTAACATTTCATAAATAATGGCTTGGTGATGATGAACTCCTTTAGCTCTACTTTGTCTGGGAAGCACTCCATCAGCTCTTCCTTTCTAAATGATAGCTTTGCTGAATAGAGTAATCTTGGTTGTAGGTCCTTGCTTTTCATCACATTGAATACTTCTTACCAGTCCCTTCTTGTTTGCAAAGTTTCTTTTCAGAAATCAGCCAATAGTTTTATAGGAACGCCTTTGTAGGTAATGCTCTTCTTTTCACTCACTGCTTTTAATATTCTCTCTTTATCTTTAACCTTTGGCATTTAGTTATGATATGTCTTGGTGTGGTCCTCTTTGGGTCTAGCTTGTTTGGGACTCTCTTTGCTTCTTGAACTTGTATGTCTATTTCCTTCACCGAATTTGGGAAGTTTTCTCTCATTATTTTTTCAAATAAGCTTTCAATTTCTTACTCTTACTTTTCTCCTTCTGGTACCCCTATGATTCAGATATTGGTATGTTTAAAGTTGTCCCAGAGGTTCCTAAGCATCTCCTCATTTTTTTTCAATTCTTGTTTCCTCGTTGTGTATTGGTTGACTGTTTATTTCTTCCTTATGTTCTTTTTTTTAATTATTTCTATTTTTGAAGATTTTATTTATTTATTTTAGAGAGAGGGGAAGGTAGGGAGAAAGAAGAAGAGAAATATCAATGTGCAGTAGAAATGTTGATTGGTTGCATGCACCCCAACTGGGGATCAGGCCCGCAACCCAGGCATGTGTCCTGACCAGGAACTGAACTGACAGCCTTTGGCTTTGTGGGACAATGCTCAACCAATGAGCCATGCCAGCCAGGGCAAAATTAGCAAATATTTCATGCCAGAAAAATATCGTGAGGTATTGCAGATTATCAAATTGTTGTGCCTATTATAAATTTATTCCAAAATCTTTCACCAGAAATATAAATCTCTTCTTAATGTATTCAGAAAAATAATGTATTCTGTCTCTTTCTCTTTTTTTTTTTTTTTTTTTCCTGTGTGTGTATGTGTGGTGTTTTTTTTTAGAGTCAGTTTTGGAATCCTCCTCCTGCTGCTCCCTGCAGTAACTTAGAACATCAAGTAACAAGTCATCATGGGCATTCTTTTACCTTTCTTACTTCCTTCTGATTTATTTCCTTATTTTACTGGAGCATATCCTGCAGTAGCTTCCTGAAAAAGGCTACCTGCCTAGAAAGCTCCTCCAAAACTTTAAGGACTGAAATGTCATTTTCCACCCTCCTCTTAACTGCTTACCTTTCTGGATCTAAGATTTCAGCTGGATGTGGCCTCCATACAGTCTCAGGAGTCATTCCTTCACCACCTATGATCCCTTATGTTGTTGAGCCTGAGACCTTCCTTTCCTCACTATAAGATGCCCGGGTCATTCTTGGTCTCAGTGCTTTGTTTTAGGGAAGGTCTTTTCACTTCCATTTTGCAGGGCCCTCAGTGGGTCCTTGAGAACTGGAGACCCAAGTTCTTCTCTTCTACAGAATGTTTTATAATTTCTTTGATAATTTTCTCCTATTTGATTTCTCCCATTTTACTAGTTGTGTTCTCTAATGTTCTCTGCTTTTCTGTCCTACTTCACTTTTAAGTCTTTGTTCTTGGAAGTATTCCCTAGTCTCCTTTCCTCACCTCCACTAAAACTGTGTTCTTATTTTCTTAATTTCCCAGACCCATCTTCATTCTATGACTACTTCTTTTTTTGTTTCTCCCTGCTTTTAGTTCTTTATTTTTTTTTTCTTTTATTTTTTGGTTTTTCAATTACAGTTGTCCCATTTTTCTCCCATTGCTCCCCCCACCCAGCCCATCTCTTCTCCCACAATCATATCCCTCCCCGTTGTCCATGTCCATGAGTTATTCATACACATTCCTTGACTAGACCTTTCCCTTACTTATCCCCCTTCTCTCCCTCCCCCCACACCCCTACTGACTACTATTCTAGTCTTTGCCTATTTAGTTTGTTTGTGTTGCTCTTTAGTTTCCTATATTAGGTGATATCATATGGTATTTTGCTTTCTTTGCCTGGCTTATTTCACTAAGCATAATTCTTTCTAGTTCCATCCATGTTGTTGCAAATGGCAGGAGTTCCTTCTTTCTTTCTGTTACATAGTATTCCATTGTGTAAATGTACCACAGTTTTTTGATCCACTCATCTACAGATGGGCACTTAGGCTGTTTCCAGCACTTAGCTATTGTAAACAGGGCTGCTATGAACATAGGGCTGCATAGGTTTTTTTGAATTAGGGTTTTAGGATTTTTCGGGTATAATCCTAGCAGTGGAATCGCTGGTTCAAAAGGCAGTTACATTTTTAGTTTTTTGAGGTAGTTCCATACTGTTTTTCATAGTGGCTGCACCAGTCTGCATTCCCACTTACAGTGCAGTAAGGTTCCTGTTTCTCCACATCCTCACCAGCATTTGTTGTTTGTTGATTTGTTGATGATGGCCATTCTGACAGGTGTAAAGTGGTATCTCATTGTGGTTTTTACTTGCATCTCTGATGGCCAATGATGTTGAGCAATTTTTCATGTGCCTATGGACCTTCTGTATGTCCTCTTTGGAGAACTGTTTGTTCAGGTACTTTGCCCATTTTTTAATTGGGTTGTCTGTTTTCTTGATGTTGAGTCGTATAAGTTCTTTATATACTTTGGAGATCAGTCCCCTGTCTGTGATATCATTGGCAAATATGTTTTCCCATATGATTGGTTTCCTTTTCATCTTGCTGATGTTTTCTTTTGCTGAGCAGAAAGTTTTTAGTTTGAGGTAGTCCCATTTACTTATTTTTTCCTTTATTTCTCTTGCCTTAGGAGATGTATCCATGAAGATATTGTTACATGGGATATCTGAAATTTTCCTGCCTATGTTTTCTTCTAGGACTTTTATGGTATCACAGCTTACATTTAAATCTTTAATCCATCTTGAGTTTATTCTTGTGTGTGGTGTAAGTTGGTGGTCTACTTTCATTTTTTCGCACATCCCTGTCCAGTTCTCCCAGCACCATTTGTTAAAGAGGCTCTTCTCACTCCATTTTATGTTCCTTCCTCCTTTATCAAAGATTATTTGACCATAGAGGCCTGGGTTTATTTCTGGGCTCTCTATTCTGTTCCACTGATCTATATGTCTGTTCTTATGCCAGTACCGGACTGTTTTGATCACAGTGGCTTTGTAGTAATTTTTGATGTCTGGTATTGTGATTCCTCCTGCTGTGCTCTTCTGTCTCAAGATTGCTTTTGCTATTCGGGGTCTTTTTTGGTTCCATATGAATTTTTGGAGTATTTGTTCTAGGTCAGTGAAATATATCATTGGTATTTTAATAGGGATTGCATTGAATTTGTAAATTGCTTTGGGTAGTATGGCCATTTTGATGATGTTGATTCTTCCCATTCAAGGATATGGTATTTGCTTCCATTTATTTGTATCTTCCTTAATTTCTTTTTTCAATGTTACATAATTTTCAGAGTACAGGTCTTTTATTTCTTTGGTTAAGTTTACTCCTAGGTTCTTTATTTTTCTTGTTGCTATAGTAAATGGTATTTTCTTTTTTGTCTCTGTCTCCAATATTTTATTGTTGGTGTACAGAAATGCCTTAGATTTCTGTATATTTATTTTGTACCCTGCTATTTTGCCAAATTCACTTATTATATCGAGTAGTCCTTTAGTGGAGTTTATAGGGTTTTCTAGGTATACTATCATGTCATTTGCATATAATGATAGTTTTACTTCTTCTTTCCCAATTTGGATGCCTTTTATTTCTTTTTCTTGTCTGATTGCTGTGGTTAGGACTTCCAACACTATGTTGAATAGGAGTGGAGAGAGTGGACAGCCTTGTCTAGTTCCTGATTTCAGGGGGAATGCTTTCAGTTTTTGTCCATTGCGTATGATGTTGGCCTCAGGCTTCTCATATATAGCCTTAATTATGTTAAGGTATGCTCCCTCTATACCCATTTTACTGAGTGTTTTCATCATAAATGGGTGTTGTACTTTATCAAATGCTTTTTCTGCATCTATTGATATGATCATGTAATTTTTGTCTTTCATTTTGTTCAGGTGATTTATTATATTTATTGATTTGTGAATATTAAACCGTTCTTGCATCCCTGGGATGAATCCCACTTGATTGTGGTGTATGATCTTTTTGATGTATTGCTGGATCCTGTTTGTTAATAATTTATTGAGGATTTTAGCATCTCTGTTCATTAGTGATATTGGCCTGTAATTTTCTTTCTTTCTTGTGGCTTGACCTGGTTTTGGGATTAGGGTAATACTGGCTTCATAGAAAGAGTTTGGGATTTTTCCCTCTTCTTGGATTTTTTGTAATAATTTGAGGTGGATAGCAGTTAGTTCTTCCCTAAATGTTTTGTAAAATTCGCCTGTGAAGCCATCCGGTTCAGGGCTTTTGTGTGCAGGGAGATTTTTGATTACTGTTTCAATTTCCTTCTTTGTTATTGGTCTGTTGAGACTTTCTACTTCTTCTTGGTTCAGTTTTGGAAGGTTATATGTTTCTAGAAATTTGTCCATTTCTTCTAGGTTGTCAAATTTCTTGCCATACAGTTGTTTGTAGTAATTTCTTACAATCTTTTGCATTTCTGTGGTATCAGTCGTGATTTCTCCTCTTTCATTTCTGATTTTGTTTATTTGGGTCTTCTCTCTTTTTTTCTTGATGAGCCTGGCTAGAGGCTTGTCGATTTTGTTTATTTTTTCGAAGAACCAGCTCCTAGTTTTGTTGATCTTTTGGATTGTTTGTTTAGTCTCTATGTCATTTAATTCTTCTCTGATCTTGATGATTTTGTTCCTTCTTCTTGCCCGAGGCTTTGTTTGTTGTTGTTGTCCTACTTCTTGTAGCTTTAGGGTTAGATCTTTTATTTGAGCTTCTTCTTTCCTTTTCAGATATGCCTGTATTGCTATGAACTTCCCTCTTAGTACTGCTTTGCTGTGTCCCATAGGTTTTGGGCTGTTGTGTGTTCATTATCATTAGTTTCTAGAAATTTCTTGATTTCTTCTTTGATGTCATTGTTAACCCATTCATTATTTAATAGCATGTTATTCATTCTCCATGAGTTTTGATGTATTTGATTTTTTTCTCTGAGGTTGATTTTTAGTTTCAAAGCATTGTGGTCTGAAAAGGTGCTTGATGTGATTTCAATTTTTTTGAATTTGTTGAGGCTTGTTTTGTGTTCTATCATGTGGTCTATCTTTGAAAATGTCCCATGTGCATTTGAAAAGAATGTATATTTTGCTTCTTTGGGGTGGAAAGTTCTATATATATGAGTTAAGTCCATGTGGTTTAGTGTGTTGTTCAATGCCTGTATATCCTTGGTGTTTCTTTGCTTTGATGATCTGTCTATTGTTGATAATGGAGTGTTGAAGTCCCCTACTATGAGTATGTTGTTGTTAATATCCTTCTTGTGGTCTTCTAGTATTTGCTTTATGTATTTGGGTGCTCCTATGCTGGGTGCATATATGTTTATTAGTGTTATATCTTCTTGATGTATTGTTCCTTTAAGTATTATGAAATGTCTTTCTTTGTCTCTTTTTATTGCCCTTGCTTTGAAATCCGTTTTGTCTGATATGAGGACTGCTACCCCAGCTTTTTTTTCATGTCCATTTGCTTGGAATACTTTTTTGTATCCCTTTACTTTCAGTCTGTGTAAATCTTTTGTTTTGAGGTGTGTTTCTTATAGACAGCAAATATGTGGGTCCTGTTTTCTTATCCATTCAGTTACCCTATGTCTTTTAATTGGAGCATTTAATCCATTTACATTTAAGGTTATTATCGACAGGTATTTATTCATTTCCCTTTGTACCTATGTTTCTCTCCTCTTTTTTTTTTTTTTCTTAAAGCATTCCCTTTAGCATGTCTTGCAATGCTGGTTTGTTGGAGATGTATTCTTTTAGTCTTCCTTTGTCTGAGAAACTCCTTATTTCCCCTTCTATTTTGAATGAGAGCCCTGCTGGGTAGAGTATTCTTGGTTGTAGGCCTTTGTTTTTCATTGCTTGAAATATTTTTGAGCATTCCCTTCTGGCTTGTAGTGTTTCTGTTGAGAAATTGGTCGATAGCCTTATCGGAGCTCCCTTGTATATTATTTGCTGTTTTTCTCTTGCTGCTTTTAGGATTCTCTCTTTGTCTTTGAATGTCGCCATTTTAATTACGATGTGCCTTGAAGTGGGTTTTGGGGGGTTCCTCTTTATTGGGACTCTCTGTGCTTCCTGAACTTGCATAACTATCTCTCATCAGGTTGGGAAAATTTTTTGTCATTGTTTCTCCTATCAGCTTTTCTATTCCTTGTTCCCCTTCTTCTCCCTCTTTTACTCCGATGACTTGAGTGTTATTTTTCCTCATGCTATCCTGTAATTCCCTTATATCTTCTTCGTACTTTTTAAATCTTTTTTCATTCTGTTGTATTGTCTGGGAATTTTTTTTTACATGGTCCTCTAACTCACTGATCTGATCCTCTGCTTCATTTTGCCTGCTTTTGATTAATTCTACTGTGTTTTTCTGTTCAGAGATTGTATTCTTCATTTCTTCTTGGTTCTTGTTAATCGTTTCTATGTCCTTTTTAATGCTGGTGTAGTTCTCCATAAATTCCCTATAATTTTCTTGAAGCTGCTGGTAACTTCCTTGGAGGTTGTCATAGTTGTTTTTAAGGTTGTCGAGTATATTGAGCTTCTTCACCACCATTGTTTTGAATTCCGTGGCTGACATTTGGGCTATGTCTGTTCCATCTACCTCTCTTTCTGGGGAGTCCTCTTTTCTTTTCATTGAGAGGTCGTTTCTACATCTGACCATGTTGGAATCTTCTTGTTTGTTTTTGTTTTTTGTATTTGTCTGCTTTGACTTCCCGCCTTTGTCATATGAGATTCTTTATAGAAGATCTGGGGGTTTCAGTGGTGCAGTCTCTTTGATCTCCTGAGCCTGATGTTCTTGGGTTACCCTTTATGTCGTTTGTTTATGCTGTCTGGTTATATTTCAGATGCTCTTTGGTAGGATCTTCCTTCTGGCTAGTTGATTGAGAGAGTCACTCTGTCCACTTTGTCTTGAGTTCTTTTGTGGAGATGCTGTTAAAAACAAAAACACACAGCCCAGGCAGGAAACACACACCCTCAAAAATATCCCCTACCCTCTATCCCACTATCATCAGCAAATGAGCCAGTATTAGTATAAATGTAGAGATGTTAGGGCTTTTATACTATAGGAAGACTAGATAAGAGTTGTTTTTAAAGAGGAAAAATATGATTTTTGAGAGAAGGGATGATAGATTAGTAACAGTAGCAAGTAGTGTCGAGAATATGTAAGACAGTAGGTAATATTTACATTTTATGTTAATAATAATAAAAGAAAAAGAGGGAAGAATGCAGGATATAGTAAGAAAGTGGAATTTTATAGTATTAGGTTTATATAATAGTTATATTCTATTTATTTAGTGTGAAAGGGAGGCTAAACAAAACAGACAAACAAATAAACAAAAATTAAGGAGGAATGATGAGAAGGAGAGATGGTATGAAACAAATTAAAGAGATAATTTAAAAAATTTTTTTTAAATGAAGGTAAAAATAAAAATAAAAACAAGAAATTTAAAAAATTAAAATAAAATAAAATACAAATAAAAAACTAAAATAGAAATAAAAAATTTAAAAATATATATATACAAAATGAAAGTTTTTACTCAGTTCAGCCTTTGTATGTCGTCTTCTTTTTCTAGATCCACAAGTGGTCTAATGAGGCGGGCCAGAGGTTCCTGATCCTTGCAGCAGTGGTGTGTGCCTGCTTGCGGTCTTGGTCGCGTGCCCGTGTTACCCCTGCATGCCCATGGTGGCCGGTGCATTCATTTGGTGCCTGTTTGGATCTGGCCGGGGTGCTTGAGTGCGCGCGCATTTGCGCGCGCAAATTGGCCTGCACGCTAACGCTGGCCTCAGGCCTGCCAAGCGGGGCCCTGAGAGTCAGTCTCTCGCCGCTTGGGTTCCAGACACTTGTGTACAGTGGAAGTGAGCGTCTGTGAGTCACCACCGCCTGCCATTCCTGCACCTGCCTGGGCAGGCACGAGCAGAGCTTGAGCAGGCGGGCTGTGCTCCAGCCTGGTGGTCACAGGGGCCGGCAAGGGGTTTCTGTGCACGGTCCTCTGTGTGTTTAGTAGGCCCTCCCTGTGCCTGTTGGGACACTGATCTTATGCCTGTTGGGGTGTGTCCGAGGGGCACCCGGATGCGCGTTCGGAGACCTGGCTTCGTGCCTGGGTCAGTGTATGAGGGCACTTCCCTGTGCGTGCCCGCGCTACCCAAGGGGGGGTTTATAATATTTTTTAAGTATATTTTATTGATTATGTTGTTACAGTAGTTCCAATTTTTTCCCCTTTGCTCCCCTCTGCCCAGTACCACCCTTCCCTCCAGCAATCCCACCCCTCTTAGTTCATGTCCATGGGTTATGTATACAGTTGTTTGTCTTTACCCTTCCCTATATTATCCTTAACAGCCCCCTGTCTATTTTGTACCAACCGATTACGCTTTTTAGTCTCTGAACCATTTCCCCATTCTCCCCCTCCGCCCTCCCAGATGATAACCCTCCAAATGATCCCCATACCTATGATTCTGTTCCTATTCTGGTTTGCTTAGTTGGATTTTGTTTTTATTTTTTTAGATTCAGTTGTTCATATTTGTGAGTTTGTTGTCATTTTAGTGTTCATAGTTTTGATCTTCTATTTCTTAAGTAAGTCCCTTTGACATTTAATATGACAATGGCTTGGTGATGATGAACTCCTTTAGTTTAACCTTGTCTGGGAAGCACTTCATCTGCCCTTCCATTCCAAATGATAGCCTTGCTGGATACAGTAGTCCTGGTTGCAGGTTGCCTTTCATCACATTGAATACTGCTTCCCAGTCCCTCCCTGCCTGCAAAGTGTTCTCTGAGAAATCAGCTGATAGTCCTATAGGCACCCCCCCTGTAGGCAACTCTCTGTCTCTCTCTTGCTGCCCCCAGAACTCTGTCTTTATCTCTCACCTTGGGTATCTCAGTCATGATGTGTCCTGGTGTGGTCCCCTATGGGTCCACCTCGCCCGGGACTCGCCGTGGTTCCCGGACCTGTATGTCCATCTCCTTCACAAAATTTGGGAAGTTTTCCTAATTTTTTTCAATTCTTGCTTTCTCATTCTGTACTGGTTGACTGTTTTTTTCCTCCTTATGTTCCAAACCATTGATTTTAACCCCCGTTTCCTTCCTTTTACCATTGGTTTTGTGTGGACTTTGTGTGGTTTTGTGTGTCCTTCAATTCACTTAGCATAGCCTTCACTTCTCTTATGCTTTTGCCATACTCAAGCATAGCTGTCAAGCCTGTGAGCACCTTTAAAAAAAAAAACATGCTTTATTGATTACGCTGTTACAGTTGTCCCAATTTATTTTCCCTTCGTTCCCTTCCACCCAGTGACATCCTTTCCTCCCGTTGCCCCCCACCCTTAGTCCATCCTCATTGGTTGTGCATATAGTTCTTCTCAACCTCTTCCTATCTACTTCACTCCCTCCTACTACTTTTCTTAATTCCTGTACCAAATCCTTCCCTTTACCCCTTCCCCCTCCCTGCTGACCTCCCCCCATAATGTTCCCCAGACCTATAATTCTTTTCCCACTCTTGTTGCCTACTTAGTTTGCCTTTGTTTTGATTCCCTAGCTTCTGTTGTTTGTTGCGATACAGTTTTCATTTTAATGTTCATAGTTTTGATCCTCTTTCTCCTAAACAAGTGCCTTTAACATTTCCTATAACAATGGTTTGGGTGTGATACACTCCTTCAGTTTTACTTTATCCTGGAAGAACTTTTTCTGCCTTTCTATTCTGAATGACAGCTTCTCTGGATAGAGTAATCGTGGTTTTACTTTTTTGCTTTTCATTACTTTGAATATTTCTTGCCAGTCTCTTCTTGCCTGCAGACTTTCTTTTGAGAAATCAGCTGACAGTCTTATTGGGATGCCTTTGTATGTAATTCTCTTCTTCTCTCTTGCTGCTTTTAAGATTCTCTTTTTATCCTTAATTTTTGATATTTTGATTATACTGTGTCTTGGTGTAGTTCTCCCTGGGTTCAGTTGTTTTGGAACTCTCTGTGCTTCCTAGACCTGTAAGTCTATTTCCTTCCCCAAGTTAGGGAAGTTCTGCTTCATTATTTTTTCACATAATTTTTCCATTTATAGTTATTCTTCTTCACCTTCTGGCAACCTTATGATTCAGATGTTGGCCGGCTTATAGATGTCTGATAAGTTTCTGAACCTCTCCTCATTTTCCTCACTTTTTGTTTCCTCTTTCTGCACTGGCTGACTGTTTGTTCCTTCCCTACGTTCTGATTTGTTGATTTGATCCCTGGTTTTCTTTCCCTCACCACTAGTTTCATATGTGTTTTCATTCATTTAGGCAGGACTAGCCTTAATTCCTTCCCTGTCTTGTTTGAAATCTGCTATTAGGTCTGTAAGCACTTTTATAAGCAAAGCTCTGAACTGTGCCTCAGAAAGACTTCCTGTCTGCTGCTTCATTAGATTAGAAATTTGCTGTCTGGTCAGCTTCATCGCAGGGCTCTCTATCATGATCTGTGCCATCCTGACAATTTTGTGTTTACCTTTGCTTCCTGGGCGGGGCTGTTACACCTTCTACCTATAGGAGGTGGATTCCTGTGCACTCCTCACAATGGGGTCACCTGTCTCATCACGCTGTGGTGTTTTCTGCTGGAGGTGGGGGTCCAAGATGGATTCCTGCCATTCAATCTCCGCTGAGAGACCAGGAGCGTCCTCCTCCGTCCCCATTCCCACCAGGCCTCACAGTCCAAGGCAATTGGAGTCTTCCTTCTCCGGCACTCAAATTACAAGCTGACGGGTCTGGTCTGAAGCCTGTGAGCATCTTAATCACCAGTGTTTTGAATTCTGCATCTGTTAGGTTGTCTATCTCCTCATCTGTTAGGTTGGCTATCTTCTTGTCGCTTAGTTCTGCCACTGGATCCTTGATCCATTCCCCCTTTTGGGCCATACTTCTCTGTCTCCTCATCCTGACAGGCTCCTCTGTTGGTTTGCCTCCGTGTCCCAGGTAGAGCTGTTGCTCCTGTTACATTTAAGGGGTGCAGCCTTAGTCATTCATAAGTACAGGGCAACCTGTTACACCACGTTGTGGCGCTGTATGTGGGGGAGGGGTCCAAGAGGGAACAATGCCACCTGCCCATCAGCCGCCCCTTTTCCAGGCACCTCTCCCACTTCCACACCCGACTGGCGCCTCTCTAACTGCTCTCCTGGCCGTCGTTCCCAGAGTCGGTGGGTCTGCAGATGTTCTGGGACTGTGGGGTCCCTTTATACAAGCAGGCTCTGCTGAAAGACCAGCAGTTTCTTCCTCCTTCTCAACCCCCACTGGTCTGCATAGTCAGAAAGAATGAGGCTTGATTTTCCCCGTTGCTGGGACTGTGAGCTGCGAGGTCTAGTGAGGAACTGGGAACACTCCCCAGGTGTCCCTCCTGACTTTTTAAAATGTGTGACTGCGCTTTCTGCCAGCCTGCTGCTGCCGCTGCCGCTGCCACTGCCACCTCTGCTGCCCCCACCACACCGCATCCTCTCTGCACCGGCTCTGCCCCTCCTACCTGTCTGGATGAGTATTTCTTCTTTATATCTTTGTTTGCTGGACTTCCATGCAGTCTGATTTTCTGGAACTTCTGGTTGTTTCTAGTTTTGAAGTAGCTGTATTCCTTCTTAGTTGTGGAGGGAGATGCAATGCGTCTGTCTATGCCTCCATCTTGGCCAGATGTCTGTAAGATTTTTAGTGAACTGGAAAACATGGATGATTTTCTAGCAAAATAAAATGACTGAAATTAATTCAAGAAGAAAAAGAACATTTAAACAGACTAACATTAATGGGTGAAAGTTGCAAAGTACCTCAAAGAATGGCCTGCTCAAGAGAGTACATTGTGTGAAATCTTAGAACTTTTGAAAACTCACTTAAGTTGTTCCAGAGCCTAAAAATCATAGGGACCCTTCACCGTTATTTTTAAAAAGCTGCAAAACTGGAAACTCACAAGAACAGTTAGCACACACACAGAGTGCAACCTGGATTTCTTATAAAAGTAGCCATACATTTTTATATGATATATTAGCAAATAGATAAAGCATTGCATTTAATGCTATCAATATGACATACACCACATGAATAGTTTGTAATGGATATATGTCATTTTTTGACTACCCAGCACTAAATATAGTCTTTTTTTTTTTTTTTTTTTAGGGAATCTCAAGGTAGGTGGGACCACTCTGTTCTCACCATGGAAACTGTGGGAGATATGGTCCCTTCTCTTCTTTCCAGTAGCTAGTGACTAGAGTAAGGACCTAGCCTGACAAAACAAATATGTACTTCCACTTTGGCCATAGAATTTGGAAGGTGTGGTAGCAAGAGGTTGGAACAATCAGAAGTTATTCAAGATTATTCATAGTGGCTATAGTAGAACTAAGAGCCCAACAGTGTGGCTGCCACTGTCCAAACATGGTGCCAGCCTTGGTGACAGCAGAAAGTGCCCAGTTTCACTGATGGTGCCAACAATGACCTCTTATGCACCATTTTCTGGTGGGGGTGCCTGGCTGTGCACTGATCCTGAAGTTTTTCTGACATTTCTGTGAGCTGCTTGACATCCATACTTCCAATACATTAATTTTCTTTTTTTTTAATGTGTTTTATTGATTATAATATTACATTTGTGCCAATTTCCCTTCCCTCTGCTCCCCTCCAACCGGTGGCCCCCCTCCCTCCAGTTGTCCCCCCCTTTTAGATCATGTCCATTAGTTGTGCATACAGTTCTTCTCAACCTCTGTCTATTCCATTCCCTCCTACCATGATCCTTAATTCCTATATCATCTCCCTCCCTCTCCCCATTCCCCCTCCCTGTTGACCTCCCCCCAATATGTTCCCCGTACCTATAGTTCTTTTGCCACTCTCGTTGCCTGTTTAGTTTGCCTTTGTTTCAATTCCCTAGCTTCTGTTGTCTCTTGTGATGCAGTTTTCATTTTAGATTTGATAGTCTTGATCCTCCTTTTTCTAAACCAGTCCCTTTAACATCTCATATAACAGTGGTTTGGATCTAATGAACTCTTTCAGTTTTATTTTGTCCTGGAAACACTTTCTCTGTCCTTCTATTCTGAATGACAATTTCGCTGGATAGAGTATTCATGGTTGTAGGTTTTGGATTTTCATTACTTTGAATATTTCTTGCCAGTCCCTTCTTGCCTGCAGGGTCTCCCTTGAGAAGTCAGCTGATAGTCTAATTGGGACCCCTTTGTACATAATTCTTTTCTTCTCTCTTGCTGCTTTTAAGATTCTCTCTTTATCTTTAATTTTTGACATTTTGATTATAATGTGTCTTGGAGTGGTTCTCCCTGGGTCCAGTTTTTTTGGAACTCTCTGTGCTTCCTGGACCTGTAAGTCTATTTCCTTCCCCAGGTCTGGGAAGTTCTCCTTTATTATATTTTCACTCAATTTTTCAAGTTCTAGTTCATCTTCCTCGCTCTCTGGCAAACCAATGATTCTTATGTTGGGCCTTTTATAGCTGTCCCAGAGGTTTCTGATCCTCTCATCGTTGCTTCCCATTTCCTCTCTCTGCATTGGTTGACTGCTTGTTCCTTCTCCATATTCCAGTTTGTTGAAATGAACTCTAGATTTTTTTTTCCTCACCATCTGTCTCGTATGTGGTTTTGTTCCTTTCGTTATGAGTGTTTTTCGCTTCTTTCTCATCTTTTTCCAGATCTTTTGTGAATTCTGTAAGCCACCTGATAACAATGGCCCAGAACTGAGCATCTGACAGGTTTCTTATCTGTTCATCTGTCAGGTTCTCCATCTGTTGCCTGGTGAGCTGTGCCACCGGGATTTCTATAGTTGTCTGCCTCATTTTGACAGATGCGTTTTGTTTTCTTGGGCCGGCTGTAGGGGGCAGTGCCTGTGTACTCGTAATGACCCAGCGACTGGTGCCGTTCGGCAGCCTTTCTTGCTGTGCCGTGGTGCTTTGTCGTCACAATCCAGCGACCGGTGCCTGTCCGCGACCTATTTCGCAGCCCTGTGGCGCTTTCTTTGGGGACGGGGGTCCAAGATGGATTCACACAGTTATTCCGCTAGAAGACCGGGATCCGTCCTCCCGCCCCCCTGGGCCTCACTGTTCAAGGCGATGTGGTGGCTGCTTTCCCCAGCGTTGGGGTCGCCAGCTGCCGGGGGTTCGACTGCAGCCAGGATTGTCCTCCCTGCCGCTGGGATTGTTCTCCCTGCTGCTGTCCCAGGTGCGACCACAAACAGCACTGCCTACTTTCGCTCTTACCTGCCCAAAGGGCGCCGCTGGTTTATAACTTCATATGTTGGGCTTCCGTGTAGTTTTATTTTCTGGAATTTCTAGTTATCCTTTGTTTTGAAGTAGTTGTATTCCTCTCTAGTTGTAGAGGGAGACCTAGCGCGTCCGTCTAAGCCTCCATCTTGGCCGGAAGTCCAATACATTAATTTTCTGTTTCAGCTAGTTAATAGAAGTCCATGCCTTTAACTACGAAGAACCTATAATGGATATTACAGGTCAAAGGAAAAAAAAAAAAAGCACATGCTCATCTCTGTTGATGCCTGTTTGATACAATTCAAGATCCATTCCTGATAAGAACCCTTTCTGAAGTAGGAATAAATGAATGCCACTTTAATGCAATAAATAATATATATCTCAAAGCAAAAGCAGGCATCATGCTTAATGGTGAAGCCCTGGAAGCACTGCTATTAATGCCAGAAACAATGCAAGCTTTCCCACTCTCATTACTATTACTTTACTGAGTTCTGGAAAGACAATTAGACAAGAGAGAGAAAAAAAGATGAAGTACAAATATTATAAAGAGAGAGGCCAGGTTATTTTTTAAGTGGTTTTATTTATTTACTTATTTTTATTATTTATTTATCTTAGAGAGAGAGGAAGGGAGGGAGAAAAAGAAGGAGAGAAACATCAATGTTTGGTTGCCTCTCGTGCACCCCCAGCTGGGGACCTGAAGCCTGAAAAAATCCAAGAGAGCCAACTGGAAATTAGGAGAAAGAACTAAAGTACATCAAGTGGCTGGTTACAAAATAATTTTGCCCTAGAGACAAACAACAGAAAATAGAATGGCATAAAAATATCCCATTCCTAGCAGCAACCAATAGGAATCAATTTATTGTTACACAGACCTATGGAAGGAAACTATAGTACTCTGAGGAATGTGAAAAACTTGTGTAACTTTAAAGAGACACACTTTATTTTCAGAGAAGATAAAACATTATGATGATGTTAATTTCCCCTAAATTAATTTGTATAAATTAATCCCCCTAAAGGAGTAAATACTTTTGAGAGAATAACCAAATAGTGAATAAAATATTTGGAGTTCTAGCGCTTCCAAATATTTCAATATATTCTAAATCTGTGTTATTGTAGAAAATACACACAGCAACGAGGTAGAACAGAATTTTTTAAAACCATAAATATATGTGGAGTTTAATACATGATTTAAAAAAATGGCCTTTTAAAGCAGAAGTTTAAAGTTAGATTATTTTTAAATATTGGTGTTCAAACAACTGGGTAGCCATGTAGGGTGGGGAAAAGCCAAGATCCCTACCTGATTTCTTACACAAAAATAAGTTCCAGGTGGAACCAACATTAAAAGTAAGAAAAAAAGAAATAGAAACTATAACAGCATGAAATGAAAACATATATGAGTATCCTTATTTTGAAATGGGGGAAGTTTGTTTACCTAATCATGTAAAAAAAAAAAAAATCAGAAACCAAAATCAGAAAACTTTATGAAAAAATGGATTCATATGAGTATATAAAATAATTAACATTCAAATAGAGAATGTTAATAGAGAAAACACTGTAAGTATGGTAAAAGGTAAATAATTAAATGGAATGGTATAGACCAAGGAATAACAATTTATATACCAAGAACTTTTACTAGCCAATATTTATGAAAAGAATGTGCCAAAAGGAAAACAAACAAATGATGTATGCAAGTAAGTCACATCAGTGAAAAATACAAGTTGCTAATATAAAGAGATTACTAGTCATTTTCTTGATTGCAAACAACAGAAACTGACACTGATGAGTTTCAGCAATAATGGAATTTATAGGAAGACTGTCTGTTTAGTTCACTGAATGAACAGAGCTGGAGAAACAAGACTGGTCAGTAACCCAGAGAGGCAGACACCAGTAAGAACTTGCCACTAGAGCAGCCAGCTGGACACTTACTTGTTGCCACATTCCTGGCACTGCCACCATTGTAACCTCACTGTCACAGTGCTGAATATAGAACCGCTAGATTAACTAATTCACTGCATTATCTCCAGCTAACCTTGTATCAATACTTCCAGAGCCAAGGTCCAGGTAGGAACATTCGACTGGTCTTTCTTAGGTTACCTTCCTAGGCTCCAGCTTTCAGAGTTGGGAAGGGGAATACCTGCTCCCCACCCCCTGCTGAGTTTTCAGAATGAGAACTAGAGTTGTTTTGCCTAATTTGGTATCCCTTCCAAACAGGAAGTCTGTTTAGATGTTGAATAGCTGAAGTCCAGCCCATGATGTTCAACTTTACTCCTACAAAAAGCACATCAGTATGCCCTCTTGTGTTCTTCAAATTTACCAATGTGAAAATGAGTGAAAAACTCAACACCATATTGGGTTTGGGAAAGGTGTGCTTCCCATTATTCATTGTTGAAAGGATCAAACCTTTCTTGAGGTCTGCTTGACAATAGGTGTCAAAGTGTGAAATGTGTATACCCTTTGATCCAAGGTGTCAACCCAAGGACATAGTTGCTGGGATGGAGCAAGTTTAGATAATGATGATATTAACTGCACTGTTATTTTTAACTTGTGTTTCCCTACCTCGCGGAGAAGGGGTGACTACAGAGAGGGATGGTGGAAGATTTCCTATGAACTGTTATTTGGATGGGTCTTAAAGATGGCCACCTGAGAGCTCCAATCAAAGATTCTCTCCCAAGCCTGTTCTGGCCAAGCTGGAACAAGACAATTTCGAGGTCCCATGGGGACCAATAAGCCTGAGGTGGCAGACTGGGAAGGGGGTTCACATGTCCCACTAAGGAATTTGGATGTTGTTTAGATACATTGCTACCAAATAATCAATATGCTATGTGAAGGCTACCTTACTGGGTATCCAGCAATGAGTAAGGGGAGCTTCTGCTGCTGTGTTGAAGCCTATACTTTAAACTGAAGGGATGCCTCATGAGCAGGCGATACCTAAGGTGAGACCTTAAGGTTGAGGAGAGGTTAGCTAAGTGAAGGGCCTCAGGATAGGTGTTGGGGAGAGAGGGGACAGCCTGAGCAAAGGCCCTTTTGTCTGGATCAAGTTGCCTGATGGTTTGGAGGAAAGAACAAGATATACCATAACACTGTGTTGTAAGTGGGTACTAGAGAGCAATTCTCACCCGAGGAAGGTCAGACAGAATCATATTTTACTGGACTCTGGTGACAGAGGTAAGCACCCTCCAGATTTTTGCTAAAATATACTAATTACATTTTGGATTAAGGCTACATGCTGGTGAGAAAAGGTGGATGTGGCCACTCAGTAGTACTGGGCTAGGGAAGGGGTAAGTGTTAAAATGGGTGTGGTGAATCCTAGCTCGCCCCTGTCTGGTTGCTGTAAATTAAGGGAGTCAGACAGGCTCATCTCTAATTTCTTTGCAGCATATGACAGCAGTGGGATTCCAAGTGGCTTGCTTAGACTGGAGAGGAGGGCCCAGGCAATGGGGTCATATTCAGGCTATGGCTTCAGTATAAAGAAGAAAGAAGCAGGGTGGTAAACTTCTCCTGGTTTTTGGCTCCCAGTTTAATAAACTAAAAAAAGAACATTTGTTAGCACCTACTCTTAGCACACACATGCCAGGCATACATGCCAGGAAAGGTAGGGTGTTCTGAAAAGCAGCAGGAGGACAGTCACCTGGACAAAGCCTGTTGGAGGAGGCTGAGGATTGCTCACAGTGGTTAGGAGAAAAACCCATCTTGACCCATTCCAGATCCGCCTGGGGCTTGAATTCTCCAACCCTAATTAAAGTTTTTCAGCATCTGAGTTTGGGTTCACCTTAAATTAGAGTTTGAGATAAAGATAAACAGAGGGTTTTGAAGGAGGGTGCGCTGTTGCAATGCAATAGCTTACACATTTTATTGTTGTGGCTGAAATTAGTGATGGTCTCCCAGCATGGGACATGGGGAATGAAAAGCTTTAGCTATGCTCCGTTTCCTTTTGAAGTGGTTTACTCTTTCAACTAAATGTTCATTAGAACCATCGTCAGTACTAGGCATCTATGATCAGCAAAACAGATCTGGTCTCTGCTTTTTGCAGATTTTGAGCAAACGTGATGGGTACTATGAACATCTGAGTCCAAAGTAGAGACATGCTAAAACAAACAAAGAAACAAGAAAAAACAAAACAAAACAAAACAGTGTAGGCAAGCTAACCTTAGGGGCTAACTTCCAAGTGGGTTTGACACCTAGGGCGACTCCAAGACCTTTCGCACCTCTGTAAAACAAGCAAGCAAACAAACTCTGTTAACACAGCGGCTGGAATTGTGGTAAAATGTTGTCAAACTGCTTGAAATTCCCCCAAAGCTATTCTTTTTTCCTGATATCCAGATGAGTGAGTTCAATATGCAGTAAGGCACGGATATTTTGATTAGGAGGTGAAAATGAAGGTGATTTGAAGGCTACTGCAGAGTACCCTGTGGGTGTCACTATAAGAGTCCTACTTACCATGGGATGGAAGGCAGAGGCAAAAGCCAATTACTTTGAAATATGGTGTAAGTTGGGATTTATGTTTTAAAAAGGGGAAGAGAGCCTTTCCCTGACATTTCTCCCCTCTGTAGTAACTGAGACTCAGGCAAAGGGTTAGCAAAGAGGAGAATCTACACAGAAGAGGTCACAAACCAGTGGATTTGGGGCTGAAGGCAGCTCAAAGATGTATTTTTTTTTCCTGCTCTAGTTTTTCTTTTTTAATTGAACCAACATTTAAAAATAGGATTTTCACCTCTTTAAAAAAAATCAGATGATCTGAGCTCTCATTTCCACATATAGGGACAATTGGGTGAAGCTGAGTGGCAGCCATTTACTTTAGAAGGACATTCACTATCAGTTTGGCATAGTCCTCACGATTTCTGATAGTCTCCCCAACACTGAGAGCCCAGTCACTTTAAGTATTAATAGGTCAAAATGATGACTGAAATACCAGGATCTTCATTCACTGATATGGCTCATTTTGGTCCCTGTGATATTTGTGGGTCTGTGACATTTCGTTTAGAGGTCAAGTCTAGGGGCTTTGAAACAAACTTGGGTTTGAAATGGTCAGAATCGTACCAATTTGGAAGGCACTGAATCGAAGATTAAAGGAGACACAACATGCTTAGCACAATGCTTGAAACTTAGCAGCTATTATAAGCATCCTTTAGGAGTGTAAACTGTAGGAGAGCGGGCAGAAATGGTGTCGGCTTCATACTTCGTCGCATGTCTAGCACGCAGCACTGTGCCTGGTACACAGCAGTAACTCTTTGTTTAGTGAATGATGATTGACGTCAACGGGATTTTAAAGGCTGGTCTGTAAAATAAGGTAATTCTTACTATACTTTTCACTGAGATCTCAAAGTGTCGCCTAGACGACTACCGGGCGAGGACATGCCTGGCTCTGTGATGGCGTTCGGGCTTCCTAAGAAGAAAGGCAGGGCAAGTCAGGGTCCTGCCTATCACCTGTTCCAGAGCCCAGGGTCCTGCACTAGCCCAGGCCTCCGCCATCAGATCAGAACAGCCGGAGACTCAGCCAGCCCTGCGGGTGCACGACCTTGCGCCCGCCCAGCGCCTCACTCGGCACTTGACCGCGCCCACACTAGACATGGCTTCTTTCAGGCTTCACACAGTAGGACTGCGCCGGGAGCAGCTGTTATCACGTCGGCTCGCGGGGCAAGAGACTCCGTTCCCGCAGTCAACATGGCGGCCCCGGCGACTTCAGCGCGGGGCGGGCCGCACCGGAGGCGGTCACGTGAGCTGCTCAGCTGGGCGGACAGCGCGCGTCCCCCGCCCTGCTTGCTGGCTCGTTGGGCAGCGCTCTGAGGTGTCCGGGGCGCCCAGCCTCAGGCTCGGTGGGATGCGGTGGCGGCCGTGGCGGGGCCGCGGGCCGGGACGGCGGGCGCGGGGATGAGTGCGGGTGGCTGCCGCCATGTCCAAGGTAACGGCGCCCGGGTCCGGGCCGGCGGCGGCGGCGGGCGGGAAGGAGAAGCGCTCCTTCAGCAAGCGGCTGTTCCGGAGCGGCCGCGCGAGCGGCGGCGGCGCTGGGGGCCCCGGGGCGCCCGGGCCAGCTGCGCCCTCGTCGCCGTCGTCGGCGCGCTCGGTGGGCAGCTTCATGAGTCGCGTCCTCAAGACGCTGTCCACGCTCTCGCACCTGAGCTCCGAGGGCGGCAGCCCGGACCGCGGCGGCCTCCGCGGCTGCTTCCCGGCCGGGCCGCCCGCGCCGCCCGCGCCACCGCCCTGCCCGCCGCCCGCTGCGTCCGAGCCCGCGTCGCCCGCCTACGAACCTGTGCCCGGGGTGGCAGGGCTGCGGAACCACGGCAACACGTGCTTCATGAACGCCACGCTGCAGTGCCTCAGCAACACCGAGCTCTTCGCGGAGTACCTGGCTCTTGGCCAGTACCGCGCCCGCCGGCCGGAGCCCGAGCCCGAGCCGCCCGCCGGCCGGACCTCCGGCGAGGTCACCGAGCAGCTGGCGCACCTGGTGCGCGCCCTCTGGACGCTGGAGTACACGCCGCAGCACAGCCGCGACTTCAAGGTGGGCGCCCTCACCTCCTTCCGGAAGGGCCCTCGCACCTGAGCCTCCGGGGCGCCTCCCGCCCGCGCCCTCCCCCCTCCGAGCCCCCGAAGTGCGCCTTGTTGGAGAGCTGTGGGTGGGCTCTGAGGCCGGAGCAGGCACCGCTGATTGCAGGGGAGATCTGTCGATTGACTGGTGGATTCATTAATATATTATACATTTAGTAAGAGCTTACACGTGCCAGTCGCTGTGCTGGGACGCGGCAATGAACAAGACCGGCCGCCTTCGGGGAACCTGCATTCTTAGTGGGGGGACTGTTGAGCCGGATTCAGATCTCGGTTTTGTCACTTGGTAGCAGTATGAACTTGGGCAAGTTATACAACAGCTCTGTGCCACAGCTTCCCCTGCTGCCGACCTCATAAGTGGTTGTAAGCTGCGAATCTGTTTGTTCGATCGATCGAGTGCTGTGGTACTACTCATTTTGACCCTTTTTGACCTAGAGAGTGGCATTTTTACAGGGTTCAGCCTCAGAAAAGCTTCACTTGTGCACAGCACCATGTGTATTGCTGCTCTGATTTTTTTTTCTTTGTTAAAGACTTTAAGTTAAGGGTAATAATAAGTGGCTTGAAGAAAGTAAAACCTGGTGATGCCATTGATGTGCTGCTAGACCACTTCAGGTGGGGGGGGTAGTAAGGGTGACCACTTGGAGGAGGTGACACAGGAACTCAGACTTGAGTGACTAGAGAACCTGCCTTGGAGGAGGTCAGGGAAGTTCTTTCCAGGTGTAAGGGAAGTGGTACACTTGAGGAACAGTAGAGTTCTGGGATCCAGAAGCTGTCTGTGAAGGGCTGCAGAGTAAATATTTTAGGCTTTGCTGGTCGAGATGCAAAATTGAGGGTATTTTCTAGGTACCTATATAACAAAAAAACCCACAAAGTTTTATTGACTAAAATAAAACTGCAATGATAATTGAGTAATATTTTGTAATACAGGTCTACTAATGAGAAGAATGGAATTTTTTTTTTTGGAAGGGATAACTTTTAGCTTAATTGCAGTTCAAAATTAATGTTGTCTATCATCAGATTTCTTACAAATATTCATTTCTACAAACCATTCTTGGCCCACGGGCCATACAAATACAGGCAGCAGGCTAGGTATGACCCTCGGGTCCTTGTAGTGAGCGAGTTGGAGCTGAGGGCTGAGCCCCATAATGTATGTGGAAATGGGCTCTTATTCTCAGCAAAAGGGGAAGATGGTTTGAGATTGTAAGAGGATTACTTTTAGGTGGAAAATAGATAATATCAATAGAATTAAATTGGTTAGAATGAAACTACACAGTGAGAGAGTTCATTCCTTTTTCCTTCTTTTCTGTCCTAATCATGTGCAAGAAAGTCTCAGCTTGGTGGTAGCCTGACTCTTAACACTGCTTGCGCACTCCCCACCTTTTTTCTTTTTTAAAGAGAGAACAAACCTCAAGTTTAGAGTTTTCATTGGACTTATTTTACATTTGTCTTATATTTATGGCAAGTGGTACTGGCTTTTCATCCATTCTATGAAGTTTGTTTTCAAAAATTTTTTAAGTAAAAGTAAATAACTTGATTAAAATATAAAATGGTAATCTATCTGAGGAGTCAGCACCTGGTTGAGGACTTAAGCTTCTTGCTGAGGAACAGCAGTGCCAGTTGCACCCCTCTTTTTTTATTACACTTATATTTTATTTATATTATTCTCTGTTTTTCTCAAAGAGAATAAATGGTTGCTGTTTGATCTTGGAAATTTGAATAGAAATACTTGACAGGTATAGGGACTGGAAAAAATGAGGTCCATGTCAGAGATCTTAAAATAAGAAAGTAGGAGAGGATGGCAACCAACTTGTACATTTTTACTTTTTGCTTATAGTTACCTGTAAATAGCCACACCAAGTACATTCTTTTCGAAGTCAGAGCCCAGTGTTTTAAGTTTCATTTTCTCCTCTTTTCCAAATGTGAAAATCAACTTCTATAGTATTTTGGTATGAGAACATTTCCCTTGTTTTTTAAGAGATTGTGTTCATTCTTTTATCCAATAAGAAGTTGGATCAGAAATGGGTCAATAATTCTGGAAATGCAGAGACTGATTTATAGGCATGCTTTGTAAATATTAAACATATTCTTAGAGGCACTATTTTTTAAAAAATTTAATCTTCTGAACCTTTAGTAGATTTCATTTTGCATTTGTTCATTCACCTCCCATTTATTGAAGGTTTACCCAACCTGTTAGGAATGTGTTCAGCACAAGAAAGAGGAAGCTCTAATGATGGCACCTTAAGATGTAGGTGGCTCTCAGCTGGCACAGTGGCTTGATGGGCCCAGTAAGGACCCTGACCATTTCTGGTTTCCACTCTGTTGTCCTTAACTGTTATTAGCTTTTTGTCCTTAATGTTTGTCACCTCATGGCATTTTACTCAGTCAAGGCAGGAATTCATCAGGGAAATAAAAGTTTCCCCAGAAGCCCCCTCAGCAGTCTTCTCATTGACTTGAACCATGCCACCACTTGCATCCCTGGCTGCCATGGAGGCTGTAAGGTAGACATTTGGGCTTTCCTACCTTTATAGAAGAGATGAGTAGAGGCAGCCCACCAAAGTGCTTGCCTATCATGTGCCAGGCACTTTCATTTGGGGAAGACACTGTTTCTGCCTAAGAAGAACTGAGTTTGATGAAACCTGGTAAATTCCCCCAGGTACTGTTTCCACACTTGAATGTGCCTAATGATTCACTTGGGCTTCTGTTACAAAGCAGATTTGGATTTGGTAGAGCCGGGCAGGGCCTGAGACACTTCATTTCTAACAAGGTTACAGGTGATGCTAGAGGCTGGTTACATCGTGGAGAGCGAGGGGGTGCAGAAAGTTTGGGAGAAGTATGTTGTGAATTGATTGTGAAGGGCTTTGTAGGCTACACTGGTTGGGACTTTATCCTCTGGAAATTGAGAATTCAGTGCCAACTTATAAGCAGGAGAATGATAGGATCAGATTTCTTTTTTTATCTCCCCCCCCGCCACTCCCCAATTTGGTAAGTTTGGTGGATAACTAAAAAAGATCACTTTCTTTTTTCCAAAATTTTTATTACAGCCACATTTGATGGCTGTGATTTTGAGCATGAAGGAAGTTGAACACGAAAGGAGATGGATGTGAGGCATACTTGTCACCATGCCCCGCTGGCCTGTTTGTGGTAGACAACAATATTTGATGCTCATCCTCTTCTCTTGAACTCACGTTCAGCCTCAGAATCCTACTCAGTTCGGGGTTCCAGGCAGCCACTGCCAGTTGATTGGAGTTGGCAGAGGAGTTAAAACCAGTTTGCCATCTTGAGATAGTGTGTCTTGAGGTCTCAAAAAGCACGTAGTCTGTCTTTGAATGAGCTTTTATCATCTTCAAACTTCCTTAAGTTACTAATGATTTTCTTTGTAAGCTTTTCAATTATAATTATTTATTGCTTTCTAACTATATCATTTGGAGCTTTAGAAGCTTGCTAGGTAATTGGATTTTTGGTTTTGGAAGAGCTAGCTGATGGTTAAGGCTGGATTTTCATTTTCCAGAAAGAAATGGTTGACTGGCCCAACCTGAGTGTGCCTTAAGAAACTTCTATTGCTGCCATTTAGCTCCCTTTTTCTTTTTACACAGACATCATTCTCCTGCTCTTAGAGCTGTGGTTCTCAACCAGGGTGCTTTTGCCTGCTTCCACCTCTCACTCCTGGGGACATTTGATGATATCTGGAGACATACTTTGATTGTCACAACTTTAATTGGGTGCTGGCATGAATGCTCCAGGTTCTAGTTCTCAGTACCCCTTTGCAATGAGAGGAAGATGGATGTTCATCTTTCAAAAAGAAAGATAAGTTTTATAGCAGCAGTTCTCAGATCATGTTCCCAAAGAACAGCTAATACATAGTGATCTGATAAAAGAACTGTGGGAACTCCATCCAAATTTGCAGTAAAACAAAAAATAATTGATGAATAGATTTTTTCTCCCATGGTGGTTTCCTGGAAATTTGGTGACTAGATGGTGCTTATTTATTAGTGAGAGTTCTCAGGTTACAGAATGAATAATGACAGACAAGTTAGCAATCAGGAGCTGACAGTGGCTCAGTGTTAACACCTTACTTTTTCATGGACTCATGCTGCAGGCCTTTAATAGACACTTTCCTGGCTTGCATGAAGCCATGTAGTACACTGATATTTCACAGTGTTTCCCAAGAAGCACTCTGAATTCAGGGTGTCCCTTGAATTCATTTGAAAAATAGAAAAAACATGAAATTGTGACAGTATAAAATAGAAAGTATGTCTCTTCCTGGTCAGTTCCCTTGTCTGTGAAAAGCTGTCACTTTCGTCTTAGTGAAGCTCCAAGTCTAAGGGACAAAGAAGGTGAAAGAGTCATTACATTTTGACTTGGAAAAAGACTTGGGTGGATGTGAGCAGTCCCTGGCATTTTTGGATGAGGGGACCGAGGTACTCCTGCTGGCTAGAGGCTGAGGGAGCAGAACCAGAATTTTGACTTCCACTCAGTCACCCTGCATTGCTGACGCTCATACTGAGTCCTGCGTCTGTGGTTGTCTTATTAGTATAACCACTAAAAGGACAGGTCTCAACATAAAATGTTAACTGGCAGGTGGACATGCTGAAACATGTAGCATTTTTCTCTCTGAGGTCGTGCTGGATTGTAGTGAGCGTAAGGTCAGCCAAGCTGCTTCGTGCATGTGCCGTTGCTGCTCCTACTTAGGCACTCTAGAAGTCTTCCTTAAAAACCATTCTTTCGGACTGATTAAATGTATATATGGACATATTTATGAGTATAGGATAGGCTCATTTTCCACAAGTAGTTCTGCATATGTACTCTATCTAGTGACTTGCTTTTCTATGTTCCCTCCCCTGGTACATCTGGGAGGAAAGGAGGATTAGATGAGGCTGGGAAGGGATGGAAGGTGGGCAGAGGCTGGCTCATGCAGGGCCTTGCGGGGGCAGGTAGGGGGTTTAGATTCTATTCTAAGGGAAGTAGGGAGCAGCTGCAGGACTTACAGTTCTGTTCTGATCTCATTAAAATGTGGAGTGATCACTCATAGTGCTGAACAGTGAATAGAACAGAAGCAAGAAGACCAGGTAGGAAGCTTTTGTGATAGATTAGGTAAAAGTGGGGGTGGATGGATTTGAGATATATCTGCAGGTGGACCCCACAAGGCTTGTTAGTGGATTAATTCTGGAGGTGGAAGGACACTTGAGGCAGAGGGGTACATCCAGAATAACTCTTGAGCAACTGCATGGTTACTGGTGCTCACTTGAGGAGCAGCAGTTTTGGGGGATCAGGAGTTCATTTTCACATATGTTAAATAGGATATTCATGAAATGTCTAATAGGCAGCTGGGCAATGGAGTCTGGAGTTCAAAAGATTGAGACTGGCTAGAGAGAAAGATTAGGGAGTCATAAGCCTTTAGATGGTGTTTAAAGCCATGGGATATGGCTTAGAATGGGATTTGATGATAAATAGTTCTTCGATAGTAAAGGAGAAAAGGGATGTCATCTCAAATTGATGGGGAAATATTCTGAGCAAAGGCATAGAGATGGCACATGATCATGGAAGTAAGTGACTGGGCTGTCTGCCATGGAGGCTTGATTTCAAACAGTTGTCCCAGCCTTGGCCCTATTAACAAATCTGGCATTATTGGCTGGATACTTGTTTGTTGTGAGGGGCTGTCCTGGCATTGTAGGATGTTTAGCAGTATCCCTGTCCTCTACCCACTAGGTGCTGGTAGTACTCCCCTCTCCACATCACATCATGACAATCAAAAATGTCTCGACATTTCCAAATGTCTCCTGTGGGGCAGAATCGCCCCTGTTTGAGAAGAGTTGATTTGGAGAGAAATGTAGATGGCTGAGGAGATGAGAGGAGGCAAATATGGGTGGCCTTGAAAGTCTGTCACAACTTGGAAGGCCTTGAGACTGCCATCAGTAGTGATTCAGTTGAGGCTTTGGAGCTGTGTAGTCATTGATGGGATTAAAAAGATAGAAAAAAAGGGCTGGATGATGAGCAAAAAATCAATCAGATGGAGGAGAAAGTCGTCGTCGGCAGCCGTCCGTCTCGAGAGACGATGGTGTAGCTTCTTAAGAGTCTATCTGCACCACCGAGAATGGTTGTGCAGTCCAACTCGGGAGTGACACGGTATCTGTCTCCTCCCGTGTTGAATCGACATCTTGCGATGACGCTGGAGTGTCCTCTCCAGTGAAGCTGAAGCTACAGAGCCTGGGCAGGGTGATATGGAGGGTCTGCTGTTGCCCATGCAGCAGACCCCCCCTCTCTTCGCAGCTGAAGGGTCCAAGGGAAAGACGGAGTCAATACAGCTTGGTTTCAGGTGCGCCGCAGGAGTTGCCGGTGTTGACTACAACGTCAAACCGCCTTAGAGACTCCGGCTCCGGATTTTCTGTCGGGGTTTACTCCCTTAGCCTTTCCCCTGAAGAGGTATGCCGCAAGGCAGCGGAGGTTTTTTGGAGTCAGAGTTTTCCTTCTCTGATGTGCCCTGACTGGAAGATCGAACCAGCGACACTTAGCTCGCAGGCCGACGCTCAATCCACTGAGCCAAACCAGGGCTCAGACCATAATGTACTATACAAAATATAAAGGTTTCTTAAATATCATTTCAATTGTATCTTTAAAGCAAAGACTAAAAACTTTAGTCTTTAAAGACTAATCAGGAACCAGTATTAACCTATAGACTTCACTTCCAGTCCATTTTTCTTTATAGCATTTTGTGACATTAAGGTCTGAAAACCACATTTTGGCTTAGCAAACCACTATAAACTCTGCCTACAGAGGGCAGTAGAGGGAGACTGGGAGGCTAAACCTGAAGGTGTTTGGGGGGCCCCTGCAAAGCTAATGTGAACTTCTGAGCAGAAGCCTTCTGAGGCTGCAGTCTGGATTCTTGCAGAAAGGGCTGGCAGGCATGTGTGTCTTTGAGGGAGTGTGGTGGGACTTATTCTGCAAAATTTAGACAGTCTGCAAATTGGAATCAACTATTACTTGTAGTATATACTGCTGTCACTGGGGAGGAGAAATGTTATGCAGGCTGTGACAGAATCACATTCAAAAGTAGTGATAGAATGAAAACAGGAACTGAAATAAAAGAGAAACAGGGAGCAAACTGAAAGGAGGAGAAAGTAAATGCAGGGAAAGGGCAACCATGGGTATGATGTGAGGAAAAGCAAGAAAAAAAGGTGAATCCAGGAGACATTTGGAGGACATCATGACATTATTAAGGAGAATCCAAGAGATGGGGTGGTAAGGAAACACTGAGGTATCAGACCTGGGAGATGGGGAGAATAATGGGGTCTCGGATAGAAATGGAGCTGTTGGAAGTGGCATGGTTTGTGGAGCATAGAAGATCCTGCATTTAATCCAAGCGTGTGGGGTGGGGCCATGGGATATCTAAGGTCTTAATAGACTGTTGGAAATATGGTCTGAGTTAGAACTAGCTGTTCAGATTGGGATTCAGCTGCAAAGAGGTGATAAAGGACAGAAGCCTAAGGCCAGGCCCTTGGGGGAAACTAAAAATAGGAGGACAGGAGAGGGAGAGGATCTGTTAAAGTAGAAGTCTGAGAGGTTGGGGAAAGCCAGGAAGGCAGTGCTGAACCTGGTTTACGTTACCATGTAGAGCAGCAGAAACATCAAATTCAGGTTATTTTGTAGACATGATTCGGATTTATTAAGTGCACAGATTTATTGAGCATATTGATTGATTCCTGTGCTGATCTTGTATTGGAAAGCTCTGGTGATATGATGGGTGAGATCATTCGTGCCCTTAAGGAGCTCAGGGACTAGAAGGGAAGACAGATGGGAAAAGAAATAGTTGCACTGGGTAGGGTGCTATGATAGATTGTTTACAAAGCACTGTGCAAATCCAGGGGGAAGAGCACTTCAGGAAAAAGTGGTAGGGTTGTGGGGGAACTGAAGAAGTGATGCCTGGACTGTGTCTTGAAGATTTGGAGGATTTGAGAGGTGGTTTCTGCTTTTTGGTTATTGGGAATAATGATGCTATGAACATAGGTGTGCAAGTATCTGAAGTCTCTGTTCTCAGTTCTTTTGGATCATGTGCTACTTCTATGTTTAACTTTTTGAGAAACTGTCCAATTATTTTCCACAGTGGCTGCACCATTTTATATCCCCACCAGGTATGCATGAAAAGGCTCCAATTTTTCTACATCCTTGCCAGTGCTTATTACCTTCTATTTGTTTGATAACAGCCATTCTGGTGTGTGTGAAGTGAAACCTCATTGTGGTTTTGATTTGAAGGAGAAGATGAAAGTAACAGCTTTTAAAACAGGGTTTCTTGGGATGGTGCTCTTCAAAATTGGAAGCACATAAAGGACTACAGTTCTGGAGGTGGGTGGGTAAGTTCAGTTTTAGACAGATCACCTAGTATTTTAACATAAGAGCCCAAGGATGACTTTTTGTTACATTTGTTGAATGTTTGTCATATATCAGGAACTGAGCAAAGTGCATCATTTAAGTTTTGGTGAGTCACTAGAAAGGAGCTGGTGTGGTCTAAACACAGAAATATCTCTTCAGATACAGAGATGTAATACAGATGCTTGTCCTGACTTAGTAGTTTTACACCTTCCTTTGTGTGGCTTAAACTTTTTAGTTTGACTCTACTACTTTTGTTTTGTTATTGGTGTGTGGTTTGATGGATTTTTCCTGTCCCCATCTATCCACTTGTCACAATGAGGGGCTATTAAATAGGGCAGTGTTCTCTGTGCTGTTCCCCACAGCTGTTTCCTATAGTAAAGACTGGAAAACAGTGACCTCATGGTTTCCACAAGTAAACCTTTTATATATAGTAGTGGAAAAGAAATCATTCAAAAATGAGTAATTTCAAGTTGTGTCCTCTGTAGCTTTTTCCTTAAAAATTATTCTTGTTTGCTCTACTAATTAATTGTTCACTGGGTGTTCCTCAAATGGTCCTTTATGTTTAACAAACAACATCTTTGCAGTTGCAGTGGAGCACATTGGCTGTCTTGTCTTTCATTTGACTGCGATCTTTCTGTATTTGAAAATCATTGTTTTATGCCTTGAACTGTTGTAGCTCCAAGAGGAACTGGCCAGTCACCGAACATCTGTTGCTTTTTCCTCTCAGTTGTTGGGCTTGGAAGGCAGCAAAGAGTGTGCCCACAAACCCACTGTTCGTGCTTTAGGAGATTGCATACAACTGCTCAGGAACCTTTGTAAACTCATTACCAGCTCCATAAATTCTTTGATTTTGTTCTTGGATTTTAGTCTTTTAAGAGCAAGGTTGAGTTGTCTGATTCTGAGAAGAGATTTAAGAAACAATAACAGTCATAATCATGAAGATACCATTTGTGTGGAGCCAGGTCACTTTTTTTTTTAGATGTCATTCAGCAAACATTTATTGAACACCTGTTATATGCCAGACACTGAGTTTTTACATTATGTATTTCACCTGATTTTTATTTTTGTGACATGCTTGAGCAACTCAATTCCATTATTATTTTTTAAGTATATTTTATTGATTATACTATTACAGTTGTCCCAATTTTTTCCCCTTTGTCCCCTCCACCCATCAACCCCCACCCCTTTAGTTCATGTCCATGGATCGTGCATTTAAGTTCTTTGGCTTCACCCTTTCTTAACATCCCCCTGTTTATTTTGTACCTGCCAATTATGCTTCTTAATCCCTGCACCACTCCCCCATTTCTCCCTCTTCCCCCTCCCAAGGATAACCATCCCAATGACTCTCATACCTATGATTCTGTTCCTATTCTGGTTGTTTGCTTAGTTTGTTTTATTTTTTATTTTTAGCTTCTGCTGTTGATAGTTGTGAGTTGTCATTTTTTTAAAGTATATTTTATTTATTACGTTGTTACAGTAGTCCCAATTTTTTCCCCTTTGCTTCCCTCTGCCCAGTACCCCCCTTCCCTACAGCAATTTCACCCCCTTCGTTCATGTCCATGGGTCATGCATGTAACTTCTTTGACTTCACCCATTCCTATATTGTTCTTATCTTCCCCCTATTTTATACCAACCAATTATGCTTCTTAATCCCTGCACCACTTCCCCATTTCTTGCCCTGCCTCCTCCCAGATGATAACTCTCCGAATGATCCCCGTATCTATGATTCTGTTCCTTTTCTGGTTTGTTTAGTTGGATTTTGTTTTTATTTTTTAGATTCAGTTTTTGATAGTTGTGAGTTTGTTGTCATTTTAGTGTTCATAGTTTTGATCCCCTATTTCTTAAGTAAGTCCCTTTAACATTTCATATAATAATGCCTTGGTGATGATGAATTCCTTTAGCTTTACTTTGTATGGGTAGCTCTTTATCTGCCCTTCCATTCCAAATGATAGCTTTGCTGTTAGAATAATCTTGCTTGTAGATCCTTGCTTTTCATCACTTTGAATACTTCGTACCAGTCCCTTCTTGCCTGCAAAGTTTATTTTGAGAAATCAGCTGATAGTCTTATAGGTACCCTTTTGTAGGCAACTCTCTTCTTTTCTCATGCTGCTTTTAAGATTCTCTCTTTATCGTGAACCTTTGGCATTTTAATTATGATGTGTCTTGGTGTGGTCCTCTTTGGGTTTAACTTGTTTGAGATCCTCTGTGCTTCCTGGACTTGTATGTCTGCTTACTTTGCCAAATTAGGAAGGTTTTTCTTCATTATTTTCTCACATAACTTTTCAATTTCTTGCTCTTCCTCATCTTCTGGCACCCCTATGATTCCATGTCTAAAGTTGTCCCAGAGGTTTTTAAGCCTCTCCTCATTTTTTTCAATTGTTTCTTCATTCTGTACTGGTTGACAGTTTATTTCTTCCTTATGTTCCAAATCATTGATTTGAATCCCGGTTTCCTTCCCTTCAACATTGGTTTCATGTGGATTATTCTTCATTTCACTTGTTCCCTTCTGCATTTGCCATACTCAAGCATATCTGTCAAATCTGTGAGCATCTTTATCACCAGTGTTTTGAACTCTGTGCTTGTTAGGTTGGCTATCTCCTCATTGCTTAGTTCTCCCACTGGAACCTTAACCTGTTCCCTCTTTTGGACCATACTTCTCTGTCTCCTCAACTTGACAGTCTCCTGTGTTTGCCTCTGTGTCTGAGGTAGAGCTGTCACACCTGTTACGTTGTAAGGGATGGAGCCTTAGATATTTGTTAGTAGGGAGCGACCCATTTCACCATGTTGTGGCGCTGTATGTAGGGGTGGGGTCTAAAGGAAACAATGCTGCTTGCTCAGCACTCGCCCCTTTTCCAGGTACTTCTCTGGCTTCCCATATGGGACTGGTGCCTCTCTAGCTATTGCCCTGGTTGTGGTTCCCAGAGTGTTTGGGTCTGTGGACCTTCTAGGTCCCTGGAGGCCTTCTAAACAAATAGACTCTGCTGAGAGATCAGCAGTTTCTTCCACTGCTCCAACCCCCACTGGTTTTCACAGTCAGAAGCAATGGGGCTTTATTTTCCTCGGCGCTGGAATCGTGAGCTGTGCAGTCTGGTCTGGGGCTAGGATTGCTCCCCAGCTGTCCCTCACTACTTTATTTTAATGGGTGACTGTGCTTTCCTCCAGCCGGCCACAGCCACTGTTGCTGCTGCCACCTCCACACTGCATTCTCTGTGCCCCAGCTCCACCCCTCCTACCTGTCTAGATGAGTATTTCTTCTTTATATCTTTGTTGGACTTCCATGCAGCTTGATTTTCTGGAACTTCTGGTTGTCTCCAGTTTTGAGGTAGTTGTATTCCTTCTTAGTGGTGGAAGGGGATGCAGCGTGTCTACCTATGCCTTCATCTTGGCCAGAAGTCCTGGAGCCAGGTCATTTAAAATGTACATTCATATGCAGTTTTTCATTTAGTCTTCACAATGACGCTGTGAAAGAGGCATTATTATTCCATCTTTAAAACTAAGATGTTGGGATTCAGTTCTAGTAAGTATCAGAGCCAGAATTCCAACTTTGCATGGTTTTTATGAAGATTAAATGAAAAGCTAGAAGTAAGAATTTAGTATAAAAATCCACCTGTAATAAGTATTCAAGAAATGGTAGGTGGTGATAATGAATCTGCTCATTTTAAGTCTGTGGCCACCAAGTACTCTCCTATTTCCAAGGTCTGTTTCTTCCAGCTGATAGGTTTTATTGTTGCCAGATAATCTTAAAGTTTACATGAAATTACATTATTTCTCTTCTCAAAAAAAAAAATGCCTTTATTTTTCTTTTATATTCAAAATTGTATAAGTTTCCTTCTTGGCATTTCATCTTTTCCAGAAAAATGAAAAAAGGCATACATGAGACCAGCCCCATTAAAAAAAGACTTATGATTTAATTAGACATAACATTATTGTTCTGTTGCTCTTAATGTTTCTAAATGCTTACTGTCAATTCTCTACTTAATATTGTCATGCACTGGTGACAGAAAGTTCATGATGGTTGTCTTGTCTGTGGATCGTACCTTGAAGAGCACTGCTGAGGTACTTCCTGTAGTCTGATTTTGCCTTTGTGTTACTGTAGTTTAAGTCAAACCGTTCTTCTATCCCTGTGTTTCCTGTAAACTGGTAGTTAAATAGAGAAGTTTAATAAGGTTTTGGGTTGAGGGGTGTGTGTGTGTGTGTGTTTGTGTTTTAACTTCCTCCTTTTTTTGGTAAAACTAATTTGTGGGTACTGTTACACACCTCCACCAGGAAGCCTGTACTGTCTTGTTGTGTCTCTTGTAATGTTAGTAATAGTCATTATTTCTATATCAGTAAGGGTCAAAAGTGGTGATATAACTTTAACATTCCTTCTTCACTTAGCAGCTAGAACACTTCTATAGAGACTTTAACCTGTTTGTTGCTAAAATTGTCCCTTTTTAGACCAGTGGAACAATTGGCTCCCAAGTCCATTTGTCATGATGCTAGTAGTCTGTGATATCAGACCAGAATGTAAGGAAGTTAAAATGTTTCATGCTTATCTTAAATGTCTCCTGCCACAGATCTGGGACCAGCTTTTCTTTAAGGAGCCCTGGTTCCGTTTGGTGGCAAATGGTGCTGAAAGGCCACAGCTGAGCTTGAGGGGTACACATGGTTTCTATTTTTTCTAAGTAGATAGAGCTAGGAAATTTGTAAGTTCTTTAAAAGATACACTAATTTTGTATATTTTCATATTTCCCTCCTATTTAGATAAATGCTAGCATACTATACTTAATTTTCTCCATCTTGCTTTTTTCATTTAGCTAACATGAGTGCTTACCATATGCCCTAGACAGTGGATTAGTTTATTTACAACTGATAACAGAGTAAGGCAGACACATTCTTTCTATTTTGCAGATGGAGACACAGATGTTTCTATAGAACTTTAGTTCTGTGGTTTTCTTCAGTTCCCATAGTAACTGGTTCTGTCCTCTGCATGCTCTTGAGCAGGGAAGGAACTTTTGCATTGCTTTACTTTGAGCAATGACAGGGACAGAGAAAAGCTGTTTTCAAACTGTAAAGGAAGGAGATTCAATCTTTTCATTAGGTCCATAGCTCTCTGCAGCTGGAGAAGACTAAGAGTAAGAATCCCTTTCCTGACCAGAGGTGCTCCAAGTAATTAAAAAGATATATTATCTTAATGTTCTTAATCTTATCCTAACATCACAGTCCCTTTCCCAGTGAGTTTCAGCTTGGTGACTGTCCCTTATTTTAGAGCCTTGATTCCATGGAACTTATCATGAACTAGGATAGCTAAAGAAAAGACCATGCCTTTAAAAGCAGCAGTGTATGGGAAATAGGTACTAGTCAGTGATTTCAGGACTTCAATAGTGACAGGAAGTGGGGGAAGAGGAGAGTAGCCTTGTTTTCCTGCTGGCAGGAGCTTAAGAGCACTGGCAACTCTTTATCTTATATGCAATGAGAAAAAGGGTTAGTTAGGTTGGGGACCTCTTGGTCCTTCCCCTAGAACAGCGGTTCTCAACCTGTGGGTTGCGACCCCTTTGGGGGTCAAACAACCCTTTCACAAGGGGTCGCCTAAGATCATCAGAAAACATAAAATTACATATTTTTCTGATTAATCACTATGCTTTAATTATGTTCAATTTGTAACAATGAAAATCGTCGGCAGCCGTCTGTCTCGAGAGACGATGGTGTAGCTTCTTAAGAGTCTATCTGCACCGCCGAGAATGGTTGTGCAGTCCAACTCGGGAGTGACACGGTATCTGTCTCCTCCCGTGTTGAATCGACATCTTGCGATGACGCTGGAGTGTCCTCTCCAGTGAAGCTGAAGGTACAGAGCCTGGGCAGGGTGATATGGAGGGTCTGCTGTTGCCCATGCAGCAGACCCCCCCTCTCTTCGCAGCTGAAGGATCCAAGGGAAAGACGGAGTCAATACAGCTTGGCTTCAGGTGCGCCGCAGGAGTTGCCGGTGTTGACTACAACGTCAAACCGCCTTGGGGACTCCGGCTCCGGATTTTCTGTCGGGGTTTACTCCCTTAGCCTTTCCCCTGAAGAGGTATGCCGCAAGGCAGCGGAGGTTTTTTGGAATCAGAGTTTTCCTTCTCTGATGTGCCCTGACTGGAAGATCGAACAATGAAAATACATCCTGCATATCAGATATTTACATTACAATTCATAACAGTAGCAAAATTTCAGTTATGAAGTAGCAATGAAAATAATTTTATGGTTGGGGGTCACCACAACATGAGGAACTGTATTAAAGGGTGGAGGCATTAGGAAGGTTAAGAACCACTGCCCTAGAGGCTTTATTGTGATGTCGGGCAGTGTTGGGCTGTTGTAACTGTTCCCCACCCCTTCCCAATGATACTCCTGATTCTCTCTCAGGGCCTCAGGCTGTCAGCGTCCGAGAAGGGTGAGGGCAGCCAGCATCCAGGTCTACCCCTTTCCTTTTGAAAATTTGTGAACCCATGAATTTGGAATTTAGTCAGAATCCTGGTGCAGCTGAGATCTTGAGTTAGTTACAGTCTTGGTTTCCTTTTTCCCCTTTTCATTGCCATATAACATCAGCCTCATGATTGTGGTGTTCAACAACCATTGGTTCCTTTACACCTGAGTGACAGGAACATTTTAGCAGGAAAACCTAGTGAGCCAGCCCACTCACTAACCCACCCACCCACCCAGCCTGTAAGAGCAAGCTGGGACACAGGAGAGGAAGGGACCCCGGGAGGAAGAGCTGGAAGGTCCTACAAAAGGCTACTGTAGTTATGTGTGGAAGAGAAATGTGTTCCACCTTAAAATTTTCTCTGGATCTGGCCTTGCAACTCTGTGTAGCTCACTTTTGATGCATGTGTGTTCTTGGTTTTGACCCCTTGAATTGTAGATTATTTTTGAAGGGGTGGTATTTAAATCTCCAGTGTTACAGTGCTAGATGACTCCCTGGGAACTTCTCAGTATGATATATTCTGTGTCATTGTGCAGTCATTGTGTGATCTTTTTGAGTAACAGCAATAACCCATTCATCTGGTCTTTGTGGGGGAATATAAGTTACTTCCCAGATAATTGTTTATTTGAACATCAAGTCTTTAAAATTTGAACTTCTTTTGGATTGATGGCTTGATAGCATAATTTACACACTCACTTTCCCAGGAGAGAATCCTGGACACACTTTAGTGTTTTCTTGGTGATTTATGGTATATTGAGCATCATCTAATAATGTGCTCTTGGTCTGTAACTTGGTGGTTTCTTTGGGGGCAAGTGGGGCTTTATAGGACTTGATGAATAGTTCTGGATTGCTATATTGTTGAATTCTTTTTTTAAGGTATATTTTATTGATTATGCTATTATAGTTGTCGGAATTTTACCCCCTTTCCCCTCTCTACCCAGTACCCCCATTCCCTACAGCAGTCCCCTCCTCTTAGTTCATGTCCATGGGTCGTGCATGTAAGTTCTTTGGCTTCACCTTTTCTTATACTATTCTTGACGTCCCTCTTGTCTATTTTGTTCCTACCAATTATGCTTCTTGGTCCCTGTACCATTTCTCCCTTTCTCCCATTTCCCCCTCCCAGCTGATAACCCTCCAAATGATCCCCATACCTGTGATCCTGTTTCTATTCTGGTTGTTTGCTTAGTTTGTTTTTGTTTTTATTTTTCAGGTTCAGTTGTTGATAGTTGTGAGTTTGTTGTCATTTTCATGTTCATAATTTTGACCTTCTTTTTCTTAAATATGTTCCTTTTTAACATTTTGTATAACAAGGGCTTGGTGATGATGAACTCCTTTAGCTTTACCTTGTGTAGGAAGCATTTTATCTGCCCTTTCATTCTAAATGAGAGCTTTGCTGGGTAGAATAATCTTGATTATTGTTCCTTTCTTTTCATCACTTTGAATTCTTGCCAGTCCCTTCTTGCCTGCAAAGTTTCTTTGGAGAAATCCACTGATAGTCTTATGGGTACTTCTTTGTAGGTAACTCTCTTATTTTCTCTTGCTGCTTTTAAGATTCTCTCCTTATCTTGAACCTTTGGCATTTTAATTATGATGTGTCTTGGTGTGGTCCTCTTTGGGTCTAGCTTGTTTCGGACTCTGTGCTTCCTGGACTTACATGTTGATTTCCTTTGCCAAATAAGAGAAGTTTTCCTCCCATTATATATTCACGTAAGCTTTCAGTTTCTTGCTCTTCCTCTTCTCCTTCTGGCACCCCTATGATTTGGATGTCTCAGAGTCTTCTTAAACTCTTCTCGTTTTTCTGAATTCTTGTTTCTGCATTTTGTTCAGGTTGAATGTTTATTTCTTCTTTTGTTCCAAATAGTTGATTTGAATCCTGACTTCCTTCCCATTACTGTTGGTTCCCTGTATATTTTTCTTTATTTCACTTTGCATAACCTTCACTTCTTCCTTCATTTTGTGGCCATACTTAATCATTTCTCTGAGCATCTTTATTGCCAGGGTTTCGAATTCTGCATCTGACAGGTTTGCTAGCTCCTTTTCACTTAGTTCTTTTTCTGGAATTTTGGTCTGTTCTTTCATTTGGACCATACTTACCTGTCTGTACTTGACAGGCTCCTGTGTTTGTCTCTGTGTCTTAGGTAGAGCTGTTGCACCTATTATGTTGTAAGGCGCAGAGTCTTAGGTATTCATCAGTGCTGGGTGACCTGGTTCCCTGCTTTATGGGACTGTATATGTGGGGGAGGGGTTAGGGAGGGAACAATGCCACTTGCTTGGTACTTGACCTGTTTCCAGTCACTTCACCCATTTCCCATATGGGGACTGGCGCCCCTCTAGCTGCTGCCCTGGTGCTGGATTCCAAATTGGGCAGGTTTGTGTAGGACTGGGGGGAGGGGCCCTCTAAACATACTTTCCTGAGAGATGGGCAGTTTCTTCTGCGCTCCCAACCCCCCCTGGTTTTTATAGCCAGGAGCAATGAGGCTCTGCTTTCCTGGTACTGGAACCATGAACTTTGTGGTCTAGCCTGTGGCAGGGATTGCTCCCCAGGTGTCTCTCCTGGCTTTTATAATGTGTGACCACTTGTTCAGCTGGCCACCACAGCCTCTTCTGCCTTGCCACTGCCATTCGTGGCTGCTGCCGCCAGCACCATGTCTTCTCTGCTTCTGCTCCCTGCTCTGCCCCTCCTATCCGTCTGGATGAACACACCTCTTTAAATCTTTGGTTGTTAGGCTTCTATACATTTCAGTTTTCTATCAGTTCTGGTTGTTTTCTTTGTTTTGAGGTAGTTGTAATCCTTAAAAGTTGTGGAAGGAGGTGATGCATGTCCTCCTATGCCTCCATTTTGGCTGGAAGCTCTATTGTTGAATTCTTATTTCTGCTCTTGTTAATGTTCCCTCTCATTCATCATTTTTCTTTATGGTCCTTCCTTTGTTTTTCTCTTGTTTTATCCTGGGAGCCTATACCTTCTACTTCCTTGTTCCTGTTTTTCAGTTTCGAATAGTTTTTTAGTTAAGTAACCAGATAAATAGAATCAACTGTAAGTAAGACTAAGTAAACCGAAGGCCTGAGACTCTGGCTAAGTTAAGAAACTTTAGTGTTTTTTCTTTCTGAAGTCAACTAAGTTTTGAAAACCTTTAAAGGAAGTATGGACACGTAAAGAAAATGCATACTTCATCAATGTGAGCTTGATGAATTTTCCTAAAGTGATAACGCATCAACCCGATCAGGAAATGGGACATTGTCAGCCTCCAGAAGTTCCCTCTTGTGCTCCCTCCCAAACCACCTACCCCTTCCTCCAAAAGGTTACCACTCTTCTGGCTTCTGACACCATTGATTCATTTTGCCTGTTATTGAATTTTATTATGAGTAAAATAATAAAGTATATATATATTTTAAAAGCTTTATTGAGGTATAGTTTACATTTCTTATAGAGTAGTCCCTCTCTCAATCACAGTTCACTTATTGTGGCCTCACTGTATTGCGGGATTTTTAAAAATACTATAGTTAATTATTTATCATGGGTTTTTTGCTATATCCTGGGATTTTGCGGTACTGTATATGTATATTGTTAAAGTTACGTAGGTTTAAGAGTGTAGAATAAATGTAAGGTTCCTACCACAGGGGGGGGTGGTTCTAGAATGTAATACCGTGATGTGAGGGAATACTGTAATGCACCCATTTAAAGTATACAATTCAATGGTTTTTAGTATATTTAGAATTAGCAACCATCAGTTTTAGAGCATTTTTGTCATCCCCAAAAGAAACCCATACCTATTTGCAGTCACTCCTCATTCCTCCCAAAGCTCCAAGCCCTACATGTTGTTAATCTTTTCTATCTCTGCAGATTGACCTATCTTGACATTTCATATAAATAGAATCATGGGACATGTGGCCTTTTGCATCTGGCTTCTTCCGCTTAGCATGATGTTTTCAGGTCTGAAAAATATTCCATTATATGAATACACCACAGTTTGTTTATTCATTTATGTGTTGATAAATTTTGGGTTTGTTTCCACTTTATGGCTATTATGAATAATGCTGCTGTAAAGATTCAGGTACAGATTTTTTGTGTGGCCATGTGTTTTGATTTCTCTTTGAGAGTCTGTGCCTAGGAGTGGAATTGTTGGGTCATATGGTAACTCCATGTTTTAACTTTTTTGAGCAACTGCCCGACCATTTTTTATAGTGCCTGCATCATTTCACATTCCCACCAGCAGTGTATAAGGGTTTCTAGTGTCTCTGTGTTCATGCCAATACTTGTTATTGTCTATCTTTTTTTATACCCTAGTGGGTGTGAAGTATGGTTTTTATTTGTATTAAGTATATGTAGTTGTCTGGCTGGTTTCCCTTGCTAAAATTCATTATATCTATTTTGATAAGAATAATATAAATTATTAAAAAAAACTTGGAAAATATGTGAAAGTTGAAAGAGGAAAATTGAAAATGTATGAAAGTTGTTTGGCATATTACTTTCTTGCCTTTCTTCCCCTTCTCTGTGGGATTTACCATAATTGGCATCAAACTCTATATAGTTTTACATTATATGATTTCATTTCATATGGTATGAGTAATTTTTGTCACAGAAGCTTTTCAGATCATTGTTATGATCTCATGATAACCTGTTTTTGATTGTTTCTGGTTGTGATGCATGTATTTTTTACATCAATCTTTCATTTTTTCATGAGCAGAAAATGGTTATTACTCATAACATATGAGTTATTAAAATCAGTAAGAAAACTACAGTTACTTCTGACTGTTTTTTAGGATATATAGAAGTGAAATTCCTGGGTCAGTGTTTATCTATTTCGAAGGTTCTTCAATCTATTTTGGCCAAGCAATATTTGAAGGTTGTTAAGTTGTATTGTTACCTTATTTTACAGAAGGACTGTGCCTTGAACAGCGTGTAAGAATGTCTATTGTACCCTTTGTTGCAGAATAGAAATCTTTAAGTTGATAAGTGGAAAATAGCATTTTATTGTTTTAAATTGCATTTTCTTGTTGATAGTGAGGCAGGACAGCTTTATCTGTTCTTTAAAGTGGAAGTACATCTATATAATGGTAATAGTTCAGTAATTTCACGGAATTCTCCTTGTTTGCTCTCTATGTATTCACACACCCTTCCATTTAGCCTTCACATTTTACAGGCAGATAACCAAGTCCTGAACCAGCTAGGATTGGTCAAAATTGGGGCAGACCAGACCATGCCAAGGCTGGGAAGGTTCTAAATTGTACTTCACTAGGAAAAGCCTAAAGCCATGGTGAGCTGGAGGCTTGCACCTGTTTTTATGTGATCTGATTCTTGTGAGGGTTGGAAAAACTGGAGGAGGCCAGGGTTGATTTGGAGACTGCCCCATGTATGGCTTAGGAGTCAGCCTGGCTTACTCTCAGGAGTTCATGACATTGGGTATGGAGAAGAGTGATATGACAGGCCTGTGACTTGAAGTCATCTCTAGCCAGTTAAATTTTATTGGGAGTACTCTGGGTTTATGGCGCTATGAACTCATAAGTTATATACACTTTAAGATTATTTGCAGAATATTTTGGATCCTTTTATATAATTAGCTGTTGATCAAAAACATTTTAGATTTATTTATCATCAAATGCCAATATATTCAGATTCCTACACATATGCAACACACTGATTATAGAATAAATACTTGAATGTTTGGCCTTGGGATAGTTCAAGGCATGACCTCATGCCTCCTTCACGCCTTGTCTTCCCCACCCTATTCCACCTCCAAGGATGTGTAGATCACTTCACTCCAAAGAGGAGTGCCACTTGCTCAAGAACATTGGCAGGACCATGTGCTGAGTTCCTAAGCCAAGCCCGTGTTTCCCCTCTTCTTCCCTCCTCTTGATCAGGAAGACTCTGATGTTCTTTTTTTCTTTTCCTAGGGCTAAACTTTCACTTGCCACCTGGCAAGCCAGGGTAGCCTAAAAAAGCCCCTGATGAGTATCTAAAGGCATAAACTCTCCTTTTTCCTTCTGTCTTTCCCTCATTTTTCTTTTATGCTGGCTGCTGTCATGTTTTTTCTCCAGTGATAAGACCCAAAGCTTGTTTTCTGGCTTTGGGTTTAGGATTAACATAGGCATAAAACTTTGGTGTAAGGTTCCCTAGGTCTGCCTAGCAGAGAAGAAAAATTTTCAGTGTCGTGCAGCCAGTTTCACTGAGATTTGGGGCAAAAGTCTCAGCTAGAAATAAGATATATTTATTTTTGCCAGCCCCATCTTCTGTGCACAAGATTTGGGTTCCCTGGCAAAAATATCAGGTTGTGCTATCTTAAGATCATTCTTGACTACTACCACCTAGTTATTGTTATCAACAAATTCATTTTAGAAAATGTGGAAAATATAGAAACATGTAAAGAAGAAGAAGATAAGTCACCTAAAACTTGCCACTCTAAGATAATAACAGTTGATGTTTTGGTGTATATTAAGAAGGATAAAAGACAAAAGGTCTTTAAAATTATTTAAAAAGTTTGAAATCATGTTCATATGTAGTTTTGTATCTTTTTTACTTAATTGTATAGTGTATTAATTTCTCCATGTTTTCTAAATTCTGACACATCTCTAACATTGCATAGTAGGAATATATAATAATTTCTTAGATATTTAGATGGCTTTTCTAGTTTTTCTGGTTTGACTTTGAGCTGTTGAATATCATTACACTTGACATATGGCAAACTTTTAGTTACATCAGGACCGGGCATTTGCTTTTTAGATTCTGTTGCTTGTTAGCCAAAAAATTTACTCTATTGGAAAGAATCTTAGATTGTGTTGGAAATGATAAGGAGTCCCCAAAAAATACACTCTTGGATTACTTGAGTTACTTGATCAGCTATGTAAACACATTGTGGTGACTCAGTCTGACTTTAAGTTTGGAGTCAGCTAGGCTTAGCCACGTAAAATGTGCTGGGAAGGGTGGGCAGATCAGACTTCATCCCCATCAGAGTGGTGTGAGAATCAGAAAGTGAAGAACACTCCCCTTGACATTAGCTGATCAGAGACAAGCGAAGTTCTTCAAAGCCTTGTCCCTCACTTGTTTGCTGTCTGTCGCAACCAGGGACATTCATATAGGATAGCGCAGGATAGTATTCTTCACAAGCCGCAACTTGATCTTCTGGCATAGTCTGAATTCCTCCTTATTTCTCAGGTAACATCTCAATTAGATAAACTGCATTTTTGTTTCTGGGCCATATTTCAGTCATAGGAAAAAATGCAAATTACAACAAAACAAACACTGATTAACAAGGATTTATTTAAAAGTAAATAACCTCCCAGAAGCCACAGGCTTAGTGCAACTGTATTCAGTCTCCTACACGTTTTATGTCTGTATTGAGAATTGACACTCAGAATAAACTCAAATCCTGTGTGATCCTGAGTTGTATAAAGGAAGGGAATCATTTGTTGCAAAGGGATTATTGGCAAAATGGTTTTAAGGCTGTTTCAATAAGATGAGGTTGAAGAATAATAGTAACTTTGAACAAATTACTTCATTTCTCTAAGCCTTAAGTTTTTCATTTGTAAATAGCTAATAATAATGATACTTAAAGCATAGGGAATTTTCAAGGGGTTGGTTTTACAGGAAATAACACCTATAAACAATTATTACAATGCCTGATATTGCTGGCACTCACATATTAACTTTTATTGTTACTCTTTGTGTCAAGCATTATATTTGCCAGGTATGGGGTGGTGGATAATATTGAATAAAATATTCCTGATCGCTGTCTAGTGGTGGAGGCGTATATGAGATAATACTTCCTGATGATATAAATAAAATACATTGTAATAAGTGATGGTAATCCAGTGAGAACAAAAGAGCCTCCCACAAGTTTTAGTCCTTTTGGACGTGAAACTATATTTTTTTCTCAGTCTTGGCTTCATGTTAGAATCAGAGTTGTTAGAAAGAAGAATCACACTTGAAAAAAGATTAGCAATAATCAGATCCCACACAGACCAGGCTATGCTGCCAGGACATGGTTTTTATTTATTTTTTTAATTTTCCAGGTGATTCTCATGTGTAGCCAAGGGTCATGAGACAAAGCCTTAGATATTTTTTCCTTTGGGATTTTCCAGGATTATATAGGACCATAGGGTAATTCCTTTCTTTATTCTTGATTTTTTGAAAGTTACTTAACAGCAGCCATATAGAATTTTAGAATTTATGAAATGCTTTTATGATATTTTTGAAGCCCCCACAATAATCTTTTTAGAAAAATATTATCACCATTTTGCAAAAAAGATAGCCTAGGCTCAGAGAAATACAAAGTAAAGGTGGTGGGAAGACTTGAACTCAGTTGTTTAGAATCCAGTCTTTGTTTCTATTGCATTTCTAGTGGAAACTTCCAACAACTGTTACATACTTGGAGGCCTTCCCTTTTTGCTCTGTTTTCCGTATAGCTTTATGATCTTTTGGGAAATCTTTGCTCATTGTTCATATTGCTGAACCACTTGTTGTATATTCCTTTTTATAATTTATGCTTTTTTCCTGGCTCTAATGCTCTTGACCACACTTCCACCCTTAATTACAATTTCTTGAAATGCAGTAACTCTTTCTTAACCCTTTATGCCCTTTCCTAGTCTATATTTCAAGCAATGAATTTCTGCCCCCAAATCTTTGTGTCTAAAGTTAGTTTTACAGCAGTGCAGATAACCCTTGTATCTACATATGCTTAGTTCTTGAGTTTGGTTCATGAGAACTTGGATATAGGAGCACCTCTATTTGTTTCTGTAAGGGTCAAGGAGCTCTGTATCAGAAATAACTTATTTTTCCCTGTGGTTTCTTGACTCCCACTACTTTTCTTTCTCCTGTAACATATACTAAGGATGGCTATTAAATTATCCTATGCTTTGTTTTGTCAGGAGCTGAAGGAAGATCAATAGTCCCTTGGGTATCTCAGCAGGAAGATGTCACCATTTTGAAGGGGCAGAAAGAGAAGCCTTTGTATTTGTGTATGTTCAGTGAGGTCTTCTGTAAACTTTCCTTCAGTTTATGATGTAGTGATTTAGGGCAAGGTTGACCCAGGGCAGTTTTTGCCCCAGTTGCACAGGGTTGTGGAAGTCTCTGTGGCCTGTTTAATTGGGCCTAGCAAAAATATTGTTGAGTGGCTTTAGCACAGTGCTGGAACATAGTGATTGGTGGATAAATGCTGGACGAGTTGAAGTAACGGTGGCAGGAAGCATAAATCAAATTGAAATACAAGCCTGATAAAGAACTTGTCTCCACCCTGAAATTTGATGGACACTGTCCATAAAATATTTGCTTTGACCCATAATGAAGCAGTTGATTTCAGCTAATCTATTTCTTAGAACGCAGATACTGAGAACGCCTCCATTGGAAGTAAATGAGTGTCCTGAACAGAAGCTTGTTGTGCTTCTGGCAACTTGTGTACCCAGCTGTATGCCGTGGTATTTGTGTCTCTCCTTGCTGTACCTAAGACTTCCTCTCAGCATTTGGCCTGTGCTTCCTCCACAGAACAGGCAATACCAAACAGACAAAAACAAATTTCCCTGCTCCTGTCTGTAACTTCTCTGAACCCATTACTATCCTTACCTCCTCTTCTGTCTCTCCCACCTCCTTTTGAAGGCAGTTAGTTCCTCTGCCTTTTCTGAATCCCTCCTCCTCCCTTTACTGAAGAATCGTCTTTCTTCAGATGTCTCCTTTCTGTTAGCTTCTTCCCTCACCATGCAAGTCAGTCCCCCTCTAGGTAGCCATAGCACCTTTTCTCCTTCCTTTTATAACTGAGTTTCTTGGATGCGAAGAGTGATCTTCTTGCAAGCATTACTCTCCTTTTTCTCTGTCACCCTTTCTGATCTGCCTCACTGAAATTGCACTAGCAGTTGCCCTCTTCATTTGCCATTCCAGAGATCCTGTCTCATGCCTGTCTGACTTTTCTGCAGAGCTGCTACTGTAGCTCTCATTACCTGAGAGGTTCCTTCTCCCTCTGCTTGTGTTACCTACTTTTTCCTGGTTGCTTCCTCTTACCATCTTGGGCTTCTTTTCTGTGACTTGCCTCTTCTGTGCTAGCATTCTTCAAGATTCTGTCCCAGCTGCCTCCTTTCATCATTAGTTGTCCCCTGGGTTACTTCCTCTATGCGCACATGATAAGTATATGCTGCTCTGATTAAACTTCCCAGCCAGATGTTTTTACTGGGCACCAGACTTAACCTCACTTGGGATCCTGTAGGTACCTCAAACTCACCATGTTCAACATTCCGCAATCTTCTGTTTACTTCATTACCCGCCTAAGTCATACACTGCTGGAGTCATCTCTGAGTGTAGTGTAACCAACCACCTGTTTCTCTTTCATCCTGAGTCAGCATGTCATCAGCAGTGCTGCTAGTGCTGATGTGTTTTCTCAATCCATTTTTTTTTCTCTTAAGGATGTTGGTCTATTGCAAATTATCTAAAAAAAAATTCTGTGTACATTTTTCTTGGGAGATAATTCTCCATGAATATTTTTATATTTTTGCATAATTCAGGCTTTACAACTGAATAGCAAACATGCTGAAAAATGAAAATTGTGTATTGCTCCAGAAGGATTTAGAGGCATATCTCCCTAGAGCAGTTTGCTTACATTCCAGGGTAAAACACTTCCCCTCTATTCCCCAGAGAAACGTTAAATACATTTCAGAGAGAAGCTCACTCTCTTGATCTCTCTCTCTCTCTCTCTCTCTCTCTGGAGAGAGGAGCAAAGAGAGGCAGATGTGCCAGCCTCTCTATATAAACTTAAAAAAAAATTTTTTTTGGTTTATTACTGTTTTTCTATTACAGTTGTTCCACTTTTTCCCCCATTTCTCCCCCCAGCCCTGGCAGCTCACTCCTTCTCCCACAGTCAATCCCTACCTCGTACAAGTTCATGGGTTATTTATACTAGTTCCTTTACTAAACCCTTCCCCTACTTACCCCCCTTCACCCACTACCCTTCACTCAGTAACTATTAGTCTGTTACTTGTTTACATGCCTTTGGTTCAATTTTGCTTGTTTGTTTGTGTTGTTCATTAGTTTCCTGTATTAGCTAATATCATATGGTATTTGTCTTTCGTTGTCTGGCTTATTTTGCTAAGCATAATTCTCTCTAGTTCCATCCATGTTACACAAATGGTAGTGTAAAAGAACCCTGGGGCTGCTTCGATTGAAACAGAACCCACGGGCTGTTTAGTTAGGGGTCCGATTGCCCGCTGCCAGAATCATAACTCTGAATACCAGAGTTTGGTGAAAAGGAAAGGAATTGTTTATTTACACATAGTCCTGCCTCCCCCTCCCAGACCTGGCCAGACTTAGGAAAGTCAGAAACACCGTTTCCCCACTTGCGAGGCACAGTTCAGCTTTACCAGTAGCTGCCAATCACTCAGTTCTGATTAGGGAGGTCCTTTCTGTGCTGTGGTGCCCTCCAGCTCTCAATGCAGAACCGCCTGGATTCTCAGCCTCCTTGTAAACTGCCTTCTTCCTGTAAACCGCATGGATCTCCTCTCCTTCTCAAAGCAGCCTGGCAAGAGCCTCTTCTTAAAGCCACCTGGAGACCCCTTCTCCAAGCCACATGGAGGGAGCCCACGAGAACCAGAGAGTGAGGGCGTGAGGGCCAGAGAGAGCCTGAGAGAGAGAGCCTCCTAGAGCCAGAGCCAGCCCAAAATATGTCCGCAGCTGCTTCTCTTCCTCCCTTGCCTCCTCTCTCTCCCTGCGTCCTCTCACGCAGTGGGTGTTGCAAACAGTTCTGACCATTCACAGAACCCTACGTAGTCTCTGTCTGCTTCTTCCTACCAGCCCACCGTCCAAGATCCCTCCCATCTTCCTGAGTCTTAGAAGTAAAGCGGATCTTAGCAACAATGTTTCCAGCCACTAGCCCCAGGCATGCAAGGGCATCCTGAAAGCTGCTTCCGGCTCCCTATCTCCCAGACGCAAACTCTGGGGTTTGTTTTTGGACTCCTTTGTTTCTGTAACAGTAGGAGTTCCTTTTTCTTTTTTTCTACAGCATAGTATTCCATTGTGTAAATGTACCACAGTTTTTTGATCCACTCATCTACAGATGGGCACTTAGGCTGTTTCCAGCACTTGGCTATTGTAAACAGTGCTACTATGAACATAGGGGTGCATAGGTTCTTTTGAATTGGTGTTTCAGTATTATTCTTCAGGTATAATCCTAGCAATGGAATCGCTGGTTCAAAAGGCAGTTTCATTGTTAGTTTTTTGAGGAAATTCCATACTGTTTTCCATAGTGGCTACACCAGTCTGCATTCCCACCAACAGTGCAGTAGGGTTCCCTTTTCTCCACATCCTCACCAGCACTTGTTGTTTGTTGATTTGTTGATGATGGCCATTCTGACTGGTATGAGGTGGTATCTCATTGTGGTTTTAATTTGCATCTCTCTGATGGCTAGTGATATTGAGCATTCTTTCATATGCCTATGGACCTTCTGTATGTCCTATTTGGAGAAGTGTTTGTTCAGGTCCTTCGCCCATTTTTTAATTGGGTTGTCTACTTGGTGAGTCATATAAGTTCTTTATATATTTTGGAGATCAATCCCTTGTCTGAGGTATCACTGACAAACATATTTTCCCATATTGTTGGTTCCCTTTTCTTCTTGCTGATGTTTTCTTTTGCTGATTAGAAACTCTTTAATTTGATGTAGTCCCATTTGTTTAACTTTCTTTTATTTCCCTTGACTTAGGAGATATATCGGTGAAAATATTGCTATGTGGGATATATGAAAAATTTTTTTTATGTTTTCCTCTAGGACTTTTATGGTGTTACAACTTACATCTAAGTCTTTGATCCATCTTGAGTTTATTCTGGTTCATGGTGTAAGTTGGTGGTCTAGTTTCATTTTTTTGCACGTCCCTGTCCAATTCTCCCAGCACCATTTGTTGAAGAGGCTCTTCTCACTCCATCTTATGTTCCTTCCCCCTTTGTCAAATGTTAGTTGACCGTATAGACCTGTGTTTATTTCTGGGCTCTTTATTCTGTTCCATTGTTCTATATGTTTGTTTTTATGCAAGTACCAGACTGTTTTGATTACAGTGGCCTTGTAGTATAGTTTGATGTCAGGTATTGTGATTCCTCCTATTGTGTTCTTCTTTCTCAAGATTGCTGTTGCTATTTGGGGTCTTTTTTTGTCATATAAATTCTTGAAGTATTTGTTCTAGGTCTGTGAAATATGTCATTGGTATTTTAAGAAGGATTGCATTGAATCTCTGAATTGCTTTGGGTAGTATGGACATTATAAGGATGTTGATTCTTCCCATCCATGAACATGGTATATGCTTCCATTTATTTGTATCTTCCTCAATCTCTTTCTTCAATGTTGTGTAGTTTTCCAAGTACAGTTCTTTTATTTCTTTGGTTAAGTTTATTCCTAGGTACTTTATTTTTCTTGTTGCTATAGTAAATGGGATATATTTTTCCAGATTCTATCTCTGATATTTTATTTTAGGTGTACTGAAATGCCTTTGATTTCTGAATATTAACTTTGTACCCTTCTATTTTTCCAAATTCACTTATTAGGTCGAGCAGTTTTTTAGTGAAGCCTCTAGGGTTTTCTATGTACCCTATCATGTCATCTGCAAATAATGACAGTTTTAATTCCTCTTTTCCAATTTGGATGCCTTTTATTTCTCTTTCTTGTCTGATTACTGTGGCTAGAACTTCCAAGACTATGTTGAACAGGAGTGGAGAGAGTGGACATCCTTGTCTTGTTCCTGATCTCAGGGAAATGCTTTCAGTTTTTGTCCATTGAGTATGATGTTGGTTTCAGGTTTCTCATATATGGCCTTTATTATGTAGAGGTATGCTCCCTCTATTCCCATTTTGCTGAGTGTTTTCATCATAAATGGTGGTTGTACTTCATCAAATGCTTTTTCAGCATCTATTGATATGATCATGTGATTTTTATCTTTCATTTTATTATGGTGTATTATATTTATTGATTTGCAAATATTAAACCATCCTTGCATCCCTGGGATGAATCCCACTTGATTGTGGTGTATGATCTTTTTAATGTGTTACTGGATCTGGTTTGAGTCCCTTCCTGCCTGCAAAGTGTCCTCTGAGAAATAGCTGACAGTCCTATAGGCACCCCCCTGTAGGCAACTCTTTGCCTCTCTCTTGCTGCCCCCAGGACTGTGGCTTTATCTTTCACCTTTGGCATCTCAATCATGATACGTCCTGGTGTGGTCCCCTCTGCATCCAGCTAGCTCGGGACCCTCTGTGCTTCCCAGACCTGTATGTCCATCTCCTTCGCAAAATTTGGGAAGTTCTCCCTTTTTTTTCAATTCTTGCTTTCTCATTCTGTACTGGTTGACTGTTTTTTTATCCTTATGTTCCAAATCATTGATTTGAACCCTGGTTTTCTTCCCTTTACCATTGGTTTTGTGTGGATTTTCCTTCGTTTCACTTAGCATAGGCTTCACTTCTTCTCCTATGTGTTTGCCGTACTCAAGCTTATCTGTCAAGCCTGTGAGCATCTTTATTACCAGTGTTTTGAATTCTGCATCTCTTAGGTTAATTATCTCCTCATCTGTGATGTTGGTTATCTCCTCATCGCTTAGTTCTCCCACTGGAACCTTGATCCGTTCCCCCTTTTGGGCCATACTTCTCTGTCTCCTCATCCTGACAGGTTCCTGTGTTTGTTTGCCTCCACGTCCCAGGTAGAGCTGTCGCTCCTGTTATGTTGTAAGGGGTGGAGCCTTAGGGATTTGTCAGAATAAGGCGACCTGTTTCACCACGTTGTGGCGCTGTATGTGGGGGATGGGTCCGAGAGGGGACAATGCCGCCTGCCTAGCTTCACCCCTTTTCTAGGTACCTCTCCCGCTTCAGCATTGGACTGGCACCTGGCACCCCTCTAGCTGCTGCCCTGGCTATCGTTCCCAGAGTGGGTGGGTCTGCGGAAGTTCTAGGACTGTGGGTGTCCTCTAGTTGGGGTGTTATTTCTCCTTCTCCCATATTAGGTGGCTCTTTAAACAAGCAGACTCTGCTGAGAGACTGGCAGTTTCTGCCTCCACCCCAACCCCCACTGGTCTGCACAGTCAGAAGCAATGAGGCTTCATTTTCCTCGGTGCTGGGACTATTGAGTTGCTAGGTCTGGTGAGGAGCTTGGAACACTCCCCAGGTGTCCCCCCTGACTTTAAAAGGTGAGACTGCGCTGTCTGCTAGGCTGCTGCTGCCACCGCTACTGCTGCCGCCCCACCATGTCCTCTCCACCCTGCCTCCGCCCCTCCTACCTGTCTGGATGAGTATTTCTTCTTTATAGCTTTGTTTGCTGGACTTCCATGCAGTTGGATTTTCTGGAACTTTCTTTTTTTTTTTAAATTTTTTAACAAGGTTACTTTATTTTATTTTATTTATTTGTTTTTAGAGTGAGGGGAAAGGAGAAAGAGAGGGAGCGAAACATCAATGTGCAGTTGCCTCTAACGCGCCTCCAACTGGGGATCTGTTGTGCAACCTAGTCATGTGCCCTTACTGGGAATCGAACCAGCGACACTTGGTTCGCAGGCCGACACTCAATCCACTGAGCCAGAGCAGCCAGAGCTTTGGTTGTTTCTATTTTTGCGGTAGTTGTATTTCTCCTTATTTGTGGAAGGAGATGCAGCATGTCTGTCTACGCCTCCATCTTGGCCACAAGTTTTAGCTAAGAGTCTTATTGGGGCCCCTTTGTACGTAATTCTCTTCTTCTCTCTTGCTGCTTTTTTTTTTTTTTTCTCTCTTGCTGCTTTTAAGATTCTCTCTTTGTCCTTAATTTTTGACATTTTGATTATAATCTGTCTTTCTGTGGTTCTCTTTGGGTCCAGTTTTTTTGGAACTCTCTATGTTTCCTGGGCCTATAAGTCTGTTTCCTTCCCCAAGGTAGAGAAGTTCTGCTTCATTATTTTTTCACATAGTTTTTCAATTTCTGGTTCTTCTTCTTTACCTTTTGGCAACCCTATTTTTCGGATGTTTGCCTGCTTATAGCTGTCCCATAGGTTTCTGAGCCTCCTCATTTTCCTCACTTTTCCTTTCCTCTTTCTGCACTAGTTGACTATTTGTTCCTTTGTTATGTTCTGATTTATTGATTTGATCCCTGGTTTCCTTTCCCTCACCAATAGTTTTGTAGCCTTTATTTCTTCCCTGTCTTATTTAAGATCTGCTGTTAGGTTTGTAAGCATTCGTATAACCAAAGCTCTGAACTGTGCCTCAGAAAGATTTCCTGTCTGCTGCTTCGTTAGATTATGTTTACTGTCTGGTCAGCTGCATTACTGGGATCTCTATCATGATCTATGCCATCCTGACAGTTTTGTGTTTACCTTTGCTTCCTGGGCAGGGCTGTCACACCTCCTACGCTATAGGGGGTGGAGCCCCATGCACTTTTCACTACCGGGCAACCCTGTGGCGTTTTGTGTGCTGGCGGGGGTCCAAGATGGATTCCTTCCATTCACTCTCTGCTGAGAGACCGGGAGCCTCCTCCTCCATCTCCACTCCCTCCGGCCCTCACAGTCCGAGGCAATGGGGATCTGCCTTCCCAATGTTGGGATGGCAAGCTGATGGGTGTGGTCTGTAGCTGGGGGTGCTCCCCAGGTTCTTCTCACCTCCCCTTAAATATGAGTGTCTTTGCTTACCGCCGTACTGCAACTGTCGCTACCAGCCCAGCTTGAGCTCTCCATCCCAGTTTTGCTTCTCCCCATCCGGACAAGCACCACTTCTTTATAACTTCATACGTTGAACTTCCATGTAGCTTTATTTTCTGGAACTTCTGGTTATTTCTGGTTTTGCGATAGTTGTATTCCTTCTTAGTTGTGGAGGGAGATGGAGCATGTCAGTCTAGGCCTCCATCTTGGCCGGAAGTCTGGTTTGCCAATATTTTGATGAAGATTTTAGCATCTATGTTCATCAGCAATATTGGCCTGTAGTTTTCTTTCTTTGTTGTGTCTTGACCTGGTTTTGGAATTAGGGTAATACTGGCTTCATAGAAAGAGTTTGGGAGTCTTCCCTCTCCTTGGATTTTTTGGAATAGTTTGAGAAGAGTAGGCATTAATTCTTCCCTAAATGTTTTGTAAAATTCACCTGTGAAGCCATCCAGTCCAGGGCTTTTGTGTGCCGGGAGTTTTTTGATTACTGCCTTAATTTCTCTCTTTGTTACTGGTCTATTTAGGCTTTCTTTTTCTTCTTGATTCAATTTTGGAAGATTATATGTTTCTGGAAATTTGTCCATTTCATCTAGGTTGTCAAGTTTCTTGCCATACAGTTGTTTGTAATAATTTCTTACAATCCTTTGTATTTCTGTGATATTGGTTGTGATTTCACCTCTTTCATTTCTGATTTTGTTTATTTGAGTCCTCTTTTTTTCTTGATTAGCCTGGCTAAATGGTTGTCAACTTTGTTTATATTTTCAAAGAACCAGCTTCTAGTTTTATTGATGTTTTGAATTATTTATTTAGTCTCTATGTCATGTTATCCTGCTCTGATCTTGATGATTTCCTTCCTTCTACTTATTCTGGTCTTTGTTGTTCTTCCAGTTTTTGTAACTGTAGGGTTGGATTTTTTATTTGGGATTCTCCTTTTAGGTAGGTTATATTGCTATGAACTTTCCTCTCAGGGCTGCTTTTACTGTGTCCCATACGTTTAGGGCTGTTGTGTGTTTGTTATCATTTGTTTCAAGAAACTGCTTGATTTCTTCATTGATGTCGTTGTTAACCCATTCATTATTTAATAGCATGTTATTCATTGTCCATGAGTTTGAATGTCTTTGAGTTTTTTTCTTGAGGTTCATTTACAGTTTCAAGGCTTTGTGATCTGAGAAGATGCTTGATATAATTTCAATTTTCTTGAATTTGTTGAGGTTTGTTTTACGTCCTACCATGTGGTCTATCTTTGAAAATGTTCCATGTGCAGTTGAAAAGAATGTATATTTTGCTGCTTTGGTGTGAACGTTTTATATATATCAACTAAGTCCATTTGATCTAGTGTTGTTGAATGCCTCAACATCCTTGGTATTTCTTTGCTTTGAAGATCTGTCCATTGTTGACAATGGGGTGTTAAAGTCTACTACTATGAGTGTGTTGCTGTTGATATCCTTCCTGTATCTTCCAAGATTTTCCTTATATATTTAGGTGCTCCTATGTTGGGTGCATATATGTTTGCCAGGGTTATATCTTCACTATGGATTGTTCCCTTAAGTATTATGAAATGCCATTCTTTTTCTCTTTTTATGGCCTTTGCTGTGTAATCTGTTTTGTCTGATATAAGTATTGCTGCCCCAGCTTTTTTTTCATACCCATTTGCTTGGAATGCTTTTTTCCATCCCTTCACTTTCAGTCTGTGTATATCTTGTTTTGAGGTGTGTCTCTTGTAGACAGCATATATGTGGGTCATGTTTTTGTATTTGTTCCACGACCCTATGTCTTTTGAGTGGAGCATTTAATCCATTTACATTTAAGGTTATTTTCGACAGTTATTTATTCATTTCCTTTTGTACCTGTGTTCCTCTACCTGTCTCTTTTTCTTCTTTTTCATAAAGCATTCCCTTTAGCATCTCTTGTAATGCTGGTTTGGTGGAGATGTATTCTTTTAGTCTTCCGTTGTCTGGGAAACTCCTTATTTCACCTTCCATTTTGAAGGAGAGCCTTGCTGGATATAGTAGTCTTGGTTGTAGGCCTTTGTTTTTCATTGCTTGAAATATTTTTTGCCATTACCTTCTAGCTTGTAGCGTTTCTGTTGAGAAATCAGCTGATAGCCTTATCAGAGCTCCCTCGTATGTTATTGCTGTTTTTCTCTTGCTGCCTTTAGGATTCTCTCTTTGTCTTTGAATGTTGCCATTTTAATTATGATGTGCCTTGGAGTGGGCCTCCTTGGGTTCATTTTCATTGGGACCCTCTGTGCTTCCTGTACTTGTGAGACTTTTTATCTTCTCATGTTTGGGAAGTTTTCTTTCATTACTTTTTCAATCAGGTGTTCTATTCCTTGCTCCTCCTCTTCTTCTGGTATGCCTATGATATCGATATTGTTGCATTTCAAATTGTTCTGAAGCTCTCTTAAATCCTCTTCATTCTTTTTCAGCCTTTTTTCATTTTGTTGCAGTGTCCATGAATTTTTTTCTGTGTTGTCCTCTAGCTCACTGATGCAGTCCTCTGCTTCGTTTTGCCTGCTTTTGATTCCTTCTACCATGTCTTCAGTTCAGAAATTGTATTCTTCATTTTCTCCTGGTTCTTATTGATGGCTTCTATGTCCTTTTTCATGCTGGTGTAGTTCTAGCAAGTTCCTTGTAGCTTCCCTGGAGTTCTTTGTAGTTCCCCTGGAGTTTATTGTAGTTTTTTCTGAGTTTTTTGAGTTCATTGAGGTTTCTCATTACCATTTTTTTGAATTCCATGTCTGATAGTTTGCTTGCCTCTATGTCATCTATCCTTCCTTCTGGGAATTCTTCCTTTCCTTTAGTTGGGGTGTTATGTCTCCTTCTCCCATGTTAGGTGGCTCTTCTTGTTTCTGTTCTTAGATTTACTTGCTTTTATTTCCTGCCTTTGTGGTGTGACCTTCTTGTATACAGTTATTGAGCTGCTGCCTCCAGCTGGTGCCACTTGGATGGAGGGGAGTAGTCTAGTTAAGAGATTTCTCCCGCAGCACTGGGGATGATTCTGCACTGGGATCTAGTCTGCTGTTCTCCCAGATCTTTCTGCAGAGCCAGGGCCCAAAACTTTTACAAAGTGCCTCTACTTCACTTCACCCTCACCCTCCTTTGGCCTCAGCCCGGGATGAGTGCGCTCCCTTACGCAGGCCAGGGGTGGGCTGACCGATTATGCACTGGAGAAAGAGAGAGAGAGAGAGAGAGAGAGAGAGAGAGAGAGAGAGAGAGAGAGAGAGAGAGACACACACACACACACGCCGCCACCCCCCCCAACCCCCCACTTCTGTTCCTTGCCTCTCAGAGCCAGGTGCCACCTGGCCCACTCCTGGCTTTGGCAGCAGGCAGAGCCTTGCCCTCCACCCCTGACTCCTCTCAAGGGAAACCTAGGGTCACTAAAAAATCTTTGCGCACTGCCAGCCGCAGCTGGGGGAGCCAGGCCAACCAGAAATTCCATCTTGCCCTTTTCTCCTCTGCTATCCTCACCAGACAGGTTGCTCCCAGACAGTCTTCTCTGAGCCAGCAGTGCCAAGGCTCAACTCCTGCCAGTATCCAGATGTTAACTAAGGTGCTCTGTCTACGATTAGCCTAAACTACAGACAGGTCTTGAGAGCAAGCAAGTGCAGGGTCCCCTCATTCTGCCATCATTGATCTCTAAATACTTCTCCTCAAAAAAATTTTTTAAAATTGTTTTTCTATTACAGTTGTCCCACTTTTCCCCCATTGCTGCCCCTCCCCGCCCACCCCTTCTCCCACAGTCAGTCCCCACCCCACTGTCCATGTCCATGGGTCATTTATACTAGTTCCTCAACTAGACCTTTCCCCTTCTTAACCCCCTTCTCTCCCTACCTTCTCTTCCCTGTCACTGTTAGTCTGCTCCTTGTTTACATGCCTCTGGTTCAACTTAGCTCATTTGTTTGTGTTGTTCATTAGTTTCCTTGATCCATTCTCTTACTTTTGTAGCTCATATTCTCCCATGGTCCATACCAATGGCTCCGGTTTTGATTCTCCTAAATGAAGATGTAAGGCCACAAACCAAACCATTTCAAGATTAAGGAAGACATCAAGTATATAAACTGTACAGGGAGATTGAAGAAGGTGAAGGCTGAGAAAGAAGAAATTGGATTTGGGGTTTGGGTGGAATCTGACCTCTGGGGGAAGTTCTATTGTGTGGTAAAGGCTTTCTCCCACAGACCCCCCTCCTTTGGTGTACCTGTTTCTGAAATAGCATACAGGTGGCATACTTGTTTGTCATCAGAGTCCTTCTTCCTCCTTGCTCATTTCATTCAGTTAATAAGTTTTGCCAGTGATACCTCAGTTCGCTCTCATTTTTGTCCCTTTGACTTTTTCCCCTAATTTTGAATCTTTGTAAGTCATCTTTATGTTTCATTGACATCTTGATTGACTGAACATCAATTTTTGATGGTTCTTTTTCATAATTGAAATACAAATCTATTCTGTCTTTTCATCTCTGTTATTATTATTTTAATTGGAAAATTACAGTGGACAATTTTTATTTCTTTGCCTTTATTATTCTTCAACTTTTAACACTACTGATCACTTTTTGCATAACTCTTTTCACTTGACTCTTGGGACTCTATTTTCCTGAAAGGCCATCTTTGATGGCATTTTTTGGTCTCCTTTGGGTGTCCCGTAAATATAGCTGTGCTCTGGGTTCTGTCCTCTGGCTGCATCTCATGATTGTGTCTGGGCGATCTCAGACATACTCATGGTTTCAACTACCACCCATCTGTTGATTTCCAAATCTTTGTCCTTAGCACAGACTCTTCAGTGGAGCCTAGATCTGTATTTTTATCTTGTTTACCAGATACTTCTTTTTTATTTTTTATTCATTAAATGTTTATTACTTGAATGAATGACAAATAATTTCATCCAACAATCCTTAAATTGCTTAAAAATGACATTTAACTTTTCAAATTTCATATTATCTTATTCCTTCTGTGCTCTAGTTTCTAAAAGCCCGATAAGTCTAGTTCTTATCAAAAATTTTTATGCTCGGAGTGAATAAACTGGTGGCCTTATAAAATTATTTTAGTTCAGATGAAAAGGTAAGTTCTTGCCAGACATTTCACCCAGGTGCAAATGATTTAAACTGAAACAAATGCAAATATAAATTAAAATATATCACTCTTAAATTAAAACTCTTAGACAATATTCTACCACTTTAGGCTTTATTTAGGTTTGGATTTTATGTGAAGCTTATCATCCCTGAAATGTTCGAATTACATAGCACAAGTCTTCATATTCAAAAGTGTTTATATTTTAAGTCAGGATGAAACAGACTTTCTACACAAAAGCTCTGTTTCTAATAGGAATATCCCATGGTTACGCTTTATGCTCACATAGATATGGCTGTTACTGGAGAGTTGTTTTGTATGGTTGGTGTTTTTCATTCTCTAGTTTTTGTTCAAAACATATCCTTCATTTTAATCAGGAAGAGAAGTCTGTAATTTCTTCCATTTCAAACTCGCTGTCCACTTTTGCAGGTCTTTTGTATCATTTATCATCCATAATTTTGTAAAACACTTCAGCTTTTTCCTTTTCATATTTACTAATCCTTCCAGCTCTTTTGACTTGCTAGCTGCTTTCTTTAAAATTTCTCTTGGAACATTTGCTAGTCTAGCCACCTTTAGTCCATAACTACTTGCTGCAATTCCTTTGGTTATTTGATAAAGAAAAGTGACAAAGTCAGGAGCTTCTTTGCCTGGATCTTGTCTACTTTAATCCTCACTGACCAAGAATCCCATGTGATAATTCCCCACCTGTTGTGAATAATTCTTCTCTAATTCACACACTGGCAGATAATGGGTGACAAACAGGGTTAAGGATTTCATATCTCTAATAAAATGCTCAAGTGTAACATAAGCAATGGCAGTTCTATCATGGGTGCTCGTCCCTCTTCCCAACTCATCCATGATAACCAAGGACTGTGATGTTGCTTTTCTTATTATTTCTGCTGTGTCCGTCAGTTCCTCCATAAATGTACTCTGTCCTTTATATATATTATCTGCAGCACCCATCCTTGTTGTATTAAATGTGAGATGACCGAGGACACTGAGGTAATTCCAACAGGCAGAATGTGGACGAACGGGGGGGCTGCTGTACGCTCAGGCAAGTCAGCCCTGAGCAGAGCAAGCACCGTCCTTTTATTGAAATCTGAGGGTAGCAATTACAGGATACATACCACAAAAACAGGATACCAGGGTTCAAACATTAACTAGCTTGGAGACAACAACAAAACTAAGTCCTTAAGGCTAAGCTTCAAACAAGATTAATGGAGTACTCAGCAAAGTCTATTCTCAGGATACCATAGCTCAGTGGCCTGGAACAGCTTGCAGCTGCTGGGGTCAGCAAGTCCAGCTTGCTTATCTGAGTCACAGGACACCTGGACTGAGGGGCGTGAAGATATGCCACTACCCAGAGACTTGATTTCCACCAACACATCCTTGTGAAAATGCCATCCATAATTCCAATCGTTGCTTCCTCTGCAGGAACATAGGAGCCAGTCTGAGCCATGATAGTAATCAGTGCAGCTTGTTTTATGTAGGAGCTCTTTCCACCCGTGTTTGGTCCAGTAATTATCATTACTCTCTGAGTCTGCACTCCCTCTGAGATCCAGCCCAGGGTAGCAGCTTGAAAGGCACCGGTGGCATACAGGGAGGAATTGAAGTGTTTGAACAGTTTTCTCCCAGACAAGGCAGGCAGAGGCCAGTACCCTTTTCTGAACCATCCCCCTACAGAGCCACAGAGCCAATAGGCAGGTGCCGTATCTGAGATTCCAACAATCTGGCTAACACTGTGTGTCCTGTCCTGGAGATCTCCATCCTACCCAACTTACAGGCCCATGTTTCACTGTTTACCAGATACTTCTACTTGGAGGTTCTGAAGAACTTCAAATGAAGTGGATTCAAAAGGGAACTCATTACCCTCTTTCCCAGACTTCTTTTTTATTTTGTTTTGATGAAGATACCACCAGCTGCCCATCATCCACATAAGACACCTGGGTGACACTAAAGCCTTCTTCCTCACTTCCCAGATTCATAAGCTACAAATTCCATTTATTCTACTGCCTCAATTCCTGAATCTCTCAGATTTGCTCTGTCTGCCTAAATTTAGACCCTCATTATCTCTTGCCTCATCATTTCATTTGTCTCCAAACTGGTCTTGCTTTGTGTGTCTTCCCTCCTTTCTCTCTGTTTCCAAGTCAAATACTCATAGTTAAAATTCGAGTGCTTATTTATTCCTCATTTACTTGTGAAATGTTTTGCATGCATTCTCACTTAATCATCACACTAAATCATTATTGCCCTTTTCATTTTGGAGGAGAGTTTGCCCAGACCGCACACATAGTAAGAGGCGGGACAGAGATTTGAACTGAGGCTACATGCTCCAGATCCCATGATCCTAATTCAGTTAACCTGCATTCTTTCACTGGCCACCCCTCTTCCATACTCTAGTCCAGAAGTCCTCAACCTCTGGGCTGGGGATCTGTACCATTTTGGGACTGTAGGAACTGGGCTGCATAGCAGGAAGTGAGCTTCAATGTAATGTATTTGAATCATTCTGAACTCCCCCCCCCCCCCCATCCTTGGTCTATGGGAAAGTTGTCTTCCACAAATCAGTCCCTGGTGCCAAAAAAGTTGGGGACCATTGCCTAATCTCTGAAAGCAAGTCAGTATCATAGCCTATACTCAAGGTGGGAGGTTCAGGTCCAGTTCCTGGAGGGACCTTAGTGCTGTAAATTATTTGGATTTCTTCTGTAAGAAAAATTTGTCTCTTCCTTCCACTTATTTACTAATCATTTATGTAATATAGCCTTGCATATTTTATACTTCTATTTATAATCCAGTACTACATTACTTATTTAACCAATTCTTTTTTTCCCTTTCTGTTGAGGTATAATTGACATGTAACGTATTAGTTTCAGGTGTACAAAGTAATGTAATATTTGTAACAGTTCTCATTTTTAAGATGTTCAAGTTATCACCTGTTTGTTTTTGTTTTAGTTTTTGTTTTGCTATATAAAAGCCTGATGAGCCATGGCCGGTGTGGTTTGGTTGGATTTTTGTCCCGTACATCGAAAGGTTGTGGGTTTGGTTCCCGATCAGGACACACACCTAGGGAGCAGGTTCAGTCCCTGGTCAGGGTGCATGTGAGAGGCAACTGGTCAATGTTTCTCTCTCACATCGACGTTTCTCTCCCTGTCTCTCTCTTTCTCTTCCCTTCTCTCTAAAACAAATAAGCATGTTCTTCGGTGAGGATTAAAAAAAAAAAAGCCTGACAAATAAATATGTTCTTAGAAGTGTTGGCTGTTTTGAGGGTTTCCTTTAGTTAAATTCCTATAAGTAGGATTTCTGGGTAGGCACATTTAAGTCTTTGGTGCATGTTCCTGGGAGTGGGTTTTACACTGAGCACCTGTTTTTGCGTTGTTGTTTCCAGGAAGTCCTCTTAACATCCTTGAGAGCTTTCATTCCTCTTTGGGATTACGAACAGTTTATCATAAAGCCAGGGCTCACAACTAATTCATGCTGATTTATTTACCTATCTAGAGTATTGTGTCAAAGAATGCACTGCAGTACCGTGGAAATGCCCAGCATGATGCCCAAGAGTTTCTGTTGTGGCTTTTGGACCGAGTTCATGAAGACCTCAATCATGCTGAGAAGCAGAGCAGCCAGCCTCCTGTGAAGGTGAGAGCACCCCGCTCTGTAGTCAAGGAGCAGGGCGCCCAGGACTCATTTTTCCAAAAATCTGAGGAGCTGTTGTAGTTTGCACTTAGTTAATGTAGTGACATTTAATAAGCTCTAGGTGACTACAAAGTTCATGGATACTTAGAGGATTTCTCCATGTTTACTACTGTGTTGGCAGCGTAAGATACCAGAAGCGCTGTCTCCTAGGAGCTTACAGTCTATTTGAAGGGACATTTGCCGTATGACTATCTTTAGACTAAAATTAAGTGGTTCTGTCTCATTAAACTGTTTTTAAAGCAGACATTTGCTTTCTAGTCCAGTGAGACCCATAGCCTATAGATCACTAGAATGAATACACAATCAAAAAGTAAATGTATGGATGTCTCATTGTTAGGATTCGACTCGAGTGGGAACTGAACCCTCAGAATATTCTTACTGAGAAAGAGTGATTTATTCTCAACTTCTGTGCATATAGCCTTACTATGATTGGTAAGATGATTTTTGTAATGGAAATTATTAAGATAAAGAGTTGCTTTTCTCTTGTAGCTTTTAAAGTTTTGGATAATTCAGCTCTGTACCTCAAATTTTAAATTTCTAGTTTTGGTAAGTTGTTACATTTTTGATTTAAGGTTCTTTTGTGCCTGAACACTCTGTACTGTCATATGACTATGCTTGTGACTGACTCTACCACCATATTGAGATGAATTCAAGGTCAGGCACTGTGTCTTATTTTTGTACCCTGAAGCCCTCTACAGTGCTCTCTGCATTTAGTAGCAGGTGCTCAGTAATTAAATATTAGGTGGAGGGACATGAAAAAGTTAAGTGAAATATGGAGTGATTAGGCACCAAATCAGCAGCTAATAGGTGCTAGAAAATTTAGGCATGGTAGGAATCAGTGGTTGGGATTATTTCCTGAAAGAGGTTAGAGTAGGACTTTGAAAGCTGGAGGGAGATTGGAGTGTCCTGGAGAAGAACTGCTTGGCTAGGGTGTAGAGATGGGATATGTAGAAGAGCCTGTGAGGACAGTTCTGTAACCTACATCCTGGCCACTGTGTTCTGGTTCCTTTAGCAGATACCTTTCATTGAAACAGCTGGACCTGATGCATAGCTTGTATAAGAAGTCAAGGACATTTGTGACACTTTCTAGATCATCTTTAGTCAACAGTTGATACTTATGGTCTGTAAAATTGTACTTTCTTCTTTTAAGCCGCCGTCAGAAACCGATATCCCTGAGGGACCATCTTTTCCTATCTGTAGCACTTTTGTACAGGAACTTTTTCAAGCCCAATACAGGTATGAGCAAACTAAATTTCCTCTTGTGTTGTCTGTTCATATGGCTGTAAGTGATCATAATATGCATTTCTTACATTTTTGTTTTTGAAGATCTTCTTTGACATGCCCTCACTGTCAGAAGCAGAGCAACACTTTTGACCCTTTCCTTTGCATTTCTTTGCCAATTCCTCTACCCCACACAAGGTAAGAACAGATTTAATGAAATTGAGGTGGTGCATTCCTATGTGTTCCTTTTTCTCTAGGCACCTAATATGCATTCTTAACTTATTTAGACAAGTAATGAGATTAGTGATAAATTGAATACAAGCATTGTTAAAACCTTACAGAAGTTTATGAATGCTTCTCTGAAGCTGCAGGGTTCTTGGCACAGGTGTGTATATTCAGTTGGTTATACATCCAAGCATGGGGGGAGGGGAAAGATTGTTGAGTGCGTTCTAGATTCTCTAGAGGCCTCACATTGTACTTTTAGTTAATTGTGTTCTTTGAACATTTTATCAAAATTTCCAGGAATAATACTTTTAAGGAAAATACAAAGCAGATGTGTTATATTTTTGTTTTTTGAATCTTACCTTTTCCAGACATCTGTTGATTATTGTTTGATAGTTATACTTAGGTCCAAATTGTAACAGAACCCCTGGGCTGCTCCGATTGAAACAGAACCCACGGGCTGTTTAGTTAGGGGTCCGATTGCCCGCTGCCAGAATCATAACTCTGAATACCAGAGTTTGGTGAAAAGGAAAAGAATTGTTTATTTACACAAAGTCCTGCCTCCCCCTCCCAGACCTGGCCAGACTTAGGAAGGTCAGAAACACCGTTTCCCCACTTCCTAGGCACAGTTCAGCTTTACCAGTAGCTGCCAATCACTCAGTTCTGATTGGGGAGGTCCTTTCTGTGCTGTGGTGCCCTCCAGCTCTCAATGCAGGACCGCCTGGATTCTCAGCCTCCTTGTAAACTGCCTTCTTCCTGCAAACCGCATGGATCTCCTCTCCTTCTCAAAGCAGCCTGGCAAGAGCCTCTTCTTAAAGCCGCCTGGAGACCCCTGCTCCAAGCCAGATGGAGGGAGCCCACAAGAGCCAGAGAGTGAGGGCGTGAGGGCCAGAGAGAGCCTGAGAGAGAGAGCCTCCTAGAGCCAGAGCCAGCCCAAAAATGTCCGCAGCTCCTTCTCTCTTCTCCCCTGCCTCCTCTCTCTCCCTGTGTCCTCTCACGCAGTGGGTGTTGCAAACAGTTCTGACCATTCACAGAAACCTACGTAGTCTCTGTCTGCTTCTTCCCTACCAGCCCACAGTCCAAGATCCTTCCCATCTTCCTGAGTCTTGGAAGTAAAGCGGATCTTTGCAACAATGTTTCCAGCCACTAGCTCCAGGCATGCAAGGGCATCCTGAAAGCTTCTTCCTGCTGCCTATCTCCCAGCGCAAACTCTGGGGTTTGTTTTTGGACTCCCCTGTTTCTGTAACAAAATGAGTTTTTCTATTTGTCTTCCAACTAAGGTTGTGGGTTAGCTTCAGTTTTACATTGATTTCCAATCAGGTGTGTCTTGCTTCTATAGTTTAGTTGAAATAAACAACTAATGAAAAGATCTGACTTTGATCTGTACAGGCCTCTCTATGTTACCGTAGTGTATCAAGGGAAGTGTTCTCACTGCATGAGGATTGGTGTGGCCGTGCCTCTGTCTGGGACTGTCGCCAGACTTCGGGAAGCAGTGTCTATGGAAACAAAGATCCCCACCGATCAGGTAATAAACCTGCTAATGCTGATTATGCTAGGAACCACAAAAGTGGCTTTCTGTTCTGTGGAATTTTTTAACAGTTCTCTGCCAAATATGGTTAGATAGAAATGTCGAATGAGTTGCTTCTGTGTTGAAGAAAAGGGAAGTTAAGACCCAGAGAAAAATGTCCACAAAACCTTTTTGTGTTTCATTTAATTGTGTGTACATTTTTAAAAGGAAAGCTGTGACTTTAACCCAAGGTCTTCGTTTAGCTTTGTTTGTAAAGTATGATTACTTAGCCCCTTTAAGTTATACTTATGGAGGCTTATGTGGGAAGAGCATTCCTGTGGTATTTGAAAGTCACAGAAGCTTATAGAACCTGAGCAGTGGCTCTTGAAAAACCTTCCCATCATGGTGATAAGAATAGGCATCTGGCTAGTTCTTGCACATAGATACTCAGTTCTGTTTGTTTTCTGGTGAAAACTAGACCAGTCTCTTACCTTGTTTAGATAAGAGAAAGGAAGTTGTGCACCACCATCCCCCTTTTCTTGTGGGTAAATTTTTGGTATTTAAATTGGCCCCAAATCCTTTGGCATTGGTGACTTGACATTTTTTTGCATACTTTTTTTTTACTCAATTCACTGTTATGATTTTATTTGGAAAAAATTCCCTACTTAGGATTTACTGAGAAAGGATGATTTAGTGGCTGAGTATCTTCTCCCTGGATAGCTTCTGGAGGCTGCCCTCATTTAGGAAGTTACCACAGTAAAACAAATACCACCAGCAGTGTTGTGCTCAGAAGCAAATGTACATTTTCATAGGCCCAATACTGGCACATTCATAAAATGTTCACATTCTTCCTTACTCTTAAGAGCTTATTGATTCATTTTTTTCCTTCAGGATGGGGGAAAGACAGAGAGGGAGGAAGGGAGGCTTAGGTGTGTGTCCAAGGAAAATCTGGTTGTCTCTTTAAAGCTTTTAGTACTGTCTCCTCTTTTTGCACGCAGTTTAACCAAGTGATATAATTATAAGTTCGTTTTGACCTCAACTTGTTGGAGAAAGTGAATTACAGTAGTCCCTCTCTATATTGCGGTTCACTTATTGCAGCCTCACTGTATTGTGGGATTTTAAAAAATATTATATTTAATTATTTATCGTGGATTTTTCACTATATCGCGGGATTTTGCGGTACTGTATACATACGTTAAAGTTATGTAGGTTTAGGAGTGTAGAATATGTTTAAGAACATAAGTAGCATTTATAAAAGTGTGGAAAAGGTTAATAAGGGAGTGGGAAAGGTTAATAAGGGACTGGGAACGGTTTATACGTGTGTGGGAAGGGTTTATAAAGCCTTAAAAAATATACCGTCGTCGTCGTCGGCAGCCGTCCGTCTCGAGAGACGATGGCGTAGCTTCCTGAGAGTCTATCTGCACCGCCGAGAATGGCTGTGCAGTCCGACTCGGGAGTGACAATCCCTGCCGCACTTGTTACAGGTGAAGGCAGATGGCTGTTGTTGCTGCTGTTGACGCTGCTTCCGCCTCGATCTTTTCTGGGCCGCCTCCTCGTTGCGCGCAGCCTCAGCGCGTGACGTACCTTGCCTGACCGCGAGCCTCCAGGCTAGGCGGTCATCTGCTTGAACTTCCCATGTGTTGAGATTGATGGAGCATTGTGTCATGTCCTTTTTGCAGATGTCTTTGAACCGCAGTTTTGGGCGCCCTGTCATCCTCTTGCCTTCTGCTAGCTCGCCGTAGAGGAGGTCTTTGGGGATACGGCCTGCATCCATTCTTTTGACATGGCCGAGCCACCTGAGGCGTCTCTCACTAAGAACTGCATGCAAACTGCTCATATTGGCTCGCTTCAGCACCTCGGTGTTGGGAACCTTATCCTGCCAGGTGACATGCAGGACGCGTCGCAGGCACCTCATGTGGAAGCTGTTGAGTTTCCTTTCGTGCCTTGCGTAGGTGGTCCACGTCTCGCTGCCATAGAGGAGAGTGCTGAGTACGCAGGCTTGGTAGATGCGCAGTCTGGTTTTCTCAGTGAGGCTGGAATTGTTCCACGCTCGCCGGTTCAGTCTGGCCATAACTGTGGCTGCCCTGGCGATTCTCCGGTTGACCTCCAAGTCGACTGACAGAGAGCTCAAGATGGTGGACCTGAGGTAAGTGAAGTCGTTGACAACCTCCAGGGTGTACCCGTCGATGGTGATGCATGGGGGAGTCCCCGTGCCTTGAGCCATAACATTCGTCTTCGTCAGGCTGATGGCTAGTCCGAACTCCTTGCATGCGTGGGAAAGGCAAGTGACTAGCTGCTGGAGTCCCTCTTCGGAGTGTGATGTCAAAGCTGCGTCGTCGGCGAAGAGCATCTCACGGATGAGCACCTCTTTGACTTTGGTCTTGGCTCGTAGACGGGCCAGGTTGTAGAGCTTGCCATCGGATCTGGTGTGAATGAAGACACCCTCGCTGCAGTCCTTAAAGGCGTATTGGAGGAGCATGGAGAAGAAGATTCCGAACAGCGTAGGCGCGAGGACGCAGCCCTGCTTTACTCCGCTGCTGACTGGGAAGGCCTCAGAGGTTGCGCCGTTGTAGGACACCGTGCTGTGCATGTTGTCGTGAAAGGACATGACCACAGCAAGCAGATGTGGTGGACAGCCAATCTTCCGTAGCAAGCTGAAGAGTCCGCTTCGACTGACCAGATCAAACGCCTTCGTGAGGTCGATAAAGGCGAGGTAGAGTGGTTTATGCTGCTCGTGACACTTCTCCTGCAGCTGGCGTAGGGAGAAGATCATGTCCACTGTTGATCGGCCAGCTCTGAAGCCACACTGGGACTCTGGGTAGACGCGGGAAGCAAGGGTCTGCAGGCGGGCAAGAGCGACCCGGGCGAATACTTTGCCGACGACGCTGAGGAGAGAGATGCCCCGGTAGTTGTTGCAGTCGCTGCGGTCTCCTTTGTTCTTGTACATGGTGATAATGTTGGCGTCTCTCATATTCTGGGGGATGTAACCCTCCTTCCAGCAGAGACAGAGTAGATGGTGGAGCGGCTGTAGCAGGACTGGTTTCCCGCTCTTTAGGATTTCTGGAGGGATTCCGTCGCTTCCTGGTGCTTTCCCGCAAGCGAGGCGGTCGATGGCTTTGCCGAGCTCTGCCGCAGTAGGTGGGGTGTCTAGCTCCTCCATGACTGGTAGGTCTGGGATGGCGTTAAGAGCAGTGTCTGTTACGGTGTTCTTCGTTGCGTACAGCTCGAGGTAGTGCTCGGTCCACCGCCGCATTTGCTGTTCCTGGTCAGTGATGACCTCACCTGTCTTGGACTTAAGGGGGGCGATCTTGGAGGGGATTGGGCCTGTTGCCTTCTTGATACCCTCATACATTCCTCGTGCGTTGCCTGTATCGGCGGCTTCCTGAATGCTTCTGCACAGGTTTAGCCAATAGGTATTGGCACAGTGGCGGGCGGTCTTCTGGACTTTGTTCCTGGCAGCCCGTAGAGCTTGAAGTGTACTGGGAGTGGGCGTGGCCTTGTAAGCCAGTAGGGCCTTCCTCTTAGCCTCGATCACGGGTTCCATTTCTTCCCAGTGAGCCTCGTACCAGTCAGCGTTCTTCCGCTCTTTCTTCCCGTAAGCAATAATGGCGGAGTTGTATATGGCGTCGCGGAGACGTGACCAATTGGATTCGATAATGTCGTCTGCCGCCATTCCCTCGCCGAGTGCATCTTCCATCTTGTTGATGAATTGCTGGGTCTTAACTGGGTTGCTGGCACAACTGGTGTTGATGCGTGGGTGACCCTTCATCTTGGAGTGGTGCAACCTCTTCGGCATTATGCGCACCTTGCTTACCACGAGGGCATGGTCCGTGTCGCAGTCTGCACTGTGGTAGCTGCGGGTGAGGAGGGTGCTGCCAATATCCGTTCTTCTGGTGATGACGAGGTCAAGCTGGTGCCAGTGGCGGGAGCGGGGATGCCTCCATGACACCTGGTGGATCTCTTTGCACTTGAAGAATGTGTTTGTCACGCACAGGCCGTGGTGACACGAAAGCTCAAGCAGTCGCTGACCATTCTCATTGATCTTTCCTCTCCCAAAGTTTCCGAGGCAGGTGGGCCAGGCCATGTGGTCGGCTCCTACTCTTGCGTTGAAGTCTCCAAGGAGATAAAGAGCGTTACTTCTGGGGATCTTGGATAACGCTTCGTCCAGTGCATGGTAGAACTGTTCTTTCTCTTTGGTGGTGGCGCAGAGGGTTGGGGCGTACGCGCTAAGAATGCTGACTGGGCCGAAAGTTGTTGACAATCGGAGGGTAAGTAATCTCTCTGTGCCTCCTGTGGGTGGCTCTATGGAGTTAACAAGCGTGTTCTTCACAGCGAACCCAACACCGTGCTGTCTTGGTTGGTCCGGAGACTTCCCTTGCCAGTAGAAGGTGTAGTTGGTTTCTCTGATAGTTCCGTTGTCGGCCAACCGGGTCTCCTGTAGAGCCGCAATGTCGATGTTTAGTCGTGCCAGTTCCCTATCGATGACTGCGGTTTTCCTGGCACCATTGATCCACGGAAGGTCTGCAGTAAGTCCAGGGCACATGGTCCTGATGTTCCAGCTAGCGAGGCGAAGAGCCGGAGGCTTCTTTCTTGTTGTTTGCTTGGAATTAACTGGTGCGGGTGTTTTGTGGCCCACTTTTCGAGAGGCGCCTCTCTGATCCCCACGCACCCAGTGGGGCAGGCGAGCCATGGCGAGACGGTAGCTGTCCAGTGAGGTGCGATGACCTCTCCCACCGTCAGAGGAGACCCCTGGCGCTCGTTTCCTTCGCCAATCGGATGAGCTTATAACCGGTATCTGTCTCCTCCCGTGTTGAGTCGACATCTTGCGATGACGCTGGAGTGTCCTCTCCAGTGAAGCTGAAGCTACAGAGCCTGGGCAGGGTGATATGGAGGGTCTGCTGTTGCCCATGCAGCAGACCCCCCCTCTCTTCGCAGCTGAAGGGTCCAAGGGAAAGACGGAGTCAATACAGCTTGGCTTCAGGTGCGCCGCAGGAGTTGCCGGTGTTGACTACAACGTCAAACCGCCTTAGGGACTCCGGCTCCGGATTTTCTGTCGGGGTTTACTCCCTTAGCCTTTCCCCTGAAGAGGTATGCCGCAAGGCAGCGGAGGTTTTTTGGAGTCAGAGTTTTCCTTCTCTGATTTTAGAGATGTCCTTCCTCTTTCCTTCTTTACAGGAGTAGAGTAGCACACTGATGGAAAATCGCTGGTCTAGAGTCTAGAGAGGCTGTAGGTCTAGAACAGGGCTGGCTGTGGAACACAGGTCCCAGGAGTAGAGTAGTCAGTAAATAAACCTGAGAGCTCTTGGAATCCAGTCCATTTGGGTTTGATGGAGGCTTTATTACAAAGGCAGGATTGATTAAATCATTGGCCACTGATGACTGATTCAACCTCCAGGCCCTCTCCCCTTCTGGGAGACACCATGTGTAGCAATTTTGCAATTAGGGAAAATCGCAAAAGATCAAGCCAGGCACTTTCCGCCGTGACATTTATCCTGTACTTTTGCAAAGACTTAGTTCCAGGATGAGGCTGGGAGAGGGTAGGAGCTGGGAGGGTGGCGAAGGATGGGGAACTCCTCCTTCAGGTAGTCAAACTTCATAGGATCGGGCTGCCGGGCCGCCCAGTTCTTCTGTTTCCTCTTCAAATCCCGGTCGAAGATATTCAGGGCTCTGGGCGAGGCGCTGCCCGGGGAAGTGACGCCAGAGGCAGCCTTTCTGACACCTAGGTTCTTCCCCGGGACCCCCGCCGCCGGAGGTCGCGGCCACAGAAGCGAGAGCGGAGTCAGCCGCAGCATATATATTTAAAATATATAAATACTAAAATAAATGTAAGGTTCCTATTTCGCGGATTTTGACCTATTGTGGGGGGGTCTAGAACGTAATACCCACGATAAGTGAGGGATCACTGTATATTTGCATGTTCACCTGCAGAAAAACAATGTGGGCACTAAAATCATTAGATAGAAAGTGTACCAGGAGTATTTTCCTTGGGCTATTTGTGGTCTAGGCCACCAGCCTCTTTCACCTTATAGACTCATAGTATGTTTGTGTTAGTAAAGGGAACTTAGGGGACAGTCCAAAACTCTCATTTGAAGGAGGCCTAGAGAAACCAAGTGACTTGTCCCAGGTCACGGGGCAGGTTTTGTGGCAGGCCGGGGCTGGGGCCTCCTCATGCCCAGTCCGGTGCTTTTCTGCTAGACGGTGCTGCTGAGCATGTAATGAAGTTTCTAAGTGTCTCCATTGTTTTTAACCCATCTTTTGCTTTTATGTTTTACTGTGAAATACTGTACCATTTCAGAAACAAAACTTAGCAAGTATCTCATATTAAGTATCTTGGAACTAGGGGTGACTAACTTTAATACTATGCTGTAAATTCATTCCTATTTTTTTTTGGTGCATATATTTCATTTATTATTTTATAAAACTTACCTCACATTGTTTCTTGCCTTCTTTTTATTTAGGGGGTTTTTCCATGTTATTGCAACTATTAGTAGTTCATTCTTTGTAATAGCTTCATAATTCCATTAGCGTTATAATAATTTAATTAGTTTCTATTGTTGGACTGTTACTGGACATTTGACTTGATTTCATTTTTTCCTAATGGAACTGTTGATGGTTATTTGACATTTTTTAAGCTGGAAAGAAGAAAGTTTAATGATGTAGGAGAAAGTCTCAGAGTCAGATGTAAACTCTTTCCTCACCATGAAACTGAATAGTTGTATCTCCTCAGGCAGGTCACTTGACCTTCTCTTTAGTTTTTTCCTCTGTGAAACAGAGGTATAGACTATGATCTCCTGGGTCTCGTCACCAGAATTTAGAGGAACTCTGGATTTAGTGCCATAACATTCTGAGAACAGAGTGTATTCTACAATTACAAAGTATGTTGTGCTTCCAAGTTTCTGTGTGAAAGGCAAATAATGCGGGCCCCGTGACATGTGTTAGAGTCCTCACAGGTCAGGTCCTGATGTTCTGGGGAAGTTCATGGAGAATTAGGAGATCCATTTATATTGACTTCCTGCTTATCCTACTATTTACATTTTTACCATTTTTAGATTGTATTAACAGAAATGTACTATGATGGATTCCATCGTTCCTTTTGTGACACAGACGACCTGGAAACAGTCCACGAAAGTGATTGCATTTTTGCCTTTGAGACTCCAGAAATATTCAGGCCTGAAGGAATTCTCAGTCAGAGAGGTAAATGAGCATCTGTTTCCTTAATGCCACATAATTAGGTTTGTGGGTCAACAACTGTCTGCCCTTGTAGATGTCTAATATATATGATGGTATGCTTTTTAAAATTATGGTAAAAATACACATAACACATTTTTTTATAATGGTATAAGTTTTATGGTAACATATTTTCCTGTGAGAAGGCAGTTCTTACTACTCTAAGGCAAAGATATTTCGTTAATTTCTAACATTTCCAGGACTGACTATGTCCTCCCTTCTGACAACACTTGATCAATTTATTTATTTATTTATTCATGTGCTTATTTAATGTTATAAACATTTTTCTTTTGGTATTTTGCTTACCAGCTCTGATGCTCAATTTCTAAACTTTAAAATCTTTAGTGTAGAAATGTTTTCTTGATACTTGCTTTTAAGAAATCTACCACAAACATGTTGCATGCTTTTAACTTTCCCTATTGTTTGCTGAGAATGTATTTCCCCATCCCTGTCTCTTTAGCTCCCCTTTTGTCTCCCCAAGAACCTCCCCCCACCCCTGACCCTTTCCCCTCACATGCCCTGCTGTACCCCCAGCCCAGTCTTAAGCAATCACTTTCTTTCTCTGTAGATTTCCCTTATCTAGATATGAATGGAGTCATATAGCATGTGGCCTTTTGTGTGGGCTTCTTTCCCTTAGTGTAATGTTTCAAGGTTATCCATGTTGGAGTGTGTATCAGTTCTTCATTTTTTTTTTATTATTTTTTATTTTTTATTCAGTATTTTTTTCATTCAAACATACTTTTTCTGATTATTTATTTTTTAAAATTTATTTTTATTTTTCTATCACAGTTGTTCCACTTTTTCCCCCATTGCTCCCCCCTACCCAGCCCACCCCTTCTCCCACAATCTTTTTTTTTTTTTAATGGCTAAAAATTATTTTATTATATGTATATACCACATTTTGTGTATCCATTTATCCATTGATAGACATTTGGGTTTTTTTCACCTTTGGGTCACTATGAAGTAGTGCTCCTGTGACCATTCATGTGTAAATATTTGTTCGAATAACTTGTTTTCATTTTTTGGGGGGTATATACCTAGGAGTGGAAATGCTGGGTTATTTTCTGTTTAACTTTCTGAGGAACTGCCAAACTGTTTTCTACAATAGCTGCATTTATTTTCATTTCTACTAACAATATATGAGAGCTACAATTTCGCCCCATTCTTGCCAACATTTTTTATTTTTAATGTTTTTATCATGGCCATGTAATGGGTGTGAAGTGGTATCTCATTGTGGTTTTTATTTAAATTTATCTAATGATACATGATGCTGATCATTTTTTCATGTGGTTGTTGGCCATTTATATATCCTCCTCAGAGGAATGACTATTCAAGTCCTTTCTCTATTTTTAAATTGGATTGTTTGTCTTTTTGTTGTTGAGTTGTAAGAGTTCTTTACATATGCTGGCTAGACCCTTACAGATAAACAATTATAAACATTTTCTTCCATTTGGTGGATTATCTTTTTCCTTTTTATTTTTAAGTTACAATTGATGTACAATATTATATTAGTTTCAGGCATACAACACCATGATTAGACATTTATATAACTTACAAAGTGATCACCTTGATAAATCTAGTCCCCATCTGACACCATACATAGTTATTACAGTATTATTGACTATATTCTATGCTATGATTTACATCCCCATCACTATTCTGTACCTACTGGTCTTTTCACTTTTTTCATGCATCGCCCCGCCTCCCAACCCCTTTCTCATCTGGCAGTCGTCACAATGTTCTCTGCATCTATGAGTCTTTTCCTGTTCTGCTCGTTTATTTTGTTTTTTAAGTTTAACATATAAGTGAAATCATCTGGCATTTGTCTTTCTCTGTTTGACTTATTTCACTCAGCACAATTCCCTCTGTGTCCATTTGTGTTGTTGAAATGAGAAGATTTCATTCTTTTTTATGGCTGAGTCATATTCCATTGTATATATCTACTACCCATTATCCATTCATCTATTTATGGACACTTAAGCTGCTTCCATATCTTGGCTATTGTAAATAATGCTGCAGTAAACTTATGGATGTATATGTTTTTTGGCCTTGTTTTGGGTTCCTTTGGATAGATACCCAGAAGTGGAGTTGCTGGATCCTTCTTTGTCTCTTGTTATAGCCTTTGTTTTAAAGTCTTATTTTGTCTGATATAAATATTGTTAGCTCAGCTTTTTTGTTCTGTTTCATTTCCATTTTTATGAACTACCTCTTTTCATCCCTTTATTTTGTGTGTATCTTTCAATCTGAAGTGAGTCTCTTGTAGACAGCCGATGTGTCTTGCTTTGTTATCCCTTCAGTCAACGTATGTCTTTTGATTGAAGCATTTAATCCATTTGCATTTAAAGTAATTGTTTTTTTTTAAGATTTTATTTATTTATTTTTACAGAGAGGGGAATGAGGGAGGAGAGGGAGAAACATCAATGTGTGAGAGAAACATTGATGGGCTGCCTCTTGCATGCCCCCAACTGGCAGGGACCTGGCCCACAACCCAGGCATGTGCCCTGACTGGGAATCAAACCAGTGACCTTTCAGTTTGAAGGCTGACACTAAATTAAGTGAGCCACATTTAACATAATTGTTGATATGTCTTTATTGCCATTTTATTATTCGTATATTTGATTTTTTTTCTTCTTTTAAGACCCTTTAACATTTATTTTAATACTGGTTTGGTAGTGTTGAGTTTCTTTATTTTTTTCTTGTCTGGGAAGCACTTTATATGCCCTTTCATTCTAAACGATAGCTTTGCTGGATAGAGTAATCTTGGTTGTAGGTCCTCGCTTTTCACCACTTTGAATACTTCTTGCCAGTCCCTTCTTGTCTGTAAAGTTTCTTTTGCAAAATCAGCTGATAGTCTAATGGGAGCTCTTGTGTAAGTAAGTAACTGCTTTTTAAGATCCTTTCTTTCCCTTTAACCTTTTGCATTTTCATTATGATGTGTTTTGGTGTGATCCTCTTCGGGTTCATCTTGTCTGGAATATTCTGTGCTTCCTGGACTAGTATGTGTAGTTCCTTAGCCAAATTAGGGACGTTCTCTTTCATTATTTTTTCAAATAGGTTTTCAGGGTTTTCAGTTTTTTGCTCTCTCTCCCCACTCTAGCACCTTCATGATGCAGCTATTGGTACACTTGAAGCTGTCCCAGAGGCTCCTTAACATTATCCTCATTTGCTGGGGATTCTTTTTTCTTTTTTTGCTCTTCTGATTGGATGTTTTTTGTTTCCTTATATTCCAAATTGCTGAAATGATTCTCTGCTTCATCTACTATACTGTTGATTCCCTGTAACTTATTCTTCATTTCAGTTATTGTATCCTCTATTTTTGATGTGTTCTTTTTTAAAGTTTCCATGTCCTTTTTTATGCTGTTGAAATTCTTACTGAATTCCTTGAACTTCCCTATAGCCATTGTTTTGAACTCTATTTGGTAGTTTGCTTGACTCCATTTCATTTAGTTTTTTCTGGAGATTTCTCCTGCTCTTTCATTTGGGCGATGTTTCTTTATCTCCTCATTTTGGCTGCTTCTCTGTGTTTGTTTCTATGAATTAGATAAAGCTGCTACATTTCCTCATCTTGGTAGAGTGGCCTTATGTAGTCGATGTTCCTATAGGGCCTAGTGGTGCAGCCATAATTGGGCACTCCAGTTGTCCCCCCTGGGTGGGCTGTGGGCACCCTCCTATAGCAGTTGAGCCTTGATTACTGTTGAGCCTTGATTACTGTTGGCATGTCACTGGAAAAGATTGACCCCAGGTTAATCAGGTGTGAGGACTGGCTGTGACTACAGTGGAGTAGCTGCTGTGCAGGGGCTGACCTCATGGAGTAGTACTGCTTCAATGGGGATTTAGTGCTCACTGAGTTCCTCCCTTGAGTGTGTTGTTCATGGAGATGGCTGGGTTGTAATCCAGAGTAGTATGAAGCTGACCACAGAGTGCACTGTCTCTGGGGCCTCCTGGGAGGTGCAAAGTTAGCCACTGCCTGTGCACTGCTTCGGGCCACCCGGCTCGCATTACAGAGTGATCTGCAGATAGCTGCTCCTTGTGCTGGGCTTCGAAGTGCCCAGAAAAGGCCAAGCTACCAACCAAGGCCAGCTGCCACTAGTGCTAGGCCTGGGGTCACTTGACAAGAGGTATGGCGTGGTACGCATGCTGCTTATTGAGAGATTTTAGGAAAGTCTGAAGTATGAACCAAGAGAGGTTGTTTGTATGGAAAAGCCAGTGGGAGCGGCTTGGGTGGGCTGCCAAGTTGGGCGGGGCAGGGTCACAGGGAATCACAAGGGTAGGGCAAACACTGTGAGCCAGGTTGATGGAGACTCAAATATAGCACTCTCTGGGGGAAGGCTCAGAAAAAGAACAGTGGTTTCTGAAAGCTGCCCTGCTAGCCCTCGCCCTGAAGCCAGAAACTTCTATTCCTCCCCTTGTGTCCCTGGCGTTTTTCAAGCTGCTGCCGCAGCTCAAGCTCAGAACAAATGAGTCTTAAGTCTGTGCAGGGGCCCTTTAAGAGGCATGCCCAGGACTCCGGGAGCCCTCCATTTCACTCAGCCACAGTCTGGTTTTTACAGCCAGAAGTTATGGGACTTCTCTTCCTGGCACTGGAACCCTGGGCTGTGGGTTCTGATATGGGGCTGGGTGGGAGCCCTCCCTCCTTAGGGATCCACAGCCAAAATATTTCTCCTGCTGGTGCCCTTCCTATCAGTCTCTACCAGTCTCCATGTGTTTTCCTTAGTTGTAGGACTTCTATTCAGCTTGATTTCAGGCATTCTGAATGAAGAGTGTCTTTTTATACATAAAGGTTCTTGATGAAGTATGATTTATCTTGTTATTGTAGTTGTTTATACTTTTGGTGTCATATGTAAGAATCCATTGCCATATTCAAGTCCATGAGGATTTACCTCTGTGTTTTCTTCTAGAATTTTTGTAATTTTAGCTAATATTTATGTCTGATCTATTTTGAGTTAATTTTTATGCGTGGCATGAGGTAGGGGTCTAGTTTCATTCTTTTGCGTGTAGTTATCCCAGCACTGTTCTTTCCTCCTTGGATAGTCTGGGTGCCCTTGTCAAAAGTCCTTATTTTAGTAGTACCTCTTTTTTTTTATCTCCTACTTCCAGAGGTCACTGGTGCCTTTAACCTTTGGTAATTGTGTATATTGGGTTGGGCAGCTTTCTCTGCTCTCAGTTTAGGATTCAGTTTTCTCTGGTCTTCTCCCATTAACATCATTTTGTAGACAGTCTGTTATTTCAGTTTTTAATGTTCTTTGACCCAGGAGCTCTATTGTTTGTTTTTCATGTGTGTGCTTTTGTTTATTTAAATTGCTTTCCAATTTTAACTGCATCACAGTAAAAATACCCAATCATCACCTTGTCCAGAAGCCTTTCTTCATTTCCCCCACTCCCTCGCTAGCTGACTGACTCCTGCCCTTCAGCGCTTCAGCTGTAGCTTCTGCTAATCTCTGGACTAGAATGCTGTGTGTAGATGATCTTTTTTCTCCTTCATCTGTCCCACCACACTGAATTCTCTACAGTTGGGACTACATTTTGCTTCATCTTTCTGTACCCATTAGTTCCTAATACATAACAAGAGCTCAATTAATGTTTGTTGTGAAGGTCTTATAATTGGTTCAGTTCGTATGAGGCTCCTACTTTCCCCAGTTTGCAAATGAGGGAGCAGACTTAGGTTTAAGGGGCCACACAAGCTGGTGGTTACTGGGCCTGCACTTTGAATGAGAGGCTGACCTCTCTGCAGGTGCTGGGTCTCCTCTTATCTTATTAGGAATCCTAATCACTTTTAGCAGAACAGGTCTTCCCAGCTTTACCTGCTGAGAACCTGGGTAATGAGGTCATTCACTGTCTCAGATTCAGACTTAAGTTATTTTTATTTTCTCATACCAAAGTTTAAAATGGTTAGGAACTGAAATCTGCTACTCTTCTCTGATTTTTTTCATGGTGTTCAAGCTTAAAAAGTTTTCTTTCCTCTGCCCTGACTGGGTGGCTCAGTGGACTGAGAGCTGGCCTGCGAACCAAAGGGTCACTGGTTTGATTCCCAGTCAGGGCACATGCCTGGGTTGCAGGCCAGGTCCCCAATTGAGGGCATGTAAGAGGCAACCACACATTGATGTTTCTCTCCCCCTCTTTCTCCTCCCTTTCCCCGTCTCTCTATAAATAAATAAATACATACATAAAAATATTTTTTAAAAAAAGTTTTCTTCCTTCTAATAGCTTGATGAAAACTGTTTTCTTATTTTTAGTTTCTGTGTTCTTTTATCAAAATGCTAACTTATCTGGACTTTATTTTGGTATTAGCTATGTATTCATCATTTTAAATTTCTGTAATGCTGTTGTGCTTTAACAGGTTTAGCAAGTCTCGTATTGCAGGATATTTAGGTTATTGCCAGATTTATGCTATGAATACTTTTGAATAGACACTTCATTCTCTTCCTGGTGTTATTATTATTATATTTTGGGTGGTGATGGTGGTGGGTGATGGAGGGCTTCATTTTTCTATTCTCCAGTTAGAGTGTCATTTCCTTAGGTTGTACTTTCAAAGGACTAAAGAAATTAACAATCATTTAGTGAAGCATTTATTGAGTTCCTGCTGAGTATAGGGCCTGTTGCTCCATGCTGAATTTCTGAGTTCCTCTCATTGGGGGTAGTTCTGAAGACCTTGCTTTCAGCAGTCAGTACAGTGCCTGTCGGATACATATTTTTGTTTAATATGGGTTGATGTAGTTTAGGTGATTATATTCAAGTTCTGTAATGGCTGTGAATCTAGTTAAGTGTAGTTTCTTATAAGTCTGGCTCTTAAATCAGGAAGAAGAAATGGTATTGGAATAGTGAAGATCATTCCATTTGTACTAGCCTTTATTTTTAATTAAAAAAGAAATTTACTTGGTTTCTGGTTATATGACCACATTTAAATTTGTTGTGGTGAATCATTTCTGCAGACTTGCTCTTTTAATGCTGTATCTAATATTCACTGAAGAGTTTTAATTTTAAGTTTTTAAGAAAGGTAAGGCTAGTTTAAGTAATGTCTAGATGAGTCATCTCAAAATAGATCATTTGTTCCCTTTTCAATTGCAGTTTAAATTATATGATGGCAACTTCTTAATTCTGTTGGGTAAATTTGTGATGAATGAATGAAAAGATTTTTGAAGAGATAAAGTAAGTTGTTTTTAAATCTATTTCAGGAATCCACTTAAACAACAATCTAAACCATGTAAAATTTGGCTTGGATCATCAAAGATTATCTTCTACACAAGCAGCAGCAAAGCAAGGGAAAGTGGACTTACCCATGACAAGAGCAGGGAGCGACAAGATTGTTCTGTTAGTGTGTAACCGAGCCTGCACAGGGCAGCAAGGGAAAAGGTGAAACTAACTTATTTTCCAATAACTACTGAGGTTTTTAAAAGTCTAATATTTTCAAAAGGAAGAATAAAGACATTCTTACTTTTAGTATATAGTTAATTTTGATTCTGATATTTAGAAAGAATATATGTATAAGTTGACCTGATTTGAGGGGTTGGGAGGGGGAGAATATAAAATTAGGATGAATCTGAGTGAGAAAGGCTCTTCAACGCCATGTAGTTTTCATTTTTTTAAGACTTTATTTTTATTGTTGAAACTATTACAGATGTCCCCATTTCCCCCCTTTTGTCTACCTCCACCATTCCTCCACAGCCCCTTCCCTCTGGCCATCACCTCACTGCTGTCTGTGTCTGTGGGTTATATATGTATGTTCTTTGGCTAATTTATTCACTGTTTCCCATCTAGTTCACCACCCCATTCCCTCTGGCAGCTGTCAGTCTGTTCCATGTTTCCATGCCTCTGTTTCTATTTTATTCGGACATTTATTTTGTCATTAGATTCTACATGTAAGTGAGATCATATAGTATTTGTCTTTCTCTGATTGGCTTATTTTGCTTAGCATTATAATCTTCAGGTCCATCCATGCTGATGCAGAAGGTAAGATTTTCTTCTTTTTTAAGGATGCATAGTATTCCATTGTGTAAATGTACAATACCACAGCTTTTTTATTCACTCATCTACTGAAGGGCACTTGAGCTGTTTCCAGATATTGAGCCCATGTAGTTTTTTTTAATTATTCTTTTTAAGTATATTTTATCGATTATGCTGTTACAGTTGTCCCAGTTTTTTTCCCTTTGCTCCCCTCCACCCAGTACCCCCCTCCCTCCAGCAGTCCCACCCCTCTTAGTTCATGTCCATTGGTCGTGCCTGTATGTTTTTTGGCTCCACCCTTTCCTATACAATTCTTAACATCCCCCTGTCTATTTTGTACCAACCAAGTATGCTTCTTAATCCCTGCAACATCTCCCCCTTTCTCCCCCTTCCCCTCCCAGCTGATAACACTCCAAATAATCCCCATACCTATGATTCTGTTCCTATTCTGGTTGTTTGCTTAGTTTGTTTTTGTTATTTTTTTAGATTCTGTTGTTGATAGTTGTGAGTTTATTGTCATTTTTTTAAAGTGTAGTTATTGATTATGTTGTTACAGTAGTTCCAGTTTTTTCCCCTTTGCTTCCCTCTGCCCAGTACCCCCTTCCCTCTCGCAATCCCACCCCGCTTAGTTCATGTCCATGGGTCGTGCATATAAGTTCTTTGGCTTCACCCTTTCCTATGTTAGTCTTAACTTCCCCCTGTCTATTTTGTACCAATCGATTATGCTTCTTAATCCTTGCACAATTTCTCCATTTCTCCCTATTACCCATACCAGCTCATAATCCTCCAAATGTTCCCCATACCTATGATTCTGTTTCTATTCTAGTTTGCTTAGTTGGATTTTGTTTTTAATTTTTAGAGTCAGTTGTCGGTATTTGTGAGTTTGTTGTCATTTTAGTGTTCATAGTTTTGATCTCCTTTTTCTTAAGTAAGTCCCTTTGACATTTCATATAATAATGGGTTGGTGATGATGAACTCTTTTAGCTTTACCTTGTCTGGGAAGCACTTCATTTGCCCTTCTATTCTAAGTGATAGCTTTGCTGGATAGAGTAATTTTGATTATGGGTCCTTGCTTTTCATCACATTGAATACTTCTTGCCAGTCCCTTCTTGCCTGCAAAGTGTCTTTTGTGAAACAAGCTGATAGTCTTATAGGCACCCCTTTGTAGGCAACTCTCCGCTTCTCTCTTGCTGCTTTTAGGATTCTCTCTTTATCTTTCACCTTTGGCATTTTAATCACGATGTGTCTTGGTGTGGTCCCCTCTGGGTCCAGCTCACCCGGGACTCTGTGCTTCCTGGACTTGTATGTCTTTGTCTATTTCCTTTACAAAATTTGGGGAGTTTTCCTCCATTATATTTTCACATAAGTTTTCAGTTTCTTGCTCTTCCTCTTCTCCTTCTGGCACTCCCATGATTGGATGTTGGTATGTTTAAAGTTGTCCCAGAAGTTCCGAAGCCTCTCCTCATTTTGTTCAGTTCTTGTTTCCTCATTCTGTACCGGTTGACTGTTTTTTTCTTCCTTATGTTTCAAATCATTGATTTGAACCCCAGTTTTCTTCCCTTCACCATTGGTTTCGTGTGGATTTTCCTTCATTTTACTTAGCATAGCCTTCACTTCTTCTCTTATGCATTTGCTGTTCTCAAGCATACCTGTAAAGCCTGTGAGCATCTTTATCACCAGTGTTTAGAATTCTGCATTTGTTAGGTTAGTTCTCCCACTGGAACCTTGATCCATTCCCCCTTTTGGGCCATACTTCTCTGTCTCCTCATCTTGACAAGCTCCTGTGTTTGTTTGCCTGTGTCTTAGGTAGAGCTGTTGCTCCTGTTAGGTTATAAGGGGCAGAGCCTTAGGGATTTGCCAGTAGAGGACAACCTATTTCCCCATGTTGTGGCACTGTAAGTGGGGGAGGGGTCTGAGGGAACAATGCTGTTTGCCCAGCACTCTCCCCTTTTTCTAGGCACTTTTCCCACTTCCGTATGGGACTGGTGCCTTTCTAGCTGTTGCCCTGGCTGTCGTTCCCAGAGTGATGGGTCTGTGGATGTTCTAGGGCTGTGGGGCCCTTTAAACAAGCGGACTCTGCTGAGAGACCGGCAGATTCTGCCTCCGCCCCAACACCCCCTGGTTTGCACAGTCAGAAGCAATGACGCTTGATTTTCCTCGGTGCTTGGACCGTGAGCTGAGCAGTCTCATGAGGAGCTGGAACGCTCCTCAGGTGTCCCTCCATCCTGACTTTTTGAAACGTGTAACTGTGCTTTCCACCAGCCTGCTGCTGCCACCACCACACTGCGTCCTCTCCGCCCTGGCTCCATCCCTCCTACTTGTCTAGATGAGTATTTCTTGTTTATATCTTTGTTTGTTAGACTTCCGTGCAGTTTGATTTCTGGAACTTCTGGTTGTTTTCTAGATTTTAGGTAGTTGTATTCCTTCTTAGTTGTGGAGGGAGACGCAGCATGTTTGTGCCTCCATTTTGGCCCGAAGTCCTAGTCTGTGAGTATTGTTATCACCAGTGTTTTGAACTCTGTGGCTATTAGGTTGGCTATCTCTTCATTGCTCAGTTCTCCCACTGGAACCTTGATCCATTCCCTCTTTGGGCCATACTTCTCTGTCTCCTTAAGTTGACAGTGTCCTGTGTTTGCCTCTTTGTCTTAGGTAGAGCTGTTGCACTTGTTACATTGTATGGGGCGGAGCCCTAGGTATTTGTCAGTGCGGACGACCCATTTCACCATGTTGTGGCACTGTGTGTGTATGAGGGGTCAGAGAGGTAACAATGCTGCTTGCTCAGCACTCATCCCTTTTCCAGGTACTTTTCCCACTTCCTATATGGAACTGGCACTCCTCTAGCGGTTGCCCTCTTTGTTGTTCCCAGTGTGGATGGGTTTGCGGATGATTTAGGACTGTGGGGGAGCTCTCTAAAGAAATGGGCTCTGCTGAGAGACTAGCAATTTCTTCTTCCGCCCCAGCTCCCACTGATTTTCACAGTCAGAAGCTTTATTTTCCCTGGCACTGTAGTCATGAGCTTTATGGCCTGGTCTGGGGCTGGGATTGTGCACCAGGTGTCTCTCACAACTTTTATAATGTGAGACTGCTCTCTCTGCTGGCCAGCTGTAGCCACTGCTTTGCTGCTGCTGCCAGCGCCACCACCACACTGCGTCTTCTCCACACCTCCTACCTGTTTGTATGAGTATTGCTTCTTTATATCTTTGTTTTTCAGACTTTCATGCTATTTAGTTTTCTGCTAATTCTGGTTTTTTTTAGTTTTCATGTAGTTGTATTTCTTCTTATTGTTGTAGAGGGTGGCAAAGCATGTTTACCTATGCCTCCATCTTGACTGGATATCGAGCCCATGTAGTTTTTTAAAGACTCCTTTCATATCTTATATTTTCAGCTCAGGCTCCTCTTGGGGCCTTTTAGGGCTCCAGACTTACACATCAATCCAGCTACTTTCTTAACAGCTTAAAAAAAAAAATCTTAACAAATCTACTTAGATGTCTAGTACACTTCAGTCTTCTGTTCCAAACTGAGCTCATTCTTTTTCCCTGTATACCTGGCTTTCCTGTGCTTCCTGTCTCGGCAATGGTACCATTCTTCATTCAGTGGCATGAGCCAGGAAGTTGGGGCCTGAAGAGCTCTCAAATCTGTTTCCCCCTGTAAGAATCTGTGGGAGTTTAGACTGTCTTTTAAATTAGCCTTATCATAATAGTACTGTAACCTGAGTAATAACACTTAACATGTGGACCTGTTTTAGGGAAGAAGGATTTTGTGTTCTTAATATTTGTCAGGGTAGTATTTATATTAGCCTTTTAAAATGTTGCTTTGACATAAGTTCCTTTTTAAAAGATGATAAATAACAATGCAAAGTGTGTTTATTTGTGTGTTTATGATGTTTATTAACAAATACTGGAGTGTTTACAGTGTGTTGGGCACTGCTGTAAACACTGGGGTCATAGCAACACACAGACAGGATCTGCACTCATGGAACTTACATCCTAATTAGGACAGAATCACTATAAAGAACACATTTAACTTCAGTCACTTCCATTTTGAAGATTTTAAAACTGACTGGGATGATTGGGTGTGCTGGGGCTGGGGGACATTGTGAAGCTGTGTCAGAGAGGGAGGTGAGGGAGGGCTTTTGAGGAGGCAGCAGCTGAGCCCCAGTGAGGTTAGGGGGTGAGATGTGTGAGCCTTTGGGGAACAGAATCCCATAAAAAGGGGACATCGAGTAGAAAGACACTGAACCTAGAAGAAGCTTGGCATGTTTAAGGGACAGATGGGAAGGGATGTTTAGTCTCTTTGAAGTGAAGACATAGTTTACACATGCTTTAACCTACTTTATATCGCTGTTGAGTGCTACTGTGAGTAAAGTGTTTTTTAATAGGAGTTGGGTTTCTTGGTGATTTTAGCATCTCTGCTTCAGCTTGAGTCAGGGTTTATCTGATTCTTCATTCAGTGATTCACTCATTCACTCACTGAGCACCTACCATTTTCTGGGCATTGCTCTTTGGGCTACTAAGATGTGTAAATCACAGTTCTTGCTCTCAGTAACTCACAGTGCATTGATGGAGGCAGAAAAGTAATCAGGCAGTGTTAGTGCTATGGTACAGAAAGCACAGGGAACAAACCAACAGGGTGCTTCCTACAGAAGGATAGTTCCACTGGGTCTCGATGGGGTGAGTAGGACCTAACCTAGAATAATGCTGGGAAGCCTGTTCCAGGCTGAAGGAATTGGTTGAAAAAGATCTACTCACAAGTAGGACAAATACAGGGCATATATCAAGTAGGTCTAAATGGCTGGGGACTGGGGAGAATGAGGCCAGGCCAGTGGTCCTCCTCCTTGGCTGCATTTTAGAACCATCTGGGGAGCTTCTAAAAAATTCAATATTTGAGCCACCCACCAGAATGACTGCAGCTGGATCTCAAGGGTTGCACCTGGGCATCCTTGTTTAAAGCTCCCTTGGTGATGTCAGCCTGCAGCCACACTGAGAACCACGGCACTGTCTTCAGTTCTCCAACATCTGACAGCCCAGCGCTGGAGAGGGCCATGTGGCTTCTCCCTGAGGTTAGAAGTTGACTTTCAGCTTCACTTGCTTGCCAGTGCCTTCCTTGTTGTCAGATTATCAGGATGTGGCTGCCTGCCTGCTGGACCTTCCAGTCCTGTCTACTGCTCTGGCATTAACCCCTCATATGTTTGACCTGTGCTGTTTGATCCTCACTTCTTTCCTCACCTTCTGCATTGTTCTTGTCCTCTTGCTGCTTAATATCCTAGAATCATGTTCCCCCAGAAGCCATTTTGGTGTATGAGCTATTAAATTTCACTTAGAAATTTTGGCTTCTCTTCTGACTTTCTCATCCACTTGTAAGTTACTATTAAATTTCCTGTTTGTTTTATTTTGAGAACAGTCCTAAAATCAATTATATAGTGATTCCCTGTAAGAATGTCAGGAATAAGGAATTCCAGTGTTAAAGGAATTGCTGTAATTTGAGGTGATTGAGATGTGTGTGTGTGTTAGGTTTGGGTTGCCATTTGTGCTGCACTTGGAGAAGACAGTAGCCTGGGACCTGCTGCAGAAGGAGATCTTGGAGAAGATGAAGTATTTCCTGAAGCCCACAGTGTGCATTCAGGTATGTATATGCTCTGATGCTCCAGCCCAGCATGCATGTGTATGCAGTGAAGAAATAGCCCTTGCAGGCAAGTTTGAAGTCAGACCTCTGCATTAGGGAAGATGGACACCGAGCTGGAGTGTTTGGAAGCCTTGGGGCAAAGCTGTTCAGTAGAATCAGCTGTGTTCAGATTTTTGACTGAGGATTTAACCCTCAATGTTTGAAGCAAGCTGGATACTGCAAGGTTTCCCTTTCCATTATTTGTCTAATAATGTTTACCACATGATCAACTTGGACTGACTTTGTGGAACACCTCTCTGTATATTTTCAAGATTAGGGTTACAATGTTAAGGTATCTAAGGGAAACTTACATTAGGTTAATGCTCCACTAAAACCACATATTACCTGTCTTGCATAAAATATTTTATGTGTAAATTGCATTTGGGTAAATCATATTTAAAATGTATGAGAATGACTCAGTAACCTAACAGAACATTATGGAAGAGCATTTTGTAGAACAGTTTGCTTTGTCTTTAGTCTGTTTTGGAAACATCACTGACTAACAGATGCCCTTGAAGAGAAATTCAGCCTAATTCTCCTTCACTGTTTGATGCAGGTGTGTCCGTTCAGTTTGCGTGTGGTCAGTGTGGTGGGAATCACATACTTGCTACCCCAGGAGGAGCAGCCACTGTGTCACCCAACAGTAGAAAGGTAAAAAAAAATTCACCTTCTAGAACTTCTCATGTGCTGATGTGTAATTTCTATGATGTCTGGTAAAATTTCCACACAAATGTGTTGGGTTCTTTAGACTCATTTAGAAATTAAGTATTTATTTTACTTTTGATTCATGTTAGAGTATGATATGTTTTGGATCCTTTTTGAAATTAGAAAAGCCTGGAGTACTTATGTTATGAAGCAAATACTGTGTGTCCTAGGACTACAATGAATGACATTTGCTTATTCACCAAGATGGATGTTTTCCAAAGTAGAATTCTAAGCATACCACTTTCCTCCTTGAAATCCTTGCATGGTAATCTGTTTTGTAAGAGACAAAGTCCAGGTTCCACAGTGCATGACGTGTTGCAGTTTGGACCCTGATTACTTCACTCTGTCAGGCCTCACTCTTTTCCCCACCACTCTCAGCCTTCAGCAGTGTCAATGTACTGAGGAGTATTTGGACGCACTTTGCATTTGTTGACAGTATCTTTCCTCTGAGCCTTTCTTCATACTGTCCATCCTTCCCCCATGGTCAAAGTATTCACTTCACTGTCCTTCTACATACTTATATGACAATAGTCCACTGTATTAAAATAAGGGAGATGCACATATGTGTACTACACATATGATACATAAATAGAAAAACTCACGTGACTGTTTTTATGATAATGATTTTTTCAACAAATGTCATAGTCCCTGAATTTCGGGATTCCAAAAATGTCTTTAACATGGTTCTGTTCGAAAGCAGGTTACTGTTTGGTTTTAGAGATGAGAGTTAATAGATTAGATAATGCTTTGAAACATTGTAAGACATAAGAAACATTAGATGAGTGATACTGACTATTAATACTAAGTTTCTCATGAGGTGGGACGAGCTAAGGAACCTGGGGCTTTATGAAAGAAGTAGATAGAACTCAACTAGTACCTTGCAGAAGTTTAGATTGGCGCGGACAGAGTCTTAGGACCAGGCATTGTTTATGAGGGGCGGGAGGGGTGCAGGTGCAGACTTTCTCCCCAGAGAGACTGTTGTCCAACCTCTTATTTGGGTTGGTGAGAAACTGGACAAAAAGCTGGAAAGATCATAAAGAATCTAAGAGTGATTGTGGACAGTGTTATAACAGGATTCTAAATTTCTTCCACTCTTTATTTCTGTACTGGACATTTTAGTCTAAGGTTTTAAAAAAAAATCCAGTTGTAACCTACTTATTTAATATGAGGTTATTATAATGGTCTCACTAGAAACTTTCTACTGGGGAACAATGATGAAGATTTTCAGAAATCACATGATTTCAGATTGGATGATCATATTAAGTAAAATCATTTATTTAGAAAATAATATGTGGTTCCCCTCCCCTTCTACCTTCCCTGTCCTATAGGGCTTTAAAGTCTTGTGGACCAGGTGGCACTGCTCATGTGAAATTAGTGGTAGAATGGGACAAGGAGACAAAAGATTTGTGAGTATTTTTTACTTAGTGTTTATAGAGTCATTGTTTTAAAAGCATACCTTTGATATTTCAAATTAGCTGAAACCCAAATCTCTCTTCTCTTCAGCTGTTTCATGTCCCAGTGTGTTGCTAATCCTATATTTAAGTAGTTTATTATTTCTCTCCTATACATTCTGTTGCCTGTTGCTGAGATAGAAGCTATATATGTATTCATATATATTCATGTGTATATTCATTATAGGTCTAAATTACTTTGATTTGTATTACAGGCACATTAACTCTAGTTACTTATGCAAAATGCATGTCCTTAGTTACAAAGGACAAGAATATATGAATTAGCATGTGGCCAGTCCCAGATATATCACTGGAATTATTTTTTGAAAATAACTTGATAGGTAGAGAATTTTTCAAGAACACTTAAGTTTGGAACATGGAAAATTGCCTTCTTACATATTGATCTTCTTGGTTATGTATTTATATCCACACTGTGAAGCTGCAATTGTATTTTGTTTCAGTTTTATAAGACATTCTCTGATAAATACTTTCCCTCCCCAATGGCAGCTTGTTTGTAAATATTGAAGATGAATATATCCCTGATGCAGAAAGTGTACGTCTGCAAAGGGAGCATCATCATCATCCTCAAACTTGCACTTTATCCCAGTGTTTCCAACTCTACACCAAAGAGGAGCGGGTAAGAGAGAGCAATTCTTGTGTAGTGTGATGGTAGGGGCGGGGGTCATGGCAAGGTGACAGTGGAGAAACAAATTATGTCCCAGAAAACTCCCAGGAGTTTTGTATTTATATAGGTTCTGTACATGTAATTGGGTATCTTAGTATTTTCTTTTTTTCCCTAGGGCTTTCACAAAAAATTGTTTAAAGTTTTAGAAAAACTTAATTGAAATGCTCTAGAAATGAACCTTTGTAGTTATTTTTTTTTTCCTTTTCATGGTTAATGATAAACTTATATTTTGTTTTAATTTACAAATTTTAAATCATTTTCCTTGGTAACTAAAAAAGTAATTCTCAACTCTTTGGTATTAAGAACATAGGTGCCAGGACCTATTTAAATTTAAATTAATTATAATGAAATAAAATTTAAAAGTTCAGTTTCTTAGTTGCATTAGCCATATTTCAAGTGCTCAGTAGGCACATGTGGCTCTCGTATTGGGCATTATAGACATAGACAGAAAGTTCTGTTGGGCAGTGCACTTTGGACCACTTAGCACAGTGCTTTGCAGATAGTAGGGACTTGGTAAATAGTTATATGTAAGAATGGGCAGATAGACGGATAAACAAATCTCTGTGGATGGGGCTCAGGCCTGTGTGTTTTTTAAAGTTCTCCAGGTTGATGCACCTTGAGACATCTTGACTAGAATGCTTGGAGTTGATGTTTAGAATCATAATTTTGACTACTGATTGTTACTGCTCACTCTAAGTATATAGGGAATTATGCAATTTCAGGGTCAGAGAGGAGTTTAAAGCTTCTTTTTTCTAATGGTTGGGTTCTACCTAATTTCAAATAGGTGATTGTTCATCCACTGTTTGTATATCTTTAGTTATGAGGCATTTGCTTAGTTAGGAGACTCAACATTTTCTCTTTGGATATCTCTGATGGTGGCTGAAGTCAACCTGACATACATCCCCAAGTTACTATAACCCACAGGTGTTCTCTCTCCTGAGTTTGTTAATAACAGTTGAGGACAAATATTTGTCTATCCTTTAAATATTTGAAATGTTTTTCATCTTTTTGCTGACTCTTTTCTTCCCCAAGCTGCTCATAGCTGGTTCCTTTAATAATAGGTTTCATAGGACATATTTTTTCAGTCTGGGGCTTATATAAAATAGTTGGCTTTGAAACCTGTTGATTGCAAGCTCTGTGTAACACCTTATCCTATTAAGCTTTGTTTTTTGTTTTGAATTGATTTGGGAGATGTTTGAGAATGACACAAAGCTTAGAGGGGAGCAGACCTACTTGAAGGTAACACTGGTATTCTACAGAACATCTCACTGATTCAGGGGGATGAGTTCAGGCTAGCAAGATACACTTTAATAGGGATTCATTTATTTAGTAACTGTTTACTGAGTATATACTGTGTACTAGGTACTGCACTAGGTCCTGGGGATTTGGCAGGGACCGAGACAGACAATGTTTCTACCCTCAGCCTGTTTACAGTCTAGTGGGTATGCACAATGAAATAAAGGAAGCAGAGATCATGTGGTAGGAAGGAATGTGGCATGTGTTGAGAAACAGAAATGAAGCTAGTGTGACTGGAGCACAGTGGGTAAAGGGGAGAGATAAAAGACTCTGTCTTGGTCTTTGAATAATCTTAAGTATCTACCATGGTGCCTGACACATAGAAAGCATTTGGTAAGTATGTACTGGAATGAATGAATAAATGAGTGTTGCTTGGGGAGTTCAGTCGTTGGGTCCAAAAACAACAGTACAAGTAAGGAGAGGAGAATGTGCAACTTGGCTGGAGCAGGCTCTGACAGTAACGTTGGGGTTGGTTGTCTGCAAGCTCAGTATTGAATGGCAGCGTCACGTGCGTATCAGTCACTGTCAGCGGCCTTAAGGATGCTTTAGAAATTGTCCAGAACTCAGATGGTGATGGCACTGCTCTTTTCATACCTTAAATGTTCCCTGTTAAGACACCGGCAAACTGGGCACAACCAGAAAGAGTAGAGGAATGGCGCATCTGGAAATCATGACATGGTTGATCCAATTTTGATGAAGGAGTCTGAAGGACTCAGGCACTTCAAGGTCCATCCTGTTGGGGAGGGGTTGGACTTAATTTATCTAAAAAGCAGAATTTAAATATCGGAAATTACAGGGAAAATGATTCTGTCTTAACATTTGGAAGAACTTTGTAACATATTGTCTGAAAATGGAACTGCTTCTTGCTGAGCTTCATGTGCTAGGCAGTTAGCTAGACCAGTGATGCTCAGTCCAGTCTGCAGGTCAGGGAAGCTCTCTAGCAGTTTATGACAGGTGTTTTAGAGACTGTCATGGTTACTAGACATCACAACATTCTTAATGTATCTTACAGAAGTATCATTTGTAATGTATCAGATATTAAAAAATCAAATAACAACCTGTTTTTCACTGTGAGCACTGGGCTGGATGGCCATGCATGTAGACTGTTAATGTAACACAAATGTGGACTTACCAGATGATAGTTTAGGTCCCTTCCAGTCTAACTTTCTTAGAAATTCACTTTCACCCACCCAAACTTTTGTCCCTCCTGCAAACATGACTGGGTCTCCTGTCATGAAAAAAATGCCCTTAGTTCTGCTCCCTTTCAAATTGCATGCCAGTCTTCCTCCTGTCTTCTGCCTGACTTCACCATTGTTATTTCCTTGCTTTTCTCTCATCATCTGTCTGACACATTTCTCACTCTGCTCTTTGAAATTCTCAGTTTACACTTGTCCTCTCTGCAGGGTTGGTACTGATAGCCCTGTCCTTATTGTTCTTTCCAATTTCTCTGTTTTTCTGACTGCCTTCCATTCCCATGGCCTCCCTTACTTCACTGTGACGTGGTCCCAGATCTGATGCAGCTTCTGATTTCTAGAGCAGGTTTAAAAATCTCTCACCTATTGGCACCTGTCACCTAACATGTCCTCATCCTGAATTCCTGGCCTGCAGAGATGACATACATAGATGTGAGGCCTAGAGTGACATTTACAAAGATCATGTTGATAGCAGAAGGACAGGATTATTTGGAGAGAAAATGGTCAGGAAGTTAGAGAAGTCCAGGTAAGAGAATAAGTGGTGGTATTAGTCAGGTTAGAGAGGAGGAGACAGGGATGAGAGATGGCAGAGAGAGAATAACTTTGGGTGGACGTGGATTGGGAGGAAGAGGGAAAGTTTTGCAGGCTTGGGCTGACCTCCATGATCTGCCTTTGGTGGATGGTTGGGGTATTTGCTGAGACAGAACAGGAGGAGCATGGGGACTATACTGATGGCAAGGTGATGAGTTTGGGAGCATGCTGAGTTTGAGGTGCTTCAGGGCCATATCCTCTAGACAGTGTTTACCAATTTCATCATTCCTTTTTGAGAGATAATCTAGTGAATATTTGGGTGCCACTTTCTTTTTGTTTTAAAATTTTAATTAATAAAAGCAATGGCACAATCTTGGATACGTCCCCCTCGCCCACTCCCGTTTCTCACTCCCAAGCCATTTACCACCTAGATGGGAAAGGGGGGATCTTTATCTAGTAATAAACATAGTGGTTAACTTCCCCAGCCACCAGTGCTCTGGGATAAATTCTGTCACTGTCGTGCTCACTCAGTGTGGTCATATACAAAACCTTTACCCACATGTCAGTTTTCATTGCAATACACTCAAATTACAAAAGATTGGCACATTAAAAGAGTGTGACTATCATTTGTATTCAAGTTGGACCACCTCCCTCCATCAGCAGAGCTTCAGGAACTCTCTAGATATCAAGTTTTTTTTTTTTAGTTAACACTCCAAATTTGGTCATCTTCTTCTAAAGCTATCAGGCAACAAACAGACATCCAAATGCAATGTGCCAAAATGCTGGTTTTTAAATTAAAACAGAGCACTTAATTTGATCAAAGTAGTGACTAAAAAAAGTTGGAGTTACTCCCTGCTCATTGGAGGGAATATAAACTAATACAAATATTCAGGAAAACAATTTGGAAGTATGTATTTAAATATCAAAAACTGATCCAATAATCCCTCTTCTGGGAATATAATCTAAGGAAATAATTAAAATGCAGAGGAAAAAATTGCAATACCTTTTAAAGTATATTTTATTGATTATGTTGTTACAGTATCGCAATTTTTTCCCCTTTGCTCCCCTCTGCCCTTTCCTCCAGCAATCCCGTCCCCCTTAGTTCATGTCCATGGGTCGTGCATATAAGTTCTTTGGCTTCACCCTTTCCTATATTATTCTTAACTTCCCTATGTCTATTTTGTATCAACCAATTATGCTTCTTAGTCCTGCACCATTTCCCTATTTCTCGCCCTCCCCCCTCCCAGCTGATAACTCTCTAGATGATTCCCATACCTATGATTCTTTTCCTATTCTGGTTTGCTTAGTTGGATTTTACTTTTATTTTTAGATTTAGTTATTGATAGTGGCAAGTTTGTTGTCATTTTAATGATCATAGTTTTGATCTTCTTTTTCTTAAGTAAGTCCCTTGTCTGGGAAGCACTTTATCTGCCCTTCCATTCCAAATGAAAGCTTTGCTGGATAGATTAATCTTGGTTGTAAGTCCTTGCTTTTCATCACATTCAATACTTCTTGCCAGTCCCTTCTTGCCTATAAGTTTCTTTTGAGAAAACAGCTGAAAGTCTTATAAGCACCTCTTTGTTGATAGCGCTCTGCTTTTCTCTTGCTGCTCTTAAGATTCTCTCTTTATCTTTAAGCTTTGACATTTTAATTGTGTGTCTTGGTGTGGTCCTTTTTGGATCTAGCTTGTTTGGGATTCTCTGTGCTTTCTGAACCTGTATGTCTATTTCCTTCACCAAATTTGGGGAGTTTTCCTTCATTATTTTTTCACGTAAGTTTTCAGTTTCTTGCTCTTCCTCTTCTCCTTCTGGCACCCCTATGGTTTGGATGTTGGCACAATTAAAGTTGTCCCAGAGGTTCCTAAGCCTCTCCTCCTATTTTTCAATTCTTGTTTCCTCATTCTGTACTGATTGACTGTTTTTTTCTTCCTTATGTTCCAAATCATTGATTTGAACCCCAGTTTCCTTCCCTTCACCACTGGTTTTGTGTGGATTTTCCTTCGTTTCATTTAGCATAGCTTTCACTTCTTCTCTTATGTGTTTGCCATACTTAAGGAGATCTGTCAAGCCTGTGACGTTCTTTATCACCAGTGTTTTTGAACTCTGTGTCTGTTAGGTTGGCTACCTCCTTGTCGCTTAGTTCTCCCACTGGAACCTTGATCCGTTTCCCCTTTTGGGCCATACTATTCTGTCTTCTCAACTTGACAGGCTTCTGTGTTTGTTTGCCTCTGTGTCTTAGGTAGAGCTGTCGCACCTGTTATGTTGTAAGGGGCGGAGCCTTAGGTATTCGTCAGTACAGGGCAACCTGTTTCACCACATTGTGGCACTGTGTGTGGGGGAGGGGCTGGGGGGAAACAGTGCTGCCTGCCCAGCACTTGCCCCTTTTCCAGGCACTTCTTCCACTTTCGTATGGGACTGGCGCCTCTCTAGCTATTGCCCTGGCTGTTGTTCCCAGGGTAAGCGGGTCTGCGGACGTTTTAGGACTGTGGGAGCCCTTTAAACAAGCAGACTCTGCTGAGAGACCAACAGTTTCTTCCTCCGCCCCAACCCCCACTGGCCTGCACAGTCAGAAGCAATGAGGCTTGATTTTTTCCAGCACTGGTCAGGTGCTGGGAATGCTCCCCAGGTGTACCTCCCGATTTTTAAAACATGTGACTTCGCTTTCTGCCAGCCTGCTGCTGCCACGACCACACCGTGTCCTCCCCGCCCTGACTCTGCCCCTCCTACCTGCTGGATGAGTATTTCTTCTTTATATGTTTGTTTGTTGGACTTCCATGCAGCTCGATTTTCTGGAACTTCTGGTTGTCTCTAGTTTTGAGGTAGTTGTTTTTCTTCTTAATTGTGGAGGGAGATGCAGCATGTCTGTCTACACCTCCATCTTGGCTGGAAGTCCCTGTGTTCCACTTTCAATGGTGGTTTTCCCATTGAATATCATCATATGTAGTTTCCAGAGAGATTCTGAGTTGTAGCAACCAGGCCCTGGCCAAGAAGGGAGTCCAGCTACTATCTGTTGGAAAGCCTTGCTTACCTAAGGAACTTAATGCAGTTGTGCCCCTTGTTTTCAGCTGGCCCCCGATGATGCCTGGCGCTGCCCGCATTGTAAGCAGCTGCAGCAGGGGAGCATCACGCTGAGCCTCTGGACCCTACCTGATGTGCTTATCGTACACCTGAAGAGGTTTCGACAGGTAAGGACAGAGATCCTAACCACGTGGTGGGCTGTGTGGGGTTCTCTGATGTCCCTGTTTGATCCTTTGCTCCTATATGTGTTACAGACACACATCTGCCCCTTTGTGGGGATCACCCTTTGTTCTTTATAAGCAGAATTGGAGCATCTTATGACCCTTTAAATCCTACACATTTTAGTTCTTACTGTGGGTATTTTACTTTGTCCTTGAGCATTTGCTTTAAATTTGTAAATATTGTGCTTAAATTTTGGTGAGTGTACTTTGTGGAGTGGAAAAAAAAAGAGCTGAGCTTCTTTCTGGGCAGATAGAATTATTTGTACCTAAAATAATAATAGGTGTCGTCCTGCTCTTAAAGACTAGTTGTATAGTGGGGAAATGAGTCAGAAATATGTACAAAGAAAATCTGCTTTGAGTTATATTGCTCTGTGAGTTAGTTTTTTCAAAACAACTGTCTGTTCCCTGAGGTTAGGATGGTCTGGGACTCCCCATTGTAAGAGGGCTAACTGGGAGGTAAATGGTAGGGGGGATCTCTGAGACCTGGCTTTGCGAAGTTTCATATCTGAGATTTGGGTAGGCATTTAGTGAGAACAGGTGTGCAAAGCCCTGCTGCCCAAGGGAGTATGGCTTCTGCAAGAGGCTGGCAGCAGCCAGTGTGGCTGGAGTGCCAGAGGGTGGGGAGAAAAGTGTGAGCTGAGGTGGCCAATGACTGGTCATTAGCGCAGGCAGACCTTGCAGGCAGGGTGGGAATCTGATGATAGTTTTAAGCTGAGAAGCAATATCACTAAATTTATGTTTTGAAGAGACTATTCCTGCTGCAGTGTGGAGAATTAGAAGCCACAAGAATGAAGACAGGAAATCTGAAGGCAGCCGTTGCTGTCATCCAGGGTCGGGGAGGGGTGATAATGGCTTGGACTACAGTTGTGGCAGAGGAGATGGAGAGACCTGAATACATTTAAGAGTTGCTTAGGACTTGTTGATGAAGTAGAGGTGTCAGAATCCAGGGCTGGGACTTTCACACGGAGGTTTGGGGTCCAGCTGTGTGTCCCAGCTGCATACTCCAGTTGGGGTCTACAGGTGGGTAGCTAGTTGAGGGCTGGGACCCCAGCCTTTTCTTCTCCTTCCACACCCACAGACTAATTTCCTTTGCTTTTCGTTTCTCTCGAAGGCATATCATCACCCTTCCAGTATTTTGGACTAAAAACTGCACAGTCATTTTTGACTCTTCTTTCTTGTCCCTCTTATCTAGGCAGTCACCGCTTCCACTTGGTTATGTCTCTCCACTGCCTACTCTATGTGTCCCCTTCTCCCCATTCTTGCTGTCACCCTGTCAGTTCAGACTCTTGAGGCTTCTCAGCTGGTTGTAATTGCTGTGTCTTTTAACTGATTTTTTAGCCTGGACGACTTTTTCTACCACGTTTTATGCACTACCTACACAGTTCTTTACCCACAACTCTGATGACATCACCTCCTTAAAGCCTGTCTTCTCTCCCCTTGACTGAGAACAAAGTCCAGATTCTTTGGCCTGACCTCCCTGACCACCTAGGACCCATCCTACCTTTCTCTTATGAAAAAATTTCTTCCCTAATGGATCCATATCTCCTTGGGGCAGCCATTATGCATTCCCAATTAATTTTTTAAAGCTCCCACAGACGGGAAATATTCAGCAAATACTCAACTGACGGTTTGATTTCATAGGATTTTCCTATGGACTTAGGAAAATATAGATTATCCAAGACTGTCAGCTAAATGAATATATTAAGCTAAATCAGTGTTAACTTTTCATATCATTGCTGGAGGGGGTGGGTAAGAAAGGAGCACTGCTCACTGAGTGGCTGTTCTGTACCAGGCACAGTGCTTTATCTTTCTTGTGTGTTACTACTCCATTACCTTTCATGCCTCTGACAGAGGTATCAAGACGAACGACCAGAAATTGTCAGTTTGTAAGTCAAAAACTTTAAAACCCTTTATCAGATAAAGAAATGGAGACTCAGGGAGGCTCATTACCCCTTATATGTAGGTCATTGTGCATTGTACTTTTAGTGATCTTAAAACCTGTTCCTCCAGATAGTTCAATTAGTTTGTTTCCCTGTTCTGTATGTGTCTTGGGAAACATCAGACAGGTAACTCAAGCCACTTCAGCTGCTGGAGCCTACATTCCATGCTGAACCTAGTCACCATCTGTTTGCATGAAAATATCACCAGAACTTGTTTTTCTTCTTGCGACAGGAAGGAGACAGGCGTATGAAACTTCAGAACATGGTCAAGTTCCCTTTGACTGGCCTGGACATGACGCCTCATGTGGTTAAGAGAAGCCAGAGCAGCTGGAGTTTGCCATCCCATTGGTCTCCATGGCGACGACCCTATGGACTCGGGAGGGACCCTGAGGACTACATCTATGACCTGTATGCTGTGTGCAATCATCATGGCACCATGCAAGGGGGGCACTACACAGGTCTGCAGTGCGAGAGGCGGGTGTCTGTGTGGACGATTCCTTCAGGCGTGTTTGCTTATGACAGGGTCACTTTGGCTTAGAGCCTCACTGCCCTTTATATAGTAGGCAGTGTGCCAACTGTGAGGGCAGTTTTCATCCTTTGGATCGTTGTCCAAGAGCAAACAAGTGAAAATTCTTCCTTCTTTTTCTGAGCTGGACCATCAGTGGTGATCTGGCTGACTGAGGGAGTGGTGTACGCAGATAGACAGCACTGTCTGCTTCCCTGAGGACTCACTCTGTTCACCTCGCTTGCACTCCCCATTTATGGTTTCGCTCTACTTCCTTGAGCTTCTAGCTTCTCCCTGTTTTGGAGTGACTGTGAAGCATTTTTATAGTGTCTTTAAAGTGACTTGGAAGGATCTTTTTTTGTTTGTTTTTGTATTAAAGTTACATTTACTTTTTTTTTATCTTAGAAACTAGAAGGAGGGAGAACAGTGCCATCATTCATAGGCTTAGCACTCAGAAATAACCACTAGTTACAGTTTAAAATTGTGATAAAGTGCACATAACGAAATGTACCATTTTAACCCTTCTTAGTGGATGGATGGTTTAATGTCATTAAGTACAGTCACATCTTAATGCAATCATCATCATTGTCCATTCCAGAGCTTTTTAATCTTAGGAGGAGCTCGGATATTTTCCATATCCTTTTGCCTTTCCTATGCTGAGGCCATACCTTGGTATATAAAACGATTAAAGTCTTAGATTAGAGAAAACTTTAAATATCTCAACATTGTTGAATTACAGACACCTTGTAAGTTTTCATTTGAAATGTTTATTGTGCTGTCTTTATTTTGCTGTACTTAACATGTTACGTGTATCACTAACTTGTGAAAGGATTCTAAAACAGTGCTTCTCAAATTATCTGTGCTGAAGACCCTGTCTTTTAAAAAATTTCCAATCCTTCACAAACCAATACCTTTGCAAAAATACAATGAGAATGATCATGGCAGTATCAGATTGCTATAAAAGTTTTCAAATGTTTTTCTTAATTTTGGTGTTTATCTTGTAGACTGGCACCAGTCTGCAGACCACAGTCTGAGTAGCACTGGTATAGAAAACACTTCAGTAATAGTGCCAGAAAGAAAAGCAAATAGAATTATTTTGTAAATGCATTGTTTACACATTAATGAGTTACCATGCTCCTTAGTTGCCACGCTGTGACTGGGAGCAAACCATCTGAAGGGAAACAGATGGAAGCTAGTGCAAGGTTTCTCTAGCACCTTCTCTTGGGTGTATCCCCTTACAGTCCCACTTCCACTCCAGAATAGCAGCCACTGACCAAACCACTGCCATCTCACTGGCCCCATTTGCTGCTTATAGCTCCATTTCTTTCTCCTCTGGTTTCAGTGAGTCTAAGCTGCACATGACTTCCTTCCCCACTTTCACAGATTCTTACTCTGCTCTTCTTTTCCTGACCTGTCTGGTACAGCTCTTCCTTGCATTGACCCCCTTCATCCTTTAGGGGTCCGTGCTTGTGAAAGTTGTTATGGCCTATTGAGGAAGTCACTTCTGGTGCCTCCTCTTAGGACCTTGTGTGCCCTGCCCTGGGGGCCATGCTCAGTCTTTTCCAGCAGTCATCTAAATATTCTAGCACTACTTTTCTTTATTCCCACCCCAATAAATGGGCATTTTTAGAGAGTGTGATAAGAATGTACTTTTCTGTATCAAACTTATCAGACCCCTTGATATATCCCTACAGGATGACATGGCTTCATGAACACTAAGTTGTGCATTCTTGCTGGTGCTTGAATGCTCTTTATTTTCTTAGACTTGGAATTAGAACTAGATAGAAGGCCACATGCATTCATGAGCTCACATGTTCTCCATTTGCCTGGGGACTTCCATGGGCCATTGTTTGTGATACCCCTGAAGGAAGCAGATTCAGGCAGGGGACTAGATAAGTCTGAAATGAGCTGGGCCCTGCCCTTCACCAGCAGCATGATCTTGGGCAAGCTGGTTAATCTTTTTGAGCCTCTGTAAAATGGGATCATCGTAGAACAGATCTCAGGATTAAGTGCCCTGTTTGGCACATAGTAAGTGCTAAACAAATGTTAGCTGCTGCTATTATTGATATCATTATTTCTAGTTCTACGATATTCTATCTCTGATAAACACTAAATGTTTACAACATACTTAAATCAGGGTTTCTCAACCCTAGTAGTATTGACAATTTGGCAGGATAATTCTGTGCTGTGAAAGCCTGTCCTGGGTATTGTAGGATGTTTAGCAGCACTGCTGGCCTCTGCCCACTAGATGCCAGTAGCACCCTTACTCCCAGGTTGTGACAATCAGAATGTCTCCAGACTTTTTCAGATGTCCCCTGGAGGTAGAATTTTCCCTGGTTGAGACCCAGTGGTTTAAATAAATGAATACATTGTATTTCTTAAGATTAAAAGAATTTTTTCCATTTGGAATTTCTTGAAACATTTTGCCTGAGTGTGATATGGAATTTGGATTTTTCACCTCTTTCTGTGTTACTACATGCAGCCTTAAAAAGGTCTTGAATTAATTATATGATCCAAAGAAACAGTCTCTGTGTGTAGAGTGGACCAGCTGGTGCAGCTGTCCCACATGCTGATGGTGACTCTTTTTGGCAGCCTACTGTAAGAACTCCGTGGACGGTCTCTGGTATTGCTTTGATGACAGTGATGTGCAGCAGCTGTCTGAAGATGAGGTCTGCACACAGACGGCCTACATCCTTTTCTATCAGAGGCGGACGGCGATACCGTCGTGGTCGGCCAACAGCTCAGTGGCAGGTAAGGCTGACCCAGTTTTTTTCCAGAATAGAATGTTGTCGTTAATGGTCCAGGGAAATTCTCCAGAAGGTCTCATGCCTCTGTCAGTTTGATCAGATTAATCCTCACATTTGCATTTAATCTGGAAACCAAAATGATTGCAGTAAAGAAAATCAGGATGGTGTGTACAAGCAGCTGCGAACCAGCAGAGTTCACAGGGAGGTGGAGTAGTGCCTGGGTGGTTCACTCTTGGGGTAAATGAGCTAAAAAGCAGCATGGCCAGGGGACTTCCATGGGACTTCTGAAAGTAGAGGGAATGAGGGGTATGCAAATAGAACAGAGACTTGGCTTTGCCACATTTTGGTTGAGTTACCTGGAGCACGTTCTGTTAAAGGCACATATTTATCATGTGTATTTGTAGTATAATAACACTGCCTGCTCCATGGGGTCATTGTATGCATAAGGTTAGGCAAATGTGTCTTAAAGCCTTTTGTCAAAGGTGAAGGACGATTAGAAATAGATTTCCTCTCTCCCTCATAAGATTGGCCTATTCTGTTAGGGGAAGAGTTGAAGACTACAATATTGTTATGTGACTTGGGTTTAGCTTGATGGAGTCTAGTCTGTTTTTTTTTTTCTTCTTGTATTTAAATATAGAATGTTTATTGTTTAACCCTTTCTTTTTTTAAAATATATTTTATTGATTATGTTGTTACAGTAGTTTCAAATTTTTTCCCCCTTTGCTTCCCTCCACCCAGTACCCCCCTTCCCTCCAGCAATCCCACCCCCCTTAGTTCATGTCCATGGGTCATGCATATAAGTTCTTTGGCTTCACCCTTTCCTATATTATTCTTAACTTCCCCATGTCTATTTTTTACCAACCGATTATGCTTCTTAGTCTCTGAACCATTTCCCCATTTCTCCCCCTCCCCCCCTCAGCTGATAACCCTCCAAATGATCCCTATACCTATGATTCTGTTCCTATTCTGGTTTGCTTAATTGGATTTTGTTTTTACCTTTTAGATTCAGTTGTTGATAGTTGTGAGTTTGTTGTCATTTTAGTGTTCATAGTTTTGATCTCCTTTTTCTTAAGTAAGTCCCTTTAACATTTCATATAATAATGGCTTGGTGATGATGAACTCCTTTAGCTTCACCTTATCTGGGAAGCACTTCACCTGCCCTTCCATTCCAAATGATAGCTTTGTTGGATAGAGTAATTCTGGTTGCAGGTTGTCTTTCATCACATTGAATACTGCTTGCCAGTCCCTTCCTGCCTGCAAAGTGTCCTCTGAGAAATCAGCTGATAGTTCTATAGGCACCCCCCTGTAGGCAACTCTTTGCCTCTCTCTTGCTGCCCCCAGGACTCTGTCTTTACCTTTCACCTTTGGCATCTCAATCATGATACATCCTGGTGTGGTCCCCTCTGCGTCTAGCTCGTCCGGGACCCTCCGTCCTTCCTGGACCTGTATGTCCATCTCCTTCACAAAATTTGGGAAGTTTTCCTTACTTTTTTCAATTCTTGCTTCCTCATCCTGTACTGGTTGACTGTTTTTTCCTTTCTTATGTTCCAAATCATTGATTTGAACCCGAGTTTCCTTCCCTTCACCATTGGTTTTGTATGGATTTTCCTAAGTTTCACTTAGCATAGCCTTCATTTCTTCTCTTCTGCGTTTGCTGTACTCAAGCATATTTGTCAATCCTGTGAGCATCTTTATCACCAGTGTTTTGAATTCTGCGTCTGTTAGGTTTGCTGTCTCCTTGTCACTTAGTTCTCCCACTGGAACCTTGATCCGTTCCCCGTTTTTGGCCATACCTCTCTTGTCTCCTCATTCTGACAGGCTCCTGTGTTTGTTTGTCTCTGTGTCCCAGATAGAGCTGTTGCTCCTTTCATGTTGTAAGGGGTGGAGCCTTAGGAATTTGTCAGTACAGGGTGACCTGTTTCACCACGTTGTGGAGCTGTATGTGGAGGAGGGGTCTGAGAGGAAACAATGCCACCTGCCCAGCACTTGCCCCTTTTCCAGGCACCTCTTGCATTTCTGCACTGGACTGGCGCCCCTCTGGCTGCTGCCCTGGCCATCGTTTTCAGATTGGGTGTGTCTGCGGATGTTCTAGGACCATGGGGGCCCTTTAAACAAGCAGACTCTGCTGAGAGACCAGCAGTTTCTTCCTCCACCCCAACCCCCACTGGTCTGCACAGTCAGAAGCAAGAGGCTTTATTTTCCGCGGTGCTGGGACTGTGAGCTGCAAGGTCCAGTGAGGAGTTGGGAACACTCCCCAAGTGTCCCTCCTGACTTTTTAAAACATGTGACTGCTGCCGCTGCTGCCACCACCACATTGTGTCCTCTCCGCCCCTGCTCCGCCCCTCCTACCTGTCTGGATGAGTAGTTCTTTATATCTTTGTTTGCTGGACTTCTATGCAGTTTGATTTTCTGGAACTTCTGGTTGTTTCTAGTTTTGAGGTAGTTGTATTTCTTCTTAGTTGTGGAGGGAGATGCAGCGTGTGTGTCTACGCCTCCCATCTTGGCTGGAAGTCTCCTAGTCTGTTGTTTTAATAAATGCAGGATTCAATGGCTATACTTTATATGGGTGCAGCCACACATAACCTAAACAAGGGATGTGTGCTTTTTAGTGCAAGGTTTGAATTTAAAAGAGTATGATTGGACTGGGATGTGGGAATGTGGTCAGGTTGGGGAATTTTGACCTTGCTCCCCTTGAGGCTTGCGAGCGCTAAGAAGCTGCTAAAAGGAGGCCTCTCTGGAGTAGAGTGTCCCTTACTGGAGTCACACACCCTAGTGCACCGATCTGTCTGCTGCTTACTTCATTAACAGAAATCGGGAACCCCAGTGCTCTAAGGCCTGTCCTCAGGGTTTTCCAGAGTTTGGGATGTGCTCAGAGATAACATCTCTTGAGGGCTACTTGAAACTGTCATGCTACTTCATCTTCTCAATTTCAAGAGCAGTTGCTGTTGCTCTTAACATGTATTTAAGGACATCCCTGGGACAGACAGGACAGATTAACATAAAGTCCTATTTGTGTGTTTATATATTAATATTTTGAAAATGATTTTTAAATTCAACAAACAATCTTAAGAAAATTACAGCACACTTCTCTCTTTCTTTCTGTGTTTCAAAAATATTATGGCAAGTACTTAGAACATTGCCTGGTATGTAGTGCTTAATATTTGTAGAAGGGATGGATATGAGCGATTGTCTATATATTCTGTTCTATTGTCAGCCCTAACACTGGAATTTGCATTCTAAAGTGTCTATCCCTATACTTGCATTTTATTACCACAGATGTGTGTGGGAGTTTGCCCTCTTTCCTTTCCATCTTAGCAGGGGTCTGGGAGCTAGTGCTGACCTGGCAGTGAGGACATCAGCTGCCTCCAGCTCAGGCACCAGCCTGAGGTCCTGGCCTGACCTGGGTACCCTTTTCCTTCTCTGCAGGCTCCACAAGTTCTTCCCTGTGTGAGCACTGGGTGAGCCGGCTCCCGGGGAGCAAACCAGCCAGCGCGACCTCGGCAGCTTCCTCCAGACGCACCTCCCTGGCCTCACTGTCGGAGTCTGTGGAGGTGACTGGAGAAAGGAGTGAAGATGATGGTGAGTGTAGGTTTTGATGACAGGCTTCCAAGATGGCAACTCACAGACACAGAGGGTCCCTCATGTTTAGGAACCAAGTGTCAAGAAGGTTGTGGGGTGGGGCTACATAGTGTTAGATCATCAGTAACATTTGATATAAACAGGGCATTAGCTTTTCCTCTCTGACCTAGGACTTTTTTCTTCTCTTTCATCATTTTCCACTTGGAAGGAGTGGAGGCTGGAGCCTTAACTTTGTACGATAATGAATTCATTTTTTTCAAAGTGCTTTTTAAAATCTTCAAAATAGCTGAAAGGGGACTCAGTGCAGTTGTGATTTGACCAGGGTCACCTCGTGATGAGTCGCCACGCAGGGCCTGTCAGGGAGCTCCCTGACCTGCTCAGCCTCTCACCTTCCCACCATGCTGTTTCCCTGAGAGGAATCTGTGGCATGTTCTTTTTTAGTACAGAAGCATCTAGAATAAAAACTGTTGCCTCTCCATAGATAGTTTTGGGGAATTCTGAAGATAGGCACAATATAAAAACTTTGGAAATCTGATAAAAATTGAACTGTGTTTTATTTTACCTTCCCCTGCTGCTTGAGTAGTGGCAACATGGCCCTTAGTTCCAACAGGGCCCCAGGTGGTATTGGAGCGGTCAGGCTGCCAGCACTCTGAGAGATGGAAAAGGCGAGTGAGTTCAGCTTCTGCAGTGAGAACGGTGACTCACCTTCCAACAAGCCTCATTCTATGGCCAGTGTTTCGATAGTTATACTCTACTTCTAGTGATGATGGATAAGTCTGAGGACATAAAATGGAGGAAAAAAACTTGAGGCTGGGAGAAGCATGACAGACTAGGAGATCTGCCTCACAGCATCAGCTCTACCAGCTCTGGCTTGTTGCTTCTCTATTTGTAAAAAAAGAGTATTGGGCTGTTAAGCTAAGCTCGTTTCCAGCTCCTAACATTATATAAAAGACTGACCATTGAATCTTCACTTGTTTAAGTAGAGATTATTTCCAGTGCAGCCTTTAAACTTAGAATTCGTTGTCATTTTAACAGTAAGCATAGAGATGTGGTTTGCACTGATCTATTTTTAACCAGTGTGATTGGAGAATCGGTACCCTCTTAGGTGGCATTATCTTCCGGTGGTGCTGATGGTGCCCGCAGGGCAGGGCGCGTCTCCTAGGATCTGCCCCAGACAGACTTTCACAGGTTCTGCAGCTACAGTAGCAAGTGTATATGGAATTTATTTAGAATGTTTTCTTAGGAAGTTTTAAGTCACTCAACATAGGTGTTGTTCTAATTACAAATGTTTTCAATAAGTTTTAAGTCTCTCAATATAGGGATATATTGTCTCTTTAGTTCTTTGTAGGGATCTGCTTTTATAATCCATAATTACAGGTCAACCTGCATGTGGCACTGAGTGTGGGGCTAGGGGCTGTGGTTATGGTTTTAGCTCTGCCTCTAAATGTTTGTGTTATCTTGGGCAAAAACTTCCCTTCTGTGAGCCCCAGATGTCTTTAGTAAGTTGAAGAAGCTTGATCAGTAGTTCACATTTATTGAGCATCTGTGGTCCTGTCAGGTGCCTAGCTGGGCACCAGACTTTTTAAGATTTTATTTAATTCTCATTGTAGCCCTGTGAGTTTCAACAGAGATCAGCAAACTACAGCCCACAGGCCAAATGCAGTCCCTGCCTTTATTTTAAATAAGGTTTTGTTGGAACAGAACCATGCCTATTTGTTTATGTGTCACCCACGGCTGCTTTCATGTGATGGTGACTGACAAATTCTAAAATATTTACTGTCTGGGCCTGTACAGGAAACGTATGCTGACGTCTGATACAGAGCAAGAAGGCAAAGAGATAGTTTGCTGATTTGCAAGTTAGAATGTCCCTATTTTATAGGTAGAATAACTGGGCTTGGAAAAGTTGAAGTCATGCAGCTACTCCTTGACCCCAGACATTCTGGCTTTGAGGGTCATGTTTCTGTCATTCCATGAAACTTGCCTTCCTTTCAACTTTAGATGCTACTGGGACTTACTTCCGCTTAGCTTAACGATACTCTCTTTGCTGCATTCAGGAGGTTTCTCAACTCGACCATTCGTAAGAAGTGTCCAGCGTCAGAGCTTGTCATCCAGGTCTTCTGTCACCAGCCCCTTGGCCGTCAATGAAAATTGCATTAGACCTTCTTGGTCCCTGTCAGCTAAGCTGCAGATGCGCTCCAACTCTCCTTCCCGGTTCTCAGGGGACTCTCCGATTCACACTTCTGCCTCCACCTTGGAGAAGATTGGGGAGGCAGTGGATGACAAGGTCTCCATCTCTTGTTTTGGTAGCTTGAGGAATCTTTCCACCAGTTACCAGGAACCAAGCAATTGTTCCAGTCAATGGGAGCACAAAGCTGTGGGCCGGGCCCCCCTTGCTGTCATGGAAGGTGTGTTCAAAGATGAGTCAGATGCTCGCAAATTGAACTCTGGTGTAGATGCACAGAGCAAAAACTCAGCACAAGGGGCTTGCTTGCCCCCCAGCTCTGATCCATTTGATAACAATAACCAGATAGCTTATGTGGATCAGAGCGATTCTGTAGACAGCTCTCCTGTCAAAGAGATGAAACCCCCAAGCCACCCAGGCTCCCTTACAAAGAAACCAGAGAGCACAACCAAGAGCTCCCCCAGCTCCAAAGGTGCTTCTGAGCCAGATAAAAGCTTGCGGAAGGGGAGATCAGTCTTGGCAAATCAGGAATCATCTCTGTCAAGTACATCCACTTCTTCTTTTCCTGTAAAAGATTCTGTAAAACCCTCCCGCTCCCGAAGCAAAGCAGATTCTTCCAGAGCCAGTGGACGGCATTCCTCCCTGGCCCCTGGCCATCCCAGAAAAGAGTCCTCCCCCAAAGCCCAGGACTCAGTGTTCACTCATTCGACCCAGAAGCCAAAGTCATCTTCTTCCCTTACTTACATCACTTCTTCCATACCTGCCAAAAAAGCCTCAGGCCCTGCCACAAGAAGCCCCTTCCCTCCTGGGAAGGGCAGGACTTCAGATAAGAGCTTAAGTAGGGAGGGCTCCAGACAAAGCCTGGTTTCTGACCGAGCCAGTGTCACCTGTAGCTCCAAACCCGGCTCCCCTAGGGTGAGCCAGGCTAGGGCGGGGGAGGGCGGGGTGGATGGGAAACATGTCAGGAGCTCCTCTATGGCCAGCTTGCGCTCTCCCAGCACAACCACAAAAGCTGCTCTGAAGAGGGATAGCAAGTCGGATGAAAAGGGGCTGTCCTTCTTCAAGTCGGCCTTGAGACAGAAGGAAACCCGACGGTCCACTGACCTTGGCAAGACAACCTTGCACTCTAAGAAGGCAGGTGGGAGCTCTGTCAAGTCAGTCTGTAAGAGTGCTGGGGATGACAAGGCAGAGAAGGGGCACCAGCCTCCAGGTTCCCAGCAGCCACATGCCGGTTCAATTGGAAAAGAGCAGCTCGTCTCCAAGGACCCTGCTTCTGCTAGACATTCCCTGCTACCCAGTCGCAAATCCAAGTCTTCCCAACTAGACTGTGGAGCACCCTCATCTCCTGGGGGCAGGCAGCCCACTGAGAAATCCTCCCAAAAGTTACCTTCACGCATGCCAGCCTCTGCACGGCCTTCTCAGAAACCTCAGTGACACTGCTGCACTCCCCGTGTTTTCCTTGTGAAGATGTTTATTTATTTAGAACCCCTTCCTTCCCACCAAAGCCTTCTGTGCTTTCGTTTTGTATTTTTTGGGTCACGTGCCTGACGTGTGTGTGTGTGTGTGTGTGCATGTGTGAGTGTGTGTGTGCGTGTGTGCGCACAGAATTCAATTGCAAATTGTTAAAAGCGTCGCCTTATTCTGCCATTGAACCAAATAACAGCCATAGGCAAAGCATTGATACCGAGCTAACTGGAAATATAGATGATACCCGGGACAGTCCCTTTACCAATTGTATATATTTCTTTCTAGAGAACTCTGATGACTTGCTGGACACTAGGGTTTTGGAACCTGTGAACTAGTTAAAACTATATGTTACTGTACTCTGTCAAAGGATGAATTATTTGACTTGAGTTTCAACTGAGCAGGATTTGTTCTTATTGTGGATTGTCATGTGGCACCAGGAGTTCTAAAAACTGTGACATTAACAATGAAACAAACCAAGAGAAAACTGTTGCTTTCTGCACTTTGGCCCCATTTACCAGTCTTTGTAAAGGGCAATATTTTAACACTAATGTTTCTCAGGTATATACTCAACTAGTCTAGGGTGGATGTGTATTAGTAAAAGTATTAAAAGAGGAAGGTGGCCTGTCAGTGACTCATTTTCCCTACTGTCACACATGGAAGTTTTCAGAGGTAGAAGTGGTCTTTCACTACTTTCATATCTGCAAAGATGTGTGTACCATAGCCTATCTTGACTCTTGGGATATGTCCCAAGAAGATGTCAAGTTGGATATCCAGACAGCCAGTCACTAGTAGTAAAATTTTTTTCCTTCTAAATTTTCCAGTGAAAGCCATTGGGATTTTGAAATGTAGTAGAGTAGAAAGGTTCCTTGTTGAGACCAGGGGAATGGATTCTCAGCTGGATGCATGAGTCTGTACCATTTTCCTTCTCTGGTGGTGTTTTTTTCTGTGAGAAGTTGGAAGCTCCATCCCCCCCAACCCCCCTGCCCCCACACGCATGTCCATGTTTCCACAAAGTGTTATAAGTTACAGAGAGGAAAGAGGTTGCAAAAGGCCAAAGGTCAGTAATGGTTGAAGTGATGTGTAACAAAGTATTATATACACACTTCTGATCCTGCCTGTAGAGCTCAGTATGACTGCTTTTCAGTAATTCATTTATTTCTTTTCTGTGTTTAATATTTAATCTTTTACCCTGAACTCAGCTGGATTGGAGCATGTTCTATCTGGCACTGCCATGCAAATTGCATTTCTTGGTTAGATAAAAAGAACCTCACAAAAATCTCATTGATAAGCAACACATGGATTCCTGAGCTTTCTGAAGGCATTTTGGCAATTTTTAGGGTTTTTTTTCCCTCCTTTTTGTACATTTCAGGAGAGTCATGGTTCTGATTTTGTTTGAACATTTATCACTTTACCACGAAGTACAGCAGGCTTTGTATGTATGCTCTTAAATATTAACTTAAAAAAAAAAAATCATAGACTCTTCAAGTTCTTCCTCAACTCCTGGTGCACAGATCCATTTGTAAATCCCCCTTTTCAGTATTGCTGTGCATGAAGTAACTAAACAAATATATATGCACAGCTGTAAAAGCTTCACTGCCTTTTATTTTTTCAAGAATACCTCTTGGGAATGTTTCCAGTAGGTCACTTAACTTTATTTTGCTGCTAATTTGAGCATTAGATAACTTGCAAGTCTGGAGGCCATTTTTATTGAGGGTAGGTAGAATTTTAGACGCTCGTGATATCTAAGACTCACCTTTCCAGCTTTGTGAGAGTTACTGTAGTGCTCCATGAAACTCACTGAACATGAGTCTGCCCCTTGCAACCAGTCCTGTCACTGTCTTAGTGTCCAGGTATCTGCGGCTCCCCAGAGCAGCACTATTGTCCTTTGTAGTAGTGTGACTTATGATGTCTGGCTGCCTGCAGTGTTATTGTCCCTTCTGACGGCACATTGGCAGCAGTCATTGTGTAGCTACTGCTGGTTTCCCTGTTATCACATTTTTAAATAAAAAAAATTTTTTTTAAATCCTCCCCTGAGGATATGTTTATTGATTTGAGAAAGAGACAGAGACATTGATTGCTGCCTCCAGTATGCGCCCTGACCAGGGCTCAGACCTGCAGCCTTACAGTGCACAGGATGACGCTTCAACCAACTGTGCCACCTGGCCAGGGCTGTATCACTTATTTCTTGGAAAAGATGCACCAGATATGGGGTTATCAGTATTAGGAATTCAATATTTGTCTAACTTGAACCTCTCATCCTTCTGTCACAGTCAAATCACATTTGAAATCTATTTGCAGCTCTGCAAAGTCTTATAATAATAATTTGGCTACATAAATGGTTTTATTAACTTTTGGGGGGCTATAATCAGTTAAGCATTAATAGAAAGTATTACAGTTTAATTTTCACAGCGGTATATATTTTTATTCTTGAATGCTCCAGGAATGGATTTTCCATTTGGTTTAGTGTCTTAAAACCACTACAAACTCCTTTAATTTTTCATGAGATCTAGAAATAAAATATTAATATCTATAAATTGTATGTCTGTGGAGTTGAGTCCTTGTTTCAGATTTAATGGAAAAAATCAGGAAGTATTATGGCATTTTCTAAGCATGTTTGTGCTATTGCATTTCTATACTTAAGCAGTGAAAATCTTTATCCCTAACTACCAGGTCCAACCTTTAAGCCACTGAGAAGGATATTTTGCTCAAAAGTTTGGAGGTGCTCTTTGAGGTATTAAATATAGTAAATTGTAGCCCTGGCTGCTGTGGCTCAGTGGATTGAGCGTCGGCCTGCGAGCCAAGTGTCGCTGGTTCGATTCCCAGTCAGGTCCCCAGTTGGGAGCATGAGTGAGAGGCAACAACACAGTGATGTTTCTCTCCCTCTCTTTCTCCTTTCCCCTCTCTCTAAAAAAATAAATAAGTAAGTAATTAATAAAAAATAAAAAATAAAATAAAATATAGGAAATTGTTACTTGGTTCAGTTCAGTCCTTTGTTAGGTTAGGGACTTGGTGTTTGTTTTGTTTTCCCAGTGATGTTTGGTGCAGTGAGCACACAGGTGTTTGGTGTTAAAAATCACCTGCGGAGAATGGTGGGCCTGGGTTTCTGGTTGATAGCCAGGTGGGCCTGATCGAGCATTCATTCTCTGGTCGGCATAAAAATAATTACCAACCATAGAGCTGCATCTGTAAAGTTTGCCTGGTTTTTTAAAAAAGTTTCATTCTTGATTTCTTTTCTGGTATACATCCAGTGCACTGAGACTATCATTCCTTAAGACAGCCCTGTGCTTTGCCTTTGTAATCCTTTATATAATGTGTGAGCACAAGGAAACTGTTAAGCTCATGTTATGTCAAGACCATCTCCCACTCCTTTTGTATTTTCTCTCTCTTCAAGCAGCCTAACTGAGAGTAAGCAGTGCTGCACTGAACCAGCAGTATGGTTGGGGTCAAATATTGTAACTATCTGTGTAATCATTCTTTCATTATTCATTCGTTCATTCTGCAAACATTCCTGAAGGACCTGCTGTGCTTGTGAAGGCAAACTGCACAGTTGGTGGACAGTTGGGTGCCAGTGATGTCCTGTATGGAGTGAAAGTCCTCTTGAACAAAACAGCAGGCAGATTCTGGTGAATTGGCCAAGGCTGCCAGCTCTCCTGAGCAAGTGTGTTCTAGAAACCAAAAGTGCCCTTTATTTCTGGAGATGTTTTCCTCCACATTCGGTTTCAGACTGAGCTATTTGAGGTTGGAAATCCCTGATGAAGTCACTTCTCATTAGAATTTGCTCATCTCCATTGATATGAGATTGATGTGGGGGATTTTGAAGGGGTGGGGTGGGGTTGAGAGAAAAACTGCCAGCCCTCTAAAATAACTATCATGAAAATCATAGAAACATGTAAAGGACAGTAGTGGCAGCCTTTAGGAAAATGGAACAAAGAAGAGCCATGAACAAAGCTCATTTATTTCAAATAAACATGTTTTTAAAATATATTGACATCTGATGTCACATTCCATTCTGACAAAATTACTGAACAGCTTAGAAGTTACTGTTGTCTATGGAGAGCATTATGATTATTGGATGCGAAGATAATTAGAGTTTCTGGTTGGAATTTTTAGATAGCTGGCAAATCATAAGTATAGTTTCAATAAAACACATACTCTGTGAGGTGGGTTGAACTTTGTAGTATTTGGAATTGAAGAGAGTGAAATTTGATTACCAACCAGTCCTTATGTCCTAACATAAACACAAAAGTTAGCTGTGACTGTGCAGGCTGTCTTTAATTTCTAAAGGGTGCATTATTGCTAAACCTGCTGAGTATTTTGGGGAAAATCCTAGTGAGTAGTCAGTTTGGTTAACTTCCCGAGTGTGTGTTTTGTAGCTGCCTTTTGAGTATGACGAATCATTTTTTACCCAAGTAATGAAGACAATTTTGCATGGCCTCCATCTAACCCAGAAAGCATGCTCTTACTACCTGTGCAAAGAAGCTAATAAACAATATCCACTACACTAAATATGTTTTTTAAAGGCATCTCTTAGATTATGGAACTTCATGTTTGAGTTTGTAATTTATTAAATGTGGTTTAATCCTTACTATAGAGGAGCATGAATGTGGTTTCTTGTTTTGCTTTGCACATGTTTCTCTTGGTTGATTTTTTTTTTTTTTTTTTTTAAATCATTGGCAAGACTGTGTGTAAAATAAGTATTTGCAAGCAGGAATGGAACTGGGTATGTTGAACACACTGGTTTACATATTGTATAGAAATGTAAAAAAAAAAAAAAACCCTGCCATTTTCTATAGATTTTAATATTTTATAATTTCTAGGGTCTGTCATGGTCACAAGGTGAGAATGTGGCTTCTAGTAGTACTAATAATTTTTAAATGCTTTTGTAGAGACTTAGAGCTATTTTGAAATGCTTTGGAGCTCCCAGTGACTGGTCACATGAAGACTAAATTTGTGGGATTTATGGTGGCATCACAGGGTGGATTAGTTTGTAGATCTATCTCACATTCATTTTAATCCAGTGTTCCCAATTTTGGGAAGAAGTGAGATCCATAATGGACTTGGGAGGCATTTTCAAATCTCACACAGTCGGTCTCCAAGGATCTGTTAAGCTTCTTCTGAATGACTTGTCTGAGATTCTGATACCCAGCATTTAAGAGACTTGTCTAGGGAACTTTTAAAAATACCTAGGTCCCTCACACGTGCAAGCTTTTCATATAATTAGTGTAGGGCTGGGTCCCAGGAATAACCACACATATTCAAGCTCCTATGTGATTCTGATGTGCAGTCAGAATTGAGGATCACTGTGCTGAGAACTAGGGCGAGAATCACTTGGGAGTGACAGGTTCCTCTGCTCTTTGTCCTGGGGAGGGAAGAAAAAACACTGAAAATTGATATCAACCTCCTCTTTGAAGTCAGGGGCTTTTCTGATTTGAGGCCCAATTTGTGAACTTGGAGCATTTGGTGAATGTCCCAGCACTTGCCAATCTGGTGGAAATTGGTGCTCTAGTCTATGGGATAGGCAAAGTACCCCTGGGGGTCACAGCAGAGCCAGGCCTGAAGGTGGGGTTGGGGTAGGGAAGTCTCTCTGAGCTAGAAAAAGCTAAAGTGAAGCCTTCTGTGGCCTAGGAAAACCTGTCCGTGCTCTTGATAGAATGATGTTTTGTTTTTTTTTTGTAGTAATTATAATAGCAAACCCTAGGCTGCCTCAGAATTTCCTGTTTAGCTCCTTCTCTACTTATTCAGAATGTAGTTTCAGGAAGTATATTTAAATTTTATCTTTTTTTTGTAACTCTTGTTGGTATTTTCATGTAATTTTTTTAAAAAATCATAATATTCATCCAAAAATATGGCCATATACGTTAACTACCGATGGAAGAACAAAATTTAGCTTTAACCCTTTGAGTGCCAAGCATAATTCAAAATTTGGATCAACATGAGAAAAAGATAATATATAACCTGAGGTACAAAAAAAGAGAACAAAACATAAAATTCGAATTATTCCATTGTTATTTACATTTATAGCCATCGAAAAAAGAGTCACTGGGAGCAACGCTGGCACTTTTGGGAAAATTTGTCAGCGTCGCTCACAGCGACATTGGCATTCAAAGGGTTAATTTGTGGTGAGCTGAATGCACTACATCTTCAAAACAATCTGCTGGGCTTCTCAGGTTCACCCCACTGATCATTATGCTACTTACAAAAAAAGAGACACAATTTACGTGTTGTTTAAGATTTCAAGACATAAAGATACAAGGACATGTGCAGGTTGGAAGTGCTCCTTTAGAAAGGCCCCCAGGGCAATGAGACCAGGTAATATGAAATATGGAGAAAAGGTAATATGAAATTACATTGCATATTAGGTGCTACTCAACTGGTGAGAGGTCATGACACCAGAGGGGAAGGTACTTTTCCACAGGCTGAGGCTCTTTGACCTTTCCATCGGCAGTGAGTTTCCCTCTGCCTCTAACCACTGGCTAACACTGAACTCGGTCCCTTCACAGAAATGGTTTCTCAACGGAATGCTTCAGTCTTCACACTGCAATTTCTAGAGTTGTCTTAAAAGCTGCATGTTATAGCACTACACAAAATGGCTTTGCTGTTGTCCATGCACCGTTCATAGGGGTCTGTGTAATTTTCCTTAGTTGTGTAGTAATGTGGAAGGCAGGTGTCTTCCCTCAAGGCTGGGAGAAGAGTGTATCATACATTTTAAATTATTTTAGAACAAGTGCATGAGCTGTGTCACTCACTGACTTCTGTTATTTATTTGTATGTCTTGTTATTCAAAGTGTATGCACTTTTAAGATACAGAATTTATATTTTTATGTTTAAAACATTTTACTTCTGAAACAGCAGTTGATTATATAGCATACAGTTGGAACTAAGAGAAAAGTGGAATGTGTAACAAAATACAATAAATTTATTACATGATTCCCTTCAATCCATACTCCTCTTTCTCCCTTTTACCAAACTATATTTACAGTGTTGATTAACAATGGAAAAATTTAGCAGATATTGGTACTACACCAGTGTATATTACCACATGTCTTAAAATTGTACCGTTAAATGAAAAAAGCAAGTTACAGAAGGATACATATAGTCTCTGTAAAATTTTAAAACGAAAAGTCACATCCATGCTTATTTTATTTTCACAATCAAGAATTAATATTCCCATTTTCTCCACGAGGCAGTTTGTCCCAGAGCTGGATAACAATTCACATTTTAATTCAGTTCCAACGGACTTTCAACAGCTTATATTATTTCCTTCTCCCATTCTTCTATGATGAGAGGAGATAGCAATCCAAAAGGTAGCATTCTTTAATGGGTCCCCTTTTGTCCCTCAGCTTTGTTTTCAACTGTCCTGTTCTGATGAAATTTGCAGCTTTGGTGACAATACAGGACAGGACTACCTGTTGAGAATGTCATACCTCATAAGACCACATGGGGACCCTAAAGGTCATTATCAAACATACCTTGGCAGTTCAGCATGTGAATCCTTGGGCTCTGTTGAAATGCTTATTCAGTTTGTCAGTAGGGTGTCACTTTAGATGAGTGTCACAGCCATAATTTTTCCTAGAAACGGGAAATGCAGGTCACAACAGCATTATGGCTTAGGGTTGGGTCAGGGAGACCTCCGAACCAAGGACGAGTGTGGAGCACATGCTGGAAAACCCAACATTCAGCATTTATAAACCTCAGATTTTAAATGGGAGAATTTTGCTTTGGGTAACATTAAAGAATTTAATCACGTAGTACACAAGAGGCTTCATTATGCATGAAAGTTTGTGTGTCAGATACCCATTTAATAGCTAAGATAGTTGAGGAATGAACATTCTGTTTTCTTAGAATTTGAAGGGTTATTTTCTATTTTTAAACGGGTGTTGTACTTTATCAAATGCTTTTTCTGCATCTATTGATATGATCATGTGGTTTTTGTCTTTCATTTTGTTTATGTGGTGTATTACATTTATTGATTTGCAAATATTAAACCATTCTTGCATCCCTGGGATGAATTCCACTTGATCGTGGTGTATGATCTTTCTAATGTGTTGCTGGATCTGGTTTGCCAATATTTTGTTGAGGATTTTAGCATCTATGTTCATCAGTGATATTGGCCTGTAGTTTTCTTTCTTTGTTGTGTCTTGATCTGGTTTTGGAATTAGGGTAATACTGGCTTCATAAAACGAGTTTAGGATTTTTCCCTCTTCTTGGATCTTTTGGAATAGTCTGAGGAGGATAGGAGTTAGTTCTTTCCTAAATGTTTTGTAGAATTCACCCGTGAAGCCATCCAGTCCAAGGCTTTTGTGTGCCGGGAGTTTTTTGACTACTGCTTCAATTTCACTAGTTGTTATTGGTCTATTCAGGCTTTCTACTTCTTCTTGATTTGGTTTGGGAAGACTATATGTTTCCAGGAATTTGTCCATTTCCTCTAGGTTGTCAAATTTCTTGCCATACACTTGTTCATAATAATTTCTTAAAATCCTTTGTATTCCTGTGGTATCAGTTGTGATTTCTCCTCTTTTGTTTCTGTTTTTATTTATTTGGGTCCTCTTTTTTTTTTTTTTTTGGTCAGCCTGGTTAAAGGCTTGTCAATTTAGTTTATCTTTTCAAAGAATCAGCTCCTAGTTTTATTGATTTTTTGAATTGTTTATTTAGTCTGTATGTCATTTAATCTGCTCTGATCTTGATGATTTCCTTCCTTCTACTTGATCTGGGCTTTGCTCGTTGTTCTTCCTCTAGTTCTCGTAGCTGTAGGGTTAAATTTTTTATTAGAGATTCTTTTAGCTTTTTTAGGTAGGCCTGTATTGCTATGAACTTTCCTCTCAGGACTGCTTTTGCTATATATCCCATAGGTTTTGGGTTGTGTGTTCATTATCATTAGTTTCCAGAAACTTTTTGATTTCTTCCTTGATGTCATTGTTAACCCATTCATTATTTAATAGCATGTTATTCATTCTCCATGAGTTTGAATGTTTTTGAGTTTTTTCCTTGAAGTTGATTTCCAGTTTTAAGCCATTGTGATCTGAGAAGATGCTTGATATAATTTCCGTTTTCTTGAATTTGTTAAGGCTTGTTTTGTGTCCTACCATGTGGTCTATCTTTGAAAATGTTCCATGTGCACTTGAGAAGAATGTATATTTTGGTTCTTTGGGGTGAAAAGTTCTATATAAATCGACAGTCCATTTGATCTAGAGTGTTGTTCAGTGCCTCAATATCTTTGGTGTTTCTTTGCTTCGAAGATCTGTCCATTGTTGACAATGGGGTGTTAAAGCCCCCTACTGTGACTGTGTTGCTGTCTATATTTTTCTTGGAGTCTTTCAAAATTTTCCTTACATATTTGGGTGCTCCTAAGTTGGGTGCATATATATTTATAAGGGTTATATCTTCTTGATGGATTTTTCCCTTAAGTATTATGAAATGTCTTTATTTGTCTCTTTTTATGGCCTTTTCTGTGAAATCTGTTTTGTTTGATATAAGTATTGCTACCCCAGCTTTCTTTTTCATGTCCATTTGCTTGAAATACTTTTTTCCATCCCTTCACTCTCAGTCTGTGTAGATCTTTTGTTTTAAGGTGGGTCTCTTGTAGACAGCATATATGTGGGTCATGCTTTTTAATCCATTCAGCTACCCTATGTCTTTTGATTGGAGCACTTAATCCATTTACATTTAAGGTTATTACCGATAAGTACTTATTTATTGTCCTTTTTCCCCTTTGTACTCGTGTTCCTCTCTGTCTCTCTCTGTTTCTTCATGTTCTTAAAGTAGACCCTTTAGCATTTCTTGCATTGCTGGTTTGGTGGAGATGTATTCTTTTAGCCTTCTTTTGTCTTGGAAACTCCTTATTTCGCCTTCCATTTTGAATGAGAGCCTTGCTGGGTAGAGTATTCTAGGTTGTAGGCCTTTGTTTTTCATTGCTTGGAATATTTTCTGCCATTCCCTTCTGGCTTGTAGTGTTTCTGCTGAGAAATCTGAGGATAGCCTTATTGGAGCTCACTGGCATGTTATTAGTGGTTTCTCTCTTGTTGCTTTTAGGATTCTCTCTTTGTCTTTGAATGTTGCCATTTTAATTATGATGTGTCTTGAAGTGAGCCTGTTGGGGTTCATCTTCTTTGGGACCCCCTGTGCTTCCTGGACTTGCTTGACTCTTTCTCTCCTCATCTTAGGGAAGTTTTCTGTCATTAGTTTTTCAAAGAGATTTTCTATCCCTTGCTCTTCTTCTTCTTCTGGAATTCCTATGATAAGGATATTATTACGTTTCATGTTGTCCTGCAGCTGTCTTAGAACCTCTTCAGTCTTGTTCAGTCTTTTTTCATTTTGTTGCGCTGTCTGGGAGTTTCTGTCTACATTGTCCTCCAGCTCGCTGATCCGATCTTCTGCTTCCTCGAGCCTGCTTTTAATTCCTTCTACTGTGTTCTTCAATTCAGAGATCGTATTCTTCATTTCTTCCTGGCTCTTATTGATAGCTTCTATGTCCTTTTTCATGCTAGTGTAATTCTCAGTGAGTTCCTTGTAGTTTTTCTGGAGTTCCTTGTAGTTTCCCTGGAGTTCTTTGTAGTTTCCACTGAGTTCATTGAGCTTCTCCATAATCCATGTTTTGAATTCCATATCTGATAGTTTGCTCTCCTCTATTTTATTTAGCACTTTTTCTGGGGATTCTGCCTTTCCTTTCGATGGGCAGTTGTTTTTCCGTCTCCCCATTTTTGTGACTCCTATTTTTGTTGCTGCTTCTTAGAATGATCTGCACTTCCTGGATCTGCCCTTGGTGGCGTCAGATCATGTACCAGTCTAGCCCTTGAAGGGTTATTTTAAAATATCTGAAAATACCTCCCTGAACACTTTACCCTCCTCTCAGTTTCCTGGAGAAAGCAAAGGTGTGAGAAAGGCCCTCTGCCTAAGTGATTCTGGGCCACTATAATCCCACCCCAATGTCTTTCCCAGGCTGGCACCTGAGTTCTCCCAGCTGGATGTTTGGTTTTCCTTTTCGCAGCGCTGTGCCGTGTCTCAGGTGTCTCAGTGTGGGTCATTGTATGTTTCCTATCTCTGGGTGCATTGGGTCTGCCTTATGTATAGAACCTTCTAGAATTCAGTCTTGACTTGGTCTGGCCTTGGGCATGTTTCTCACCCCCTGACATATTCTACACACAGAGGGCAAGGGCTAGCCTCTCCCAGAGTGAGGGTGTTGCATTATGCCATGTAACCCAGTGGCCTGGAAGCCATTCTTTAAGAGCGCCCAGGGATATGACACCAATTTGACTAATAGCTTGGTTTTTCCTAAAGAAAGTAGGGAGATGGTGTGAGTGAAGCCAGTGTTGTAGTCAGAATCAGTCTCCCTGCCCCACACCTGGCTCTCCTGTGCCTTTTCTTTGTGTGGGAAGAACTTGTAGAGGCAAAGGTATACACATTCAGTTCCTGGGACTCGGACAGGTGTCACACCCCTCATACGTCAGAGGGGGATGGCAAGGGGGAGGATGGGTGGTAGTGGGGCTGTCCCACTCAAAATTGGAAGTCCAACTTCCTTCATTTAGCAATGCCCTCTGTGTCCCCAAATGCTGGGGATATGACCACACCCTGAGGACCTTGCTGCCCATTCAGGGGTCAGGTTAGTTAATAGGTAACTAACGTTTTAGAGCTACTGCCCTGCCACTTACTCATTGCTTTGCCCTCAAGGCATCACCATTTCCAGCTCACTTCCTGGTGTCACCCAGAGGGTCTGTCTCTGAGACACCTGTGTAGCTCATTCCCTTCTCTCCTATGTCTTTACTTAAATGCCAGTGTCTCATGGGCCTTCCCTGCCACGCTTTTAAACATTGCAATCCACTTCACTTTCCCTCCTCCGTACTTCATATCACTTCTCACCAGCTACCACAGTATCTATACAATATATATGCAACATGCAGTATATGTATATAATACAATCATCCCTCGGTGTCCACAGGGTATTGAGGCCAGGACTCCTCACAGATACCAAAATTGCAAATGCTCAAGTCCTTTGTATAAAGTGACATAGTATTTGTATATAACTGGTAGACATCCTCCTATATACTTTAAATCATCTCTGGGTAACTTACACCTAATGCAAAGTAAATGCTGTGTAAATGGTTGTTATGCTGAATTACTTAGCGAACAGTGACAAGAAAAAAGTGCCTATTCAGTATAGATGCACCATAATCCTCTTCATAGGTCTAACTGTATACATGTCAGCAACAAAGTAACTTTCAAAAAATATTTTTGATTTGTGGTTGGCTGAACCCACATATGTGGAACCTGTGGATGCCAAGGGCCAGCGGGCTGACTGTATGCCCACAGGAGGTTGTGGATGTTCACCCATTCCCTGGTTTTTTCCCAGCACCTGAGTGAGGGCCAGGCTCATGGTAGTTACTTAATAATTATCTACCATCTTGATTACTGTATTTGCTTGGGTCATCAGACATTCCGAGTGTGCCTTCCTATCTAGGAGATGAAGAATGACAGCACTTGCGTTGCAAGGTTGTGAGGCTGAGGTGGGAATGATGGCATGAAGTGTTAACACAGGACATGGAGTGCAGGGGGTAGTGGGTTGGCAGAGCCCTCATCTAGAAGGACCTTTTATGACTGAGTACATTTGTTTTGAAGCAAATGAGAATCCAGGAAGACATTTTAATTTCAGGGAGAGCAAAGATCCAGTTTGTGCCTTAGCACAGTCACCATGGCAACAATGTGGTGCCAATAAGTCCCCTTAGGAGCTTGTTGTGGGAGCCTGGGTGCAGTCTGCAGAAGGACTGTCCTAAAGCAGTGTTGGGTAGACAGAAAGGAGGAAAACTGGAGGGGTGACATGTTCAGGCCCCGGAGGCAGGCTGCTCAGTTCACATTCTGGTAGCAATGACTTCCTGGGTAGACAACCTTGGGCAGGTTATTTGACTTCTCTGTGCCTCAAATATTTCACCTGTAAAATGTGACTAATAGTATCCATTTGGTCACTGGGAAGCTTAATTGGGGTGGTGGTTTGTTTACATTTAACATAATTACTAATGTATTTGGTTTTATCCATTATCTTGCTCTTTTGATTATGTGTCCAACCTGTTTTATGTTCCATTTTCTCTTCTAGCCTCTCTTTTAGATCAATCAAACATTTAAGAAATTCCAGTTTCTCTCCTCTGTTAGTTATTCATTCTTTTACCTCTTTTCTAGTGGTTACCCTTGTGATTTTAACACACATTCTTGATTTATGAGTCTAAGAGAAATGAGCGATTTCACACCTTCAGGGCTTCGGGACACTTTAGTCCACTATTTACTGTTTGCTGTTGTGCTTTCAACTCTATGCATGTTTAACATTTGTAGATACATAAGCCCTATAACTAACGTTATTATTAGTGCTGGAAGTCAGTATTTACTGAGATTTACCAATATTCACTTCCCATTGCCCTCACTCCTTCCTGCGTTTCAGTGTTTCTTCTGCCTAAAGAATTCCCTTCAGTGTTTCTTTTTGAAGCCTGTTGTAATGATGCCTTCTCTTCTCTTTCATTTGATTGAAAATGTCTTTATTTTGCCTTTACTTTAGGATATTTTCACTGGGAATAGAATTCCATGTTGGAAGTTATTTTCTTGCCTTTTCATTCTATGTCTTCTGCCTTTTATTATTTCTATAGATAAGAAAGTTGGGCTGGTGGCACATCCCCTACCCCTGGGCAAGATGGCAACAGGAGGAAGTACTGCACTGAGCACACACAAGGCTAGCAAGACAGTTGGATCGGGGGAAAGCCCACCTACCCCCCTCCAGTACCTGATTGTGGGTGGGACCAGGGGAAGGCAGGCACATGTGCCTTAGAGGTCAGACTGGTGGCAGGAGGAAGTGCTGTACTAAAGAAACCTGTCAGTCTAGCTTGAGGACAAGAGGGATTGGGTGACGGACCCTCCCAGAGCACCTGCAGGTTTAGGCTGAGAAAGCACCTGATCTGTCCCACACAGGAAAACAAAAATAAACCCATGGGAAGGAAGGGATGGGTCCCTTACACACCTCACAAATGTACTGGCCAGAAGCCATGTGGTCAGTGGCTGCACTGGCCACACATGTGGGTGCTGAGGAGAGAGCCTGAAGTCTGTCTGGATGACCACTTGACAGCTGCCTGTGGTTCCCAAGGGACAGTACTTGAAATGGGAGAAAGAACTCTGGACATTCCCTTTGCTTTTGGTCTGGCTGAGAGTGGCTGTGCTTTCCTCTGGGTTTCCCAGAGGGGATGGGCTTTGAGACAAGAGTCTTACCATTTTCCCAGATTGTGCAGCATTTGAATAAAGACCTCTTTTCTTTCTCACAAACCTCTGCCTCCAGAATTTGCCTATTGGTCGCAGTAGGCAGCCGAATTCCCACTTTGGCTCAGTAACATTATTAGTCTTCTAGCTGTTCCTTTAAAGATGTCTTTTTTTCTAAATGCTTTGAAGATGTCACTCTTGGTTTTTTCTCAGTTTTGTTATGCTGGGCCTAGGTGTGGGATATTTTGTTTGTTTTTATCCTTCATTTTCATGAAATGTTTGGATTTCAGTCATTATCTCTTTAAATATTGCTCCTGGCCCTGGCCAACGTGGCTCAGTTGGTTATGGGGCATTGTCCCATAACCGAAAGGTGGAGGGTTCTATTCCTGGTCAGGGCACAAACATAGGTTGTCAGTTTCCCTGGTCAGAGCACTTGTGGGAGAGAGCTGGTCAATATTTCTCTCTCTCCCTTTCTCTCTCTAAAAGCAATGAAAAATGTCCTTAGGTGAGGATAAAAAAAATAATAAATTTATTAATAAAAATAAATTGCTTCTGATTTGTTCTTCCATCCTCTTCTAGGACTTAGTAAATGGCACCACCATCCATCCACTTCAGCTGCTCAGTCCAGATCAGGGGTCCATTGCTCACCCCTTCCTTACATTTGATCCAGTCATGTCCTAAATCTGTCCACTTCTTTTTCCATGGATTCCATCTCAGTCCAAGTCACCATAGTCTTGATGGTGCTTCTGCCTGAGCCTCTTAAATCTGCCCACTTCTCCAACTCCATCTGATATCATTCTTCCTCCATTCCAGGCACCTTGTAGAGTGTTGACCACAAGGCCTTGGCACTTGTTGTTCCCTCTGCTGGGAAGCCCTTCCCCCAGGTGTTCACATGGCAAGTCCTTTCTATCTCCGTGGGAAAGTCCTCCTTGCCCACTCTGCAGTCACCTTCATCTCATTACCCATTGTATTTTCACAGAACTCCATCTCCGAAATTCTTATTTATTTCTTCACTAGATTATCCTGTCTTTCCCACCAGTCTGTGGTTCCCAGAGTCTTTGTCTTTGCTCTGTTCCTCCATCATTTTGGATGATCTCATTTGTTTGAGCAACAGAATGTCCAATCAAAGTCTGCTCCATTATTTCAGCTTTGTACAAATGTGTACTGAGGCTCAGAAAGAATAAATAAACTACCTAAAAATCACACAGGTAATAAGTAGTAGGTCTTGGTCTTGGATATGAATCTAAGCCAATTACTTCAAAGCTTGTGTTTGTTCACAGTGTGACTCCAATACCCTACACCATCTTAAATAAGGGGATTTAATGGTCAACATAATGCAATTACTAGAAGAGGGAAAAACTGGTGAAATCCAGATAAAAACCATAGTTTTTTCCCCCCACTAATAGCTTTTTTTCTGTTTCAGAATCCAGTCCCAGATTCCCACATTACATTTAATTGTTATGTGTCGTTGGTCCCTCCAACCTGTGACAACTCTCCTTTCATGGCCTCGATGATTTTGAAGACTTTTGGCCAGTTATAAATAGAATGTGCTATAGTTTGGGTCGTCTCAAGCATTGACATGATTATATGGAGGTTTTCCATTTTGGGGACAAAAATATTACCAAAGCCACGTGGTCCTCTCAGTATATCATAGGGAGAACATGACATTGATATGTCTTGTTTCCAGCAGGCTACAACTTTGGTCATGTGGTTAAGGTGGTGTCTTCTGAGTTTTCCCACTGCAAAGGTACTGTATTTCCCTTTGTACTTAATAACTGTCTTGGGGAGATTGTGTTAGACCATGCAAACATCCTGTTTGTCCTCAAATTTTGGCACTGACTGTAGCATCCCCCAGTGGATCTTGCCTGCAACAATTTTATCCTTCCAGGATTCTCATGGTGAAAGAAGGATGTCTTGAAAATCTCACTTAACAAGAAGTCTTGCCACAGGACAGGCACAGGGGTTGGCTCAGCGCTTCACAGTATCATGAAGGACCAGGCTCTTCTCTCCACCATTCTCAGCATGTTAACCTTTGTCCTCAGATTTGGCTGTTAGTGACAACATCCATCTCAAAGGCAGGCCCTCTCTGTGCCTGGGTGTCTGGATCAGGGAGGAAAATATTTCTCAGACCCACCCCTGTTCTCTGAAAACATTTCCTCAGATTCATTCCATTGGCAAGGATGGTGGTTACCTACCTGTGACCAAGTGGCAAGGAAAGTGAAGAAAGTGAGGTGTGGCATTTCTGGCCAGTGCTTGGGGTGGGCTCTGGTAGAGAAGAAATGTAGGGAGTGAGTGCTGGGGAGGCAACCCCACGTCTGCCACACTGTGTTGTACAAACCCCCAAAGCAGTGCCGCCTCCGCCCCCCCACCGCGCAGCTGTTCAGTAAGTCTTCATGGAATGAATGAGTTTTTTGTCTTGTGCCTGGAGATGTAACCTGTGGAATCAGAAGAGAGTGATATGGAGGGTGGATTGGGGAACATGGGGTCAGCATGGCAAGGTCACAGCAGGCTGGGGTGGGTCCTGATAGGAGAAGCCCCAAGTCAAGGATGCTTATCTTCATCATGCTTTGGTCTCCTCTGGCCCCACAGTTTCCTCCACTAAAGCCTGGAGAGAACCTACAGAGGTGGTTGCGAAGGAAGGCAGAAACCTGACTGCTCCAGTCACCACCTCTACTGAACAGGTTTCCCAGAGGAAGGGAGGTCCCTGTTCTGAGGCTTCGGACATAGCCTGGAAGCTTGTTTGGTAAATAATGACATTGTTATAAATATTTAATAAGCCAGAGGACTGCAGCACATGAAAAATTGATGCAGTCCCTGAATGGGAAATGAGAGCATTTCTTTCTGCATGTGCTCTGGAGGGACAGTTGGAGGCTGAGGTCTGCTTAGGCTGACATCTGTGTTTGTGGTCAGGTGGGTGCTCAGCCTGACACTCATTGTCACACACAGGAAGCACCTATCCATCATGCCGGGGTTAAGGCTGAAGGAGGGATTCCCAGCCATCAGCCCTCCCATGTTTACTAAGCACCACGTGCTATGTGAGACAGCCAGTCCTGTGCTGGTCCTGGGCACAGTGCCTGCGGAAAGGGCACACAGCGCCTTGATGAATGACTTTGATAAGAAGAAGGTAGGACGGGCCTTCTAGTAAGAAACCAATAACAATAATTAGATGTTTATTAATCATTAATTTATTTTATAATGTATGCCCTGCCTGCTTCCAGAAAAAGAATGGAAGTGGCTTGCAATTAAAACCCATGAGATCGGAAGGCTCATTGAGGGAGTGAATTTTTCTCCATCAGCTTTCTACTATGCACTGAGAATATTGTGTCAGCTCACCTTGCCAGTCACCTTGCGCTCAGCAGAGCCAGAGGACGCCGCAGATGTAAAGGAGGGCTGAAGGTGTCACAGGAACAGGAGGCTGAGGCAGGAGCATGGTGTGACCTATAGTCTCAGAGTCTCAGCACTGGGCCTCCAGCTATATTTGCATTTCATTTATCACCGATCCAAACAAATCTCTGTGTCTGTGGTAGGGTAGCATGGAAAATGAATGCCTCTGTGTCAGACAAAGCTTGTCAGAGTAACAGTGCAGGAAGGGAACAACAGAGGGGCAACATGTGTGGTACTTTCTACTTGACAGTCACTTTCGTGTTCCCTGACTGTCTTCTCCTGAGCCAGTGTTAGGGCTAATGGGGCTGCAGCAGCCAATCTCTCTGTGGATTGAGGGCAGAGACTGTCTCTGCGACAGCTTGGGCCATGTGTCCGGACAGTGCTGTGCCCCCTCCCCACCCCAGTGAGAGCAGAAGTGGCTGTGGAGAGAGCTGGATGACCAGTTTGACCAGTGATTGCTGAGCTATCCTGGGCTTAGAGAAGGAGGAGGAAGGCATCCCTCCAGAGGGTTCTTAGGGAGCAGGTAGAGGTGTTCAAGAGAGGCCCAGTTTGGGGCTATCTGGGGAACAGGTAGGCTAGAGAACAGGGAGGTGAAGAGTGGTGGGTTTGAGGTCTGCTACTTCAGAAACTTCATGAGAGGTAGAATGAAAGTTTCTCCACAAATGTCATTGCTCATCAAATGTTTGTTCAACCTGACTTTCATGCTGGCTTCTTTCTGACCTGTGGCCAAAGTGGTGGGAATGGCAACCTCTTTCCTGGTCTAGTGTAGAGGTTTTGAAATCATTGATTCAGAAGCTAGACTGCCTGGGTTCAAACCCTAGCTTTACCGCTTCCTCACTTTGTCAACTTGGGCAAATTGGTTAACATTTTTGTGCCCTAGTTTCATATATATAACGTACTTAGAAAAATATATGGTGCTTGGTGTTAACTGGATTAGCAATTGGCTTTTCCTGATCTTCACCCCAGGTGAGTAGATGAGGAAAGCCCAAGGAACGCAGTGACCTAACTTAGCGCCATATCACAAAAACCATATGGCTGCAGCCTTGGAGCAGGACCTAGTTTTGTGCCATATCACAAAAATCATATGGCTGCAGCCTTGGAGCAGGAGTTAGCAGCTGGTAGACTTGCCAAATGTCTGGTTGATTACTGAAAAAAAGAAATCCCTCTTGCCTCCTTCCCTATCAAGAATGAACATAAACGTAATGTTTATGATATAAACCACCCCCACCCAAGCCAGGGCAAATAGAAAGTAGCAAAGCTATTATGCCATCTGTGGAAATAAAGTAGTATTTCTGAATGTTAAAGCACTGGCTTGCATCCCTCATGGCACATTAGAATCCCCTGGGTAGTTTTTTCTTTTCTTTAAATTACTGAAGTCTTGAACCCTTGCTTAGAGATTCTGATCTAGTTGCTCTAAGGTGAGGACTGGATAACTGCATTTTTATGATTTCCTATGTATTAATTCTAGACTCATGGACATGGACAAAGTGTGGTGATTGCAAGGGGGAAGGGAGCATAAAAGGACTAATGGCAATGGAAAAAATACAATAAATAATAAAAAGAAAAATAAAATAGCATCTTTAAAATGTAAAAAATTTTCTGGAACACATTTCCCTGTTAAACAAGGGAGATGGTGATGACCTGAGTTGAGAATCTGCGGGCAGTGCAGGCTGATGAAGATCAGGAAGGGAGTGTGCACCTCTGGTTAAGGGCTGTGGTGTGATTTTGCAGGGGACATGCGTGGTAATAGACAACAATTGTCAAGATGGTTCTAAAACAGCTGGAGTCCGAAAAACTCAGGGGTAGATCATTCACTGTGGCATTGGGCTAAGAGGGCCATCAAGTATCCTGCTCTATCTAGCTCATGAAGTAGGAACTTCTGTCAACGTTGGGCAAGTGTTCAGAGGCACTGAGACATGAACTTACTTCTCTGGGTTCATGATCCTGTCCTCTGCAGTGGAAACTGGCAATTGGCCTCCATTATCCACTCTCTGTTCTGCCAGAGGCTGCATTTCCCAGCCTCCCTCCAGGTAGGTATATTGTCATGTGAGTCAATTCTGGCCAGGATAGTGTAAGAGGAAGTGGTATGTGTAACTTCTAGGCCACATCTTTTAAAAGGAAGCAAGCTGCCCCCCATTTCCTCTCTTTGCCCCTTCTTGCTGCTGGGAAATAGTAACGCAGCAGCTGCCTTGGATCCAAAAACAGAAGCCAAGTGTTGGGGAGGACAAGGCAGTCCTGCAGCCTTGGGCTATTGTGTGAGAGAAAATAAAAGCCTATTATTTTATTTATCGCATTGTTAGGTCTTTGTTTCAGCAGCATAGCCTGTACTTTAACTACTACGTGATTCATCAGGCGCTCGTTTTGGCACACTCCGGAATTCTGGGAAGAGGACAGAGAAAGTAGCACAGCAGGGGAACAAAAATAAGGGAAGAAGGAAAGAACAGGAGTCTTCCTTCCATCTGGTACCTCATTCGTCTGTATTCGTCTCTTCTCAAAGTGTTCTCTGACTCTGTGACCAGGTCCATCCCCCTCCAACAGCACCATCAAAGCCTCCTTGGTTCCATGAACCCTGATTTACAGCATTTATCATGATTGCAGTTTCACACTTTTAGTTCCTGTCTCACCTTTAGGTTTGCTCTCAACTGGCGCAGGTTCTAGGTTTGTTGTCCAAAGCCTGCAAGGGCAGGGGCTGTTATTTCTTGACCACCTTGTCCCACTACCATTATTCTGTGGCCAGACTGAAAACATTTTCCCTGTAGATATCACTTGGCTGCCCAGTGTTTTGTTGAATATTTGCTCCTTTAATGGGCAAATATAGATTGAATGCCTATTGTGTGTCAGCTACAGTATGCTAGACACTGCAGATAGAGTGTTGATCAAGACTGACACACTCTTTGATTTTATGTAGCTTACAGTGGGAAGAAAGATATTAACTCAGTTACCTCATTGACCCACATTATTTGCAGAGAAACATTTATACTTGCCTACTTTGGTCAGGTCTATCAGAAAAATAAGAGAAGTATTAGCCATCAGTAGTTTTTCTCTTGGAAACAGAAAAATTCAAGTGCTATTTTGATTCCTATGAATTAGAGTTTTCTCTCTGATAGGACTGCAAATAAATAAGCTGGAGAAAAGGATTTTTATAGACAGGTGATAATTTAAAGCTGTGGGTCTTTTGCTTCCAATGTTCCATTGCAGTGTCTGTCCTAGCTGAAACAAAAGGGAAAGCCCTAAGCCACAACGAGGAGTAAAAGTAGAGTCCCTCCATACCTGAAGCCTCAAAAGGAGAGTTCAGTGTCGAGGGTAGGAGTAGCCCACTGAGACCATGGCCTTGAGAAGATACTTGCCAAAAAGTGGTACAAGGACTCCCCCACCTCCAAACTCCCTGACCCCATCACATCTGTGCAGTCAGTGAGAGGATTGAGACAAGGCCAGTGAGTGCAGAACAATCCAAGGGACAAGTCCTGAGCTTCCAACCATGCATGGAGGTTCTAGGGAGTGGGGACTCTACAGTGCTGCCTGAAGCCTGCATTCACAACCTACACAGCGGGAGCGAGTGGGAATTCTGCTCTGATCAGTACCTGCTAGGCAGCTGATTGGAGAGGGGGTTATAAATTAAGGGGGAAGGAAATAACTACATATATGCATAAGTGAAATGGGAGAAGAAGGGCTTTTACAGACGGAAGATGATAATACTCCAGAAAGTGAGTGCAGTGTTTACCTCAATTCTCTGCAACTGAGGTCAGTAAGACGAACAAATAATCTAATGATCAAACAACATAGTATTTCCTTCTCCTTTTTCTCACAATCTATCCATATGGTGTATTGTTAATGAAACCCACTCTTAGTTACCGGCATTGAAATATCTTCACCTATTTTTGAGAGGAGTCTTTAGACGCATGAGGAAATTCATCAGAGTGAAAGTGGGGACTACCCTGAGGGCTTAGAATAGGTGACACGTGTGAAGCCAGAACACTACATTGAGATTTAAAGGGATAAGGCAGTGATAGGAGCAAAAGCGGGGTGCTGTGCGAAGATATTATCAGAGAAGCTGAAGGAATTTTGGGGGATGTAAAACAATTGAAAAAATACTGGATCACATAATCCAATGAGTGAATTAAAAGGCTGTATCAAGAAATTCCACTACCCTCCGCCCACCTCCCCAATCACCACAACAGCCAACTCCTAATCCTGTAATCCTTTCTTAATCAGTTTTCTGTCTCTATGAATTTGTTTATTCTGGATATTTTATATAAATGGAATCATATAGTATGTGTGCCTTTTGTATTGGCTGTTTTCACTTAAAATGTTTTCAGAGTTCATTCATGTTGTATGAATTGGTGTTTGATTTCTTCTTATGGCTGAAATATTCCATTTTGTTCTCCATTCATCAGTTGATGGACATTTAATTTAGGTTGTTGCCTGGAATGACCTTCCTAACCATGTGCTAACTCACTCAACATGAAGGCCCAGACCAGTGGTAGTAGCATACTATGAACATGGCCCATGGTGCCTGGCGCCAGAAGTATGAGGGTTGTGGGAAAAACAGGTTTGAAGTACAGAGTCAAAAGTTACCATGCTAAAGGAATGGCTGAACCTATGAATTCTCTCTATAGAGAATGATATTATAAAATCATTGTCAGTTAAAGAGACTACTAAAATATTTGCAGCCAAAAAAATGTAGAAAACATATTATACAGGTGTCTCAGGCAGTTAATTCATTAAAATACCTTATTTTTCTGGATTTGGGATATTTTTGGTAACTACCATTTTTTCTTTTATTTATTTTAGTTTTTTTTTTGTTTTACTAGCACTTTATTTTAATTTATTTTTTTATTATTGTCCTATTACAATTGTCCTATTCTTCCACCACTGCTCTCCCCTCCCACACACCACCGCCCCTCTCCCACAGTTGATACCCACCCTGTTGTCCATGTCTGTGGGTCATTTATATTTGTTCCTTGAAGAGACCCTTCTCCTTCTCTCCACCTTTCTCCCTCTCTCCACACCCCTCTGGTCACTGTCAGTCTGTTCCTTGTTTCCATGCCTCTGGTTCCATTTAGCTCATTTGTTTGTTTTGTTCATTAGATTCCTGTATTAGGTTAGATCATATGGTATTTGTCTTTTGCCACCTGGCTTATTTCACTAAGCATAATACTCTCCAGTTCCATTCATGCTGTCGCAAAAGGTAGGAGTTCCTTTTTTTCTGCTGTGTAGTATTCCATTATGTAAATGTACTGCAAATTTTTCGTCCACTCACCCACTGATGGGCATTTAGGCTGGTTCTAGTGAGGCGGAGGTTCCTCAGACACCCTAGGCTTGGTTGGAAGTTGTTCTGTCCAGCAGAGACTTCGTGACCACGCGGAACAAACTCTTACCCAGGGCAGTTTATTATGTCTGGGGGAAGGAAGGTGACTGCTCTCTCTAGTGGAGATCAGCAGCCAAGCCTTCGTCCCTCATGCCTTTTATTGAGGAGGATGCACATGAGAGATACAAGGTCAGAATTCATAAAACATCAACAGCTTTTAGGCATTTGACAGTAACAGATTACATGTATCAGTACAGGGAGCACAATGACCAGTCTGTGCCAAGATCTAAAAAGCATTTTGACACCGCACCAGCACCAGGTACAAGGTTTCATACACTCCTTGCTAGAGATTGTTTATGTTACATTAATGATAAAGCAGAGCAAGTTCTAAAGCATAATGAACACAATAAGCATTCTTTAATCCAGTTCCCACAGCAGCCCTCTGAGTGGTCTTCGGTTATGTTCCACACACAAGCCTTATGTTGAGACTTAAAGACACACAGAGCCAGAATGCCAGAGACAGTCATGCTCAGGCTGGGGCTACATTTCCCTAAACCACGAGGAGCGGCTGCCCACCTTCTAGTGCTTGGCTATTGTAAATAGCGCTACTATAAACACAGGGATGCATAGGTTCTTTTGAATTGGTGTTTCAGGATTTTTCAAGTATAATCCCAGCAGTAGAATCACTGGATCAAAAGGCAGTACCATTTTTATTTTTTTGAGGAAATTCCATACTGTTTTCCACAGTGGCTGCACCAGTCTGCATTCCCACCAACAGTGCAATAGGTTTCCCTTTTCTCCACATCCTCACCAGCACTTGTTGTTTGTTGATTTGTTAATGATGGCCATTCTGACAGGTGTGAAGTGGTATTCCATGGTGGTTTTAATTTGCATCTTTCATATGCCAATGGGTCCTCTGTATGTCCTTCTTGGAGAAGTGTTTGTTCAGGTCCTTTGCCCATTTTTTAATGGGATTGTTTGTCTTCCTGATATTGAGTCCTATGAGTTCTTTATATATTTTAGAGATCAAACCCCTGTCTGAGATATCGTTGGCAAATACATTTTCCCATACGGTTGGTTCCCTTTTCATTTTGCTGATGTTTTCTTTAGCTGAGCAAAAACATTTTAGTTTGATGTAGTTCCATTCATTTATTCTTTCCTTTATTACCCTTGCCTTAGGAAATACAGCAACAAAAATATTGCTGTGTGGGATATCTGAGTTTTTAATGCCTATGTTTTACTCCATGCCTGTTATGGTGTCATGGCTTACATTTAAGTCTTATCCATTTTGAGTTTATTCTGATGTATGGTGTAAGTTGGTGGTCTAGTTTCATTTTTTTTGCACGTCTGTGTCCAGTTCTCCCAACACCATTTGCTGAAGAGGCTATTTTCACTCCATTTTATGCTCCTTTCCCCTTTGTCAAATATTAATTGACCATAGAGACCTGGGTTTATTTCTGGGCTCTCTATTCAACTTTTCATTGTTCTAGTAGCAGACTCTTTTGATTACAATGGCTTGTAGTATAGTTTGATATCAGGCATTGTGATTCCTCCTACTTTGTTCTTCTTTCTCAAGATTGCTGAGGCTATTCGGGGTCTTTTGGTTCCATATAAATTTTTGAAGTATTTGTTCTAGGTCTGTGAAATATGTCGTTGGTGTTTTGATAGGGATTGCATTGAATCTATAAATTGCTTTGAGTAGTATGGACATTTTAATGATGTTAATTCTTCCCATCCATGAACACAGTATATGCTTCCATTTGTTTGTATCTTCCTTAATTTCTTTCTTCAGTGTTCTGTAGTTTTTTGAGTACAGGTCTTTTACGTCCTTGGTTAAGTTTATTCCTAAGTACTTTATTTTTCCTGTTGCTTTAGTAAGTGGGATTTTTTCTAGTTTCTCGTTCTGATATTTCACTTTTGGTGTACAGAAGTGGCTTTGATTTCTGAATATTGATTTTGTACCCTGCTATTTTGTCACATTCACTTATTAGGTCAAGTAGTTTTTTGGTGGACTCTCTAGAGTTTCTATGTACACTATCATTTCATCTGCAAATAATGACAGTTTTACTTCTTCCTTTCCAATTTGCATGCCCTTTATTTCTCCTTCTTTTTTTATTTTTGTCTGATCATTGTGGCAATAACCTCCAAAACTATGTGGAATAGAAGCGGAGAGAGTGGACATCTTTCTCTTATTCCTGATCTTAGGGGGAAAGCTTTCAGTGTTTGCCCATTGAGTATGATGTCGGTGGCAGGTTTCTCATATATGGCCTTTATTATGTTGAGGTATGCTCCCACTAATCCCACTTTGCTGAGCATTTTTATCATAAACGGGTGCTGAACTTTATCAAATGCTTTTTCAGAATCTATTGATATGATCATGTGATTTTTGCCTTTCATTTTGTTTATGTGGTGTATTACATTTATTGATTTGCAAATTTTATACCATTCTTGTATCCCCAGGATGAATCCCACTTGATTGTGGTGTATGATCTTTTAAATGTATTGCTGGATCCGGTTTGCCAATATTTTGTTGAGGATTTTAGCATCTATGTTCATCAGTAAAATTGGCCTGTAGTTTTCTTTCTTTGTTGTATCTTGACTTGGTTTTGGAAATAGGATAATACTGGGCTCATAGAAAGAGTTTGGGAGTCTTCCCTCTTCTTGGATTTTTTGGAATAGTTTGAGAAGGATAGGAGTTAGTTCTTCCCTAAACGTTTGGTAAAATTCACCTGTGAAGCCATTCAGTCCAGGGCTTCTGTGTGTTGGGAAGTTTTTGATTACTGCTTCAATTTTACTAGTTGTTATTAGTTTATTCAGGCTACCTGCTTCTTCTTGATTAAGTTTTGGAAGACTATATTTCCAGAAATTTGTCGATTTCACCCAGGTTGTCAAATTTCTTGTCATATAGTTGTTCCTAGTACTTTCTCACAATCTTTTGTATTTCTGTGGTATTGGTTATAATTTCTTCTCTTTTGTTTCTGATTTTATTTATTTGGGTCCTCTTTTTTTTTTCTTGATGAATTTGGTTAACGACTTGTCAATTTTGTTTATCTTTTCAAAGAACCACCTGCTGATTTTATTGATCCTTTGAATTGTTCTTTTAGTCTCTATGTCACTTAATTATGCTCTGATCTTGATTATTTCCTTCCTTGTACTTGCTCTGGGCTTTGTTTTTGTTCCTCAGTTCTTGTAGATGTAGAGTTAGATTGTTTATTTGAGGTTCTTCTATCTTTTTTAGGTGGGCCTGTATTACTATGAACTTCCCTCTCAGGACTACCTTCGCTGTGTCTTTTAGGGTTTGGTCTGTTGTGTGTTCATTTTCATTTATTTCCAGAAACCTTTTGGTTTCTTTCCTGATGTCATTGTTAATCCATTAATTATTTGATAACATGTTATTCAGTCCATGAATATGAAACTTTTTAAGTTTTTCCTTGAGGTTTGTTTCTAGTTTCAAGCCACTGTGATCTGAGAAGATGCTTGATATAATTTCAATTTTCTTGAATTTGTTGAGGCTTGTTTTATGTCCCACCATGTGGTCTATCTTTCAAAATGTTCCCTGTGCACTTGAAAATAATGTATATTTTGCTGCTTTGGGGTGAAAAGTTCAGTATATATCAATTCCATTTGATCTAGAGTGTTGTTCAATGCCACAATATCCTGGTGTTTCTTTGTTTGGAAGATGTGTCCATTGTTGACAATGGTGTGTTAAAGTCCTCTATTATGAGTGTGTTGCTGTTGATATCCTTCTTCAAGTCCTTCAAGATCTTCCATATATATTTGGGTCCTCCTATGTTGGGTGCATATATATTTACAAGGGTTATATCTTCTTGGTAGATTGTTCCCTTAAGTATTATGAAATGTTCCTTATCTCTTTTTATGGCCTTTGTTGTGAAATCTGTTTTGTATGATGGAAGTATTGCTACTCTAGCGTTTTTTTTCATGTCCATTTGCCTGGAGTATTATTTTTTCATTCCTTCACTTTCAGTCTGTGTAGATCTTTTGTTCTGAGGTGGGTCTCTTGTAGAAACCATATAATGAGTCTTGTTTTCTTATCTGTTTTGCTTCCGTTTGTCTTTTGACTGGAGCATTTAATCCATTTACATTTAAGATTATTGATAGGTACTTATTCATTGTCCTTTTTCCCCTTTGTACTTGTGTTCCTTTCTGTCTATTTTCTTCATCTTCTTAAAGAAGTCCCTGTAGCATCTCTTGCAATGTTGGTTTGGTGGAGATGTATTCTTTTAGCTTGCCTTTGTCTGGGAAACTCCTTATTCAATTTCTAATGAATGAGAGCCTTGCCGGGTATAGTAGTCTTGGTTGTAGGCCTTTGTTTTTCATTACTTGGAATATTTTTGCCATTCCTTTCTGGCTTGTAGTGTTTCTATTGAGAAGTCAGTTTATATCCTTATCAGAGCTCACTTGTATGTTATTAGCTGTTTCTCTCTTGCTGCCTTTAGTATTCTCTCTTTATCTTTGAATGTTTCCATTTTAATTATGAAGTGTCTTGGAGTAGGCCTCTTTGGGTTCATCTTCATTATGCTTCCTGGACTTACATGACTTTTTCATTCCTCAAGTTAGGGAAGTTTTCTGTCATTACTTTTTCAAACAGGTTCCATCCCTTGCTCTTCTTCTCCTTCTGGTATCCCTATGATATGGATATTATTATGTTTTGTGTTGTCCTGCAGCTCTCTTAAATCCTCTTCATCTTTTTCAGTCTTTTTTCATTTTGTTGCAGTGTTGGAATTTTTTCTACTTTATCGTCTAGCTCACTGATCCAATCCTGTGCTTCATCTAGCCTGCTTTTAATTCCTTCTACCATGTTATTCAAGTCATAAGTTGTATTCTTCATTTCATCCTGGCTCTTATTGATAGTTTCTATGTACTTTTTAATGCTGGTATAATTCTCCTTAAGTTCCGTATAGCTTCCCTGCAGTTCTTTATATTTTCCTTGGAGTTCTTTTTAGTTTTTTTCTGAGCTTACTGAGCTCATTGAGCTTCCCTATAATCCACATTTTGAATTCCATGTCTGATAGTTTACTTGCCTCTATTTCATTTAGCACTCTTTCTGGGGACTTCTCATTTCCTTTTGCTTGGGTGTTGTTTCTTTGTCTCCCCATTTTAGGTGCCCGTTATTGTTTGTTTCTGCTCCTTATATTGATCTGTTTTGACTTCCTGTCTTTGTGGTGTGACCTGTGGTAGGAGACTGTGGGATTCAGTGGTGCCAACTCCTTGATTTCCTGAACTTGATGCTCTTGGGATGCCCTTTATGCTGTTTATTTGGGCTCTCTGGTTGTACTTGGGTTTTTGTTGTTGTATTGTTCTTTGGTGGTTCCTTCCCTCTGGCTGACTGAGAATCACTCTTTCCACCCCATCTTGTATAGGGTTGTAGAAGTGCTGTCAAAACAAAACCAAACAACCCAGGCAAGGAACTCTGACCCAAAAATAACCCTCACCCACAATCACACTATCAACAGCAAATGAGCCAGTATTAATAAAGATGTAAAGAGATTAAGACTATTATAAGAAAGGAAACACAGATAAGAGATTACTAAATGAAAGAAAAATCCTTTTGAGAGGGGAGAGGGAAGATCAATAAAAGCAGTGAGTAGGGACAAGGCAATGAGAGGATGAAAGTAAAATTTACATTGTATATAAAAAATGGAGAGAAGAAGGCAGAATGAAGTAAGAGAGGGGAATCATATAGTAATAGGTTTAAATAGAAGTTATAAAATATATATAAATAAGTATGGGAGAGAAGAACAAACAGAAGAAGAAGAAGAGGAAGAAGATGAAGGAAAAGGAGAAGAAGGAGAAAGAGAATTAAGAACCACATCAGAGAAAAAGTTTCACCACAGCACTACAGACAATGAGCTAAGATTAATGTAGGTGGGATGGGAAAAAGAGGGAAAAAAGAAATAAATAAAAGATTAAGAGATGTCTAGAGGAAAGGGAAGTGATTTTGGATGATAGAGGGAGAGGGAATACTAAGATTGAGGAATGAAAACCAGGATAAGGCAGGGGAAAATTCAAATTTAAAATAAAATAAAGGACTGGAGGAAAGTAAAAATGGATTAGGAGAGGGGGACGATAAGATTTGAGATTTGAAATACCAGAATAGCGAAGATATGAATGAAAATTGCAGAAATGCCACAACAACCACTATATCCACAACAAATGAGCAAAGCTTGATCAAGGTGGCGAGAGAATAAGTGTATTTTATGAACAGGACAAAGAACTGAGATAACTAAGAAAAATAGTTTTGAGAGGCTGGAGAGGGGAGAAATAATAAGAGTGCAGAATGGAAACATGTCGTACCAAGAGAGAAGATAGATTTTTAAAACAAAAATAAGAGGAAATGAGATGGTAAAATGGAGCAAGATAAGGGAGGAGCGAAATATGAAATTTGAAATAAAGTATAATATAAAAACTAGTGACTTAAAATGCACAAACTGGGAGGACAAAAAATGGATGCTAAAAAGCTATGCAGGAGATAAAATAACTCATAAAGAAGACTGTGGTGGAATTAGTAATAGTGATATCTGTTTTTTACCACTTAATCTTCTTTCTGGATCTGCCCCTGGTGACATCAGATTGTGTGCCAGTTTGGGCCTAGGCAGCCTGTTGGAGACTACCAGGGATCCATAGTCTGTGTCTGTCTCCTTCAGTTAATATAGTCAATCTGTAATCAGTAGACAGGCTTAAGCACCAGTCATTGGGGCAGAGTAATTCCTGCAGGCAGAGCTATAGCTACTCCTCAGGCTGATGCCTCTTGGAGGGTGATGGTCTGCCTGAGTAAGATGGCTCCTGCAGTATAGGGGATGAGTCAGCACTGGGGTCCTGTTGGCTGCTCCCTCAGTTCTCTCCCCAATACCACTGCCTCAAACTCGCCTCAAGCATCTATTGTCCACTCTTCCCACCTTTTCTGGAGCCCAGGGTAAGTGAGTACTAATAAAATTTTGTGCATTTTCTCTTTAAGACTGTGTCTCCAGCCATCTCTCTCAGGCTGGCAAAAAAAAAAAGCTGCTTTTTACAGCTGGCTGCTATCTGGTTTATTGTCTGCTCTGATGCTGTAGGCTGGGGAGCCCAGCTTGGGGTTTAGATTCCACACTTCTCAGGGGGAACCCTCAGGGCACTGAAATATTTCTCCATACCTTCAGTTGCCAGACATGTGAGCCCAGCCAGACCTCTCACGTCTCCTCCACACTCCGTACCAGTCATGTGATGAAGCAGTTTCTTCTGTCTGTCCATGGTTATGAGGCTTCTCACCAGTTAGTGTTCAGTTGATTATTCCAAATGATTTCTCCACAATTAAGTTGCATTTCCAGATTGGTTCTGGGAGGAGGTTAGTGTAGCTTCCACTTACTCCTCTGTCATCTTGGATCTTCCCAAATTTTTCAAAATGTGTGATTTGTGCTTTATTTTCTCATTTTAAATGAATACTTTTTAATCTAAAAAGAAAGAAAAAAGAAAGAAACTCCCTAGAACTTGGTTAAGGAAGACAAGTAAAAATCATAAAAGACCAAAGATATGAAATGAAATCAAATAATTCAATATTTATGTAAAGTGAGTTCAGAAACACATAATGAAGTAAGTGAAGTAGAAGAAAGTTTACTTGACCTGAATACTTAAATCTTTATGTCAAAACAACTCAGGATTAATTGAAAAAAGATCTGTATTTGGATATACTTTGTGGATTTTTATAAATTTCGAGTATAAAAAGAAAATATTAAAATTATTTAGGTAAAAATGTGATTACTAAAAAGGAAAAAAATACATGCAGTAAATTGCTCCCCTGCAACAATAAATATAAGGCAATGGTTAGAAGTTTACAGAGTTCTGAGGAAAAATGATTGTGGCCTAGAATTTAATACCCTCCCAAGCTATTGTTTTTGCATACAGATAAAAGACAAGTATTTTTAGACATTCAAGAACTCAAATGATACCATCCACGTATAGTTATAAGAAATATACTTGAAGCAGTTCTCCAGCAAAATGAAGAAATTTAAAATAAGGAACTGAACAAACATGATATTCATGAAACAGTGGTTCCAAATATATCCATAGCATTCAATGTGAATGGATTAAACAATCCAATCAAAAAGCAGAGAGTGTAAGACTGGATTTAAAAAGTTGGCCTCCCTATATGCTATTTATCCTAGACTCAAAGATAGAAGTATGTTGGAAGTAAAAGGATGTAAAAGAAATAGCATGTAAACAGTAACCATATGAAAACTGGAGTGGCGACTCTAATAACAGACAAAATAAAGTTTCAAATAAAAAACAGAGGAGCATTTTATAATGATAAAAGGATTGATACATAAAGAGGGTATAATAACTATATAAGTATATATTTACCTAACAATAGACCCCCAAAATACATGAAACAGTAGTGGACAAAATTGTGGGAGAAATAGGTAATTCAACAATAACAGAGACTTCAATACCCACCTTTTAGTGATGAATAGAACAAGTAGGGAAAAGATCAACAAGAAAATAGAAGACTTAACAGTATAAATAAATTTGATCTAACAGACATCTATTGAACACTCCAACCAACACCAGCAGAATATACATTCTTCTCATGGTTTCAGTGGTGAATTCTACCAATATTTAAAAAAAAAATTAATGTCCTCTTCCTCTCTTCTACCCTGATACCAAAACAAGATAAAGACATCACAAGAAAAGAAAATACACACCAATATCTCTGATAAATAAAAATTGGAAAATCCTTAACAAAATCTGGTGAAAATCCAGCAATATATAAAATGATTACACACCATGACCAAGTTGTATCCCAGCAATGCAAGGTTGGTTTAACAGCCCAAAGTCGATTAACTTAATATACCACATGAATAAAGAACAAAATAAATTGCAATAGACACAGAAAAAGTATTTGACACTATTCAATATCTCTTTGTTGAAAAAAAAAACACTCAAGAAACTAGAGCTAACATCATACTGAATGGCAAAAGACTGAATGTTTTTCCCCTAAGATCAGGAACAAGAAGGTTATCTGCTCTCAGCACTTCTCAGCATTGTACTGAGGTTCTAACCAGGGCAATTAGGCTAGAAAATAAAATGAAAGTCAGCCAGACTGGAAAGCATTATCTCTGTCTCCAGATGACATGTTCCTATATGTAGAAAATCCTAAAAAATTTACTCAAAACTGCTAGAACTAGTAAGTGAGTTCAATAAGGTTGCGGGACACAAGACCAAAATTGTATTTCTATACACTAGAAAATGAACATTCTGGAAATAAGATTAAGAAAACATTCATTTATAATAGCATCAAAAAGGATAAAACACTCAAGAATAAACTTAACAAACTTCTGGCCAAGATAGAGGCATAGACCGACACGCTCTGTCTCCCTTCGCAACTAAGAAGGACTACAACTCCTGCAAAACCAAAAATAACAAGAAGTTCCAGAAAATAAAGCTACATGGAAGTACAACGTATGAAGTCATAAACAAGTAGTGCTTGTCTGGACAGGTAGGAAGGGCAAAACCGCAGCCGAAAGATCGAACTGTGCCAGAGGCGGCAGCCGCAGCAGTGAACAGCGGGACCCGGTAAGCAGACACCCATATTTGGAAGGAGGAGAGAAGCACCTGGGAGCTGGCCCTGGCTGCAGACCAGACCCCTCGGCTCGCAATTCCAACTCCGGGGAAGGCAGACCCCATTGTCTTAGACTGTGAGGCCCGGAGGGCATGGGGACCGAGGAGGCTCCCATCCCCAGAGGAGAGTAATGGCAGGAGTCCATCTTGGACCGCCGCCCCCACGCAAAGTGCCACAGTGTGGTGAGAAAGGTCACTGCCCAATATAGCGTAGGAGGTGTGACAGTGCCCCGCCCAAGAAGGAAAGATAATCAAAACGATCAGAATGGCAGAATTAATGATTGAAATACCAAATACACAGCTAATGAAAAAACAAAGGCCTTGGCCGATGAACAAATAGCAAATCTTTCTGAGGCTCAGTTCAGAGCTATAGTCATAAGGCAGCTTACAGACCTAACAGCGGGGCTGAATCAAGACAGGGAAAGAATGAAGGCTAGTCCTGCTGAAATGAACAAAAATACATACAAGACAAGTGGTGAGGAAGGGAAAGCCATGGATCAAATCAACAAATCTGAACATAGGGAGGGAACAAACAGTCAACCAGTGCAGAAAGAGGAAACGAGAGGTGAGGAAAATGAGGAGAGGCTCAGAAACCTCTGGGACAGCTATAAGCAAATGAACATTTGTATTATAGGATTGCCAGAGGGTGAAGAAGAAGAACTAGAAATTGAAAAATTATGTGAAAAAATAATGAAGCAAGACTCCCTTAACTTGGGGAAGGAAATGAACTTACAGGTCCAGGAAGCACAGAGAGTTCTGGATAGGCTGGACTCAGGGAGGACCACATCAAGGCACATTATCATCAAAATGTCAAAAATTAAAGATAGAGAGAACCTTAAAAGCAGCAAGAGAGAAGAGAAGAATTATGTACAAAGGGGTCCCAATTAGAGTATCAGTGGATTTCTCAAAGGAGACTTTACAGGCAAGAAGGGACTGGCAAGAAATATTCAAAGTAATGGAAATAAAAAACCTACAACCACGATTACTCTATCCAGTGCAGCTGTCATTTAGGAGAGAAGGACAGAGAAAGTGTTTCCAGGACAAAATAAAACTGAAGGAGTTTGTTAGATCCAAACCACTGTTATATGAGATGTTAAAGGGACTTGTTTAGGAGAAGGAGGATCAAAACTATGAACATTAAAATGAAAACTGTATCACAACAACCGACAGCAGAAGCTAGGGAATCGAAATAAAGGCAAACTATGTAGGCAACGAAAGGGGAAAAAGAAATATAGGTATGGGGAACATATTGGGGGGAGGTCAGCGTGGAGGGGGAAGGGGGAAAAGGGAGGGAGATGATGCAGGAATTAAAAAGCATAGGAGGGAGTGGAGTAGACAAGAAGATGTTGAGAAGAACTATATGCACAACCAATGGGCATGGACTAAGGTGGGAGGACAACTGGAGGAGGGGTCACAGGGTAGAGGGGAGCAGGGGGAAAAGAAATAGGGGCAACTGTAACAGCATAATCAATAAAAGAAAAGAAAAAAAAAAAGAATAAACTTAACAGAGTTCCGGCCAAGATGGAAGTATAGACAGACACGCTGCATCTCCCTCCACAACTAAGAAGGAATAACACTACATCAAAACTACAAACAACCAGAAGTTCCAGAAAATCAAACTGCATGGAAGTCCAACAAAGATATAAAGAAGAAATACACATCTAGATAGATAGGAGGGGCGAAGCCGGGGTGGAGAGGACGCGGTGTGATGATGGCAACAGCGGCGGCAGTGGCAGGCTAGTGGAAAGCACAGTTACACATTTTAAAAAGTCAGGAGGGACACCTGAGGAGTTTTCCAGCTCCTCACCAGACTGTGCAGCTCACGGTTCCAGCACCAGGGAAAATCATTGCTCCTGACTTTGCAAACAAGTGGGGGTTGGGACAGAGGCGAAAACTGCCAATCTTTCAGTGGAGTCCACTTGTTCAAAGGGCCACCATGGTGGTAGAACATCCACAGACCCACCCACTCTGGGAACAATGGTTGGGGCAACATATAAAGGGGCTCCAGTCCCATACGGAAGTGGGAGAAGTGCCTGGAAAAGGGACGAGTGCTGGGAAAGGGACATTGATCCGGAACATCCACAGACCCACCCACTCTGGGAACAATGGTCGGGGCAACATATAAAGGGGCTCCAGTCCCATACGGAAGTGGGAGAAGTGCCTGGAAAAGGGACGAGTGCTGGGAAAAGGACATTGATCCCTCTCAGACCCCTCCCCCACTTACAGTGTCACAACGTGGTGAAATAGGTTGCCCTGTACTGATGAATCCCTAAGGCTTTGTCCCTTACAACGTAACAGGAGCAACAGCTCTACCTAAGACACAGAGGCAAACAAACACAGGAGCCTGTCAAGATGAGGAGATAGAGAAGTGTGGCCCAAAAAAGGGAATGGATCAAGGTTCCAGTGGGAGAACAGTGACGAGGAGATAGCCAACCTAACGAATGAGGAGATAACCTAACATATGAAGAATTCAAAACACTGGTGATAAAGAGGCCCACAGGCTTAACAGATATGCTTGAGTATGGCAAATGCATAAGAAGTGAAAGCTATGCTAAGTGAAACAAAGGAAAATCCACATAAAACTAATGGTGAAGGGAAGAACACTGGTGTTCAAATCAATGATTTGGAACATAAGGAAGAAAAAAACAGTCAACCAGTACAGAATGAGGAAGCAAGAATTGAACAAAATGAGGAGATTCTTGCGAACCTCTGGGACAACTTTAAAGATACCAACATCTGAATCATGGGGGTGCCAGAAGGAGAAGAAGAGCAAGAAATTGAAAACTTATGTGAAAAAGTAATGGAGGAAAACTTCCCAAATTTTTGAAGGAAATAGGCATACAAGTCCAGGAAGCATGGATAGTCCCAGGAGAGCTGGACTCAGAGGGGACCACACCAGACACATCATGATTAAATGTCAAAGGTGAAAGATAAAGAGAGAGTCCTAAAAGCAGCAAGAGAGAAGCGGAGGGTTATCTACAAAGGGATGCCTGTAAGACTGTCAGTTGATTTCTCAAAAGACACTTTGCAGGCAAGAAGGGACTGGCAAGCAGTATTCAATGTGATGAAAAGCAAGGACCTACAACCAAGATTACTCTATCTAGTAAAGCTATCAATAAGAATGGAAGGGCAGATGAAGTGCTTCCCAGACAAGCTAAAGCTAAAAGAGTTCATCATCACCAAGCCATTATTATATAAAATGTCAAAGGGACTTAAGAAAAAGAAGATCAAAACTATGAACACTAAAATGACAACAAACTCACAACTATCAACAACTGAATCTAAAAAATAAAAACAAAATCCAACTAAGCAAACCAGAATAGAAACAGAATCATAGGTATGGGGAACATATGGAGGGTTATCAGCTGGAGAAATGGGGAAATGGTGAAGGGATTAAGAAGTATAATTGGTTGGTACAAAATAGACAGGGGGAAGTTAAGAATAATATAGGAAAGGGTGAAGCCAAGGAACTTATATGCACGACCCGTGGACATGAACTAAGGGGAATGGGATTGCTGGAGGGCAGGGGGGTACTGGGCAGAGGGAAGCAAAGAGGGAAACATTGGAACTACTATAACAACATAATCAATAAAATATACTTTTAAAAAAGAATAAACTTAAGAGATACAAGATGTACACTAGCTATAAAACACTATTGAAACAGAATATTTAAATAACTATGAAGATATCCCAGGCAATATTGTTAAGATGACAATTCGTCCTAAATTGATTTATAGATTCAATGAGATCACTATCAAAAGCACAACCCGCTTCTTTGCAGAAACTGACACCATTTGTGTAGTTTTTTTCCCGTGAACACTAAGCAATTTTTTGTGACACCAGCTGGGTGTCCTACAATTTGATTCAGTTGAGACGCTACCTGGAGTTAGCACAGACCCCACAGGTTAAGGGCTCAATCCCATGAGACTGCCCCCATTTCAGATGCCAGTCACAAATAGTAGGTCCCTAGCTTACCTACAACTCCTGTTCAACTTGGTCACATATTGGAGGTTCCCATGATCTTCTCCCCATTGGACTTGATTATTTACTAGAGCAGCTTACAGAACTCAAGGAAACCCTTACTTATGTTCATTGAAGGGTATGATAAAGGGTACAGATTAACAGCCAGATGAAGAGACACATGGCGTGAGGTCTGGGAAGGTACTGGGTGCTTCTATTCCTTTGGAGTTGGGGTGAGTCACCCTCGTAGGAAGTGAATGTGTTCACAAACTCATTCTATTAGGATTTTACAGAGGCTTTTTCACATGGGTATGATCCAACATTAGCTCCATTTCCAGGCCTTCTTCCCTCTCTGGAGTAGGTGAGGAAGGGACTGGAACTAAAAATTCCAGGCTTCTAATCTTAGCTTCATCTTTCTGGTCACCAGCCCTCATCCAGGAGCCCATTGAGGGTCACCACATTAGAAAAAATTCCAAGGGATTTAGGAACTATGTCAGGAGTTGGAGTCAGATACCAAATACCAGCACAAAAGATATTCCCAGTGCTCTTGTCATCTAGGAAATTACAAGGGTTTTAGGAGCTTTGTGCAGGAACTGGGGAAAGAGATCAATATATATTCTTTCTCTCTCATAGCAAAATACTTCCACAGGACTGTTATCCACTGAAGATGGAAATTATCTCTCCTGCTTAAGTGCTGAGTTCTTTCATCACTCAGAAATGCTTTCAGTTGCAAATAAGAAGAAACCTAACCTCAGTGGATTATACAAATATGAGGTGTTTTTTTTCCTTCATAGGAGAAATCTGGAAGCTGGCAGCTGTTGGTATTGGTTCAGGTGCTCAGTTTTCAAGGCAAATATTTCTGAGATTCCTTTGGCCATCCTCACTTCAGCAGCTGAGACAGGAAGAAGGAGACAGGGCAGCACCGATATAAGAAAAGCAAAAGCTTTCCCAGTAACTCCACTGACTTCCACTCACATGAGGGTCACAGGGCACCTCTGGCTGGACAATGGGACTGGGAATGGGAGGCAAGACACATTAACACTGTCTGTCAGAGTCCTGATGTCTGTACCAATCTGCTTTCTCCATAGTCCTTTGTAAACATCTGTTAAATGCATGCAGTAGTATGTTTACTCACAATATTCAGTGTTCCTCCAGGGTGAGAATTTCATGTTCTGTTGAACTCAGGCATCTGAATTTTCTTTGGCCAATGGAATGAGCACAGAAGAGGCTTAGAAGCCAGGTTCTTTTTGCTTTGCCTCAGTGATCTTAGAGGTATGTGTCAAGATGAAGCAGCCATCAACTTGGGTTCCTGCATGACTGTTATAAGAACTCCCAGTTTACCCATTATGAACATGTAGGTGGGCAAGTAATATTTGTTATGTAAACACAGAGACTTTTTCCCCTGGTTGTTACTGCAGCCTAACCTACCTAGACTGACACAATGTATGTACCAGGTTAAAAAAATTCACATTAAAATTTAACAAACCATACTTCCCGATTGCATTAATAGCAAGAAGATGCCTAAATTAAGATAAATGATTGCAACTTAAAAATTAAACAAAATAAAGATAACTTCTATAAAAGTTAAAATTAATACTGGGGGACAAAACTAGACCATTTAGACATTTAAGACAATGAGACCACCGTACAAAATACATATTGGGGCATGACTAAAGTAACTCTTTGTAAAATTCATATCCTGTGGCTGTTATTAAAATAAATAAACTTAAATATTGAAAGATTTAGTATAATTGAATTAAGAATTCAAAACAAGAAGCAAGAAAATGAACAGCAGAAGAAAAGTGAGCAGAAGAAATTAATGAAGATAAGAACACACATTAATCACAAAGCAAAAAGTCAGTGGAATTGATTAATCTAATCAAGAATCATAACTTTGAAAAGATAAATCAAATAGATAATTTAATGGAAAGTTTGACTTTCCTCAAAGCAGGTGAAAACACAGATAGGTACTCAATGTAAAGGATGACAAAAAGACTGTATAAATTGGGACAATGTTTTTGGTGGACCATTTGACACAACTATCAAAATGTTCATGCCTTGAAAATTTGATGAATACATAAATGTTAGATTGACCTGAATGAAGTTTTCATTTGTGTAGGCTCATGAAAAAAATATTACTTTTTTTGTAAAATGTTTAGGACCCTGGACCTGGTGAACAGGGGATAAAGTGGAACTCCCTTTCCAAGAACCTTGGGAGAAGGATGTGTCTCAGTTACTTTGGTTCTGGAGATGAGCCACATGACTTTGGCACTAGGGGTCCCTGGACTGTGTAAACATGGTGATCGGCATTTGGCACCTGTCCCGGTTCCTGCTACTCGAAATTGTGGAGCTAGATGAGGGTACCAAGTGGAGGATGCGGCTGGCCATCATTCCCCTGCTGGCTGGACAGCTGGGGGTAAGTTTTTGATAAGAAACTCAACTCCTTGTGTAATGGCCTGGCTCATGGGTTGCGCCTATGCCACTAATCTGGGGAAGTTTGGGAAGTAGTGGATCTATGCCACCATTATGCCCAAGGTCTGGGCCATGTCTGGGGGCCCCAACTACCTGCACCACATGAATATGTTCTTTTGTGTCAATGTCCTATACAAGGTGGATCATCCTGACTGTCCAACTGCCCTTCTCTCTTCCTCTTTCAGAAGTTTCTCCTGTATTTTCCTGGTGTTCTAGCAGACAAAAGCATCCCTAGGATTGCAGAGTACTCACAAACTCTGGGTGTACACAGTGATGCTTTGGCCATTCGCTGAGATGTCCCCTGTTTCTGATGCCTCCAGGGGAGCTCCTTGAGTCAACCTTACCCTTCTTGTGCTGTGGACCAGGGCCCTTTCTGAGCTCTGCTTCTGGCTCCCTCCTCTTACACCATTTTTTCCCTAGGCTTAAGTCAGCATCTATGGCTGGAAGGCTGGGGCTCATTCTGAGATCTGGACCACACTCTGCATCTCCCATGGGATGACTTCTCTGATGCCCAGAATTCTAGAATGCAAAGTACAAATGAACCTAGGCTCCTGGCCTAGAGTAGAGCTTGGCCATTGGAATTCATGGCCAGAAAGGAATGGCTGACTACTCATTTATTTATGTATATTGATGTTCATTCGTTTCACTGATTCATTCACTCAAAAAACAAACAAAAAACAAAAAACCCACAGTTATTTGCACACCTACTTAGTGCTGTGCATTTTTCTAGATGGTGGGAATTCAGCAGTGAAATGAACAGAAAAATTCTTGCCCTCCAGGAACTAACATTAAAATAAATTGGGGGCGAGGGATAAACAATAAAGAAAATAAATAGATGAACTAAAATTTATGTCAGTAGTACTAGTTATGGAGAAAAATAAGACAGAGATAGAATATAGAGAGTGGAGTAGTTGCAGTTTTAAATGGGGTGGTGGTATTTTAATAAAGGTATAAGGGAGTGAGGGAGTGAGGCAGGCAGATTTCCGGGAGGGGCATATCCCAGGGAGAGGGACTGGCGAGTGAAAAGCTCTAATGAGGAAACGTGTGCAGAGAGTTCAGGAGTTGACAAGGAGGTCAGTGGAGCTTGGTGAAGGAAGGGGAGGGCACTATAAGATGAGATCAGAGAGAACAGCAGGGAAGACGCCATTGTGAGAGCCCTGCTTTCTTCTGAGTGAGCTGGGAATCAGTCACTGGAGGGTTCTGATGGGGGAGGGAAGTGTAGTGCAGTGGGATAAATGCAGGAGTCCAGGCAAGAGGCATCTACAATAATCTGGGGGAGGTGATGGTGGCTTGGAACTGGATGATGGCATTAAGGTTGTGGGAGACAGGCATGCATGGTTCAAAAGACTTTGACAACCGCTGTGTGGAGCCCAGCCCAAAAAGAGGAACCTGGCTCTTAACCAGCAGGTTTCTTGTCTTTCGTGCTTGCTATGAATCCCACCCTCTGGGGGATTTTAAAGATAGAATAGAAATACAAAGTGGCTTTTAAGGAAAAGGGAACCTGCTTTGTTTTCTCTG